>NC_138514.1:0-1200000 GCF_964252035.2 Podarcis erhardii
CTTACTGACTACTAATATTTTCCCAGCTGCTAAAAGGTCCCAACTAAATGGTGATTTGTCTCCAATTGCACTTAAGGTTCCCAAACTCACTTTCCCCATCCTTTCCCTCCAGAATACCAGCGAGACGAATGCCAGTATCACCGTCATCCTTTGCTGTGGTCAAATGGCATCCGGGGCACGGCAGGATGACCTCCCCCTTTTTATAGACCTCATCACAGAGGAGCTCCTCTTCCAATTCCAGAACAGCAGGAAGGTATGGCTCTGATTATCACACGGACTCCTGTTGTTTGTTCTCTCAGCTATACCATACTTTTCCGTGTATAAGACGAGGGTTTTTATTATTATTATTAAAAAATGATGTTTAAAAATGAGGGTCATCTTATACACAGAGAGTGCATTGGGGGGACGTGGGTTTGGTTGCCGCTGCAAGCCGGAGATAGTCAACAGCTATTGTGTGCGTTATTGGTGGCTGCAGCAAGGGGTGGTGTTGATTGGCTGTCGCTGCGGAAATTGGGAAGGCGATTGGCGGTTTCTGCCGGCGAGGGACAGACAATAGGTGGGTTTTGCGACATGTGTGAGTGGCAGCATAGGTTCAGCGGGTGAGCAATTTTTGGAATCCCCTCCCCCAAATAGCTGAACAACTGTGGGTAATCCTACCCCCGAAAAGCTCAGCAACTCTGGGCAATCCTTCCCCCATTTTCTTAATTTGGAGTCCCCCAAAATAGGGGGTGTCTTATACTCGAAAAAATATGGTATATTCTGCCTTTCTCCTGTCATACGTCTCCAGGAGGTGTGCAACCATTTCCCCCGTGGTCACCATCCAGGCACTGAGCAGACCTCCTGAGCTCCATCAAGGTCCTTGCACCACATGCCTTCAGACTGTGCCCTAGGGCAGGGTTTTTGGCTTCATCCACCGAAGGGTTGTAGACTGGGGTGTATACTGGCTCCACACTTAGGACCAGATGGGGCATTACAGCGGTACCTTGGTTCTCAAACTTAATCCATTCTGAAACCAAAGCGTTCCAAACCAAGGCATGCTTTCCCATAGAAAGTAATGCAAAATGGATTAATCTGTTCCAGACTTTTTTTAAAGAAACCCTAAAACAGCAATTTAACATGAATTTAACTATCTAACAAGACCACTTCTGGGTTAGGGTTAATTTTTGGATTGGTATCTGAAGAAGTGTGCATGCACACGAAAGCTCATACCTAGAACTAACTTAGTTGGTCTTTAAGGTGCTACTGGAAGGAATTTTTTGTTTTTGGATTGGGTTAGTGTTAGGGTAAGGATTAGAATTAGGATTAGGGTCAGTGTGGCTTTATGTTTCCTTGTGATTTTGATTCAAACTCAATTTTATAAAATCCCTTCTCCTTTCAGAATGAGGCTTTGAAGAAGAGCTTTATGAAGGCAGCAACTCTAACAACCAAGGCGCTTGTGCAATCGAATGTGGGATATGTCACCTTCCCCCACAAAGACGAGCTCACCTTCTGCATCACAGTGAGTAAAAAGAAAAAGAAAAAAAGAGGGGGAATCTCCTGGGGTTTCTTTTCAGAGCGTTTTTTCTTAAAAATAGCTGTGTAGGTCTAGCTCTGGGTTGCATGTTCTGATCATCTGGCCCCAAACCATTTCTGGGTGGTCACGTTCTGCTCCAACTCAAGTTTCCAAACCCACTTGAAAGGCAGCCCTACATTGTGGCAACCTCAGTAGGATGTCACCAGTGCCTAAGTAAAAGAGGCTAGGTTCTCCCAGGAGGAGAGGGCTGTCAATGGCTCCCAGCCATGATTGCTATGTTCTACCTCCACAGAGGAAGGAAGCAATGTTTCTGAATATAGTTGCTGGAAGCCACAGGCGGGGAGAGGGCTCTTGGGCTCATGGTCTGCTCCCTGGTTTCTCACAGACGTCTGGTTGGCCACTGTGAGAATGCTGTGAGGATGCTGGACTAGATGGGCCCTTGGCCTGGTCCAGAAGGCTGATCTTATGCTGTTCTTATGCGGTAGAGCTCTGCCCAGGAGAAAAAGGGATCTTATTCCCAGATCCAGGAAGCCCACTCTCCTCCCCTAGGAGGACCCACTTGCCAATTGCAAAGAAGTTGTCAAGTGGGCTGGATAGAGAGCACAACTCAGGGCTTGGTGTGGTGGTGGCAGGGATGGCGCCTCCAGTTCCCTGACATGCTGTGTGCTTCCCCACCACAGGAGGTCATCAAAGAGGAGCCAATGGCATCACTCACCATCTTACAGCCCGCAATGGAAACGATCATTCGCATGACGTAAGTACGGCCAGACACAGTACATATTTCTTCACCAGGTTTATGGACTGCTGGGTGCTGATCCTTTTCTCTCCCCTTCTTTCTCTTTTCAGTGCCTTGAGACCACGCATGGACCCCCTGCTCCGGTCTCAGCTGCTACAAAAAACCACCAGGAAGGTCTTCCAATTGCCATCATTGCAGGTTACGAAGGTCAAAGCCGGGAGCTCCGTGCCGGCAACACAGAGCCAGGTGACTGGACCTTCTGCTTCTGGAGGAAAATGGGGTTGCCAGGTTAAAGGATTTGAGGGCAAAGAGTCTGAGCCGTGTAAGCTGCAAAGAATGCTGCCCGAGACACTTGACCCATCACAATGATGTAACAGCCAGAGACTTGGGGTGTATATTTTTGATTTTAATCCTGTTTCCATATTTATTGCATTTCACCTTTGGCTAGAATGCATCCACGAATGATTCCTGCATGCCTGCATTTTGTGACTCTCATGCCTCCCTCCTACGCTGCATTTATTTTTATTTGTTTGCTTGTTTGTTTATATGCTGCCCATCTGACTGGGTTACTCTAGCCACTCTGGGCGGCTTCCAACAAATTAAAACACAGCCAGACATCAAATATTTAAAACTTCCCTATGCAGGGCTGCCTTCAGATGTCTTCAGATGGAAGTATAATGATGTATCTCTCTGACATCTGATAGGAGGGTGTTCCACGGGGTGGGCCCCACCACCAAGAAGGCCCTCTGCCTTGGAACACCCCAAGGAAGTTGAGCCCAGTGTGGAGTCCTGTATCTTTATATCGCATGACCTGTAACCTTATATACATCAAGAAACGTTTGATGTTTATGACTCTTTGTGTGCCTTGCTTGAACCCCTGCATAAGCTTTGTTACGAATTTGGACTAGAAGGCTCCAGAGCATATGGGATTTCCATGGGGGTCTTCAGCTTCTAACTGCTTTTGCTTCTCTCCTTCCAGGACTGTTATCACGAAACTATCGACATCTGGCTCAACATGCTCACCAGCTTGCTGTCGGAGGCCCCCTCTCTGGAGACGCTGCAGAAGATATTAGTGGTAAGGGAGTCCCCAAGGTGTCAGAGCAGGGGTAGCAGCAGCTCCCATGCCGGAGGACAGACCCTCTTGAAATGATTGCACGGGGGGCATCTGTGGCCAACTCGCTGGTTGTGGGTGCTGATGGTCAAGTGGGCCTCTGTTCTGCTAGCAATGCTTGTGCAAGGCACACAAGATATGTCCTCTGCTGATGGCCTGTGGGGAAGGGCCGTGGCTTGGGGCAGAGCATCTGTCTTGCATGCCCAAGGTCCCCGGTTCAGTCCTCAGCACTCCAGGTGGGGCTGTGAAAAGGCTCTCTGTCTGAAAGGCCAAAGGGCCAACTGCCAGTCCTCATTACCTGTGGATCAATGGCTGGGCTTGGTCTAAGGATGCTTCCTGCATTCCATTGCTATGGCTGTGGTGAGGTGTATGTTGTATTGTTGTAATTATCACACACACAAACACACCAATGACAGATTGCAGGGCAGTTCACAACATAAAAATACAAAATCAGAACAGAAAATGCATGATAAAGCAAAAGCAACCCAAGAGCCAATTAATATCTAATTCTACTAAGCTGCCTCGAGTCCCTGTCTGGGAAAAAGGTGGGCTATTATTATTATTATTATTAATAATAATAAACAAATTGCAGCAAACTTTCTCCTTTACAAAACAACCCCCTTTTGCAATTTGTCCCCTCTATGAAGCTTTGTGAATTTGCAAACCTGGATTAAGGGTTGTCCTTCCATGTGATGACGATGATTTCTCTCCCGCAGCACACAAATGGCTGGATTGACTCCACAAAAATCAGTGAGAGGCAAAGAGCAGTCAAGACCACCAACGTACTCCTGAAATATGTCTCCGAGCATTTGGACTTTGATGTGAGTGACCAAGGCTTAATGCTGCAATTTCAAATCGTATTGCGTTGGAAAGTTCAGGTGTGAACTAGATGAAAGCTGTATGGCATGGCCATTCCAGGGGAAGGTGCCAGCCAGTGCTATTTTTCTAGAAAAAGAGGTGCCAGGACTCACCATGAACTCACCACCCTTGTTCTCTTATAATGGCAATAGTGCCCACCTGAGAGGTGCCAGTGTTAGCTTTTTGCAGTATAGTAGCACTGCAGAGAGCTTGCTGGGGAGACAATGCATAAAAAGGGACTCAAAAATAACTTAAACAAGATTTTAATAACAAAAACAAAAACTCCTTATACACTAAATACACCAACAACAAACCAGACCCAACCACCAACCCATCCCCCAGGGTAATGGGAAAGCTAGGTGCTGCTCCTTATATACTACACCCAAATGCTGACACAGCTTAATCAATACAACTCAGCACCTGCTATGTTTCACAGCTGTAAAGCTGGGTCTCGTTATTTTGCTCTGGCCCCTTAAAGACATACACAACTGAGACCTGGGAGAGGAGACGGTGGAAGAAGATTGGAAGAAATTTAAGATTTACCTACAAAAATATTGTAAATTGTATGAATGTTAAGAAGGATGCTAGAGTATAAACAACTTGGCACCATTGAGTTCAAGGAAGGGAATTATGAAGATAAGATAAATTTAAGAAATGATAAAAATTTTGGAATATGTTGGTTATATCTAAACTTTTTAAGATTCGAATAAAATGATAGTTAAAATTAGAGGTATAACATTGAAAATTAGTTATGAAGACTAAAAACAAGGGGACAAATTTGCTGAATAAAATTATAACTAAGAACGCAGGAGCGGGAGATGTGAGGGAGTCCAAAGCAGTGAAAAGATCTATGTTAAGAGATGTGATATTGTATTGTTTTATTGGAATTGTGATTTACAAAAAATTGTTAATAAAAAATATTTTTTTTAAAAAAAAAGACATACACAACTGGTGGAACAATGATGAACCTTTACATTTAAAGAAACCATTCAACATTTCCCCTGTGGTTCATCATTGTGGAACAAAAACATAAAGCATATTTTGTACATGTCTTTCATGTGTAACCTTTGGAAGTGCTTTAGTAAAAATGTCTGCAATTTGATTGTCACCTGGAACATATTGAAATACAATCATTTCATCAGCAATTAGTTTCTTTACAAACTGTAAACGTAACCTTAAGACTCTAGTGTGCTGCGTATTGGTCTCTGAAAACAGGATAGCGAGTCCACTCTGGGAATCAAGGTAAACTCTTACTAGTAGTGTTACTTTCATCTGTAGGTCTGCAAATACTTGCAGATACCATTCCACATCACAAGTGGCCTGAACGCATGCACATAATTCACTCTCTGTTGTGGAGAGACAAATAATGGTTTGTGTCTGGGACTTCCATTCAAATGGACAACCTTTATAACAAAACACCATACCAGACACACCCCTGCAATTATTTTGTTCCACTGCATGAGATGCATCGCAGAAAATTTCAAAACCTTTGTCAATACATGATGTAAACTGCAACCTAGAATGTTTGGTATGTTTAAAGTACATTAAAACTCTCTTAAGAGCAGAGAAACATTGCGTAGTGGGCTTTTCCACAAATTTTGCCAGAAAGTGAAAAGCATAAGTTATATCTGGTCTTGAGATTCTTTGAATGAAATTTAGCTTGCCTATAGCAGAACGATACAAAGTTTTGTTAGGAAATGGCTTATCTTCACCTGTAAAGGTGAAACCACATACCATAGGCGTTTCCTTCCCATTTGCATTTTCTTAAACCCATTTTGAATCAATAAGTCTCATTTCTGGGGTTTGTGGTACAAGAGACCAGGTGTTATGCTCTTTTAAAGAAGCTATCTCAGAGTTGATAGCTTTATACCAATTTACTTGGTGCTTAGGTAAATTCTGAACATCATCGTAGCTTTTTGGCTCAAAAACCGCCTTATTGGCATACACAGTATTTAAAAGTTCATCTGCAAAACGTTGTGGCTTCTGTCTCTTTCTATCTGAACGTCTCAGTCCGGAAGGAGAGTCAGACTCCTCAGACTTAATGGGACTAAGTAAACTACTAGTTTCAGGTTGTAAATCATCATTGTCAGACTGAAGAGGTGCCTGTAGGCTAAGATCACGGTCAGAAAACTCAAGAGAATCTAACCTCCCCTCGGGTGCCTGTGACTTTAAATCATCAAACAAATTATCAGATTCAACAGGCTTTTTGTCTTGTTCCATTAATTCAGAAGCACCATTTCCTGCTGCTGCTGCTGCTGCTGCTTCCTCTTCTTCCTCAGTATCATTTATACCGTTAGTATCTTGGAAAACAGCAACGCCATTCCAATTTACAGTTTGTATCATGCTTCTGGTAATATGAAATTTGCCAGTTGCTGGTATGTAAATTCTGTACGCCCCCTTCTGGTAGCCCATTAATTTTCTCAGAACACTACACTCACCCAATTTCTGCTTAGCGGGATAATGCATAATTACATCTGAATCCCAAATGCGTAGGTATTTCAGATTAGGGCGTTTTTTAAACAGCTTCTCATAGGGGGTGACATCTAAACCAGAATGATAACTGCAATTTCTAACGTAACAAAAGGCATTGAGCGCTTCAGCCCAAAAGACTTTGGGCAGATTAGCATCGTACAGATAAGTTTTAACCCCTGCCTGCAGGTCATGCTGCACAACTTCAACAAGCCCATTTTGCCAGGGACTTCAGGGGCAAGATAACTCGTGAGTAGGCCCCTGTGCCTCAGAAGAAAATTCCCCGCCCCGGTCAGAAAACAGATACTTAATTTGTTTGTTAAAATGCATTTTTTACCCAGTTGCAAAAAGCTCTGTATTTCTCAAATGCTTGGGACTTCTCAGCTATTGCATAAGTCCAACAATATCTACTATACTGGTCTATCAGGGTAAGCCAGTACTTAGAACCTCCTAATGATGGTGGGAGTGGCCCAACTAAATCACAATGTACATGCTCAAATGGCTCAGTTATTTTCCTATCTGAGCACCTACCCTTGCGTGCAACCTTAATCTTATTCTTGCAACAGGATAGACATTGCATAAAGAATTTACATGGTTTTAAGTTTAGGCCATTAACAATATTCTTTGTCTTAATCACATCAGCAAAATTCAGGTGTCCCAGAATTCTGTGTGCTTCATGGACACACCCGGAATGTGGCCTTACACTCCTCAACCCCTGGCTTGACTGTGCTGCTCTGCAATTTATAGGCGATTGGGAGTAGGTGTGAAAATACAGTCTATATAATCAGAGTCCCGGGCATACAATAGACATTTGTTCCCATTGAAAAACTCACACATTGACTTTAAGAAACGCACAGTTATGCCTTGACGAGCAAAACTTCTTACTGACAATAAATTGTCCACTGACGGGCAGTAAATGCAGTTCGCTATCGTAATGTTTAAAGAGTCAAGTTTAATAGTACCCCTGCCAAGCGACTGCAAGACTTGTGAATTGGCTAAATGTACATTACCAATTTCCTCTTCGAAAGAAATAAACAAGCTTCGATTGTTGCAAATGTGCTGAGATGCTCCTGAGTCCACAATAAAAAACTTCCACTTGGCACCTTTAATTCTTTTACGATCTGTAGTCCGAGCATGAAAAGCTCGCGGCTCGTTTCTGTCTTTACGGTACAATGTCGGCTGCTGGGCTGATGACTGTGACTGACGAACAGAAACAGACTTGGGAGTACTTTGCTTTCTTTTGGATCTGCAGTCCTTTGCAAAATGTCCCTGCTTATTGCAGAACCAACAACGCTTTGCAGCTTTAAATGCAGTCGTATCAACACAAGTTTGCATATGGCGTTCCTCATTGTTTCTGGAAATAGGAGTGCTTATGGCACAAGCCTCCCTTCTATCCAACTCGCCCATTAATCGTGCCGTTATTTTTTTTAAATAATTTTTTATTAAGATTTTAAAGGTTACAAAAAAATAAGAAAAAATACAGTCAAAAAAGAAAATAAGAATAAAAAAAATACATATATCAAAATACAGAAAAAAGAAAGATAAAAAACAAAGGTAAAAAGAAAAAAAAGAAAAAAAGCAAATCAAACCTTTAACTCGCTTAGTTGCAATCACTTATTTCCTTGACTTCCTCGTGCCTCCCATTTTTGTATTCTAATTCTGTTAGATATTCTAGCAAATCCTTCCAACCTTGTTTTTATCCTAATAGTTTATCTTAACATACTATACTTCCCCTCTTTATATTTTAATTCATATAAATATTTCAACACATCCTTGATCTTAATTTTATCCTCATATCTTATCTTAATATACTGTAATTTTCCATTCTTTCCTTCACCAAGTTATCATCCACTTTAACTTTGTTTAATCTTATTTCCCATTAAAACTTATATATCTGTACTTATTCTTAAGACATTTCCCCTAAGGTCAAAGAAAAAATTCAATTCCGCGATTTTCCCATCTCTCATTTTAAAAAAAACAAATTTATATTATATATACTTTAGATTCCCAATTTTCTTTCACCAAATCCCCTCCCCGGTTTCAGCCCCTCAATAGTTCCATTAATCTCAGAAAACCATCAGCCCGGAGATCTTAAATCCGAGGCTCTTAAGTCTGTCCCCTCTGCCAGTCTTTTTGATAGTCTTTAATGTTGAAAATCAGATCTTGGGGAAGCCCCAACCCAACAGTCATCATATTACTTCCTGCCAAACTTCCATAGTTAAAAGTAGGGCCTATAAAGTATTCCAAATCTTGTTTCACACTCTTTTCAAATCCAAAGGCCCCCAAAGCTCCAATCTTCCAATCTCCACCTGGCTCGGATTTATATTCCAAAGGTCATTTGATCTCCACATAGGGTGATCTCTCCATCTTTCATCTTCCAGGCCAAACCAGGCTTCCATCTCCAAATATTTACTTCTCCTAGTTGTCATCATGTAGGGCCTCAAGTAGTAATCCACTATTGGCCTCTGTAGGGTTACGGCTCCCCCTTTCCTCACTTTGCTCACAACAAGATTCTCCTTTTCAAATGTTTCAATTTGTTCAGTTGAAAGAGGTTCCTGTGCTTGGTTCTTGTCCACTTCTTTGCCAAAACCTACTTTTGTTTCCAAGATTACCACGTTAGTAGCCATAACATTTATCTGGTCTTGCAGCTTTCCCAAGAGATAAAATGTCCTGTTCAGTTCACACTCGATTTCCTTCCTAACAGCCATACTTAAATAGTCCAAGGTCAAAAACTAGTTTCTCAAGGCTTTTATCTTTAGCTGCATCCTTACGACAATAACCCAAAGCTCCCTCTAGAGGGATTCAAATTCTTTTTCACTCCTTCCAGCACAGACCCAAAGGTCCCATACATTGAATTATAACAGTTCCTTTCTTCCTTTTAAACATAAAGTTGTAACAAAAACAGGCAGTAGAAACAAAGTCCTTCTTTTGTATCCTAACAGCTAACTTGACAGCTGTCAAATCACTGTCAACGGGCTCACACAGACCACTCCCGGGTCTGGGGATGTGGCACTTCAATTTCACGGATTTTAACCTTCTCCTGCAGGTTCCCCTGCTTTCAAAAAAGATATTGATGATAGTTTCAATCAATGGAATTTAGGTCCTTTACACAAAACTCTCCACGACCTTAGTTAACTGGTTCTTTGCTTCAGTTTATTTACAGAAAGGGGAGGCGGACTTCCTGTTTGGACCTTCCCTGATCGGTACCAATTATTTTTTTTAAAAAAAAAAAACTTTAAATACTTTAGAATTCCAATTTCCGTTCTACTCACGGGTTGTTGTTTAAAATCCATTTGTCCACAAGAAAAAGTCAGCGCGCTCTGGCAACGGCTACGCGGCTTCACTCCGTAAAAATAGCGGTCGATTCAAAACACCGCGCTGCTCACCCCACGTCACTTCGGAACCCCCGAAAAGGGGTTTCCCTGTGGGTAGGGGAGCGCTCCTGGTGTCAACCGAATCCCACGTTCCCAGGCTTCATCCACCTGGGATTTCTAAAGGGTCTCCGCCTTCGCCGCGGCGGTACGACCCGAATTCCACGGAGCGGGTTCCTCTCAGTCAGAGGAATGCTGCCATTGTCGATGGCGCTAACCCGGAAGTCCGCTAATCATGCCGTTACCCCTTCCACGGTTAATTGTGCTGGTGGAACGGCAGATATCTGGCTAGCTACACCATCAAAGTCCTCATTAAGGGAAGAAAGAATGATAAAAACATACTGAATATAAGGTATCTCCATGTCCCTTCGAATTAATTCGCAGTGTATTGCCTCCAGACGTCTCAAGTGTGCTGCCAAATCACTACCAGGCTGCAACTTGGTCTGGTACAGCTGCTTGAAAAACGTCAATGCAGACACTGACTCTTTTCTAATATGCACTGCTGCAAGACTGTCCCACATTTCTTTGGCAGTTTTCTTATTTCTTATATAGACTACTTGCTGGTCACTGACTGCCAAATTAATTATTGCCCTGGCTTTTGCATCTCCTTTCGACCAAGCATTAGTTACAGGGTCAGGAGGGTCATCAGTTACATAGGTCCATACTTCTCTAGAGGTCAAAAGCGCCTCCACCCGAAAAGACCATAAACTATAGTTCTCATCTGTTAGCTGTGGGAACACCAGAGCCTTCTCAGCTTCTGGAACCCGGTCAACCATTCTGGAACTCTTCCAGACCCACAGAAACTACACTAGCAGGAGAAGGAGTTTTCAAAGCTTTCTCAGAGTCCAAAATAAGGCAGTCATCCACTCAGCAGCTGGGCCCATAACCAAAGATGTTAGCTATTTGCAGTATAGTAGCACTGCAGAGAGCTTGCTGGGGAGACCATGCATTAAAAAAGGACTCAAAAATAACTTAAACAAGGTTTTAATAACAAAAACAAAAACACTAAATACATCAACAACAAACCAGACCCAACCACCAACCAATCCCCCAGGGTAATGGGAGAGCTAGGTGCTGCTCCTTATATACTACACCCAAATGCTGACACAGCCATTCAACATTCAACCATTCAACATTCAACCATTCAACAGCCAGAACTGAGTTCCAGTGAGTTCTGGCTGGGGAAAAAGCCCTGGGGCAAGCCTAGGGTGGGCCACCTAAGCACAGCTCTCTTGCCCTGTGCCCCTCTGCCACCTTTGCCGACTGAGAGCCAGTGTGGTGTAGTGGTTAAGAGTGGTAGTCTCCTAATCTGGGGAACCGGGTTCACGTCTCCGCTCCTCCACATGCAGCTGCTGGGTGACCTTGGGCCAGTCACACTTCTTTGAAGTCTCTCAGCCCCAGTCACCTCACAGAGTGTTTGTTGTGGGGGAGGAAGGGAAAGGAGAATGTTAGCCGCTTTGAGACTCCTTAAAGGGAGAAAAAGGCGGGATATCAAATCCAAACTCTTGGGGACTTTCGGGTTAGCGCCATCGGTAATGGCGGAATCCTTCTGACTAGGAGGATCTGCCTCGAGGAAATCGGGTCTGTACCGCTACGGCGAAGTGGAGACCCTTCAAAAATCACAGGCGGGAGAAGCCTGTGAGCGTGGGATTCGGTGGGCAACTTTTGGGCCCCCCCAATTCGCAGGGAATACCGATTACGGTTCCGGAGCGAAGCAGGGTGAGCGGCACGGTGCTGTGAATCAACTGCTTTTTCCTTGGAGCGAAGCCGCACAGCCGTTACCGGAGAGCGCTGACTTCTTCCTGTGACAATTCGACCTCAAAAGCAACTACCCGTGAATAGGAAAAATTGGAAGTATAAAAGGATGAAAAAGACTTAATTTGGCACCGATGCGGGGAGGTTTAAACAGGAAGTCCGCCTTCCGCTTTTGTAAATAGATCAAAGCAAAGAGACTACAAGCTAAAGTTTTGGAAATCCGACTGGAAAGGATTAATTTCCTAACACAAAAAGTATCAACCCCCCCCCCAGGAAGCAGGGGAAGGAGGGGGGAGTTTTGGACTATATATACCTGCAAGAGAGAGGGAAAGAAGTTAAAATCCACCGCTCAAAACTTGGGAACGGGCTGCCAATAGACAAAGACTGTTGTGCTTTGAACTGCGTATTAACTGTGAATAGACGACTTGCTGACAGCTAGCTCAGCAAGAGAGATACATTGTGGTTAGTTGTCCTCTTCTGCTCTTAAAAAGGAGGGAAAGTAACTGGAAAGTAACAAAAAATTGGAAGTGTTTATTTTTTTTATTTGAGTTTAAAAGGTGTCATTTTGGACTATTGCAACTGTTTCCACCTAGAGGAAGTTTCTGAAATCGATACTAGGGGAATTTTCCACTTGCAAAGAGAAACTGTGTAGTGTTATGGCACATGGGAAAGAAAAAGTAGACTCGTCATTCCCAGACAAAACAACAAGGTCTGGGAAGATTTGGCAGTGAAGACCATCAGCCGTTGGTCTCCCTACCCCATCTGCGACTGTACCAACACAATCTAAGCCTAGTGGAATGTCATCAGAAGATGTTTTAGTGATTGCACTGGCCAAGATTAATGAATCTTTGGAGCAACTTAATAAGAGGGTCGAAGAGACAAATAAGACGGTTGAAGAGACAAAGATGACAGTGGACGAGGCAAAAGTGAAGGTAGACGCAGCAACCACTAAAATTGACTTAAATACAGAAAGCTTAAATAGCTTGGGACAAAAGGTGAACACTAATACAGAATCTATTCAGAAATTGTTGCAGGAATCTACTTTGATCCGACAGACTGCAGATGAAGCTAAGGAAAAAGCTGCTGCTGTGGAATTTAAGATAACACAATTGGAAACAGAGAAAGTCCCAGATCTACAGAGGCAAATTGAGGACCATAAATTGACACTTTCTATGATTGAACTTAAGGAAAAACAGACGAATTTAAGGATTAGAGCTGTACCTGAATTAGAGAAGGGCAGTTTGATAGAATTTGCAGAGTTCTGGAAGTTGGATTTGAAACAAGAAGAATTCAAAATCGTGAGGGCCTTCAGACTTGGAAGAGGAGGAAACAAGAATAAAATAAGGGACTGTCTGATTACTCTCCGATCTAAAGAAGAGAGAGATAAAATTTTGGGTCTGTACTTTCAGAATTCTTTGACAATTCTGCAGTCAAGAGTGGAAATCTTTAAAGATATACCGAAACATCTGTAATGGTTATAAGGGGTTACTTGTGCGTAAGTTGCCGTCACTTTTGGCTAGATTGCCTGGCTAACCATGCTTTTGGCTGAAAGCCCTCACTCCGTGGCCGTTCAGTCGCTTGCAGAATCCGTCAGTGGGCGTTTCTTGAACCTCTTCCAGCATAAGAGCTGTTTGACGCCAAGTCTCCGCCTATCTCCCTGCGTGGGACTCTTCTGTGCAAGGAAGGAGTGGGCAGAGGCGTGCCCGTGCTCTCTCCACTGGTCTCAGATGAAGGGTCCCGGAGACCTCTCTCTGAATCCTCCATCTCCCTCCCTTCTCTATTGGTGTTACGTTGAATTCCTTCCCTCCTGCTGGTCCCCTCTCCTGCATCGCTTTGGAGCCCAGCCTCCACCTCACGCTCCAATGTCAGGTCCCTGACAACATCTTTTGGATCCTAGGTCCAACTTTGGAGATTTGGTTGCCCTGTTGAGAAGGAACAAAATCATCTTCAGGTGGGAATTTCCCCAAGGCCTATTCTTTAGCTTTAAAGGAAGAAAGATAAAGATAAGATCAGTGGAGGAAAAAGATAAGTTTTGGGGAAACCATGGAGAAGATCTGCAGAAAGAACTTGGAAAAGAGCCAGGAGTTTTGGACAGAAGTTCACCAAAAAGAGGGAAATCAACACCACTGACAGAAATAGATAAAGTACTAAGTGCTGTTGGAGGAGAAGCAGAGTAACTACATCATGGCACTGCAAGTATTAAGCTGGAATGTGAATGGACTCAACTCCCCGGAAAAAAGGCGAGAGTCTTTCATTTATTAAAAAAAGAACAATTGGATTTGATTTGTCTACAAGAAACACATGTGATAAGGCTACACAGGAAGATATTGAGCAATAAAAGATTGGGACATGAATTTATTTCATCAGACAAAGTTAAGAAAAGAGGAGTAATACTTTATGCAAAATGAAATTGATGAATCAGGAAATAGAATGGAAGATCAAACAGATGAGACCGAAGACATTTGAATCGGCAAATAAATGTGGGAAACTGCTGGCTTGGCAAATGAAAAAAAGACAAAAACTTAATACTATTACTAATTTGGAAGTGGAGGGAAAGAATATACAGAATCCAGTGGAGATCAGGAAGTGCTTTCAGAGGTATTTAAACATCTATATACACAGGAGACTCAGAAAGAAATGGACATTGATCGATTTTTGAAAATAAATGGATTACAAAAAATCTCTCAAGAAAATAAGCTAATGTTGAATTATAAAATAACAGAACAGGAGGTAGAAGGAGCCATTCAGAACATGCAATTGGGCAAATCCCCAGGGCTGGATGGTTTCACTTCAAGATATTATAGATCCTTGAAAGAATGGCTAGTACAGCCTTTAAAGGAAGTTTGCAATGAAATACTGGAAGGGAAAAAGGCACCAGAGTCGTGGAAGGAAGCTTATATTACACTTATACCGAAAACAGAGTCTGAGAAGACACAGCTTAAGAACTACCGCCCCATATCTTTGCTCAATGTGGATTACAAAATTTTTGCTGATATTATGGCTAAAAGACTAAAAAAAGGTACTAGTAGAAGAAATCCATAAAGATCAAGTGGGCTTTCTCCCGGGGAGACACTTGTCTGACAATACGAGGAATATAATTAACATTTTAGAAAAATTACAAGTGAATATTAACACCAAAGCAGTTTTGATATTTGTGGACGCGGAGAAAGCCTTTGACAATATTTCTTGGAGTTTCATGAAGAAAAATTTACAGGGAATGGGGGTAGGTCAAGGTTTTGAAAATGGTATAGGTGCAATCTATTCAGAACAAAAAGCTAAATTAATTGTAAACAATGTAGTCACAGAGGAGTTTAAGATTGAGAAAGGAACACAACAAGGTTGCCCAATCTCTCCATTGCTTTTTATATCGGTCCTGGAGGTTCTGCTTAATATGATTAGAAAGGACCAATTGATTAAAGGTATACAAGTCAGAGCTAAACAGTACAAATTGAAAGCATTTGCTGATGATTTGGTATTGACACTACAGGAGCCAGAATCTAGTACCAAAAGAGTATTGGAATTGATTCAAGAATTTGGTCATGTTAATAATAATAATAATAATAATAATTTATTATTTATACCCCGCCCATCTGGCTGGGCCTCCCCAGCCACTCCGGGCGGCTTCCATAAAAACCAAAAATACAGTAAAATATCACACGTTAAAAACTTCCCTGAACAGGGCTGCCTTAAGATGTCTTCTGAATGTCAGGTAGTTGTTTATCGCTTTGACATCTGCTGGAAGGGCGTTCCACAGGGCGGGGGCCACTACCGAGAAGGCCCTCTGCCTGGTTCCCTGTAGCTTTGCTTCTCGCAATGAGGGAACCGCCAGAAGGCCCTCGGCGCTGGACCTCAGCGTCCGGGCAGAATGATGGGGGTGGAGACGCTCCTTCAGGTATACTGGACCGAGGCCGTTTAGGGCTTTAAAGGTCAGCACCAACACTTTGAATTGTGCTTGGAAACATACTGGGAGCCAATGTAGGTCTTTCAAGACCGGTGTTATATGGTCTCGGCGGCCGCTCCCAGTCACCAGTCTAGCTGCCGCATTCTGGATTAGTTGTAGTTTCCGAGTCACCTTCAAAGGTAGCCCCACGTAGAGTGCATTGCAGTAGTCCAAGCGGGAGATAACCAGAGCATGCACCACTCTGGCGAGGCAGTCCGCAGGCAGATAGGGTCTCAGCCTGCGTACCAGATGGAGCTGGTACACAGCTGCCCTGGACACAGATTTAACCTGTGCCTCCATGGACAGCTGTGAGTCCAAAATGACTCCCAGGCTGCGCACCTGGTCCTTCAGGGGCACAATTACCCCATTCAGGACCAGGGAATCCTCCACACCTGCCCGCCTCCTGTCCCCCAAAAACAGTACTTCTGTCTTGTCAGGATTCAACCTCAATCTGTTAGCCGCCATCCATCCTCCAACCGCCTCCAGACACTCACACAGGACCTTCACCGCCCTCACTGGTTCTGATTTAAAAGAGAGGTAGAGCTGGGTATCATCCGCATACTGATGAACACCCAGCCCAAACCTCCTGATGATCTCTCCCAGCGGCTGCATGTAAATGTTGAAAAGCATGGGGGAGAGGACAGAACCCTGAGGCACCCCACAAGTGAGAGCCCAGGGGTCTGAACACTCATCCCCCCCCACCACTTTCTGAACACGGCCCAGGAGGAAGGAGCGGAACCACTGTATGACAGTGCCCCCAGCTCCCAGCCCCTCAAGACGGTCCAGAAGGATGTTATGGTCGATGGTATCAAACGCCGCTGAGAGATCCAGCAGAACTAGGAAACAGCTCTCACCTTTGTCCCTAGCCCGCCGGAGATCATCAACCAGTGCGACCAAGGCAGTTTCAGTCCCATGATGAGGCCTGAATCCCGACTGGAAGGGATCCAAATGGTCCGCTTCTTCCAGGCGTGCCTGGAGTTGTTCGGCAACCGCTCGCAGGATTTAAGTTGAATAAGTTGAAAACTAAGGTTTTAGAGAAAAATCTAACAGTGATTGAGAGAGAGAAGTTTCAGAAGGAGACAGGATTAACATTGGTTAAGAAAGTGAAATACTTAGGGGTTAACATGACTGCTAAGAATGTGAATTTATTTAAAGATAATTATGAAAAATGTTGGACGGAAGTGAAAAAGGATCTAGAAATATGGACAAATTTGAAGTTATCATTGCTAGGCTGAATTGCTGCGATAAAAATGAATGTATTGCCAAGGATGGTGTTTTTGTTTCAAACACTGCAAATTTTGGACAAAATGGATTGTTTCAAGAAGTGGCAGAAAGATATCTCTAGATTTGTCTGGCAGGGCAAGAAATTTAAGATACTAACTGATGCTAAAGAAAGAGGTGGATTTGCCCTGCCAGACCTTAAGCTTTATTATGAATCAGCCGCATTTTGTTGGCTGAGAGAATGGCTGCTTCTTGAAAACATAGACATTTTGGACCTAGAAGGTTTTAGATAGATAGATAGATAGATAGATAGATAGATAGATAGATAGATAGATTCTTTATTGTCATTACACAAGTGCAACATTGCACAGTGCAACGAAATTGGATGCCATCCCTTAAAAAAACAACAAAAGCAAAACAGCAACAACAACCAAACAAACCACATTCCAGCCACACCCACACCCACACCCATCAAACTTCCAGGTCACACTATCGAGTTACAGCATTCAAAAAGGCCACAGCTCTTGGATAGAAACTATTTTTCAGTCTATTTGTCCTTGACTTGATGTTTCTATATCTCCTGCCAGAAGGCAGTAGTGCAAACAGACTGTATCCCGGGTGAGATGAATCCTGCAGGATGTTGTTTGCTTTCCTAAGACAACGGGAACCGTACAGTTCTTCCAAAGATGGGAGAGAGCATTCTCACATACTGTATTTGTGCCTGGTTCTCCAGCTGTACAGCTAGGAAGAGGAAGGTTTAATAATGTTTAATAGTTTAATAATGTATTTGGGTGGCATGCATATCTGTGGTATGACAAGGTCAAAGCACATAAAGCGTTTAAAAACCATATTGTCAGGAAAGCACTGTTTAATGTCTGGATAAGATATAAGGATTTGCTTGAAAACAAAACTCCAAGGTGGTTGTCACCAATGGAAGCAAAGGCTCAGAAAAAGCTCAATATGGAGGCCAATTGGCCGAAATATTGGGAAATTTTGGAACAAGAAGGGGACAGATTAAAACTGCAGAGTTTTGAAAAACTAAAAAACAAAGTACGAGACTGGCTTCATTATTACCAAATAATGGAGGCTTACAATTTGGATAAGAAAATTGGCTTTCTGGTGGAAAAATCAAAATTGGAAACAGAACTGTTAGATCCTAAAACTAAGAATTTGTCAAGAATGTATAACTTGCTGTTGAAATGGAATACTCAGGATGAAATGAAATCTGCTATGATTAAATGGGCACAAGATGTTGGACATAACATTATGATGGCTGCCTGGGAACAGTTATGGACCACAGGCATGAAATTCACGGCATGTAATGCCCTAAGAGAAAACATAATGAAAATGATTTACAGGTGGTACATGACACCAGTCAAGCTTGCAAAAATTTATCATTTGCCCGATAATAAATGTTGGAAATGTAAAGAGACTGAGGGTACATTTTTTCACCTTTGGTGGACATGCCCAAGGATTAAGACTTTCTGGGAGATGATCTATAATGAAATGAAAAGGTATTTAAGTATACCTTTCAGAAGAAACCAGAGGCCTTTCTCCTGGGCATGGTTGGCCAATTGGTGTCAAAGAAGGATAGAACTTTCTTTATGTATGCCACAACAGCAGCAAGAATACTCATTGCAAAATATTGGAAGACACAAGGTCTACCCACCTGGGAAGAATGGCAGATGAAGGTGATGGACTATATGGAACTGGCAGAAATGACTGGCAGAATCCGAGACCAAGGAGAAGAGTTGGTGGAAGAAGATTGGAAGAAATTTAAAGTTTATCTACAGAAACATTGTAAAATTAAGGAATGTTAGAAGGATGTTGGAATGAAGTTATGTGGTTTTAGCAGAAATGATATAAAGGTCTAAGTAAAAATGGATTGTTAATTGGTGAAAGAAGAGAATGTAAAATTATAGTATGTTAAGATAAATTATTAGGATAAAAACGAAGATGGAAAGGATTTGCTGAAATATCTAATTGAACTAGAATACAAAAAAGGGAGGTGTGAGGAAGTCAAGGAAATAAGTAAAGGAAAGAAAGTTATTGTCAGAGCTGCCCGAGGTCCCAGCTCACAAAGGACCAACGCCAGTTCGTTGTTATATACAAAAGTCTTTATTGAAGTTCAGTTTCGATTTCAAAGCCGCGGCGCGTAGCTCTACGTCTCAAACTCTAGACCGCTGAAGCTCCGTCTGAATCTCCTTCCCCCCGACACCAGTTTAAGACTCTAGCCTTGCTCCACCTCTTCCTTTGCTCTTTTCTCCTCTGGGCCCGCCTGTCCGCTGGGGTCTCGCCCTTTCTAGACTCTTCTGACGCTGAGTCCCCTGAGTCTTCCCCCTCCCTCCGGCGAGCTTTAGGACCTGGTTCCCAATCCGGGTTTCCTGCTGTTCCGCGCGCCTGTACATTCGCACTTGGCGCGCGCGCCCAGCTGGCAACCTTCCTCCTGACCGTTACACTGCTCCTGTCACTGCTTCCCCCTTCGGAGAGGCTAGCTGGACCTGACTTCCCCTCCGTTCCCTCACTCTGCGATAGAGGCGTGGCCAGCCCTGATTCATCTTCTCTCCCTGCTGGAGGAGAAGCTGGCCCTGATACATGGGACTCTTTCCCCAAACCACGCTCTGGTGGAGGAGCTGGTCCTGATCTCCCGCTGCTGCTTTGGGAGTCCCCGCTGGCCCCTTGCTTCTGGTGTGTCCCCCCTGGGACCCCCCTTGCACTGGCCATCGGCGCCCCCCTCTGGGAATCTTCTGATTCGCTGGAGAAGCTCATGGAATCTCTCGGGCCACTTTCATACTCCCCTACGCTGCCCTCCGATTCTTCCCCTTCGCTCTCCATTTCCTCTCTCCCCTGTGCCTCTGCTCCTGAGCCCCTGACAGTTATTGTGGTAGTGTAATGGTTAGGAGAAAGGTCACTGGGTTGGCGCGAGAAGCAAGTTCAAATGTACAGGAGCGCGGGACAGCAGAGAGTGAGGATTGGGAACCGGGTCCTAAAGCACGCCGGAGGCAGGGGGAGGAGCTAAGCGACTCAGCGTCGGAAGAGTCCAGAAAGGGCAATGCCCCAGCGGGCAGGAGGACCCAGAGGAGAAGAGTGCAGCGCAGGAGGTGGAGCAGTGCTAGGATCTTAAACTGGTGTGGAAGGGGCGGAGACTCAGACGGGACTTCGCCGATCTAGAGTCTAGACGTAGGGCTGCACGCCCTGGCTTTGAAATGGAAATTAAACTTCAATAAAGACTTTTGTACATAACATCAGCCTGGCGTTGGTCCTCTGTGAGCTGGGACCTAGAGGCAGCTCTGACAGTTATGTAAAGGTTTGATTTGTTTTTTTTAATTGTCTGTTTTGTTTTTGTTTTTTGATTAAATTGATATTTGTTTATCTTTTTTTTCTAACCTTTAAAATCTTAATAAAAATCCATTAAAAAATAAATAAATCAAATCCAAACTCTTCTTCTTCTTCTTCTGAAAGCATGCCAGACGGTTTTCTCTTGCTGGGCTCTGTGGGACAAGGGCTGACTGTGCATCTCTCTCTCTCCACTTCTTAGGTATCCCAGGATTTCCCCCTTCTTGGACAGCTGGTGGCGCTCTTGTCCCTTCACCTCGCAGACAACGTGAAGGAGATTGGCCTGCAGTCAGCAGAGGCCTTGTACCATCTCCATTACATCATGATAGCCAAAATGGGTGAGGGGGATGCTGGGAAATGGCTGGTTTCTTGTAAGCCGCAGGGTGGGAGATCTGTAGCCCTCCAGAGGCTGCTCCAACTCCCATCATCCCTGAGTGTTGCCCATGCTGGCTGCTGCTGGGGTTGATCAGGGAGTTCAGGAGGGCCAGAATTGTGCTAGCACTGGCCTAACGCCAACACCCCGTTGGCCAGAGATGAGAGGGCAGTCTTGGGGGAGGAATTCACTGCTGATGTTCATCAGAAAAGCCTTCTGGACCTGACCAGTGGCCCAGCCCAGTCCAGCATCCTGTTCCCACAGGGGTTGATCAGATGCTTGTGGGAAGCCAGCAAGCAGAATTCAAGCTCTTTCTACTCCTGTACTTTGCTGCCTCTGACCATGGAGGCAGAGCATAGCCATCCTGGCTAATAGCCATGGGTAGCCTTCTCTTCCATGAATTTGCCTCATCTTCTTTGAAAGCCATCTTGGTCCGTGGCCATCAGTGCCTCCTGTGGCAGGGAGTTCCAGAGTTTAGCTGTGCATTGCAAGAAGAAGGACCATCCTGAAACTTCAGTTTCATTGGAGGTCCAGTTGTTCTCATGTTATGAGGGCAAGAGAGAAAGCTTTCTCTCTCCACTTTCTCCAAGCCATACATTGTGTCTCCTCTTCCTCGCCGTTTTTCTAAACGGAACCGCCCCCCAAATGCTGCAACCAGCATTTGCTCCACAAGCACCCCAGTCCTTTTGGTTGCCCCCTTCTGAACCTTTTTTCCAATTCCGAATTATAATTTTTGAGGTGAAACCAATAATTGTTTTTGTTGGTCCCAGCGGGAAAACTGGAGGTTTTGAGCAGGGAGCACTAATGCTGGGTTCTTTTGCATGCATATTCCAAAACCCGACCCTGCTTAGGTAAGGAACTGGAGAAGAGGAGGAATAAAAATAAGAAAGGCAACATGGTCAGATGGGTCCGAGAAGACTTCTTCATCCCTGGGCCCTCTCTCTTCCACTACAACATCGCAAAAGTGGCCAAGGTAGGGGTGGCCTTTTGTACTCTTTATTGCTAAGACCGCAGCCACTCCCAGTTAGCAAAGATTTGCTCACTCGGGCCAACGGGGCCCTGCCCCACCAACTTCAGCCTGCCCTCAGGCAGCCCACGCCTTCTAGGGATGAGGGAGAGATTCAGAGCAGTTCACACTGGAAGCCAAAGCTATCAGATCAAGGCTTTCAGAAACAACAGGAGAACTGAAACACAACCCGCCTTTGAAATTCACATGTCCTTGAATTTCGCAATGCCAAACAGTGTGTAAAAAAATCCATGCGTGAGCTATTAGTGTAAATAACATTCAGAAATGCATTGTATTAGAATAAATTGCTCAAAGACAAGTGCCCGGTAGCCTAAACTGCATGCAGAATTCTACTTATTGAAATTCTACCAGGTGCTGGGAGACCTAGGGTTCAGATCCCCACTCACGAGTCAGTCACAGTCTCTCAGTCTAACCTACCTCATGAGACTAAAACGGGGAGGAGAGAGAACCATGCATTGCCACCTTGGGCTCCTCAGGGCGGAAAAAGAATAGGAAAAGTTGACTCATTCGATGCATCTTTCACAAGGCACTGCCAAGCCAATGGACTATGCCAACCTTGTGGTGGGTGTTTTTGTTGTATATTAAGAACAAAACACACAGCCGGCAGGTTCCCACCCAGTCTGTTAGGCATTGGTTATATAACGGATAGACACTATTATTCACCCTCTCTGTTCCTGGAGGGATTTTTTTTTTAAATTTTCTAGTCTGATTTTAGATTGAACCTCTTCATGTTCCAATGTCATAACCAATTTAAGATGTGGATCGAAAATAGCAAGGCGTCACCTGACTTTTAGTTTGGTTTGTTGTAAAATCTTTCAGCTACTTAAATAAACACATAAATAGAATCACCAAATTGTAGAGTTGGAAGGGACGTGGGGGTCACTTAGTTCAACCCTCTCAAGGCAGAGTGGAGATGTCTTTCACTTGGTTTGTGAAGGCACCCTTGGACTACTGAAACGTGGTCAGAGTGTGGAGCAGAAGAAAACTCCCTCTTCTTTCTTCTTTGTGCCAGGCTTTTGGGGAGCACCTCACGCCCAGCCAGATCAACGAAGTCGTGTTGAAGGCGATTGACAACCTGACAGTGGAAGACAGAGCCGTCTCTCAGGCTGCAGGAAAGCTCCTGAGGTCCTTCCTTGAGGAATGCGGCATGGAAATGGAGGACGTAAGGCTCAAAACGGAGGCAGGGGGAGCAGGTTTCCTCTAAATCAAACATTCTCTTCGGACTTAGAATTAGCTTGTTTCTGGGAAGTAAGAAGGCATTGTGTGGGAAGTAAGAAGAGCCAGTGTGGTGTAGTGGTTAAGAGTGGTAGACTCGTAATCTGGGGAACCGGGTTCGCGTCTCCGCTCCTCCACATGCAGCTGCTGGGTGACCTTGGGCCAGTTACACTTCTTTGAAGTCTCTCAGCCCCACTCACCTCGCAGAGTGTTTGTTGTGGGGGAGTTACAGATAGGTAGCCGTGTTGGTCTGCCATAGTCAAAACAAAAAATTCCTTCCAGTAGCACCTTAAAGACCAACTAAGTTAGTTCTAGGTATGAGCTTTTGTGTGCATGCACACTTCTTCAAATACACTGAAACAGAAGTCACCAGACCCTTTTATATAGTGAGAAGGTGGGGATGGGTATTACTCAGAAGGGTGGTGGGAATGGGTGATTGGCAGATAGCTGTGATGAGCCTGTTGACGACTCTTAACGACTGCAATAGGTCTTACAGGAAAAAGCAAGGGGTGAGAAGGTGAAAAATGGCTTTGTCATGTATAATGAGATAAGAATCCAATGTCTTTGTTCAGACCAGGTCTCTCCATGGTTTTAAGTTTGGTAATAAGTTGCAATTCAGCAGCTTCTCTTTCCAGTCTCTTTCCTGCTTTTTCCTGTAAGACCTATTGCAGTCGTTAAGAGTCGTCAACAAGAAGAGAACCCAAAATGAAAAAAAGGATAAAATCTTGGAAAAAATAAAGGAAGGAGAGAAGAAGCTGAGAGCAAAACCAAAATCACAGGAGATCCTGAAAGAGATAAAGTTATATCAAGTACAATATATGAAATTGATGAACCAGGAAATAGAATGGAAGATTACAAAATTTTTGCAGATATTTTGGCTAAAAGATTAAAAAGGGTGTTAGTAGAAGAAATTCATAAAGACCAAGCGGGCTTTCTCCCGGGCAGACATTTGTCTGATAATACGAGGAATATAATTTATATTCTAGAAAAATTACAAGTGAATATCAATACTAAGGCAGTTTTGATTTTTGTGGATGCAGAGAAGGCCTTTGACAACATTTCTTGGAGTTTTATGAAGAAGAATCTACAGGGGATGGGGGTAGGTCAAGGTTTTGAAAATGGTATAGGTGCAATTTATTCAGAACAAAAGGCAAAATTAATTGTGAACAATGCAGTGACAGAAGAGTTTAAGATTGAGAAAGGAACACGACAAGGTTGCCCAATCTCTCCATTGCTTTTTATATCGGTCCTGGAGGTTTTGTTAAATATGATCAGAAAGGACCAATTGGTTAAAGGCATACAAGTGGGTGCTAAACAGTACAAACTGAAAGCATTTGCTGACGATTTAGTATTGACTTTGCAGGAGCCAGAATCTAGTACCAAAAGGGTACTGGAATTGATTCAAAACAAAGATCACCACAAACAAACAACCACACCCTAGGCCAACCCCAACCTCTCTCACCACCAAAGGAACACAAGTGAACGGCAGAGAACCGGCACGAGTAACGCTGACACCAAACCCTACATACATTAAGCAAAATAGAAACAGGTTCACCACACTTTCTCATCCTGGTCTTCTTTTATCTTCTTCCAGCTGCCTATGGTTGTGAAGGAGATTTACAACCGTCTCCACCAGATCCCCGACACCCGCACTAAGGAAGTGACACTTTCGGCTCTTGTCAGCCTAGCCACCAAGCGCATGCAGCCGGTCGTAGACAGCCTGTTGGACTGTTCGATGGAGTGTGATGAGTAAGTTTTTGTGATGTGAAAATGGGGAGGGGTAGATTTAAGGGGTTTCTTAATTTATATTTATTTATATTGAATTTCGTACTTGCAAAAAATTGTGCTCCGAGTTGTGGTTTCTTTCTTTGCTAATGTATGTGCAATATAAAGAAAATATCAAAGGCCTGACTTTTTTTAAGAAAAGGAAAAGGGAAAAATTCTGTTTTGAAAAATTGCAGAAGTGCCACGGTGATCTGGAAGGCCTTGGTCGCTGATCAGTATTCCAGCGTCAAGCTGCTGAGACCTCTCCTGAAAAGGCTGCAGGATGAAGACCCCAAAGCGGAAGTCACTTCCAGGCGACGCAGCACTTCTCAAATGCCAATGGCGGTACGAAACCACTCAGTTTCTCTCTCCTGGATTGTTTTGAATGGGAGCTGGATGGGGCTGGGGGCTTCTTGCTGGGAGGGGGGTGCATCTTAATAAGTGGTCCATCCTGTGAGCACCTGCTTTGTATGCAGAAGGGCCCCAGCATCTCCATGTCGGGGAGTTCCTTGCCTGAAACCCTGGACAGCCACTGCTAGTCAGTGTAGACAACACTGAGGGAAATGGACCGGGGCTCTGAGTCGCGTCTGAGTCTGAGATCTTGATCTGACGATGACCTCTGCTGAATGCCGTTCTCCTGTCCTTGTCCCTCCAGGCTACCAACGCTCTGTGTCATATCCTGTCGTTCCCTGAGGCTGCAGGTATCCTGAAGAGCATGTTCCACCACCTGCTGTTTGCACTTAGCACTCAGATCTGTTTTGTCCATGAGGCGAGAAGAAGAGGTTCGAGGGCGGCAAGTCTAATCCCGGAGCCCTCTTCGCATCTCGATCCACTGATGTAAGGGACCTGCTAATGCATTTGGGGGGGGGCCCTCCCTTCTCTCTCTGACCCATAGTGGTGATGGCTCAGCTCTCCCCCAAGAGATAGGCTTCATTTGGACATGGAGGTTCTGCTTAGGTTAGATAGCTAGGAGACCCAGGCTTCCCCAACCCCTGTGCTCTTCAGTCACTTTGGACCACAACTCCCACCAGCCCCAGCCAGCACAACGGGGCTGAAGATGGGAGTTATTGTAGCCCAAAACATCTGAAGGACACTAGGATGGGAGAGGATGTTGGAGACTCTCCCGCACGATGGGCTGATTTGGGTGTGGTGGGACTCACGTGTCATGAAACCTTAAGTCTCCATCACAGCCGAAAGGTTGCCGCTTGTGCTGGAAACATGGGGGAGGCTGCAGGGGGTGATGGTTGGGGTTGGACTGCAAGATGTCAAGGACCTAAAACTCCCCAGATGAACCTACCCAGACCTTGCGCTCATCATCGGAAGCCCCTCTTCACATGCCTCCTCCACACAAGAAGGGGCCTTTTCTGTGGTGGCTCCCCATTAGTGGGTTGCTCTCCCCAGGGAGGCTTGCCTGGTGCCTTTAGATGCCAGGCAAAAATGGTCCTCTTCAATCAGGCCATTGGCTGATTAACCTCCTATGCCCTTTCAACTGTGTTTGTTAGAGGGAGAGGAGTTATTGGTTTGCTTTGGTTCTTGTTTTTATTCTGTATTTTGTGCTTTTTAACTTGCATTTTTATGTTGTGAACTGCCCGGAGATCTACGGGTGAAGGGCAGTATACAAATTTTTAAAATATAATATTCTTAATTCCTTCACTTGACTCAGGACCGCTGTGCAGGCCCTGAAACAACTGATTGGGCGTGTTGAATACCTTGACGATTTTGAGGTTTTGGGGTTGCAAAGCTGCTGGGATATGCTGTCAAGTCCAGAAAGCTTTTTCAAAGGCATTCGTCTTCTGGCAAGGTAAGAAGGTGAAAAGGACTGGCAGGTGAGGCATGAAGAGCAAGGCCTGCTTTCTGGGGAAATGGGGATAAACTTCTTATTTATTTCAGAAAATGTACCATATTGTTCACTCTATAAGACACACTTTCCCCCTCCTAAAAAGTAAGGGGAAATGTGTGTGCATCTTAGGGAGCGAATGCAGGCGGGAGGCTCTGCTCAGCGTTCAAGTAACCTGGTGGTGGTTGTTGTTGTGCAGGAACGCTGGGTGGTTCTTCCTGCCAGCTTCAGACTTGTGAATTCTTTGTCTCTTACTCTTATGTTTCAGGACTTTGTTCACCTCCTCAACAGAACAGTATAATAGGATTGCCCGATTGGCACGGAAATATATGTGCTGTCCGAACAACAAGAAGAAAGCCATTGGCATGGCGTTTTACTTGGAGGTAGGAACTGGAAACAGGGAATGCCTGTTCTAATGTTTCTAATGGTTTCTTTATTCCTCACAATTTAACTGTCAAATGTTCTTTAGTATTTACACATTTTTTATTTAATTGTACAACTTCAACTGCATTCACTGCTATCATGTCTAATATATATGGACAGTGTTTTTTTGATAGAAGATGAATGTATACATAATAAAAGATGCACTTACAGTGGCTTTGCTCCAACTTAGGGGATGTCCGACTCTGATACAGACACTTCCGTGACCTAGCGCGCAAGTTACTGCAGGCAGCAATCATACAGGTATTCCGTTAATGGATGAGCAAGTCTTCACCTTTGGAAGGCTAAGATTTTTCTTAAAATTACATTTTTATATGTACTATTGGAAACACCTTAAAGCTGGTATAAGTTCATATGTATTTATTTTTGCCTGCTTTAAAGATTGATTTTTGTATGTCTGCTGGTTTATTATATATCTTTTTTTCTCTTTGTTCCGCTATGTATCGGGGTGGGGAGACATAATAACAACAACAACAACAACAACAGCAACAACAATAATAATTCTTTGCTCGTCCAAATAAGCTTTTTTCATATATTTATTGAGGCCACTAAGTCTTTGAACTGAAGAGATTTCTCCAGTTTCAAGCGTCATCTCATGCTCTTTATGAGCCAAGTCCAAACCCTCCTGCAGTTCAGACCCAGCTTAGGATGTGTTTGGTTCAGCATGATTCCAACCAGCTCATACTCTTTCCTTCCCTTTCCAACCAAAATGTACCTGACTGTGAGAGCAGAGGTGAGTTAGATTGGGAGGGCCATGCCCAGCCCTAGAGGTTGGAAGGCGGGGTCCAGGCCCACCAGAAACCAGCAGAGAACTCCATAGTTCCAAATGGAAGCACCAGCCTAGCTTCTGCTGCAGCCACGTTGGGATGAGAAGGGGCAGGAGGGGTCATGCGTGGTGGGTGCTTCTTGCTGGAGACCATTGATTTGAAGTGAGCTGCTTTGGGGGCCAACCTGAATCAATCCCAAAATAACCCGTTCAAGAGGTGCTTTTTAGAAACTGAGCTCACACTAAAACTGTAAAACCATGAAAATATATGCTTATGAAATACATGATATTTGTTGTCTGATAAGGGGGGGGGCAGCAGCTCTATACCTTCCATGGGTCACAACAAGCCTGGGGGTCAAAACAAAGCACCACCATCTCAGGTGAATATCAGGATTGAGTCCATTGCTCAACTTTATCTGGTGTCACTTAGGCTCTGCCAGTGAGACCACTTGTGCTGCTGCTGCTGCCGCTGCCCTGTCTGGCTGTCAAAGCCTCAACGACCTGCGCTGCTGCTGCAGCACATTCTGACGGGCAAAGCCTCGATGACCTGCGCTGCTGCCGCTGCCCTGTCTGGCTGTCAAAGCCTCGACGACCTGCGCTGCTGCCTCTTCCTTTTCTGGCTGTCAAAGCCTCGAAGATCTGAGCTGCTGCCGCAGCCCCTTCTGGCTGTCAAAGCCTCGAAAATCTGCGCTGCTGCCTCTGCCTCTTCTGGCTGTCAAAGCCTCGACGACCTGCACTGCTGCCTCTTCCGTTTCTGGCTGTCAAAGACTCGACGACCTGCGCAATAGCCGCTGCCCCTTCTGGCTGTCAAAGCCTCAACGATCTGCGCTGCTGCCTCTTCCTTTTCTGGCTGTCAAAGCCCCGATGACCTGTGCTGCTGCCGCTGCCCCTTCTGGCTGTCAAAGCCTCGACGATCTGCGCTGCTGCTGCAGCACATTCTGACGGTCAAAGCCTTGACGACCTGTGCTGCTGCTGCTGCCGCTGCGCCTTCTGGCTGTCAAAGCCTCAACAATCTGCGCTGCTGCCTCTGCCTCATCTGGCTGTCAAAGCCTTGACAACCTGCGCTGCTGACGCTTCTGGCTGTAAAAGCCTCGACGACCTGCTGCCGCTGCCCCTGCTAGCTGTCAAAGCCTCGATGATTGGTGCTGCTGCCTCTGCCTCTTCTGGCTGTCAAAGCCTCGACAACCTGCACTGCTGCCTCCGACTCTTCTGGCTGTCAAAGCCTTGACGACCTGCGCTGCTGACACTGATGCTTCTGGCTGTCAAAGCCTCGACGACCTGCGCTGGTGCCGCTGCCCCTTCTGGCTGTTAAAGCCTCGACGACCTGTGCTGCTGCCTCTGCCTCTTCTGGCTGTCAAAGCCTTGATGACCTGCACTGCTGCCTCTGCCTCTTCTGGGTGTCAAAGCCTCGACAACCTGCACTGCTGCCTCCGCTTCTTCTGGCTGTCAAAGCCTTGACGACCTGCGCTGCTGACACTGATGCTTCTGGCTGTCAAGGCCTCGACGACCTGCGCTGGTGCCGCTGCCCCTTCTGGCTGTTAAAGCCTCGACGACCTGTGCTGCTGCCTCTGCCTCTCCTGGCTGTCAACGCCTTGACGACCTGTGTTGCTGCCGCTGCCCCTTCTGGCTGTCAATGCCTCAACGATCTACGCTGCTGCCTCTGCCTCTTCTGGCTGTCAAAGCCTCGATGACCTGCACTGCTGCCTCCGCCTCCTCTGGCTGTCAAAGCCTTGACAACCTGCGCTGCTGACGCTTCTGGCTGTCAAAGCCTCAACGATCTGCGCTGCTGCCTCTGCCTCTTCTGGCTGTCAAAGCCTCGACAATCTGTGCTGCTGCCTCTGCCTCTTCTGGCTGTCAAAGCCTGGACGACCTGCACTGCTGCCTCTTCCTTTTCTGGCTGTCAAAGCCTCGACGACCTGCGCTGCTGCCTCTTCCTTTTCTTGTTGTCAAAGCCTCGAAGACCTCGGCTGCTGCCGCAGCCCCTTCTGGCTGCCAAAGCCTCAACGATCTGCGCTGCTGCCACAGCCCCTTCTGGCTGTCAAAGCCTCAACGATATGCGCTGCTGCCTCTGCCTCTTCTGGCTGTCAAAGCCTCGACGACCTGTGCTGCTGCCTCTTCCTTTTCTGGCTGTCAAAGTCTCGACAACCTGCTCTGCTGCCGCTGCCCCTTCTGGCTGTCAATGCCTCAACGATATGCGCTGCTGCCTCTGCCTCTTCTGGCTGTCAAAGTCTCGATGAGCTGAACTGCTGCCTCCGCGTCTTCTGGCTGTCAAAGACTCGACAACCTGCGCTGCTGCTGCTGCCCATTCTGGCTGTCAAAGCCTCAGCGACCTGCGCTGCTGCCTCCGCCTATTCTGGCTGTCAAAGCCTCGACGACCTGCACTGCTGCCGCAGCCCCTTCTTGTTGTCAAAGCCTCGACAACCTGTGCTGCCGCCTCTGCCCCTTCTGGCTGTCAAAGCCTCGACAACCTGTGCTGCTGCCTCGGCTTCTTCTGGAAGTCAGAGATTCGATGACCTTTGCTGCTGCCGCTGCCCCGTCTGGCTGTCAAAGCCTCAACGACCTGCTCTGCTGCCGCTGCCCCTTCTGGCTGTCAAAGACTCGACGACCTGTGCTGCTGCCTCTGTCGCTTCTGGCTGTCAAAGCCTCAACGATCATCGCTGCTGCCTCTGCCTCTTCTGGCTGTCAAAGCCTCGACGACCTGCACTGCTGCCTATTCCTTTTCTGGCTGTCAAAGCATCAACGATCTGCGCTGCTGCCACAGACCCTCCTGGCTGTCAAAGCCTCAAGGTCCTGCACTACTGCCTCTTCTTTTTCTGGCTGACAAAGCCTCGATGACCTGCGCTGCTAACGCTTCTGGCTGTCAAATCCTCGACGACCTGCTGCCGCTGCCCCTTCTGGCTGTCAAAGCCTCGACGATCTGCGCTGCTACCTCTGCTGCTTCTGGCTGTCAAAGCCTCGACGATCTGCGCTGCTGCCTCTGCCTCTTCTGGCTGTCAAAGCCTCAAGGTCCTGCACTGCTGCCTCTTCTTTTTCTGGCTGTCAAAGCCTCAATGACCTGCGCTGCTGCCTCTTCCTTTTCTTGTTGTCAAAGCCTCAATGACCTGCGCTGCTGCTGCAGCCGCTTCTGGCTGTCAAAGCCTCAACGATATGCGCTGCTGCCACAGCCTCTTCTGGCTGTCAAAGCCTCAACGATATGCGCTGCTGTCTGCCTCTTCTGGCTGTCAAAGCCTCGACGACCTGCACTGCTGCCTCCGCCTCCTCTGGCTGTCAAAGCCTTGACAACCTGCGCTGCTGACGCTTCTGGCTGTCAAAGCCTCAACGATCTGCGCTGCTGCCTCTGCCTCTTCTGGCTGTCAAAGCCTCGACAATCTGTGCTGCTGCCTCTGCCTCTTCTGGCTGTCAAAGCCTGGACGACCTGCACTGCTGCCTCTTCCTTTTCTGGCTGTCAAAGCCTCGACGACCTGCGCTGCTGCCTCTTCCTTTTCTTGTTGTCAAAGCCTCGAAGACCTCGGCTGCTGCCGCAGCCCCTTCTGGCTGCCAAAGCCTCAACGATCTGCGCTGCTGCCACAGCCCCTTCTGGCTGTCAAAGCCTCAACGATATGCGCTGCTGCCTCTGCCTCTTCTGGCTGTCAAAGCCTCGACGACCTGTGCTGCTGCCTCTTCCTTTTCTGGCTGTCAAAGTCTCGACAACCTGCTCTGCTGCCGCTGCCCCTTCTGGCTGTCAATGCCTCAACGATATGCGCTGCTGCCTCTGCCTCTTCTGGCTGTCAAAGTCTCGATGAGCTGAACTGCTGCCTCCGCCTCTTCTGGCTGTCAAAGACTCGACAACCTGCGCTGCTGCTACTGCCCATTCTGGCTGTCAAAGCCTCAGCGACCTGCGCTGCTGCCTCCGCCTATTCTGGCTGTCAAAGCCTCGACGACCTGCACTGCTGCCGCAGCCCCTTCTTGTTGTCAAAGCCTCGACAACCTGTGCTGCCGCCTCTGCCCCTTCTGGCTGTCAAAGCCTCGACAACCTGTGCTGCTGCCTCGGCTTCTTCTGGAAGTCAGAGATTCGATGACCTTTGCTGCTGCCGCTGCCCCGTCTGGCTGTCAAAGCCTCAACGACCTGCTCTGCTGCCGCTGCCCCTTCTGGCTGTCAAAGACTCGACGACCTGTGCTGCTGCCTCTGTCGCTTCTGGCTGTCAAAGCCTCAACGATCATCGCTGCTGCCTCTGCCTCTTCTGGCTGTCAAAGCCTCGACGACCTGCACTGCTGCCTATTCCTTTTCTGGCTGTCAAAGCATCAACGATCTGCGCTGCTGCCACAGACCCTCCTGGCTGTCAAAGCCTCAAGGTCCTGCACTGCTGCCTCTTCTTTTTCTGGCTGACAAAGCCTCGATGACCTGCGCTGCTAACGCTTCTGGCTGTCAAATCCTCGACGACCTGCTGCCGCTGCCCCTTCTGGCTGTCAAAGCCTCGACGATCTGCGCTGCTACCTCTGCTGCTTCTGGCTGTCAAAGCCTCGACGATCTGCGCTGCTGCCTCTGCCTCTTCTGGCTGTCAAAGCCTCAAGGTCCTGCACTGCTGCCTCTTCTTTTTCTGGCTGTCAAAGCCTCAATGACCTGCGCTGCTGCCTCTTCCTTTTCTTGTTGTCAAAGCCTCAATGACCTGCGCTGCTGCTGCAGCCGCTTCTGGCTGTCAAAGCCTCAACGATCTGCGCTGCTGCCACAGCCTCTTCTGGCTGTCAAAGCCTCAACGATATGCGCTGCTGTCTGCCTCTTCTGGCTGTCAAAGCCTCGACGACCTGCACTGCTGCCTCCGCCTCCTCTGGCTGTCAAAGCCTTGACAACCTGCGCTGCTGACGCTTCTGGCTGTCAAAGCCTCAACGATCTGCGCTGCTGCCTCTGCCTCTTCTGGCTGTCAAAGCCTCGACAATCTGTGCTGCTGCCTCTGCCTCTTCTGGCTGTCAAAGCCTGGACGACCTGCACTGCTGCCTCTTCCTTTTCTGGCTGTCAAAGCCTCGACGACCTGCGCTGCTGCCTCTTCCTTTTCTTGTTGTCAAAGCCTCGAAGACCTCGGCTGCTGCCGCAGCCCCTTCTGGCTGCCAAAGCCTCAACGATCTGCGCTGCTGCCACAGCCCCTTCTGGCTGTCAAAGCCTCAACGATATGCGCTGCTGCCTCTGCCTCTTCTGGCTGTCAAACCTCGACGACCTGTGCTGCTGCCTCTTCCTTTTCTGGCTGTCAAAGTCTCGACAACCTGCTCTGCTGCCGCTGCCCCTTCTGGCTGTCAATGCCTCAACGATATGCGCTGCTGCCTCTGCCTCTTCTGGCTGTCAAAGTCTCGATGAGCTGAACTGCTGCCTCCGCGTCTTCTGGCTGTCAAAGACTCGACAACCTGCGCTGCTGCTGCTGCCCATTCTGGCTGTCAAAGCCTCAGCGACCTGCGCTGCTGCCTCCGCCTATTCTGGCTGTCAAAGCCTCGACGACCTGCACTGCTGCCGCAGCCCCTTCTTGTTGTCAAAGCCTCGACAACCTGTGCTGCCGCCTCTGCCCCTTCTGGCTGTCAAAGCCTCGACAACCTGTGCTGCTGCCTCGGCTTCTTCTGGAAGTCAGAGATTCGATGACCTTTGCTGCTGCCGCTGCCCCGTCTGGCTGTCAAAGCCTCAACGACCTGCTCTGCTGCCGCTGCCCCTTCTGGCTGTCAAAGACTCGACGACCTGTGCTGCTGCCTCTGTCGCTTCTGGCTGTCAAAGCCTCAACGATCATCGCTGCTGCCTCTGCCTCTTCTGGCTGTCAAAGCCTCGACGACCTGCACTGCTGCCTATTCCTTTTCTGGCTGTCAAAGCATCAACGATCTGCGCTGCTGCCACAGACCCTCCTGGCTGTCAAAGCCTCAAGGTCCTGCACTGCTGCCTCTTCTTTTTCTGGCTGACAAAGCCTCGATGACCTGCGCTGCTAACGCTTCTGGCTGTCAAATCCTCGACGACCTGCTGCCGCTGCCCCTTCTGGCTGTCAAAGCCTCGACGATCTGCGCTGCTACCTCTGCCTCTTCTGGCTGTCAAAGCCTCAAGGTCCTGCACTGCTGCCTCTTCTTTTTCTGGCTGTCAAAGCCTCAATGACCTGCGCTGCTGCCTCTTCCTTTTCTTGTTGTCAAAGCCTCAATGACCTGCGCTGCTGCTGCAGCCGCTTCTGGCTGTCAAAGCCTCAACGATCTGCGCTGCTGCCACAGCCTCTTCTGGCTGTCAAAGCCTCAACGATATGCGCTGCTGTCTGCCTCTTCTGGCTGTCAAAGCCTCGACGACCTGCACTGCTGCCGCAGCCCCTTCTGGCTGTCAAAGCCTCGACAACCTGTGCTGCCGCCTCTGCCCCTTCTGGCTGTCAAAGCCTCGACAACCTGTGCTGCTGCCTCTGGTTCTTCTGGAAGTCAGAGACTCGATGACCTTTGCTGCTGCCGCTGCCCCGTCTGGCTGTCAAAGCCTCAACGACCTGCTCTTCTGCCACAGCCCCTTCTGGCTGTCAAAGCCTCGATGACCTGCACTGCTGCCTCCGCCTCTTCTGGCTGTCGAAGCCTTGACAACCTGCGCTGCTGACGCTTCTGGCTGTCAAAGCCTTGACGACCTGCTGCTGCTGCCCTTTCTGGCTGTCAACGCCTCATCGATCTGCGCTGCTACCTCTGCCACTTCTGGCTGTCAAAGCCTCGACGACCTGCGCTGCTGCCTCTTCCTTTTCTTGTTGTCAAAGCCTCGATGACCTGCGCTGCTACCGCAGCCCCTTCTGGCTGTCAAAGCCTCAACGATCTGCACTGCTGCCACAGCCTCTTCTGGCTGTCAAAGCCTCAACGTTATGCGCTGCTGTCTCTGCCTCTTCTGGCTGTCAAAGCCTTGATGTCCCGTGCTGCTGCCGCTGCCCCTTCTGGCTTTCAAAGCCTCAACGATCTGCGCTACTGCCGCTGCCCCTTCTGGCTGTCAAAGCCTCAACTTCCTGCGCTGCTGCCACTGCCCCTTCTGCCTGTCAAAGCCTCGACGATCTGCACTGCTGCCTCTGCCTCTTCTAGCTGTCAAAGCCTCGACAACCTGTGCTGCTGCCTCTTCCTTTTCTGGCTGTCATGGCCTTGATGACCTGCGCTGCTGCTTCTTCCTTTTCTTGTTGTCAAAGCCTCGATGACCTGCGCTGCTAACGCAGCCCCTTCTGGCTGTCAAAGCCTCAACGATCTGCACTGCTGCCACAGCCTCTTCTGGCTGTCAAAGCCTCAACGTTATGCGCTGCTGTCTCTGCCTCTTCTGGCTGTCAAAGCCTTGACGTCCCGTGCTGCTGCCGCTGCCCCTTCTGGCTTTCAAAGCCTCAACGATCTGCGCTACTGCCGCTGCCCCTTCTGGCTGTCAAAGCCTCAACTTCCTGCGCTGCTGCCACTGCCCCTTCTGCCTGTCAAAGCCTCGACGATCTGCACTGCTGCCTCTGCCTCTTCTGGCTGTCAAGCCTCGACGATATGCGCTGCTGCCTCTGCCTCTTCTGGCTGTCAAAGCCTCGATGTCCTGCGTTTCTTCCGCTGCCCCTTCTGGCTGTTAAAGCCTCAACGATATGCGCTGCTGCCGCTGCCTCTTCTGGCTGTCAAATCCTTAATGAACTGTGCTGCTGCCTATGCCTCTTCTGGCTGTTAAAGCCTCGACGACCTGTGCTGCTGAGTCTGCCTCTTCTGGCTGTCAAAGCCTCGATGACCTGCACTGCTGCCTCTGCCTCTTCTGGGTGTCAAAGCCTCGACAACCTGCACTGCTGCCTCCGCCTCTTCTGGCTTTCAAAGCCTTGACGAACTGCGCTGCTGACACTGATGCTTCTGGCTGTCAAGGCCTCGACGACCAGCGCTGGTGCCACTGCCCCTTCTGGCTGTTAAAGCCTCGACGACCTGTTCTGCTGCTTCTGACTCTCCTGGCTGTCAACGCCTTGACGACCTGTGCTGCTGCCGCTGCCCCTTCTGGCTGTCAATGCCTCAACGATCTACGCTGCTGCCTCTGCCTCTTCTGGCTGTCAAAGCCTCGATGACCTGCACTGCTGCCTCCGCCTCCTCTGGCTGTCAAAGCCTTGACAACCTGCGCTGCTGACGCTTCTGGCTCTCAAAGCCTCAACGATCTGCGCTGCTGCCTCTGCCTCTTCTGGCTGTCAAAGCCTCGACAATCTGTGCTGCTGTGTCTGCCTCTTCTGGCTGTCAAAGCCTGGACGACCTGCACTGCTGCCTCTTCCTTTTCTGGCTGTCAAAGCCTCGACGACCTGCGCTGCTGCCTCTTCCTTTTCTTCTTGTCAAAGCCTCGAAGACCTGCGCTGCTGCCGCAGCCCCTTCTGGCTGTCAAAGCCTCAACGATCTGCGCTGCTCCAAAGCCTCTTCTGGCTGTCAAAGCCTCAACGATATGCGCTGCTGCCTCGGCCTCTTCCGGCTGTCAAAGCCTCGACGAACTGTGCTGCTGCCTCTTCCTTTTCTGGCTGTCAAAGTCTCGACAACCTGCTCTGCTGCTGCTGCCCATTCTGGCTGTCAAAGCCTCAACGATATGCGCTGCTGCCGCTGCCCCTTCTGGCTGTCAAAGTCTCAACAATCAGCGCTGCTGCCTCTGCCTCTTCTGGCTGTCAAAGTCTCGATGAGCTGAACTGCTGCCTCCGCCTCTTCTGGCTGTCAAAGACTCGACAACCTGCTCTGCTGCCTCCGCCTCTTCTGGCTGTCAAAGCCTTGACGACCTGCGCTGCTGACACTGATGCTTCTGGCTGTCAAGGCCTCGACGACCTGCGCTACTGCCGCTGCCCCTTCTGGCTGTCAAAGACTCGACGACCTGTGCATCTGCCTCTGTCGCTTCTGGCTGTCAAAGCCTCAACGATCATCGCTGCTGTATCTGCCTCTTCTGGCTGTCAAAGTCTCGATGAGCTGAACTGCTGCCTCCGCCTCTTCTGGCTGTCAAAGACTCGACAACCTGCGCTGCTGCTGCTGCCCATTCTGGCTGTCAAAGCCTCAGCGACCTGCACTTCTGCCTCTGCCTCTTCTGGCTGTCGAAGCCTTGACAACCTGCGCTGCTAACGCTTCTGGCTGTCAAAGCCTCGACGACCTGCTACCTCTGCTGCTTCTGGCTGTCAAAGCCTCGACGATCTGCGCTGCTACCTCTGCTGCTTCTGGCTGTCAAAGCCTCGACGATCTGCGCTGCTGCCTCTGCCTCTTCTGGCTGTCAAAGCCTAGACAATCTGTGCTGCTGCCTCTTCTTTTTCTGGCTGTCAAAGCCTCGATGACCTGCGCTGCTGCCTCTTCCTTTTCTTGTTGTCAAAGCCTCAATGACCTGCGCTGCTGCCGCAGCCGCTTCTGGCTGTCAAAGCCTCAACGATCTGCGCTGCTGCCACAGCCTCTTCTGGCTGTCAAAGCCTCAACGATATGCGCTGCTGTCTGCCTCTTCTGGCTGTCAAAGCCTCGACGACCTGCACTGCTGCCGCAGCCCCTTCTGGCTGTCAAAGCCTCGACAACCTGTGCTGCCGCCTCTGCCCCTTCTGGCTGTCAAAGCCTCGACAACCTGTGCTGCTGCCTCTGGTTCTTCTGGAAGTCAGAGACTCGATGACCTTTGCTGCTGCCGCTGCCCCGTCTGGCTGTCAAAGCCTCAACGATCTGCGCTGCTGCCACAGCCTCTTCTGGCTGTCAAAGCCTCAACGATATGCGCTGCTGTCTGCCTCTTCTGGCTGTCAAAGCCTCGACGATCTTCGCTGCCGCTGCTGCCCCTTCTGGCTGTCAAGCCTCGACGATATGCGCTGCTGCCTCTTCCTCTTCTGGCTGTCAAAGCCTTAATGAACTGTGCTGCTGCCTTTGCCTTTTCTGGCTGTCAAAGGGTTGACGACCTGCGCTGCCGCCGCTGCCCCTTCTGGCTGTCAAAGCCTCGACGGCCTGCACTGCTGCCGCTGCCTCTTCTGGCTGTCAAAGCCTTAATGAACTGTGCTGCTGCCTATGCCTCTTCTGGCTGTCAAAGGGTCGACAACCTGCGCTGCTGCCGCTGCCCCTTCTGGCTGTCAAAGCCTCGACGGCCTGCACTGCTGCCGCTGCCCCTTCTGGCTGTCAAAGCCTCGAAGTCCTGCGCTGCCGCCGCAGCCCCTTCTGACTGGGAATCTGGAGACCCATTAAAAATCACAGGCGGGTGAAGCCTGTGAACATGGGATTCGGCGGGCACCCTTTGCACCTCCCCTACCCGTGGGGAAACCCGGTTTCAGGTATCCGGAGCGACGTGGGGTGAGCGGCACGGTGCTTAGATTCGACTGCTTCTTCCACGGAGCGAAGCCGCTATGCTGTTGCCGGAGAGCGCTGACTTTTTTCTTGTGGACAATTTGACTTTAAAGCAACTACCCATGAGTAGAGCTGAAGCAGGAGAATTGAATTTTTAAACGTCTAATTTGGTATCGAAACGGGGAGGTTCAACACAGGAAGTCCGCCTTCCCCTTTTGTAACTAGACTGAAGCAACGAGGCTGCAAGCTGAAGTCTTTGAAAGCCTATTGTAAAGGACTAAATTTCCATTGGTAAAAAACATTAAACCCCCCTTGGAGGCCGGAGAAGGGGGGAGGGAGTTTTGGACGGAGCATGTCTGCAGGAGAGAGCGAAGAGAGTTAAAATACCACTGCTCCGACCCTGGAAACGGGCTGGTAGCAGGACTGACGTTCATTGACAGTGATTAGAATGTTCATTGACAGCTAGCTAAATAAGAGAAATACATTGTTTCCACTGTCTCTGTCTGCTCTTAAAAAGGAGTAAAAGTAACTGAAAATTGAAACTAACTTCATTGTTTGAACTGTGTTTAAAAGGGGACATTACGGATTAATATAAATAGAAACTGTTTCCCCCTAGAGGAAGCTTTTGAAACTGTTACAAGTGCTGGGCTGGGGAAATTTCCAGCTGCAAGATAAAAAACTGTGTGACTCTGGGACTGACCTTGAATCTTTTAAGTGTTATGGCAAATGGAAAGGAAAAAACAGACCAGTCAATTCCTGAAAAAACATTAAGGTCTGGGAAGACTTTGCAGCAACCCAGGAGAGCCTCAACATCAGCCCCCCTGCCTCTTCAGCTGCTGTACCAGCATACTCAAAATCAAGAGGAATGTCAACAGAAGAGGCCTTAGCGGTTGCATTAAGCAAGATAAATGATTCATTGTAACAGCTTAACAAGAAAGTGGATGTGGCAACCACTAAAATTGATTTAGTATAAATAATCTGGGTCAAAAGGTGAATACCAGTACAGAAACCATTCAGAAATTGATACAGGAATCTACTTTGATACAGCAGACTGCGGAGGAAGCCAGGGAAAAAGCTGTTGCTGTGGAATGTAAAGTAACACAACTGGAGAGAGAGAGAGTCCCAGCCCTACAGAGGCAACTTGATGACCATAAGTTGAAGCTTGCTATGATTGAACTTAAAGAAAAACAGACAAATCTGAGGATCAGAGCTTTACCTGAATTGGAGAAGGAAAGTTTGATCAGAGCTTTACCTGAATTGGAGAAGGAAAGTTTGATAGACTTTCTCACGCAGGAATTTGCCAACTTTTGGGACTTGGACTTGGGCCGAGAAGAGTTTAGAATTGTGAAGGCCTTCAGACTTGGAAGAGGAGGGAAAAAAGAGAAGAATAGAATAAGAGATTGCTTGATTACCCTCCAAATCAAAGAAGAGAGAGACAGAATATTGGGTTGGCACTACCAGAAGAACTTAGAAGTACAACAGTCAAGAGTGGAAATTTTTTAAGACATCCCGAAATATCTCTTGGATCTTAGGCCTAACTACAGAGACTTGGTTGCCCTGCTGAGAAGGAATAAAATCATCTTTAGGTGGGAGTTTCCCCAAGGTCTATCTTTCAGTTTCAAAGGAAGGAAAATAAAAATAAGATCAGTAGAAGATAAAGTAAAGTTTTGTATAAATACGAAGAAGATCTGCAGAAGGAACTTGGAAAAGGGCCACGAGCATCGGATAGAAGATCACCAGATAGAGGACTAGAGCAAAGAGCATCGGATCACCAAATAGAGGAATATTGGATATATCAGCATTACCCTTTGGATTGGATCCCCCAGTGAACGTGTCACCAACACCACCAACAGAAGAGCAAGCATTGGGCGCAGTTGGAGGAATATCAGTGTAATTACATCATGGCGTTGCAAGTTTTGAGCTGGAATGTAAATGGACTGAACTCCCCAGAAAAAAGGCGGAGAGTCTCATTTATTGAAAAAAGAACAATTGGACTTGAACTGTTTACAAGAAACACATGTGATAAGGCTACACAGGAAGATATTGAGTAATAAAAGATTGGGCCATGAATTTATCTCATCAGATAAAGTTTAAAAAAGAGGAGTGGTCCTTTATGCAAAGGAGAGCCTATCACCGAAATTTATATTCAAAGATGACCAAGGAAGATTTGTTGCAATTGAAATTCAATCACAAGGAGAGCAGTTCTTGATAGTAGGCATCTATGCACCAAATGAAGGAAAATCGGAGTTCTTTAAGAAGTTACATGAGACTCTGATGGATTATATGGACTATAATATGATTTTGATGGGAGATATGAATGGAGTGGTGTCTACAAATATGGACAAGGCACAGAGACAGGTAGTCACTAAAGATGGTAGACTACCAAAAACCTTTTTTGACATGACTGAAAATATGGACTTAGTTGACATTTGGAGAATGAAGAGTCCTCGGGGAAGAGAGGGAACTTTCTTCTCTGAGGCTAAAATGACATGGACAAGAATTGACCAAATTTGGATAACTAGAGGACTGGTTCCGAAGACTAGCAAAGTGGAGATTTGCCCCAAAACTTGTTCTGACCATAATGCTGTGAAGATGGAAATTAAATTGACGCCAATTGGTTCCTTTAGATGGAGGATGAACGATACATTGTTCAGGAATGAAGAAGTGACCAAGAAGGCCCAAAAAAGTCTGAGAGACTATTTTGAGATAAATATGACTACTACAGTGGAAAAAAAGAATAATTTGGGACGCAAGTAAAGCGGTTATGAGAGGATTTTTAATACAACAGAATGCAGTTAAGAAGAGAACTCAAAATGAAAAAAAGGATAAAATCCTGGAGAAAATAAAGGAAGGAGAGAAGAAACTGAGAGCAAAACCAAAGTCACAGGAGATCCTGAAAGAGATAAAGTTATACCAAGTACAATATACGAAGCTGATGAATCAGGAAATAGAATGGAAGATTAAACAGATGAGGCAAAAGACATTTGAATCGGCAAATAAGTGTGGAAAATTGTTGGCCTGGCAAATGAAAAAAAGACAAAAACTTAATACTATTACTAATTTGGAAGTGGAAGGAAAGAATATACAGAACCCAGTGGAGATTAGGAAGTGTTTTCAGAGGTATTTTAAACAACTTTATACACAGGAGAAGCAGAAAGAAATGGATATTGATCGATTTTTGAAAATAAATGGACTACATAAAATCTCTCAGGAAAGCCAGCTAATGTTGAATTACAAAATAACAGATCAGGAAGTGGAAGGGGCCATCCAGAACATGCAATTAGGTAAATCTCCAGGACTGGATGGTTTGACTTCAAGATATTACAGACCTTTGAAAGAATGGTTAATACAACCATTGAAGGAAGTCTGTAATGAAATATTGGAGGGGAAAAGGGCACCAGAGTCGTGGAAGGAAGCTTATATTACACTTATACCGAAAACAGAGACTGAAAAGACACAGCTTAAGAATTACCGCCCCATATTGCTGCTTAATGTGGATTACAATTTTTTTGCAGATATTTTGGCTAAAAGATTAAAAAAGGTGTTCTCCCGGGCAGACATTTGTCTGATAATACGAGGAATATAATTAATATTCTAGAAAAATTACAAGTGAATATCAATACTAAGGCAGTTTTGATTTTTGTAGATGCAGAGAAGGCCTTTGACAACATTTATTGTTTTATGAAGAAGAATCAACAGGGGATGGGGGTAGGTCAAGGTTTTGAAAATGGTATAGGTGCAATTTATTCAGAACAAAAGGCAAAATTAATTGTGAACAATGTAGTGACAGAAGAGTTTAGGATTGAGAAAGGGACACGACAAGGCTGCCCAATTTCTCCATTGCTCTTTATATCGGTCCTTGAGGTTTTGGTAAATATGATTAGAAAGGACCAAGAGGTTAAAGGTATACAACTGGGATCTAAACAGTACTAAACAGTACAAACTGAAAGCATTTGCTGATGATTTAGTATTGACTTTACAGGAGCCAGAATCTAGTACTAAAAGAGTACTGGAACTGATTCAAGAATTCAGACAGGTAGCAGGTTTTAAGTTGAACAAGATGAAAACTAAGGTTTTAGAGAAAAACTTAACTGTGAATGAGAGAGAGAAGTTTCAGGAGGAGACAGGACTAACATTGGTTAAGAAAGTGAAATATTTAGGGGTTAACATGACTGCTAAGAATGTGAACTTATTTAAGGATAATTATGAAAAATGTTGGATTGAAGTGAAAAGGGACTTAGAAATATGGTCAAATTTGAATTTATCATTGTTAGGCCGAATTGCTGTGATAAAAATGAATGTATTGCCAAGTTGTTTTTGTTTCAAACATTGCAAATTCTGGACAAGATGGATTGTTTCAAGAAGTGGCAGAAAGATATTTCTAGATTTGTCTGGCAGGGCAAGAAGCCTAGAATAAAATTTAAGATATTAACTGATGCTAAAGAAAGAGGTGGATTTGCCCTGCCAGACCTTAAACTTTACTATGAATCAGCTGCTTTTTGCTGGCTGAGAGAATGGCTGCTTCTTGAAAACACTGACATGCTGGATCTAGAAGGTTTCAATAATGCATTTGGTTGGCATGCATATTTGTGGTATGATAAGGTAAAAGCACATAAAGCGTTTAAAAACCATATTGTTAGAAAAGCACTGTTCAATGATTGGATAAGATATAAGGATTTGTTAGAAAAGAAAACCCCAAGATGGTTGTCACCAATAGAAGCGAAGGCACAGAAAAAACTCAATATGGAGGACAAATGGCCGAAATATTGGGAAATTTTGGAACAAGATGGTGACAGAATAAAATTGCAGAGCTTTGAAAAATTGAAAAATAAAGTGCGAGATTGGCTCCATTATTACCAAATAATGGAGGCATAAAATTTGGACAAAAAAGTTGGCTTCCAGGTGGAAAAATCAAAATTGGAAACAGAATTATTAGATCCAAAAACTAAGCATTTGTCAAGAATGTATAACTTGTTGCTGAAATGGAACACTCAGGATGAAACGGTGAAATCTGCTATGATTAAATGGGCAAAAGATGTTGGACATAACATAATGATGGCTGACTGGGAACAGTTATGGACCACAGGTATGAAATTTACGACATGTAATGCCCTAAGAGAGAATTTAATGAAAATGATTTACAGGTGGTACATGACACCAGTCAAGCTTACAAAAAATTATCATTTACCCGACGATAAATGTTGGAAATGTAATGAGACTGATGGTACATTCTTTCACCTTTGGTGGACATGCCCAAGGATTAAGACATTCTGGGTAATGATTTATAATGAAATGAAAAAGGTATTCAAATATACCTTCCTGAAGAAACCAGAGGCCTTTCTCCTGGGCATGGTTGGCCAATTGGTGCCAAAGAAGGATAGAACATTTTTAATGTATGCAACAACAGCAGCAAGAATACTCATCGCAAAGTATTGGAAGACACAAGATTTACCCACCCGGGAAGAATGGCAGATGAAGTTGATGGACTACATGGAATTGGTGGAAATGACTGGCAGAATCCGAGACCAGGGAGAAGAGTCGGTGGAAGAAGACTGGAAAAAGTTTAAAGACTATTTACAGAAATCCTGTAAAATTAATGAATGTTAGGAAAATGTTGGAATGAAGTTATATGGCTTTAGTAGAAATGTTATAAGGAACTAAGTACAAATAGATTATTAGTGTATTAAAGGGAAAAATAAGGTTAGAATATGTTAAGATAATTACAGGACAGAAAACAGAGGAAGATGGAAAGGAATTGCTGAAACAATTAACAGAAGTGGAATACAAAAAGGGAGGTGCGAGGAGGTCGCGGAAATAAGTGAATGAAAGATAAGATACTGAATTTGTTTGATGTGTTTTAAATTGTGTTTGTTTGTTTTTTAGTTTAGTGTGTTACTGTTATGTAGTGTTTTTGTATTGTATTGTATTTTTTTTTATTGTATTGTATTGTTTTTTTATTTGTAGTGTTTAAATTGTTGGAAAAGTAATAAATATTATTTATTTTTTTAAAAAAAGAAAAAAAACACTGACGTGTTGGATCTAGAAGGTTTCAATAATGTTTTTGGTTGGCATGCATATTTGTGGTATGATAAGGTAAAAGCACACAAAGCTTTTAAAAATCATATTGTTAGAAAAGCATTGTTTGATGTTTAGATAAGATATAAGGATTTGTTAGAAAAGAAAACCCCAAGATGGTTGTCACCAATGGAAGCGAAGGCACAGAAAAAAACTCAATATGGAGGACAAATGGCCGAAATATTGGGAAATTTTGGAACAAGATGGAGACAGAATAAAATTGCAGAGTTTTGAAAAATTGAAAAATAAAGTGCGAGATTGGCTCCATTATTATCAAATCATAGAGGCATACAATTTGGACAAAAAAGTTGGCTTCCAGGTGGAAAAATCAAAATTGGAAACAGAATTGTTAGACTCAAAAATCAAGAATTTGTCAAGAATGTATAACTTGCTGTTGAAATGGAACACTCAGGATGAAATGGTGAAATCTGATATCATTAAATGGGCACAAGATGTTGGACACAACATAATGATGGCTGACTGGGAACAGTTATGGACCACAGGCATGAAATTCACGGCATGTAATGCCCTAAGAGAAAACTTAATGAAAATGATTTACAGGTGGTACATGACACCAGTCAAGCTTACAAAAAATTATCATTTACCCGACGATAAATGTTGGAAATGTAATGAGACTGAAGGTACATTCTATCACCTTTGGTGGACATGCCCAAGGATTAAGACATTCTGGGTAATGATTTATAATGAAATGAAAAAGGTATTCAAATATACCTTCCTGAAGAAACCAGAGGCCTTTCTCCTGGGCATGGTCGGCCAATAGGTGCCAAAGAAGGATAGAACATTTTTAATGTATGCAACAACAGCAGCAAGAATACACATCGCAAAGTATTGGAAGACACAAGATTTACCCACCCGGGAAAAATGGCAGATGAAGTTGATGGACCACATGGAACGGGCGGAAATGACTGGCAGAATCCGAGACCAGGGAGAAGAGTTGGTGGAAGAAGACTGGAAAAGGTTTAAAGATTATTTACGGAAATATTGTGAAATTAATGAATGTTAGAAAAATGTTGGAATGAAGTTATATGGCTTTAGTAGAAATGTTATAAGGAATTAAGTATAAACGGATTAATAGAGTATTAAAGGAAAAAATAAGGTTAGAATGTGTTAAGATAATTACAGGACAGAAAACAGAGGAAGATGGAAAGGAATTGCTGAAACAATTAACAGAAGTGGAATACAAAAAGGGAGGTGCGAGGAGGTCGCGGAAATAAGTGAATGAAAGATAAGATACTGAATTTGTTTGATGTGTTTTAAATTGTGTTTGTTTGTTTTTTAGTTTAGTGTGTTACTGTTATGTAGTGTTTTTGTATTGTATTGTATTTTTTTTTATTGTATTGTATTGTTTTTTTATTTGTAGTGTTTAAATTGTTGGAAAAGTAATAAATATTATTTATTTTTTTAAAAAAAGAAAAAAAACACTGACGTGTTGGATCTAGAAGGTTTCAATAATGTTTTTGGTTGGCATGCATATTTGTGGTATGATAAGGTAAAAGCACACAAAGCTTTTAAAAATCATATTGTTAGAAAAGCATTGTTTGATGTTTAGATAAGATATAAGGATTTGTTAGAAAAGAAAACCCCAAGATGGTTGTCACCAATGGAAGCGAAGGCACAGAAAAAAACTCAATATGGAGGACAAATGGCCGAAATATTGGGAAATTTTGGAACAAGATGGAGACAGAATAAAATTGCAGAGTTTTGAAAAATTGAAAAATAAAGTGCGAGATTGGCTCCATTATTATCAAATCATAGAGGCATACAATTTGGACAAAAAAGTTGGCTTCCAGGTGGAAAAATCAAAATTGGAAACAGAATTGTTAGACTCAAAAATCAAGAATTTGTCAAGAATGTATAACTTGCTGTTGAAATGGAACACTCAGGATGAAATGGTGAAATCTGATATCATTAAATGGGCACAAGATGTTGGACACAACATAATGATGGCTGACTGGGAACAGTTATGGACCACAGGCATGAAATTCACGGCATGTAATGCCCTAAGAGAAAACTTAATGAAAATGATTTACAGGTGGTACATGACACCAGTCAAGCTTACAAAAAATTATCATTTACCCGACGATAAATGTTGGAAATGTAATGAGACTGATGGTACATTCTTTCACCTTTGGTGGACATGCCCAAGGATTAAGACATTCTGGGTAATGATTTATAATGAAATGAAAAAGGTATTCAAATATACCTTCCTGAAGAAACCAGAGGCCTTTCTCCTGGGCATGGTCGGCCAATAGGTGCCAAAGAAGGATAGAACATTTTTAATGTATGCAACAACAGCAGCAAGAATACACATCGCAAAGTATTGGAAGACACAAGATTTACCCACCCGGGAAAAATGGCAGATGAAGTTGATGGACCACATGGAACGGGCGGAAATGACTGGCAGAATCCGAGACCAGGGAGAAGAGTTGGTGGAAGAAGACTGGAAAAGGTTTAAAGATTATTTACGGAAATATTGTGAAATTAATGAATGTTAGAAAAATGTTGGAATGAAGTTATATGGCTTTAGTAGAAATGTTATAAGGAATTAAGTATAAACGGATTAATAGAGTATTAAAGGAAAAAATAAGGTTAGAATGTGTTAAGATAATTATAGGATAGAAAACAGAGGAAGATGGAAAGGAATTGCTGAAACAATTAATAGAAGTGGAATACAAAAAGGGAGGTGTGAGGAGGTCGCGGAAATAAGTGAATGAAAGATAAGATACTGAAATTATTTGATGTGTTTTAAACTGTTTTTGTTTTGTTTTGTTAGTTTAATGTGTTAGTGTTATGTAGTGTTTTTGTATTGTATTGTATTGTTTTTCTGTTTTGTAGTGTTTAAATTGTTGGAAAAGTAATAAATATTATATTTTTAAAAAATGAAGAAAGTAGGAAAAACCACTGGGGCGGTAAGATACAATCTAAATCAAATCCCTTATGAATACACAGTGGAAGTGAGGAACAGGTTTAAGGATTTAGATTTGCTGGACAGAGTGCCTGAAGAACTATAGATGGAGGCTCGCAACATTATACAGGAGGCAGCAACGAAAAACATCCCAATGAAAAGGAAATGCAAGAAAGCAAAGTGGCTGTCCAACAAGGCCTTACAAATAGTGGGGGAGAGAAGGCAAGCAAAATGTGAGGGAGATAGTGAAAGATACAGGAAATTGAATGCAGATTTCCAAAAAATAGCAAAGAGAGACAAAAAGGCCTTCTTAAATGAGCAATGCAAAGAAATAGAGGAAAACAACAGAATGGGAAGAACCAGAGATTTGTTCAAGAAAACTGGAGATATGAAAGTAACATTTCGTCCAAAGATTACCATAATAAAGGACAAAAGTGGTAAGGATGCTAGCAAGGTTATGCTTAAAATTCTACAAGGAAGACTCCCAGAAGTGCAGGCTGGATTTAGAAGAGGTAGAGGAACCAAAGACCCAGTTTCAAACATGCGCTGGATTATGAAGAAAGCTAGAGAGTTCCAGAAAGACATCTACTTCTGCTTCATTGACTATGCAAAAGCCTTTGACTGTGTTGACCACAGCAAACTATGGCAAGTTCTTAAAGAAATGGGAGTGCCTGATCACCTCATCTATCTCCTGAGAAATCTCAATTGGTTCAAAATTGGGAAAGGAGTACGACAAGGCTGTATATTGTCTCCCTGCTTATTTAACTTATATGCAGAATTCATCATGTGAAAGGCTGGGCTGGATGAATACCTAGCCGGAATTAAGATTGCCGGAAGAAATATCAACAACCTCAGATATGCAGATGAAACAACACTGATGGCAGAAAGTGTGCAGGAATTAAAGAACCTTTTAATGAGGGTGAAAGAGGAGAGCGCAAAATATGGTCTGAAGCTCAACATCAAAAAAACGAAGATCATGGCCACTGGGCCCATCACCTCCTGGCAAATAGAAGGGGAAGAAATGGAGGCAGTGAGAGATTTTACTTTCTTGGGCTCCATGGTGACAGCAGCCATGAAATTAAAAGCTGGAGAAAGATGGGGAAAGATGGAGGATGCAAGGAGAAGGGGACAACAGGACGAGATGGTGGGACAGTGTTCTTGAAGCTATGATCATGCGGGAGGCAGTGGAAGACAGGAGGGCCTGGCGTGCTCTGCTCCATAGGGTCACGAAGAGTAGGACATGACTAAATGACTAAACAACAAAAATCCATTAGTCTTCAAAGCAGGGGTTGCGAATCTTTGGCTTGTGAGCCAAATTTCAGCCAGCACAGGTCTCAATTTGACATGTAAGGCTCTTTTTTCCAAACCACAAACCTGTCCTATAATATGCGACATCAGGTGTGCGGCAAAGGCAGCAGCACAGGTTGTCGAGTCTTTGACAGCCAGAAGAGGCAGAGGCAGCAGCACAGGTTGTTGAGGCCTTGATAGCCAGAAGGGGCAGTCGCAGCAGCACATGTCGTTGAGGCTTTGACAGCCAGTAGGGCAGTCGCAGCAGCACAGCTCGTTGAGGCTTTGACAGCCAGAAGGGTCAGAGGCAGCAGCGCAGGTAGTCAAGACTTTGACAGCCAGAAGAGGAAGAGGCAGCAGCGCAGGTCATCGAGGCTTTGACACCCAGAAGAAGCAGAGGCAGCTGCGCAGGTCGTCGAGGCTTTCACAGCCAGCAGACGCAGAGGCAGCAGCACAGGTCGTCGAGGCTTTGACAGCCAGAAGTGGCAGTTGCAGCAGCGCAGCTTGTCAAGTCTTTGACAAGCAGAAGAGGCAGAGGCAGCAGCAGAGGTCGTCGAGGCTTTGACAGCCAGAAGTGGCAGAGGCAGCAGCGCACGTTGTCGAAACTTTGACAGCCAGAAGTGGCAGTCGCAGCAGCACAGGTTGTCGAGGCTTTGACAAGCAGAAGAGGCAGAGGCAGCAGCACAGGTTGTCGACTTTTTGCCAGCCAGAAGAGGCAGAGGAAGCACCACAGGCCATCAAGGCTTTGACAGCCAGAAGACGCAGACGCAGCAGCACAGGTCATCGAGGCTTTGACAGTCAGAAGGGGCTGCGGCAGCAGCACAGGTCATGCAAGCTTTTAAAGCCAGAAGAAGTAGAGGCAGCAGCACAGGTTGTCGAGTCTTTGACAGTCAGAAGAGGCATAGCAGCAGCACAGGTCGTTGAGTCTTTGACAGCCAGAAGGGGCTGTGGCAGAGGCAGCAGCACAGGTCGTCGAGGGATTGACAGCCAGAAGGGGCGGTCGCAGCAGTGCAGGTTGTCGAGTCTTTGACAGCCAGAAGTGGCAGAGGCAGCAGCACAGGTCGTCGAGACTTTGACAGCCAGAAGGGGCAGTCGCAGGAGCGCAGGTTGTCGAGTCTTCGACAGCCAGAAGAGGCAGCGGCAGCAGCTCAGGTCTTGGAGCCTTTGACAGTCAGAAGTGGCTGCGGCAGCAGCACAGGTCATCGAGGCTTTGACAGCCAGAAGGGGCTGTGGCAGCAGCGCACGTACTCGTGGCTTTGAAAGCCAGAAGAGGCAGAGGCAGCAGTGCAGGTCGTTGAGGCTTTGACAGCCAGAAGAGGCAGCGGCAGCAGCACAGGTCGTTGAGGCTTTGACAGCCAGTAGAGGCAGAGGCAGCAGCACAGGTTGTCGAGTCTTTGACAGCCAGAAGAGGCAGAGGCAGCAGCACAGGTTATCGAGGCTTTGACACCCAAAAGAAGCAGAGGCAGCTGCGCAGGTCGTCGAGGCTTTGACAGCCAGAAGAGGCAAGAGGCAGCAGCACTGGTCGTCGAGGCTTTGACAGCCAGAAGTAGCAGTCGCAGCAGCGCAGTTTGTCGAGTCTTTGACAAGCAGAAGAGGCAGAGGCAGCAGAACAGGTCGTCGAGGCTTTGACAGCCAGAAGAAGCAGAGGCAGCAGCACAGGTTGTCGAGTTTTTGACAGCCAGAAGAGACAGAGGCAGCAGCGCAGGCCATCGAGGCTTTGACAGCCAGAAGAGGCAGAGGCAGCAGCGCAGGTCATCGATGCTTTGACAGCCAGAAGGGGCTGCGGCAGCAGCGCAGGTCATCGAGGCTTTGACAGCCAGATTGGGCTGCAGGAACAGCACAGGTCATGCAGGCTTTTAAAGCCAGAAGAAGCAGAGAAACAGGTTGTCGAGTCTTTGACAGCCAGAAGAGGCAGAGGCAGCAGCACAGGTTGTTGAGGCTTTGATAGCCAGACGGGGCAGTCGCAGCCGCACATGTCGTTGAGGCTTTGATAGCCAGAAGGGCAGTCGCAGCAGCACAGCTCGTTGAGGCTTTGACAGCCAGAAGGGGCAGAGGCAGCAGCGCAGGTTGTCGAGTCTTTGACAGCCAGAAGAGGAAGAGGCAGCAGCGCAGGTCATCGAGGCTTTGACACCGAGAAGAAGCAGAGGCAGCTGCGCAGGTCGTCGAGGCTTTCACAGCCAGCAGACGCAGAGGCAGCAGCACAGGTCGTCGAGGCTTTGACAGCCAGAAGTGGTAGTCGCAGCAGCGCAGCTTGTCAAGTCTTTGACAAGCAGAAGAGGCAGAGGCAGCAGCACATGTCGTCGAGGCTATGACAGCCAGAAGAAGCAGAGGCAGCAGCACAGGTTGTCGAGTCTTTGACAGCTAGAAGTGGCAGAGGCAGCAGCGCACGTTGTCGAAACTTTGACAGCCAGAAGTGGCAGTCGCAGCAGCGCAGGTCGTCGAGGATTTGACAGCCAAAAGTGGCAGTCGCAGCAGTGCAGGTTGTCGAGTCTTTGACAAGCAGAAGAGGCAGAGGCAGCAGCACAGGTTGTCCACTTTTTGCCAGCCAGAAGAGACAGAGGAAGCACCACAGGCCATCAAGGCTTTGACAGCCAGAAGAGGCAGAGGCAGCAGCGCAGGTCATCGAGGCTTTGACAGTCAGAAGGGGCTGCGGCAGCAGCACAGGTCATGCAAGCTTTTAAAGCCAGAAGAAGTAGAGGCAGCAGCACAGGTTGTCGAGTCTTTGACAGCCAGAAGAGGCTGTGGCAGAGGCAGCATCACAGGTCGTCGAGGGCTTGACAGCCAGAAGGGGTGGTCGCAGCAGTGCAGGTTGTCGAGTCTTTGACAGCCAGAAGTGGCAGAGGCAGCAGCACAGGTCGTCGAGGCTTTGATAGCCAGACGGGGCAGTCGCAGCAGCACATGTCGTGAGTCTTTGACAGCCAGAAGGGGCAGTCGCAGCTGCGCAGGGCTTCGAGGCTTTGACAGCCAGAAGGGGCAGAGGCAGCAGCGCAGGTTGTCGAGTCTTTGACAGCCAGAAGAGGAAGAGGCAGCAGCGCAGGTCATAAAGGCTTTGACAGCCAGAAGAGGCAGAGGCAGCAGCGCAGGTCATCGCGGCTTTGACACCCAGAAGAAGCAGAGACAGCTGCGCAGGTCGTCGAGGCTTTCACAGCCAGCAGACGCAGAGGCAGCAGCACAGGTGGTCGAGGCTTTGACAGCCAGAAGTAGCAGTCGCAGCAGCGCAGTTTGTCGAGTCTTTGACAAGCAGAAGAGGCAGAGGCAGCAGAACAGGTCATCGAGGCTTTGACAGCCAGAAGTAGCAGTCGCAGCAGCGCAGTTTGTCGAGTCTTTGACAAGCAGAAGAGGCAGAGGCAGCAGAACAGGTCGTCGAGGCTTTGACAGCCAGAAGAAGCAGAGGCAGCAGCACAGGTTGTCGAGTTTTTGACAGCCAGAAGAGACAGAGGCAGCAGCGCAGGTCATCGATGCTTTGACAGCCAGAAGGGGCTGCGGCAGCAGCGCAGGTCATCGAGGCTTTGACAGCCAGATTGGGCTGCAGGAACAGCACAGGTCATGCAGGCTTTTAAAGCCAGAAGAAGCAGAGAAACAGGTTGTCGAGTCTTTGACAGCCAGAAGAGGCAGAGGCAGCAGCACAGGTTGTTGAGGCTTTGATAGCCAGACGGGGCAGTCGCAGCAGCACATGTCGTTGAGGCTTTGATAGCCAGAAGGGCAGTCGCAGCAGCACAGCTCGTTGAGGCTTTGACAGCCAGAAGGGGCAGAGGCAGCAGCGCAGGTTGTCGAGTCTTTGACAGCCAGAAGAGGAAGAGGCAGCAGCGCAGGTCATCGAGGCTTTGACACCCAGAAGAAGCAGAGGCAGCTGCGCAGGTTGTCGAGGCTTTCACAGCCAGCAGACGCAGAGGCAGCAGCACAGGTCGTCGAGGCTTGGACAGCCAGAAGTGGTAGTCGCAGCAGCACAGCTTGTCAAGTCTTTGACAAGCAGAAGAGGCAGAGGCAGCAGCGCATGTCGTCGAGGCTATGACAGCCAGAAGAAGCAGAGGCAGCAGCACAGGTTGTCGAGTCTTTGACAGCTAGAAGTGGCAGAGGCAGCAGCGCAGGTTGTCGAAACTTTGACAGCCAGAAGTGGCAGTCGCAGCAGCGCAGGTCGTCGAGGATTTGACAAGCAGAAGAGGCAGAGGCAGCAGCACAGGTTGTCCACTTTTTGCCAGCCAGAAGAGACAGAGGAAGCACCACAGGCCATCAAGGCTTTGACAGCCAGAAGAGGCAGAGGCAGCAGCGCAGGTCATCGAGGCTTTGACAGTCAGAAGGGGCTGCGGCAGCAGCACAGGTCATGCAAGCTTTTAAAGCCAGAAGAAGTAGAGGCAGCAGCACAGGTTGTCGAGTCTTTGACAGCCAGAAGAGGCTGTGGCAGAGGCAGCATCACAGGTCGTCGAGGGCTTGACAGCCAGAAGGGGTGGTCGCAGCAGTGCAGGTTGTCGAGTCTTTGACAGCCAGAAGTGGCAGAGGCAGCAGCACAGGTCGTCGAGGCTTTGATAGCCAGACGGGGCAGTCGCAGCAGCACATGTCGTGAGTCTTTGACAGCCAGAAGGGGCAGTCGCAGCTGCGCAGGGCTTCGAGGCTTTGACAGCCAGAAGGGGCAGAGGCAGCAGCGCAGGTTGTCGAGTCTTTGACAGCCAGAAGAGGAAGAGGCAGCAGCGCAGGTCATAAAGGCTTTGACAGCCAGAAGAGGCAGAGGCAGCAGCGCAGGTCATCGCGGCTTTGACACCCAGAAGAAGCAGAGACAGCTGCGCAGGTCGTCGAGGCTTTCACAGCCAGCAGACGCAGAGGCAGCAGCACAGGTGGTCGAGGCTTTGACAGCCAGAAGTAGCAGTCGCAGCAGCGCAGTTTGTCGAGTCTTTGACAAGCAGAAGAGGCAGAGGCAGCAGAACAGGTCATCGAGGCTTTGACAGCCAGAAGTAGCAGTCGCAGCAGCGCAGTTTGTCGAGTCTTTGACAAGCAGAAGAGGCAGAGGCAGCAGAACAGGTCGTCGAGGCTTTGACAGCCAGAAGAAGCAGAGGCAGCAGCACAGGTTGTCGAGTTTTTGACAGCCAGAAGAGACAGAGGCAGCAGCGCAGGTCATCGATGCTTTGACAGCCAGAAGGGGCTGCGGCAGCAGCGCAGGTCATCGAGGCTTTGACAGCCAGATTGGGCTGCAGGAACAGCACAGGTCATGCAGGCTTTTAAAGCCAGAAGAAGCAGAGAAACAGGTTGTCGAGTCTTTGACAGCCAGAAGAGGCAGAGGCAGCAGCACAGGTTGTTGAGGCTTTGATAGCCAGACGGGGCAGTCGCAGCAGCACATGTCGTTGAGGCTTTGATAGCCAGAAGGGCAGTCGCAGCAGCACAGCTCGTTGGGGCTTTGACAGCCAGAAGGGGCAGAGGCAGCAGCGCAGGTTGTCGAGTCTTTGACAGCCAGAAGAGGAAGAGGCAGCAGCGCAGGTCATCGAGGCTTTGACACCCAGAAGAAGCAGAGGCAGCTGCGCAGGTTGTCGAGGCTTTCACAGCCAGCAGACGCAGAGGCAGCAGCACAGGTCGTCGAGGCTTGGACAGCCAGAAGTGGTAGTCGCAGCAGCACAGCTTGTCAAGTCTTTGACAAGCAGAAGAGGCAGAGGCAGCAGCGCATGTCGTCGAGGCTATGACAGCCAGAAGAAGCAGAGGCAGCAGCACAGGTTGTCGAGTCTTTGACAGCTAGAAGTGGCAGAGGCAGCAGCGCACGTTGTCGAAACTTTGACAGCCAGAAGTGGCAGTCGCAGCAGCGCAGGTCGTCGAGGATTTGACAGCCAAAAGTGGCAGTCGCAGCAGTGCAGGTTGTCGAGCCTTTGACAAGCAGAAGAGGCAGAGGCAGCAGCACAGGTTGTCCACTTTTTGCCAGCCAGAAGAGACAGAGGAAGCACCACAGGCCATCAAGGCTTTGACAGCCAGAAGAGGCAGAGGCAGCAGCGCAGGTCATCGAGGCTTTGACAGTCAGAAGGGGCTGCGGCAGCAGCACAGGTCATGCAAGCTTTTAAAGCCAGAAGAAGTAGAGGCAGCAGCACAGGTTGTCGAGGGCTTGACAGCCAGAAGAGGCTGTGGCAGAGGCAGCATCACAGGTCGTCGAGGGCTTGACAGCCAGAAGGGGTGGTCGCAGCAGTGCAGGTTGTCGAGTCTTTGACAGCCAGAAGTGGCAGAGGCAGCAGCACAGGTCGTCGAGGCTTTGACAGCCAGAAGTGGCAGTCGCAGTAGCGCAGGTTGTCGAGTCTTTGACAGCCAGAAGAGGCTGTGGCAGAGGCAGCACCACAGGTCGTCGAGGCTTTGACAGCCAGAAGTGGCAGTCACAGTAGCGCAGGTTGTCGAGTCTTTGAAAAGCAGAAGAGGCAGAGGCAGCAGCACAGGTCGTCTAGGCTTTGACAGCCAGAAGGGGCAGTCGCAGGAGCGCAGGTTGTCGAGTCTTCGACAGCCAGAAGAGGCAGCGGCAGCAGCTCAGGTCTTGGAGCCTTTGACAGTCAGAAGTGGCTGCGGCAGAAGCACAGGTCATCGAGGCTTTGACAGCCAGAAGGGGCTGTGGCAGCAGCGCACGTACTCGTGGCTTTGAAAGCCAGAAGAGGCAGAGGCAGCAGTGCAGGTCGTTGAGGCTTTGACAGCCAGAAGAGGCAGCGGCAGCAGCACAGGTCGTTGAGGCTTTGACAGCCAGTAGAGGCAGAGGCAGCAGCACAGGTTGTCGAGTCTTTGACAGCCAGAAGAGGCAGAGGCAGCAGCACAGGTTATCGAGGCTTTGACACCCAAAAGAAGCAGAGGCAGCTGCGCAGGTCGTCGAGGCTTTGACAGCCAGAAGAGGCAAGAGGCAGCAGCGCAGGTTGTCGAGTCTTTGACAGCCAGAAGAGGAAGAGGCAGCAGCGCAGGTCATAAAGGCTTTGACAGCCAGAAGAGGCAGAGGCAGCAGCGCAGGTCATCGCGGCTTTGACACCCAGAAGAAGCAGAGACAGCTGCGCAGGTCGTCGAGGCTTTCACAGCCAGCAGACGCAGAGGCAGCAGCACAGGTGGTCGAGGCTTTGACAGCCAGAAGTGGCAGTCGCAGCAGCGCAGTTTGTCGAGTCTTTGACAAGCAGAAGAGGCAGAGGCAGCAGAACAGGTCATCGAGGCTTTGACAGCCAGAAGTAGCAGTCGCAGCAGCGCAGTTTGTCGAGTCTTTGACAAGCAGAAGAGGCAGAGGCAGCAGAACAGGTCGTCGAGGCTTTGACAGCCAGAAGAAGCAGAGGCAGCAGCACAGGTTGTCGAGTTTTTGACAGCCAGAAGAGACAGAGGCAGCAGCGCAGGCCATCGAGGCTTTGACAGCCAGAAGAGGCAGAGGCAGCAGCGCAGGTCATCGATGCTTTGACAGCCAGAAGGGGCTGCGGCAGCAGCGCAGGTCATCGAGGCTTTGACAGCCAGATTGGGCTGCAGGAACAGCACAGGTCATGCAGGCTTTTAAAGCCAGAAGAAGCAGAGAAACAGGTTGTCGAGTCTTTGACAGCCAGAAGAGGCAGAGGCAGCAGCACAGGTTGTTGAGGCTTTGATAGCCAGACGGGGCAGTCGCAGCAGCACATGTCGTTGAGGCTTTGATAGCCAGAAGAGCAGTCGCAGCAGCACAGCTCGTTGAGGCTTTGACAGCCAGAAAGGGCAGAGGCAGCAGCGCAGGTTGTCGAGTCTTTGACAGCCAGAAGAGGAAGAGGCAGCAGCGTAGGTCATCGAGGCTTTGACACCCAGAAGAAGCAGAGGCAGCTGCGCAGGTTGTCGAGGCTTTCACAGCCAGCAGACGCAGAGGCAGCAGCACAGGTTGTCGAGTCTTTGACAGCTAGAAGTGGCAGAGGCAGCAGCGCACGTTGTCGAAACTTTGACAGCCAGAAGTGGCAGTCGCAGCAGCGCAGGTCATCAAGGATTTGACAGCCAGAAGTGGCAGTCGCAGCAGTGCAGGTTGTCGAGTCTTTGACAAGCAGAAGAGGCAGTCGCAGCAGCACAGGTCGTCGAGGATTTGACAGCCAGAAGTGGCAGTCGCAGCAGTGCAGGTTGTCGAGTCTTTGACAAGCAGAAGAGGCAGTCGCAGCAGCACAGGTCGTCGAGGCTTTGACAGCCAGAAGGGGCTGCGGCAGCAGCACAGGTCATGCAAGCTTTTAAAGCCAGAAGAAGTAGAGGCAGCAGCACAGGTCGTCGAGGGCTTGACAGCCAGAAGGGGTGGTCGCAGCAGTGCAGGTTGTTGAGTCTTTGACAGCCAGAAGTGGCAGAGGCAGCAGCACAGGTCGTCGAGGCTTTGACAGCCCGAAGTGGCAGTCGCAGTAGCGCAGGTTGTCGACTTTTTGCCAGCCAGAAGAGGCAGAGGAAGCACCACAGGCCATCAAGGCTTTGACAGCCAGAAGAGGCAGAGGCAGCAGTGCAGGTCGTTGAGGCTTTGACAGCCAGAAGAGGCAGCGGCAGCAGCACAGGTCGTTGAGGCTTTGACAGCCAGAAGAAGCAGAGGCAGCAGCACAGGTTGTCGAGTTTTTGACAGCCAGAAGAGACAGAGGCAGCAGCGCAGGCCATCGAGGCTTTGACAGCCAGAAGAGGCAGAGGCAACAGCGCAGGTCATCGATGCTTTGACAGCCAGAAGGGGCTGCGGCAGCAGTGCAGGTCATCGAGGCTTTGACAGCCAGATTGGGCTGCGGGAGCAGCACAGGTCATGCAGGCTTTTAAAGCCAGAAGAAGCAGAGGCAGGCTTTTAAAGCAGAAGAAGCAGAGAAACAGGTTGTCGAGTCTTTGACAGCCAGAAGAGGCAGAGGCAGCAGCGCAGGTCATCGCGGCTTTGACACCCAGAAGAAGCAGAGACAGCTGCGCAGGTCGTCGAGGCTTTCACAGCCAGCAGACGCAGAGGCAGCAGCACAGGTGGTCGAGGCTTTGACAGCCAGAAGTAGCAGTCGCAGCAGCGCAGTTTGTTGAGTCTTTGACAAGCAGAAGAGGCAGAGGCAGCAGAACAGGTCGTCGAGGCTTTGACAGCCAGAAGTAGCAGTCGCAGCAGCGCAGTTTGTTGAGTCTTTGACAAGCAGAAGAGGCAGACGCAGCAGTGCAGGTCATCGAGGCTTTGACAGCCAGAAGGGGCTGCGGCAGCAGCACAGGTCATGCAACCTTTTAAAGCCAGAAGAAGTAGAGGGAGCAGCACAGGTTGTCGAGTCTTTGACAGCCAGAAGAGGCTGTGGCAGAGGCAGCATCACAGGTCGTCGAGGGCTTGACAGCCAGAAGGGGTGGTCGCAGCAGTGCAGGTTGTCGAGACTTTGACAGCCAGAAGTGGCAGAGGCAGCAGCACAGGTCGTCGAGGCTTTGGCAGCCAGAAGTGGCAGTCGCAGTAGCGCAGGTTGTCGAGTCTTTGACAAGCAGAAGAGGCAGAGGCAGCAGCACAGGTCGTTGAGGCCTTGACAGACATAAGAAGCAGAGGCAGCAGCACAGGTTGTCGAGTTTTTGACGGCCAGAAGAGGCAGAGGCAGCACCGCAGGCCATCGAGGCTTTGACAGCCAGAAGACGCAGACGCAGCACCGCAGGTCATCGAGGCTTTGACAGCCCGAAGGGGCTGCGGCAGCAGCAGAGGTCATGAAGGCTTTTAAAGCCAGAAGAAGCAGAGGCAGCAGCCCAGGTTGTCGAGTCTTTGACAGCCAGAAGAGGCAGAGGCAGCAGCGCAGGTCGTCGAGGCTTTGACACCCAGAAGAAGCAGAGGCAGCTGCGCAGGTCGTCGAGGCTTTGACATCCAGAAGAGGCAGAGGCAGCAGCGCAGGTCATCGAGGCTTTGACACCCAGAAGAAGCAGAGGCAGCTGCGCAGGTCATCGAGGCTTTGACAGCCAGAAGAGGCAAGAGGCAGCAGCACAGGTCGTCGAGGCTTTGACAGCCAGAAGTAGCAGTCGCAGCAGCGCAGTTTGTCGAGTCTTTGACAAGCAGAAGAGGCAGAGGCAGCAGCACAGGTTGTTGAGGCTTTGATAGCCAGACGGGGCAGTCGCAGCAGCACATGTCGTTGAGTCTTTGACAGCAAGAAGGGGCAGTCGCAGCAGCACAGCTCGTTGAGGCTTTGACAGCCAGAAGGGGCAGAGGCAGCAGCGCAGGTTGTCGAGTCTTTGACAGCCAGAAGAGGAAGAGGCAGCAGCGCAGGTCATCGAGGCTTTGACACCCAGAAGAAGCAGAGGCAGCTGCGCAGGTCGTCGAGGCTTTCACAGCCAGCAGACACAGAGGCAGCAGCACAGGTCGTCGAGGCTTTGACAGCCAGAAGTGGTAGTCGCAGCAGCGCAGCTTGTCAAGTCTTTGACAAGCAGAAGAGGCAGAGGCAGCAGCACATGTCGTCGAGGCTATGACAGCCAGAAAAAGCAGAGGCAGCAGCACAGGTGGTCGAGTCTTTGACAGCTAGAAGTGGCAGAGGCAGCAGCGCACGTTGTCGAAACTTTGACAGCCAGAAGTGGCAGTCGCAGCAGCGCAGGTCATCAAGGATTTGACAGCCAAAAGTGGCAGTCGCAGCAGCGCAGGTTGTCGAGTCTTTGACAAGCAGAAGAGGCAGAGGCAGCAGCACAGGTTGTCCACTTTTTGCCAGCCAGAAGAGACAGAGCAAGCACCACAGGCCATCAAGGCTTTGACAGCCAGAAGACGCAGACGCAGCACCGCAGGTCATCGAGGCTTTGACAGCCCGAAGGGGCTCCGGCAGCAGCAGAGGTCATGAAGGCTTTTAAAGCCAGAAGAAGCAGAGGCAGCAGCCAAGGTTGTCGAGTCTTTGACAGCCAGAAGAGGCAAGGGCAGCAGCGCAGGTCGTCAAGGCTTTGACACCCAGAAGAAGCAGAGGCAGCTGCGCGGGTCGTCGAGGCTTTGACATCCAGAAGAGGCAGAGGCAGCAGCGCAGGTCATCGAGGCTTTGACACCCAGAAGAAGCAGAGGCAGCTGCGCAGGTCATCGAGGCTTTGACAGCCAGAAGAGGCAAGAGGCAGCAGCACAGGTCGTCGAGGCTTTGACAGCCAGAAGTAGCAGTCGCAGCAGCGCAGTTTGTCGAGTCTTTGACAAGCAGAAGAGGCAGAGGCAGCAGCACAGGTTGTTGAGGCTTTGATAGCCAGACAGGGCAGTCGCAGCAGCACATGTCGTTGAGTCTTTGACAGCCAGAAGGGGCAGTCGCAGCAGCACAGCTCGTTGAGGCTTTGACAGCCAGAAGGGGCAGAGGCAGCAGCGCAGGTTGTCGAGTCTTTGACAGCCAGAAGAGGAAGAGGCAGCAGCGCAGGTCATAGACGCTTTGACAGCCAGAAGAGGCAGAGGCAGCAGCGCAGGTCATCGCGGCTTTGACACCCAGAAGAAGCAGAGACAGCTGTGCAGGTCATCGAGGCTTTCACAGCCAGCAGACGCAGAGGCAGCAGCACAGGTGGTCGAGGCTTTGACAGCCAGAAGTGGCAGTCGCAGCAGCGCAGCTTGTCAAGTCTTTGACAAGCAGAAGAGGCAGAGGCAGCAGCACAGGTCGTCGAGTTTTTGACAGCCAGAAGAGGTAGAGGCAGCAGCGCAAGTCACCGATGCTTTGACAGCCAGAATGGGCTGCGGCAGCAACGCAGGTCATCGAGGCTTTGCCAGACATAAGAAGCAGAGACAGTAGCACAGGTCGTCTAGGCTTTGACAGCCAGAAGGGGCAGTCGCAGGAGCGCAGGTTGTCGAGTCTTTGACAGCCAGAAGAGGCAGCGGCAGCAGCTCAGGTCTTGAAGCCTTTGACAGTCAGAAGTGGCTGCGGCAGCAGCGCACGTCGTCAAGGCTTTAAAAGCCAGAAGAGGCAGAGGCAGCAGTGCAGGTCGTTGAGGCTTTGACAGCCAGAAGAGGCAGCGGCAGCAGCACATGTCGTTGAGGCTTTGATAGCTAGTAGAGGCAGAGGCAGCAGTGCAGGTTGTCGAGTCTTTGAAAGCCAGAAGAGGCAGCGGCAGCAGCACAGGTCGTTGAGGCTTTGACAGCCAGAAGAGGCAGAGGCAGGAGCACAGGTTGTCGAGTCTTTGACAGCCAGAGGAGGCAGAGGCAGCAGCGCAGGTAATCGAGGCTTTGACACCCAGAAGAAGCAGAGGCAGCAGCGCAGGTCATCGAGGCTTTGACACCCAGAAGAAGCAGAGGCAGCTGCGCAGGTCGTCTAGGCTTTGACAGCCAGAAGAGGAAGAGGCAGCAGCACTGGTCGTCGAGGCTTTGACAGCCAGAAGTAGCAGTCGCAGCAGCGCAGTTTGTCGAGTCTTTGACAAGCAGAAGAGGCAGAGGCAGCAGAACAGATCGTCGAGGCTTTGACAGCCAGAAGAAGCAGAGGCAGCAGCACAGGTTGTCGAGTTTTTGACAGCCAGAAGAGACAGAGGCAGCAGCGCAGGCCATCGAGGCTTTGACAGCCAGAAGAGGCAGAGGCAGCAGCGCAGGTCATCGAGGCTTTGACAGCCAGAAGGGGCTGCGGCAGCAGCACAGGTCATGCAAGCTTTTAAAGCCAGAAGAAGTAGAGGCAGCAGCACAGGTTGTCGAGTCTTTGACAGCCAGAAGAGGCTGTGGCAGAGGCAGCATCACAGGTCGTCGATGTATTGACAGCCAGAAGGGGCGGTCGCAGCAGTGCAGGTTGTCGAGTCTTTGACAGCCAGAAGTGGCAGAGGCAGCAGCACAGGTCGTCGAGGCTTTGACAGCCAGAAGTGGCAGTCGCAGTAGCGCAGGTTGTCGAGTCTTTGACAAGCAGAAGAGGCAGAGGCAGCAGCACAGGTCGTTGAGGCCTTGACAGACAGAAGAAGCAGAGGCAGCAGCACAGGTTGTCGAGTTTTTGACAGCCAGAAGAGGCAGAGGCAGCAGCGCAGGTCATCGAGGCTTTGACCCCCAGAAGAAGCAGAGACAGCTGCGCAGGTCGTCGAGGCTTTGACAGCCAGAAGTGGCAGTCGCAGCAGCGCAGCTTGTCAAGTCTTTGACCAGCAGAAGAGGCAGAGGCAGCAGCACAGGTCATCGAGGCTTTGACAGCCAGAAGAAGCAGAGGCAGCAGCACAGGTTGTCGAGTTTTTGACAGCCAGAAGAGGCAGAAGCAGCAGCGCAAGTCACCGATGCTTTGATAGCCAGAATGGTCTGCGGCAGCAGCGCAGGTCATCAAAAGCTTTGACAGCCAGAAGGGGCTGCGGCAGCAGCGCAGATCATCGAGGCTTTGACAGACATAAGAAGCAGAGACAGTAGCACAGGTCGTCTAGGCTTTGACAGCCAGAAGGGGAAGTCGCAGGAGCGCAGGTTGTCGAGTCTTCGACAGCCAGAAGAGGCAGCGGCAGCAGCTCAGGTCTTGGAGCCTTTGACAGTCAGAAGTGGCTGCGGCAGCAGCACAGGTCATCGAGGCTTTGACAGCCAGTAGGGGCTGTGGCAGCAGTGCAGGTCGTTGAGGCTTTGACAGGCAGAAGAGGCAGCGGCAGCAGCACAGGTCGTTGAGGCTTTGACAGCCAGTAGAGGCAGAGGCAGCAGTGCAGGTTGTCGAGTCTTTGAAAGCCAGAAGAGGCAGGGGCAGCAGCACAGGTCGTTGAGGCTTTGACACCCAGAAGACGCAGAGGCAGCTGCGCAGGTTATCGAGGCTTTGACAGCCAGAAGAGGCAGAGGCAGCAGTGCAGGTCATCGAGGCTTTGCCAGACATAAGAAGCAGAGACAGTAGCACAGGTCGTCTAGGCTTTGACAGCCAGAAGGCGCAGTCGCAGGAGCGCAGGTTGTCGAGTCTTTGACAGCCAGAAGAGGCAGCGGCAGCAGATCAGGTCTTGGAGCCTTTGACAGTCAGAAGTGGCTGCGGCAGCAGCACAGGTCATCGAGGCTTTGACAGCCAGAAGGGGCTCTGGCAGCAGCGCACGTCGTCAAGGCTTTAAAAGCCAGAAGAGGCAGAGACAGCAGTGCAGGTCGTTGAGGCTTTGACAGCCAGAAGAGGCAGCGGCAGCAGCACATGTCATTGAGGCTTTGATAGCCAGTAGAGGCAGAGGCAGCAGTGCAGGTTGTCGAGTCTTTGAAAGCCAGAAGAGGCAGCGGCAGCAGCACAGGTCGTTGAGGCTTTGACAGCCAGAAGAGGCAGAGGCAGGAGCACAGGTTGTCGAGTCTTTGACAGCCAGAGGAGGCAGAGGCAGCAGCGCAGGTAATCGAGGCTTTGACACCCAGAAGAAGCAGAGGCAGCAGCGCAGGTCATCGAGGCTTTGACACCCAGAAGAAGCAGAGGCAGCTGCGCAGGTCGTCTAGGCTTTGACAGCCAGAAGAGGAAGAGGCAGCAGCACTGGTCGTCGAGGCTTTGACAGCCAGAAGTAGCAGTCGCAGCAGCGCAGTTTGTCGAGTCTTTGACAAGCAGAAGAGGCAGAGGCAGCAGAACAGATCGTCGAGGCTTTGACAGCCAGAAGAAGCAGAGGCAGCAGCACAGGTTGTCGAGTTTTTGACAGCCAGAAGAGACAGAGGCAGCAGCGCAGGCCATCGAGGCTTTGACAGCCAGAAGAGGCAGAGGCAGCAGCGCAGGTCATCGAGGCTTTGACAGCCAGAAGGGGCTGCGGCAGCAGCACAGGTCATGCAAGCTTTTAAAGCCAGAAGAAGTAGAGGCAGCAGCACAGGTTGTCGAGTCTTTGACAGCCAGAAGAGGCTGTGGCAGAGGCAGCATCACAGGTCGTCGATGTATTGACAGCCAGAAGGGGCGGTCGCAGCAGTGCAGGTTGTCGAGTCTTTGACAGCCAGAAGTGGCAGAGGCAGCAGCACAGGTCGTCGAGGCTTTGACACCCAGAAGAAGCAGAGGCAGCTGCGCAGGTCGTCGAGTCTTTGACAAGCAGAAGAGGCAGAGGCAGCAGCACAGGTCGTTGAGGCCTTGACAGACAGAAGAAGCAGAGGCAGCAGCACAGGTTGTCGAGTTTTTGACAGCCAGAAGAGGCAGAGGCAGCAGCGCAGGTCATCGAGGCTTTGACCCCCAGAAGAAGCAGAGACAGCTGCGCAGGTCGTCGAGGCTTTGACAGCCAGAAGTGGCAGTCGCAGCAGCGCAGCTTGTCAAGTCTTTGACCAGCAGAAGAGGCAGAGGCAGCAGCACAGGTCGTCGAGGCTTTGACAGCCAGAAGGCGCAGTCGCAGGAGCGCAGGTTGTCGAGTCTTTGACAGCCAGAAGAGGCAGCGGCAGCAGCTCAGGTCTTGAAGCCTTTGACAGTCAGAAGTGGCTGCGGCAGCAGCACAGGTCATCGAGGCTTTGACAGCCAGAAGGGGCTCTGGCAGCAGCGCACGTCGTCAAGGCTTTAAAAGCCAGAAGAGGCAGAGACAGCAGTGCAGGTCGTTGAGGCTTTGACAGCCAGAAGAGGCAGCGGCAGCAGCACATGTCATTGAGGCTTTGATAGCCAGTAGAGGCAGAGGCAGCAGTGCAGGTTGTCGAGTCTTTGAAAGCCAGAAGAGGCAGCGGCAGCAGCACAGGTCGTTGAGGCTTTGACAGCCAGAAGAGGCAGAGGCAGGAGCACAGGTTGTCGAGTCTTTGACAGCCAGAGGAGGCAGAGGCAGCAGCGCAGGTAATCGAGGCTTTGACACCCAGAAGAAGCAGAGGCAGCAGCGCAGGTCATCGAGGCTTTGACACCCAGAAGAAGCAGAGGCAGCTGCGCAGGTCGTCTAGGCTTTGACAGCCAGAAGAGGAAGAGGCAGCAGCACTGGTCGTCGAGGCTTTGACAGCCAGAAGTAGCAGTCGCAGCAGCGCAGTTTGTCGAGTCTTTGACAAGCAGAAGAGGCAGAGGCAGCAGAACAGATCGTCGAGGCTTTGACAGCCAGAAGAAGCAGAGGCAGCAGCACAGGTTGTCGAGTTTTTGACAGCCAGAAGAGACAGAGGCAGCAGCGCAGGCCATCGAGGCTTTGACAGCCAGAAGAGGCAGAGGCAGCAGCGCAGGTCATCGAGGCTTTGACAGCCAGAAGGGGCTGCGGCAGCAGCACAGGTCATGCAAGCTTTTAAAGCCAGAAGAAGTAGAGGCAGCAGCACAGGTTGTCGAGTCTTTGACAGCCAGAAGAGGCTGTGGCAGAGGCAGCATCACAGGTCGTCGATGTATTGACAGCCAGAAGGGGCGGTCGCAGCAGTGCAGGTTGTCGAGTCTTTGACAGCCAGAAGTGGCAGAGGCAGCAGCACAGGTCGTCGAGGCTTTGACAGCCAGAAGTGGCAGTCGCAGTAGCGCAGGTTGTCGAGTCTTTGACAAGCAGAAGAGGCAGAGGCAGCAGCACAGGTCGTTGAGGCCTTGACAGACAGAAGAAGCAGAGGCAGCAGCACAGGTTGTCGAGTTTTTGACAGCCAGAAGAGGCAGAGGCAGCAGCGCAGGTCATCGAGGCTTTGACCCCCAGAAGAAGCAGAGACAGCTGCGCAGGTCGTCGAGGCTTTGACAGCCAGAAGTGGCAGTCGCAGCAGCGCAGCTTGTCAAGTCTTTGACCAGCAGAAGAGGCAGAGGCAGCAGCACAGGTCATCGAGGCTTTGACAGCCAGAAGAAGCAGAGGCAGCAGCACAGGTTGTCGAGTTTTTGACAGCCAGAAGAGGCAGAAGCAGCAGCGCAAGTCACCGATGCTTTGATAGCCAGAATGGTCTGCGGCAGCAGCGCAGGTCATCAAAAGCTTTGACAGCCAGAAGGGGCTGCGGCAGCAGCGCAGATCATCGAGGCTTTGACAGACATAAGAAGCAGAGACAGTAGCACAGGTCGTCTAGGCTTTGACAGCCAGAAGGGGAAGTCGCAGGAGCGCAGGTTGTCGAGTCTTCGACAGCCAGAAGAGGCAGCGGCAGCAGCTCAGGTCTTGGAGCCTTTGACAGTCAGAAGTGGCTGCGGCAGCAGCACAGGTCATCGAGGCTTTGACAGCCAGTAGGGGCTGTGGCAGCAGTGCAGGTCGTTGAGGCTTTGACAGGCAGAAGAGGCAGCGGCAGCAGCACAGGTCGTTGAGGCTTTGACAGCCAGTAGAGGCAGAGGCAGCAGTGCAGGTTGTCGAGTCTTTGAAAGCCAGAAGAGGCAGGGGCAGCAGCACAGGTCGTTGAGGCTTTGACACCCAGAAGACGCAGAGGCAGCTGCGCAGGTTATCGAGGCTTTGACAGCCAGAAGAGGCAGAGGCAGCAGTGCAGGTCATCGAGGCTTTGCCAGACATAAGAAGCAGAGACAGTAGCACAGGTCGTCTAGGCTTTGACAGCCAGAAGAGGCAGCGGCAGCAGATCAGGTCTTGGAGCCTTTGACAGTCAGAAGTGGCTGCGGCAGCAGCACAGGTCATCGAGGCTTTGACAGCCAGAAGGGGCTCTGGCAGCAGCGCACGTCGTCAAGGCTTTAAAAGCCAGAAGAGGCAGAGACAGCAGTGCAGGTCGTTGAGGCTTTGACAGCCAGAAGAGGCAGCGGCAGCAGCACATGTCATTGAGGCTTTGATAGCCAGTAGAGGCAGAGGCAGCAGTGCAGGTTGTCGAGTCTTTGAAAGCCAGAAGAGGCAGCGGCAGCAGCACAGGTCGTTGAGGCTTTGACAGCCAGAAGAGGCAGAGGCAGGAGCACAGGTTGTCGAGTCTTTGACAGCCAGAGGAGGCAGAGGCAGCAGCGCAGGTAATCGAGGCTTTGACACCCAGAAGAAGCAGAGGCAGCAGCGCAGGTCATCGAGGCTTTGACACCCAGAAGAAGCAGAGGCAGCTGCGCAGGTCGTCTAGGCTTTGACAGCCAGAAGAGGAAGAGGCAGCAGCACTGGTCGTCGAGGCTTTGACAGCCAGAAGTAGCAGTCGCAGCAGCGCAGTTTGTCGAGTCTTTGACAAGCAGAAGAGGCAGAGGCAGCAGAACAGATCGTCGAGGCTTTGACAGCCAGAAGAAGCAGAGGCAGCAGCACAGGTTGTCGAGTTTTTGACAGCCAGAAGAGACAGAGGCAGCAGCGCAGGCCATCGAGGCTTTGACAGCCAGAAGAGGCAGAGGCAGCAGCGCAGGTCATCGAGGCTTTGACAGCCAGAAGGGGCTGCGGCAGCAGCACAGGTCATGCAAGCTTTTAAAGCCAGAAGAAGTAGAGGCAGCAGCACAGGTTGTCGAGTCTTTGACAGCCAGAAGAGGCTGTGGCAGAGGCAGCATCACAGGTCGTCGATGTATTGACAGCCAGAAGGGGCGGTCGCAGCAGTGCAGGTTGTCGAGTCTTTGACAGCCAGAAGTGGCAGAGGCAGCAGCACAGGTCGTCGAGGCTTTGACACCCAGAAGAAGCAGAGGCAGCTGCGCAGGTCGTCGAGTCTTTGACAAGCAGAAGAGGCAGAGGCAGCAGCACAGGTCGTTGAGGCCTTGACAGACAGAAGAAGCAGAGGCAGCAGCACAGGTTGTCGAGTTTTTGACAGCCAGAAGAGGCAGAGGCAGCAGCGCAGGTCATCGAGGCTTTGACCCCCAGAAGAAGCAGAGACAGCTGCGCAGGTCGTCGAGGCTTTGACAGCCAGAAGTGGCAGTCGCAGCAGCGCAGCTTGTCAAGTCTTTGACCAGCAGAAGAGGCAGAGGCAGCAGCACAGGTCGTCGAGGCTTTGACAGCCAGAAGGCGCAGTCGCAGGAGCGCAGGTTGTCGAGTCTTTGACAGCCAGAAGAGGCAGCGGCAGCAGCTCAGGTCTTGAAGCCTTTGACAGTCAGAAGTGGCTGCGGCAGCAGCACAGGTCATCGAGGCTTTGACAGCCAGAAGGGGCTCTGGCAGCAGCGCACGTCGTCAAGGCTTTAAAAGCCAGAAGAGGCAGAGACAGCAGTGCAGGTCGTTGAGGCTTTGACAGCCAGAAGAGGCAGCGGCAGCAGCACATGTCATTGAGGCTTTGATAGCCAGTAGAGGCAGAGGCAGCAGTGCAGGTTGTCGAGTCTTTGAAAGCCAGAAGAGGCAGCGGCAGCAGCACAGGTCGTTGAGGCTTTGACAGCCAGAAGAGGCAGAGGCAGGAGCACAGGTTGTCGAGTCTTTGACAGCCAGAGGAGGCAGAGGCAGCAGCGCAGGTAATCGAGGCTTTGACACCCAGAAGAAGCAGAGGCAGCAGCGCAGGTCATCGAGGCTTTGACACCCAGAAGAAGCAGAGGCAGCTGCGCAGGTCGTCTAGGCTTTGACAGCCAGAAGAGGAAGAGGCAGCAGCACTGGTCGTCGAGGCTTTGACAGCCAGAAGTAGCAGTCGCAGCAGCGCAGTTTGTCGAGTCTTTGACAAGCAGAAGAGGCAGAGGCAGCAGAACAGATCGTCGAGGCTTTGACAGCCAGAAGAAGCAGAGGCAGCAGCACAGGTTGTCGAGTTTTTGACAGCCAGAAGAGACAGAGGCAGCAGCGCAGGCCATCGAGGCTTTGACAGCCAGAAGAGGCAGAGGCAGCAGCGCAGGTCATCGAGGCTTTGACAGCCAGAAGGGGCTGCGGCAGCAGCACAGGTCATGCAAGCTTTTAAAGCCAGAAGAAGTAGAGGCAGCAGCACAGGTTGTCGAGTCTTTGACAGCCAGAAGAGGCTGTGGCAGAGGCAGCATCACAGGTCGTCGATGTATTGACAGCCAGAAGGGGCGGTCGCAGCAGTGCAGGTTGTCGAGTCTTTGACAGCCAGAAGTGGCAGAGGCAGCAGCACAGGTCGTCGAGGCTTTGACAGCCAGAAGTGGCAGTCGCAGTAGCGCAGGTTGTCGAGTCTTTGACAAGCAGAAGAGGCAGAGGCAGCAGCACAGGTCGTTGAGGCCTTGACAGACAGAAGAAGCAGAGGCAGCAGCACAGGTTGTCGAGTTTTTGACAGCCAGAAGAGGCAGAGGCAGCAGCGCAGGTCATCGAGGCTTTGACCCCCAGAAGAAGCAGAGACAGCTGCGCAGGTCGTCGAGGCTTTGACAGCCAGAAGTGGCAGTCGCAGCAGCGCAGCTTGTCAAGTCTTTGACCAGCAGAAGAGGCAGAGGCAGCAGCACAGGTCATCGAGGCTTTGACAGCCAGAAGAAGCAGAGGCAGCAGCACAGGTTGTCGAGTTTTTGACAGCCAGAAGAGGCAGAAGCAGCAGCGCAAGTCACCGATGCTTTGATAGCCAGAATGGTCTGCGGCAGCAGCGCAGGTCATCAAAAGCTTTGACAGCCAGAAGGGGCTGCGGCAGCAGCGCAGATCATCGAGGCTTTGACAGACATAAGAAGCAGAGACAGTAGCACAGGTCGTCTAGGCTTTGACAGCCAGAAGGGGAAGTCGCAGGAGCGCAGGTTGTCGAGTCTTCGACAGCCAGAAGAGGCAGCGGCAGCAGCTCAGGTCTTGGAGCCTTTGACAGTCAGAAGTGGCTGCGGCAGCAGCACAGGTCATCGAGGCTTTGACAGCCAGTAGGGGCTGTGGCAGCAGTGCAGGTCGTTGAGGCTTTGACAGCCAGAAGAGGCAGCGGCAGCAGCACAGGTCGTTGAGGCTTTGACAGCCAGTAGAGGCAGAGGCAGCAGTGCAGGTTGTCGAGTCTTTGAAAGCCAGAAGAGGCAGGGGCAGCAGCACAGGTCGTTGAGGCTTTGACACCCAGAAGACGCAGAGGCAGCTGCGCAGGTTATCGAGGCTTTGACAGCCAGAAGAGGCAGAGGCAGCAGTGCAGGTCATCGAGGCTTTGCCAGACATAAGAAGCAGAGACAGTAGCACAGGTCGTCTAGGCTTTGACAGCCAGAAGGCGCAGTCGCAGGAGCGCAGGTTGTCGAGTCTTTGACAGCCAGAAGAGGCAGCGGCAGCAGATCAGGTCTTGGAGCCTTTGACAGTCAGAAGTGGCTGCGGCAGCAGCACAGGTCATCGAGGCTTTGACAGCCAGAAGGGGCTCTGGCAGCAGCGCACGTCGTCAAGGCTTTAAAAGCCAGAAGAGGCAGAGACAGCAGTGCAGGTCGTTGAGGCTTTGACAGCCAGAAGAGGCAGCGGCAGCAGCACATGTCATTGAGGCTTTGATAGCCAGTAGAGGCAGAGGCAGCAGTGCAGGTTGTCGAGTCTTTGAAAGCCAGAAGAGGCAGCGGCAGCAGCACAGGTCGTTGAGGCTTTGACAGCCAGAAGAGGCAGAGGCAGGAGCACAGGTTGTCGAGTCTTTGACAGCCAGAGGAGGCAGAGGCAGCAGCGCAGGTAATCGAGGCTTTGACACCCAGAAGAAGCAGAGGCAGCAGCGCAGGTCATCGAGGCTTTGACACCCAGAAGAAGCAGAGGCAGCTGCGCAGGTCGTCTAGGCTTTGACAGCCAGAAGAGGAAGAGGCAGCAGCACTGGTCGTCGAGGCTTTGACAGCCAGAAGTAGCAGTCGCAGCAGCGCAGTTTGTCGAGTCTTTGACAAGCAGAAGAGGCAGAGGCAGCAGAACAGATCGTCGAGGCTTTGACAGCCAGAAGAAGCAGAGGCAGCAGCACAGGTTGTCGAGTTTTTGACAGCCAGAAGAGACAGAGGCAGCAGCGCAGGCCATCGAGGCTTTGACAGCCAGAAGAGGCAGAGGCAGCAGCGCAGGTCATCGAGGCTTTGACAGCCAGAAGGGGCTGCGGCAGCAGCACAGGTCATGCAAGCTTTTAAAGCCAGAAGAAGTAGAGGCAGCAGCACAGGTTGTCGAGTCTTTGACAGCCAGAAGAGGCTGTGGCAGAGGCAGCATCACAGGTCGTCGATGTATTGACAGCCAGAAGGGGCGGTCGCAGCAGTGCAGGTTGTCGAGTCTTTGACAGCCAGAAGTGGCAGAGGCAGCAGCACAGGTCGTCGAGGCTTTGACAGCCAGAAGTGGCAGTCGCAGTAGCGCAGGTTGTCGAGTCTTTGACAAGCAGAAGAGGCAGAGGCAGCAGCACAGGTCGTTGAGGCCTTGACAGACAGAAGAAGCAGAGGCAGCAGCACAGGTTGTCGAGTTTTTGACAGCCAGAAGAGGCAGAGGCAGCAGCGCAGGTCATCGAGGCTTTGACCCCCAGAAGAAGCAGAGACAGCTGCGCAGGTCGTCGAGGCTTTGACAGCCAGAAGTGGCAGTCGCAGCAGCGCAGCTTGTCAAGTCTTTGACCAGCAGAAGAGGCAGAGGCAGCAGCACAGGTCGTCGAGGCTTTGACAGCCAGAAGAAGCAGAGGCAGCAGCACAGGTTGTCGAGTTTTTGACAGCCAGAAGAGGCAGAAGCAGCAGCGCAAGTCACCGATGCTTTGACAGCCAGAATGGGCTGCGGCAGCAGCGCAGGTCATCAAAAGCTTTGACAGCCAGAAGGGGCTGCGGCAGCAGCGCAGATCATCGAGGCTTTGACAGACATAAGAAGCAGAGACAGTAGCACAGGTCGTCTAGGCTTTGACAGCCAGAAGGGGAAGTCGCAGGAGCGCAGGTTGTCGAGTCTTCGACAGCCAGAAGAGGCAGCGGCAGCAGCTCAGGTCTTGGAGCCTTTGACAGTCAGAAGTGGCTGCGGCAGCAGCACAGGTCATCGAGGCTTTGACAGCCAGAAGAGGCAGCGGCAGCAGCACAGGTCGTTGAGGCTTTGACAGCCAGTAGAGGCAGAGGCAGCAGTGCAGGTTGTCGAGTCTTTGAAAGCCAGAAGAGGCAGGGGCAGCAGCACAGGTCGTTGAGGCTTTGACACCCAGAAGACGCAGAGGCAGCTGCGCAGGTTATCGAGGCTTTGACAGCCAGAAGAGGCAGAGGCAGCAGTGCAGGTCATCGAGGCTTTGACACCCAGAAGAAGCAGAGGCAGCTGCGCAGGTCGTCAAGGCTTTGACATCCAGAAGAGGCAGAGGCAGTAGCTCAGGTCTTCGAGCCTTTGACAGTCAGAAGTGGCTGCGGCAGCAGCACAGGTCATCGAGGCTTTGACAGCCAGAAGAAGCAGAGGCAGCAGCGCACGTCGTCGCGGCTTTGAAAGCCAGAAGAGGCAGAGGCAGAACTGCAGGTCGTTGAGGCTTCGACAGCCAGAAGAGGCAGCGGCAGCAGCACAGGTCGTTGAGGCTTTGACAGTCAGTAGAGGCATAGGCAGCAGCACAGGTTGTCGAGTCTTTGACAGCCAGAAGAGGCAGAGGCAGCAGCGCAGGTCATCGAGGCTTTGACACCCAGAAGAAGCAGAGGCAGCTGCGCAGGTCGTCGAGGCTTTGACATCCAGAAGAGGCAGAGGCAGCAGCGCAGGTCATCGAGGCTTTGACACCCAGAAGAAGCAGAGGCAGCTGCGCAGGTCGTCGAGGCTTTGACAGCCAGAAGAGGCAAGAGGCAGCAGCACTGGTCGTCGAGGCTTTGACAGCCAGAAGTAGCAGTCGCAGCAGCGCATTTTGTTGAGTCTTTGACAAGCAGAAGAGGCAGATTCAGCAGCACAGGTCGTCGAGGCTTTGACAGCCAGAAGAAGCAGAGTTAGCAGCACAGGTTGTCGAGTCTTTGACAGCCAGAAGAGACAGAGGCAGCAGCGCAGGCCATCGAGGCTTTGACAGCCAGAAGGGGCTGCGGCAGCAGCGCAGGTCATCACAGGCTTTGACAGCCAGAAGGGGCTGCGGCAGCAGCGCAGGTCATCGAGGCTTTGACAGCCAGAAGAGGCAGAGGCAGCAGTGCAGGTCGTTGAGTCTTTGACAGCCAGAAGAGGCAGCGGCAGCAGCACAGGGGGTTGAGGCTTTGACAGCCAGTAGAGGCAGAGGCAGCAGTGCAGCTTGTCGAGTGTTTGAAAGCCAGAAGAGGCAGAGGCAGCAGCACAGGTCGTTGAGGCTTTCACACCCAGAAGAAGCAGAGGCAGCTGTGCAGGTGGTCGAGGCTTTGACAGCCAGAAGAGGCAGAGGCAGCAGCGCAGGTCATCAAGGCTTTGACAGCGAGAAAGGGCTGCGGCAGCAGCACAAGTTGTCGATTCTTTGACAGCCAGAAGAGGCGGACGCAGCAGTGCAGGTCATTGAGGCTTTGACAGCCAGAAGGGGCTGCAGCAGCATCGCACGTTGTCGCAGCTTTGACAGCCAGAAGAGGCGGAGGCAGCAGCGTAGGTTGGTGAGGCTTTTACAGCCTGAAGAGGCAGAGGCAGCAGCGCAGGTTATCAAGGCTTTGACAGCCAGAAGAGGCTGCGGCAGTAGCGCATGTAATCAAGGGTTTGACAGCCAGAAGGGGATGCGGCAGCAGCACAGGTCATCGAGGCTTTTACAGCCAGAAGAAGCAGAGGCAGCAGCACAGCTTCTCATGTCTGTGACAGCCAGAAGAGGTAGAGGCAGCAGCACAGGTCGTTGAGGCTTTCACACCCAGAAGAAGCAGAGGCAGCTGTGCAGGTGGTCGAGGCTTTGACAGCCAGAAGACGCAGAGGCAGCAGCACAGGACGTCGAGGCTTTGACAGCCAGAAGGGGCAGTCGCAGGAGCGCAGGTTGTCGAGTCTTCGACAGCCAGAAGAGGCAGCGGCAGCAGCGCAGGTCATTGAGGCTTTGACAGTGAGAAGGCGCTGCGGCAGCAGTAGAGGTTGTCGATTCTTTGATAGCCAGAAGGGGCTGCGGTAACAGCGCACGTCGCCGCAGCTTTGACAGCCAGAAGAGGCGGAGGCAGCAGCACAGGTCGTTGAGACTTTGACAGCCAGAAGAGGCAGAGGCAGCAGCGTAGGTTGTCGAGTCTTTGAAAGCCAGAAGAGGCACAGGCAGCAAGCAGCACAGGTCATTGAGGCTTTCACACCCAAAAGAAGCAGAGGCAGCTGTGCAGGTGGTCGAGGCTTTGACAGCCAGAAGGGACAGCGGCAGCAGCACAGGTCACCGAGGCTTTGACAGCCAGAAGAGGCAGAGGCAGCAGCGTAGGTTGTCGAGTCTTTGACAGCCAGAAGGGGCTGCGGCAGAGGCAGCATAACAGGTCGTTGAAGGTTTGACAGCCAGATGGGCTGTCGCAGCAGCGCTGGTTGTCGATTCTTTGACAGCCTGAAGGAGCATAAGCAGCAGCGAAGGTCGTCGAGTCTTAGAAAGCCAGTAGAGGCAGAGGCAGCAGCACAGGTCATCGAGGCTTTGACAGCCAGAAGAAGCAGAGGCAGCAACACAGGTTGTCGAGTGTGTGACAGCCAGAAGAGGCAGAGGCAGCAGCACAGGTCATCGGGGCTTTGACAGCGAGAAGTGGCTGCGGCAACAGCACAGGTTGTCAATTTTTGACAGCCAGAAGAGACAGAGACAGCAGCAAAGGTCGTGGAGGCTTTGACAGCCAGAAGGGGCTGCGGCAGCAGCGCATGTCGTGGCGGCTTTGACAGCCAGAAGAGGCGGAGGCAGCAGTGCAGATCGTTGAGGCTTTGACAGCCAGAAGAAGCAGAGGCAGCAACACAGGTTGTCGACGCTTTGACAGGCAGAAGGGGCAGTCGCAGCAGCGCAGGTCGTCGAGGCTTTGACAGCCAGAAGAGGCAGAGGCAGCAGCACAGGTCGTCGAGGCTTTGACAGCCAGAAGGGTCTGCGGCAGCAGCACAGGTCTTCGAGGCTTTGACAGCCAGAATGGGCAGAGGCAGCAGCGCAGGTTGTTGAGTCTTTTACAGCCAGAAGAGGCAGAGGCAGCAGCACAGGTCGTTGATGCTTTGACAGCCAGAAGAGGCAGATGCAGCAGCACAGGTCATCGAGGCTTTTACAGCCAGAAGAAGCAGGGGCAGCAGCACAGGTTGTCAATTCTTTGACAGCCGAAAGAGGCAGAGGCAGCAGCACATGTCGTTGAGGCTTTGACAGCCAGAGGGGCAGCGGCAGCAGCACAGGTCATCGAGGCTTTGACAGCCAGAAGAGGCAGAGGCAGCAGTGCAGGTTGTCGAATCTTTGACAGCCAGAAGGGGCTGCGGCGGCAGCGCTGGTCGTTGAGGCTTTGACATCCAGACGGGGCAGCGGCAGCAGCACAGGTCGTCGAGTCTTTGGCAGCCAGAAGAGCCAGAGGCAGCAGCGCAGGTCATCAAGGCTTTGACAGCCTGAAGAGGCAGAGGCAGCAGCGCAGGTCGTCGAGGCTTTGACAGCCAGAAGGGGCAGAGGCAGCAGCACAGTTTGTTGTGTCTTTGACAGCCAGAAGGGGCGGAGGGAGCATCGCAGGTCATCGAGGCTTTTACAGCTAGAAGAGGCAGAGGCAGCAGCGCAGGTCATTGTGGCTTTTACAGCCAGAAGAGGCAGAGGCAGAGCGCAGATCGTCGAGACTTTAAACTTTTCCAGTCTTCTTCCACCGACTCTTCTCCCTGGTCTCGGATTCTGCAAGTCATTTCCGCCAATTCCATATAGTCCATCAACTTCATCTGCCATTCTTCCCGGGTGGGTAAATCTTGTGTCTTCCAATACTTTGCGATGAGTATTCTTGCTGCTGTTGTTGCATACATTAAAAATGTTCTATCCTTCTTTGGCAACAATTGGCCGACCATGCCCAGGAGAAAGGCCTCTGGTTTCTTCAGGAAGGTATATTTGAATACCTTTTTCATTTCATTATAAATCATTTCCCAGAATGTCTTAATCCTTGGGCATGTCCACCAAAGGTGATGGAATGTACCTTCAGTCTCATTACATTTCCAACATTTATTGTCGGGTAAATGATAATTTTTTGCAAGCTTGACTGGTGTCATGTACCACCTGTAAATCATTTTCATTAAATTCTCTCTTAGGGCATTACATGTCGTAAATTTCATACATGTGGTCCATAACTGTTCCCAGTCAGCCATCATTATGTTATGTCCAACATCTTGTGCCCATTTAATCATAGCAGATTTCACCGTTTCATCCTGAGTGTTCCATTTCAGCAACAAGTTATACATTCTTGACAAATGCTTAGTTTTTGGATCTAACAATTCTGTTTCCAATTTTGATTTTTCCACCTGGAAGCCAACTTTTTTGTCCAAATTTTATGCCTCCATTATTTGGTAATAATGGAGCCAATCTCGCACTTTATTTTTCAATTTTTCAAAGCTCTGCAATTTTATTCTGTCACCATCTTGTTCCAAAATTTCCCAATATTTCGGCCATATTGAGTTTTTTCTGTGCCTTCGCTTCCATTGGTGACAACCATCTTGGGGTTTTCTTTTCTAACAAATCCTTATATCTTATCCAATCACTGAACAGTGCTTTTCTAACAATATGGTTTTTAAACACTTTATGTGCTTTTACCTTATCATACCACAAATATGCATGCCAACCAAATGCATTATTGAAACCTTCTAGATCCAGCACGTCAGTGTTTTCAAGAAGCAGCCATTCTCTCAGCCAGCAAAAAGCAGCTGATTCATAGTAAAGTTTAAGGTCTGGCAGGGCAAATCCACCTCTTTCTTTAGCATCAGTTAATATCTTAAATTTTATTCTAGGCTTCTTGCCCTGCCAGACAAATCTAGAAATATCTTTCTGCCACTTCTTGAAACAATCCATCTTGTCCAGAATTTGCAATGTTTGAAACAAAAACAACTTGGCAATACATTCATTTTTATCACAGCAATTCGGCCTAACAATGATAACTTCAAATTTGACCATATTTCTAAGTCCCTTTTCACTTCAATCCAACATTTTTCATAATTATCCTTAAATAAGTTCACATTCTTAGCAGTCATGTTAACCCCTAAATATTTCACTTTCTTAACCAATGTTAGTCCTGTCTCCTCCTGAAACTTCTCTCTCTCATTCACAGTTAAGTTTTTCTCTAAAACCTTAGTTTTCATCTTGTTCAACTTAAAACCTGCTACCTGTCTGAATTCTTGAATCAGTTCCAGTACTCTTTTAGTACTAGATTCTGGCTCCTGTAAAGTCAATACTAAATCATCAGCAAATGCTTTCAGTTTGTACTGTTTAGTACTGTTTAGATCCCAGTTGTATACCTTTAACCTCTTGGTCCTTTCTAATCATATTTACCAAAACCTCAAGGACCGATATAAAGAGCAATGGAGAAATTGGGCAGCCTTGTCGTGTCCCTTTCTCAATCCTAAACTCTTCTGTCACTACATTGTTCACAATTAATTTTGCCTTTTGTTCTGAATAAATTGCACCTATACCATTTTCAAAACCTTGACCTACCCCTATCCCCTGTAGATTCTTCTTCATAAAACTCCAATAAATGTTGTCAAAGGCCTTCTCTGCGTCCACAAAAATCAAAACTGCCTTAGTATTGATATTCACTTGTAATTTTTCTAGAATATTAATTATATTCCTCGTATTATCAGACAAATGTCTGCCCGAGAGAAAGCCCGCTTGGTCTTTATGAATTTCTTCTACTAACACCTTTTTTAATCTTTTAGCCAAAATATCTGCAAAAAAATTGTAATCCACATTAAGCAGCAATATGGGGCGGTAATTCTTAAGCTGTGTCTTTTCAGTCTCTGTTTTCGGTATAAGTGTAATATAAGCTTCCTTCCACGACTCTGGTGCCCCTTTCCCCTCCAATATTTCATTACAGACTTCCTTCAATGGTTGTATTAACCATTCTTTCAAAGGTCTGTAATAGAATCATAGAATCATAGAGTTGGAAGAGACCACAAGGGCCATCGAGTCCAACCCCCTGCCAAGCAGGAAACACCATCAGAGCATTCCTGACATATGGTTGTCACGCCTCTGCTTAAAGACCTCCAAAGAAGGAGACTCCACCACACTCCTTGGCAGCAAATTCCACTGTCGAACAGCTCTTACTGTCAGGAAGTTCTTCCTAATGTTTAGGTGGAATCTTCTTTCTTGTAGTTTGGATCCATTGCTCCGTGTCCGCTTCTCTGGAGCAGCAGAAAACAACCTTTCTCCCTCCTCTATGTGACATCCTTTTATATCTTTGAACATGGCTATCATATCACCCCTTAACCTCCTCTTCTCCAGGCTAAACATGCCCAGCTCCCTTAGCCGTTCCTCATAAGGCATCGTTTCCAGGCCTTTGACCATTTTGGTTGCCCTCCTCTGGACACGTTCTAGTTTGTCAGTGTCCTTCTTGAACTGTGGTGCCCAGAACTGGACACAGTACTCCAGGTGAGGTCTGACCAGAGCAGAATACAGTGGCACTATTACTTCCCTTGATCTAGATGCTATACTCCTATTGATGCAGCCCAGAATTGCATTGGCTTTTTTAGCTGCCGCGTCACACTGTTGGCTCATGTCAAGTTTGTGGTCAACCAAGACTCCTAGATCCTTTTCGCATGTACTGCTCTCAAGCCAGGTGTCACCCATCTTGTATTTGTGCCTCTCATTTTTTTTTGCCCAAGTGCAATACTTTACATTTCTCCCTGTTAAAATTCATCTTGTTTGTTTCGGCCCAGTTCTCTAATCTGTCAAGATCATTTTGAAGTGTGATCCTGTCCTCTGGGGTGTTAGCCACCCCTCCCATTTTGGTGTCATCTGCAAATTTGATCAGGATGCCCTTGAGTCCATCATCCAAGTCGTTGATAAAGATGTTGAATAAGACCGGGCCCAAGACAGAACCCTGTGGCACCCCACTAGTTACTCTTCTCCAGGATGAAAAGGAACCATTGTTGAGCACCCTTTGGGTTCGGTCAGTCAGCCAGTTACAAATCCACTGAGTGGTAGCATAGTCAAGACCGCATTTTACCAGCTTCTTTACAAGAATATCATGGGGCACCTTGTCAAATGCCTTGCTGAAATCAAGGTAGGCTACATCCACTGCATTCCCTTCATCTACCAGGCTTGTAATTCTGTCAAAAAACGAGATCAGGTTAGTCTGACATGACTTAATTTTCAGAAATCCATGCTGACTATTGGTGATAACAGCATTCCTTTCTAGGTGCTCACAGACTGTTTGCTTAATGATCTGCTCCAGAATCTTCCCTGGTATTGATGTCAGACTGACTGGGCGGTAATTATTTGGGTCCTCTCTTTTCCCCTTTTTGAAAATAGGGACAACATTTGCCCTCCTCCAGTCTGCCAGGACTTCGCCTGTTCTTCAGGAATTCTCAAAGATGACTGCCAGTGGTTCTGAGATCACATCTGCCAGTTCTTTTAATACTCTTGGATGCAGTTCATCTGGCCCTGGAGACTTGAATACATCTAAACTAGCCAAGTATTCTTGTACTATCTCCTTAGTTCTTCTGGGCTGTGTTTCCTCTGCTGAATCATTTGCTCCAAATTCTTCAGGTCGGGCATTGTTTTCTTTATCAGAGAAGACTGAGGCAAAGATGATGATGATGATGATTAATTAAATTGATATACTGCCCTTCATCTGAAAATCATAGGGCGGTTTACAACATAACAATTACAAAATGAAGACACAAAATCCTAATCTTAATAATAACCCCAATAAGCCCCCTACCCCAAACACATTTTAAAGGGCATAGCATGTTGTTCATCCCAACACCTGGTTGAAGAGGACCCTTTTCGCCTGGTGCCTAAACATGTGTAATGGAGGTGCCAGGTGAACTTCCCTGGGGAGAGCATTCCACAAGCCACCACAGAAAAGGCCCTGTTCTCATGGGGCCACCCCTCTTGCGGAGCAGGCACACGACAATGGGCCTCAGAAGATGATCTTAGGATCCAGGTCGCTTCACGTGGGGAATATTGTGGTCCTGAGCCATTTCAGGCTTTAGAGGTCAAAAGCGGCGCTTTGAATGATGCCCGGAAACTAAGTGGCAGCCGGTGCAGTCAGGAAAGGATCGGTGCAATAGCCTTAAACCATCTTGCCCCAGTGATTAAACTAGCCACTGAATTCCCAAAGCGGCAACTTTCCCCCCATAAAACGCTGCAGCCTCAATGCCTCCAGATGCTTTTGAGATCAGAGGCAGCTCTGCTTTGGAAGGCCAGGAGGTGGGAAAGATGCTCTTGTGCTCGGATCCTGCCTGTGGGTTTCGCTCAGGGGCATTTGGTCAGCCACGGTGAGAACAGGATGCTAGACTGGATGGGCCCCTTTCTCTTTTATATATATAAATTTTTATTAGTTTTTTAACGTCATTTTCAACAGTAATTAAACATACTTTTACATCTTCTTCAATTTTTTTGACTTCCTTCCATCAGTCCTGCCTGAAAATTTTCCAATCTAATCTCTTAGTATGAATTTCTTATTTTCCCTATTGCATTTCAAACTCATAACCAATATCTCTATCTTTTTCTACTTTGTAACACTTTGTATATTTCTCCTTACAAAACTTCTTGTAGTCCTACTAGCGTAATTTGTTGATTACAGTTGCTCTTCAAATAATTCATATACTTCTTCCAATCTTCTGTAAATCTCTGGTCCCGCAGGTTTCGAATCCTTCCTGTCATTTTGTCCAGTTCTGCATAGTCCATTCTGCCATTCTTCTTTTGTCGGAATTTATTCTTGCTTCCATTTCTGGGCTAACAATGCTCTTGCCGCTGTTGTTGCATATAAGAACAGTTTGACGCCTTGTCGATTAATGCCTTGGACTATAATATCAAGTAAAAATGCTTCTGGTGTTTTTAAGAATGGATGGGCCCCTTTCTCATGCTCCCATGTTCTTCTTGGTAGTGGTGCCCGCCCTGTGGAACCGCCCTCCCTTCAGATGTGAAGGAAATAAGTAGCTATCTTATCTTTAAAAGACATCTGAAGGCATCCCTGTTTAGGGAACTTTTTAATATTCAATACTGTATTGTTTTTAACACTTGATTGGAAGCCGCCCAGTGTGGCTGGGGAAATTATTATTATTATTATTATTATTATTATTATTATTATTGGCAGGATGGCATCCTACAGAACCACCACCTCTGGCTTCTGATCAAGGCCCTCTTCCGCTTCCGCTCCTCCAGCCAGTACCGGAAGCTGCAGTGGCAGCTGGAGGAGGACGCAAAGTGGCTGCCCACCAGCCAGAAGGACTTTGCAGAAGAGCCCAAGAGTGGCACTTACGTCAACCCCGTCTATGATGAGGCGGGAGAGAACTAGCTGGGGAGGCTGCAGGCTGGCCCAGGAGGACTTGTCAAAAAGGACTTTTTGTGTGCGGAGAGACTGATGGAAACCCACAGGAGATTGTGCTCCTAGGAAGCCCCTCTGATGGTGCGCACAGAGCCTGCCTTTGCTCATCCAGCTCAAGGAGGTTTGCCGGGGGGCATTTTGCTGTTGGCTCTGCCTGAGTGGGGAAATCTAGGGCTTGATCCCTGTGTCCATGCAAGAGATCTCAGCCTCTTCCATGGGGATCCAGGCAGCTCCAGCGGAAGGGACACACGAAGGAACTGTTGGGATACTGCCCGGGAGACAAAAGCCATCACTGCCTCCGCGTCGACTCCGGACGTCCATCGACCTCCCGTAGATACAGTATCAGCAATTAGCGACATGAGCTCCAGAAAATACCTTTCCACATTCCAGAACTGATGCACGCTCTATCAGCAGATAATGTACAGCGAAAGTTGCACTAAGGAGAGTCTCATATAGAATGTTTATTCAGCGTTGGTCAGAACAAAGAAAAACATGACTGACTGTTACCGTGTTCTGGCGCAGAGAGAGAGAGACAGACAACAGCTCTATCTAAACACAAACATCCTGTGAACAGGAAATACGCAGACTCTGTGACTCACATAGCCTGCTCCCTTTTAAGGTGGAAGGGAAATATCCTAACAGGAACACCGTCCGCCATGTGGAAAACAAAGACAACTCTGTCTTTTTGCTTTCCAAAAGAGAATAAAGTGGGGTTTTCTTTTCTTTTATGATCGTTGCCAGCCATTTATTTGAGGTTCTGCTACTTGCAAAAATGTGCCGCAGAGTTGGTGCATCTGTGTGTATATGGAGGGCAGGACAAGATTTGGGGGGTTTGGGGAGGAGAGGGAAGACTTCACGGGCATTAAGATGAACGTCATTGAGTTGTCGGGTTGGAAGGGATCCCAAGGGTTATCTAGTCCAACCCCCTGCAAGGCAGGAATCTCAGCGACAGAATCCCTGAGAGATGGCCATCCAACCTCTGCTTAAAAGCTTCCAAGGAAGGAGAGTCCTTCATCTCCCAAGGTCATTCGCTCCGCTGTCAAACAGCAATCACTGTCAGAAGCCTATTCTTGATGTTGGGTCGGAATCGCCCTTTTTGTAACTTGAAGCCCTGGGTTCAGGTCCTGCCTTCTGGGGCAGCAGAAAACCTTCCAAGAGCCAGTCCTTGAAGTGTTTGAAGACACTGGCTCTCGTCCTGCCTCCCAGACTGCTTTTCTCCAGGCTTATCCTGACCCGACTCCCTCGACCATTCCTAATAAGGCTTCAGTAATTCTCTCTCAAACAGCCAGAAAGTTGGTGATTAACATGCTCATCCTCTGTGTAGAAATTCAAGGGTCTCAAATATAGAATAGGTAAAGGTAAAGGGACCCCTGACCATTAGGTCCAGTCGTAGCTGACTCTGGGGTTGCGGCGCTCATCTCGCTTTACTGGCCGTGGGAGCCGGCGTACAGCTTCCGGGTCATGTGGCCAGCATGACTAAGCCGCTTCTGGCGAACCAGAGCAGCACGCGGAAACGGCGTTTACCTTCCCGCCGGAGCGGTACCTATTTATCTACTTGCACTTTGACATGCTTTTGAACTGCTAGGTTGGCAGGAGCAGGGAGCTCACCCTGTCGCGGGGATTCGAACGGCTGACCTTCCGATCAGCAAGCCCTAGACTCTGTGGTTTTATCCACAGCGCCACCCGCATTGATAATTGCACAAGGCAAACACACATACATAAGTATATAAACCACATGTCTAGAGCAGTGCAGCAGAGAAATCCAAAAGCCATCTTGGCTCTCCGAAAGACCCCACGGAGGCAGAAAGCCATCCAGGGAAGTTCCTGAAGGGATTCCTCTCCTAAATCGAGGGACCTCCTCGGCCTTAATGGTTGTGGTTTGCCCATTGCAAATGTTTTGTGTAAACTGTGGCTGGAACTAGGTGAAACTTGCTTAATCCTCAGGAATATCACCCCTTGGCCTGCCTGAGCAACAGGAACCTGGTGTGCGATGTGCTTTCTGACTCTCCAGGCCAAAATGCCAAAGCCAACTGTTATAAGAAACAAAATAAAAAAAAAATCCTTCCAGCTAAGTTTGTTATTGGTATGAGCTTTCGTGTTCATGCACACTTCTTCAGATACACGCACATGAAAGCTCATACTAATAACTAAGCTAGTTGGTCTCTAAGGTACTACTGGAATCAGTGGCGTAGCGTGGGTTGTCAGCACCCGGGGCAAGGCAAGTAATTTGCACCCCCTAACCCATGGATTTGCGCCCCCTAACCCGTGGATTTGCGCCTCCTAACCCGTGGATTTGCGCCCCTAACCCTAACCCCCAGATGTTGTGCCCGGTGCGGCCGGCCCCCCCTGCACCCCCCACGCTACGCCACTGACTGGAATGATTTTTTTTATTTTCTTTTGACTATGGCAGACCTACCTGTTATAAGAAAAAAAAACTTCTCCTTTATCCCTTATGAGAGCCTGTATAGAGTCCTTATGTAGGTTCTCTATCAGTAAGAGAAAAGAGGCCAACTAGAGAATATGGTTTTGTTAAACACAATTGAAAGTTGATACCAGTGACTGGGGTGATAAGACAATGGGTCAAGGTCGGAAATATGAAATTGGGGAAAAATAAGAGAGGAAAAAGTAGGAACAAGTAAAAAAAATATTTCTCCCGATCAGCCAGAACATGGGATGTCCCCTCAAAAATTTTAATTTGGAATGTATAATTGTCTTTATTATTTGTATTATGATGTGGCAAGATTTGATAGGTGATTAATTGGAATGTTATGAATGAAAAATGATGATGATTATTATTATTTTAAACCACTTTCCACATCACCACGTAACTCTTCCCACAAGGAATTTGGGGGAAGACGCTTTCACAGTTTCCCCCCACAACAACCCGGTGAGGTAGTGTTGCAAAGATTTTAGAAAGGTACCAGTGACCAACTCAAATAGAGTCCAAGAATTGACAGATGCAGGAAATGGAGAAAAAGAAGGTGAGGTTTATTGCTGAGCAGTAACTGACCCAGTTGGAATCCTTTCCAAAAGACTGGGCCCCAGAGACTTCCGGTCGGCGCCAGCGTTTAATGGCGGTCCTTGCTTCGAGCTCCGAAGCAGGACTGCTCCGCGAGTTCGGGTATGACCCGCTACGGCGAGCGGGGGACCCCTAAAATCACAGGCGCTGAAGCCTGTGAACAAGGAGATTCGGTGGGCACCTTTGCGCCCCCCGGTATCGCGAAAGAGCCTTTTTAAAGGCTCCGGAGCGGCATCGGGTGTGAGCGCGGTGCTGAGGATCGCAACCCAGCTCACGGAGCGAAGCCGCATCGCCATTGACGGAGAGCGCCGATTCCTTCTTGAAACTACCGATTGGCAACAATACCCGTGAGTAAGAACTGCAAAACAAGTTGAACGGGACTTTTAAATTAAGAAGATTTGGCTGAAAACGGGAAAGGCAAAATTAAGGAAGTCAGCCTCCCGGAACTGCACGATTGACGGAGCAATGAAAAGAGCAAGCTGTATTTAAAGGGGACACTTTTTAAATTTTGCTAAACCTGACATTGAAAGGGACTCCCCCCCACTGAGCGGGAGAAGGGGGGAAGAAAATTGATCTAATTTAACCCGCTAGAAGAAGAAAGTTGTGAACGGGAAACTCTCCGCTGCCGATACCTCTGGCCAGGCTGCCTGAGCGGTGAGCGCCTGGAAGTGAACTGTCAAAAAGGAGAGGACTGTGGATACAAAGTAAGATTTTATTTGAAATATAATAACGGGACTTTATGGGACAAAACCTGTAATATTTTAAATTGCAACAAAGTAAGGCTTTGGGTTGGACTTTAACTTTTTTGGAACTTTGTATGGCTATTTGCTTCCCTGCTTCTTTGTTACTCCTGCCTGGATACAATCTCTCCCTCTAGAGGACTAAAAGAGAGACTGCTGTACTGACATAAAGAAGTGGGATTTTCCACTTGCAACTTTCCTGTGTGAACGACCTTGAGTTATGAGCACTCCACTGGATGAAATATCAACAAGAAGCAAAACAAAACAGGCTCAAAAGCAGGCTCAGAAAAGAAGCTCTGTATCAGGAGCAGCAGCTGCACAGGAAAAAGTAACAACAGCATCAATGGATTCTATGACACAGGCACTGCTCAGAATAAATCAATCTTTAGAAGCACTTACTAAGCAATCTACAGAGAACTCTAAGAAACTGACAGAATTGACAACAAGATTGGATTTGAACACAACGACAATATCATCTAATACAGATTCTATAAATCATCTAATTCAAGAAAGTACGGAAACAAGGAAAATAGCTGAGATCGCTAAGAGCACTGCCGAGGAAACCAAGGGAAAATTTGCGCCTATTGCAAAGAAGGTAAACGAACATGATGCAACTTTGGCCCTTATGGAATTGGAGAGGAAAGGTAAAAACTTGAAATTGAGATTGGTACCAGAAGAGGAAGAGGACAACCTTGGGGAATTTCTCACAGATAAGTTTCAAGAATTTTGGACTGACGAGCTAGAAGGAGAAGAAGATGAAATTGCAATAACTACAGCTTTCCGGATTGGCAGAAAGCAAGGCAAGAAACCGAGGGATTGTTTAATCACTTTGAGATCCAAGGAAGAAAGAGACAAAATATTGAACCTACATTTCCAGAAGGCCTTGATTATTAAAAACTCCCAAATACAGATTTTTAAAGATATTCCTAAATATTTTTTGGAGGTTAGGACTCAATTCAAAGATTTAGTGGATTTATTGAAACAAAATAACACTCCATTCAGGTGGGAGTTCCCACAAGGGTTGTCCTTTAACTTTAAAGGGAAGAAAATTAAAATAAAAACAATTCAAGATAAAGAACACTTTTTGGAGAGAAATTTCGAGGACTTTCAGAAAGGAACTGTGAGTGAGAGGGAAATACCGGATATTGCAAACTTATCATTTGGATTGACTCCAGCACCGACCGATCAGGAACAAGAACTTGGAGCAGTCGGTGGAAAAGATACCCAGTAACAAAAATGTCTCTGCAACTTCTGAGTTGGAACTGCAATGGTCTTAACCATCCCCGAAAAAGGGCCCAAGTGTTTCATATATTAAAGAAAGAACATTTAGATATAATATGTTTGCAAGAAACTCATATTGCCAGGATACATAGAAAACTTTTGACAAACAAGAGATTAGGACTAGAATTTATTTCTTCAGACAAAGTTAAGAAAAGAGGGGTGGTGATTTATGTTAAGGAAAAATTGGAACCAAAAATGACTTTTAAGGATGAACAAGGAAGATTTCTGGCGGTGGAAATTCAAATCCAAGGAGAAAAGATTTTGATTGTAGGAGTTTATGCACCTAATGAGGGGAAGGCTGAGTTCTTCAAGAAGTTGCATGAGACTTTAATGGACTTTATGGACTATAAAATCATAATGATGGGTGATATGAATGGAGTTGTCTCCACGAATATGGACAAAGCGCAAAGACAAGTAATTTCTAAGGATGGGAGACTACCAAAGACCTTTTTCGAACTGACTGACACTATGGACTTGATAGACATTTGGAGAACAAGGAACCCTCTGGAATGAGAGGGGACCTTTTTCTCTGAAGCAAAAATGACATGGACCAGGATTGACCAAATATGGACTTCTAGCAATCTGGCACCAAGGGTTAAAAAAACAGAAATCTGCGCAAAAACCTGCTCTGACCATAATGCAGTAAAGATGGAAATGAAATTGACAACAGCTGGAACCTTCAGATGGAGAATGAATGACACTCTTTTTAGAGATGAAGCAATTTATAAAAAGGCCCAAAAGACGTTGAAAGATTACTTCGAGATAAACCTAAGAACAGATGTGGAAAGAAGAAGAATATGGGATGCAAGCAAGGCCGTGATGCGTGGTTTTCTAATCCAGCAGAATTCGATAAAGAGGAAACAACAGAATGAGAAGAAGGAAAAAATCTGGAATCAAATGAAAGAAGGAGAGAAAAAACTGAGATCAAAACCTAAATCTCAGGAGATTTTAAGAGAAATAAAGTATTACCAGACTCAATACATGGAACTGATGAACCAAGAAATAGAATGGAAAATAAAACAAATGAGGCAAAAGACTTTTGAATCAGCAGATAAATGCGGGAAACTGCTGTCATGGCAATTGAAAAAGAGACAAAAATTGAATACTGTAACATCCCTCGAAATAGATGGAAAATCTATCAACAAACCAAATGAAATTAGTAATTGTTTTCAAAGTTTTTTTAAGAAACTGTATGCACAAGGGCCAAAAAATGAACAAGAGATAGAAGAATTTATTAAAAAATATGGACTGTCAAAGATTTCGGAAAAAAATAAAAGGACTCTAAATGAGAAAATTATGAACCAGGAAATAGAGGGTGCCATCCAGAATATGCAATTGGAAAAATCACCAGGACCAGACGGGCTGACGGCGAGATACTATAAAGCAATGAAGGAATGGCTAATACAACCATTGAAAGAAGTTTGTAATCAAATTTTGGAGGGGGAAAAGGCTCCCGAATCGTGGAAAGAAGCATTCATCTCACTTATACCCAAGACAGAAGTTGAGAAACATCAAGTTAAGAACTACCGCCCTATATCACTCTTGAATGTGGATTACAAAATTTTTGCAGACATTTTAGCAAAAAGATTTAAAAGAGTGTTGCTAGAGGAGATTCATAAGGACCAAACAGGCTTTCTCCCAGGGAGACATATGTCAGACAATGTAAGGAACATTATAGATATTTTGGAACTATTGGAGACTGACATAAATAGAAAAGCAGTTTTGATTTTTGTGGATGCGGAGAAAGCCTTTGACAATATCTCCTGGAGCTTTATGAAGAAGAATCTCCAGGGGATGGGGCTGGGCCAAAACTTTGAAAACGGTATAAGTGCAATATACTCTGAGCAAAAAGCTAAATTAATTGTGAATGGTGCAGTTATGGATGAGATCCCAATAGAAAAAGGGACACGACAGGGATGCCCAATATCCCCTCTATTGTTTATATCGGTCCTGGAGGTGTTGTTAAACATGATTAGAAGGGACCAGCTGGTTAAAGGAATACAGCTCGGAGCTAAACAGTATAAGTTAAGAGCATTTGCAGATGACCTAGTTCTGACTTTGCAACAGCCAGAAGCTAGCACAAAAAGAGTTTTAGAACTAATTGAAATATTTGGTCAAGTGGCAGGTTTTAAATTAAATAAACAGAAGACAAAGGTGCTGGAAAAAAACTTAACGATGGGGGAAAAAGATAGTTTCCAAAGGGAAACTGGTTTGGAAATAACAAAAAAAGTGAAATATCTGGGGGTGAACTTAACATCTAAGAATGTGAATTTATTTAAAGACAATTATGAGAAATGTTGGTTGGAAGTGAAGAAAGATCTTGACATATGGTCTAGGTTGAGACTATCCTTGTTAGGCCGAATTGCTGTTATCAAGATGAATGTATTGCCGAGATTGTTGTTCTTATTTCAGACATTACAAATTCTAGATAAGATGGATTGTTTCAAGAAGTGGCAGAAAGATATATCTAAATTTGTCTGGCAGGGCAAAAAGCCCAGAATAAAATTTAAGATTTTGACTGATGCAAAAGATAGGGGGGTTTTGCTCTGCCGGACTTAAGACTTTACTATGAAGCTGCAGCTTTCTGCTGGTTGAAGCAATGGCTACTTCTTGAAGATACAGATATTTTAGACCTGGAAGGGTATGATAATAATTTTGGCTGGCATGCATATTTATGGTATGACAAGGCAAAGGTTTATAAAGGCTTTAAAAATCATATTGTCAGGAAAGCTTTGTATAATGTTTGGAATCGATATAAGGATTTGTTGGAAAGTAAAACACCCAGATGGTTGTCACCAATGGAAGCTAGAGCGGTGAAAAAACTTAATATGGACTCTAAATGGCCAAAATATTGTGAAATTATAGAATATGACGGTGAAAAAGTTAAATTACAGAGCTTTGAGAAATTAAAATCCAAAGTTCGAGATTGGTTACATTATTATCAGATAAATGAGACTTTTAAGCAGGACAGGAAATTAGGATTTCAGAAGGAGAGGTCAAAATTGGAAACAGAACTGTTAGAGACCAATACTAAGAATCTGTCTAAGATGTATAACTTGTTGCTGAAATGGAATACACAGGATGAAACGGTTAAATCAGCTATGATTAAATGGGCACAAGACTTAGGTCATGATATTATGTTTGCTGACTGGGAACAGTTATGGACCACAGGCCTTAAATTTACGGCATGTAGTGCCTTGAAAGAAAACATAATGAAAATGATCTATAGGTGGTACATGACCCCAGTCAAGCTTGCAAAGATATACCATTTGCCCAATAATAAATGCTGGAAATGTAACGAATGTGAAGGAACTTTCTACCATCTTTGGTGGACCTGCCCAAAGATTAAGGCCTACTGGGAAATGATCTATAATGAAATTAAGAAGATCCTTAAGTGGACATTTGCAAAGAAACCGGAGGCTTTTCTCTTGGGCATGGTCGGCCAATTGGTACCAAAGAAAGATAGGACATTTTTTATGTATGCGACTACAGCAGCAAGAATCCTTTTGGCAAAGTATTGGAAGATGCAAGAACTACCTACTCTGGAAGAATGGCAGACGAAGGTGACTGAATTTATGGGACTGGCAGAGATGACCGGCAGAATCCGTGACCAGAGGAGAGAGACAGTGGAAGAGGACTGGAAGAAATTTAAAATATATCTTAAGAACTGTTGTAAAATTTCAGATTGATAAAATGTCAAGGGGTAAGAAACAGAGAATTACAGCTGTAAATGTTTAAGTTAAGATAATCCGAGGGAAGTTAAATATAAAAATGGAAGGAAGGATTGCTAAAAAATTGGAAACAAGGGTGCAGTGAAGGGGAGGTATGGGGAAGTCATGTGTTGTTTGTGTATGTTGTTATTTTTGTGTGTTTTTGTTTATGAAAATCAATAAAAAATATTTTTTTAAAAAAAAAAAAAGACTGGGCCCCAAGCTCTGTCACTCTGGGGTTTTATACCTGAGTACAACATCACCTGCCAACCTAGCAGTTTGCCTGCCAACCTAGCAGTTCGAAAGCACCCCCGGGTGCAAGTAGATAAATAGGGACCGCTTACTAGCGGGAAGGTAAACGGCGTTTCCGTGTGCTGCGCTGGCTCGCCAGATGCAGCTTTGTCACGCTGGCCACGTGACCCGGAAGTGTCTCCGGACAGCGCTGGCCCCCGGCCTCTTGAGTGAGATGGGCGCACCAACCCCAGAGTCTGTCAAGACTGGCCCGTACGGGCAGGGGTACCTTTAGCCAGTGTGGTGTAGTGACTGTGTGGTGTAGTGCAGCTGCTGGGTGACCGTGGGCCAGTCACACTTCCTTGAAGTCTCTCAGCCCCACTCACCTCACAGAGTGTTTGTTGTGGGGGAGGAAGGGAAAGGAGAATGTTAGCCGCTTTGAGACTCCTTAAAGGGAGTGAAAGGCGGGATATCAAATCCAAACTCTTCTTCTTCTTTACAACATCACAGATCATGACATAATCAAATACAATTGCAAACAGTAGCAAAAATAAGCTAATGAGCGCATTTGATCCTGGCTCCTGATTGTACTGTTAAGGAAAAATCTAGGTGTGAGGCTGCTCAGTCACCCAGCTCGTCGGGCAGAGCCTGCGGGTCCCTGCGGAATAAAGGAAGGAGTCCAGCCACCAACCGGAGGAAATAGCTGTAGACCAAAGTTTATTGCGCAATAGGTTCAAAGAGCAAATTTTGAACCCCGAGGATGGAGTGACAAAGACTTTTAAAACTTTCCCACCACATCCCAGAATACAGTTCGAAGGGGAGGGGTTAACCTTGGCAAACATGTTCAGACAAGTCCTTGGTACAAGATTAGCATAAGCAGACATGGCAGGGCAAGACTCAGGTATAAGATAAGCATAGACAAATATGTCTTAAGTGCCCACCACCCAAAAGTACAATAGAAGTTCCTTTGCATGTCTGGAGCCTGAGGCGAGTCAGGTGATGAGATTTGGCTTCCTTTGGCTAACAATGAGCCCACCATCTACATAGAAAGAAGAATCTTGGATGTCGCTTATTTCAAGTCGTCTTCTTTGGTGTAAATGCACATTGACCCAGAAATCGCAAAGTGTTTTGGGTTCCATCTACACAGAAAGAAGAATCTTGGATGTCGCTTATTTCAAGTCGTCTTCTTTGGTGTAAATGCACATTGACCCAGAAATCGCAAAGTGTTTTGGGTTCCATCTACACAGAAAGAAGAATCTTGGATGTCGCTTATTTCAAGTCGTCTTCTTTGGTGTAAATGCACATTGACCCTGAAATGGCAAAGTGTATGTAATGAGACCAAAATAACAAAACACTGTCTTTTCGCTTCCATATGCGTAGAAAGAAGACGACTAAGCTATGATTGGGCTCATTTCAATTCTCATGGTGTTTTTTGAGTGTGCACCAGAATCGCCCCCAACCCAAGCAAAAAGACATTTTGGGTTCCATCTACATAAAAAGAAGATGATAAAGCTCTGATTGGGCTTATTTCCAATTGTTGCTTTTGGGGTTAGAATGCACACTCACCCAAAAATCACAAAGTGAAATATATGTTATCAGCCCAAATAAAGCATAGGTCTTTTGGTTCCAATCCAATAAAAAGAGGACGATTAAACTTTGATTTTTCTTTCGTTGTTCATTCAGCCACAAATAGCAAAGCGAAGTGTAATAAGTCTAAACAAAGCAAAACCTGTTGTTTTGGGTTCCATCTACATAGAAAGAAGAATCTTGGATGTCGCGTATTTCAAGTCGTTTTCTTTGGTGTAAATGCACATTGACACAGAAAAGGCAAAGTGTATGTAATGAGACCAAAATGACAAAACAGCCTCTTTTTGCTTCCATATGCGTAGAAAGAAGACGAATAAGCTTTGATTGGCCTTCTTTCAATTCGCATGGTGTTTTTTGGGTGTGCACCAGAATCTATCCCAAACAAAGCAAAAAGGAGTTTTGGGTTCCATCTACATAAAAAGAAGATGATAAAGCTCATTTCCAATTGTTGTTTTTGGGGTTAGAATGCACATTCACCCAAAAATCACAAAGTGAAAAATATGTTATCAGCCCAAATAAAGCATAAGAGTTTTGGTTCCATCTCAATGGAAAGAGAACGAATAAGCTTTAATTGTTCTTTGATTGTTCTTTCGGTGTTCATTCATCCACATATCAAAGCAAAGTGTAATAAGCCTAAACAAAGCAAAACCTGTTGTTTTGGGTTCCATCTACATAGAAAGAAGAATCTTGGATGTCGCTTATTTCAAGTCGTCTTCTTTGGTGTAAATGCACATTGACCCAGAAATCGCAAAGTGTATGTAAAGAGACCAAAATAACAAAACAGCGTCTTTTTGCTTCCATATGTGTAGAAAGAAGACGAATAAGTTTTGATTGGCCTTCTTTAAATTCGCATGGTGTTTATTGGGAGTGCACCAGAATCTACCGCAACCAAAGCAAAAAGGAGTTTTGGGTTCCATCTACATAAAAAGAAGATGATAAAGCTCTGATTGGGCTTATTTCCAATTGTTGCTTTTGGGGTTAGAATGCACATTCACCCAAAAATCACAAAGTGAAATATATGTTATCTGCCAAAATAAAGCATAGGTCTTTTGGTTCCAATCCAATAGAAAGAGGACGAATAAACTTTGATTTTTCTTTCGTTGTTCATTCACCCACAAATAGCAAAGCGAAGTGTAATAAGTCTAAACAAGGCAAAAGAGGTTGTTTTGGAGTCCATCTACATAGAAAAAAGAATCTTGGATGTCGCGTATTTCAAGTCGTGTTCTTTGGTATAAATGCACATTGTCAGGGGCTCAGGAGCTGAGGCACAGGGAAGATGGGAGATGGAGAGCGAGGGGGAGGAATCCGAAGGGAGCGTAGGAGGGGACAGTGGTCCGAGGGATTCCATGAGCCTCTCCAGCGAATCGGAAGATTCACAGAAGGGAGCGCCAGTGGCCAGGGGCAGGGGGGTCCCAAGGGGAACGCCCCAGGAGCAAGGGGGCAGCAGGGACTCCCAGAGCAGTAGTTGGAAATCAGGACCAGCTTCCCCACCAGAGCAGAGTGGGGGGGAAGAGTCCCAGGCATCGGGGCCAGTGCTTTCCCCACCAGGGAGAGGAGACGAGGCAGAGTCTACCACGCCTCCCTCAGAGCGTCGGACAACGGAAGGGAGGTCAGATCCGGCCAGTGTCACGGAAGAGGGAAGCAGTGATCGGGTCCTAAAGCACGCCGGAGGCAGGGGGAGGAGCTAAGCGACTCAGTGTCGGAAGAGTCCAGAAAGGGCAATGCCCCAGAGGGCAGGAGGACCCAGAGGAGAAGAGAGCAGCGCAGGAGGTGGAGCAGGGCTAGGATCTTAAACTGGTGTGGAAGGGGCGGAGACTTCGCCGATCTAGAGTCTAGACGTAGGGCTGCACGCTCTGGCTTTGAAATGGAAATTAAACTTCAATAAAGACTTTTGTACATAACATCAGCCTGGCATTGGTCCTCTGTGAGCTGGGACCTAGAGGCAGCTCTGACAATAGGACTTTTGGTTCCATCTCAATAGAAAGAGGACGAATAAGCTTTAATTGTTCTTTCAGTGTTCATTCACCCACATATCAAAGCAAAGTGTAATGAGCCTAAACTAAGCAAAACCGGTTGTTTTGGGTTCCATCTACATAGAAAGAAGAATCTTGGATGTCGCTTATTTCAAGTCGTCTTCTTTGGTGTTGTCAGGGGCTCAGGAGCAGACACACAGGGGAGAGAGGAAACGGAGAGCGAAGGGGAGGAATCTGAGGGCAGTGTGGGGGAGTATGACAGTGGCCCGAGAGATTCCATGAGCTTGTCCAGTGATTCAGAGGATTCCCAAAGGGGGCCGCCGATGGCCAGGGCGAGGGGGGTCCCAGGGGGACACACCAGAAACAAGGGGCCAGCGGGGACTCCCAAAGCAGCAGTTGGAGATCAGGGCCAGCTTCCCCACCAGAGCGGAGTGAGGGGGAAGAGTCTCATGTATCAGGGCCAGCGTCTCCCCCAGCAGGGAGAGCAGATGAGGCAGGGCTGATCACGCCTCCATCAGAGAGTGAGGGAACGGAGGGGAAGTCAGGTCCAGCTAGCCTTCCCGAAGAGGGAAGCAGTGACAGGAGCAGTGTAACGGTCAGGAAGAAGGTCACTGGCTGGGCGCGAGCACCAAGTTCAAATGTACAGGCGCGCGGGACAGCAGAGAACCCGGATTGGGAACCGGGTCCTAAAGCCCGCCGGAGGCAGGGGGAAGAGTCAGGGGACTCAGCGTCAGGAGTCCAGAAAGGGCAAGACCCCAGGGGACAGGAGGACCCAGAGGAGGAAAGAGCAGAGGAAGAGGTGGAGCAAGGCTAGAGTCTTAAACTGGTGTCTGGGGGGAGGAGACTCAGACGGAGCTTCGGCGGTCTAGAGTTTAAGACGTAGAGCTGCACACCATGGCTTTGAAATAGAAACTGAACTTCAATAAAGACTTTTGTATATAACAAGAACTGGCGTTGGTCCTTTGTGAGCTGGGACCTGGGGCAGCCCTGACAGTAAGCTCCGTCTGACAATAAAACCCTCGCAGCATGAGTTGGCGCAGCGAGGGGCAAAACTTGGTGTTTTGCGAGCTCACGAACATTGGCAAGGATGACTACAGAGGACAAGGTGAAAGAGCTGACAGCAGCAGTCACGGCACTTTACGCAGACGTAGCAGCTTCCAGAAAGAGAGAGGAAGAAGCAACAGCGCTCTGCCGGGATCTGCAAGCCAGGTTGGAACGTTTGGGCAAAGAGGGGCTGCCGGGACCCAAGCCGGAGGGAGTTTGCCTCGGGAAAAGGGGGGGCAGCATAGTAGCCCACTTCGATGGGAACCTGCAGCAGTATCCTAACTTCAGAGCAGACATAGTTTTCGCGCTCAATTTGCTTGGGAAAGACTTTAGAGATGAGGAGAAAGTAGGCTTCATAATAACTCATCTGCATGGGGAAGCTAAATCGTGGCTGCGCAATTTATGGCGCGAAAATGATCCCGCCCTCAAAGATTCAAAAGCCTTTATTACGGCTATGGACAGTTGTTTTAAATCAACGGTAGATGTGGACGTGGCCAGGAGGGAAATGCATGGGCTGAAACAGGGCAAAGCCACTGTGAGACAATATCACTCCCGCTTTTTTGCGTTGGTAAATGCGCTGGGCTGGGAGAAGGACTCCGCTGCCGTCCGAGATCTGTTCTGGGAGGGGCTAAATGGGGCTGTAAAAGATGAAATAGTGAGAGGGGAAAGACCCAACAGCACCACTGAAGTCGTCCAAAGAGCGCTGGCCATAGGGGTGCATCTGGAAGAACGCCCTTGGAGCAGGGATGAGGGACATATGGGACGCACACCAGCCAGAACAACTCCTTTCCTACCCAGAGAGACAGCGCGCGCACAGTCCACGCCTCCAGTGGGAGGGGGAGAAGAGCCGATGGAGATAGGTGGTGCCAGGGCTCAGACAGCAGCCAGAGCCCAAACACCAGGAGCAGTCAAGGCGAAGGCTCCTAGAGGGAGCAGGAAGTGTTATATCTGCGACAGTGCACAGCACATGGCCAAAGAGTGTCCCCAGAGGCTCCAGAAGCACACTGCAGCCTCAGTGACAGTAAAGGGAGCAGTTCAGCAGGGGGAACAGCTGCAGGAAAACGACAAAGCCTGGCTGGAGGCAGAGGCACTGGGGCCCAGCCAGGCGAGTCAGTGAAGCAGCCCCCAGAGATTTTACAGCCCACAGACCCCCTCCCGCCCAAACCAGTGGTGCAACTCACCGCATCGCTCCAGCTGCCCAATGGACTCACCCTGGAAGTCCCTATTACCATTGACTGCGGTAGTAATGCAGACTTTGTAGGGGTGGATTTCATCAAGCAACATCGCATAGCGCTCCTACCAGCCACGATGCCCCTAAACGTCATCACGGTCGATGGCAGAGAGCTACTGGGAGGACAGGTGGTACAGCAAACACCACCAATGGTGATGCAAATTGGAAATCACCGTGAAGTCATCAGCTTCAACGTCACCCACCTATCGGACACGCCCATAGTGTTGGGCATGAGTTGGCTGGACAGGCACAGCCCGGCTTTAGCATGGTACCAGCGTCAATTGACCTTCTGCTCCTCCTACTGCGCAGAACACTGCATCCTGCCCAGCCAGGAAGATGAAGGGCAAGAAGATGACCCACGGCTGCACTTAGGCATGGTGCAAGCAGTACCCAACAAGTACAAGGCGTTTTTGGAGGTCTTCTGCGAGAAGGAAGCGGACAAGTTGCCTCCCCACAGGCCCTACGATTGCAAGATTGACCTCCTGCCGGGGGCGACGTTGCCGACTGGGAAACTGTATTCCATGTCTGAAGACGAACTGCAAGAACTCAGGGAGTTCATAGATCACAACTTGAAGCGGGGATTCATCCAAGAGTCCAAAGCAGTGGGGGGCAGTCCCGTGTTTTTCGTGAAGAAAAAAAACACGTCCCAGCGGAGGTTGATAGTTGATTACAGGGTCATTAATTCCAGAACAAAGCCCACGGCATTCCCCATGCCCAAGATCGACGACCTGCTCGCGACGGTGAGGAAGGGACGCATCTTAACCAAGTTGGATCTTCGAGGGGCATACAACCTTATACGCATGCGGGAGGGCGATGAGTGGAAGACGGCCATGTTTACGCCTTTAGGCACCTATGAATATATAATTATGCCGTTTGGTTTACAAAATGGCTCCCATTGTTTTCAAGCCTTCATGCATCACGTGTTAGCAGGACTCCTCTACAAGAAGTGCGTCTGCTTCCTGGACGACATCCTGATCTTCTCGGAATCGCAGGAGGCTCACGAGAGAGATGTCAAGGAGGTCCTGCAGAGACTACGGGAGAACAGACTCTACGCCAAACTGGAGAAGTGCCAGTTCGACATGATGGAGGTGGATTTCCTGGGCTACAAGCTGTCCGACAAGGGACTTGCCATGGACAGCACCAAGGTCCACTCGGTGTCGGACTGGAAGAGCCCGCGCAATCGGAAGGAGGTCCAGAAGTTCGTCGGCTTCGCCAACTTTTACCGCAAGTTCATCAAGGTGTTCGCCATGGAGACGGTGGCCATCACGGAGACCCTCAGCTCTAAGAAGAAGAAGTTCACCTGGACGGACCAGGCGGAGCAGTCCTTTCAGGGACTCAAGCGTCTCTTCACGTCCGAAGAACAGCTGTTACACGTCAACCCCTGCAAACCAATGAGGGTTGAGATGGACGCCTCGGACAGAGTGGTGGGGGCAGTCCTGTTGCAGCAAGATCCGCAAGGGGACTGGAGGCCATGCACATTCTACTCCAGGAAACTCAGCAAGTCGGAGCAGAACTACACCATCTGGGACAGGGAGTTGCTGGCCATTCATGCAGCCTTCAAGGCGTGGCGGCACTTCCTCATCGGAGTCAAAGACACAGTGCAGGTCCGCACGGACCATAAGAACCTGGAGTACTGGCACACGGCGAGGTTCCTGAACCAGAGACACATCCGCTGGGCGGAGTTCTTTGCGGATTTCGACTTCAGGATAGAATACATCCCGGGAGACAACAACGTCATGGCGGATGCGCTATCCAGGAAGCCGCAGTATCTCGAGGAAGCGGCACCAGTGGCGGCCAAACACATTTTCGCACCGAAAGCGTGGGCGTGCGCCTCAGCCATCGTGGACCTGGACGCGGTACGGCGCGCGGTGCAGACAGATTCGTTCGCACAATCCAAGATGGAGGAGGTGCGGAGAGGCACAGCGAAGGACGACGAGTTCCAGATAGGCGACAGACTGCTTATCCGCAAAGGGGCCCTCTACGTGCCGGGAGACGACCTCCGCGCGAAAGTACTGCAACAGTTACACGACGCGCCCAGCGCCGGGCACTTCGGCAAGGACAAGACGGTGGAATTAGTAGCCAGAGACTTTTGGTGGCCCAAGATGAGGGGAGAAGTCGCGGATTACGTCACTAGGTGCGACACATGCCAAAGGGCTAAGCCAGTACACAGACCGCCGGCGGGGCTGCTGGAACCGCTACAGACGCCGCTCGAGCCGTGGGAGAAAGTGGCCCTGGACTTTGTCACAGATCTGCCCAGCTCGCGAGGCAAAACAGCGGTACTCGCGGTCGTAGACCTGTTCACCAAGATGGCGCACTTCATTCCTTGCGCGAAGGTGGCCACAGCGGAACAGACCGCCAAGCTGTTCATAGACCACGTGTTCAAGGTTCACGGCTTGCCGCGGTCCATCCTGTCCGACCGAGGTCGCCAATTCATCTCAAGCTTCTGGCAGAAGTTGCTGGGCATCCTGAACGTCAAGATAAACTTAGCGTCGGCACGACACCCGCAGACCAACGGACAAGCGGAGAGGGTCAACGCCATCATGCAGCAGTACCTGAGATGCTACGCGAATCAACAGCCCGCGACCTGGGTGGACTACCTACCGCTGGCCGAGTTTGCCTACAACAACACGAAGCACGTATCCACGGGGGTGACACCGTTCTTCGCCAACAATGGGCGGAATCCCAGAACCTTCCTGGGGTTAGAGAAAGTGAGGGAGGGGGAGCCACGGGGGGCAGAAGCCTTGGCAGCGGAATTACAGGAGGTCCACGAGCAACTCCGAAGGCACTTAGAACTAGCAAAACACGCCTACAAAATGCAGGCAGACAGGCACAGGAGAGTGGGGGAAGACATCCAGGTGGGGGACTGGGTCTGGTTAGCAGCCCAGGCAGTGCCGGGCAGAATGTTAGCTAAGAAGAAGCTCAGACACAAGCAGCTAGGGCCTTACCAAGTCGTGGCACAGATCAATCCGGTAGCCTTCCGGCTGGCACTCCCGGAGGACTCCAGAATGCACCCGGCTCACACCCTACAAGGAACCCCACAGGTTTCAGGCGCCAGGGAACGCACCAGACCCACCCCGCAAATCGCCAACAAGGGGGGGTCACCGGGGGCGGGGCCACTCAACGAGGTCACAGAGATTTTAGACTCGAGATGGGGGGAAGAGGGGGTTGAATATCTACTCGCCAGGGAAGGTACCCCAGCCAGCGCCAACAGGTGGGTACCGTACTATGCCGTAGAGGAGCCCTACCTCAAAGACGAGTTCCATGCACTCTTCCCACACAGACCTATGCCGGCAGATTATTTCGACGACTACCTTTTCACACCCACACTTTCAGCCAGCACGTTCCAGGGATTCTCATCAGCCGAGGAAACGGCGCCAGAAACAAGCTCCCCAGAAGGATCACTCTCGGGGTTTGCCACAGAACGCTCTTATTGGTGGGACGATCAACCGGAAGTGGGTTGGAGGGGGCCTTTACAGGCAGCATCCCCTGAGGCAACGGGGGGGAGACGGACATGGACGTGTTGGGGGAGGATCCTGGGTTCGAGCACAGCTGCAGAGAGATGGAAGCAGAGGAGATCGACGTCGACGAGCCCATTCCGGACTGGCCGGACCCAGCCGGCCAGCTGCACACCAGAGGGGAAGACCTGTACCCCGCGCTCACCCCCACAGCGCTGGAGCACCCGGAACCCGCACCCGAAGAGGGGGAGGGGGGAAGGGGGGGCTTCGAGGGGGGATGGATGCCAGGGGCTCAGGAGCAGAGACACAGGGGAGAGAGGAAACGGAGAGCGAAGGGGAGGAATCTGAGGGCAGCGTGGGGGAGTATGACAGTGGCCCGAGAGATTCCATGAGCTTGTCCAGTGATTCAGAGGATTCCCAAAGGGGGGCACCGATGGCCAGGGCGAGGGGGGTCCCAGGAGGGACACACCAGAAACAAGGGGCCAGCGGGGACTCCCAAAGCAGCAGTTGGAGATCAGGGCCAGCTTCCCCACCAGAGCGGAGTGAGGGGGAAGAGTCTCATGTATCAGGGCCAGCGTCTCCCCCAGCAGGGAGAGCAGATGAGGCAGGACTGATCACGCCTCCATCAGAGAGTGAGGGAACGGAGGGGAAGTCAGGTCCAGCTAGCCTTCCCGAAGAGGGAAGCAGTGACAGGAGCAGTGTAACGGTCAGGAGGAAGGTCACTGGCTGGGCGCAAGCACCAAGTTCAAATGTACAGGCGCGCGGGACAGCAGAGAACCCGGATTGGGAACCAGGTCCTAAAGCCCGCCGGAGTCAGGGGGAAGAGTCAGGGGACTCAGCGTCAGAAGAGTCCAGAAAGGGCAAGACCCCAGGGGACAGGAGGACCCAGAGGAGGAAAGAGCAGAGGAAGAGGTGGAGCAAGGCTAGAGTCTTAAACTGGTGTCTGGGGGGAGGAGACTCAGACGGAGCTTCGGCGGTCTAGAGTTTAAGACGTAGAGCTGCACACCATGGCTTTGAAATAGAAACTGAACTTCAATAAAGACTTTTGTATATAACAAGAACTGGCGTTGGTCCTTTGTGAGCTGGGACCTGGGGCAGCCCTGACAGGTGTAAATGCACATTGACCCTGAAAACGCAAAGTGTATGTAATGAGACCAAAATAACCAAACACTGTTGTTTTGCTTCCATAGGCGTAGAAAGAAGACGACTAAGCTTTGATTGGCCTTCTTTCAATTCGCATGGTGTTGAGCTTATTCTTCTTTCTATGCTTATGGAAGCGAAAAAACGGTGTTTTGTGATTTTGGTCTCTTTCCATACACTTTGCGATTTCTGGGTCAATGTGCATTTATACCAAAGAACACGAATTTAAATACGCGACATCCAAGATAGGAGTTTTGGTTTCATCTCAATAGAAAGAGGACGAATAAGCTTTAATTGTTCTTTCGGTGTTCATTCACCCACATATCAAAGCAAAGTGTAATGAGCTAAAACAAAGCAAACCCGGTTGTTTTGGGTTCCATCTACATAGAAGAAGAATCTTGGATGTCGCTTATTTCAAGTCGTCGTCTTTGGTGTAAATGCACATTGACCCTGAAATGGCAAAGTGTATGTAATGAGACCAAAATAACAAAACAGCGTCTTTTTGCTTCCATATGCGTAGAAAGAAGACGAATAAGCTTTGATTGGCCTTCTTTCAATTTGCATGGTGTTTATTGGGTGTGCACCAGAATCTCCCCCAACCAAAGCAAAAAGGAGGTTTGGGTTCCATCTACATGAAAAGAAGATAATAAAGCTCATTCACCCAAAAATCACAAAGTGAAAAATATGTTATCAGCCCAAATTAAGCATAGGAGTTTTGGTTCCATCTCAATAGAAAGAGGACGAATAAGCTTTAATTGTTCTTTTGGTGTTCATTCACCCACATATCAAAGCAAAGTGTAATGAGCCTAAACAAAGCAAAACCGGCTGTTTTGGGTTCCATCTACATAGAAAGAAGAATCTTGGATTTCGTCTTCTTTGGTGTAAATGCACATTGACCCTGAAATGGCAAAGTGTATGTAATGAGACCAAAATAAGAAAACACTGTCTTTTCGCTTCCATATGCGTAGAAAGAAGACGACTAAGCTATGATTGGGCTCATTTCAATTCTCATGGTGTTTTTTGAGTGTGCACCAGAATCGCCCCCGACCCAAGCAAAAAGGCATTTTGGGTTCCATCTACATAAAAGGAAGATGATAAAGCTTGATTGGGCTTATTTCCAATTGTTGCTTTTGGGGTTAGAATGCACATTCACCCAAAAATCACAAAGTGAACAATATGTTATCAGCCCAAATAAAGCATAGGTCTTTTGGTTCCAATCCAATAGAAAGAGGACGAATAAACTTTCATTTTTCTTTCGTTGTTCAGCCACAAATAGCAAAGCGAAGTATAATAAGTCTAAACAAGGCAAAAGAGGTTGTTTTGGGGTACATCTACATAGAAAGAAGAATCTTGGATGTTGCGTATTTTAAGTCGTTTTCTTTGGTGTAAATGCACATTGACACAGAAATCGCAAAGTGTATGTAATGAGACCAAAATAACAAGCGTCTTTTTGCTTCCATATGCGTAGAAAGAAGACGAATAAGCTTTGATTGGCCTTCTTTCAATTCGCATGGTGTTTATTGGGTGTGCACCAGAATCTCCCCCAACCAAAGCAAAAGAGTTTTGGGTTCCATCTACATAAAAAGAAGATGATAAAGCTCATTTCCAACTGTTGTTTTTGGGGTTAGAATACACATTCACCAAAAAATCACAAAGTGAAAAATATCTTATCAGCCCAAATTAAGCATAGGAGTTTTGGTTCCATCTCAATAGAAAGAGGATGAATAAGCTTTAATTGTTCTTTCGGTGTTCATTCACACACATATCAAAGCAAAGTGTAATGAGCCTAAACAAAGCATAAACCGGCTGTTTTAGGTTCCATCTACATAGAAGAATCTTGGATGTTGCTTATTTCAAGTCTTCTTTGGTGTAAACGCACATTGAGCCTGAAAACGCAAAGTGTATGTGTCAGAGTTGCCTCTAGGTCCCTCTCCAGCGAATCGGAAGATTCACAGAAGGGGGCGCCAGTGGTCAGGGCAAGGGGGGCCCCAAGGGGGAAACCCCAGGAGCAAGGGGCCAGCGGGGATTCCCAGAGCAGCAGCTGGAAATCAGGACCAGCTTCCCCACCAGAGCGCAGTGGGGGGGGAGTCCCAGGTATCGGGGACAGCGCATTCACCACCAGCGAGAGAAGATGAGTCGGAATTGACCACGCCTCCATCGGAGAGCGGGGGAACGGTCAGGAGGAAGGTTGCCGGCTGGGCGCGCGCGCCAAGTTCAAATGTACAGGCAAGCGGCACGGCAGGTGAAGCTTGGCAGAACTGAATGGAGCATTTTCCAAAACCTTGCCCCAGCCTTTTGCCTCGCAGCCACGCTCAGCTCCATGCCCCTCTGTCTATGGAGCGCAACCTTCTTCCACTTCAATCAGGCCTTATGGTTGCTTAAGAACAGAAGAAAAGGCTGTGCTGGGTCAGGCCAATGGCCCATCTAGTCCAGCCTCCTGTTATCACAGTGACCAACCGGATGGCCGTGGGAAACCAGCAAGCAGCACCCGAGCGCGTGAGCCCTCCCCGCTCCTGAGGTTTCCAGCAACTGGGATTCAGAAGCATGGAGGCAGAGCAAAGCATTTCGCATGCGCAGAGGTATTTGTCTGCTTGCACATGTGAGGAAACGCTTGTATCAGGTGGTCCGCCAGAAACAAAAGGGTCTCCTTGTGCTCAGGTCAGGAGCAAATACAAGGAGCAGGTGCGGCAACAAGAGAGCACTCAACAAAATACCCCCCCCCCACAAAACTGGCTGACTGACCGAACCCAAAGGGTGCTCATCAATGGTTCCTCTTCATCCTGGAGAAGAGTGACTAGTGGGGTGCCACAGGGTTCTGTCTTGGGCCCGGTCTTCTTCAACATCTTTATCAACGACTTGGATGATGGACTCAAGGGCATCCTGATCAAATTTGCAGATGGCACCAAACTGGGAGGGGTGGCTAACACCCCAGAGGACAGGATCACACTTCAAAACGACCTTGACAGATTAGAGAACTGGGCCAAAAGAAACAAGATGAATTTTAACAGGGAGAAATGTAAAGTATTGCACTTGGGCAAAAAAAAATGAGAGACACAAATACAAGATGGGTGACACCTGGCTTGAGAGCAGTACATGTGAAAAGGATCTAGGAGTCTTGGTTGACCACAAACTTGACATTAGCCAACAGTGTGACGCGGCAGCTAAAAAAGCCAATGCAATTCTGGGCTGCATCAATAGGAGTATAGCATCTAGATCAAGGGAAGTAATAGTGCCACTGTATTCTGCTCTGGTCAGACCTCACCTGGAGTACTGTGTCCAGTTCTGGGCACCACAGTTCAAGAAGGACACTGACAAACTGGAACGTGTCCAGAGGAGGGCAACCAAAATGGTCAAAGGCCTGGAAACGATGCCTTATGAGGAACGGCTAAGGGAGCTGGGCATGTTTAGCCTGGAGAAGAGGAGGTTAAGGGGTGATATGATAGCCATGTTCAAATATATAAAAGGATGTCACATAGAGGAGGGAGAAAGGTTGTTTTCTGCTGCTCCAGAGAAGTGGACACGGAGCAATGGATCCAAACTACAAGACAGAAGATTCCACCTAAACATTAGGAAGAACTTCCTGACAGTAAGAGCTGTTCGACAGTGGAATTTGCTGCCAAGGAGTGGGGTGGAGTCTCCTTCTTTGGAGGTCTTTAAGCAGAGGCTTGACAACCATATGTCAGGAGTGCTCTGATGGTGTTTCCTGCTTGGCAGGGGGTTGGACTCGATGGCCCTTGTGGTCTCTTCCAACTCTATGATTCTATGATTCTATGTGTTGTGTATTGAGTCAAATGATTTTATATCTGTATTATTATTGTCTGTAATTGCATTAGGGTAAAGTAACTGCCTTTTGGTTCCAGAGGGTACAGCTACTATTGGTTCATTTAAGCTGCTGTATTTGGATCCTCTGTCTTATTGGTTGCCTCCAAAAGGCAGGACTGTGATTGCCTGATATTGTTCCCTCCAAAATGTATCCTTTCTAGCTAGTTCCCTGTCCCTATAAATGTAGCTCTCCCCTCTTCAGGTCTTAGCCTTGTTGCTTTAATAAAGAAGTGTTACTAGAGAACTGTCGCCAGCATATTATGTCAAGAGAGCTGAAATCACAAACCCCACGTCACAACACAATGATTCTATGATTCTATGATTCTATGAAAAACCCCCCAGGGGTAGACTTTGGTGATATGGCGCCCTGAGCTAGGAAACAGCAGGGCTTGAGCTGACCTCTTTGAATTCCGAGGTGCCAGGAGAGAGCCCAGCTTCCATCTACCATAAGGCCTATTATGGGCTGGCATTGAAGTTACAGTGGCCTCTGCCAAAGCTGGCTTCTTCAAAGTACATTTGCAAGCCATTCTGAGGCTGCCTACCCAGAAGCTTAAAAATGGTTACAACTTCTTCTTTTTTTACAATTATATTTTATTGTTTCAATATTTTAAAAATCATATACAGTCAAAACACAATTTTGACTTTTCTCTTAATTTTCGTCAACTTCCCACCCTGTTTTCCATGGAGTTGTTTCTCTCCTGCTGCACCCCGTCTTCTGTTTGTCAAATCATAACCCCAGTATTATAATCCAATTACTTACGTTGCTCATAGCTCAAATCCTCCTTACGAGTTCAGCGTACTATAATCCGAAAAAGGCCTATTTGCCCACAAAACTGCTAATTTTGCCAGTTCTGCATAGTCCATTATCTCACTTATCCCTTCTTTGGAACTTCTTTTTCCTTCCATTTCTGCGCATATAGAATCCTAGCTGCTGTTGTTACATATAGAAACATCTTTAACTAATTATATCAAATAGCAGGTCACCACAACCAAAAACTGCAGTATCTAGCTCACCATTGCAATGATAAACTCAAAAAATATAATTGAGACAAGACAATTAATCAGAAATTAATCAGAAACTATTCACTTTGGTTATTGTTAGTGGCTGTGGACATGCCATAACATTACAGCACATGACTCCTTCCCCCCTAGAATCATGGGAACTGTAGTTGACCTCTAAACACAGTGCTATAGGTCCCAGTGCAACACATGCCTGGCTTATCCTAGAGATCACTGTGTGCAAAATTTGCGATGCCACTTGAGCCTAATATTTACCCTGCAATGCCAACCACCTTTGCCCAGGACAATGTACGACACCCTGGACTCAGCTCTTCAAAAATTATTAGAATTTGGACTAAGAAACAGGAGAGTGTTCTGGAAGGAAGGATATTTTAAAATGACTGGAAGATCAGAATTATGAAATGGGGGGGGGGGGGAGGAATATATTTAAAAAACTCTTCCAAAAATCCCTTTAAAAGAATCAAGTCTTTTTTTAAAAAAGTCCTGAAAAGTATTTAAAAGAATCCTTTCCAAAAAATAAAAAAATTGTACCGTAGCCCCTTAGAGGTAGGTAGTTGGTCTACCTAGCTGAATCTGGGGGGAAACAAGAGAGAAGAACGCAGGAACAAGTGAAAGAAACTTTCTCCCGACAGCGAGAACATGGAAAGGCCTCCCCAAAATTTTTAGTTTGGAATGTATAATTTGCTTTATTGTTTGTATTATGATGTGGCAAGAATTGATTTGATTTGTTATCATTGGAATGTTACTAATGGAGAATTAATTTTAAAAATATTCAATCCATTAAGAAGTTCTTAGTTCATCTTCGATGAAGGTTTGCCGGATCATAAATCAGCAAATATAATGTCAATAGAAAAAGAGATGAGCAAGAGGTCTCCTTTCCACTGACATCATCATTGCATTCTGTTGTCATAGTGCTGTGACCTCATGTCTCCAGGGGCTTGGGGGCCCTTAGCAACGCTGGTACACAGCGACCTCCATAGAGAGTGAGTGTGTTTTCTTTTTCTCCCCCAAGTCAGTGTGGTATATTTAGTTTTCACTTGACATTTGTGTTCCCTTTTAATAAGAATAAGAATGAGAATTTTTTATTTGTATCCTGCCCTCCCCGGCTGAGGCCGGGCTCATAAAAAAACCCCAGGAAGGACCTTTTAGGCAGAATTTTGTTCCAAAGCCAGAACCATTCAGCTCTTTCAGGGGTTGGCCAGGGTAAAATGTAGAAATTGGAGACAGAGGCCTGTTCAGAGCTATTTGTGGTGGTATCATTACTACTCATGGAATTCCTTACTAATTAAAGTCTCCCTGATTTCACAAGAGGAATAACCATGCTCTATATAGCTCATGTCTGGGAAAAGGTGGCATTTTCCCAAGGTCTTACCAGGAGGGTGCAGTAAATGAGAATTGGCCCTTAACAGCTTGCTTGGTTCCCTCCCCTGTACGTTTTAGGCTCACGTTCCCTTTTTCTCTGGGATGCGGTGTAGGCTGTGATTTGGGCTGACTTCCCAGAGAGCCTCTGTTGTAAATAAAAATGGCCCTTTTTCCTTATGGGGTATCCAAGAGCCCATATAGAGTCCTTACATGGGTTCCTTATTGGTAGGAGAAGATAACAGAGGCCAACCAGAGAATATTGAGAAGCAAGGCAGCTAGTAAGCTTGATCTTTCTTGATCTGTTGCAACAGGGGGCTCCCCTCACCCGCAGGAGAGACGAGGAACCCAGAACAATGGTGCGCAAGGCCTTACATGGACTCTTGAAATTGCCACCCTGTAGACCAAGACCACCCCTGGAACATCATACATACATCACAGAAGGGGTGTAACCTAAGGCCACCCCTCAGATACATCACACCTACATCACAGAAAAGGCGGCCTAAACAGAAATTTAATGTTGTTTTTGTCCTTGTTTATCTCCTGTCTGGCAGGTTACTTGATTGAATTGCCTGGGGAGCCTGGCCAGTCTTTTGTAATGATAAATAGTTCCTGAGCCAGGTCACAGGCTCACCCTATTCAAACACAGACATACCCTTAAGACAGGATTTGTGAAGGAAAAGACAATGGGGAGGCTTTTCCAATTTGACCTTGCAGAGAAAACATTTGCTCAGTTTAGGAATCAAAATGGCTTCAGGTCCAGTTAAAAAAGATTTAGAAATATGGTCTAATTTGAAGCTTTCCTTGTTGGGTCGAATTGCAGTTATAAAGATGAATGTATTGCCAAAAATGTTATTTTTGTTTCAAACTTTACAGATTGTGGACAAGATGGATTGCTTCAAGAAGTGGCAGAGAGAAATCTCTAGATTTGTCTGGCAGGGCAAAAAGCCCAGAATAAAATTTAAAATATTAACTGATGCGAAGGAAAGAGGGGGGTTTGCCCTGCCGGACTTTAAACTTTATTATGAATCAGCAGCATTCTGCTGGTTGAAAGATTGGCTGCTTCTTGAGAACACTGACATTTTGGATTTGGAAGGCTTTAATAATGCTTTTGGATGGCATGCATATTTGTGGTACGACAAGGTTAAAGTGCACAAAAACTTCAAACACCATATTGTCAGGAAAGCATTGTTTAATGTCTGGATTAGGTACAAAGATTTATTGGAAAATAAGACCCCAAGGTGGTTGTCACCCATGGAAGCAAAGGCTCTGAAAAGACTCAATATGGAGGCCAAATGGCCGAAGTATTGGGAGATATTAGAACAGGAAGGAGATAAAATGAATTTGCAGAGTTTTGAGAAATTAAAAGACAAAGTGCGAGATTGGCTTTATTATTATCAAATAAGGGAGGCCTATAATTTGGATAAAAAATTGGGCTTCCAGGTAGAAAAATCGAAACTGGAGACAGAATTGTTAGAACCTAAAACTAAGATCCTTTCAAGAATGTATAACTTGCTGTTGAAATGGAACACTCAGGATGAAACAGTTAAACAGCCATGATTAAATGGGCACAGGACATAGGTCATAACATTTTGTTTGCTGACTGGGAAAAATTGTGGACCACCGGTATGAAATTTACGGCATGTAATGCCCTAAGAGAGAATATTATGAAAATGATCTATAGGTGGTACATGACCCCAGTCAAGCTTGCTAAAATTTATCACCTGCCTGATAACAAATGTTGGAAATGTAAAGAAACTGAGGGTATTTTCTTTCACCTTTGGTGGACGTGCCCGAAGATTAAGGCTTTCTGGGAGATGATATATAATGAACTGAAAAAGGTATTTAAATATACCTTCCTTAAGAAACCAGAGGCCTTTCTCTTGGGTATAGTCGGCCAATTGGTGTTAAAGACAGATAGAACGTTTTTTATGTATGCGACAACAGCAGCAAGAATACTTATTGCAAAGTATTGGAAGACACAAGATTTGCCCACCTTGGAAGAATGGCAGATGCAAGTAATAGACTGGCAGAACTGGCAGAAATGACTGGCAGAATCCGAGACCTGGGAGAAGAAGCGGTGGAAGAGGACTGGAAGAAGTTAAAGAACTACCTGCAGAAACACTGCAAAGTTTATGAATGCTAAAATGTTGTTGGACATAAAAATAATATGGCATTAGTGATACAGTGTTAAAAAGTATGCAAAAATGCAATAGAAATAGGGTGAAAGACTAAAGTTATATTATGTCAAAAGTAAACAATATGCTAAAGGTGTTTAAACATAAGGAGGAAAGATCGGAGACATAATAGAAGTGATTTTAATAATTAGAAATGAGTTTTTAAAGAGAGTAAGGATTTGCTGTATTTGATTGGACAAAGAGGAACACAAAAAAGGGAGGCGTGAGGAAGTCAAGAAAGAAAGTTTTGTAAACATGAATTTAAAAATTGGAGTTTTTATTTTTTATTTTTTATTTTTTTCTTGATGTGTATCTGTGATTGCTTTTGCTGTTCTGTATTTTTCTGGTGTTTCTTCTTTTTCTATAAAAACAAATAAATATATTTTAAAAAAACAAAACAAAATGGCTTCAGGTCGGTCTTCCTGTGCTGATCTTGTATGTGCGCCTATCACACCATCCCATGAGGGGTGTGAGTTGTTCAACTGCATTCTAAATGACATGCAGCATTACCAAACCAATAAACAGAATATCCAGTCAACCTTCAGCTGAGGCTCCCACAAATGAGAGTTGTTGTTTTCAACACAACAAAGCCACTTCCGAACCTGGCGAGGAGTTGGGGTTGTGGGTTTCATGCCCACTCCTTGTGCGCGGGGGCTGGTTCCAGCCCCCGTGAGACTGAGGGAATCCCAGCTGCGTCGTCAACCCAGCCAGCCAGTTGGGTGGCTGGGGGGGCGTAGCCTGCCCTATTTAGGGCCGGCGCGGCCGGGGCTCACCCTCTTTTCACCTGGCCAGCCATCCCGCTTTGGTTTGTATTAATGTTGTTTTGTCTCTTGCTTACCTTTTCTTTAGGCTGTGTATCTCAATTCCTTCGGTGATCGATTTTCACTTGGATTTACCCGTGCATCGGTGTTGTGCCTCCCATCAGATTGCCTGCCTCAAGCCCACCCGTGTTCCAGGCAGCCGCTTCGGCACCAGAGCCATTTAGCTCCGAAACAGCAGGGCTGAAACTGCGCTGGAAAACCCCATCGACCGGGTGTTCTGTTCTCTCTGGGTGGCTTCTCTGCAGCGGAGCTTTGCGGAACGCGGTTTGCACGTTCAACGCCAGCCCATCGCCATTTAGTCCTTTTACTTGGAAGCGCACAGCTCGCCCGACAGATCAGGTTTGGCTGGGGGTTCTTATTTCTAGCCGCATTCGCAGGGTGGTGGGGCACCTTTAACGTTTTGGGGGGGCTTGGTGGAGCAAAAGGAGGGAGGCTTAAAAGGACACGTCTTTGTCGCTACCCCTTTGCATTTGGTACTGGCCGCGTTGCCTTTGCGTTCCAACGGTTGCTTCTTCACCATTATACCTTTCCAAGAACTTCAGCCAGACTTCCAGATCGGATTTTACCTCTTTAGATAGGCGAACCCTGTGATGGGGTGACCGCAAGCCTGCTGACAACCTCACGAGGCAGCCGCAAAATGGGTGGCCTGGGGAAACCACCCGGCAAGCAATGTTCAAATGGCCTAACAACGGCTGAATCTGCCTGAGCGTAACTTTTCTTTTCTTTTTTTTTAATGAATATTTATTGGCATTTTCAAAAAACCACACAAAAACAAAAGTAGACAAAAATAACAAAAATACAAAAATCCAATTCTTAAAAAAACAATTAAAAACACATAAAATTTCAGTTACATATTTTCATTTAACTTGTTTCTCAGACCTCCTTACACCTCCCCTTCTTGTATTCCAATTTAAATTATTAACTCAGCAAGTCCTTATTACTTATTTCTCAACTTTAACTTAATAATTTAATTTTAGCATGTTGCTATTTTACTTTTCCTCCTTCCATTTCCTCAATTTATTTTTGCAAACCTTATTTTCATTTAATTTAGACCATTTTAGAAACCAATTTTAACTTATCCAAACTTAAACCTCAATACTTATACATCATTACTCATTCTTAAACATTTTTCCTAAAGTCGACCAAAATTTCCCTTCCACGACTTTCCCAATTTCCATACAGATAGCAAAACAAAATAAAAACAGAGCAAGTTATAATTATATACCCTTTGGATTCCCAAACTCCACCCACCCCTTTCCCGGTTTCAGTCCCCAACAAGTGTCCATCAGTCTCAATATACTGTTTAGCCTGGAGATCTCACATCCGAGGCTCTTAAATCTCTTTCAATTCCTCTCTGCTGGTCTTTTTGATAGTCCTTAATGTTAAACCCCAAATCTCGGAGAGGCTCCGGCCCAACAGGATCCATGTTTCTTCCAGCCAGATCCCCATACTTAAAAGTAAAGTCTATGGGGTACTCCAAATCTTGTTTCATACTCCTTTCAAATCCAAATGTCCCCAAAGCTTCAACTTCCATCTTAATCAAATTTATAATCCGTCGGTCTTCAGATCTCCACACAAGGAGATCTCTCAGTTTTCCGCTCTCCAATTCAGGCCAGACTTTCCACATCAGGTTTTTATTTTCCTTTGTTGCCATCATGTCAGGCCTCAAATTGCAGCTCTCCTTTAACATCTGCAAAATTACAGCTGCTCCTACCTTTTCTTCAGGGGCAACATATATCTCCTCCATATTCTCATGGCTCTCAAGTTTCTCTATTTGTTTAATTGAATGGGCTTCCTGCTTCAAATCCTTATCAGATTCAACAATGTTATTTACTGTTAAGTCCAAAGTTGTGACGTTTATAGCCAAAACATCGATTTGGCCTTGTAACTTTCCCAAGAGAACAAATGTTCTATCCAATTCAGCCTCGATTTTCCCTCCTCCAGCCATTCTTGTAATGTCCCTAAACCCCCTCTAGGGGGATTTTGGTTCCTTAATGTTCCTTTCAGCTCAAATCCAAAAATCAAGTTAGTTTGTATCAGCCCTTCCTTATTTTCAACAAATTGTAACAAATATAACCAGCAGAAACAACAGAAACAAAGTTCTCTTTTTCCTTCTGACAGCTAACTTGACAGCTGTCAAACTCTTCAATACTTCATCAACAGGCTCTCTTGCAGGACGCTCCCGGGTCCGGGGGGGGGGGTGGAACTTCAGCTCCCAAAGTTAATCTTTTATCCTCCAGTAAAATTTCTTATAATGTCAGAACGTGAAAGTTAAAGTCTTTTAGAAAAAAGAAAGAAAAGATTCTCTCAACCTTAGTTAGCAGGTCCTTTGCTTTAGGTTATTTACAAAGGGGGGGGGGCGGACTTCCTTTTTAACCCTTCCCTGCTCGTTCCTGATTCAACAAAATTTTCTTTAAATTCCAATTTCCGTACTACTCACGGGTTGTTACTTTAGAGTCCAATTGTTCCAAGGAAAAAGTCAGCGCTCTCCGACAATGGCTTGCGGCTTCACTCCGCAGAAGGAGCAGTCTACTCACAGCACCGCACCGCACCCCGTCCCCGTTCCGGAGCCTTTAAAAAGGCTCCTTCGCAGATTGGGGGGCGCAAATGGTGCCCGCCGAGTCACCACGCTCACAGGCATCCACGCTTGTGATTTTTAAGGGTCCCCGCGTGGCTGCCGCGGACAAGACCCAATCCTGCGGAGCCGGTTCCCTCCGGAGCTCGGAGGGAATCCGCCATTAGACGATGGCGCTAACCCGGAAGTCCCTGAGCGTAACTTTTCTTAGAGGGAGAAGTTGCTGAATGAGGTCCCTAAGCGCAACCATTTTTTCACTAGGAAGTTTTGAAGTTTGGGCGACTGTGTCCAACTCAATGCCTAGGTAAACCATAGTTGTAGCGGAGCCCTCCATTTTATCTGCAGCCAAAGGTACTCCCAGCTGTCCTGCTAAAGATGTGAAGGCTTCTAGAAGGGCCAAGCACTTATGCCTACTATCAGCTACGAGAATAAAGTCGTCCAAGTAGCACGACACACCCTCAGAGCCTATTCTAAAACGAAGCGCCCAGTCCAAAAAGGTACTAAATGCCTCAAAGGCTGCACAGGCCACTGAGCAACCCATAGGCATTGCTTTGTCTACAAAGTAAGTAAAGGTAAAGGTACCCCTGCCCGTACGGGCCAGTCACGTCCAACTCTGGGGTTGCGTGCCCATCTCGCTTAAGAGGCTGGGGGCCAGCGCTCTCTGGAGACACTTCCGGGTCATGTGGCCTGCGTGACGAAGCTGCTTTGGCGAGCCAGCACCAACACAGCACACGGAAACGCCGTTTACCTTCCCGCTATAAAGTGGAGCCTATTTATCTACTTGCACTTAAGAGTGCTTTCGAACTGCTAGGTGGGCAGGAGCTGGGACCGAACGACAGGAGCTCACGCCACCGCGGGGATTCGAACCGCCGACCATACGATCGGCAAGTCCTAGGTGTTGAGGTTTTACCCACAGCGCCACCCGCGTTCTGTGTCTACAAAGTATGCCCCGTCAGATTTAAAACCCAGCCACCGGAAAACTTCCGGGTGGACTGGCAGGAGTCAGAAAGCAGACTCTATATCACATTTCGCCAGCAACGCGCCTTTTCCAAATTTGCGAATAAGTTTAACCGCTTGGTCAAATGAGGCATACCTCACAGAGCAAAGTTCCTGAGGTATCGCATCATTGACAAACCCTCCCTTTGGGTAGGATAGGTTGTGAATCATGTGAAACTCACTGGGTGCCTTTTTGGGGACGATGCCTAATGGGGAGATATGCAAACCCTCTATGGGAGGGACAGAAAAGGGGCCGGCTGCCCTCCCTGCCTTAATTTCTTTAAGTATTTTCTTGCGCGCCACTTTGGGCATCTCTCTAACTGACTTCTGATATGGTGGGTCACCTGAATTGGGGGGCAAGGCAACTGGGATCCTAAAACCTAAACTAAAACCTTCCCAGAGAAATAATGCAGCTGTTCTGTTGGGATAGAGATCCAAAAGGGTTTTTAAGGCTCACGTACCCTTTTTGTCTGGGATGCGGTACAGGCCGTGATTTGGGCTGACTTCCCAGAGACATCACATGAGCGGTGTGAGTTGTTCAACCACATTTTAAATGACACACAGCATTACCAAACCAATAAACAGAATATCCAGTCAATCTTCAGTACCTATAAAAGAACTTCAGGGATAGGACCAGAAGCATTAGCCTCATCCTTAGGATCAGAAGCTGAGGCTCCCACTGATGAGTTGTTGTTTTCAACACAACAAAAGGGATAGAGTTTCACTCCTGCATCTGCTGGAGAACCGCCCCCCCTTCCAACTAACTGAAAGTACAACCTGGGAATATACACAGAAGCCCAAATGATTATTTGGAGGCGGAACAGGTACTGCTCGAAGCTGATGGGGTGCGGCTCTTCCCATGCGCCGGCTTCTTGAAAGCGGATCGGTGTCCTGAAGCGACTGTCTGTTGTCCATGCCTTCCCCTTTCTCCGGGGGGGGGGGGGAGAAGCCAGGGAGTGAAGGAGGTGAGGACAGGTGACCCCCCTAGGCCCAAAGTCACCCCAGGCCTCAAAACCAAATTTCCCCTTTCTCTCGTCTACAACAGCTTTTCTCTGCTGTTCTCTGCTTTCTCACAAGATGCTGCTGCATAAGCAAAAGGTTATTTTTTATCAGTACAAGAAGCCTTCAAAAAGCTAATGAATAGGCTCTGTCAATGCCAGGAATAAGCAGGTCTGGGAACTGAGTCTTATCTCATCCAGTTGCAACACATCTTGGACACGCTGAACGCAAGGCTTCTCAACCCCCTTGGCTTCTCATCCCCCTTTCCTGGGAAGGGCGCCAAGAGTCCCAAGAGTCCCAGGACAGGAGCTTTCTGTTCATGCTCAGGGAAACTCATGAGGCAGGACTCCTGAGGAGGGGGAGAAGGGGGAGGGAACTGGAGGGGAATATATGCTCTGTGCAAATGGCTGTGAACTTGTGCTTGTTTGTGAAGTTATCACACTAGCTCCTTCTACCAAGCCCAGATGATAGAAATAAAGCTCTTTCTCTGAAATTATCCCTTGAGTGCCTGTTTGACTCCCCTTTCCCTCTCCCGGGTGCAATGCTCTTCCCATCCGAGGGCAAAGCCTGAAGAGGCTACAGGAGTTGTGGCATCCTCAGGCACAGAGGTTTTCCAGGTAGCTAGTCCCAGGGTCCACTTCTGCAGGCAGCGCGCCTCCACCCGCACACAAGACAAGCCGCCTGCAGGAGTCGACTCCTGCAAAGTGGCCCAGCAAGGGGAGATCCTTCCAGCAAGGTTTCAGGGCAGACCTTCAGCCAGACCTAGTCTGTCTTGGGATCCACCCATAATGAGAAAACGAAAACAAAACTGTTCACACAAAAGGCAGGCCTTACATCCAGGCTTTTACTGACCGTACATTAAAATACCTTTTCACAAGAGATATAAAACATAGCACCCAAAATTAGGAAGAGATAACCAGGCTGGAATAGTAGATCATGTCAGATCATTTTCCTCCACAAATTTTACAATATTCTTCTGCTGTATCCACTTCCTCCCCCCTTGGATCTACATGAGCTTGCTATTTCCAGGTCTGTCAAATATTTGGTCATCCTTCTCACTCTGAGTAAAAAGACTTCCTCATTTCAATGTTTACAAATAAAAATACAATACCAAATACTTTGAATCATTCCCAGATTCTGTCAATATCCAGGATAATATTTCCCAATTGCTAAATTTCCAGCAATCAAAACTGGAATATCATATTCCAGTCTTAATAGATTACCTAAAAATGACACTTGTTATCCAGAGATTCTATTTATTTTTAAAAAATAATTTTGTATTGATTTTTCCATGGATTCTACTTCTAACAATATATCTTTAACAATTTTTCATATTTCGACCCTCCTCCCCTGGACTTCCCTCGTACTCACATTTTGTTTTATTTCCCTATTGTTCACATTGCGTATTTGATGTTTCCCCAAAATTTCCTCAATACATATAGTCTTATTTTTTGTTGTAGACAGTTGTGATTGTTCACTGCCAATGAGTCCATTTCTTTATGTTGCCTCTTCATATTGTAAATGGTTCCCATTCTCTTTTAAAGTCTTTGTTGTCCTTTTCATGTAATTTTTCTGTTAGTTTTGCCAGTTCTGCATATTCCATAAGTTTCCCTTGCCATTGTTCTTTCGTTGGTATTTCTTCTGTCTTCCAAATTTGTGTTAATTAAATTCTTGCCGCTGTTGTTGCATGCATAAATAATTTCCAATTTTCTTTTTTTACATCTTGGTCTAAAATTCCTAGAAGGAATGCTTCTGGTTTCTTAACAAAAGTCTTTTTAAACAGTTTTTTCAATTCATTATATATCATTTCCCAATAATTCCTAATCTTTTTGCATCTTGCAGGATGGCTTTTTTTCTAAAAAGAAAAAAGAAGAACAAGATCTATCCCTCATATGAGGACGAGGCCCCTGCCCTACTGCCGGCATTGGCAAAGCCTTCAACATCAGCCACAGAGGGCAGGAGGAGAAATCAAAAGATCTACCCCTCATATGAGGAAGAGGCCCCTGCCCTACTGCCGGCATTGGCAAAGCCTTCAACATCAGCCACAGAGGGCAGGAGGAGAAATCAAAAGATCTACCCCTCATATGAGGAAGAGGCCCCTGCCCTACTGCCGGCATTGGCAAAGCCTACCCCATCAGCGGCAGAGGCCATACCGGCAGAGGCCAGACCCCTAGTCTTGCCAGGGCTGGTGAAGCAAGACCCAAGCCAGCAGCGGCCCTCAAAAAAGAAGAGCCTTGAGGACTCTGGGCCAGCGTTCCCAGGTGAGTAGGCAGAACCAGATCCCTCTTGGGTTGTTCCCCTTGGTCTTAGACCTGGTGTTTACCTCTACGGATGTTGGTGATCTGACACTAACTAAAAGCGAAACAAAAGAAGTGCCATGGTCAGATCACTTCCTGGTGCAACTGGACTTCTCCGCGACCCTTCCCCTCTGCAGGGAGGTGGGACCGATTCGGATGGTCCGCCCCTGCTACTTAATGGATCCAACTGGTTTCCAGAGAGCGGTAGGGGATGTTTTATCCCAAGTTGGTGGCCTCTCGGCTGATTCCCTGGTGGCCCGTTGGAATGCGGAGTTAACCAGGGCTATTGACTGTCTGGCTCCGAAGCGCCCTCTCTGATTGCAGAGCCTGGACAGCCCCGTGGTTTTCCCCAGAGCTGAGGGCGAATCGTTGAGACGGCTAGAGCGCCGGTGGCGGAAAACTCACTCTGAATCAGACTGGACACGGGCTAGAGCTCAACGTCGAGCCTACCAAGTGGCAATGCAGAAAACAGCAGCGGGAGACTTTTTCAGGTGGTTCACAATCTATCAGAACCACTTGCACCACCAGGGCCTGGTAGGGACCCCAAGATCTCCTGCAGTGCTTTTGCAAAGTTTTTTGCAGATAAAGTCGCTCAGATTCAGAAGGAGGTAGACTCCACCGTGGGAGCAGGGACAGGGCGGGAGAGTAGCACTGTCTAGTTCTGTCTAGTGCTGTTACATGGGATCAATTCCAATCTGTTACCTCCGAGGATGTGGACAGGCTGCTTGGACAAGTGAAACCAACCACCTGTCTCCTTGATCCTTGCCCATCCTGGCTGATAAAAACGAGCCGGGAAAGGCTGGGCGATGGGCTCTGCGGGGTAGTGAATGCTTCTCTCTGTGAGGCAGCCTTCCCAGACCCACTGAAAGAGGCGGTCATTAAACCACTTCTTAAAAAAACTTTTTTAGACCCAGCCAATTTGGCCAACTATCGCCCAGTCTCAAATTTACCATTCTTGGGCAAGGTGGTTAAGCGGGTGGTTGCCGAACATCTCCAAGCATGCCTGGAGGATACAGACCATTTGGATCCCTTCCAATCGGGATTCAGGCCTCACCATGGGACTGAAACTGCCTTGGTCGCACTGGTTGATGATCTCCGGCAGGCTAGGGACAAAGGTGAGAGCTGTTTCCTAGTTCTGCTGGATCTCTCAGCGGCCTTTGACACCATTGACCATAACATCCTTCTGGACCGTCTAGAGGGGCTGGGAGCTGGGGGCACTGTTATATGGTGCTTCCGCTCCTTTCTCCTGGGCCGTGCCCAGAAAGTGGTGTTGGGGAATGAGCGTTCAGACCCCTGGGCTCTCACGTGTGGGGTGCCTCAGGGTTCCGTCCTCTCCCCCATGCTTTTTAATATCTATATGAAGCCACTGGGAGAGATCATCAGGGGGTTTGGGCTGGGTGTTCATCAGTATGCAGATGACACCCAGCTTTACCTCGCCTTTAAATCAGAACCAGTGAAGGCGGTGAAGGTCCTGTGTGAGTGCCTGGAGGCGGTTGGAGGATGGATGGTGGCTAACAGATTGAGGTTGAATCCTGACAAGACTGAAGTCCTGTTTTGGGGGGACAGGGGGCTGGCGGGTGTGGGGGATTCCCTGGTCCTGAATGGGGTAACTGTGCCCCTGCGCAGCCTGGGAGTCACTTTGGACTCACAGCTGTCCATGGAGGCACAGGTTACTTCTGTATCCATAGCAGCTGTCTACCAACTCCACCTGGTATGCAGGATGAGACCCTCCCTGCCTGCAGACTGTCTCACCAGAGTGGTGCATGCTCTAGTTATCTCCCGCTTGGACTACTGCAACGCACTCTACGTGGGGCTACGTTTGACGGTGACCCAGAAACTGCCATTAATCCAGAATGCGGCAGCTAGACTGGTGACTGGGAGCGGCCGCCGGGACCAAATAACACTGGTTCTGAGAGATCTGCATTGGCTCCCAGTACGTTTCCGAGCACAATTCAAAGTGTTAAAGCCCTAAACGTCCTCGGTCCAGTATACCTGAAGGAGCCTCTCCACCCCCATCATTCAGCCAGGACACTGAGATCCAGCACCGAGGGCCTTCTGGCGGTTCCCTCATTGCGAGAAGTAAGGTTACAGGGAACCAGACAGAGGGCCTTCTCGGTAGTGGCGCCCACCCTGTGGAATACCCTCCCTTCAGATGTGAAGGAAATAAGTAGCTACCCTATCTTTAAAAGACATCTGAAGGCAGCCCTGTTTAGGGAAGTTTTTAACATTTAACGCTGTATTGTTTTTAATACTTGATTGGCAGCCGCCCAGAGTGGCTGGGGAAACTCAGCCAGATGGGCGGAGTATAAATAATAAATTATTATTATTATGATACAAGGTCAGGGTCTCTCTTGGTTTCCTTGATGTCTGGGTGGAAGTCCCCCCCCCCATCCCACCCCTCCTTGTTCAGAGGCGTGTAACATGGAGCAGGGACTTCCGGGTGGCTGCCCCTGTTCTGCATTGTTGGGGGTTGGACTGGGTGACCCCGCAGGTCCCCTCAGACGCTACAGTTCTATGATCCCTGTTCAGATATGGCATGCACCCGCTCATTGCAACAGGCGAGAAGCCACCTGAGAAAGAACTTGCCGTCTTTTCTCATGTATAAGACGAGGTTTTTTACCCCCCAAATCAAGTGTCAAATTGGGGCTCCTCTTCTACAGGGGGAGTGCTGAGGGGGGACGGGCGCTTGATTGTAGCCGCCAGGAAGAGATTCCCAGCTATGATTTCTTTGCTGTGGAAAGGGCTGTTGTCAACTGGCAGACGATAGGTGACTTGGTGGTCGATGCCTGCCTGCAATTGTGCAATTTGATTAATGGCTCCCTCCCCCCCAAAAAAGCTCAACCACTCTGGGCAACCCCTCCCCAAAAAAGCTTAGCAAGTCTTGGCAATCTGCCCCCGTTTTCTAAATTTTGAGTGCCCAGAAATAGGGGGCGTCTTATACATGGGGGCGTGTTATACATGGAAAAACACGGTACCTTTCCCTCTCATCCGCCTCATTTACTCACCTCTCTCTCTCTCTCTCTCTCTTTCTTTCTGAAGAACTCTCTGATGAAAACTTAGAGTACTTGTTGGTGGGTAAGAAAATGCTGGGAGGAAGAACCGTCAGAGAAGCTTTGGAGATGATGGATGAAAAGGAGATTTTGGAGACCATCCTCCAACACCTCCAGCCACCTCCCCAGGTGTGTGTGATGCAGGGTGGATTTGATTGAAATCAAATCGATTTAAAGCATCTTTTTACATTCTTGCTTGTATAATCTTAATATTTACAACCAGATGAAGGTTTCATTTTGGGAATAATAAATTTCCAGAGTAGTTTTTACTACTGATTTGGTTATACTGTTAGGAATGCATAGACACATAATTATGAAATTATTGTGGGGTATAATAAGTTAACTGCATACAGACGCTTCAGGTTACATACGCTTCAGGTTACAGACTCCGCTAACCCAGAAATAGTACCTCGGGTTAAGAACTGCCATCGGCTCAGGGGCGAGAGGGGAAAAGCCGGGTGGATTTCAGAGAGCCCCCAAAGATCGTGGGAAGCAGCACTTCCTCAGCGGAGGAAGGAGAGGAGATGCAGGGGTTGGAGGAGGCAAGGCGGTGCCAGGACACCTTGCCTGAGCAAAGCGGGGAGGAGGGGGGTCCCCCATTACCCAAGCCTTCCTTGCGCAGTAGGTTTCCGCGCAGAGAGGGGAGGCGCAGACTGGGCGCCAAGAAATTACTCTGCTGGGGAAGGTTGAAGGGCCGCCCACTCTCAGATTCTGCCCGTGAATGAGCAAGACATGGAATAGAGGTGCTCTGCATTCTGAAGGTTTTGATCACTAAGAAGAAAGCTGGAAAACCGACTCTTGAGCCATATTTCCTGATTGCTGTCAAGCAACCAACCGGTACCTCTAACAGTGGTGCTTCATGTTAAGAACAGTTTCAGGTTAAGAACGGACCTCCGGAAAGAATTACGTTCTTAACCTGAGCTACCACTGTATATTTGGACAACTTTTCTGCTGTACCTTATTGGAAGAAAAATAACCATTTTCTTAATTAGAATTTAAACAATTTATTTAACTAAAACAATAACATTATAGCATATATATCCATGTTTGTTAACTGATGTGGTTAACTTTTTTAAAAAAAATTCTTAGAATGAATTTTAGCATATATGAAAAACTTAAAATAAATCCTTACTTCCCAGTGAATAGCCGTTGGACTATAATGCAACTTAAAAAGAAAATATATTTTGGAAGATTTTTCCTCCAAAAGCATTTTATTTTAGAAATCCAAATTAATTTTTTAAAAAATGTGATTTAAATCAAAGAAATCCATTTTTAAAAAAGGGGGTCATTGATTTTTAGCCACCCTGGTCTGATGTTGCGCAGCGTGAACCAGGATTCCCCAACCTGGTGCCCTCTAAATGTTCTGGACCATATGCTGCCTGGGGCTGGTGGGAGCATGTAGAAGGGGAACTGCCATGAACTATCACAGGCAAAGGCAAACCCAGCCCTCCAGCTGTTTTGGGACTACAGCTCCCATCATCCCTAGCAAACAGGACCAGCGGGTCAGGGGTGATGGGCATTGGAGTCCCCAAACAGCTGGAGGGCCGTGTTTGCCTCCGCCTGAACTATTGGGAGCCCAGCTTGGAGGAAGGTCCTATTTGCAGATGCAAGAGACGACTTTCTCCTGGTGGGGCTTGAAAAGAGGACCAGGCAAATTTGGGGAAGCAGAGAAGGCGATCAGTGCAGCATCTGTAGACCGGAAGAAGAACCAATCCATGAACTTGATTTGGTGGGATGACTTGGACCCCAGGAAATGTTGCATGTTTTTTTCTTTAACTTTTGCAACTGATCGTTCCCGATATCTTGGAACGTTTGAGAATCCGATATTGTGCAGTAAAAGTTTTTGTGACTGTATTGTGCCTGATATGGCCAATATTTCCTCTTCGCTCTCAAGAGCAGTTAATTTGCCAGGCCTGGGCATTTGGCAGAGCAGGCAAGCAAATACTTTCTGCAACAGAAAATTTAATAAATAATCATACTGGGAGTGGTATTGTCTGTTTGTTATTATGGTATGTATTTTTGAGTTTTTATATTGTAAACCGGCCAGTGATCTTCGGATGAAGGGCAGTACAGAAATTTAATAAATAATAGTAATAGCCACAATGCCTAGATTCTGTTTGTTCATGGCAAGAAACAAAGTGCTTTAAATGAATGGTGTGTCTCCCAGTCCAGAGGATTTATTGAATCTTCTTTGGAGTGTTACTTTAAAAAAGAAGAAGAATTGATTGCAATAGATTTTACTCCAAATGATTTTTGCAAGAAGTCTATTTCTAGGCATGTGGGGTTTTTTTAGAGAAGACAAGTGGCAGATAGATGGCAACTGTTCTCTAGACAAGAAACATGACACTTTTCTTCATTTTATTCCCAGCAGAAGACATCCAAGCCTGGACACAACAAGGTAAGTCCTTGCCGCGAATTCCTCGCGGCACTTTTAGCGGAATGCTCAGAGTCCCAGGTTCTTTAGTGCAGTATTTATTATTGTGAGCTCAATATATATACAAATATCTACAGAAGCAGTTCATCTAATCAGACAGAGTACCTGCACCTTGAGGCAAAAGAAGACTCCACACTCATCTACACCACTCCACCACTATTGGACAGGCTTCCCTTTTAAACCGGTGACAGCCAATCACATTACTGCTGCGTCATTCTGACCCAGCACTTCCACAGAGAGTATTGGATCTGTAGCCTTATTGGAGTTCACTGATTGGGTCTGCGTTGCTCCGGGACAGGAGGAAGGAAGCCAAATGACACCAAGGTTGATTCAAAGAAGAAAGAGTTTATTCTGCTCTCCGGATAGCAGAAGGTACTTGCGTGATCAAGTCCACAGCAAGTCCAAAGGAATTTTAGGTGGTTCACCGGGGAGTCCCCCGGTGTCTTCCGACACCGGTACGTTCTCCTGGTCAGTGTTATCAGCAAGCCAGATGTCTCTCGCACATGGACAGCTTGAGCGCATCCCACGCCTCACTTGCTGTCACCTTATCAGCTACGTAGACTAGCTGGCTGTCGTCCATTCCAAGGATGATCATAGCCAAGGCTTTCTCATCCTTTTCATCCTCCTCAGGGGGCTGCGGTGGATCTTCCACCACTTTCCACAGGCCCTCACGCTTGAGGAAGTGTTGCATGCGGACTGACCAGATGCTGTAGTTCATGGCCGTCAGCTTCTCCAGCAGCACGCCAGCTCTGGACTGCTCCATTGCTGCAGCTCCCCTCCAGCACCCACGGCTAGATAACAGCCACCTGTACTCATGCGCAGCAGAAGTGTGCTGGGCCCATAACCCTGTCACGAATTCCTCGCAGCGCTTTTAGCAGAAAGCTCAGAGTCCTAGGTTCTTTAGTGCAGTATTTATTATTGTGAGCTAAATATATATACAAATATCTACAAAAGCAGTTCATCTAATCAGACAGAGTACCTGCGCCTTGAGGCAAAAGAAGACTCCACACTCATCTACACCACTCCACCACTATTGGACAGGCTTCCCTTTTAAACCGGTGACAGCCAACCACATTACTGTGGAGGGAGGCTGGGGACACCTGTAAGAGGCTGCAGGTGCAGGTATTAGTCCTCTAAAAAAGTGGGAAGAGCCTAGGGTCAGCGTATCTAGGACAAAAGTGTGTCATGAGAATGAAAGATGAGGCTGCTGGGTTAGACCAGCATCCTTATCTCACAGTGGCCAACCAGATGCCCATGGGAAACTGGAAAGCAGAATTCGAACACAGAGCACTCTCCCCTTCCTGTGGTTTCCAGCAACTGGTATTCAGAAGCATTCCTGCCTCCAACAGTGGAGGCAGAGCAATTAGGACATGCTGAACTTGTCAACTTTCAAATTCCCCAAATGAGGAGTACTAAAGAGTTGTAATAGGGACGCGGGTGGTGCTGTGGGTTAAACCACTGTGCCGTTTGGGCTTGCCGATTGGAAGGTCGGCGGTTCGAATCCCTGCGATGGGGTGAGCTCCCGTTGTTCGGCCCACCTAGCAGTTCAAAAGCACATAGTGCAAGTAAATAAAATAATAATAATAATAATAATAATAATAATAATAATAATAATTTATTTATATCCCACCCTCCCCAGCTGAAGCCAGTACTGCTCCGGCTGGAAGGTAAACGGCATTTCCGTGTGCTGCTCTGGTTTCGCCAGAAGCGGCTTAGTCATGCTGGCCACATGACCTGGAAAAACTGTCTGTGGAAGCGGACAAATGCCGGCTGCCTCGGCCTTAAAGCGAGATGAGCTTTAAGCCCAGAGTCGTTTGCGACTGGACTTAATTGTCAGGGGTCCCTTTACCTTTACCTTTAAAGAGTTGTAACGTGACTTGGGAATTCAGAAGATGTGTAAAATTGCATACAAATCATTAAAACAATTGCCTAGTACTTGCAATCTATTATTATTATTTAGTATTACCCGACATTTTCAGACGGTAAAATTGAATTTTTTTGGTTTTCCAAAAGCAGTTGATGTAGCTGGTGGGGTCTCCTCCCTGTGACTCACCCAAACCTTCCCCAACCCTTAGAACGCCCTCTATAGATACTATGGACTCAAGCTGCGGGATTCCAGGAGCGCAGAGACAGTCCACCAGTACCTGCACTTACTCCTGAGGTTGCCTCTCGAAGAGGAAGCAGACAGAGAGGTGAGTGAATGTGTGGGATGTCAGGGGGGAGGAGAGCCAGCGGGACTGGGACTGCGCTCACACGGAGACTGTCCTGGAAGAGCCTCCTCCTTCTGAACCCTCTTGATTCAAGCGCCTCCCCAGGCTGCTCCCCAGTGTCCCACCACCACAATCCAGGGTCCCCCACTCTTACTCATCCAGCCAGTCCCTGACATTACCCCACCAGCCCTCTGTCCTGATTTCCGGATTGGTCTCTGCTCATGACCTTCCTCCCTCCAAAGATTTTGTACCCACCCACTCACCCCCTCAAAGCCTCTTACAGGAGCAACTGCTTTTCAGCATTCAACATATCTGGGCAGATTTGTTTAGTTTTGGGTTAGATCAGAGCAGCCAGCAAGTGGCCCTCAATGCCTTTCTTGGCAGCCCTCAGCAAGCTTGGAGGCACCCCTACACACCTGTAGGCCTTGCACTGCCTTCCCAAAGCTGGGTAAGGAGGTGCTGGGCTTGGGGAAGGAGGCAGGTGTGATCTGTCAGGGTCCTAGGGTCCTCAGTTAGCTCTTTCCCACCTTTGGCAAGAAGGTGGGAAGGCTCTAGGTCCCGCCAGAGCCTCGTGCCTCCTTCCCAAAACCCAGCGCCTCACCTGCCTACCTTTGGGAAGGCAGCATGCGGGCCGGGGCGTGTGTGTCAAATTTTGGCCTTGCTCCCCTCTCCCACACGACAAGTCAGTGTGCGGCCCACAGGTTCTGTGCTGAACTACTCTTGTGGCCCACTTGGTATGAGAAACTGGAGCACCCTGGTTTAGATGGTGCATATTCCTGCTCTGGCGCCTTTGGGTGAGCGGTGGATTACAAATACTTCCAGGGAATAAATGATGCATTTTAATGTAGTTGAGTATTTAATGAAGCCAAGAACTGTATCACAAGATTTGAAAATGTCAGAATGCAAGGCATCCTTGCGTTGCAAGCTGCATGAGTCTGGGAGGTGTGGTCTGGTCAGTTCACATCAGAATCCACAGAAATATCGTTCTTCAAACCACCCCTATTATTATCCGGGATGAAAGGATCTCTTCAAATTGGTTCTCTAAGTGTCTCATTTCTCCATTCTTAAATTTGGTTCCCCACATTTCACAGGAATCTGCTTACAGAATCACATTTATCCTCCATCCCTCATGATCAGCTTAGCTTAATGGTTGCCATCAATTTCATTTTAATTGATTTTATTTAATTTTTATAATGAAATGTTTTTAGAATGTTGTACTATTTAATTGTTGTTAGCCGCCCTGAGCCCAGCTTTGGCTGGGGAGGGCGGGATATAAATAAAATTTATTATTATTATTATCACTAATTGCAATCAAGAAAATGACATGTTTGACGTGCCTCATTCTCCCTAGGGAATTTCTGAGGCTATCGGTGTGGCTTCAAGCACCCATATTTCACAGGTGCTGATGGCAGTGCGGGACTTCGGCCACGCAGCCATTGCAAGGAATACTGAGACGTCTGAGGTAAGGGTGTGAAGTGAGGAAGGAGCGTAGCAAGAGTGTAGGTCAGCCATCCCCAGCCTGGTGCCCCTTCCCCATCCGTGTGTTTTGAATTGGAACTCCCATCAGCCCCTGACAGCATGGCCAATGGTTAGACGAAGATCCTGGCGGATTGGATCCTTAGCGGCTCTTTACATCCACACCAAAGCATGTTGGAAAAGAACGAATCCTGCCCCATTTCCAAACATGCTCTTTTTCAAGGGATGGGATCCTTACCATTCCAAAAAGGCAATTGGATCTGCTCTCAGTATGGAAGCCAGACAGCTTCCTCTGTGGGTATGTCTCAGTCATCCTTCTGAAGTGGGCTCCAGCAGTCCTGTCTCTGTGGCTCCAGATCCTAGATCTGATCTGATCCCTTGGCTCAGTCAGTCAGTCAAACAAACAGATTCGTTAGAAACCATTGGTCACCCCCCAAAGTACACTGACCCCTGTTTTTAGGTTGGTTGTCAGATGGTTGGTTGGCATTTCTTCAATAGTGGAAGCTAATGGGGACCCCCAAGGGTCATCTAGTCCAACCCCCTCCAATGCAGGAATCTTAAGCATCCCTGGGAGATGGCCATCCAACCTCCAACGAAGGAGAGTCCACAACCTCCCAAGGGAGAGTGTTCTGCTGTCAGAAAGCTTTGAATGAAGAACCTCTTAGAGTTTGGAAGAGGGGACACCTCTCCAACTGAGGGGAGGGAGCAGAACCCAAGAGAGAAGGCAGGCGGCAGGCTGGGAGAGGCAGAGAGAAAGAGGGGAGAGGTTTCAGCTGCACCCCCTGCCCAATTTGCTCTCGTGCAAGGGTTCTTTTGCCTTACGGGAGTGCCTGCTGGCCCCATTCAACTATGTTCTAGAGTAGACCCACTGAATTTAATGAAGATGACGAGGCCCATTCATTTCGACAGGTCTACTTGAAGCAAAGCATAGTTGAGTGTCGCTCTCTGTGTTCACCTCCATATATTTGTCAATTAAGCGAATTATTACAAAGGCATGTGAGGAGAATCAGAACTTACAGGGTTAAACAGTTCTGTGTGACGTCTCACATTCTGAGGCGTGGTTATGTTCACATACGGGAATCTTTCTTTGTGTGTGAGTTTCCTTTCATTTTTGGCTGAGAGGCGAAAGGATGTCTGCTCTTTCGCCGGGCTGATTTATGATGTTTTTCTACTCATTAAAAGACTGTTGGAGTTTAGCAAGAAGCCTGCATTCAGTCTGATTTATTATCCACACACAAGGCAACAGTTTCTGCCCCTGCAAAACTCTGCTAAGGACTATGCTAAGAGAGCTAAGGGAGCTCAAGTTTTCTATCGGCACAGACGTCCATCGGCGCAGCAGAAGTGTACTGGGCGCCATCTTATCTCACAAGGCATAGTAACTGCGTGCGGATCTAACAGTTCCATAACCTGAGGGGGCCTTGGGGTCATGTGCCCCCGACTCTCCAATTCTCCAACCCAGCTGGAAGGAGATCAGATCCTTTTCCTTCCACTTTCAGTTAACTTCCCTCAAGCTTCCCTCAAGGGAGCAGGAGCCGATGAGTCCAAGGCTCATTCACACAATAATAAACCATAGTTTATCACAGAGGTAACCAAAATGGTGCCCTTCAGATGCTACAGACTGCAACTCCCATCCCTCCTGACCTCTGGCCATGCTGGCTGAGGCTGATGGGAGCTAGAGGCCAACCTATGTTGATGCCCTCTGGTTTATTGTTACATCTGAACGCAGCCCTGAACTCTCTTGTGCTCTGCCATCCAAGAGAAATGAAACCCAGGAGTGTGGTACCTCTGGATTTTTGCTGTGAGTTGGTAAATGACCAAGGAAATTTCCCAACCCTCACTATGGAGAAGATGAGCAGATCCACCTGGTTCATTTTAATTTTTAAAAAGCAGCTCCCATGGAAAAGAGCACCAGTGGTCAGTCTACCCTACACTGTCCTGCACTTTCTCCCTGGTTGACTGACCGAACCCAAAGAGAACACCTTCATGGTTCCTCATCATCCTGGGGGAAAAGTGACCAGTGGGGTGTCACAGGGTTCTGTCCTGGCCCGTTGTTGTTCCACTTTTTTAAAAATAAAAGACTTGGATGAAGGAATTGAGGGGATGCTCATCAAATTTGCAGATGACACCAAACTGGGAAGGGTAGCCAATGCCACAGAAGACAGAATCGGGATTCAAGATAACCTTAACAGATTGGAGAACTGGGCCCAAACTAACAAAATGAAATTCAATAGGGTCAAATGTCAGGCTCTATATTTAGGCAGGAAGAACCCGATGCACATATATAGGGTGGGGGAGCCCTGGCTTGCCAGCAGTTTGAGTTTCCTGGAGGAAAAAAAATACAAAATTTGTAAGTCTGCACAACAAGTTGTTGTTGCTTAGTCGTTTAGTCGTGTCCGACTCTTCGTGACCCCCTGGACCAGAGCACGCCAGGCACTCCTGTCTTCCACTGCCTCCCGCAGCTTGGTCAAACTCATGCTGGTAGCTTCAAGAACGCTGTCCAGCCATCTCGTCCTCTGTTGTCCCCTTCTCCTTGTGCCCTCCACCTTTCGCACAACAACTTACTGACTACTAATATTTTCCCAGCTGCTAAAAGGTCCCAACTAAATGGTGATTTGTCTCCAATTGCACTTAAGGTTCCCAAACTCACTTTCCCCATCCTTTCCCTCCAGAATACTAGCGAGACGAATGCCAGTATCACCGTCATCCTTTGCTGTGGTCAAATGGCATCCGGGGCACGGCAGGATGACCTCCCCCTTTTTATAGACCTCATCACAGAGGAGCTCCTCTTCCAATTCCAGAACAGCAGGAAGGTATGGCTCTGATTATCACACGGACTCCTGTTGTTTGTTCTCTCAGCTATACCATACTTTTCCGTGTATAAGACGAGGGTTTTTATTATTATTATTAAAAAATGATGTTTAAAAATGAGGGTCATCTTATACACAGAGAGTGCATTGGGGGGACGTGGGTTTGGTTGCCGCTGCAAGCCGGAGATAGTCAACAGCTATTGTGTGCGTTATTGGTGGCTGCAGCAAGGGGTGGTGTTGATTGGCTGTCGCTGCGGAAATTGGGAAGGCGATTGGCGGTTTCTGCCGGCGAGGGACAGACAATAGGTGGGTTTTGCGACATGTGTGAGTGGCAGCATAGGTTCAGCGGGTGAGCAATTTTTGGAATCCCCTCCCCCAAATAGCTGAACAACTGTGGGTAATCCTACCCCCGAAAAGCTCAGCAACTCTGGGCAATCCTTCCCCCATTTTCTTAATTTGGAGTCCCCCAAAATAGGGGGTGTCTTATACTCGAAAAAATATGGTATATTCTGCCTTTCTCCTGTCATACGTCTCCAGGAGGTGTGCAACCATTTCCCCCGTGGTCACCATCCAGGCACTGAGCAGACCTCCTGAGCTCCATCAAGGTCCTTGCACCACATGCCTTCAGACTGTGCCCTAGGGCAGGGTTTTTGGCTTCATCCACCGAAGGGTTGTAGACTGGGGTGTATACTGGCTCCACACTTAGGACCAGATGGGGCATTACAGCGGTACCTTGGTTCTCAAACTTAATCCATTCTGAAACCAAAGCGTTCCAAACCAAGGCATGCTTTCCCATAGAAAGTAATGCAAAATGGATTAATCTGTTCCAGACTTTTTTTAAAGAAACCCTAAAACAGCAATTTAACATGAATTTAACTATCTAACAAGACCACTTCTGGGTTAGGGTTAATTTTTGGATTGGTATCTGAAGAAGTGTGCATGCACACGAAAGCTCATACCTAGAACTAACTTAGTTGGTCTTTAAGGTGCTACTGGAAGGAATTTTTTGTTTTTGGATTGGGTTAGTGTTAGGGTAAGGATTAGAATTAGGATTAGGGTCAGTGTGGCTTTATGTTTCCTTGTGATTTTGATTCAAACTCAATTTTATAAAATCCCTTCTCCTTTCAGAATGAGGCTTTGAAGAAGAGCTTTATGAAGGCAGCAACTCTAACAACCAAGGCGCTTGTGCAATCGAATGTGGGATATGTCACCTTCCCCCACAAAGACGAGCTCACCTTCTGCATCACAGTGAGTAAAAAGAAAAAGAAAAAAAGAGGGGGAATCTCCTGGGGTTTCTTTTCAGAGCGTTTTTTCTTAAAAATAGCTGTGTAGGTCTAGCTCTGGGTTGCATGTTCTGATCATCTGGCCCCAAACCATTTCTGGGTGGTCACGTTCTGCTCCAACTCAAGTTTCCAAACCCACTTGAAAGGCAGCCCTACATTGTGGCAACCTCAGTAGGATGTCACCAGTGCCTAAGTAAAAGAGGCTAGGTTCTCCCAGGAGGAGAGGGCTGTCAATGGCTCCCAGCCATGATTGCTATGTTCTACCTCCACAGAGGAAGGAAGCAATGTTTCTGAATATAGTTGCTGGAAGCCACAGGCGGGGAGAGGGCTCTTGGGCTCATGGTCTGCTCCCTGGTTTCTCACAGACGTCTGGTTGGCCACTGTGAGAATGCTGTGAGGATGCTGGACTAGATGGGCCCTTGGCCTGGTCCAGAAGGCTGATCTTATGCTGTTCTTATGCGGTAGAGCTCTGCCCAGGAGAAAAAGGGATCTTATTCCCAGATCCAGGAAGCCCACTCTCCTCCCCTAGGAGGACCCACTTGCCAATTGCAAAGAAGTTGTCAAGTGGGCTGGATAGAGAGCACAACTCAGGGCTTGGTGTGGTGGTGGCAGGGATGGCGCCTCCAGTTCCCTGACATGCTGTGTGCTTCCCCACCACAGGAGGTCATCAAAGAGGAGCCAATGGCATCACTCACCATCTTACAGCCCGCAATGGAAACGATCATTCGCATGACGTAAGTACGGCCAGACACAGTACATATTTCTTCACCAGGTTTATGGACTGCTGGGTGCTGATCCTTTCCTCTCCCCTTCTTTCTCTTTTCAGTGCCTTGAGACCACGCATGGACCCCCTGCTCCGGTCTCAGCTGCTACAAAAAACCACCAGGAAGGTCTTCCAATTGCCATCATTGCAGGTTACGAAGGTCAAAGCCGGGAGCTCCGTGCCGGCAACACAGAGCCAGGTGACTGGACCTTCTGCTTCTGGAGGAAAATGGGGTTGCCAGGTTAAAGGATTTGAGGGCAAAGAGTCTGAGCCGTGTAAGCTGCAAAGAATGCTGCCCGAGACACTTGACCCATCACAATGATGTAACAGCCAGAGACTTGGGGTGTATATTTTTGATTTTAATCCTGTTTCCATATTTATTGCATTTCACCTTTGGCTAGAATGCATCCACGAATGATTCCTGCATGCCTGCATTTTGTGACTCTCATGCCTCCCTCCTACGCTGCATTTATTTTTATTTGTTTGCTTGTTTGTTTATATGCTGCCCATCTGACTGGGTTACTCTAGCCACTCTGGGCGGCTTCCAACAAATTAAAACACAGCCAGACATCAAATATTTAAAACTTCCCTATGCAGGGCTGCCTTCAGATGTCTTCAGATGGAAGTATAATGATGTATCTCTCTGACATCTGATAGGAGGGTGTTCCACGGGGTGGGCCCCACCACCAAGAAGGCCCTCTGCCTTGGAACACCCCAAGGAAGTTGAGCCCAGTGTGGAGTCCTGTATCTTTATATCGCATGACCTGTAACCTTATATACATCAAGAAACGTTTGATGTTTATGACTCTTTGTGTGCCTTGCTTGAACCCCTGCATAAGCTTTGTTACGAATTTGGACTAGAAGGCTCCAGAGCATATGGGATTTCCATGGGGGTCTTCAGCTTCTAACTGCTTTTGCTTCTCTCCTTCCAGGACTGTTATCACGAAACTATCGACATCTGGCTCAACATGCTCACCAGCTTGCTGTCGGAGGCCCCCTCTCTGGAGACGCTGCAGAAGATATTAGTGGTAAGGGAGTCCCCAAGGTGTCAGAGCAGGGGTAGCAGCAGCTCCCATGCCGGAGGACAGACCCTCTTGAAATGATTGCACGGGGGGCATCTGTGGCCAACTCGCTGGTTGTGGGTGCTGATGGTCAAGTGGGCCTCTGTTCTGCTAGCAATGCTTGTGCAAGGCACACAAGATATGTCCTCTGCTGATGGCCTGTGGGGAAGGGCCGTGGCTTGGGGCAGAGCATCTGTCTTGCATGCCCAAGGTCCCCGGTTCAGTCCTCAGCACTCCAGGTGGGGCTGTGAAAAGGCTCTCTGTCTGAAAGGCCAAAGGGCCAACTGCCAGTCCTCATTACCTGTGGATCAATGGCTGGGCTTGGTCTAAGGATGCTTCCTGCATTCCATTGCTATGGCTGTGGTGAGGTGTATGTTGTATTGTTGTAATTATCACACACACAAACACACCAATGACAGATTGCAGGGCAGTTCACAACATAAAAATACAAAATCAGAACAGAAAATGCATGATAAAGCAAAAGCAACCCAAGAGCCAATTAATATCTAATTCTACTAAGCTGCCTCGAGTCCCTGTCTGGGAAAAAGGTGGGCTATTATTATTATTAATAATAATAATAATAAACAAATTGCAGCAAACTTTCTCCTTTACAAAACAACCCCCTTTTGCAATTTGTCCCCTCTATGAAGCTTTGTGAATTTGCAAACCTGGATTAAGGGTTGTCCTTCCATGTGATGACGATGATTTCTCTCCCGCAGCACACAAATGGCTGGATTGACTCCACAAAAATCAGTGAGAGGCAAAGAGCAGTCAAGACCACCAACGTACTCCTGAAATATGTCTCCGAGCATTTGGACTTTGATGTGAGTGACCAAGGCTTAATGCTGCAATTTCAAATCGTATTGCGTTGGAAAGTTCAGGTGTGAACTAGATGAAAGCTGTATGGCATGGCCATTCCAGGGGAAGGTGCCAGCCAGTGCTATTTTTCTAGAAAAAGAGGTGCCAGGACTCACCATGAACTCACCACCCTTGTTCTCTTATAATGGCAATAGTGCCCACCTGAGAGGTGCCAGTGTTAGCTTTTTGCAGTATAGTAGCACTGCAGAGAGCTTGCTGGGGAGACAATGCATAAAAAGGGACTCAAAAATAACTTAAACAAGATTTTAATAACAAAAACAAAAACTCCTTATACACTAAATACACCAACAACAAACCAGACCCAACCACCAACCCATCCCCCAGGGTAATGGGAAAGCTAGGTGCTGCTCCTTATATACTACACCCAAATGCTGACACAGCTTAATCAATACAACTCAGCACCTGCTATGTTTCACAGCTGTAAAGCTGGGTCTCGTTATTTTGCTCTGGCCCCTTAAAGACATACACAACTGAGACCTGGGAGAGGAGACGGTGGAAGAAGATTGGAAGAAATTTAAGATTTACCTACAAAAATATTGTAAATTGTATGAATGTTAAGAAGGATGCTAGAGTATAAACAACTTGGCACCATTGAGTTCAAGGAAGGGAATTATGAAGATAAGATAAATTTAAGAAATGATAAAAATTTTGGAATATGTTGGTTATATCTAAACTTTTTAAGATTCGAATAAAATGATAGTTAAAATTAGAGGTATAACATTGAAAATTAGTTATGAAGACTAAAAACAAGGGGACAAATTTGCTGAATAAAATTATAACTAAGAACGCAGGAGCGGGAGATGTGAGGGAGTCCAAAGCAGTGAAAAGATCTATGTTAAGAGATGTGATATTGTATTGTTTTATTGGAATTGTGATTTACAAAAAATTGTTAATAAAAAATATATTTTTTTTAAAAAAAGACATACACAACTGGTGGAACAATGATGAACCTTTACATTTAAAGAAACCATTCAACATTTCCCCTGCGGTTCATCATTGTGGAACAAAAACATAAAGCATATTTTGTACATGTCTTTCATGTGTAACCTTTGGAAGTGCTTTAGTAAAAATGTCTGCAATTTGATTGTCACCTGGAACATATTGAAATACAATCATTTCATCAGCAATTAGTTTCTTTACAAACTGTAAACGTAACCTTAAGACTCTAGTGTGCTGCGTATTGGTCTCTGAAAACAGGATAGCGAGTCCACTCTGGGAATCAAGGTAAACTCTTACTAGTAGTGTTACTTTCATCTGTAGGTCTGCAAATACTTGCAGATACCATTCCACATCACAAGTGGCCTGAACGCATGCACATAATTCACTCTCTGTTGTGGAGAGACAAATAATGGTTTGTGTCTGGGACTTCCATTCAAATGGACAACCTTTATAACAAAACACCATACCAGACACACCCCTGCAATTATTTTGTTCCACTGCATGAGATGCATCGCAGAAAATTTCAAAACCTTTGTCAATACATGATGTAAACTGCAACCTAGAATGTTTGGTATGTTTAAAGTACATTAAAACTCTCTTAAGAGCAGAGAAACATTGCGTAGTGGGCTTTTCCACAAATTTTGCCAGAAAGTGAAAAGCATAAGTTATATCTGGTCTTGAGATTCTTTGAATGAAATTTAGCTTGCCTATAGCAGAACGATACAAAGTTTTGTTAGGAAATGGCTTATCTTCACCTGTAAAGGTGAAACCACATACCATAGGCGTTTCCTTCCCATTTGCATTTTCTTAAACCCATTTTGAATCAATAAGTCTCATTTCTGGGGTTTGTGGTACAAGAGACCAGGTGTTATGCTCTTTTAAAGAAGCTATCTCAGAGTTGATAGCTTTATACCAATTTACTTGGTGCTTAGGTAAATTCTGAACATCATCGTAGCTTTTTGGCTCAAAAACCGCCTTATTGGCATACACAGTATTTAAAAGTTCATCTGCAAAACGTTGTGGCTTCTGTCTCTTTCTATCTGAACGTCTCAGTCCGGAAGGAGAGTCAGACTCCTCAGACTTAATGGGACTAAGTAAACTACTCGTTTCAGGTTGTAAATCATCATTGTCAGACTGAAGAGGTGCCTGTAGGCTAAGATCACGGTCAGAAAACTCAAGAGAATCTAACCTCCCCTCGGGTGCCTGTGACTTTAAATCATCAAACAAATTATCAGATTCAACAGGCTTTTTGTCTTGTTCCATTAATTCAGAAGCACCATTTCCTGCTGCTGCTGCTGCTGCTTCCTCTTCTTCCTCAGTATCATTTATACCGTTAGTATCTTGGAAAACAGCAACGCCATTCCAATTTACAGTTTGTATCATGCTTCTGGTAATATGAAATTTGCCAGTTGCTGGTATGTAAATTCTGTACGCCCCCTTCTGGTAGCCCATTAATTTTCTCAGAACACTACACTCACCCAATTTCTGCTTAGCGGGATAATGCATAATTACATCTGAATCCCAAATGCGTAGGTATTTCAGATTAGGGCGTTTTTTAAACAGCTTCTCATAGGGGGTGACATCTAAACCAGAATGATAACTGCAATTTCTAACGTAACAAAAGGCATTGAGCGCTTCAGCCCAAAAGACTTTGGGCAGATTAGCATCGTACAGATAAGTTTTAACCCCTGCCTGCAGGTCATGCTGCACAACTTCAACAAGCCCATTTTGCCAGGGACTTCAGGGGCAAGATAACTCGTGAGTAGGCCCCTGTGCCTCAGAAGAAAATTCCCCGCCCCGGTCAGAAAACAGATACTTAATTTGTTTGTTAAAATGCATTTTTTACCCAGTTGCAAAAAGCTCTGTATTTCTCAAATGCTTGGGACTTCTCAGCTATTGCATAAGTCCAACAATATCTACTATACTGGTCTATCAGGGTAAGCCAGTACTTAGAACCTCCTAATGATGGTGGGAGTGGCCCAACTAAATCACAATGTACATGCTCAAATGGCTCAGTTATTTTCCTATCTGAGCACCTACCCTTGCGTGCAACCTTAATCTTATTCTTGCAACAGGATAGACATTGCATAAAGAATTTACATGGTTTTAAGTTTAGGCCATTAACAATATTCTTTGTCTTAATCACATCAGCAAAATTCAGGTGTCCCAGAATTCTGTGTGCTTCATGGACACACCCGGAATGTGGCCTTACACTCCTCAACCCCTGGCTTGACTGTGCTGCTCTGCAATTTATAGGCGATTGGGAGTAGGTGTGAAAATACAGTCTATATAATCAGAGTCCCGGGCATACAATAGACATTTGTTCCCATTGAAAAACTCACACATTGACTTTAAGAAACGCACAGTTATGCCTTGACGAGCAAAACTTCTTACTGACAATAAATTGTCCACTGACGGGCAGTAAATGCAGTTCGCTATCGTAATGTTTAAAGAGTCAAGTTTAATAGTACCCCTGCCAAGCGACTGCAAGACTTGTGAATTGGCTAAATGTACATTACCAATTTCCTCTTCGAAAGAAATAAACAAGCTTCGATTGTTGCAAATGTGCTGAGATGCTCCTGAGTCCACAATAAAAAACTTCCACTTGGCACCTTTAATTCTTTTACGATCTGTAGTCCGAGCATGAAAAGCTCGCGGCTCGTTTCTGTCTTTACGGTACAATGTCGGCTGCTGGGCTGATGACTGTGACTGACGAACAGAAACAGACTTGGGAGTACTTTGCTTTCTTTTGGATCTGCAGTCCTTTGCAAAATGTCCCTGCTTATTGCAGAACCAACAACGCTTTGCAGCTTTAAATGCAGTCGTATCAACACAAGTTTGCATATGGCGTTCCTCATTGTTTCTGGAAATAGGAGTGCTTATGGCACAAGCCTCCCTTCTATCCAACTCGCCCATTAATCGTGCCGTTATTTTTTTTAAATAATTTTTTATTAAGATTTTAAAGGTTACAAAAAAATAAGAAAAAATACAGTCAAAAAAGAAAATAAGAATAAAAAAAATACATATATCAAAATACAGAAAAAAGAAAGATAAAAAACAAAGGTAAAAAGAAAAAAAAGAAAAAAAGCAAATCAAACCTTTAACTCGCTTAGTTGCAATCACTTATTTCCTTGACTTCCTCGTGCCTCCCATTTTTGTATTCTAATTCTGTTAGATATTCTAGCAAATCCTTCCAACCTTGTTTTTATCCTAATAGTTTATCTTAACATACTATACTTCCCCTCTTTATATTTTAATTCATATAAATATTTCAACACATCCTTGATCTTAATTTTATCCTCATATCTTATCTTAATATACTGTAATTTTCCATTCTTTCCTTCACCAAGTTATCATCCACTTTAACTTTGTTTAATCTTATTTCCCATTAAAACTTATATATCTGTACTTATTCTTAAGACATTTCCCCTAAGGTCAAAGAAAAAATTCAATTCCGCGATTTTCCCATCTCTCATTTTAAAAAAAACAAATTTATATTATATATACTTTAGATTCCCAATTTTCTTTCACCAAATCCCCTCCCCGGTTTCAGCCCCTCAATAGTTCCATTAATCTCAGAAAACCATCAGCCCGGAGATCTTAAATCCGAGGCTCTTAAGTCTGTCCCCTCTGCCAGTCTTTTTGATAGTCTTTAATGTTGAAAATCAGATCTTGGGGAAGCCCCAACCCAACAGTCATCATATTACTTCCTGCCAAACTTCCATAGTTAAAAGTAGGGCCTATAAAGTATTCCAAATCTTGTTTCACACTCTTTTCAAATCCAAAGGCCCCCAAAGCTCCAATCTTCCAATCTCCACCTGGCTCGGATTTATATTCCAAAGGTCATTTGATCTCCACATAGGGTGATCTCTCCATCTTTCATCTTCCAGGCCAAACCAGGCTTCCATCTCCAAATATTTACTTCTCCTAGTTGTCATCATGTAGGGCCTCAAGTAGTAATCCACTATTGGCCTCTGTAGGGTTACGGCTCCCCCTTTCCTCACTTTGCTCACAACAAGATTCTCCTTTTCAAATGTTTCAATTTGTTCAGTTGAAAGAGGTTCCTGTGCTTGGTTCTTGTCCACTTCTTTGCCAAAACCTACTTTTGTTTCCAAGATTACCACGTTAGTAGCCATAACATTTATCTGGTCTTGCAGCTTTCCCAAGAGATAAAATGTCCTGTTCAGTTCACACTCGATTTCCTTCCTAACAGCCATACTTAAATAGTCCAAGGTCAAAAACTAGTTTCTCAAGGCTTTTATCTTTAGCTGCATCCTTACGACAATAACCCAAAGCTCCCTCTAGAGGGATTCAAATTCTTTTTCACTCCTTCCAGCACAGACCCAAAGGTCCCATACATTGAATTATAACAGTTCCTTTCTTCCTTTTAAACATAAAGTTGTAACAAAAACAGGCAGTAGAAACAAAGTCCTTCTTTTGTATCCTAACAGCTAACTTGACAGCTGTCAAATCACTGTCAACGGGCTCACACAGACCACTCCCGGGTCTGGGGATGTGGCACTTCAATTTCACGGATTTTAACCTTCTCCTGCAGGTTCCCCTGCTTTCAAAAAAGATATTGATGATAGTTTCAATCAATGGAATTTAGGTCCTTTACACAAAACTCTCCACGACCTTAGTTAACTGGTTCTTTGCTTCAGTTTATTTACAGAAAGGGGAGGCGGACTTCCTGTTTGGACCTTCCCTGATCGGTACCAATTATTTTTTTTTTAAAAAAAAACTTTAAATACTTTAGAATTCCAATTTCCGTTCTACTCACGGGTTGTTGTTTAAAATCCATTTGTCCACAAGAAAAAGTCAGCGCGCTCTGGCAACGGCTACGCGGCTTCACTCCGTAAAAATAGCGGTCGATTCAAAACACCGCGCTGCTCACCCCACGTCACTTCGGAACCCCCGAAAAGGGGTTTCCCTGTGGGTAGGGGAGCGCTCCTGGTGTCAACCGAATCCCACGTTCCCAGGCTTCATCCACCTGGGATTTCTAAAGGGTCTCCGCCTTCGCCGCGGCGGTACGACCCGAATTCCACGGAGCGGGTTCCTCTCAGTCAGAGGAATGCTGCCATTGTCGATGGCGCTAACCCGGAAGTCCACTAATCATGCCGTTACCCCTTCCACGGTTAATTGTGCTGGTGGAACGGCAGATATCTGGCTAGCTACACCATCAAAGTCCTCATTAAGGGAAGAAAGAATGATAAAAACATACTGAATATAAGGTATCTCCATGTCCCTTCGAATTAATTCGCAGTGTATTGCCTCCAGACGTCTCAAGTGTGCTGCCAAATCACTACCAGGCTGCAACTTGGTCTGGTACAGCTGCTTGAAAAACGTCAATGCAGACACTGACTCTTTTCTAATATGCACTGCTGCAAGACTGTCCCACATTTCTTTGGCAGTTTTCTTATTTCTTATATAGACTACTTGCTGGTCACTGACTGCCAAATTAATTATTGCCCTGGCTTTTGCATCTCCTTTCGACCAAGCATTAGTTACAGGGTCAGGAGGGTCATCAGTTACATAGGTCCATACTTCTCTAGAGGTCAAAAGCGCCTCCACCCGAAAAGACCATAAACTATAGTTCTCATCTGTTAGCTGTGGGAACACCAGAGCCTTCTCAGCTTCTGGAACCCGGTCAACCATTCTGGAACTCTTCCAGACCCACAGAAACTACACTAGCAGGAGAAGGAGTTTTCAAAGCTTTCTCAGAGTCCAAAATAAGGCAGTCATCCACTCAGCAGCTGGGCCCATAACCAAAGATGTTAGCTATTTGCAGTATAGTAGCACTGCAGAGAGCTTGCTGGGGAGACCATGCATTAAAAAAGGACTCAAAAATAACTTAAACAAGGTTTTAATAACAAAAACAAAAACACTAAATACATCAACAACAAACCAGACCCAACCACCAACCAATCCCCCAGGGTAATGGGAGAGCTAGGTGCTGCTCCTTATATACTACACCCAAATGCTGACACAGCCATTCAACATTCAACCATTCAACATTCAACCATTCAACAGCCAGAACTGAGTTCCAGTGAGTTCTGGCTGGGGAAAAAGCCCTGGGGCAAGCCTAGGGTGGGCCACCTAAGCACAGCTCTCTTGCCCTGTGCCCCTCTGCCACCTTTGCCGACTGAGAGCCAGTGTGGTGTAGTGGTTAAGAGTGGTAGTCTCCTAATCTGGGGAACCGGGTTCACGTCTCCGCTCCTCCACATGCAGCTGCTGGGTGACCTTGGGCCAGTCACACTTCTTTGAAGTCTCTCAGCCCCAGTCACCTCACAGAGTGTTTGTTGTGGGGGAGGAAGGGAAAGGAGAATGCTAGCCGCTTTGAGACTCCTTAAAGGGAGAGAAAGGCGGGATATCAAATCCAAACTCTTGGGGACTTTCGGGTTAGCGCCATCGGTAATGGCGGAATCCTTCTGACTAGGAGGATCTGCCTCGAGGAAATCGGGTCTGTACCGCTACGGCGAAGTGGAGACCCTTCAAAAATCACAGGCGGGAGAAGCCTGTGAGCGTGGGATTCGGCGGGCACCTTTTGGGCCCCCCCAATTCGCAGGGAATACCGATTACGGTTCCGGAGCGAAGCAGGGTGAGCGGCACGGTGCTGTGAATCAACTGCTTTTTCCTTGGAGCGAAGCCGCACAGCCGTTACCGGAGAGCGCTGACTTCTTCCTGTGACAATTCGACCTCAAAAGCAACTACCCATGAATAGGAAAAATTGGAAGTATAAAAGGACGAAAAAGACTTAATTTGGCACCGATGCGGGGAGGTTTAAACAGGAAGTCCGCCTTCCGCTTTTGTAAATAGATCAAAGCAAAGAGACTACAAGCTAAAGTTTTGGAAATCCGACTGGAAAGGATTAATTTCCTAACACAAAAAGTATCAACCCCCCCCCCCTAGGAAGCAGGGGAAGGAGGGGGGAGTTTTGGACTATATATACCTGCAAGAGAGAGGGAAAGAAGTTAAAATCCACCGCTCAAAACTTGGGAACGGGCTGCCAATAGACAAAGACTGTTGTGCTTTGAACTGCGTATTAACTGTGAATAGACGACTTGCTGACAGCTAGCTCAGCAAGAGAGATACATTGTGGTTAGTTGTCCTCTTCTGCTCTTAAAAAGGAGGGAAAGTAACTGGAAAGTAACAAAAAATTGGAAGTGTTTATTTTTTTTATTTGAGTTTAAAAGGTGTCATTTTGGACTATTGCAACTGTTTCCACCTAGAGGAAGTTTCTGAAATCGATACTAGGTGAATTTTCCACTTGCAAAGAGAAACTGTGTAGTGTTATGGCACATGGGAAAGAAAAAGTAGACTCGTCATTCCCAGACAAAACAACAAGGTCTGGGAAGATTTGGCAGTGAAGACCATCAGCCGTTGGTCTCCCTACCCCATCTGCGACTGTACCAACACAATCTAAGCCTAGTGGAATGTCATCAGAAGATGTTTTAGCGATTGCACTGGCCAAGATTAATGAATCTTTGGAGCAACTTAATAAGAGGGTCGAAGAGACAAATAAGACGGTTGAAGAGACAAAGATGACAGTGGACGAGGCAAAAGTGAAGGTAGACGCAGCAACCACTAAAATTGACTTAAATACAGAAAGCTTAAATAGCTTGGGACAAAAGGTGAACACTAATACAGAATCTATTCAGAAATTGTTGCAGGAATCTACTTTGATCCGACAGACTGCAGATGAAGCCAAGGAAAAAGCTGCTGCTGTGGAATTTAAGATAACACAATTGGAAACAGAGAAAGTCCCAGATCTACAGAGGCAAATTGAGGACCATAAATTGACACTTTCTATGATTGAACTTAAGGAAAAACAGACGAATTTAAGGATTAGAGCTGTACCTGAATTAGAGAAGGGCAGTTTGATAGAATTTGCAGAGTTCTGGAAGTTGGATTTGAAACAAGAAGAATTCAAAATCGTGAGGGCCTTCAGACTTGGAAGAGGAGGAAACAAGAATAAAATAAGGGACTGTCTGATTACTCTCCGATCTAAAGAAGAGAGAGATAAAATTTTGGGTCTGCACTTTCAGAATTCTTTGACAATTCTGCAGTCAAGAGTGGAAATCTTTAAAGATATACCGAAACATCTGTAATGGTTATAAGGGGTTACTTGTGCGTAAGTTGCCGTCACTTTTGGCTAGATTGCCTGGCTAACCATGCTTTTGGCTGAAAGCCCTCACTCCGTGGCCGTTCAGTCGCTTGCAGAATCCGTCAGTGGGCGTTTCTTGAACCTCTTCCAGCATAAGAGCTGTTTGACGCCAAGTCTCCGCCTATCTCCCTGCGTGGGACTCTTCTGTGCAAGGAAGGAGTGGGCAGAGGCGTGCCCGTGCTCTCTCCACTGGTCTCAGATGAAGGGTCCCGGAGACCTCTCTCTGAATCCTCCATCTCCCTCCCTTCTCTACTGGTGTTACGTTGAATTCCTTCCCTCCTGCTGGTCCCCTCTCCTGCATCGCTTTGGAGCCCAGCCTCCACCTCACGCTCCAATGTCAGGTCCCTGACAACATCTTTTGGATCCTAGGTCCAACTTTGGAGATTTGGTTGCCCTGTTGAGAAGGAACAAAATCATCTTCAGGTGGGAATTTCCCCAAGGCCTATTCTTTAGCTTTAAAGGAAGAAAGATAAAGATAAGATCAGTGGAGGAAAAAGATAAGTTTTGGGGAAACCATGGAGAAGATCTGCAGAAAGAACTTGGAAAAGAGCCGGGAGTTTTGGACAGAAGTTCACCAAAAAGAGGGAAATCAACACCACTGACAGAAATAGATAAAGTACTAAGTGCTGTTGGAGGAGAAGCAGAGTAACTACATCATGGCACTGCAAGTATTAAGCTGGAATGTGAATGGACTCAACTCCCCGGAAAAAAGGCGAGAGTCTTTCATTTATTAAAAAAAGAACAATTGGATTTGATTTGTCTATAAGAAACACATGTGATAAGGCTACACAGGAAGATATTGAGCAATAAAAGATTGGGACATGAATTTATTTCATCAGACAAAGTTAAGAAAAGAGGAGTAATACTTTATGCAAAATGAAATTGATGAATCAGGAAATAGAATGGAAGATCAAACAGATGAGACCGAAGACATTTGAATCGGCAAATAAATGTGGGAAACTGCTGGCTTGGCAAATGAAAAAAAGACAAAAACTTAATACTATTACTAATTTGGAAGTGGAGGGAAAGAATATACAGAATCCAGTGGAGATCAGGAAGTGCTTTCAGAGGTATTTAAACATCTATATACACAGGAGACTCAGAAAGAAATGGACATTGATCGATTTTTGAAAATAAATGGATTACAAAAAATCTCTCAAGAAAATAAGCTAATGTTGAATTATAAAATAACAGAACAGGAGGTAGAAGGAGCCATTCAGAACATGCAATTGGGCAAATCCCCAGGGCTGGATGGTTTCACTTCAAGATATTATAGATCCTTGAAAGAATGGCTAGTACAGCCTTTAAAGGAAGTTTGCAATGAAATACTGGAAGGGAAAAAGGCACCAGAGTCGTGGAAGGAAGCTTATATTACACTTATACCGAAAACAGAGTCTGAGAAGACACAGCTTAAGAACTACCGCCCCATATCTTTGCTCAATGTGGATTACAAAATTTTTGCTGATATTATGGCTAAAAGACTAAAAAAAGGTACTAGTAGAAGAAATCCATAAAGATCAAGTGGGCTTTCTCCCGGGGAGACACTTGTCTGACAATACGAGGAATATAATTAACATTTTAGAAAAATTACAAGTGAATATTAACACCAAAGCAGTTTTGATATTTGTGGACGCGGAGAAAGCCTTTGACAATATTTCTTGGAGTTTCATGAAGAAAAATTTACAGGGAATGGGGGTAGGTCAAGGTTTTGAAAATGGTATAGGTGCAATCTATTCAGAACAAAAAGCTAAATTAATTGTAAACAATGTAGTCACAGAGGAGTTTAAGATTGAGAAAGGAACACAACAAGGTTGCCCAATCTCTCCATTGCTTTTTATATCGGTCCTGGAGGTTCTGCTTAATATGATTAGAAAGGACCAATTGATTAAAGGTATACAAGTCAGAGCTAAACAGTACAAATTGAAAGCATTTGCTGATGATTTGGTATTGACACTACAGGAGCCAGAATCTAGTACCAAAAGAGTATTGGAATTGATTCAAGAATTTGGTCATGTTAATAATAATAATAATAATAATAATAATAATAATAATTTATTATTTATACCCCGCCCATCTGGCTGGGCCTCCCCAGCCACTCCGGGCGGCTTCCATAAAAACCAAAAATACAGTAAAATATCACACGTTAAAAACTTCCCTGAACAGGGCTGCCTTAAGATGTCTTCTGAATGTCAGGTAGTTGTTTATCGCTTTGACATCTGCTGGAAGGGCGTTCCACAGGGCGGGGGCCACTACCGAGAAGGCCCTCTGCCTGGTTCCCTGTAGCTTTGCTTCTCGCAATGAGGGAACCGCCAGAAGGCCCTCGGCGCTGGACCTCAGCGTCCGGGCAGAATGATGGGGGTGGAGACGCTCCTTCAGGTATACTGGACCGAGGCCGTTTAGGGCTTTAAAGGTCAGCACCAACACTTTGAATTGTGCTTGGAAACATACTGGGAGCCAATGTAGGTCTTTCAAGACCGGTGTTATATGGTCTCGGCGGCCACTCCCAGTCACCAGTCTAGCTGCCGCATTCTGGATTAGTTGTAGTTTCCGAGTCACCTTCAAAGGTAGCCCCACGTAGAGTGCATTGCAGTAGTCCAAGCGGGAGATAACCAGAGCATGCACCACTCTGGCGAGGCAGTCCGCAGGCAGATAGGGTCTCAGCCTGCGTACCAGATGGAGCTGGTACACAGCTGCCCTGGACACAGATTTAACCTGTGCCTCCATGGACAGCTGTGAGTCCAAAATGACTCCCAGGCTGCGCACCTGGTCCTTCAGGGGCACAGTTACCCCATTCAGGACCAGGGAATCCTCCACACCTGCCCGTCTCCTGTCCCCCAAAAACAGTACTTCTGTCTTGTCAGGATTCAACCTCAATCTGTTAGCCGCCATCCATCCTCCAACCGCCTCCAGACACTCACACAGGACCTTCACCGCCCTCACTGGTTCTGATTTAAAAGAGAGGTAGAGCTGGGTATCATCCGCATACTGATGAACACCCAGCCCCAACCTCCTGATGATCTCTCCCAGCGGCTGCATGTAAATGTTGAAAAGCATGGGGGAGAGGACAGAACCCTGAGGCACCCCACAAGTGAGAGCCCAGGGGTCTGAACACTCATCCCCCCCCACCACTTTCTGAACACGGCCCAGGAGGAAGGAGCGGAACCACTGTATGACAGTGCCCCCAGCTCCCAGCCCCTCAAGACGGTCCAGAAGGATGTTATGGTCGATGGTATCAAACGCCGCTGAGAGATCCAGCAGAACTAGGAAACAGCTCTCACCTTTGTCCCTAGCCCGCCGGAGATCATCAACCAGTGCGACCAAGGCAGTTTCAGTCCCATGATGAGGCCTGAATCCCGACTGGAAGGGATCCAAATGGTCCGCTTCTTCCAGGCGTGCCTGGAGTTGTTCGGCAACCGCTCGCAGGATTTAAGTTGAATAAGTTGAAAACTAAGGTTTTAGAGAAAAATCTAACAGTGATTGAGAGAGAGAAGTTTCAGAAGGAGACAGGATTAACATTGGTTAAGAAAGTGAAATACTTAGGGGTTAACATGACTGCTAAGAATGTGAATTTATTTAAAGATAATTATGAAAAATGTTGGACGGAAGTGAAAAAGGATCTAGAAATATGGACAAATTTGAAGTTATCATTGCTAGGCTGAATTGCTGCGATAAAAATGAATGTATTGCCAAGGATGGTGTTTTTGTTTCAAACACTGCAAATTTTGGACAAAATGGATTGTTTCAAGAAGTGGCAGAAAGATATCTCTAGATTTGTCTGGCAGGGCAAGAAATTTAATATACTAACTGATGCTAAAGAAAGAGGTGGTTTTGCCCTGCCAGACCTTAAGCTTTATTATGAATCAGCCGCATTTTGTTGGCTGAGAGAATGGCTGCTTCTTGAAAACATAGACATTTTGGACCTAGAAGGTTTTAATAATGTATTTGGGTGGCATGCATATCTGTGGTATGACAAGGTCAAAGCACATAAAGCGTTTAAAAACCATATTGTCAGGAAAGCACTGTTTAATGTCTGGATAAGATATAAGGATTTGCTTGAAAACAAAACTCCAAGGTGGTTGTCACCAATGGAAGCAAAGGCTCAGAAAAAGCTCAATATGGAGGCCAATTGGCCGAAATATTGGGAAATTTTGGAACAAGAAGGGGACAGATTAAAACTGCAGAGTTTTGAAAAACTAAAAAACAAAGTACGAGACTGGCTTCATTATTACCAAATAATGGAGGCTTACAATTTGGATAAGAAAATTGGCTTTCTGGTGGAAAAATCAAAATTGGAAACAGAACTGTTAGATCCTAAAACTAAGAATTTGTCAAGAATGTATAACTTGCTGTTGAAATGGAATACTCAGGATGAAATGAAATCTGCTATGATTAAATGGGCACAAGATGTTGGACATAACATTATGATGGCTGCCTGGGAACAGTTATGGACCACAGGCATGAAATTCACGGCATGTAATGCCCTAAGAGAAAACATAATGAAAATGATTTACAGGTGGTACATGACACCAGTCAAGCTTGCAAAAATTTATCATTTGCCCGATAATAAATGTTGGAAATGTAAAGAGACTGAGGGTACATTTTTTCACCTTTGGTGGACATGCCCAAGGATTAAGACTTTCTGGGAGATGATCTATAATGAAATGAAAAGGTATTTAAGTATACCTTTCAGAAGAAACCAGAGGCCTTTCTCCTGGGCATGGTTGGCCAATTGGTGTCAAAGAAGGATAGAACTTTCTTTATGTATGCCACAACAGCAGCAAGAATACTCATTGCAAAATATTGGAAGACACAAGGTCTACCCACCTGGGAAGAATGGCAGATGAAGGTGATGGACTATATGGAACTGGCAGAAATGACTGGCAGAATCCGAGACCAAGGAGAAGAGTTGGTGGAAGAAGATTGGAAGAAATTTAAAGTTTATCTACAGAAACATTGTAAAATTAAGGAATGTTAGAAGGATGTTGGAATGAAGTTATGTGGTTTTAGCAGAAATGATATAAAGGTCTAAGTAAAAATGGATTGTTAATTGGTGAAAGAAGAGAATGTAAAATTATAGTATGTTAAGATAAATTATTAGGATAAAAACGAAGATGGAAAGGATTTGCTGAAATATCTAATTGAACTAGAATACAAAAAAGGGAGGTGTGAGGAAGTCAAGGAAATAAGTAAAGGAAAGAAAGTTATTGTCAGAGCTGCCCGAGGTCCCAGCTCACAAAGGACCAACGCCAGTTCGTTGTTATATACAAAAGTCTTTATTGAAGTTCAGTTTCGATTTCAAAGCCGCGGCGCGTAGCTCTACGTCTCAAACTCTAGACCGCTGAAGCTCCGTCTGAATCTCCTTCCCCCCGACACCAGTTTAAGACTCTAGCCTTGCTCCACCTCTTCCTTTGCTCTTTTCTCCTCTGGGCCCGCCTGTCCGCTGGGGTCTCGCCCTTTCTAGACTCTTCTGACGCTGAGTCCCCTGAGTCTTCCCCCTCCCTCCGGCGGGCTTTAGGACCTGGTTCCCAATCCGGGTTTCCTGCTGTTCCGCGCGCCTGTACATTCGAACTTGGCGCGCGCGCCCAGCCGGCAACCTTCCTCCTAACCGTTACACTGCTCCTGTCACTGCTTCCCCCTTCGGAGAGGCTAGCTGGACCTGACTTCCCCTCCGTTCCCTCACTCTGCGATAGAGGCGTGGCCAGCCCTGATTCATCTTCTCTCCCTGCTGGAGGAGAAGCTGGCCCTGATACATGGGACTCTTTCCCCAAACCACGCTCTGGTGGAGGAGCTGGTCCTGATCTCCCGCTGCTGCTTTGGGAGTCCCCGCTGGCCCCTTGCTTCTGGTGTGTCCCCCCTGGGACCCCCCTTGCACTGGCCATCGGCGCCCCCCTCTGGGAATCTTCTGATTCGCTGGAGAAGCTCATGGAATCTCTCGGGCCACTTTCATACTCCCCTACGCTGCCCTCCGATTCTTCCCCTTCGCTCTCCATTTCCTCTCTCCCCTGTGCCTCTGCTCCTGAGCCCCTGACAGTTATTGTGGTAGTGTAATGGTTAGGAGAAAGGTCACTGGGTTGGCGCGAGAAGCAAGTTCAAATGTACAGGAGCGCGGGACAGCAGAGAGTGAGGATTGGGAACCGGGTCCTAAAGCACGCCGGAGGCAGGGGGAGGAGCTAAGCGACTCAGCGTCGGAAGAGTCCAGAAAGGGCAATGCCCCAGCGGGCAGGAGGACCCAGAGGAGAAGAGTGCAGCGCAGGAGGTGGAGCAGTGCTAGGATCTTAAACTGGTGTGGAAGGGGCGGAGACTCAGACGGGACTTCGCCGATCTAGAGTCTAGACGTAGGGCTGCACGCCCTGGCTTTGAAATGGAAATTAAACTTCAATAAAGACTTTTGTACATAACATCAGCCTGGCGTTGGTCCTCTGTGAGCTGGGACCTAGAGGCAGCTCTGACAGTTATGTAAAGGTTTGATTTGTTTTTTTTTAATTGTCTGTTTTGTTTTTGTTTTTTGATTAAATTGATATTTGTTTATCTTTTTTTTCTAACCTTTAAAATCTTAATAAAAATCCATTAAAAAATAAATAAATCAAATCCAAACTCTTCTTCTTCTTCTTCTGAAAGCATGCCAGACGGTTTTCTCTTGCTGGGCTCTGTGGGACAAGGGCTGACTGTGCATCTCTCTCTCTCCACTTCTTAGGTATCCCAGGATTTCCCCCTTCTTGGACAGCTGGTGGCGCTCTTGTCCCTTCACCTCGCAGACAACGTGAAGGAGATTGGCCTGCAGTCAGCAGAGGCCTTGTACCATCTCCATTACATCATGATAGCCAAAATGGGTGAGGGGGATGCTGGGAAATGGCTGGTTTCTTGTAAGCCGCAGGGTGGGAGATCTGTAGCCCTCCAGAGGCTGCTCCAACTCCCATCATCCCTGAGTGTTGCCCATGCTGGCTGCTGCTGGGGTTGATCAGGGAGTTCAGGAGGGCCAGAATTGTGCTAGCACTGGCCTAACGCCAACACCCCGTTGGCCAGAGATGAGAGGGCAGTCTTGGGGGAGGAATTCACTGCTGATGTTCATCAGAAAAGCCTTCTGGACCTGACCAGTGGCCCAGCCCAGTCCAGCATCCTGTTCCCACAGGGGTTGATCAGATGCTTGTGGGAAGCCAGCAAGCAGAATTCAAGCTCTTTCTACTCCTGTACTTTGCTGCCTCTGACCATGGAGGCAGAGCATAGCCATCCTGGCTAATAGCCATGGGTAGCCTTCTCTTCCATGAATTTGCCTCATCTTCTTTGAAAGCCATCTTGGTCCGTGGCCATCAGTGCCTCCTGTGGCAGGGAGTTCCAGAGTTTAGCTGTGCATTGCAAGAAGAAGGACCATCCTGAAACTTCAGTTTCATTGGAGGTCCAGTTGTTCTCATGTTATGAGGGCAAGAGAGAAAGCTTTCTCTCTCCACTTTCTCCAAGCCATACATTGTGTCTCCTCTTCCTCGCCGTTTTTCTAAACGGAACCGCCCCCCAAATGCTGCAACCAGCATTTGCTCCACAAGCACCCCAGTCCTTTTGGTTGCCCCCTTCTGAACCTTTTTTCCAATTCCGAATTATAATTTTTGAGGTGAAACCAATAATTGTTTTTGTTGGTCCCAGCGGGAAAACTGGAGGTTTTGAGCAGGGAGCACTAATGCTGGGTTCTTTTGCATGCATATTCCAAAACCCGACCCTGCTTAGGTAAGGAACTGGAGAAGAGGAGGAATAAAAATAAGAAAGGCAACATGGTCAGATGGGTCCGAGAAGACTTCTTCATCCCTGGGCCCTCTCTCTTCCACTACAACATCGCAAAAGTGGCCAAGGTAGGGGTGGCCTTTTGTACTCTTTATTGCTAAGACCGCAGCCACTCCCAGTTAGCAAAGATTTGCTCACTCGGGCCAACGGGGCCCTGCCCCACCAACTTCAGCCTGCCCTCAGGCAGCCCACGCCTTCTAGGGATGAGGGAGAGATTCAGAGCAGTTCACACTGGAAGCCAAAGCTATCAGATCAAGGCTTTCAGAAACAACAGGAGAACTGAAACACAACCCGCCTTTGAAATTCACATGTCCTTGAATTTCGCAATGCCAAACAGTGTGTAAAAAAATCCATGCGTGAGCTATTAGTGTAAATAACATTCAGAAATGCATTGTATTAGAATAAATTGCTCAAAGACAAGTGCCCGGTAGCCTAAACTGCATGCAGAATTCTACTTATTGAAATTCTACCAGGTGCTGGGAGACCTAGGGTTCAGATCCCCACTCACGAGTCAGTCACAGTCTCTCAGTCTAACCTACCTCATGAGACTAAAACGGGGAGGAGAGAGAACCATGCATTGCCACCTTGGGCTCCTCAGGGCGGAAAAAGAATAGGAAAAGTTGACTCATTCGATGCATCTTTCACAAGGCACTGCCAAGCCAATGGACTATGCCAACCTTGTGGTGGGTGTTTTTGTTGTATATTAAGAACAAAACACACAGCCGGCAGGTTCCCACCCAGTCTGTTAGGCATTGGTTATATAACGGATAGACACTATTATTCACCCTCTCTGTTCCTGGAGGGATTTTTTTTTTAAATTTTCTAGTCTGATTTTAGATTGAACCTCTTCATGTTCCAATGTCATAACCAATTTAAGATGTGGATCGAAAATAGCAAGGCGTCACCTGACTTTTAGTTTGGTTTGTTGTAAAATCTTTCAGCTACTTAAATAAACACATAAATAGAATCACCAAATTGTAGAGTTGGAAGGGACGTGGGGGTCACTTAGTTCAACCCTCTCAAGGCAGAGTGGAGATGTCTTTCACTTGGTTTGTGAAGGCACCCTTGGACTACTGAAACGTGGTCAGAGTGTGGAGCAGAAGAAAACTCCCTCTTCTTTCTTCTTTGTGCCAGGCTTTTGGGGAGCACCTCACGCCCAGCCAGATCAACGAAGTCGTGTTGAAGGCGATTGACAACCTGACAGTGGAAGACAGAGCCGTCTCTCAGGCTGCAGGAAAGCTCCTGAGGTCCTTCCTTGAGGAATGCGGCATGGAAATGGAGGACGTAAGGCTCAAAACGGAGGCAGGGGGAGCAGGTTTCCTCTAAATCAAACATTCTCTTCGGACTTAGAATTAGCTTGTTTCTGGGAAGTAAGAAGGCATTGTGTGGGAAGTAAGAAGAGCCAGTGTGGTGTAGTGGTTAAGAGTGGTAGACTCGTAATCTGGGGAACCGGGTTCGCGTCTCCGCTCCTCCACATGCAGCTGCTGGGTGACCTTGGGCCAGTTACACTTCTTTGAAGTCTCTCAGCCCCACTCACCTCGCAGAGTGTTTGTTGTGGGGGAGTTACAGATAGGTAGCCGTGTTGGTCTGCCATAGTCAAAACAAAAAATTCCTTCCAGTAGCACCTTAAAGACCAACTAAGTTAGTTCTAGGTATGAGCTTTTGTGTGCATGCACACTTCTTCAAATACACTGAAACAGAAGTCACCAGACCCTTTTATATAGTGAGAAGGTGGGGATGGGTATTACTCAGAAGGGTGGTGGGAATGGGTGATTGGCAGATAGCTGTGATGAGCCTGTTGACGACTCTTAACGACTGCAATAGGTCTTACAGGAAAAAGCAAGGGGTGAGAAGGTGAAAAATGGCTTTGTCATGTATAATGAGATAAGAATCCAATGTCTTTGTTCAGACCAGGTCTCTCCATGGTTTTAAGTTTGGTAATAAGTTGCAATTCAGCAGCTTCTCTTTCCAGTCTCTTTCCTGCTTTTTCCTGTAAGACCTATTGCAGTCGTTAAGAGTCGTCAACAAGAAGAGAACCCAAAATGAAAAAAAGGATAAAATCTTGGAAAAAATAAAGGAAGGAGAGAAGAAGCTGAGAGCAAAACCAAAATCACAGGAGATCCTGAAAGAGATAAAGTTATATCAAGTACAATATATGAAATTGATGAACCAGGAAATAGAATGGAAGATTACAAAATTTTTGCAGATATTTTGGCTAAAAGATTAAAAAGGGTGTTAGTAGAAGAAATTCATAAAGACCAAGCGGGCTTTCTCCCGGGCAGACATTTGTCTGATAATACGAGGAATATAATTTATATTCTAGAAAAATTACAAGTGAATATCAATACTAAGGCAGTTTTGATTTTTGTGGATGCAGAGAAGGCCTTTGACAACATTTCTTGGAGTTTTATGAAGAAGAATCTACAGGGGATGGGGGTAGGTCAAGGTTTTGAAAATGGTATAGGTGCAATTTATTCAGAACAAAAGGCAAAATTAATTGTGAACAATGCAGTGACAGAAGAGTTTAAGATTGAGAAAGGAACACGACAAGGTTGCCCAATCTCTCCATTGCTTTTTATATCGGTCCTGGAGGTTTTGTTAAATATGATCAGAAAGGACCAATTGGTTAAAGGCATACAAGTGGGTGCTAAACAGTACAAACTGAAAGCATTTGCTGACGATTTAGTATTGACTTTGCAGGAGCCAGAATCTAGTACCAAAAGGGTACTGGAATTGATTCAAAACAAAGATCACCACAGCCAACCACAAACAAACAACCACACCCTAGGCCAACCCCAACCTCTCTCACCACCAAAGGAACACAAGTGAACGGCAGAGAACCGGCACGAGTAACGCTGACACCAAACCCTACATACATTAAGCAAAATAGAAACAGGTTCACCACACTTTCTCATCCTGGTCTTCTTTTATCTTCTTCCAGCTGCCTATGGTTGTGAAGGAGATTTACAACCGTCTCCACCAGATCCCCGACACCCGCACTAAGGAAGTGACACTTTCGGCTCTTGTCAGCCTAGCCACCAAGCGCATGCAGCCGGTCGTAGACAGCCTGTTGGACTGTTCGATGGAGAGTGATGAGTAAGTTTTTGTGATGTGAAAATGGGGAGGGGTAGATTTAAGGGGTTTCTTAATTTATATTTATTTATATTGAATTTCGTACTTGCAAAAAATTGTGCTCCGAGTTGTGGTTTCTTTCTTTGCTAATGTATGTGCAATATAAAGAAAATATCAAAGGCCTGACTTTTTTTAAGAAAAGGAAAAGGGAAAAATTCTGTTTTGAAAAATTGCAGAAGTGCCACGGTGATCTGGAAGGCCTTGGTCGCTGATCAGTATTCCAGCGTCAAGCTGCTGAGACCTCTCCTGAAAAGGCTGCAGGATGAAGACCCCAAAGCGGAAGTCACTTCCAGGCGACGCAGCACTTCTCAAATGCCAATGGCGGTACGAAACCACTCAGTTTCTCTCTCCTGGATTGTTTTGAATGGGAGCTGGATGGGGCTGGGGGCTTCTTGCTGGGAGGGGGGTGCATCTTAATAAGTGGTCCATCCTGTGAGCACCTGCTTTGTATGCAGAAGGGCCCCAGCATCTCCATGTCGGGGAGTTCCTTGCCTGAAACCCTGGACAGCCACTGCTAGTCAGTGTAGACAACACTGAGGGAAATGGACCGGGGCTCTGAGTCGCGTCTGAGTCTGAGATCTTGATCTGACGATGACCTCTGCTGAATGCCGTTCTCCTGTCCTTGTCCCTCCAGGCTACCAACGCTCTGTGTCATATCCTGTCGTTCCCTGAGGCTGCAGGTATCCTGAAGAGCATGTTCCACCACCTGCTGTTTGCACTTAGCACTCAGATCTGTTTTGTCCATGAGGCGAGAAGAAGAGGTTCGAGGGCGGCAAGTCTAATCCCGGAGCCCTCTTCGCATCTCGATCCACTGATGTAAGGGACCTGCTAATGCATTTGGGGGGGGGGCCTCCCTTCTCTCTCTGACCCATAGTGGTGATGGCTCAGCTCTCCCCCAAGAGATAGGCTTCATTTGGACATGGAGGTTCTGCTTAGGTTAGATAGCTAGGAGACCCAGGCTTCCCCAACCCCTGTGCTCTTCAGTCACTTTGGACCACAACTCCCACCAGCCCCAGCCAGCACAACGGGGCTGAAGATGGGAGTTATTGTAGCCCAAAACATCTGAAGGACACTAGGATGGGAGAGGATGTTGGAGACTCTCCCGCACGATGGGCTGATTTGGGTGTGGTGGGACTCACGTGTCATGAAACCTTAAGTCTCCATCACAGCCGAAAGGTTGCCGCTTGTGCTGGAAACATGGGGGAGGCTGCAGGGGGTGATGGTTGGGGTTGGACTGCAAGATGTCAAGGACCTAAAACTCCCCAGATGAACCTACCCAGACCTTGCGCTCATCATCGGAAGCCCCTCTTCACATGCCTCCTCCACACAAGAAGGGGCCTTTTCTGTGGTGGCTCCCCATTAGTGGGTTGCTCTCCCCAGGGAGGCTTGCCTGGTGCCTTTAGATGCCAGGCAAAAATGGTCCTCTTCAATCAGGCCATTGGCTGATTAACCTCCTATGCCCTTTCAACTGTGTTTGTTAGAGGGAGAGGAGTTATTGGTTTGCTTTGGTTCTTGTTTTTATTCTGTATTTTGTGCTTTTTAACTTGCATTTTTATGTTGTGAACTGCCCGGAGATCTACGGGTGAAGGGCAGTATACAAATTTTTAAAATATAATATTCTTAATTCCTTCACTTGACTCAGGACCGCTGTGCAGGCCCTGAAACAACTGATTGGGCGTGTTGAATACCTTGACGATTTTGAGGTTTTGGGGTTGCAAAGCTGCTGGGATATGCTGTCAAGTCCAGAAAGCTTTTTCAAAGGCATTCGTCTTCTGGCAAGGTAAGAAGGTGAAAAGGACTGGCAGGTGAGGCATGAAGAGCAAGGCCTGCTTTCTGGGGAAATGGGGATAAACTTCTTATTTATTTCAGAAAATGTACCATATTGTTCACTCTATAAGACACACTTTCCCCCTCCTAAAAAGTAAGGGGAAATGTGTGTGCATCTTAGGGAGCGAATGCAGGCGGGAGGCTCTGCTCAGCGTTCAAGTAACCTGGTGGTGGTTGTTGTTGTGCAGGAACGCTGGGTGGTTCTTCCTGCCAGCTTCAGACTTGTGAATACTTTGTCTCTTACTCTTATGTTTCAGGACTTTGTTCACCTCCTCAACAGAACAGTATAATAGGATTGCCCGATTGGCACGGAAATATATGTGCTGTCCGAACAACAAGAAGAAAGCCATTGGCATGGCGTTTTACTTGGAGGTAGGAACTGGAAACAGGGAATGCCTGTTCTAATGTTTCTAATGGTTTCTTTATTCCTCACAATTTAACTGTCAAATGTTCTTTAGTATTTACACATTTTTTATTTAATTGTACAACTTCAACTGCATTCACTGCTATCATGTCTAATATATATGGACAGTGTTTTTTTGATAGAAGATGAATGTATACATAATAAAAGATGCACTTACAGTGGCTTTGCTCCAACTTAGGGGATGTCCGACTCTGATACAGACACTTCCATGACCTAGCGCGCAAGTTACTGCAGGCAGCAATCATACAGGTATTCCGTTAATGGATGAGCAAGTCTTCACCTTTGGAAGGCTAAGATTTTTCTTAAAATTACATTTTTATATGTACTATTGGAAACACCTTAAAGCTGGTATAAGTTCATATGTATTTATTTTTGCCTGCTTTAAAGATTGATTTTTGTATGTCTGCTGGTTTATTATATATCTTTTTTTCTCTTTGTTCCGCTATGTATCGGGGTGGGGAGACATAATAACAACAACAACAACAACAACAACAACAACAATAATAATTCTTTGCTCGTCCAAATAAGCTTTTTTCATATATTTATTGAGGCCACTAAGTCTTTGAACTGAAGAGATTTCTCCAGTTTCAAGCGTCATCTCATGCTCTTTATGAGCCAAGTCCAAACCCTCCTGCAGTTCAGACCCAGCTTAGGATGTGTTTGGTTCAGCATGATTCCAACCAGCTCATACTCTTTCCTTCCCTTTCCAACCAAAATGTACCTGACTGTGAGAGCAGAGGTGAGTTAGATTGGGAGGGCCATGCCCAGCCCTAGAGGTTGGAAGGCGGGGTCCAGGCCCACCAGAAACCAGCAGAGAACTCCATAGTTCCAAATGGAAGCACCAGCCTAGCTTCTGCTGCAGCCACGTTGGGATGAGAAGGGGCAGGAGGGGTCATGCGTGGTGGGTGCTTCTTGCTGGAGACCATTGATTTGAAGTGAGCTGCTTTGGGGGCCAACCTGAATCAATCCCAAAATAACCCGTTCAAGAGGTGCTTTTTAGAAACTGAGCTCACACTAAAACTGTAAAACCATGAAAATATATGCTTATGAAATACATGATATTTGTTGTCTGATAAGGGGGGGGGGGCAGCAGCTCTATACCTTCCATGGGTCACAACAAGCCTGGGGGTCAAAACAAAGCACCACCATCTCAGGTGAATATCAGGATTGAGTCCATTGCTCAACTTTATCTGGTGTCACTTAGGCTCTGCCAGTGAGACCACTTGTGCTGCTGCTGCTGCCGCTGCCCTGTCTGGCTGTCAAAGCCTCAACGACCTGCGCTGCTGCTGCAGCACATTCTGACGGGCAAAGCCTCGATGACCTGCGCTGCTGCCGCTGCCCTGTCTGGCTGTCAAAGCCTCGACGACCTGCGCTGCTGCCTCTTCCTTTTCTGGCTGTCAAAGCCTCGAAGATCTGAGCTGCTGCCGCAGCCCCTTCTGGCTGTCAAAGCCTCGAAAATCTGCGCTGCTGCCTCTGCCTCTTCTGGCTGTCAAAGCCTCGACGACCTGCACTGCTGCCTCTTTCGTTTCTGGCTGTCAAAGACTCGACGACCTGCGCAATAGCCGCTGCCCCTTCTGGCTGTCAAAGCCTCAACGATCTGCGCTGCTGCCTCTTCCTTTTCTGGCTGTCAAAGCCCCGATGACCTGTGCTGCTGCCGCTGCCCCTTCTGGCTGTCAAAGCCTCGACGATCTGCGCTGCTGCTGCAGCACATTCTGACGGTCAAAGCCTTGACGACCTGTGCTGCTGCCGCTGCGCCTTCTGGCTGTCAAAGCCTCAACAATCTGCGCTGCTGCCTCTGCCTCATCTGGCTGTCAAAGCCTTGACAACCTGCGCTGCTGACGCTTCTGGCTGTAAAAGCCTCGACGACCTGCTGCCGCTGCCCCTGCTAGCTGTCAAAGCCTCGACGATTGGTGCTGCTGCCTCTGCCTCTTCTGGCTGTCAAAGCCTCGACAACCTGCACTGCTGCCTCCGCCTCTTCTGGCTGTCAAAGCCTTGACGACCTGCGCTGCTGACACTGATGCTTCTGGCTGTCAAAGCCTCGACGACCTGCGCTGGTGCCGCTGCCCCTTCTGGCTGTTAAAGCCTCGACGACCTGTGCTGCTGCCTCTGCCTCTTCTGGCTGTCAAAGCCTTGATGACCTGCACTGCTGCCTCTGCCTCTTCTGGGTGTCAAAGCCTCGACAACCTGCACTGCTGCCTCCGCTTCTTCTGGCTGTCAAAGCCTTGACGACCTGCGCTGCTGACACTGATGCTTCTGGCTGTCAAGGCCTCGACGACCTGCGCTGGTGCCGCTGCCCCTTCTGGCTGTTAAAGCCTCGACGACCTGTGCTGCTGCCTCTGCCTCTCCTGGCTGTCAACGCCTTGACGACCTGTGTTGCTGCCGCTGCCCCTTCTGGCTGTCAATGCCTCAACGATCTACGCTGCTGCCTCTGCCTCTTCCGGCTGTCAAAGCCTCGATGACCTGCACTGCTGCCTCCGCCTCCTCTGGCTGTCAAAGCCTTGACAACCTGCGCTGCTGACGCTTCTGGCTGTCAAAGCCTCAACGATCTGCGCTGCTGCCTCTGCCTCTTCTGGCTGTCAAAGCCTCGACAATCTGTGCTGCTGCCTCTGCCTCTTCTGGCTGTCAAAGCCTGGACGACCTGCACTGCTGCCTCTTCCTTTTCTGGCTGTCAAAGCCTCGACGACCTGCGCTGCTGCCTCTTCCTTTTCTTGTTGTCAAAGCCTCGAAGACCTCGGCTGCTGCCGCAGCCCCTTCTGGCTGCCAAAACCTCAACGATCTGCGCTGCTGCCACAGCCCCTTCTGGCTGTCAAAGCCTCAACGATATGCGCTGCTGCCTCTGCCTCTTCTGGCTGTCAAAGCCTCGACGACCTGTGCTGCTGCCTCTTCCTTTTCTGGCTGTCAAAGTCTCGACAACCTGCTCTGCTGCCGCTGCCCCTTCTGGCTGTCAATGCCTCAACGATATGCGCTGCTGCCTCTGCCTCTTCTGGCTGTCAAAGTCTCGATGAGCTGAACTGCTGCCTCCGCGTCTTCTGGCTGTCAAAGACTCGACAACCTGCGCTGCTGCTGCTGCCCATTCTGGCTGTCAAAGCCTCAGCGACCTGCGCTGCTGCCTCCGCCTATTCTGGCTGTCAAAGCCTCGACGACCTGCACTGCTGCCGCAGCCCCTTCTTGTTGTCAAAGCCTCGACAACCTGTGCTGCCGCCTCTGCCCCTTCTGGCTGTCAAAGCCTCGACAACCTGTGCTGCTGCCTCGGCTTCTTCTGGAAGTCAGAGATTCGATGACCTTTGCTGCTGCCACTGCCCCGTCTGGCTGTCAAAGCCTCAACGACCTGCTCTGCTGCCGCTGCCCCTTCTGGCTGTCAAAGACTCGACGACCTGTGCTGCTGCCTCTGTCGCTTCTGGCTGTCAAAGCCTCAACGATCATCGCTGCTGCCTCTGCCTCTTCTGGCTGTCAAAGCCTCGACGACCTGCACTGCTGCCTATTCCTTTTCTGGCTGTCAAAGCATCAACGATCTGCGCTGCTGCCACAGACCCTCCTGGCTGTCAAAGCCTCAAGGTCCTGCACTGCTGCCTCTTCTTTTTCTGGCTGACAAAGCCTCGATGACCTGCGCTGCTAACGCTTCTGGCTGTCAAATCCTCGACGACCTGCTGCCGCTGCCCCTTCTGGCTGTCAAAGCCTCGACGATCTGCGCTGCTACCTCTGCTGCTTCTGGCTGTCAAAGCCTCGACGATCTGCGCTGCTGCCTCTGCCTCTTCTGGCTGTCAAAGCCTCAAGGTCCTGCACTGCTGCCTCTTCTTTTTCTGGCTGTCAAAGCCTCAATGACCTGCGCTGCTGCCTCTTCCTTTTCTTGTTGTCAAAGCCTCAATGACCTGCGCTGCTGCTGCAGCCGCTTCTGGCTGTCAAAGCCTCAACGATCTGCGCTGCTGCCACAGCCTCTTCTGGCTGTCAAAGCCTCAACGATATGCGCTGCTGTCTGCCTCTTCTGGCTGTCAAAGCCTCGACGACCTGCACTGCTGCCTCCGCCTCCTCTGGCTGTCAAAGCCTTGACAACCTGCGCTGCTGACGCTTCTGGCTGTCAAAGCCTCAACGATCTGCGCTGCTGCCTCTCCCTCTTCTGGCTGTCAAAGCCTCGACAATCTGTGCTGCTGCCTCTGCCTCTTCTGGCTGTCAAAGCCTGGACGACCTGCACTGCTGCCTCTTCCTTTTCTGGCTGTCAAAGCCTCGACGACCTGCGCTGCTGCCTCTTCCTTTTCTTGTTGTCAAAGCCTCGAAGACCTCGGCTGCTGCCGCAGCCCCTTCTGGCTGCCAAAGCCTCAACGATCTGCGCTGCTGCCACAGCCCCTTCTGGCTGTCAAAGCCTCAACGATATGCGCTGCTGCCTCTGCCTCTTCTGGCTGTCAAAGCCTCGACGACCTGTGCTGCTGCCTCTTCCTTTTCTGGCTGTCAAAGTCTCGACAACCTGCTCTGCTGCCGCTGCCCCTTCTGGCTGTCAATGCCTCAACGATATGCGCTGCTGCCTCTGCCTCTTCTGGCTGTCAAAGTCTCGATGAGCTGAACTGCTGCCTCCGCGTCTTCTGGCTGTCAAAGACTCGACAACCTGCGCTGCTGCTGCTGCCCATTCTGGCTGTCAAAGCCTCAGCGACCTGCGCTGCTGCCTCCGCCTATTCTGGCTGTCAAAGCCTCGACGACCTGCACTGCTGCCGCAGCCCCTTCTTGTTGTCAAAGCCTCGACAACCTGTGCTGCCGCCTCTGCCCCTTCTGGCTGTCAAAGCCTTGACAACCTGTGCTGCTGCCTCGGCTTCTTCTGGAAGTCAGAGATTCGATGACCTTTGCTGCTGCCGCTGCCCCGTCTGGCTGTCAAAGCCTCAACGACCTGCTCTGCTGCCGCTGCCCCTTCTGGCTGTCAAAGACTCGACGACCTGTGCTGCTGCCTCTGTCGCTTCTGGCTGTCAAAGCCTCAACGATCATCGCTGCTGCCTCTGCCTCTTCTGGCTGTCAAAGCCTCGACGACCTGCACTGCTGCCTATTCCTTTTCTGGCTGTCAAAGCATCAACGATCTGCGCTGCTGCCACAGACCCTCCTGGCTGTCAAAGCCTCAAGGTCCTGCACTGCTGCCTCTTCTTTTTCTGGCTGACAAAGCCTCGATGACCTGCGCTGCTAACGCTTCTGGCTGTCAAATCCTCGACGACCTGCTGCCGCTGCCCCTTCTGGCTGTCAAAGCCTCGACGATCTGCGCTGCTACCTCTGCTGCTTCTGGCTGTCAAAGCCTCGACGATCTGCGCTGCTGCCTCTGCCTCTTCTGGCTGTCAAAGCCTCAAGGTCCTGCACTGCTGCCTCTTCTTTTTCTGGCTGTCAAAGCCTCAATGACCTGCGCTGCTGCCTCTTCCTTTTCTTGTTGTCAAAGCCTCAATGACCTGCGCTGCTGCTGCAGCCGCTTCTGGCTGTCAAAGCCTCAACGATCTGCGCTGCTGCCACAGCCTCTTCTGGCTGTCAAAGCCTCAACGATATGCGCTGCTGTCTGCCTCTTCTGGCTGTCAAAGCCTCGACTACCTGCACTGCTGCCGCAGCCCCTTCTGGCTGTCAAAGCCTCGACAACCTGTGCTGCCGCCTCTGCCCCTTCTGGCTGTCAAAGCCTCGACAACCTGTGCTGCTGCCTCTGGTTCTTCTGGAAGTCAGAGACTCGATGACCTTTGCTGCTGCCGCTGCCCCGTCTGGCTGTCAAAGCCTCAACGACCTGCTCTTCTGCCACAGCCCCTTCTGGCTGTCAAAGCCTCGATGACCTTCACTGCTGCCTCCGCCTCTTCTGGCTGTCGAAGCCTTGACAACCTGCGCTGCTGACGCTTCTGGCTGTCAAAGCCTTGACGACCTGCTGCTGCTGCCCTTTCTGGCTGTCAACGCCTCATCGATCTGCGCTGCTACCTCTGCCCCTTCTGGCTGTCAAAGCCTCGACGACCTGCGCTGCTGCCTCTTCCTTTTCTTGTTGTCAAAGCCTCGATGACCTGCGCTGCTACCGCAGCCCCTTCTGGCTGTCAAAGCCTCAACGATCTGCACTGCTGCCACAGCCTCTTCTGGCTGTCAAAGCCTCAACGTTATGCGCTGCTGTCTCTGCCTCTTCTGGCTGTCAAAGCCTTGATGTCCCGTGCTGCTGCCGCTGCCCCTTCTGGCTTTCAAAGCCTCAACGATCTGCGCTACTGCCGCTGCCCCTTCTGGCTGTCAAAGCCTCAACTTCCTGCGCTGCTGCCACTGCCCCTTCTGCCTGTCAAAGCCTCGACGATCTGCACTGCTGCCTCTGCCTCTTCTAGCTGTCAAAGCCTCGACAACCTGTGCTGCTGCCTCTTCCTTTTCTGGCTGTCATGGCCTTGATGACCTGCGCTGCTGCTTCTTCCTTTTCTTGTTGTCAAAGCCTCGATGACCTGCGCTGCTAACGCAGCCCCTTCTGGCTGTCAAAGCCTCAACGATCTGCACTGCTGCCACAGCCTCTTCTGGCTGTCAAAGCCTCAACGTTATGCGCTGCTGTCTCTGCCTCTTCTGGCTGTCAAAGCCTTGACGTCCCGTGCTGCTGCCGCTGCCCCTTCTGGCTTTCAAAGCCTCAACGATCTGCGCTACTGCCGCTGCCCCTTCTGGCTGTCAAAGCCTCAACTTCCTGCGCTGCTGCCACTGCCCCTTCTGCCTGTCAAAGCCTCGACGATCTGCACTGCTGCCTCTGCCTCTTCTGGCTGTCAAGCCTCGACGATATGCGCTGCTGCCTCTGCCTCTTCTGGCTGTCAAAGCCTCGATGTCCTGCATTTCTTCCGCTGCCCCTTCTGGCTGTTAAAGCCTCAACGATATGCGCTGCTGCCGCTGCCTCTTCTGGCTGTCAAATCCTTAATGAACTGTGCTGCTGCCTATGCCTCTTCTGGCTGTTAAAGCCTCGACGACCTGTGCTGCTGAGTCTGCCTCTTCTGGCTGTCAAAGCCTCGATGACCTGCACTGCTGCCTCTGCCTCTTCTGGGTGTCAAAGCCTCGACAACCTGCACTGCTGCCTCCGCCTCTTCTGGCTTTCAAAGCCTTGACGACCTGCGCTGCTGACACTGATGCTTCTGGCTGTCAAGGCCTCGACGACCAGCGCTGGTGCCACTGCCCCTTCTGGCTGTTAAAGCCTCGACGACCTGTTCTGCTGCTTCTGACTCTCCTGGCTGTCAACGCCTTGACGACCTGTGCTGCTGCCGCTGCCCCTTCTGGCTGTCAATGCCTCAACGATCTACGCTGCTGCCTCTGCCTCTTCTGGCTGTCAAAGCCTCGATGACCTGCACTGCTGCCTCCGCCTCCTCTGGCTGTCAAAGCCTTGACAACCTGCGCTGCTGACGCTTCTGGCTGTCAAAGCCTCAACGATCTGCGCTGCTGCCTCTGCCGCTTCTGGCTGTCAAAGGCTCGACGATCTGCGCTGCTGCCTCTGCCTCTTCTGGCTGTCAAAGCCTCGACAATCTGTGCTGCTGCGTCTGCCTCTTCTGGCTGTCAAAGCCTGGACGACCTGCACTGCTGCCTCTTCCTTTTCTGGCTGTCAAAGCCTCGACGACCTGCGCTGCTGCCTCTTCCTTTTCTTCTTGTCAAAGCCTCAAAGACCTGCGCTGCTGCCGCAGCCCCTTCTGGCTGTCAAAGCCTCAACGATCTGCGCTGCTCCAAAGCCTCTTCTGGCTGTCAAAGCCTCAACGATATGCGCTGCTGCCTCGGCCTCTTCCGGCTGTCAAAGCCTTGACGAACTGTGCTGCTGCCTCTTCCTTTTCTGGCTGTCAAAGTCTCGACAACCTGCTCTGCTGCTGCTGCCCATTCTGGCTGTCAAAGCCTCAACGATATGCGCTGCTGCCGCTGCCCCTTCTGGCTGTCAAAGTCTCAACAATCAGCGCTGCTGCCTCTGCCTCTTCTGGCTGTCAAAGTCTCGATGAGCTGAACTGCTGCCTCCGCCTCTTCTGGCTGTCAAAGACTCGACAACCTGCTCTGCTGCCTCCGCCTCTTCTGGCTGTCAAAGCCTTGACGACCTGCGCTGCTGACACTGATGCTTCTGGCTGTCAAGGCCTCGACGACCTGCGCTACTGCCGCTGCCCCTTCTGGCTGTCAAAGACTCGACAACCTGTGCATCTGCCTCTGTCGCTTCTGGCTGTCAAAGCCTCAACGATCATCGCTGCTGTATCTGCCTCTTCTGGCTGTCAAAGTCTCGATGAGCTGAACTGCTGCCTCCGCCTCTTCTGGCTGTCAAAGACTCGACAACCTGCGCTGCTGCTGCTGCCCATTCTGGCTGTCAAAGCCTCAGCGACCTGCACTTCTGCCTCTGCCTCTTCTGGCTGTCGAAGCCTTGACAACCTGCGCTGCTAACGCTTCTGGCTGTCAAAGCCTCGACGACCTGCTACCTCTGCTGCTTCTGGCTGTCAAAGCCTCGACGATCTGCGCTGCTACCTCTGCTGCTTCTGGCTGTCAAAGCCTCGACGATCTGCGCTGCTGCCTCTGCCTCTTCTGGCTGTCAAAGCCTAGACAATCTGTGCTGCTGCCTCTTCTTTTTCTGGCTGTCAAAGCCTCGATGACCTGCGCTGCTGCCTCTTCCTTTTCTTGTTGTCAAAGCCTCAATGACCTGCGCTGCTGCCGCAGCCGCTTCTGGCTGTCAAAGCCTCAACGATCTGCGCTGCTGCCACAGCCTCTTCTGGCTGTCAAAGCCTCAACGATATGCGCTGCTGTCTGCCTCTTCTGGCTGTCAAAGCCTCGACGACCTGCACTGCTGCCGCAGCCCCTTCTGGCTGTCAAAGCCTCGACAACCTGTGCTGCCGCCTCTGCCCCTTCTGGCTGTCAAAGCCTCGACAACCTGTGCTGCTGCCTCTGGTTCTTCTGGAAGTCAGAGACTCGATGACCTTTGCTGCTGCCGCTGCCCCGTCTGGCTGTCAAAGCCTCAACGATCTGCGCTGCTGCCACAGCCTCTTCTGGCTGTCAAAGCCTCAACGATATGCGCTGCTGTCTGCCTCTTCTGGCTGTCAAAGCCTCGACGATCTTCGCTGCCGCTGCTGCCCCTTCTGGCTGTCAAGCCTCGACGATATGCGCTGCTGCCTCTTCCTCTTCTGGCTGTCAAAGCCTTAATGAACTGTGCTGCTGCCTTTGCCTTTTCTGGCTGTCAAAGGGTTGACGACCTGCGCTGCCGCCGCTGCCCCTTCTGGCTGTCAAAGCCTCGACGGCCTGCACTGCTGCCGCTGCCTCTTCTGGCTGTCAAAGCCTTAATGAACTGTGCTGCTGCCTATGCCTCTTCTGGCTGTCAAAGGGTCGACAACCTGCGCTGCTGCCGCTGCCCCTTCTGGCTGTCAAAGCCTCGACGGCCTGCACTGCTGCCGCTGCCCCTTCTGGCTGTCAAAGCCTCGAAGTCCTGCGCTGCCGCCGCAGCCCCTTCTGACTGGGAATCTGGAGACCCATTAAAAATCACAGGCGGGTGAAGCCTGTGAACATGGGATTCGGCGGGCACCCTTTGCACCTCCCCTACCCGTGGGGAAACCCGGTTTCAGGTATCCGGAGCGACGTGGGGTGAGCGGCACGGTGCTTAGATTCGACTGCTTCTTCCACGGAGCGAAGCCGCTATGCTGTTGCCGGAGAGCGCTGACTTTTTTCTTGTGGACAATTTGACTTTAAAGCAACTACCCATGAGTAGAGCTGAAGCAGGAGAATTGAATTTTTAAACGTCTAATTTGGTATCGAAACGGGGAGGTTCAACACAGGAAGTCCGCCTTCCCCTTTTGTAACTAGACTGAAGCAACGAGGCTGCAAGCTGAAGTCTTTGAAAGCCTATTGTAAAGGACTAAATTTCCATTGGTAAAAAACATTAAACCCCCCTTGGAGGCCGGAGAAGGGGGGAGGGAGTTTTGGACGGAGCATGTCTGCAGGAGAGAGCGAAGAGAGTTAAAATACCACTGCTCCGACCCTGGAAACGGGCTGGTAGCAGGACTGACGTTCATTGACAGTGATTAGAATGTTCATTGACAGCTAGCTAAATAAGAGAAATACATTGTTTCCACTGTCTCTGTCTGCTCTTAAAAAGGAGTAAAAGTAACTGAAAATTGAAACTAACTTCATTGTTTGAACTGTGTTTAAAAGGGGACATTACGGATTAATATAAATAGAAACTGTTTCCCCCTAGAGGAAGCTTTTGAAACTGTTACAAGTGCTGGGCTGGGGAAATTTCCAGCTGCAAGATAAAAAACTGTGTGACTCTGGGACTGACCTTGAATCTTTTAAGTGTTATGGCAAATGGAAAGGAAAAAACAGACCAGTCAATTCCTGAAAAAACATTAAGGTCTGGGAAGACTTTGCAGCAACCCAGGAGAGCCTCAACATCAGCCCCCCTGCCTCTTCAGCTGCTGTACCAGCATACTCAAAATCAAGAGGAATGTCAACAGAAGAGGCCTTAGCGGTTGCATTAAGCAAGATAAATGATTCATTGTAACAGCTTAACAAGAAAGTGGATGTGGCAACCACTAAAATTGATTTAGTATAAATAATCTGGGTCAAAAGGTGAATACCAGTACAGAAACCATTCAGAAATTGATACAGGAATCTACTTTGATACAGCAGACTGCGGAGGAAGCCAGGGAAAAAGCTGTTGCTGTGGAATGTAAAGTAACACAACTGGAGAGAGAGAGAGTCCCAGCCCTACAGAGGCAACTTGATGACCATAAGTTGAAGCTTGCTATGATTGAACTTAAAGAAAAACAGACAAATCTGAGGATCAGAGCTTTACCTGAATTGGAGAAGGAAAGTTTGATCAGAGCTTTACCTGAATTGGAGAAGGAAAGTTTGATAGACTTTCTCACGCAGGAATTTGCCAACTTTTGGGACTTGGACTTGGGCCGAGAAGAGTTTAGAATTGTGAAGGCCTTCAGACTTGGAAGAGGAGGGAAAAAAGAGAAGAATAGAATAAGAGATTGCTTGATTACCCTCCAAATCAAAGAAGAGAGAGACAGAATATTGGGTTGGCACTACCAGAAGAACTTAGAAGTACAACAGTCAAGAGTGGAAATTTTTTAAGACATCCCGAAATATCTCTTGGATCTTAGGCCTAACTACAGAGACTTGGTTGCCCTGCTGAGAAGGAATAAAATCATCTTTAGGTGGGAGTTTCCACAAGGTCTATCTTTCAGTTTCAAAGGAAGGAAAATAAAAATAAGATCAGTAGAAGATAAAGTAAAGTTTTGTATAAATACGAAGAAGATCTGCAGAAGGAACTTGGAAAAGGGCCACGAGCATCGGATAGAAGATCACCAGATAGAGGACTAGAGCAAAGAGCATCGGATCACCAAATAGAGGAATATTGGATATATCAGCATTACCCTTTGGATTGGATCCCCCAGTGAACGTGTCACCAACACCACCAACAGAAGAGCAAGCATTGGGCGCAGTTGGAGGAATATCAGTGTAATTACATCATGGCGTTGCAAGTTTTGAGCTGGAATGTAAATGGACTGAACTCCCCAGAAAAAAGGCGGAGAGTCTCATTTATTGAAAAAAGAACAATTGGACTTGAACTGTTTACAAGAAACACATGTGATAAGGCTACACAGGAAGATATTGAGTAATAAAAGATTGGGCCATGAATTTATCTCATCAGATAAAGTTTAAAAAAGAGGAGTGGTCCTTTATGCAAAGGAGAGCCTATCACCGAAATTTATATTCAAAGATGACCAAGGAAGATTTGTTGCAATTGAAATTCAATCACAAGGAGAGCAGTTCTTGATAGTAGGCATCTATGCACCAAATGAAGGAAAATCGGAGTTCTTTAAGAAGTTACATGAGACTCTGATGGATTATATGGACTATAATATGATTTTGATGGGAGATATGAATGGAGTGGTGTCTACAAATATGGACAAGGCACAGAGACAGGTAGTCACTAAAGATGGTAGACTACCAAAAACCTTTTTTGACATGACTGAAAATATGGACTTAGTTGACATTTGGAGAATGAAGAGTCCTCGGGGAAGAGAGGGAACTTTCTTCTCTGAGGCTAAAATGACATGGACAAGAATTGACCAAATTTGGATAACTAGAGGACTGGTTCCGAAGACTAGCAAAGTGGAGATTTGCCCCAAAACTTGTTCTGACCATAATGCTGTGAAGATGGAAATTAAATTGACGCCAATTGGTTCCTTTAGATGGAGGATGAACGATACATTGTTCAGGAATGAAGAAGTGACCAAGAAGGCCCAAAAAAGTCTGAGAGACTATTTTGAGATAAATATGACTACTACAGTGGAAAAAAAGAATAATTTGGGACGCAAGTAAAGCGGTTATGAGAGGATTTTTAATACAACAGAATGCAGTTAAGAAGAGAACTCAAAATGAAAAAAAGGATAAAATCCTGGAGAAAATAAAGGAAGGAGAGAAGAAACTGAGAGCAAAACCAAAGTCACAGGAGATCCTGAAAGAGATAAAGTTATACCAAGTACAATATACGAAGCTGATGAATCAGGAAATAGAATGGAAGATTAAACAGATGAGGCAAAAGACATTTGAATCGGCAAATAAGTGTGGAAAATTGTTGGCCTGGCAAATGAAAAAAAGACAAAAACTTAATACTATTACTAATTTGGAAGTGGAAGGAAAGAATATACAGAACCCAGTGGAGATTAGGAAGTGTTTTCAGAGGTATTTTAAACAACTTTATACACAGGAGAAGCAGAAAGAAATGGATATTGATCGATTTTTGAAAATAAATGGACTACATAAAATCTCTCAGGAAAGCCAGCTAATGTTGAATTACAAAATAACAGATCAGGAAGTGGAAGGGGCCATCCAGAACATGCAATTAGGTAAATCTCCAGGACTGGATGGTTTGACTTCAAGATATTACAGACCTTTGAAAGAATGGTTAATACAACCATTGAAGGAAGTCTGTAATGAAATATTGGAGGGGAAAAGGGCACCAGAGTCGTGGAAGGAAGCTTATATTACACTTATACCGAAAACAGAGACTGAAAAGACACAGCTTAAGAATTACCGCCCCATATTGCTGCTTAATGTGGATTACAATTTTTTTGCAGATATTTTGGCTAAAAGATTAAAAAAGGTGTTCTCCCGGGCAGACATTTGTCTGATAATACGAGGAATATAATTAATATTCTAGAAAAATTACAAGTGAATATCAATACTAAGGCAGTTTTGATTTTTGTAGATGCAGAGAAGGCCTTTGACAACATTTATTGTTTTATGAAGAAGAATCAACAGGGGATGGGGGTAGGTCAAGGTTTTGAAAATGGTATAGGTGCAATTTATTCAGAACAAAAGGCAAAATTAATTGTGAACAATGTAGTGACAGAAGAGTTTAGGATTGAGAAAGGGACACGACAAGGCTGCCCAATTTCTCCATTGCTCTTTATATCGGTCCTTGAGGTTTTGGTAAATATGATTAGAAAGGACCAAGAGGTTAAAGGTATACAACTGGGATCTAAACAGTACTAAACAGTACAAACTGAAAGCATTTGCTGATGATTTAGTATTGACTTTACAGGAGCCAGAATCTAGTACTAAAAGAGTACTGGAACTGATTCAAGAATTCAGACAGGTAGCAGGTTTTAAGTTGAACAAGATGAAAACTAAGGTTTTAGAGAAAAACTTAACTGTGAATGAGAGAGAGAAGTTTCAGGAGGAGACAGGACTAACATTGGTTAAGAAAGTGAAATATTTAGGGGTTAACATGACTGCTAAGAATGTGAACTTATTTAAGGATAATTATGAAAAATGTTGGATTGAAGTGAAAAGGGACTTAGAAATATGGTCAAATTTGAAGTTATCATTGTTAGGCCGAATTGCTGTGATAAAAATGAATGTATTGCCAAGTTGTTTTTGTTTCAAACATTGCAAATTCTGGACAAGATGGATTGTTTCAAGAAGTGGCAGAAAGATATTTCTAGATTTGTCTGGCAGGGCAAGAAGCCTAGAATAAAATTTAAGATATTAACTGATGCTAAAGAAAGAGGTGGATTTGCCCTGCCAGACCTTAAACTTTACTATGAATCAGCTGCTTTTTGCTGGCTGAGAGAATGGCTGCTTCTTGAAAACACTGACATGCTGGATCTAGAAGGTTTCAATAATGCATTTGGTTGGCATGCATATTTGTGGTATGATAAGGTAAAAGCACATAAAGCGTTTAAAAACCATATTGTTAGAAAAGCACTGTTCAATGATTGGATAAGATATAAGGATTTGTTAGAAAAGAAAACCCCAAGATGGTTGTCACCAATAGAAGCGAAGGCACAGAAAAAACTCAATATGGAGGACAAATGGCCGAAATATTGGGAAATTTTGGAACAAGATGGTGACAGAATAAAATTGCAGAGCTTTGAAAAATTGAAAAATAAAGTGCGAGATTGGCTCCATTATTACCAAATAATGGAGGCATAAAATTTGGACAAAAAAGTTGGCTTCCAGGTGGAAAAATCAAAATTGGAAACAGAATTATTAGATCCAAAAACTAAGCATTTGTCAAGAATGTATAACTTGTTGCTGAAATGGAACACTCAGGATGAAACGGTGAAATCTGCTATGATTAAATGGGCAAAAGATGTTGGACATAACATAATGATGGCTGACTGGGAACAGTTATGGACCACAGGTATGAAATTTACGACATGTAATGCCCTAAGAGAGAATTTAATGAAAATGATTTACAGGTGGTACATGACACCAGTCAAGCTTACAAAAAATTATCATTTACCCGACGATAAATGTTGGAAATGTAATGAGACTGATGGTACATTCTTTCACCTTTGGTGGACATGCCCAAGGATTAAGACATTCTGGGTAATGATTTATAATGAAATGAAAAAGGTATTCAAATATACCTTCCTGAAGAAACCAGAGGCCTTTCTCCTGGGCATGGTTGGCCAATTGGTGCCAAAGAAGGATAGAACATTTTTAATGTATGCAACAACAGCAGCAAGAATACTCATCGCAAAGTATTGGAAGACACAAGATTTACCCACCCGGGAAGAATGGCAGATGAAGTTGATGGACTACATGGAATTGGTGGAAATGACTGGCAGAATCCGAGACCAGGAAGAAGAGTCGGTGGAAGAAGACTGGAAAAAGTTTAAAGACTATTTACAGAAATCCTGTAAAATTAATGAATGTTAGGAAAATGTTGGAATGAAGTTATATGGCTTTAGTAGAAATGTTATAAGGAACTAAGTACAAATAGATTATTAGTGTATTAAAGGGAAAAATAAGGTTAGAATATGTTAAGATAATTACAGGACAGAAAACAGAGGAAGATGGAAAGGAATTGCTGAAACAATTAACAGAAGTGGAATACAAAAAGGGAGGTGCGAGGAGGTCGCGGAAATAAGTGAATGAAAGATAAGATACTGAATTTGTTTGATGTGTTTTAAATTGTGTTTGTTTGTTTTTTAGTTTAGTGTGTTACTGTTATGTAGTGTTTTTGTATTGTATTGTATTTTTTTTTATTGTATTGTATTGTTTTTTTATTTGTAGTGTTTAAATTGTTGGAAAAGTAATAAATATTATTTATTTTTTTAAAAAAAGAAAAAAAACACTGACGTGTTGGATCTAGAAGGTTTCAATAATGTTTTTGGTTGGCATGCATATTTGTGGTATGATAAGGTAAAAGCACACAAAGCTTTTAAAAATCATATTGTTAGAAAAGCATTGTTTGATGTTTAGATAAGATATAAGGATTTGTTAGAAAAGAAAACCCCAAGATGGTTGTCACCAATGGAAGCGAAGGCACAGAAAAAAACTCAATATGGAGGACAAATGGCCGAAATATTGGGAAATTTTGGAACAAGATGGAGACAGAATAAAATTGCAGAGTTTTGAAAAATTGAAAAATAAAGTGCGAGATTGGCTCCATTATTATCAAATCATAGAGGCATACAATTTGGACAAAAAAGTTGGCTTCCAGGTGGAAAAATCAAAATTGGAAACAGAATTGTTAGACTCAAAAATCAAGAATTTGTCAAGAATGTATAACTTGCTGTTGAAATGGAACACTCAGGATGAAATGGTGAAATCTGATATCATTAAATGGGCACAAGATGTTGGACACAACATAATGATGGCTGACTGGGAACAGTTATGGACCACAGGCATGAAATTCACGGCATGTAATGCCCTAAGAGAAAACTTAATGAAAATGATTTACAGGTGGTACATGACACCAGTCAAGCTTACAAAAAATTATCATTTACCCGACGATAAATGTTGGAAATGTAATGAGACTGATGGTACATTCTTTCACCTTTGGTGGACATGCCCAAGGATTAAGACATTCTGGGTAATGATTTATAATGAAATGAAAAAGGTATTCAAATATACCTTCCTGAAGAAACCAGAGGCCTTTCTCCTGGGCATGGTCGGCCAATAGGTGCCAAAGAAGGATAGAACATTTTTAATGTATGCAACAACAGCAGCAAGAATACACATCGCAAAGTATTGGAAGACACAAGATTTACCCACCCGGGAAAAATGGCAGATGAAGTTGATGGACCACATGGAACGGGCGGAAATGACTGGCAGAATCCGAGACCAGGGAGAAGAGTTGGTGGAAGAAGACTGGAAAAGGTTTAAAGATTATTTACGGAAATATTGTGAAATTAATGAATGTTAGAAAAATGTTGGAATGAAGTTATATGGCTTTAGTAGAAATGTTATAAGGAATTAAGTATAAACGGATTAATAGAGTATTAAAGGAAAAAATAAGGTTAGAATGTGTTAAGATAATTATAGGATAGAAAACAGAGGAAGATGGAAAGGAATTGCTGAAACAATTAATAGAAGTGGAATACAAAAAGGGAGGTGTGAGGAGGTCGCGGAAATAAGTGAATGAAAGATAAGATACTGAAATTATTTGATGTGTTTTAAACTGTTTTTGTTTTGTTTTGTTAGTTTAATGTGTTAGTGTTATGTAGTGTTTTTGTATTGTATTGTATTGTTTTTCTGTTTTGTAGTGTTTAAATTGTTGGAAAAGTAATAAATATTATATTTTTTAAAAATGAAGAAAGTAGGAAAAACCACTGGGGCGGTAAGATACAATCTAAATCAAATCCCTTATGAATACACAGTGGAAGTGAGGAAAAGGTTTAAGGATTTAGATTTGCTGGACAGAGTGCCTGAAGAACTATAGATGGAGGCTCGCAACATTATACAGGAGGCAGCAACGAAAAACATCCCAATGAAAAGGAAATGCAAGAAAGCAAAGTGGCTGTCCAACAAGGCCTTACAAATAGTGGGGGAGAGAAGGCAAGCAAAATGTGAGGGAGATAGTGAAAGATACAGGAAATTGAATGCAGATTTCCAAAAAATAGCAAAGAGAGACAAAAAGGCCTTCTTAAATGAGCAATGCAAAGAAATAGAGGAAAACAACAGAATGGGAAGAACCAGAGATTTGTTCAAGAAAACTGGAGATATGAAAGTAACATTTCGTCCAAAGATTACCATAATAAAGGACAAAAGTGGTAAGGATGCTAGCAAGGTTATGCTTAAAATTCTACAAGGAAGACTCCCAGAAGTGCAGGCTGGATTTAGAAGAGGTAGAGGAACCAAAGACCCAGTTTCAAACATGCGCTGGATTATGAAGAAAGCTAGAGAGTTCCAGAAAGACATCTACTTCTGCTTCATTGACTATGCAAAAGCCTTTGACTGTGTTGACCACAGCAAACTATGGCAAGTTCTTAAAGAAATGGGAGTGCCTGATCACCTCATCTATCTCCTGAGAAATCTCAATTGGTTCAAAATTGGGAAAGGAGTACGACAAGGCTGTATATTGTCTCCCTGCTTATTTAACTTATATGCAGAATTCATCATGTGAAAGGCTGGGCTGGATGAATACCTAGCCGGAATTAAGATTGCCGGAAGAAATATCAACAACCTCAGATATGCAGATGAAACAACACTGATGGCAGAAAGTGTGCAGGAATTAAAGAACCTTTTAATGAGGGTGAAAGAGGAGAGCGCAAAATATGGTCTGAAGCTCAACATCAAAAAAACGAAGATCATGGCCACTGGGCCCATCACCTCCTGGCAAATAGAAGGGGAAGAAATGGAGGCAGTGAGAGATTTTACTTTCTTGGGCTCCATGGTGACAGCAGCCATGAAATTAAAAGCTGGAGAAAGATGGGGAAAGATGGAGGATGCAAGGAGAAGGGGACAACAGGACGAGATGGTGGGACAGTGTTCTTGAAGCTATGATCATGCGGGAGGCAGTGGAAGACAGGAGGGCCTGGCGTGCTCTGCTCCATAGGGTCACGAAGAGTAGGACATGACTAAATGACTAAACAACAAAAATCCATTAGTCTTCAAAGCAGGGGTTGCGAATCTTTGGCTTGTGAGCCAAATTTCAGCCAGCACAGGTCTCAATTTGACATGTAAGGCTCTTTTTTCCAAACCACAAACCTGTCCTATAATATGCGACATCAGGTGTGCGGCAAAGGCAGCAGCACAGGTTGTCGAGTCTTTGACAGCCAGAAGAGGCAGAGGCAGCAGCACAGGTTGTTGAGGCCTTGATAGCCAGAAGGGGCAGTCGCAGCAGCACATGTCGTTGAGGCTTTGACAGCCAGTAGGGCAGTCGAAGCAGCACAGCTCGTTGAGGCTTTGACAGCCAGAAGGGTCAGAGGCAGCAGCGCAGGTAGTCAAGACTTTGACAGCCAGAAGAGGAAGAGGCAGCAGCGCAGGTCATCGAGGCTTTGACACCCAGAAGAAGCAGAGGCAGCTGCGCAGGTCGTCGAGGCTTTCACAGCCAGCAGACGCAGAGGCAGCAGCACAGGTCGTCGAGGCTTTGACAGCCAGAAGTGGCAGTTGCAGCAGCGCAGCTTGTCAAGTCTTTGACAAGCAGAAGAGGCAGAGGCAGCAGCAGAGGTCGTCAAGGCTTTGACAGCCAGAAGTGGCAGAGGCAGCAGCGCACGTTGTCGAAACTTTGACAGCCAGAAGTGGCAGTCGCAGCAGCACAGGTTGTCGAGGCTTTGACAAGCAGAAGAGGCAGAGGCAGCAGCACAGGTTGTCGACTTTTTGCCAGCCAGAAGAGGCAGAGGAAGCACCACAGGCCATCAAGGCTTTGACAGCCAGAAGACGCAGACGCAGCAGCACAGGTCATCGAGGCTTTGACAGTCAGAAGGGGCTGCGGCAGCAGCACAGGTCATGCAAGCTTTTAAAGCCAGAAGAAGTAGAGGCAGCAGCACAGGTTGTCGAGTCTTTGACAGTCAGAAGAGGCATAGCAGCAGCACAGGTCGTTGAGTCTTTGACAGCCAGAAGGGGCTGTGGCAGAGGCAGCAGCACAGGTCGTCGAGGGATTGACAGCCAGAAGGGGCGGTCGCAGCAGTGCAGGTTGTCGAGTCTTTGACAGCCAGAAGTGGCAGAGGCAGCAGCACAGGTCGTCGAGGCTTTGACAGCCAGAAGGGGCAGTCGCAGGAGCGCAGGTTGTCGAGTCTTCGACAGCCAGAAGAGGCAGCGGCAGCAGCTCAGGTCTTGGAGCCTTTGACAGTCAGAAGTGGCTGCGGCAGCAGCACAGGTCATCGAGGCTTTGACAGCCAGAAGGGGCTGTGGCAGCAGCGCACGTACTCGTGGCTTTGACAGCCAGAAGAGGCAGCGGCAGCAGCACAGGTCGTTGAGGCTTTGACAGCCAGTAGAGGCAGAGGCAGCAGCACAGGTTGTCGAGTCTTTGACAGCCAGAAGAGGCAGAGGCAGCAGCACAGGTTATCGAGGCTTTGACACCCAAAAGAAGCAGAGGCAGCTGCGCAGGTCGTCGAAGCTTTGACAGCCAGAAGAGGCAAGAGGCAGCAGCACTGGTCGTCGAGGCTTTGACAGCCAGAAGTAGCAGTCGCAGCAGCGCAGTTTGTCGAGTCTTTGACAAGCAGAAGAGGCAGAGGCAGCAGAACAGGTCGTCGAGGCTTTGACAGCCAGAAGAAGCAGAGGCAGCAGCACAGGTTGTCGAGTTTTTGACAGCCAGAAGAGACAGAGGCAGCAGCGCAGGCCATCGAGGCTTTGACAGCCAGAAGAGGCAGAGGCAGCAGCGCAGGTCATCGATGCTTTGACAGCCAGAAGGGGCTGCGGCAGCAGCGCAGGTCATCGAGGCTTTGACAGCCAGATTGGGCTGCAGGAACAGCACAGGTCATGCAGGCTTTTAAAGCCAGAAGAAGCAGAGAAACAGGTTGTCGAGTCTTTGACAGCCAGAAGAGGCAGAGGCAGCAGCACAGGTTGTTGAGGCTTTGATAGCCAGACGGGGCAGTCGCAGCCGCACATGTCGTTGAGGCTTTGATAGCCAGAAGGGCAGTCGCAGCAGCACAGCTCGTTGAGGCTTTGACAGCCAGAAGGGGCAGAGGCAGCAGCGCAGGTTGTCGAGTCTTTGACAGCCAGAAGAGGAAGAGGCAGCAGCGCAGGTCATCGAGGCTTTGACACCCAGAAGAAGCAGAGGCAGCTGCGCAGGTCGTCGAGGCTTTCACAGCCAGCAGACGCAGAGGCAGCAGCACAGGTCGTCGAGGCTTTGACAGCCAGAAGTGGTAGTCGCAGCAGCGCAGCTTGTCAAGTCTTTGACAAGCAGAAGAGGCAGAGGCAGCAGCACATGTCGTCGAGGCTATGACAGCCAGAAGAAGCAGAGGCAGCAGCACAGGTTGTCGAGTCTTTGACAGCTAGAAGTGGCAGAGGCAGCAGCGCACGTTGTCGAAACTTTGACAGCCAGAAGTGGCAGTCGCAGAGACTTCCGGGTTAGCGCGAACGGCTAATGGCGGATTCCCTCCGAGCTCCGGAGGGAATCGGCTCTGCTGAGGACGGGTCTTGCCGTGCCGGCGACACGGGGACCCTCAGAAACCGCAGGCGCGGAAGCCTGCGGACTTGGTGACTCGGTGGGCACCTTAAGCGCCCTCCCCGACCCACGAAGAGCCTTTTTAAAGGCTGCGGAGAGGGTACGGAGAGTGGCGTGGTGCTGAGAGTAGACCGCTACCTCAGTAGAGCGAAGCCGCAAGCCATGGCCGGAGAGCGCTGACTTTCTTCCCAAAATTTGGACTGGATAACAAAGGACCCGTGAGTAGTGGAATTTGGACTTTAAAAATTTTATCCTGTGAATTCGGCACGATCGGGGGATGTGTTAAAGGGAAGTCCACACCCCCTCTACTTATAGACGTTTCAAAGCAAGGAACGGAGAATTAAGGCGGAATGAATACTGTTTTGAAGATTTAAAAGTTTCTCACAAATTTGATAGAACAAGATTTTTGTGCTGGAGAGAAAGGGAATTTGGAACTTTGTGTGTATCCCCCCCAAAAAACCCGGGAGTGTCCTATTTGGGTCCCGGAGGAAGAACTGAAAGGAGTTTGACAGCTGTCAAAGAAGCTGTCAAACGGGCGGACAAAGTAAAGAATTTTGCTATTTAATAACTTTAAAGCTGATACATTTGGACTGAGGCGATTGGAAACAAAGTATTGATAATAACAAAGTAACAGATTATTGGAAAAGGACTACTAAATAACTGAAAGCCCCCTAGGGGGAATTAGTGACATTACAATGGCTGCAGAGGGAAAATTACTGGCGGAGATAGAAAAAATGTTCTTTCTCGTGGGAATCCTGCAGGAGCAGAGTATGGCTCTGAGTAAAGTTTTTATGACCTTGAATCCTGAAACAAACAACTCTGCTGAATGCACAAAGGAGATGTATGATAAAAACTCTGCAGCTGAGCAGGAAGAGATGCCTTTGGAATTGACAGAGAAAAAAGAAGGAGTTCAGACACTACAAGTGGAAAATATCAACCAGGAATCTGCAGCGTTAGAGTATGAGCAAGAAGACCTTTGGATTACAGACCTGCGAAAGATGAGAAAGAAGAAGAGAGAAGCCCCTGGAGTACTTGGAATATTAAAACTAGAAAGAACAAAGCAATATGATTGGGACTTTTCTCTTGAGTATGGAAAACTAGATGGCCTTTCGCAGTAAACACTCTTCAACATTCTGAATGAAAGAAAATATGATCTGACTCTGACTGAACTCCTTCGGGGTCTTAGGACCATCAAAGAGGACTACCAATATAGCTGGCAGAGAGGGACTGACAGAGAATCAGACGCCTCGGACGTGAGGAATCCGGGCTAGAAATATTTTTTGTTTGTTTTCTGGACATTTGTCTAGGAAGGGACAGAAACCGGGGCAGGGGGGGGAGAGAATAGAATTATAAAATGTTATGTTTTGTTTTACTTGGTCAATGTGACCTATAATTAATATAATAAAGGGAAAATTTGTGAAGGGGAAGTTAGATCGACCTTAAAAAAAAAGAAATTAATGATTATAAGAGAATTGGATAGTTGAATATAGATAAACAAAAGAATTTAATTTTTAAAAGCAATGTGAATATCTTTAAGAGGTTAGGTAAGAACTTGCTGAATTAATTTTGGAATTGGGATGTAAGAGGAGGGGGTGGGGGGAAGTCAATGAAAGTGGGTAAAGAAACTTAGGGTATGTAATTGTATTTGTGTGTTTGTTTGTCTTTGTCTTTGTGTGTGTGTCTGTTGTTATAAAATGTAAAAACCCAATAAAAATTATTTTTAAAAAAAAAATAAAAAAAAAAGAAGTGGCAGTCGCAGCAGCGCAGGTCGTCGAGGATTTGACAGCCAAAAGTGGCAGTCGCAGCAGTGCAGGTTGTCGAGCCTTTGACAAGCAGAAGAGGCAGAGGCAGCAGCACAGGTTGTCCACTTTTTGCCAGCCAGAAGAGACAGAGGAAGCACCACAGGCCATCAAGGCTTTGACAGCCAGAAGAGGCAGAGGCAGCAGCGCAGGTCATCGAGGCTTTGACAGTCAGAAGGGGCTGCGGCAGCAGCACAGGTCATGCAAGCTTTTAAAGCCAGAAGAAGTAGAAGCAGCAGCACAGGTTGTCGAGTCTTTGACAGCCAGAAGAGGCTGTGGCAGAGGCAGCATCACAGGTCGTCGAGGGCTTGACAGCCAGAAGGGGTGGTCGCAGCAGTGCAGGTTGTCGAGTCTTTGACAGCCAGAAGTGGCAGAGGCAGCAGCACAGGTCGTCGAGGCTTTGATAGCCAGACGGGGCAGTCGCAGCAGCACATGTCGTGAGTCTTTGACAGCCAGAAGGGGCAGTCGCAGCTGCGCAGGGCTTCGAGGCTTTGACAGCCAGAAGGGGCAGAGGCAGCAGCGCAGGTTGTCGAGTCTTTGACAGCCAGAAGAGGAAGAGGCAGCAGCGCAGGTCATAAAGGCTTTGACAGCCAGAAGAGGCAGAGGCAGCAGCGCAGGTCATCGCGGCTTTGACACCCAGAAGAAGCAGAGACAGCTGCGCAGGTCGTCGAGGCTTTCACAGCCAGCAGACGCAGAGGCAGCAGCACAGGTGGTCGAGGCTTTGACAGCCAGAAGTAGCAGCCGCAGCAGCGCAGTTTGTCGAGTCTTTGACAAGCAGAAGAGGCAGAGACAGCAGAACAGGTCATCGAGGCTTTGACAGCCAGAAGTAGCAGTCGCAGCAGCGCAGTTTGTCGAGTCTTTGACAAGCAGAAGAGGCAGAGGCAGCAGAACAGGTCGTCGAGGCTTTGACAGCCAGAAGAAGCAGAGGCAGCAGCACAGGTTGTCGAGTTTTTGACAGCCAGAAGAGACAGAGGCAGCAGCGCAGGTCATCGATGCTTTGACAGCCAGAAGGGGCTGCGGCAGCAGCGCAGGTCATCGAGGCTTTGACAGCCAGATTGGGCTGCAGGAACAGCACAGGTCATGCAGGCTTTTAAAGCCAGAAGAAGCAGAGAAACAGGTTGTCGAGTCTTTGACAGCCAGAAGAGGCAGAGGCAGCAGCACAGGTTGTTGAGGCTTTGATAGCCAGACGGGGCAGTCGCAGCAGCACATGTCGTTGAGGCTTTGATAGCCAGAAGGGCAGTCGCAGCAGCACAGCTCGTTGAGGCTTTGACAGCCAGAAGGGGCAGAGGCAGCAGCGCAGGTTGTCGAGTCTTTGACAGCCAGAAGAGGAAGAGGCAGCAGCGCAGGTCATCGAGGCTTTGACACCCAGAAGAAGCAGAGGCAGCTGCGCAGGTTGTCGAGGCTTTCACAGCCAGCAGACGCAGAGGCAGCAGCACAGGTCGTCGAGGCTTGGACAGCCAGAAGTGGAAGTCGCAGCAGCACAGCTTGTCAAGTCTTTGACAAGCAGAAGAGGCAGAGGCAGCAGCGTATGTCGTCGAGGCTATGACAGCCAGAAGAAGCAGAGGCAGCAGCACAGGTTGTCGAGTCTTTGACAGCTAGAAGTGGCAGAGGCAGCAGCGCAGGTTGTCGAAACTTTGACAGCCAGAAGTGGCAGTCGCAGCAGCGCAGGTCGTCGAGGATTTGACAGCCAAAAGTGGCAGTCGCAGCAGTGCAGGTTGTCGAGCCTTTGACAAGCAGAAGAGGCAGAGGCAGCAGCACAGGTTGTCCACTTTTTGCCAGCCAGAAGAGACAGAGGAAGCACCACAGGCCATCAAGGCTTTGACAGCCAGAAGAGGCAGAGGCAGCAGCGCAGGTCATCGAGGCTTTGACAGTCAGAAGGGGCTGCGGCAGCAGCACAGGTCATGCAAGCTTTTAAAGCCAGAAGAAGTAGAGGCAGCAGCACAGGTTGTCGAGTCTTTGACAGCCAGAAGAGGCTGTGGCAGAGGCAGCATCACAGGTCGTCGAGGGCTTGACAGCCAGAAGGGGTGGTCGCAGCAGTGCAGGTTGTCGAGTCTTTGACAGCCAGAAGTGGCAGAGGCAGCAGCACAGGTCGTCGAGGCTTTGATAGCCAGACGGGGCAGTCGCAGCAGCACATGTCGTGAGTCTTTGACAGCCAGAAGGGGCAGTCGCAGCTGCGCAGGGCTTCGAGGCTTTGACAGCCAGAAGGGGCAGAGGCAGCAGCGCAGGTTGTCGAGTCTTTGACAGCCAGAAGAGGAAGAGGCAGCAGCGCAGGTCATAAAGGCTTTGACAGCCAGAAGAGGCAGAGGCAGCAGCGCAGGTCATCGCGGCTTTGACACCCAGAAGAAGCAGAGACAGCTGCGCAGGTCCTCGAGGCTTTCACAGCCAGCAGACGCAGAGGCAGCAGCACAGGTGGTCGAGGCTTTGACAGCCAGAAGTAGCAGTCGCAGCAGCGCAGTTTGTCGAGTCTTTGACAAGCAGAAGAGGCAGAGGCAGCAGAACAGGTCATCGAGGCTTTGACAGCCAGAAGTAGCAGTCGCAGCAGCGCAGTTTGTCGAGTCTTTGACAAGCAGAAGAGGCAGAGGCAGCAGAACAGGTCGTCGAGGCTTTGACAGCCAGAAGAAGCAGAGGCAGCAGCACAGGTTGTCGAGTTTTTGACAGCCAGAAGAGACAGAGGCAGCAGCGCAGGTCATCGATGCTTTGACAGCCAGAAGGGGCTGCGGCAGCAGCGCAGGTCATCGAGGCTTTGACAGCCAGATTGGGCTGCAGGAACAGCACAGGTCATGCAGGCTTTTAAAGCCAGAAGAAGCAGAGAAACAGGTTGTCGAGTCTTTGACAGCCAGAAGAGGCAGAGGCAGCAGCACAGGTTGTTGAGGCTTTGATAGCCAGACGGGGCAGTCGCAGCAGCACATGTCGTTGAGGCTTTGATAGCCAGAAGGGCAGTCGCAGCAGCACAGCTCGTTGAGGCTTTGACAGCCAGAAGGGGCAGAGGCAGCAGCGCAGGTTGTCGAGTCTTTGACAGCCAGAAGAGGAAGAGGCAGCAGCGCAGGTCATCGAGGCTTTGACACCCAGAAGAAGCAGAGGCAGCTGCGCAGGTTGTCGAGGCTTTCACAGCCAGCAGACGCAGAGGCAGCAGCACAGGTCGTCGAGGCTTGGACAGCCAGAAGTGGTAGTCGCAGCAGCGCAGCTTGTCAAGTCTTTGACAAGCAGAAGAGGCAGAGGCAGCAGCGCATGTCGTCGAGGCTATGACAGCCAGAAGAAGCAGAGGCAGCAGCACAGGTTGTCGAGTCTTTGACAGCTAGAAGTGGCAGAGGCAGCAGCGCACGTTGTCGAGTCTTTGACAGCCAGAAGTGGCAGTCGCAGCAGCGCAGGTCGTCGAGGATTTGACAGCCAAAAGTGGCAGTCTCAGCAGTGCAGGTTGTCGAGCCTTTGACAAGCAGAAGAGGCAGAGGCAGCAGCACAGGTTGTCCACTTTTTGCCAGCCAGAAGAGACAGAGGCAGCAGCGCAGGCCATCGAGGCTTTGACAGCCAGAAGAGGCAGAGGCAGCAGCGCAAGTCATCGAGGCTTTGACAGCCAGAAGGGGCTGCGGCAGCAGCACAGGTCATGCAAGCTTTTAAAGCCAGAAGAAGTAGAGGCAGCAGCACAGGTTGTCGAGTCTTTGACAGCCAGAAGAGGCTGTGGCAGAGGCAGCATCACAGGTCGTCGAGGGCTTGACAGCCAGAAGGGGTGGTCGCAGCAGTGCAGGTTGTCGAGTCTTTGACAGCCAGAAGTGGCAGAGGCAGCAGCACAGGTCGTCGAGGCTTTGACAGCCAGAAGTGGCAGTCGCAGTAGCGCAGGTTGTCGAGTCTTTGACAGCCAGAAGAGGCTGTGGCAGAGGCAGCACCACAGGTCGTCGAGGCTTTGACAGCCAGAAGTGGCAGTCGCAGTAGCGCAGGTTGTCGAGTCTTTGACAAGCAGAAGAGGCAGAGGCAGCAGCACAGGTCGTCTAGGCTTTGACAGCCAGAAGGGGCAGTCGCAGGAGCGCAGGTTGTCGAGTCTTCGACAGCCAGAAGAGGCAGCGGCAGCAGCTCAGGTCTTGGAGCCTTTGACAGTCAGAAGTGGCTGCGGCAGCAGCACAGGTCATCGAGGCTTTGACAGCCAGAAGGGGCTGTGGCAGCAGCGCACGTACTCGTGGCTTTGAAAGCCAGAAGAGGCAGAGGCAGCAGTGCAGGTCGTTGAGGCTTTGACAACCAGAAGAGGCAGCGGCAGCAGCACAGGTCGTTGAGGCTTTGACAGCCAGTAGAGGCAGAGGCAGCAGCACAGGTTGTCGAGTCTTTGACAGCCAGAAGAGGCAGAGGCAGCAGCACAGGTTATCGAGGCTTTGACACCCAAAAGAAGCAGAGGCAGCTGCGCAGGTCGTCGAGGCTTTGACAGCCAGAAGAGGCAAGAGGCAGCAGCGCAGGTTGTCGAGTCTTTGACAGCCAGAAGAGGAAGAGGCAGCAGCGCAGGTCATAAAGGCTTTGACAGCCAGAAGAGGCAGAGGCAGCAGCGCAGGTCATCGCGGCTTTGACACCCAGAAGAAGCAGAGACAGCTGCGCAGGTCGTCGAGGCTTTCACAGCCAGCAGACGCAGAGGCAGCAGCACAGGTCGTCGAGGCTTTGACAGCCAGAAGTGGCAGTCGCAGCAGCGCAGTTTGTCGAGTCTTTGACAAGCAGAAGAGGCAGAGGCAGCAGAACAGGTCATCGAGGCTTTGACAGCCAGAAGTAGCAGTCGCAGCAGCGCAGTTTGTCGAGTCTTTGACAAGCAGAAGAGGCAGAGGCAGCAGAACAGGTCGTCGAGGCTTTGACAGCCAGAAGAAGCAGAGGCAGCAGCACAGGTTGTCGAGTTTTTGACAGCCAGAAGAGACAGAGGCAGCAGCGCAGGTCATCGATGCTTTGACAGCCAGAAGGGGCTGCGGCAGCAGCGCAGGTCATCGAGGCTTTGACAGCCAGATTGGGCTGCAGGAACAGCACAGGTCATGCAGGCTTTTAAAGCCAGAAGAAGCAGAGAAACAGGTTGTCGAGTCTTTGACAGCCAGAAGAGGCAGAGGCAGCAGCACAGGTTGTTGAGGCTTTGATAGCCAGACGGGGCAGTCGCAGCAGCACATGTCGTTGAGGCTTTGATAGCCAGAAGGGCAGTCGCAGCAGCACAGCTCGTTGAGGCTTTGACAGCCAGAAGGGGCAGAGGCAGCAGCGCAGGTTGTCGAGTCTTTGACAGCCAGAAGAGGAAGAGGCAGCAGCGCAGGTCATCGAGGCTTTGACACCCAGAAGAAGCAGAGGCAGCTGCGCAGGTTGTCGAGGCTTTCACAGCCAGCAGACGCAGAGGCAGCAGCACAGGTTGTCGAGGCTTTGACAGCCAGAAGTGGTAGTCGCAGCAGCGCAGCTTGTCAAGTCTTTGACAAGCAGAAGAGGCAGAGGCAGCAGCGCATGTCGTCGAGGCTATGACAGCCAGAAGAAGCAGAGGCAGCAGCACAGGTTGTCGAGTCTTTGACAGCTAGAAGTGGCAGAGGCAGCAGCGCACGTTGTCGAAACTTTGACAGCCAGAAGTGGCAGTCGCAGCAGCGCAGGTCGTCGAGGATTTGACAGCCAAAAGTGGCAGTCGCAGCAGTGCAGGTTGTCGAGCCTTTGACAAGCAGAAGAGGCAGAGGCAGCAGCACAGGTTGTCCACTTTTTGCCAGCCAGAAGAGACAGAGGCAGCAGCGCAGGCCATCGAGGCTTTGACAGCCAGAAGAGGCAGAGGCAGCAGCGCAAGTCATCGAGGCTTTGACAGCCAGAAGGGGCTGCGGCAGCAGCACAGGTCATGCAAGCTTTTAAAGCCAGAAGAAGTAGAGGCAGCAGCACAGGTTGTCGAGTCTTTGACAGCCAGAAGAGGCTGTGGCAGAGGCAGCATCACAGGTCGTCGAGGGCTTGACAGCCAGAAGGGGTGGTCGCAGCAGTGCAGGTTGTCGAGTCTTTGACAGCCAGAAGTGGCAGAGGCAGCAGCACAGGTCGTCGAGGCTTTGACAGCCAGAAGTGGCAGTCGCAGTAGCGCAGGTTGTCGAGTCTTTGACAGCCAGAAGAGGCTGTGGCAGAGGCAGCACCACAGGTCGTCGAGGCTTTGACAGCCAGAAGTGGCAGTCACAGTAGCGCAGGTTGTCGAGTCTTTGACAAGCAGAAGAGGCAGAGGCAGCAGCACAGGTCGTCTAGGCTTTGACAGCCAGAAGGGGCAGTCGCAGGAGCGCAGGTTGTCGAGTCTTCGACAGCCAGAAGAGGCAGCGGCAGCAGCTCAGGTCTTGGAGCCTTTGACAGTCAGAAGTGGCTGCGGCAGCAGCACAGGTCATCGAGGCTTTGACAGCCAGAAGGGGCTGTGGCAGCAGCGCACGTACTCGGGGCTTTGAAAGCCAGAAGAGGCAGAGGCAGCAGTGCAGGTCGTTGAGGCTTTGACAGCCAGAAGAGGCAGCGGCAGCAGCACAGGTCGTTGAGGCTTTGACAGCCAGTAGAGGCAGAGGCAGCAGCACAGGTTGTCGAGTCTTTGACAGCCAGAAGAGGCAGAGGCAGCAGCACAGGTTATCGAGGCTTTGACACCCAAAAGAAGCAGAGGCAGCTGCGCAGGTCGTCGAGGCTTTGACAGCCAGAAGAGGCAAGAGGCAGCAGCGCAGGTTGTCGAGTCTTTGACAGCCAGAAGAGGAAGAGGCAGCAGCGCAGGTCATAAAGGCTTTGACAGCCAGAAGAGGCAGAGGAAGCAGCGCAGGTCATCGCGGCTTTGACACCCAGAAGAAGCAGAGACAGCTGCGCAGGTCGTCGAGGCTTTCACAGCCAGCAGACGCAGAGGCAGCAGCACAGGTGGTCGAGGCTTTGACAGCCAGAAGTGGCAGTCGCAGCAGCGCAGTTTGTCGAGTCTTTGACAAGCAGAAGAGGCAGAGGCAGCAGAACAGGTCATCGAGGCTTTGACAGCCAGAAGTAGCAGTCGCAGCAGCGCAGTTTGTCGAGTCTTTGACAAGCAGAAGAGGCAGAGGCAGCAGAACAGGTCGTCGAGGCTTTGACAGCCAGAAGAAGCAGAGGCAGCAGCACAGGTTGTCGAGTTTTTGACAGCCAGAAGAGACAGAGGCAGCAGTGCAGGCCATCGAGGCTTTGACAGCCAGAAGAGGCAGAGGCAGCAGCGCAGGTCATCGATGCTTTGACAGCCAGAAGGGGCTGCGGCAGCAGCGCAGGTCATCGAGGCTTTGACAGCCAGATTGGGCTGCAGGAACAGCACAGGTCATGCAGGCTTTTAAAGCCAGAAGAAGCAGAGAAACAGGTTGTCGAGTCTTTGACAGCCAGAAGAGGCAGAGGCAGCAGCACAGGTTGTTGAGGCTTTGATAGCCAGACGGGGCAGTCGCAGCAGCACATGTCGTTGAGGCTTTGATAGCCAGAAGGGCCGTCGCAGCAGCACAGCTCGTTGAGGCTTTGACAGCCAGAAAGGGCAGAGGCAGCAGCGCAGGTTGTCGAGTCTTTGACAGCCAGAAGAGGAAGAGGCAGCAGCGTAGGTCATCGAGGCTTTGACACCCAGAAGAAGCAGAGGCAGCTGCGCAGGTTGTCGAGGCTTTCACAGCCAGCAGACGCAGAGGCAGCAGCACAGGTTGTCGAGTCTTTGACAGCTAGAAGTGGCAGAGGCAGCAGCGCACGTTGTCGAAACTTTGACAGCAGAACTTTGACAGTCGCAGCAGCGCAGGTCATCAAGGATTTGACAGCCAGAAGTGGCAGTCGCAGCAGTGCAGGTTGTCGAGTCTTTGACAAGCAGAAGAGGCAGTCGCAGCAGCACAGGTCGTCGAGGATTTGACAGCCAGAAGTGGCAGTCGCAGCAGTGCAGGTTGTCGAGTCTTTGACAATCAGAAGAGGCAGTCGCAGCAGCACAGGTCGTCGAGGCTTTGACAGCCAGAAGGGGCTGCGGCAGCAGCACAGGTCATGCAAGCTTTTAAAGCCAGAAGAAGTAGAGGCAGCAGCACAGGTCGTCGAGGGCTTGACAGCCAGAAGGGGTGGTCGCAGCAGTGCAGGTTGTTGAGTCTTTGACAGCCAGAAGTGGCAGAGGCAGCAGCACAGGTCGTCGAGGCTTTGACAGCCCGAAGTGGCAGTCGCAGTAGCACAGGTTGTCGACTTTTTGCCAGCCAGAAGAGGCAGAGGAAGCACCACAGGCCATCAAGGCTTTGACAGCCAGAAGAGGCAGAGGCAGCAGTGCAGGTCGTTGAGGCTTTGACAGCCAGAAGAGGCAGCGGCAGCAGCACAGGTCGTTGAGGCTTTGACAGCCAGAAGAGGAAGAGGCAGCAGCACTGGTCGTCGAGGCTTTGACAGCCAGAAGTAGCAGTCGCAGCAGCGCAGTTTGTCGAGTCTTTGACAAGCAGAAGAGGCAGAGGCAGCAGAACAGGTCGTCGAGGCTTTGACAGCCAGAAGAAGCAGAGGCAGCAGCACAGGTTGTCGAGTTTTTGACAGCCAGAAGAGACAGAGGCAGCAGCGCAGGCCATCGAGGCTTTGACAGCCAGAAGAGGCAGAGGCAACAGCGCAGGTCATCGATGCTTTGACAGCCAGAAGGGGCTGCGGCAGCAGTGCAGGTCATCGAGGCTTTGACAGCCAGATTGGGCTGCGGGAGCAGCACAGGTCATGCAGGCTTTTAAAGCCAGAAGAAGCAGAGGCAGGCTTTTAAAGCAGAAGAAGCAGAGAAACAGGTTGTCGAGTCTTTGACTGCCAGAAGAGGCAGAGGCAGCAGCGCAGGTCATAGAGGCTTTGACAGCCAGAAGAGGCAGAGGCAGCAGCGCAGGTCATCGCGGCTTTGACACCCAGAAGAAGCAGAGACAGCTGCGCAGGTCGTCGAGGCTTTCACAGCCAGCAGACGCAGAGGCAGCAGCACAGGTGGTCGAGGCTTTGACAGCCAGAAGTAGCAGTCGCAGCAGCGCAGTTTGTTGAGTCTTTGACAAGCAGAAGAGGCAGAGGCAGCAGAACAGGTCGTCGAGGCTTTGACAGCCAGAAGTAGCAGTCGCAGCAGCGCAGTTTGTTGAGTCTTTGACAAGCAGAAGAGGCAGACGCAGCAGTGCAGGTCATCGAGGCTTTGACAGCCAGAAGGGGCTGCGGCAGCAGCACAGGTCATGCAACCTTTTAAAGCCAGAAGAAGTAGAGGGAGCAGCACAGGTTGTCGAGTCTTTGACAGCCAGAAGAGGCTGTGGCAGAGGCAGCATCACAGGTCGTCGAGGGCTTGACAGCCAGAAGGGGTGGTCGCAGCAGTGCAGGTTGTCGAGACTTTGACAGCCAGAAGTGGCAGAGGCAGCAGCACAGGTCGTCGAGGCTTTGACAGCCAGAAGTGGCAGTCGCAGTAGCGCAGGTTGTCGAGTCTTTGACAAGCAGAAGAGGCAGAGGCAGCAGCACAGGTCGTTGAGGCCTTGACAGACAGAAGAAGCAGAGGCAGCAGCACAGGTTGTCGAGTTTTTGACGGCCAGAAGAGGCAGAGGCAGCACCGCAGGCCATCGAGGCTTTGACAGCCAGAAGACGCAGACGCAGCACCGCAGGTCATCGAGGCTTTGACAGCCCGAAGGGGCTGCGGCAGCAGCAGAGGTCATGAAGGCTTTTAAAGCCAGAAGAAGCAGAGGCAGCAGCCCAGGTTGTCGAGTCTTTGACAGCCAGAAGAGGCAGAGGCAGCAGCGCAGGTCGTCGAGGCTTTGACACCTAGAAGAAGCAGAGGCAGCTGCGCAGGTCGTCGAGGCTTTGACATCCAGAAGAGGCAGAGGCAGCAGCGCAGGTCATCGAGGCTTTGACACCCAGAAGAAGCAGAGGCAGCTGCGCAGGTCATCGAGGCTTTGACAGCCAGAAGAGGCAAGAGGCAGCAGCACAGGTCGTCGAGGCTTTGACAGCCAGAAGTAGCAGTCGCAGCAGCGCAGTTTGTCGAGTCTTTGACAAGCAGAAGAGGCAGAGGCAGCAGCACAGGTTGTTGAGGCTTTGATAGCCAGACGGGGCAGTCGCAGCAGCACATGTCGTTGAGTCTTTGACAGCCAGAAGGGGCAGTCGCAGCAGCACAGCTCGTTGAGGCTTTGACAGCCAGAAGGGGCAGAGGCAGCAGCGCAGGTTGTCGAGTCTTTGACAGCCAGAAGAGGAAGAGGCAGCAGCGCAGGTCATCGAGGCTTTGACACCCAGAAGAAGCAGAGGCAGCTGCGCAGGTCGTCGAGGCTTTCACAGCCAGCAGACACAGAGGCAGCAGCACAGGTCGTCGAGGCTTTGACAGCCAGAAGTGGTAGTCGCAGCAGCGCAGCTTGTCAAGTCTTTGACAAGCAGAAGAGGCAGAGGCAGCAGCACATGTCGTCGAGGCTATGACAGCCAGAAAAAGCAGAGGCAGCAGCACAGGTTGTCGAGTCTTTGACAGCTAGAAGTGGCAGAGGCAGCAGCGCACGTTGTCGAAACTTTGACAGCCAGAAGTGGCAGTCGCAGCAGCGCAGGTCATCAAGGATTTGACAGCCAAAAGTGGCAGTCGCAGCAGCGCAGGTTGTCGAGTCTTTGACAAGCAGAAGAGGCAGAGGCAGCAGCACAGGTTGTCCACTTTTTGCCAGCCAGAAGAGACAGAGCAAGCACCACAGGCCATCAAGGCTTTGACAGCCAGAAGACGCAGACGCAGCACCGCAGGTCATCGAGGCTTTGACAGCCCGAAGGGGCTCCGGCAGCAGCAGAGGTCATGAAGGCTTTTAAAGCCAGAAGAAGCAGAGGCAGCAGCCAAGGTTGTCGAGTCTTTGACAGCCAGAAGAGGCAAGGGCAGCAGCGCAGGTCGTCAAGGCTTTGACACCCAGAAGAAGCAGAGGCAGCTGCGCGGGTCGTCGAGGCTTTGACATCCAGAAGAGGCAGAGGCAGCAGCGCAGGTCATCGAGGCTTTGACACCCAGAAGAAGCAGAGGCAGCTGCGCAGGTCATCGAGGCTTTGACAGCCAGAAGAGGCAAGAGGCAGCAGCACAGGTCGTCGAGGCTTTGACAGCCAGAAGTAGCAGTCGCAGCAGCGCAGTTTGTCGAGTCTTTGACAAGCAGAAGAGGCAGAGGCAGCAGCACAGGTTGTTGAGGCTTTGATAGCCAGACGGGGCAGTCGCAGCAGCACAGCTCGTTGAGGCTTTGACAGCCAGAAGGGGCAGAGGCAGCAGCGCAGGTTGTCGAGTCTTTGACAGCCAGAAGAGGAAGAGGCAGCAGCGCAGGTCATCGAGGCTTTGACACCCAGAAGAAGCAGAGGCAGCTGCGCAGGTCGTCGAGGCTTTCACAGCCAGCAGACACAGAGGCAGCAGCACAGGTCGTCGAGGCTTTGACAGCCAGAAGTGGTAGTCGCAGCAGCGCAGCTTGTCAAGTCTTTGACAAGCAGAAGAGGCAGAGGCAGCAGCACATGTCGTCGAGGCTATGACAGCCAGAAAAAGCAGAGGCAGCAGCACAGGTTGTCGAGTCTTTGACAGCTAGAAGTGGCAGAGGCAGCAGCGCACGTTGTCGAAACTTTGACAGCCAGAAGTGGCAGTCGCAGCAGCGCAGGTCATCAAGGATTTGACAGCCAAAAGTGGCAGTCGCAGCAGCGCAGGTTGTCGAGTCTTTGACAAGCAGAAGAGGCAGAGGCAGCAGCACAGGTCGTTGAGGCTTTGACAGCCAGAAGGGGCAGAGGCAGCAGCGCAGGTTGTCGAGTCTTTGACAGCCAGAAGAGGAAGAGGCAGCAGCGCAGGTCATCGAGGCTTTGACACCCAGAAGAAGCAGAGACAGCTGCGCAGGTCGTCGAGGCTTTCACAGCCAGCAGACGCAGAGGCAGCAGCACAGGTGGTCGAGGCTTTGACAGCCAGAAGTGGCAGTCGCAGCAGCGCAGCTTGTCAAGTCTTTGACAAGCAGAAGAGGCAGAGGCAGCAGCACAGGTCGTCGAGTTTTTGACAGCCAGAAGAGGCAGAGGCAGCAGCGCAAGTCACCGATGCTTTGACAGCCAGAATGGGCTGCGGCAGCAACGCAGGTCATCGAGGCTTTGCCAGACATAAGAAGCAGAGACAGTAGCACAGGTCGTCTAGGCTTTGACAGCCAGAAGGGGCAGTCGCAGGAGCGCAGGTTGTCGAGTCTTTGACAGCCAGAAGAGGCAGCGGCAGCAGCTCAGGTCTTGAAGCCTTTGATAGTCAGAAGTGGCTGCGGCAGCAGCACAGGTCATCGAGGCTTTGACAGCCAGAAGGGGCTCTGGCAGCAGCGCACGTCGTCAAGGCTTTAAAAGCCAGAAGAGGCAGAGGCAGCAGTGCAGGTCGTTGAGGCTTTGACAGCCAGAAGAGGCAGCGGCAGCAGCACATGTCGTTGAGGCTTTGATAGCTAGTAGAGGCAGAGGCAGCAGTGCAGGTTGTCGAGACTTTGAAAGCCAGAAGAGGCAGCGGCAGCAGCACAGGTCGTTGAGGCTTTGACAGCCAGAAGAGGCAGAGGCAGGAGCACAGGTTGTCGAGTCTTTGACAGCCAGAGGAGGCAGAGGCAGCAGCGCAGGTAATCGAGGCTTTGACACCCAGAAGAAGCAGAGGCAGCAGCACAGGTCATCGAGGCTTTGACACCCAGAAGAAGCAGAGGCAGCTGCGCAGGTCGTCTAGGCTTTGACAGCCAGAAGAGGAAGAGGCAGCAGCACTGGTCGTCGAGGCTTTGACAGCCAGAAGTAGCAGTCGCAGCAGCGCAGTTTGTCAAGTCTTTGACAAGCAGAAGAGGCAGAGGCAGCAGAACAGATCGTCGAGGCTTTGACAGCCAGAAGAAGCAGAGGCAGCAGCACAGGTTGTCGAGTTTTTGACAGCCAGAAGAGACAGAGGCAGCAGCGCAGGCCATCGAGGCTTTGACAGCCAGAAGAGGCAGAGGCAGCAGCGCAGGTCATCGAGGCTTTGACAGCCAGAAGGGGCTGCGGCAGCAGCACAGGTCATGCAAGCTTTTAAAGCCAGAAGAAGTAGAGGCAGCAGCACAGGTTGTCGAGTCTTTGACAGCCAGAAGAGGCTGTGGCAGAGGCAGCATCACAGGTCGTCGATGTATTGACAGCCAGAAGGGGCGGTCGCAGCAGTGCAGGTTGTCGAGTCTTTGACAGCCAGAAGTGGCAGAGGCAGCAGCACAGGTCGTCGAGGCTTTGACAGCCAGAAGTGGCAGTCGCAGTAGCGCAGGTTGTCGAGTCTTTGACAAGCAGAAGAGGCAGAGGCAGCAGCACAGGTCGTTGAGGCCTTGACAGACAGAAGAAGCAGAGGCAGCAGCACTGGTTGTCGAGTTTTTGACAGCCAGAAGAGGCAGAGGCAGCAGCGCAGGTCATCGAGGCTTTGACCCCCAGAAGAAGCAGAGACAGCTGCGCAGGTCGTCGAGGCTTTGACAGCCAGAAGTGGCAGTCGCAGCAGCGCAGCTTGTCAAGTCTTTGACCAGCAGAAGAGGCAGAGGCAGCAGCACAGGTCATCGAGGCTTTGACAGCCAGAAGAAGCAGAGGCAGCAGCACAGGTTGTCGAGTTTTTGACAGCCAGAAGAGGCAGAAGCAGCAGCGCAAGTCACCGATGCTTTGATAGCCAGAATGGTCTGCGGCAGCAGCGCAGGTCATCAAAAGCTTTGACAGCCAGAAGGGGCTGCGGCAGCAGCGCAGATCATCGAGGCTTTGACAGACATAAGAAGCAGAGACAGTAGCACAGGTCGTCTAGGCTTTGACAGCCAGAAGGGGAAGTCGCAGGAGCGCAGGTTGTCGAGTCTTCGACAGCCAGAAGAGGCAGCGGCAGCAGCTCAGGTCTTGGAGCCTTTGACAGTCAGAAGTGGCTGCGGCAGCAGCACATGTCATCGAGGCTTTGACAGCCAGTAGGGGCTGTGGCAGCAGTGCAGGTCGTTGAGGCTTTGACAGGCAGAAGAGGCAGCGGCAGCAGCACAGGTCGTTGAGGCTTTGACAGCCAGTAGAGGCAGAGGCAGCAGTGCAGGTTGTCGAGTCTTTGAAAGCCAGAAGAGGCAGGGGCAGCAGCACAGGTCGTTGAGGCTTTGACACCCAGAAGACGCAGAGGCAGCTGCGCAGGTTATCGAGGCTTTGACAGCCAGAAGAGGCAAGGGCAGCAGCGCAGGTCGTCAAGGCTTTGACACCCAGAAGAAGCAGAGGCAGCTGCGCCGGTCGTCGAGGCTTTGACATCCAGAAGAGGCAGAGGCAGCAGCGCAGGTCATCGAGGCTTTGACACCCAGAAGAAGCAGAGGCAGCTGCGCAGGTCATCGAGGCTTTGACAGCCAGAAGAGGCAAGAGGCAGCAGCACAGGTCGTCGAGGCTTTGACAGCCAGAAGTAGCAGTCGCAGCAGCGCAGTTTGTCGAGTCTTTGACAAGCAGAAGAGGCAGAGGCAGCAGCACAGGTCGTTGAGGCTTTGACAGCCAGAAGAGGCAGCGGCAGCAGCACATGTCATTGAGGCTTTGATAGCCAGTAGAGGCAGAGGCAGCAGTGCAGGTTGTCGAGTCTTTGAAAGCCAGAAGAGGCAGCGGCAGCAGCACAGGTCGTTGAGGCTTTGACAGCCAGAAGAGGCAGAGGCAGGAGCACAGGTTGTCGAGTCTTTGACAGCCAGAGGAGGCAGAGGCAGCAGCGCAGGTAATCGAGGCTTTGACACCCAGAAGAAGCAGAGGCAGCAGCGCAGGTCATCGAGGCTTTGACACCCAGAAGAAGCAGAGGCAGCTGCGCAGGTCGTCTAGGCTTTGACAGCCAGAAGAGGAAGAGGCAGCAGCACTGGTCGTCGAGGCTTTGACAGCCAGAAGTAGCAGTCGCAGCAGCGCAGTTTGTCGAGTCTTTGACAAGCAGAAGAGGCAGAGGCAGCAGAACAGATCGTCGAGGCTTTGACAGCCAGAAGAAGCAGAGGCAGCAGCACAGGTTGTCGAGTTTTTGACAGCCAGAAGAGACATAGGCAGCAGCGCAGGCCATCGAGGCTTTGACAGCCAGAAGAGGCAGAGGCAGCAGCGCAGGTCATTGAGGCTTTGACAGCCAGAAGGGGCTGCGGCAGCAGCACAGGTCATGCAAGCTTTTAAAGCCAGAAGAAGTAGAGGCAGCAGCACAGGTTGTCGAGTCTTTGACAGCCAGAAGAGGCTGTGGCAGAGGCAGCATCACAGGTCGTCGATGTATTGACAGCCAGAAGGGGCGGTCGCAGCAGTGCAGGTTGTCGAGTCTTTGACAGCCAGAAGTGGCAGAGGCAGCAGCACAGGTCGTCGAGGCTTTGACAGCCAGAAGTGGCAGTCGCAGTAGCGCAGGTTGTCGAGTCTTTGACAAGCAGAAGAGGCAGAGGCAGCAGCACAGGTCGTTGAGGCCTTGACAGACAGAAGAAGCAGAGGCAGCAGCACAGGTTGTCGAGTTTTTGACAGCCAGAAGAGGCAGAGGCAGCAGCGCAGGTCATCGAGGCTTTGACCCCCAGAAGAAGCAGAGACAGCTGCGCAGGTCGTCGAGGCTTTGACAGCCAGAAGTGGCAGTCGCAGCAGCGCAGCTTGTCAAGTCTTTGACCAGCAGAAGAGGCAGAGGCAGCAGCACAGGTCGTCGAGGCTTTGACAGCCAGAAGAAGCAGAGGCAGCAGCACAGGTTGTCGAGTTTTTGACAGCCAGAAGAGGCAGAAGCAGCAGCGCAAGTCACCGATGCTTTGACAGCCAGAATGGGCTGCGGCAGCAGCGCAGGTCATCAAAAGCTTTGACAGCCAGAAGGGGCTGCGGCAGCAGCGCAGATTATCGAGGCTTTGACAGACATAAGAAGCAGAGACAGTAGCACAGGTCGTCTAGGCTTTGACAGCCAGAAGGGGAAGTCGCAGGAGCGCAGGTTGTCGAGTCTTCGACAGCCAGAAGAGGCAGCGGCAGCAGCTCAGGTCTTGGAGCCTTTGACAGTCAGAAGTGGCTGCGGCAGCAGCACAGGTCATCGAGGCTTTGACAGCCAGAAGAGGCAGCGGCAGCAGTGCAGGTTGTCGAGTCTTTGAAAGCCAGAAGAGGCAGGGGCAGCAGCACAGGTCGTTGAGGCTTTGACACCCAGAAGACGCAGAGGCAGCTGCGCAGGTTATCGAGGCTTTGACAGCCAGAAGAGGCAGAGGCAGCAGTGCAGGTCATCGAGGCTTTGACACCCAGAAGAAGCAGAGGCAGCTGCGCAGGTCGTCAAGGCTTTGACATCCAGAAGAGGCAGAGGCAGTAGCTCAGGTCTTCGAGCCTTTGACAGTCAGAAGTGGCTGCGGCAGCAGCACAGGTCATCGAGGCTTTGACAGCCAGAAGAAGCAGAGGCAGCAGCGCACGTCGTCGCGGCTTTGAAAGCCAGAAGAGGCAGAGGCAGAATTGCAGGTCGTTGAGGCTTCGACAGCCAGAAGAGGCAGCGGCAGCAGCACAGGTCGTTGAGGCTTTGACAGTCAGTAGAGGCATAGGCAGCAGCACAGGTTGTCGAGTCTTTGACAGCCAGAAGAGGCAGAGGCAGCAGCACAGATCGTCGAGGCTTTGACACCCAGAAGAAGCAGAGGCAGCTGCGCAGGTCGTCGAGGCTTTGACATCCAGAAGAGGCAGAGGCAGCAGCGCAGGTCATCGAGGCTTTGACACCCAGAAGAAGCAGAGGCAGCTGCGCAGGTCGTCGAGGCTTTGACAGCCAGAAGAGGCAAGAGGCAGCAGCACTGGTCGTCGAGGCTTTGACAGCCAGAAGTAGCAGTCGCAGCAGCGCATTTTGTTGAGTCTTTGACAAGCAGAAGAGGCAGATTCAGCAGCACAGGTCGTCGAGGCTTTGACAGCCAGAAGAAGCAGAGTTAGCAGCACAGGTTGTCGAGTCTTTGACAGCCAGAAGAGACAGAGGCAGCAGCGCAGGCCATCGAGGCTTTGACAGCCAGAAGGGGCTGCGGCAGCAGCGCAGGTCATCACAGGCTTTGACAGCCAGAAGGGGCTGCGGCAGCAGCGCAGGTCATCGAGGCTTTGACAGCCAGAAGAGGCAGAGGCAGCAGTGCAGGTCGTTGAGTCTTTGACAGCCAGAAGAGGCAGCGGCAGCAGCACAGGGGGTTGAGGCTTTGACAGCCAGTAGAGGCAGAGGCAGCAGTGCAGCTTGTCGAGTGTTTGAAAGCCAGAAGAGGCAGAGGCAGCAGCACAGGTCGTTGAGGCTTTCACACCCAGAAGAAGCAGAGGCAGCTGTGCAGGTGGTCGAGGCTTTGACAGCCAGAAGAGGCAGAGGCAGCAGCGCAGGTCATCAAGGCTTTGACAGCGAGAAAGGGCTGCGGCAGCAGCACAAGTTGTCGATTCTTTGACAGCCAGAAGAGGCGGACGCAGCAGTGCAGGTCATTGAGGCTTTGACAGCCAGAAGGGGCTGCAGCAGCATCGCACGTTGTCGCAGCTTTGACAGCCAGAATAGGCGGAGGCAGCAGCGTAGGTTGGTGAGGCTTTTACAGCCTGAAGAGGCAGAGGCAGCAGCGCAGGTTATCAAGGCTTTGACAGCCAGAAGAGGATGCGGCAGCAGCACAGGTCATCGAGGCTTTTACAGCCAGAAGAAGCAGAGGCAGCAGCACAGCTTCTCATGTCTGTGACAGCCAGAAGAGGTAGAGGCAGCAGCACAGGTCGTTGAGGCTTTCACACCCAGAAGAAGCAGAGGCAGCTGTGCAGGTGGTCGAGGCTTTGACAGCCAGAAGACGCAGAGGCAGCAGCACAGGACGTCGAGGCTTTGACAGCCAGAAGGGGCAGTCGCAGGAGCGCAGGTTGTCGAGTCTTCGACAGCCAGAAGAGGCAGCGGCAGCAGCGCAGGTCATTGAGGCTTTGACAGTGAGAAGGCGCTGCGGCAGCAGTAGAGGTTGTCGATTCTTTGATAGCCAGAAGGGGCTGCGGTAACAGCGCACGTCGCCGCAGCTTTGACAGCCAGAAGAGGCGGAGGCAGCAGTGCAGGTCGTTGAGGCTTTGACAGCTAGAAGAGGCAGCGGCAGCAGCACAGGTCGTTGAGACTTTGACAGCCAGAAGAGGCAGAGGCAGCAGCGTAGGTTGTCGAGTCTTTGAAAGCCAGAAGAGGCACAGGCAGCAAGCAGCACAGGTCATTGAGGCTTTCACACCCAAAAGAAGCAGAGGCAGCTGTGCAGGTGGTCGAGGCTTTGACAGCCAGAAGGGACAGCGGCAGCAGCACAGGTCACCGAGGCTTTGACAGCCAGAAGAGGCAGAGGCAGCAGCGTAGGTTGTCGAGTCTTTGACAGCCAGAAGGGGCTGCGGCAGAGGCAGCATAACAGGTCGTTGAAGGTTTGACAGCCAGATGGGCTGTCGCAGCAGCCCTGGTTGTCGATTCTTTGACAGCCTGAAGGAGCATAAGCAGCAGCGAAGGTCGTCGAGTCTTAGAAAGCCAGTAGAGGCAGAGGCAGCAGCACAGGTCATCGAGGCTTTGACAGCCAGAAGAAGCAGAGGCAGCAACACAGGTTGTCGAGTGTGTGACAGCCAGAAGAGGCAGAGGCAGCAGCACAGGTCATCGGGGCTTTGACAGCGAGAAGTGGCTGCGGCAACAGCACAGGTTGTCAATTTTTGACAGCCAGAAGAGACAGAGACAGCAGCAAAGGTCGTGGAGGCTTTGACAGCCAGAAGGGGCTGCGGCAGCAGCGCATGTCGTGGCGGCTTTGACAGCCAGAAGAGGCGGAGGCAGCAGTGCAGATCGTTGAGGCTTTGACAGCCAGAAGAAGCAGAGGCAGCAACACAGGTTGTCGACGCTTTGACAGGCAGAAGGGGCAGTCGCAGCAGCGCAGGTCGTCGAGGCTTTGACAGCCAGAAGAGGCAGAGGCAGCAGCACAGGTCGTCGAGGCTTTGACAGCCAGAAGGGTCTGCGGCAGCAGCACAGGTCTTCGAGGCTTTGACAGCCAGAATGGGCAGAGGCAGCAGCGCAGGTTGTTGAGTCTTTTACAGCCAGAAGAGGCAGAGGCAGCAGCACAGGTCGTTGATGCTTTGACAGCCAGAAGAGGCAGATGCAGCAGCACAGGTCATCGAGGCTTTTACAGCCAGAAGAAGCAGGGGCAGCAGCACAGGTTGTCAATTCTTTGACAGCCAAAAGAGGCAGAGGCAGCAGCACATGTTGTTGAGGCTTTGACAGCCAGAGGGGCAGCGGCAGCAGCACAGGTCATCGAGGCTTTGACAGCCAGAAGAGGCAGAGGCAGCAGTGCAGGTTGTCGAATCTTTGACAGCCAGAAGGGGCTGCGGCGGCAGCGCTGGTCGTTGAGGCTTTGACATCCAGACGGGGCAGCGGCAGCAGCACAGGTCGTCGAGTCTTTGGCAGCCAGAAGAGCCAGAGGCAGCAGCGCAGGTCATCAAGGCTTTGACAGCCTGAAGAGGCAGAGGCAGCAGCGCAGGTCGTCGAGGCTTTGACAGCCAGAAGGGGCAGAGGCAGCAGCACAGTTTGTTGTGTCTTTGACAGCCAGAAGGGGCGGAGGGAGCATCGCAGGTCATCGAGGCTTTTACAGCTAGAAGAGGCAGAGGCAGCAGCGCAGGTCATTGTGGCTTTTACAGCCAGAAGAGGCAGAGGCAGAGCGCAGATCGTCGAGACTTTAAACTTTTCCAGTCTTCTTCCACCGACTCTTCTCCCTGGTCTCGGATTCTGCAAGTCATTTCCGCCAATTCCATATAGTCCATCAACTTCATCTGCCATTCTTCCCGGGTGGGTAAATCTTGTGTCTTCCAATACTTTGCGATGAGTATTCTTGCTGCTGTTGTTGCATACATTAAAAATGTTCTATCCTTCTTTGGCAACAATTGGCCGACCATGCCCAGGAGAAAGGCCTCTGGTTTCTTCAGGAAGGTATATTTGAATACCTTTTTCATTTCATTATAAATCATTTCCCAGAATGTCTTAATCCTTGGGCATGTCCACCAAAGGTGATGGAATGTACCTTCAGTCTCATTACATTTCCAACATTTATTGTCGGGTAAATGATAATTTTTTGCAAGCTTGACTGGTGTCATGTACCACCTGTAAATCATTTTCATTAAATTCTCTCTTAGGGCATTACATGTCGTAAATTTCATACATGTGGTCCATAACTGTTCCCAGTCAGCCATCATTATGTTATGTCCAACATCTTGTGCCCATTTAATCATAGCAGATTTCACCGTTTCATCCTGAGTGTTCCATTTCAGCAACAAGTTATACATTCTTGACAAATGCTTAGTTTTTGGATCTAACAATTCTGTTTCCAATTTTGATTTTTCCACCTGGAAGCCAACTTTTTTGTCCAAATTTTATGCCTCCATTATTTGGTAATAATGGAGCCAATCTCGCACTTTATTTTTCAATTTTTCAAAGCTCTGCAATTTTATTCTGTCACCATCTTGTTCCAAAATTTCCCAATATTTCGGCCATATTGAGTTTTTTCTGTGCCTTCGCTTCCATTGGTGACAACCATCTTGGGGTTTTCTTTTCTAACAAATCCTTATATCTTATCCAATCACTGAACAGTGCTTTTCTAACAATATGGTTTTTAAACGCTTTATGTGCTTTTACCTTATCATACCACAAATATGCATGCCAACCAAATGCATTATTGAAACCTTCTAGATCCAGCACGTCAGTGTTTTCAAGAAGCAGCCATTCTCTCAGCCAGCAAAAAGCAGCTGATTCATAGTAAAGTTTAAGGTCTGGCAGGGCAAATCCACCTCTTTCTTTAGCATCAGTTAATATCTTAAATTTTATTCTAGGCTTCTTGCCCTGCCAGACAAATCTAGAAATATCTTTCTGCCACTTCTTGAAACAATCCATCTTGTCCAGAATTTGCAATGTTTGAAACAAAAACAACTTGGCAATACATTCATTTTTATCACAGCAATTCGGCCTAACAATGATAACTTCAAATTTGACCATATTTCTAAGTCCCTTTTCACTTCAATCCAACATTTTTCATAATTATCCTTAAATAAGTTCACATTCTTAGCAGTCATGTTAACCCCTAAATATTTCACTTTCTTAACCAATGTTAGTCCTGTCTCCTCCTGAAACTTCTCTCTCTCATTCACAGTTAAGTTTTTCTCTAAAACCTTAGTTTTCATCTTGTTCAACTTAAAACCTGCTACCTGTCTGAATTCTTGAATCAGTTCCAGTACTCTTTTAGTACTAGATTCTGGCTCCTGTAAAGTCAATACTAAATCATCAGCAAATGCTTTCAGTTTGTACTGTTTAGTACTGTTTAGATCCCAGTTGTATACCTTTAACCTCTTGGTCCTTTCTAATCATATTTACCAAAACCTCAAGGACCGATATAAAGAGCAATGGAGAAATTGGGCAGCCTTGTCGTGTCCCTTTCTCAATCCTAAACTCTTCTGTCACTACATTGTTCACAATTAATTTTGCCTTTTGTTCTGAATAAATTGCACCTATACCATTTTCAAAACCTTGACCTACCCCTATCCCCTGTAGATTCTTCTTCATAAAACTCCAATAAATGTTGTCAAAGGCCTTCTCTGCGTCCACAAAAATCAAAACTGCCTTAGTATTGATATTCACTTGTAATTTTTCTAGAATATTAATTATATTCCTCGTATTATCAGACAAATGTCTGCCCGAGAGAAAGCCCGCTTGGTCTTTATGAATTTCTTCTACTAACACCTTTTTTAATCTTTTAGCCAAAATATCTGCAAAAAAATTGTAATCCACATTAAGCAGCAATATGGGGCGGTAATTCTTAAGCTGTGTCTTTTCAGTCTCTGTTTTCGGTATAAGTGTAATATAAGCTTCCTTCCACGACTCTGGTGCCCCTTTCCCCTCCAATATTTCATTACAGACTTCCTTCAATGGTTGTAGTAACCATTCTTTCAAAGGTCTGTAATAGAATCATAGAATCATAGAGTTGGAAGAGACCACAAGGGCCATCGAGTCCAACCCCCTGCCAAGCAGGAAACACCATCAGAGCATTCCTGACATATGGTTGTCACGCCTCTGCTTAAAGACCTCCAAAGAAGGAGACTCCACCACACTCCTTGGCAGCAAATTCCACTGTCGAACAGCTCTTACTGTCAGGAAGTTCTTCCTAATGTTTAGGTGGAATCTTCTTTCTTGTAGTTTGGATCCATTGCTCCGTGTCCGCTTCTCTGGAGCAGCAGAAAACAACCTTTCTCCCTCCTCTATGTGACATCCTTTTATATCTTTGAACATGGCTATCATATCACCCCTTAACCTCCTCTTCTCCAGGCTAAACATGCCCAGCTCCCTTAGCCGTTCCTCATAAGGCATCGTTTCCAGGCCTTTGACCATTTTGGTTGCCCTCCTCTGGACACGTTCTAGTTTGTCAGTGTCCTTCTTGAACTGTGGTGCCCAGAACTGGACACAGTACTCCAGGTGAGGTCTGACCAGAGCAGAATACAGTGGCACTATTACTTCCCTTGATCTAGATGCAATACTCCTATTGATGCAGCCCAGAATTGCATTGGCTTTTTTAGCTGCCGCGTCACACTGTTGGCTCATGTCAAGTTTGTGGTCAACCAAGACTCCTAGATCCTTTTTGCATGTACTGCTCTCAAGCCAGGTGTCACCCATCTTGTATTTGTGCCTCTCATTTTTTTTTGCCCAAGTGCAATACTTTACATTTCTCCCTGTTAAAATTCATCTTGTTTGTTTCGGCCCAGTTCTCTAATCTGTCAAGATCATTTTGAAGTGTGATCCTGTCCTCTGGGGTGTTAGCCACCCCTCCCATTTTGGTGTCATCTGCAAATTTGATCAGGATGCCCTTGAGTCCATCATCCAAGTCGTTGATAAAGATGTTGAATAAGACCGGGCCCAAGACAGAACCCTGTGGCACCCCACTAGTTACTCTTCTCCAGGATGAAAAGGAACCATTGTTGAGCACCCTTTGGGTTCGGTCAGTCAGCCAGTTACAAATCCACTGAGTGGTAGCATAGTCAAGACCGCATTTTACCAGCTTCTTTACAAGAATATCATGGGGCACCTTGTCAAATGCCTTGCTGAAATCAAGGTAGGCTACATCCACTGCATTCCCTTCATCTACCAGGCTTGTAATTCTGTCAAAAAACGAGATCAGGTTAGTCTGACATGACTTAATTTTCAGAAATCCATGCTGACTATTGGTGATAACAGCATTCCTTTCTAGGTGCTCACAGACTGTTTGCTTAATGATCTGCTCCAGAATCTTCCCTGGTATTGATGTCAGACTGACTGGGCGGTAATTATTTGGGTCCTCTCTTTTCCCCTTTTTGAAAATAGGGACAACATTTGCCCTCCTCCAGTCTGCCAGGACTTCGCCTGTTCTTCAGGAATTCTCAAAGATGACTGCCAGTGGTTCTGAGATCACATCTGCCAGTTCTTTTAATACTCTTGGATGCAGTTCATCTGGCCCTGGAGACTTGAATACATCTAAACTAGCCAAGTATTCTTGTACTATCTCCTTAGTTCTTCTGGGCTGTGTTTCCTCTGCTGAATCATTTGCTCCAAATTCTTCAGGTCGGGCATTGTTTTCTTTATCAGAGAAGACTGAGGCAAAGATGATGATGATGATGATTAATTAAATTGATATACTGCCCTTCATCTGAAAATCATAGGGCGGTTTACAACATAACAATTACAAAATGAAGACACAAAATCCTAATCTTAATAATAACCCCAATAAGCCCCCTACCCCAAACACATTTTAAAGGGCATAGCATGTTGTTCATCCCAACACCTGGTTGAAGAGGACCCTTTTCGCCTGGTGCCTAAACATGTGTAATGGAGGTGCCAGGTGAACTTCCCTGGGGAGAGCATTCCACAAGCCACCACAGAAAAGGCCCTGTTCTCATGGGGCCACCCCTCTTGCGGAGCAGGCACACGACAATGGGCCTCAGAAGATGATCTTAGGATCCAGGTCGCTTCACGTGGGGAATATTGTGGTCCTGAGCCATTTCAGGCTTTAGAGGTCAAAAGCGGCGCTTTGAATGATGCCCGGAAACTAAGTGGCAGCCGGTGCAGTCAGGAAAGGATCGGTGCAATAGCCTTAAACCATCTTGCCCCAGTGATTAAACTAGCCACTGAATTCCCAAAGCGGCAACTTTCCCCCCATAAAACGCTGCAGCCTCAATGCCTCCAGATGCTTTTGAGATCAGAGGCAGCTCTGCTTTGGAAGGCCAGGAGGTGGGAAAGATGCTCTTGTGCTCGGATCCTGCCTGTGGGTTTCGCTCAGGGGCATTTGGTCAGCCACGGTGAGAACAGGATGCTAGACTGGATGGGCCCCTTTCTCTTTTATATATATAAATTTTTATTAGTTTTTTAACGTCATTTTCAACAGTAATTAAACATACTTTTACATCTTCTTCAATTTTTTTGACTTCCTTCCATCAGTCCTGCCTGAAAATTTTCCAATCTAATCTCTTAGTATGAATTTCTTATTTTCCCTATTGCATTTCAAACTCATAACCAATATCTCTATCTTTTTCTACTTTGTAACACTTTGTATATTTCTCCTTACAAAACTTCTTGTAGTCCTACTAGCGTAATTTGTTGATTACAGTTGCTCTTCAAATAATTCATATACTTCTTCCAATCTTCTGTAAATCTCTGGTCCCGCAGGTTTCGAATCCTTCCTGTCATTTTGTCCAGTTCTGCATAGTCCATTCTGCCATTCTTCTTTTGTCGGAATTTATTCTTGCTTCCATTTCTGGGCTAACAATGCTCTTGCCGCTGTTGTTGCATATAAGAACAGTTTGACGCCTTGTCGATTAATGCCTTGGACTATAATATCAAGTAAAAATGCTTCTGGTGTTTTTAAGAATGGATGGGCCCCTTTCTCATGCTCCCATGTTCTTCTTGGTAGTGGTGCCCGCCCTGTGGAACCGCCCTCCCTTCAGATGTGAAGGAAATAAGTAGCTATCTTATCTTTAAAAGACATCTGAAGGCATCCCTGTTTAGGGAACTTTTTAATATTCAATACTGTATTGTTTTTAACACTTGATTGGAAGCCGCCCAGTGTGGCTGGGGAAATTATTATTATTATTATTATTATTATTATTATTATTATTATTGGCAGGATGGCATCCTACAGAACCACCACCTCTGGCTTCTGATCAAGGCCCTCTTCCGCTTCCGCTCCTCCAGCCAGTACCGGAAGCTGCAGTGGCAGCTGGAGGAGGACGCAAAGTGGCTGCCCACCAGCCAGAAGGACTTTGCAGAAGAGCCCAAGAGTGGCACTTACGTCAACCCCGTCTATGATGAGGCGGGAGAGAACTAGCTGGGGAGGCTGCAGGCTGGCCCAGGAGGACTTGTCAAAAAGGACTTTTTGTGTGCGGAGAGACTGATGGAAACCCACAGGAGATTGTGCTCCTAGGAAGCCCCTCTGATGGTGCGCACAGAGCCTGCCTTTGCTCATCCAGCTCAAGGAGGTTTGCCGGGGGGCATTTTGCTGTTGGCTCTGCCTGAGTGGGGAAATCTAGGGCTTGATCCCTGTGTCCATGCAAGAGATCTCAGCCTCTTCCATGGGGATCCAGGCAGCTCCAGCGGAAGGGACACACGAAGGAACTGTTGGGATACTGCCCGGGAGACAAAAGCCATCACTGCCTCCGCGTCGACTCCGGACGTCCATCGACCTCCCGTAGATACAGTATCAGCAATTAGCGACATGAGCTCCAGAAAATACCTTTCCACATTCCAGAACTGATGCACGCTCTATCAGCAGATAATGTACAGCGAAAGTTGCACTAAGGAGAGTCTCATATAGAATGTTTATTCAGCGTTGGTCAGAACAAAGAAAAACATGACTGACTGTTACCGTGTTCTGGCGCAGAGAGAGAGAGACAGACAACAGCTCTATCTAAACACAAACATCCTGTGAACAGGAAATACGCAGACTCTGTGACTCACATAGCCTGCTCCCTTTTAAGGTGGAAGGGAAATATCCTAACAGGAACACCGTCCGCCATGTGGAAAACAAAGACAACTCTGTCTTTTTGCTTTCCAAAAGAGAATAAAGTGGGGTTTTCTTTTCTTTTATGATCGTTGCCAGCCATTTATTTGAGGTTCTGCTACTTGCAAAAATGTGCCGCAGAGTTGGTGCATCTGTGTGTATATGGAGGGCAGGACAAGATTTGGGGGGTTTGGGGAGGAGAGGGAAGACTTCACGGGCATTAAGATGAACGTCATTGAGTTGTCGGGTTGGAAGGGATCCCAAGGGTTATCTAGTCCAACCCCCTGCAAGGCAGGAATCTCAGCGACAGAATCCCTGAGAGATGGCCATCCAACCTCTGCTTAAAAGCTTCCAAGGAAGGAGAGTCCTTCATCTCCCAAGGTCATTCGCTCCGCTGTCAAACAGCAATCACTGTCAGAAGCCTATTCTTGATGTTGGGTCGGAATCGCCCTTTTTGTAACTTGAAGCCCTGGGTTCAGGTCCTGCCTTCTGGGGCAGCAGAAAACCTTCCAAGAGCCAGTCCTTGAAGTGTTTGAAGACACTGGCTCTCATCCTGCCTCCCAGACTGCTTTTCTCCAGGCTTATCCTGACCCGACTCCCTCGACCATTCCTAATAAGGCTTCAGTAATTCTCTCTCAAACAGCCAGAAAGTTGGTGATTAACATGCTCATCCTCTGTGTAGAAATTCAAGGGTCTCAAATATAGAATAGGTAAAGGTAAAGGGACCCCTGACCGTTAGGTCCAGTCGTAGCTGACTCTGGGGTTGCGGCGCTCATCTCGCTTTACTGGCCGTGGGAGCCGGCGTACAGCTTCCGGGTCATGTGGCCAGCATGACTAAGCCGCTTCTGGCGAACCAGAGCAGCACGCGGAAACGGCGTTTACCTTCCCGCCGGAGCGGTACCTATTTATCTACTTGCACTTTGACATGCTTTTGAACTGCTAGGTTGGCAGGAGCAGGGAGCTCACCCTGTCGCGGGGATTCGAACGGCTGACCTTCCGATCAGCAAGCCCTAGACTCTGTGGTTTTATCCACAGCGCCACCCGCATTGATAATTGCACAAGGCAAACACACATACATAAGTATATAAACCACATGTCTAGAGCAGTGCAGCAGAGAAATCCAAAAGCCATCTTGGCTCTCCGAAAGACCCCACGGAGGCAGAAAGCCATCCAGGGAAGTTCCTGAAGGGATTCCTCTCCTAAATCGAGGGACCTCCTCGGCCTTAATGGTTGTGGTTTGCCCATTGCAAATGTTTTGTGTCAACTGTGGCTGGAACTAGGTGAAACTTGCTTAATCCTCAGGAATATCACCCCTTGGCCTGCCTGAGCAACAGGAACCTGGTGTGCGATGTGCTTTCTGACTCTCCAGGCCAAAATGCCAAAGCCAACTGTTATAAGAAACAAAATAAAAAAAAATCCTTCCAGCTAAGTTTGTTATTGGTATGAGCTTTCGTGTTCATGCACACTTCTTCAGATACACGCACATGAAAGCTCATACTAATAACTAAGCTAGTTGGTCTCTAAGGTACTACTGGAATCAGTGGCGTAGCGTGGGTTGTCAGCACCCGGGGCAAGGCAAGTAATTTGCACCCCCTAACCCATGGATTTGCGCCCCCTAACCCGTGGATTTGCGCCTCCTAACCCGTGGATTTGCGCCCCTAACCCTAACCCCCAGATGTTGTGCCCGGTGCGGCCGGCCCCCCCTGCACCCCCCACGCTACGCCACTGACTGGAATGATTTTTTTTATTTTCTTTTGACTATGGCAGACCTACCTGTTATAAGAAAAAAAACCTTCTCCTTTATCCCTTATGGGGTACCCAAGAGCCTGTATAGAGTCCTTATGTAGGTTCTCTATCAGTAAGAGAAAAGAGGCCAACTAGAGAATATGGTTTTGTTAAACACAATTGAAAGTTGATACCAGTGACTGGGGTGATAAGACAATGGGTCAAGGTCGGAAATATGAAATTGGGGAAAAATAAGAGAGGAAAAAGTAGGAACAAGTAAAAAAAACATTTCTCCCGATCAGCCAGAACATGGGATGTCCCCTCAAAAATTTTAATTTGGAATGTATAATTGTCTTTATTATTTGTATTATGATGTGGCAAGATTTGATAGGTGATTAATTGGAATGTTATGAATGAAAAATGATTATTATTATTATTATTTTAAACCACTTTCCACATCACCACGTAACTCTTCCCACAAGGAATTTGGGGGAAGACGCTTTCACAGTTTCCCCCCACAACAACCCGGTGAGGTAGTGTTGCAAAGATTTTAGAAAGGTACCAGTGACCAACTCAAATAGAGTCCAAGAATTGACAGATGCAGGAAATGGAGAAAAAGAAGGTGAGGTTTATTGCTGAGCAGTAACTGACCCAGTTGGAATCCTTTCCAAAAGACTGGGCCCCAGAGACTTCCGGTCGGCGCCAGCGTTTAATGGCGGTCCTTGCTTCGAGCTCCGAAGCAGGACTGCTCCGCGAGTTCGGGTATGACCCGCTACGGCGAGCGGGGGACCCCTAAAATCACAGGCGCTGAAGCCTGTGAACAAGGAGATTCGGTGGGCACCTTTGCGCCCCCCGGTATCGCGAAAGAGCCTTTTTAAAGGCTCCGGAGCGGCATCGGGTGTGAGCGCGGTGCTGAGGATCGCAACCCAGCTCACGGAGCGAAGCCGCATCGCCATTGACGGAGAGCGCCGATTCCTTCTTGAAACTACCGATTGGCAACAATACCCGTGAGTAAGAACTGCAAAACAAGTTGAACGGGACTTTTAAATTAAGAAGATTTGGCTGAAAACGGGAAAGGCAAAATTAAGGAAGTCAGCCTCCCGGAACTGCACGATTGACGGAGCAATGAAAAGAGCAAGCTGTATTTAAAGGGGACACTTTTTAAATTTTGCTAAACCTGACATTGAAAGGGACTCCCCCCCCCACTGAGCGGGAGAAGGGGGGAAGAAAATTGATCTAATTTAACCCGCTAGAAGAAGAAAGTTGTGAACGGGAAACTCTCCGCTGCCGATACCTCTGGCCAGGCTGCCTGAGCGGTGAGCGCCTGGAAGTGAACTGTCAAAAAGGAGAGGACTGTGGATACAAAGTAAGATTTTATTTGAAATATAATAACGGGACTTTATGGGACAAAACCTGTAATATTTTAAATTGCAACAAAGTAAGGCTTTGGGTTGGACTTTAACTTTTTTGGAACTTTGTATGGCTAGTTGCTTCCCTGCTTCTTTGTTACTCCTGCCTGGATACAATCTCTCCCTCTAGAGGACTAAAAGAGAGACTGCTGTACTGACATAAAGAAGTGGGATTTTCCACTTGCAACTTTCCTGTGTGAACGACCTTGAGTTATGAGCACTCCACTGGATGAAATATCAACAAGAAGCAAAACAAAACAGGCTCAAAAGCAGGCTCAGAAAAGAAGCTCTGTATCAGGAGCAGCAGCTGCACAGGAAAAAGTAACAACAGCATCAATGGATTCTATGACACAGGCACTGCTCAGAATAAATCAATCTTTAGAAGCACTTACTAAGCAATCTACAGAGAACTCTAAGAAACTGACAGAATTGACAACAAGATTGGATTTGAACACAACGACAATATCATCTAATACAGATTCTATAAATCATCTAATTCAAGAAAGTACGGAAACAAGGAAAATAGCTGAGATCGCTAAGAGCACTGCCGAGGAAACCAAGGGAAAATTTGCGCCTATTGCAAAGAAGGTAAACGAACATGATGCAACTTTGGCCCTTATGGAATTGGAGAGGAAAGGTAAAAACTTGAAATTGAGATTGGTACCAGAAGAGGAAGAGGACAACCTTGGGGAATTTCTCACAGATAAGTTTCAAGAATTTTGGACTGACGAGCTAGAAGGAGAAGAAGATGAAATTGCAATAACTACAGCTTTCCGGATTGGCAGAAAGCAAGGCAAGAAACCGAGGGATTGTTTAATCACTTTGAGATCCAAGGAAGAAAGAGACAAAATATTGAACCTACATTTCCAGAAGGCCTTGATTATTAAAAACTCCCAAATACAGATTTTTAAAGATATTCCTAAATATTTTTTGGAGGTTAGGACTCAATTCAAAGATTTAGTGGATTTATTGAAACAAAATAACACTCCATTCAGGTGGGAGTTCCCACAAGGGTTGTCCTTTAACTTTAAAGGGAAGAAAATTAAAATAAAAACAATTCAAGATAAAGAACACTTTTTGGAGAGAAATTTCGAGGACTTTCAGAAAGGAACTGTGAGTGAGAGGGAAATACCGGATATTGCAAACTTATCATTTGGATTGACTCCAGCACCGACCGATCAGGAACAAGAACTTGGAGCAGTCGGTGGAAAAGATACCCAGTAACAAAAATGTCTCTGCAACTTCTGAGTTGGAACTGCAATGGTCTTAACCATCCCCGAAAAAGGGCCCAAGTGTTTCATATATTAAAGAAAGAACATTTAGATATAATATGTTTGCAAGAAACTCATATTGCCAGGATACATAGAAAACTTTTGACAAACAAGAGATTAGGACTAGAATTTATTTCTTCAGACAAAGTTAAGAAAAGAGGGGTGGTGATTTATGTTAAGGAAAAATTGGAACCAAAAATGACTTTTAAGGATGAACAAGGAAGATTTCTGGCGGTGGAAATTCAAATCCAAGGAGAAAAGATTTTGATTGTAGGAGTTTATGCACCTAATGAGGGGAAGGCTGAGTTCTTCAAGAAGTTGCATGAGACTTTAATGGACTTTATGGACTATAAAATCATAATGATGGGTGATATGAATGGAGTTGTCTCCACGAATATGGACAAAGCGCAAAGACAAGTAATTTCTAAGGATGGGAGACTACCAAAGACCTTTTTCGAACTGACTGACACTATGGACTTGATAGACATTTGGAGAACAAGGAACCCTCTGGAACGAGAGGGGACCTTTTTCTCTGAAGCAAAAATGACATGGACCAGGATTGACCAAATATGGACTTCTAGCAATCTGGCACCAAGGGTTAAAAAAACAGAAATCTGCGCAAAAACCTGCTCTGACCATAATGCAGTAAAGATGGAAATGAAATTGACAACAGCTGGAACCTTCAGATGGAGAATGAATGACACTCTTTTTAGAGATGAAGCAATTTATAAAAAGGCCCAAAAGACGTTGAAAGATTACTTCGAGATAAACCTAAGAACAGATGTGGAAAGAAGAAGAATATGGGATGCAAGCAAGGCCGTGATGCGTGGTTTTCTAATCCAGCAGAATTCGATAAAGAGGAAACAACAGAATGAGAAGAAGGAAAAAATCTGGAATCAAATGAAAGAAGGAGAGAAAAAACTGAGATCAAAACCTAAATCTCAGGAGATTTTAAGAGAAATAAAGTATTACCAGACTCAATACATGGAACTGATGAACCAAGAAATAGAATGGAAAATAAAACAAATGAGGCAAAAGACTTTTGAATCAGCAGATAAATGCGGGAAACTGCTGTCATGGCAAATGAAAAAGAGACAAAAATTGAATACTGTAACATCCCTCGAAATAGATGGAAAATCTATCAACAAACCAAATGAAATTAGTAATTGTTTTCAAAGTTTTTTTAAGAAACTGTATGCACAAGGGCCAAAAAATGAACAAGAGATAGAAGAATTTATTAAAAAATATGGACTGTCAAAGATTTCGGAAAAAAATAAAAGGACTCTAAATGAGAAAATTATGAACCAGGAAATAGAGGGTGCCATCCAGAATATGCAATTGGAAAAATCACCAGGACCAGACGGGCTGACGGCGAGATACTATAAAGCAATGAAGGAATGGCTAATACAACCATTGAAAGAAGTTTGTAATCAAATTTTGGAGGGGAAAAAGGCTCCCGAATCGTGGAAAGAAGCATTCATCTCACTTATACCCAAGACAGAAGTTGAGAAACATCAAGTTAAGAACTACCGCCCTATATCACTCTTGAATGTGGATTACAAAATTTTTGCAGACATTTTAGCAAAAAGATTTAAAAGAGTGTTGCTAGAGGAGATTCATAAGGACCAAACAGGCTTTCTCCCAGGGAGACATATGTCAGACAATGTAAGGAACATTATAGATATTTTGGAACTATTGGAGACTGACATAAATAGAAAAGCAGTTTTGATTTTTGTGGATGCGGAGAAAGCCTTTGACAATATCTCCTGGAGCTTTATGAAGAAGAATCTCCAGGGGATGGGGCTGGGCCAAAACTTTGAAAACGGTATAAGTGCAATATACTCTGAGCAAAAAGCTAAATTAATTGTGAATGGTGCAGTTATGGATGAGATCCCAATAGAAAAAGGGACACGACAGGGATGCCCAATATCCCCTCTATTGTTTATATCGGTCCTGGAGGTGTTGTTAAACATGATTAGAAGGGACCAGCTGGTTAAAGGAATACAGCTCGGAGCTAAACAGTATAAGTTAAGAGCATTTGCAGATGACCTAGTTCTGACTTTGCAACAGCCAGAAGCTAGCACAAAAAGAGTTTTAGAACTAATTGAAATATTTGGTCAAGTGGCAGGTTTTAAATTAAATAAACAGAAGACAAAGGTGCTGGAAAAAAACTTAACGATGGGGGAAAAAGATCGTTTCCAAAGGGAAACTGGTTTGGAAATAACAAAAAAAGTGAAATATCTGGGGGTGAACTTAACATCTAAGAATGTGAATTTATTTAAAGACAATTATGAGAAATGTTGGTTGGAAGTGAAGAAAGATCTTGACATATGGTCTAGGTTGAGACTATCCTTGTTAGGCCGAATTGCTGTTATCAAGATGAATGTATTGCCGAGATTGTTGTTCTTATTTCAGACATTACAAATTCTAGATAAGATGGATTGTTTCAAGAAGTGGCAGAAAGATATATCTAAATTTGTCTGGCAGGGCAAAAAGCCCAGAATAAAATTTAAGATTTTGACTGATGCAAAAGATAGGGGGGTTTTGCTCTGCCGGACTTAAGACTTTACTATGAAGCTGCAGCTTTCTGCTGGTTGAAGCAATGGCTACTTCTTGAAGATACAGATATTTTAGACCTGGAAGGGTATGATAATAATTTTGGCTGGCATGCATATTTATGGTATGACAAGGCAAAGGTTTATAAAGGCTTTAAAAATCATATTGTCAGGAAAGCTTTGTATAATGTTTGGAATCGATATAAGGATTTGTTGGAAAGTAAAACACCCAGATGGTTGTCACCAATGGAAGCTAGAGCGGTGAAAAAACTTAATATGGACTCTAAATGGCCAAAATATTGTGAAATTATAGAATATGACGGTGAAAAAGTTAAATTACAGAGCTTTGAGAAATTAAAATCCAAAGTTCGAGATTGGTTACATTATTATCAGATAAATGAGACTTTTAAGCAGGACAGGAAATTAGGATTTCAGAAGGAGAGGTCAAAATTGGAAACAGAACTGTTAGAGACCAATACTAAGAATCTGTCTAAGATGTATAACTTGTTGCTGAAATGGAATACACAGGATGAAACGGTTAAATCAGCTATGATTAAATGGGCACAAGACTTAGGTCATGATATTATGTTTGCTGACTGGGAACAGTTATGGACCACAGGCCTTAAATTTACGGCATGTAGTGCCTTGAAAGAAAACATAATGAAAATGATCTATAGGTGGTACATGACCCCAGTCAAGCTTGCAAAGATATACCATTTGCCCAATAATAAATGCTGGAAATGTAACGAATGTGAAGGAACTTTCTACCATCTTTGGTGGACCTGCCCAAAGATTAAGGCCTACTGGGAAATGATCTATAATGAAATTAAGAAGATCCTTAAGTGGACATTTGCAAAGAAACCGGAGGCTTTTCTCTTGGGCATGGTCGGCCAATTGGTACCAAAGAAAGATAGGACATTTTTTATGTATGCGACTACAGCAGCAAGAATCCTTTTGGCAAAGTATTGGAAGATGCAAGAACTACCTACTCTGGAAGAATGGCAGACGAAGGTGACTGAATTTATGGGACTGGCAGAGATGACCGGCAGAATCCGTGACCAGAGGAGAGAGACAGTGGAAGAGGACTGGAAGAAATTTAAAATATATCTTAAGAACTGTTGTAAAATTTCAGATTGATAAAATGTCAAGGGGTAAGAAACAGAGAATTACAGCTGTAAATGTTTAAGTTAAGATAATCCGAGGGAAGTTAAATATAAAAATGGAAGGAAGGATTGCTAAAAAATTGGAAACAAGGGTGCAGTGAAGGGGAGGTATGGGGAAGTCATGTGTTGTTTGTGTATGTTGTTATTTTTGTGTGTTTTTGTTTATGAAAATCAATAAAAATGTTTTTTTTTAAAAAAAAAAAAAAGACTGGGCCCCAAGCTCTGTCACTCTGGGGTTTTATACCTGAGTACAACATCACCTGCCAACCTAGCAGTTTGCCTGCCAACCTAGCAGTTCAAAAGCACCCCCGGGTGCAAGTAGATAAATAGGGACCGCTTACTAGCGGGAAGGTAAACGGCGTTTCCGTGTGCTGCGCTGGCTCGCCAGATGCAGCTTTGTCACGCTGGCCACGTGACCCGGAAGTGTCTCCGGACAGCGCTGGCCCCCGGCCTCTTGAGTGAGATGGGCGCACCAACCCCAGAGTCTGTCAAGACTGGCCCGTACGGGCAGGGGTACCTTTAGCCAGTGTGGTGTAGTGACTGTGTGGTGTAGTGCAGCTGCTGGGTGACCGTGGGCCAGTCACACTTCCTTGAAGTCTCTCAGCCCCACTCACCTCACAGAGTGTTTGTTGTGGGGGAGGAAGGGAAAGGAGAATGTTAGCCGCTTTGAGACTCCTTAAAGGGAGTGAAAGGCGGGATATCAAATCCAAACTCTTCTTCTTCTTTACAACATCACAGATCATGACATAATCAAATACAATTGCAAACAGTAGCAAAAATAAGCTAATGAGCGCATTTGATCCTGGCTCCTGATTGTACTGTTAAGGAAAAATCTAGGTGTGAGGCTGCTCAGTCACCCAGCTCGTCGGGCAGAGCCTGCGGGTCCCTGCGGAATAAAGGAAGGAGTCCAGCCACCAACCGGAGGAAATAGCTGTAGACCAAAGTTTATTGCGCAATAGGTTCAAAGAGCAAATTTTGAACCCCGAGGATGGAGTGACAAAGACTTTTAAAACTTTCCCACCACATCCCAGAATACAGTTCGAAGGGGAGGGGTTAACCTTGGCAAACATGTTCAGACAAGTCCTTGGTACAAGATTAGCATAAGCAGACATGGCAGGGCAAGACTCAGGTATAAGATAAGCATAGACAAATATGTCTTAAGTGCCCACCACCCAAAAGTACAATAGAAGTTCCTTTGCATGTCTGGAGCCTGAGGCGAGTCAGGTGATGAGATTTGGCTTCCTTTGGCTAACAATGAGCCCACCATCTACATAGAAAGAAGAATCTTGGATGTCGCTTATTTCAAGTCGTCTTCTTTGGTGTAAATGCACATTGACCCAGAAATCGCAAAGTGTTTTGGGTTCCATCTACACAGAAAGAAGAATCTTGGATGTCGCTTATTTCAAGTCGTCTTCTTTGGTGTAAATGCACATTGACCCTGAAATGGCAAAGTGTATGTAATGAGACCAAAATAACAAAACACTGTCTTTTCGCTTCCATATGCGTAGAAAGAAGACGACTAAGCTATGATTGGGCTCATTTCAATTCTCATGGTGTTTTTTGAGTGTGCACCAGAATCGCCCCCAACCCAAGCAAAAAGACATTTTGGGTTCCATCTACATAAAAAGAAGATGATAAAGCTCTGATTGGGCTTATTTCCAATTGTTGCTTTTGGGGTTAGAATGCACACTCACCCAAAAATCACAAAGTGAAATATATGTTATCAGCCCAAATAAAGCATAGGTCTTTTGGTTCCAATCCAATAAAAAGAGGACGATTAAACTTTGATTTTTCTTTCGTTGTTCATTCAGCCACAAATAGCAAAGCGAAGTGTAATAAGTCTAAACAAAGCAAAACCTGTTGTTTTGGGTTCCATCTACATAGAAAGAAGAATCTTGGATGTCGCGTATTTCAAGTCGTTTTCTTTGGTGTAAATGCACATTGACACAGAAAAGGCAAAGTGTATGTAATGAGACCAAAATGACAAAACAGCCTCTTTTTGCTTCCATATGCGTAGAAAGAAGACGAATAAGCTTTGATTGGCCTTCTTTCAATTCGCATGGTGTTTTTTGGGTGTGCACCAGAATCTATCCCAAACAAAGCAAAAAGGAGTTTTGGGTTCCATCTACATAAAAAGAAGATGATAAAGCTCATTTCCAATTGTTGTTTTTGGGGTTAGAATGCACATTCACCCAAAAATCACAAAGTGAAAAATATGTTATCAGCCCAAATAAAGCATAAGAGTTTTGGTTCCATCTCAATGGAAAGAGAACGAATAAGCTTTAATTGTTCTTTGATTGTTCTTTCGGTGTTCATTCATCCACATATCAAAGCAAAGTGTAATAAGCCTAAACAAAGCAAAACCTGTTGTTTTGGGTTCCATCTACATAGAAAGAAGAATCTTGGATGTCGCTTATTTCAAGTCGTCTTCTTTGGTGTAAATGCACATTGACCCAGAAATCGCAAAGTGTATGTAAAGAGACCAAAATAACAAAACAGCGTCTTTTTGCTTCCATATGTGTAGAAAGAAGACGAATAAGTTTTGATTGGCCTTCTTTAAATTCGCATGGTGTTTATTGGGAGTGCACCAGAATCTACCGCAACCAAAGCAAAAAGGAGTTTTGGGTTCCATCTACATAAAAAGAAGATGATAAAGCTCTGATTGGGCTTATTTCCAATTGTTGCTTTTGGGGTTAGAATGCACATTCACCCAAAAATCACAAAGTGAAATATATGTTATCTGCCAAAATAAAGCATAGGTCTTTTGGTTCCAATCCAATAGAAAGAGGACGAATAAACTTTGATTTTTCTTTCGTTGTTCATTCACCCACAAATAGCAAAGCGAAGTGTAATAAGTCTAAACAAGGCAAAAGAGGTTGTTTTGGAGTCCATCTACATAGAAAAAAGAATCTTGGATGTCGCGTATTTCAAGTCGTGTTCTTTGGTATAAATGCACATTGTCAGGGGCTCAGGAGCTGAGGCACAGGGAAGATGGGAGATGGAGAGCGAGGGGGAGGAATCCGAAGGGAGCGTAGGAGGGGACAGTGGTCCGAGGGATTCCATGAGCCTCTCCAGCGAATCGGAAGATTCACAGAAGGGAGCGCCAGTGGCCAGGGGCAGGGGGGTCCCAAGGGGAACGCCCCAGGAGCAAGGGGGCAGCAGGGACTCCCAGAGCAGTAGTTGGAAATCAGGACCAGCTTCCCCACCAGAGCAGAGTGGGGGGGAAGAGTCCCAGGCATCGGGGCCAGTGCTTTCCCCACCAGGGAGAGGAGACGAGGCAGAGTCTACCACGCCTCCCTCAGAGAGTCGGACAACGGAAGGGAGGTCAGATCCGGCCAGTGTCACGGAAGAGGGAAGCAGTGATAGATGTAGTGTAACGGTTAGGAGAAAGGTCCCTGGGTTGGCGCGAGAAGCAAGTTCAAATGTACAGGAGCGCGGGACAGCAGAGAGTGAGGATTGGGAACCGGGTCCTAAAGCACGCCGGAGGCAGGGGGAGGAGCTAAGCGACTCAGCGTCGGAAGAGTCCAGAAAGGGCAATGCCCCAGAGGGCAGGAGGACCCAAAGGAGAAGAGAGCAGCGCAGGAGGTGGAGCAGGGCTAGGATCTTAAACTGGTGTGGAAGGGGCGGAGACTTCGCCGATCTAGAGTCTAGACGTAGGGCTGCACGCTCTGGCTTTGAAATGGAAATTAAACTTCAATAAAGACTTTTGTACATAACATCAGCCTGGCATTGGTCCTCTGTGAGCTGGGACCTAGAGGCAGCTCTGACAATAGGACTTTTGGTTCCATCTCAATAGAAAGAGGACGAATAAGCTTTAATTGTTCTTTCAGTGTTCATTCACCCACATATCAAAGCAAAGTGTAATGAGCCTAAACTAAGCAAAACCGGTTGTTTTGGGTTCCATCTACATAGAAAGAAGAATCTTGGATGTCGCTTATTTCAAGTCGTCTTCTTTGGTGTTGTCAGGGGCTCAGGAGCAGACACACAGGGGAGAGAGGAAACGGAGAGCGAAGGGGAGGAATCTGAGGGCAGTGTGGGGGAGTATGACAGTGGCCCGAGAGATTCCATGAGCTTGTCCAGTGATTCAGAGGATTCCCAAAGGGGGCCGCCGATGGCCAGGGCGAGGGGGGTCCCAGGGGGACACACCAGAAACAAGGGGCCAGCGGGGACTCCCAAAGCAGCAGTTGGAGATCAGGGCCAGCTTCCCCACCAGAGCGGAGTGAGGGGGAAGAGTCTCATGTATCAGGGCCAGCGTCTCCCCCAGCAGGGAGAGCAGATGAGGCAGGACTGATCACGCCTCCATCAGAGAGTGAGGGAACGGAGGGGAAGTCAGGTCCAGCTAGCCTTCCCGAAGAGGGAAGCAGTGACAGGAGCAGTGTAACGGTCAGGAGGAAGGTCACTGGCTGGGCGCAAGCACCAAGTTCAAATGTACAGGCGCGCGGGACAGCAGAGAACCCGGATTGGGAACCAGGTCCTAAAGCCCGCCGGAGTCAGGGGGAAGAGTCAGGGGACTCAGCGTCAGAAGAGTCCAGAAAGGGCAAGACCCCAGGGGACAGGAGGACCCAGAGGAGGAAAGAGCAGAGGAAGAGGTGGAGCAAGGCTAGAGTCTTAAACTGGTGTCTGGGGGGAGGAGACTCAGACGGAGCTTCGGCGGTCTAGAGTTTAAGACGTAGAGCTGCACACCATGGCTTTGAAATAGAAACTGAACTTCAATAAAGACTTTTGTATATAACAAGAACTGGCGTTGGTCCTTTGTGAGCTGTTACCTGGGGCAGCCCTGACAGTAAGCTCCGTCTGACAATAAAACCCTCGCAGCATGAGTTGGCGCAGCGAGGGGCAAAACTTGGTGTTTTGCGAGCTCACGAACATTGGCAAGGATGACTACAGAGGACAAGGTGAAAGAGCTGACAGCAGCAGTCACGGCACTTTACGCAGACGTAGCAGCTTCCAGAAAGAGAGAGGAAGAAGCAACAGCGCTCTGCCGGGATCTGCAAGCCAGGTTGGAACGTTTGGGCAAAGAGGGGCTGCCGGGACCCAAGCCGGAGGGAGTTTGCCTCGGGAAAAGGGGGGGCAGCATAGTAGCCCACTTCGATGGGAACCTGCAGCAGTATCCTAACTTCAGAGCAGACATAGTTTTCGCGCTCAATTTGCTTGGGAAAGACTTTAGAGATGAGGAGGAGAAAGTAGGCTTCATAATAACTCATCTGCATGGGGAAGCTAAATCGTGGCTGCGCAATTTATGGCGCGAAAATGATCCCGCCCTCAAAGATTCAAAAGCCTTTATTACGGCTATGGACAGTTGTTTTAAATCAACGGTAGATGTGGACGTGGCCAGGAGGGAAATGCATGGGCTGAAACAGGGCAAAGCCACTGTGAGACAATATCACTCCCGCTTTTTTGCGTTGGTAAATGCGCTGGGCTGGGAGAAGGACTCCGCTGCCGTCCGAGATCTGTTCTGGGAGGGGCTAAATGGGGCTGTAAAAGATGAAATAGTGAGAGGGGAAAGACCCAACAGCACCACTGAAGTCGTCCAAAGAGCGCTGGCCATAGGGGTGCATCTGGAAGAACGCCCTTGGAGCAGGGATGAGGGACATATGGGACGCACACCAGCCAGAACAACTCCTTTCCTACCCAGAGAGACAGCGCGTGCACAGTCCACGCCTCCAGTGGGAGGGGGAGAAGAGCCGATGGAGATAGGTGGTGCCAGGGCTCAGACAGCAACCAGAGCCCAAACACCAGGAGCAGTCAAGGCGAAGGCTCCTAGAGGGAGCAGGAAGTGTTATATCTGCGACAGTGCACAGCACATGGCCAAAGAGTGTCCCCAGAGGCTCCAGAGGCACACTGCAGCATCAGCAACAGTAAGGGGAGCAGTTCAGCAGGGGGAACAGCTGCAGGGAAACGACGAAGTCTGGTTGGAGGCAGAGGCACTGGGGCCCAGCCAGGCGAGTCAGTGAAGCAGCCCCCAGAGATTTTACAGCCCACAGACCCCCTCCCGCCCAAACCAGTGGTGCAACTCACCGCATCGCTCCAGCTGCCCAATGGACTCACCCTGGAAGTCCCTATTACCATTGACTGCGGTAGTAATGCAGACTTTGTAGGGGTGGATTTCATCAAGCAACATCGCATAGCGCTCCTACCAGCCACGATGCCCCTAAACGTCATCACGGTCGATGGCAGAGAGCTACTGGGAGGACAGGTGGTACAGCAAACACCACCAATGGTGATGCAAATTGGAAATCACCGTGAAGTCATCAGCTTCAACGTCACCCACCTATCGGACACGCCCATAGTGTTGGGCATGAGTTGGCTGGACAGGCACAGCCCGGCTTTAGCATGGTACCAGCGTCAATTGACCTTCTGCTCCTCCTACTGCGCAGAACACTGCATCCTGCCCAGCCAGGAAGATGAAGGGCAAGAAGATGACCCACGGCTGCACTTAGGCATGGTGCAAGCAGTACCCAACAAGTACAAGGCGTTTTTGGAGGTCTTCTGCGAGAAGGAAGCGGACAAGTTGCCTCCCCACAGGCCCTACGATTGCAAGATTGACCTCCTGCCGGGGGCGACGTTGCCGACTGGGAAACTGTATTCCATGTCTGAAGACGAACTGCAAGAACTCAGGGAGTTCATAGATCACAACTTGAAGCGGGGATTCATCCAAGAGTCCAAAGCAGTGGGGGGCAGTCCCGTGTTTTTCGTGAAGAAAAAAAACACGTCCCAGCGGAGGTTGATAGTTGATTACAGGGTCATTAATTCCAGAACAAAGCCCACGGCATTCCCCATGCCCAAGATCGACGACCTGCTCGCGACGGTGAGGAAGGGACGCATCTTAACCAAGTTGGATCTTCGAGGGGCATACAACCTTATACGCATGCGGGAGGGCGATGAGTGGAAGACGGCCATGTTTACGCCTTTAGGCACCTATGAATATATAATTATGCCGTTTGGTTTACAAAATGGCTCCCATTGTTTTCAAGCCTTCATGCATCACGTGTTAGCAGGACTCCTCTACAAGAAGTGCGTCTGCTTCCTGGACGACATCCTGATCTTCTCGGAATCGCAGGAGGCTCACGAGAGAGATGTCAAGGAGGTCCTGCAGAGACTACGGGAGAACAGACTCTACGCCAAACTGGAGAAGTGCCAGTTCGACATGATGGAGGTGGATTTCCTGGGCTACAAGCTGTCCGACAAGGGACTTGCCATGGACAGCACCAAGGTCCACTCGGTGTCGGACTGGAAGAGCCCGCGCAATCGGAAGGAGGTCCAGAAGTTCGTCGGCTTCGCCAACTTTTACCGCAAGTTCATCAAGGTGTTCGCCATGGAGACGGTGGCCATCACGGAGACCCTCAGCTCTAAGAAGAAGAAGTTCACCTGGACGGACCAGGCGGAGCAGTCCTTTCAGGGACTCAAGCGTCTCTTCACGTCCGAAGAACAGCTGTTACACGTCAACCCCTGCAAACCAATGAGGGTTGAGATGGACGCCTCGGACAGAGTGGTGGGGGCAGTCCTGTTGCAGCAAGATCCGCAAGGGGACTGGAGGCCATGCACATTCTACTCCAGGAAACTCAGCAAGTCGGAGCAGAACTACACCATCTGGGACAGGGAGTTGCTGGCCATTCATGCAGCCTTCAAGGCGTGGCGGCACTTCCTCATCGGAGTCAAAGACACAGTGCAGGTCCGCACGGACCATAAGAACCTGGAGTACTGGCACACGGCGAGGTTCCTGAACCAGAGACACATCCGCTGGGCGGAGTTCTTTGCGGATTTCGACTTCAGGATAGAATACATCCCGGGAGACAACAACGTCATGGCGGATGCGCTATCCAGGAAGCCGCAGTATCTCGAGGAAGCGGCACCAGTGGCGGCCAAACACATTTTCGCACCGAAAGCGTGGGCGTGCGCCTCAGCCATCGTGGACCTGGACGCGGTACGGCGCGCGGTGCAGACAGATTCGTTCGCACAATCCAAGATGGAGGAGGTGCGGAGAGGCACAGCGAAGGACGACGAGTTCCAGATAGGCGACGGACTGCTTATCCGCAAAGGGGCCCTCTACGTGCCGGGAGACGACCTCCGCGCGAAAGTACTGCAACAGTTACACGACGCGCCCAGCGCCGGGCACTTCGGCAAGGACAAGACGGCGGAATTAGTAGCCAGAGACTTTTGGTGGCCCAAGATGAGGGGAGAAGTCGCGGATTACGTCACTAGGTGCGACACATGCCAAAGGGCTAAGCCAGTACACAGACCGCCGGCGGGGCTGCTGGAACCGCTACAGACGCCGCTCGAGCCGTGGGAGAAAGTGGCCCTGGACTTTGTCACAGATCTGCCCAGCTCGCGAGGCAAAACAGCGGTACTCGCGGTTGTAGACCTGTTCACCAAGATGGCGCACTTCATTCCTTGCGCGAAGGTGGCCACAGCGGAACAGACCGCCAAGCTGTTCATAGACCACGTGTTCAAGGTTCACGGCTTGCCGCGGTCCATCCTGTCCGACCGAGGTCGCCAATTCATCTCAAGCTTCTGGCAGAAGTTGCTGGGCATCCTGAACGTCAAGATAAACTTAGCGTCGGCACGACACCCGCAGACCAACGGACAAGCGGAGAGGGTCAACGCCATCATGCAGCAGTACCTGAGATGCTACGCGAATCAACAGCCCGCGACCTGGGTGGACTACCTACCGCTGGCCGAGTTTGCCTACAACAACACGAAGCACGTATCCACGGGGGTGACACCGTTCTTCGCCAACAATGGGCGGAATCCCAGAACCTTCCTGGGGTTAGAGAAAGTGAGGGAGGGGGAGCCACGGGGGGCAGAAGCCTTGGCAGCGGAATTACAGGAGGTCCACGAGCAACTCCGAAGGCACTTAGAACTAGCAAAACACGCCTACAAAATGCAGGCAGACAGGCACAGGAGAGTGGGGAAAGACATCCAGGTGGGGGACTGGGTCTGGTTAGCAGCCCAGGCAGTGCCGGGCAGAATGTTAGCTAAGAAGAAGCTCAGACACAAGCAGCTAGGGCCTTACCAAGTCGTGGCACAGATCAATCCGGTAGCCTTCCGGCTGGCACTCCCGGAGGACTCCAGAATGCACCCGGCTCACACCCTACAAGGAACCCCACAGGTTTCAGGCGCCAGGGAACGCACCAGACCCACCCCGCAAATCGCCAACAAGGGGGGGTCACCGGGGGCGGGGCCACTCAACGAGGTCACAGAGATTTTAGACTCGAGATGGGGGGAAGAGGGGGTTGAATATCTACTCGCCAGGGAAGGTACCCCAGCCAGCGCCAACAGGTGGGTACCGTACTATGCCGTAGAGGAGCCCTACCTCAAAGACGAGTTCCATGCACTCTTCCCACACAGACCTATGCCGGCAGATTATTTCGACGACTACCTTTTCACACCCACACTTTCAGCCAGCACGTTCCAGGGATTCTCATCAGCCGAGGAAACGGCGCCAGAAACAAGCTCCCCAGAAGGATCACTCTCGGGGTTTGCCACAGAACGCTCTTATTGGTGGGACGATCAACCGGAAGTGGGTTGGAGGGGGCCTTTACAGGCAGCATCCCCCGAGGCAACGGGGGGGAGACGGACATGGACGTGTTGGGGGAGGATCCTGGGTTCGAGCACAGCTGCAGAGAGATGGAAGCAGAGGAGATCGACGTCGACGAGCCCATTCCGGACTGGCCGGACCCAGCCGGCCAGCTGCACACCAGAGGGGAAGACCTGTACCCCGCGCTCACCCCCACAGCGCTGGAGCACCCGGAACCCGCACCCGAAGAGGGGGAGGGGGGAAGGGGGGGCTTCGAGGGGGGATGGATGCCAGGGGCTCAGGAGCAGAGACACAGGGGAGAGAGGAAACGGAGAGCGAAGGGGAGGAATCTGAGGGCAGCGTGGGGGAGTATGACAGTGGCCCGAGAGATTCCATGAGCTTGTCCAGTGATTCAGAGGATTCCCAAAGGGGGGCACCGATGGCCAGGGCGAGGGGGGTCCCAGGGGGGACACACCAGAAACAAGGGGCCAGCGGGGACTCCCAAAGCAGCAGTTGGAGATCAGGGCCAGCTTCCCCACCAGAGCGGAGTGAGGGGGAAGAGTCTCATGTATCAGGGCCAGCGTCTCCCCCAGCAGGGAGAGCAGATGAGGCAGGACTGATCACGCCTCCATCAGAGAGTGAGGGAACGGAGGGGAAGTCAGGTCCAGCTAGCCTTCCCGAAGAGGGAAGCAGTGACAGGAGCAGTGTAACGGTCAGGAGGAAGGTCACTGGCTGGGCGCAAGCACCAAGTTCAAATGTACAGGCGCGCGGGACAGCAGAGAACCCGGATTGGGAACCAGGTCCTAAAGCCCGCCGGAGTCAGGGGGAAGAGTCAGGGGACTCAGCGTCAGAAGAGTCCAGAAAGGGCAAGACCCCAGGGGACAGGAGGACCCAGAGGAGGAAAGAGCAGAGGAAGAGGTGGAGCAAGGCTAGAGTCTTAAACTGGTGTCTGGGGGGAGGAGACTCAGACGGAGCTTCGGCGGTCTAGAGTTTAAGACGTAGAGCTGCACACCATGGCTTTGAAATAGAAACTGAACTTCAATAAAGACTTTTGTATATAACAAGAACTGGCGTTGGTCCTTTGTGAGCTGGGACCTGGGGCAGCCCTGACAGGTGTAAATGCACATTGACCCTGAAAACGCAAAGTGTATGTAATGAGACCAAAATAACCAAACACTGTTGTTTTGCTTCCATAGGCGTAGAAAGAAGACGACTAAGCTTTGATTGGCCTTCTTTCAATTCGCATGGTGTTGAGCTTATTCTTCTTTCTATGCTTATGGAAGCGAAAAAACGGTGTTTTGTGATTTTGGTCTCTTTCCATACACTTTGCGATTTCTGGGTCAATGTGCATTTATACCAAAGAACACGAATTTAAATACGCGACATCCAAGATAGGAGTTTTGGTTTCATCTCAATAGAAAGAGGACGAATAAGCTTTAATTGTTCTTTCGGTGTTCATTCACCCACATATCAAAGCAAAGTGTAATGAGCTAAAACAAAGCAAACCCGGTTGTTTTGGGTTCCATCTACATAGAAGAAGAATCTTGGATGTCGCTTATTTCAAGTCGTCGTCTTTGGTGTAAATGCACATTGACCCTGAAATGGCAAAGTGTATGTAATGAGACCATAATAACAAAACAGCGTCTTTTTGCTTCCATATGCGTAGAAAGAAGACGAATAAGCTTTGATTGGCCTTCTTTCAATTTGCATGGTGTTTATTGGGTGTGCACCAGAATCTCCCCCAACCAAAGCAAAAAGGAGGTTTGGGTTCCATCTACATGAAAAGAAGATAATAAAGCTCATTCACCCAAAAATCACAAAGTGAAAAATATGTTATCAGCCCAAATTAAGCATAGGAGTTTTGGTTCCATCTCAATAGAAAGAGGACGAATAAGCTTTAATTGTTCTTTTGGTGTTCATTCACCCACATATCAAAGCAAAGTGTAATGAGCCTAAACAAAGCAAAACCGGCTGTTTTGGGTTCCATCTACATAGAAAGAAGAATCTTGGATTTCGTCTTCTTTGGTGTAAATGCACATTGACCCTGAAATGGCAAAGTGTATGTAATGAGACCAAAATAAAAAAACACTGTCTTTTCGCTTCCATATGCGTAGAAAGAAGACGACTAAGCTATGATTGGGCTCATTTCAATTCTCATGGTGTTTTTTGAGTGTGCACCAGAATCGCCCCCGACCCAAGCAAAAAGGCATTTTGGGTTCCATCTACATAAAAGGAAGATGATAAAGCTTGATTGGGCTTATTTCCAATTGTTGCTTTTGGGGTTAGAATGCACATTCACCCAAAAATCACAAAGTGAACAATATGTTATCAGCCCAAATAAAGCATAGGTCTTTTGGTTCCAATCCAATAGAAAGAGGACGAATAAACTTTCATTTTTCTTTCGTTGTTCAGCCACAAATAGCAAAGCGAAGTATAATAAGTCTAAACAAGGCAAAAGAGGTTGTTTTGGGGTACATCTACATAGAAAGAAGAATCTTGGATGTCGCGTATTTCAAGTCGTTTTCTTTGGTGTAAATGCACATTGACACAGAAATCGCAAAGTGTATGTAATGAGACCAAAATAACAAGCGTCTTTTTGCTTCCATATGCGTAGAAAGAAGACGAATAAGCTTTGATTGGCCTTCTTTCAATTCGCATGGTGTTTATTGGGTGTGCACCAGAATCTCCCCCAACCAAAGCAAAAGAGTTTTGGGTTCCATCTACATAAAAAGAAGATGATAAAGCTCATTTCCAACTGTTGTTTTTGGGGTTAGAATACACATTCACCCAAAAATCACAAAGTGAAAAATATCTTATCAGCCCAAATTAAGCATAGGAGTTTTGGTTCCATCTCAATAGAAAGAGGATGAATAAGCTTTAATTGTTCTTTCGGTGTTCATTCACACACATATCAAAGCAAAGTGTAATGAGCCTAAACAAAGCATAAACCGGCTGTTTTAGGTTCCATCTACATAGAAGAATCTTGGATGTCGCTTATTTCAAGTCTTCTTTGGTGTAAACGCACATTGAGCCTGAAAACGCAAAGTGTATGTGTCAGAGTTGCCTCTAGGTCCCTCTCCAGCGAATCGGAAGATTCACAGAAGGGGGCGCCAGTGGTCAGGGCAAGGGGGGCCCCAAGGGGGAAACCCCAGGAGCAAGGGGCCAGCGGGGATTCCCAGAGCAGCAGCTGGAAATCAGGACCAGCTTCCCCACCAGAGCGCAGTGGGGGGGGGAGTCCCAGGTATCGGGGACAGCGCATTCACCACCAGCGAGAGAAGATGAGTCGGAATTGACCACGCCTCCATCGGAGAGCGGGGGAACGGTCAGGAGGAAGGTTGCCGGCTGGGCGCGCGCGCCAAGTTCAAATGTACAGGCAAGCGGCACGGCAGGTGAAGCTTGGCAGAACTGACTGGAGCATTTTCCAAAACCTTGCCCCAGCCTTTTGCCTCGCAGCCACGCTCAGCTCCATGCCCCTCTGTCTATGGAGCGCAACCACCTTCCACTTCAATCAGGCCTTATGGTTGCTTAAGAACAGAAGAAAAGGCTGTGCTGGGTCAGGCCAATGGCCCATCTAGTCCAGCCTCCTGTTATCACAGTGACCAACCGGATGGCCGTGGGAAACCAGCAAGCAGCACCCGAGCGCGTGAGCCCTCCCCGCTCCTGAGGTTTCCAGCAACTGGGATTCAGAAGCATGGAGGCAGAGCAAAGCATTTCGCATGCGCAGAGGTATTTGTCTGCTTGCACATGTGAGGAAACGCTTGTATCAGGTGGTCCGCCAGAAACAAAAGGGTCTCCTTGTGCTCAGGTCAGGAGCAAATACAAGGAGCAGGTGCGGCAACAAGAGAGCACTCAACAAAATACCCCCCCCCCCCACAAAACTGGCTGACTGACCGAACCCAAAGGGTGCTCATCAATGGTTCCTCTTCATCCTGGAGAAGAGTGACTAGTGGGGTGCCACAGGGTTCTGTCTTGGGCCCGGTCTTCTTCAACATCTTTATCAACGACTTGGATGATGGACTCAAGGGCATCCTGATCAAATTTGCAGATGGCACCAAACTGGGAGGGGTGGCTAACACCCCAGAGGACAGGATCACACTTCAAAACGACCTTGACAGATTAGAGAACTGGGCCAAAAGAAACAAGATGAATTTTAACAGGGAGAAATGTAAAGTATTGCACTTGGGCAAAAAAAAATGAGAGACACAAATACAAGATGGGTGACACCTGGCTTGAGAGCAGTACATGTGAAAAGGATCTAGGAGTCTTGGTTGACCACAAACTTGACATTAGCCAACAGTGTGACGCGGCAGCTAAAAAAGCCAATGCAATTCTGGGCTGCATCAATAGGAGTATAGCATCTAGATCAAGGGAAGTAATAGTGCCACTGTATTCTGCTCTGGTCAGACCTCACCTGGAGTACTGTGTCCAGTTCTGGGCACCACAGTTCAAGAAGGACACTGACAAACTGGAACGTGTCCAGAGGAGGGCAACCAAAATGGTCAAAGGCCTGGAAACGATGCCTTATGAGGAACGGCTAAGGGAGCTGGGCATGTTTAGCCTGGAGAAGAGGAGGTTAAGGGGTGATATGATAGCCATGTTCAAAGATATAAAAGGATGTCACATAGAGGAGGGAGAAAGGTTGTTTTCTGCTGCTCCAGAGAAGTGGACACGGAGCAATGGATCCAAACTACAAGACAGAAGATTCCACCTAAACATTAGGAAGAACTTCCTGACAGTAAGAGCTGTTCGACAGTGGAATTTGCTGCCAAGGAGTGGGGTGGAGTCTCCTTCTTTGGAGGTCTTTAAGCAGAGGCTTGACAACCATATGTCAGGAGTGCTCTGATGGTGTTTCCTGCTTGGCAGGGGGTTGGACTCGATGGCCCTTGTGGTCTCTTCCAACTCTATGATTCTATGATTCTATGTGTTGTGTATTGAGTCAAATGATTTTATATCTGTATTATTATTGTCTGTAATTGCATTAGGGTAAAGTAACTGCCTTTTGGTTCCAGAGGGTACAGCTACTATTGGTTCATTTAAGCTGCTGTATTTGGATCCTCTGTCTTATTGGTTGCCTCCAAAAGGCAGGACTGTGATTGCCTGATATTGTTCCCTCCAAAATGTATCCTTTCTAGCTAGTTCCCTGTCCCTATAAATGTAGCTCTCCCCTCTTCAGGTCTTAGCCTTGTTGCTTTAATAAAGAAGTGTTACTAGAGAACTGTCGCCAGCATATTATGTCAAGAGAGCTGAAATCACAAACCCCACGTCACAACACAATGATTCTATGATTCTATGATTCTATGAAAAACCCCCCAGGGGTAGACTTTGGTGATATGGCGCCCTGAGCTAGGAAACAGCAGGGCTTGAGCTGACCTCTTTGAATTCCGAGGTGCCAGGAGAGAGCCCAGCTTCCATCTACCATAAGGCCTATTATGGGCTGGCATTGAAGTTACAGTGGCCTCTGCCAAAGCTGGCTTCTTCAAAGTACATTTGCAAGCCATTCTGAGGCTGCCTACCCAGAAGCTTAAAAATGGTTACAACGTCTTCTTTTTTTACAATTATATTTTATTGTTTCAATATTTTAAAAATCATATACAGTCAAAACACAATTTTGACTTTTCTCTTAATTTTCGTCAACTTCCCACCCTGTTTTCCATGGAGTTGTTTCTCTCCTGCTGCACCCCGTCTTCTGTTTGTCAAATCATAACCCCAGTATTATAATCCAATTACTTACGTTGCTCATAGCTCAAATCCTCCTTACGAGTTCAGCGTACTATAATCCGAAAAAGGCCTATTTGCCCACAAAACTGCTAATTTTGCCAGTTCTGCATAGTCCATTATCTCACTTATCCCTTCTTTGGAACTTCTTTTTCCTTCCATTTCTGCGCATATAGAATCCTAGCTGCTGTTGTTACATATAGAAACATCTTTAACTAATTATATCAAATAGCAGGTCACCACAACCAAAAACTGCAGTATCTAGCTCACCATTGCAATGATAAACTCTAAAAATATAATTGAGACAAGACAATTAATCAGAAATTAATCAGAAACTATTCACTTTGGTTATTGTTAGTGGCTGTGGACATGCCATAACATTACAGCACATGACTCCTTCCCCCCGAGAATCATGGGAACTGTAGTTGACCTCTAAACACAGTGCTATAGGTCCCAGTGCAACACATGCCTGGCTTATCCTAGAGATCACTGTGTGCAAAATTTGCGATGCCACTTGAGCCTAATATTTACCCTGCAATGCCAACCACCTTTGCCCAGGACAATGTACGACACCCTGGACTCAGCTCTTCAAAAATTATTAGAATTTGGACTAAGAAACAGGAGAGTGTTCTGGAAGGAAGGATATTTTAAAATGACTGGAAGATCAGAATTATGAAATGGGGGGGGGGAGGAATATATTTAAAAAACTCTTCCAAAAATCCCTTTAAAAGAATCAAGTCTTTTTTTAAAAAAGTCCTGAAAAGTATTTAAAAGAATCCTTTCCAAAAAATAAAAAAATTGTACCGTAGCCCCTTAGAGGTAGGTAGTTGGTCTACCTAGCTGAATCTGGGGGGAAACAAGAGAGAAGAACGCAGGAACAAGTGAAAGAAACTTTCTCCCGACAGCGAGAACATGGAAAGGCCTCCCCAAAATTTTTAGTTTGGAATGTATAATTTGCTTTATTGTTTGTATTATGATGTGGCAAGAATTGATTTGATTTGTTATCATTGGAATGTTACTAATGGAGAATTAATTTTAAAAATATTCAATCCATTAAGAAGTTCTTAGTTCATCTTCGATGAAGGTTTGCCGGATCATAAATCAGCAAATATAATGTCAATAGAAAAAGAGATGAGCAAGAGGTCTCCTTTCCACTGACATCATCATTGCATTCTGTTGTCATAGTGCTGTGACCTCATGTCTCCAGGGGCTTGGGGGCCCTTAGCAACGCTGGTACACAGCGACCTCCATAGAGAGTGAGTGTGTTTTCTTTTTCTCCCCCAAGTCAGTGTGGTATATTTAGTTTTCACTTGACATTTGTGTTCCCTTTTAATAAGAATAAGAATGAGAATTTTTTATTTGTATCCTGCCCTCCCCGGCTGAGGCCGGGCTCATAAAAAAACCCCAGGAAGGACCTTTTAGGCAGAATTTTGTTCCAAAGCCAGAACCATTCAGCTCTTTCAGGGGTTGGCCAGGGTAAAATGTAGAAATTGGAGACAGAGGCCTGTTCAGAGCTATTTGTGGTGGTATCATTACTACTCATGGAATTCCTTACTAATTAAAGTCTCCCTGATTTCACAAGAGGAATAACCATGCTCTATATAGCTCATGTCTGGGAAAAGGTGGCATTTTCCCAAGGTCTTACCAGGAGGGTGCAGTAAATGAGAATTGGCCCTTAACAGCTTGCTTGGTTCCCTCCCCTGTACGTTTTAGGCTCACGTTCCCTTTTTCTCTGGGATGCGGTGTAGGCTGTGATTTGGGCTGACTTCCCAGAGAGCCTCTGTTGTAAATAAAAATGGCCCTTTTTCCTTATGGGGTATCCAAGAGCCCATATAGAGTCCTTACATGGGTTCCTTATTGGTAGGAGAAGATAACAGAGGCCAACCAGAGAATATTGAGAAGCAAGGCAGCTAGTAAGCTTGATCTTTCTTGATCTGTTGCAACAGGGGGCTCCCCTCACCCGCAGGAGAGACGAGGAACCCAGAACAATGGTGCGCAAGGCCTTACATGGACTCTTGAAATTGCCACCCTGTAGACCAAGACCACCCCTGGAACATCATACATACATCACAGAAGGGGTGTAACCTAAGGCCACCCCTCAGATACATCACACCTACATCACAGAAAAGGCGGCCTAAACAGAAATTTAATGTTGTTTTTGTCCTTGTTTATCTCCTGTCTGGCAGGTTACTTGATTGAATTGCCTGGGGAGCCTGGCCAGTCTTTTGTAATGATAAATAGTTCCTGAGCCAGGTCACAGGCTCACCCTATTCAAACACAGACATACCCTTAAGACAGGATTTGTGAAGGAAAAGACAATGGGGAGGCTTTTCCAATTTGACCTTGCAGAGAAAACATTTGCTCAGTTTAGGAATCAAAATGGCTTCAGGTCCAGTTAAAAAAGATTTAGAAATATGGTCTAATTTGAAGCTTTCCTTGTTGGGTCGAATTGCAGTTATAAAGATGAATGTATTGCCAAAAATGTTATTTTTGTTTCAAACTTTACAGATTGTGGACAAGATGGATTGCTTCAAGAAGTGGCAGAGAGAAATCTCTAGATTTGTCTGGCAGGGCAAAAAGCCCAGAATAAAATTTAAAATATTAACTGATGCGAAGGAAAGAGGGGGGTTTGCCCTGCCGGACTTTAAACTTTATTATGAATCAGCAGCATTCTGCTGGTTGAAAGATTGGCTGCTTCTTGAGAACACTGACATTTTGGATTTGGAAGGCTTTAATAATGCTTTTGGATGGCATGCATATTTGTGGTACGACAAGGTTAAAGTGCACAAAAACTTCAAACACCATATTGTCAGGAAAGCATTGTTTAATGTCTGGATTAGGTACAAAGATTTATTGGAAAATAAGACCCCAAGGTGGTTGTCACCCATGGAAGCAAAGGCTCTGAAAAGACTCAATATGGAGGCCAAATGGCCGAAGTATTGGGAGATATTAGAACAGGAAGGAGATAAAATGAATTTGCAGAGTTTTGAGAAATTAAAAGACAAAGTGCGAGATTGGCTTTATTATTATCAAATAAGGGAGGCCTATAATTTGGATAAAAAATTGGGCTTCCAGGTAGAAAAATCGAAACTGGAGACAGAATTGTTAGAACCTAAAACTAAGATCCTTTCAAGAATGTATAACTTGCTGTTGAAATGGAACACTCAGGATGAAACAGTTAAACAGCCATGATTAAATGGGCACAGGACATAGGTCATAACATTTTGTTTGCTGACTGGGAAAAATTGTGGACCACCGGTATGAAATTTACGGCATGTAATGCCCTAAGAGAGAATATTATGAAAATGATCTATAGGTGGTACATGACCCCAGTCAAGCTTGCTAAAATTTATCACCTGCCTGATAACAAATGTTGGAAATGTAAAGAAACTGAGGGTATTTTCTTTCACCTTTGGTGGACGTGCCCGAAGATTAAGGCTTTCTGGGAGATGATATATAATGAACTGAAAAAGGTATTTAAATATACCTTCCTTAAGAAACCAGAGGCCTTTCTCTTGGGTATAGTCGGCCAATTGGTGTTAAAGACAGATAGAACGTTTTTTATGTATGCGACAACAGCAGCAAGAATACTTATTGCAAAGTATTGGAAGACACAAGATTTGCCCACCTTGGAAGAATGGCAGATGCAAGTAATAGACTGGCAGAACTGGCAGAAATGACTGGCAGAATCCGAGACCTGGGAGAAGAAGCGGTGGAAGAGGACTGGAAGAAGTTAAAGAACTACCTGCAGAAACACTGCAAAGTTTATGAATGCTAAAATGTTGTTGGACATAAAAATAATATGGCATTAGTGATACAGTGTTAAAAAGTATGCAAAAATGCAATAGAAATAGGGTGAAAGACTAAAGTTATATTATGTCAAAAGTAAACAATATGCTAAAGGTGTTTAAACATAAGGAGGAAAGATCGGAGACATAATAGAAGTGATTTTAATAATTAGAAATGAGTTTTTAAAGAGGGTAAGGATTTGCTGTATTTGATTGGACAAAGAGGAACACAAAAAAGGGAGGCGTGAGGAAGTCAAGAAAGAAAGTTTTGTAAACATGAATTTAAAAATTGGAGTTTTTATTTTTTATTTTTTATTTTTTCTTGATGTGTATCTGTGATTGCTTTTGCTGTTCTGTATTTTTCTGGTGTTTCTTCTTTTTCTATAAAAACAAATAAATATATTTTAAAAAAACAAAACAAAATGGCTTCAGGTCGGTCTTCCTGTGCTGATCTTGTATGTGCGCCTATCACACCATCCCATGAGGGGTGTGAGTTGTTCAACTGCATTCTAAATGACATACAGCATTACCAAACCAATAAACAGAATATCCAGTCAACCTTCAGCTGAGGCTCCCACAAATGAGAGTTGTTGTTTTCAACACAACAAAGCCACTTCCGAACCTGGCGAGGAGTTGGGGTTGTGGGTTTCATGCCCACTCCTTGTGCGCGGGGGCTGGTTCCAGCCCCCGTGAGACTGAGGGAATCCCAGCTGCGTCGTCAACCCAGCCAGCCAGTTGGGTGGCTGGGGGGGCGTAGCCTGCCCTATTTAGGGCCGGCGCGGCCGGGGCTCACCCTCTTTTCACCTGGCCAGCCATCCCGCTTTGGTTTGTATTAATGTTGTTTTGTCTCTTGCTTACCTTTTCTTTAGGCTGTGTATCTCAATTCCTTCGGTGATCGATTTTCACTTGGATTTACCCGTGCATCGGTGTTGTGCCTCCCATCAGATTGCCTGCCTCAAGCCCACCCGTGTTCCAGGCAGCCGCTTCGGCACCAGAGCCATTTAGCTCCGAAACAGCAGGGCTGAAACTGCGCTGGAAAACCCCATCGACCGGGTGTTCTGTTCTCTCTGGGTGGCTTCTCTGCAGCGGAGCTTTGCGGAACGCGGTTTGCACGTTCAACGCCAGCCCATCGCCATTTAGTCCTTTTACTTGGAAGCGCACAGCTCGCCCGACAGATCAGGTTTGGCTGGGGGTTCTTATTTCTAGCCGCATTCGCAGGGTGGTGGGGCACCTTTAACGTTTGGGGGGGGCTTGGTGGAGCAAAAGGAGGGAGGCTTAAAAGGACACGTCTTTGTCGCTACCCCTTTGCATTTGGTACTGGCCGCGTTGCCTTTGCGTTCCAACGGTTGCTTCTTCACCATTATACCTTTCCAAGAACTTCAGCCAGACTTCCAGATCGGATTTTACCTCTTTAGATAGGCGAACCCTGTGATGGGGTGACCGCAAGCCTGCTGACAACCTCGCGAGGCAGCCGCAAAATGGGTGGCCTGGGGAAACCACCCGGCAAGCAATGTTCAAATGGCCTAACAACGGCTGAATCTGCCTGAGCGTAACTTTTCTTTTCTTTTTTTTAATGAATATTTATTGGCATTTTCAAAAAACCACACAAAAACAAAAGTAGACAAAAATAACAAAAATACAAAAATCCAATTCTTAAAAAAACAATTAAAAACACATAAAATTTCAGTTACATATTTTCATTTAACTTGTTTCTCAGACCTCCTTACACCTCCCCTTCTTGTATTCCAATTTAAATTATTAACTCAGCAAGTCCTTATTACTTATTTCTCAACTTTAACTTAATAATTTAATTTTAGCATGTTGCTATTTTACTTTTCCTCCTTCCATTTCCTCAATTTATTTTTGCAAACCTTATTTTCATTTAATTTAGACCATTTTAGAAACCAATTTTAACTTATCCAAACTTAAACCTCAATACTTATACATCATTACTCATTCTTAAACATTTTTCCTAAAGTCGACCAAAATTTCCCTTCCACGACTTTCCCAATTTCCATACAGATAGCAAAACAAAATAAAAACAGAGCAAGTTATAATTATATACCCTTTGGATTCCCAAACTCCACCCACCCCTTTCCCGGTTTCAGTCCCCAACAAGTGTCCATCAGTCTCAATATACTGTTTAGCCTGGAGATCTCACATCCGAGGCTCTTAAATCTCTTTCAATTCCTCTCTGCTGGTCTTTTTGATAGTCCTTAATGTTAAACCCCAAATCTCGGAGAGGCTCCGGCCCAACAGGATCCATGTTTCTTCCAGCCAGATCCCCATACTTAAAAGTAAAGTCTATGGGGTACTCCAAATCTTGTTTCATACTCCTTTCAAATCCAAATGTCCCCAAAGCTTCAACTTCCATCTTAATCAAATTTATAATCCGTCGGTCTTCAGATCTCCACACAAGGAGATCTCTCAGTTTTCCGCTCTCCAATTCAGGCCAGACTTTCCACATCAGGTTTTTATTTTCCTTTGTTGCCATCATGTCAGGCCTCAAATTGCAGCTCTCCTTTAACATCTGCAAAATTACAGCTGCTCCTACCTTTTCTTCAGGGGCAACATATATCTCCTCCATATTCTCATGGCTCTCAAGTTTCTCTATTTGTTTAATTGAATGGGCTTCCTGCTTCAAATCCTTATCAGATTCAACAATGTTATTTACTGTTAAGTCCAAAGTTGTGACGTTTATAGCCAAAACATCGATTGGACCTTGTAACTTTCCCAAGAGAACAAATGTTCTATCCAATTCAGCCTCGATTTTCCCTCCTCCAGCCATTCTTGTAATGTCCCTAAACCCCCTCTAGGGGGATTTTGGTTCCTTAATGTTCCTTTCAGCTCAAATCCAAAAATCAAGTTAGTTTGTATCAGCCCTTCCTTATTTTCAACAAATTGTAACAAATATAACCAGCAGAAACAACAGAAACAAAGTTCTCTTTTTCCTTCTGACAGCTAACTTGACAGCTGTCAAACTCTTCAATACTTCATCAACAGGCTCTCTTGCAGGACGCTCCCGGGTCCGGGGGGGGGGGGGGTGGAACTTCAGCTCCCAAAGTTAATCTTTTATCCTCCAGTAAAATTTCTTATAATGTCAGAACGTGAAAGTTAAAGTCTTTTAGAAAAAAGAAAGAAAAGATTCTCTCGACCTTAGTTAGCAGGTCCTTTGCTTTAGGTTATTTACAAAGGGGGGGCGGACTTCCTTTTTAACCCTTCCCTGCTCGTTCCTGATTCAACAAAATTTTCTTTAAATTCCAATTTCCGTACTACTCACGGGTTGTTACTTTAGAGTCCAATTGTTCCAAGGAAAAAGTCAGCGCTCTCCGACAATGGCTTGCGGCTTCACTCCGCAGAAGGAGCAGTCTACTCACAGCACCGCACCGCACCCCGTCCCCGTTCCGGAGCCTTTAAAAAGGCTCCTTCGCAGATTGGGGGGCGCAAATGGTGCCCGCCGAGTCACCACGCTCACAGGCATCCACGCTTGTGATTTTTAAGGGTCCCCGCGTGGCTGCCGCGGACAAGACCCAATCCTGCGGAGCCGGTTCCCTCCGGAGCTCGGAGGGAATCCGCCATTAGACGATGGCGCTAACCCGGAAGTCCCTGAGCGTAACTTTTCTTAGAGGGAGAAGTTGCTGAATGAGGTCCCTAAGCGCAACCATTTTTTCACTAGGAAGTTTTGAAGTTTGGGCGACTGTGTCCAACTCAATGCCTAGGTAAACCATAGTTGTAGCGGGGCCCTCCATTTTATCTGCAGCCAAAGGTACTCCCAGCTGTCCTGCTAAAGATGTGAAGGCTTCTAGAAGGGCCGAGCACTTATGCCTACTATCAGCTACGAGAATAAAGTCGTCCAAGTAGCACGACACACCCTCAGAGCCTATTCTAAAACGAAGCGCCCAGTCCAAAAAGGTACTAAATGCCTCAAAGGCTGCACAGGCCACTGAGCAACCCATAGGCATTGCTTTGTCTACAAAGTAAGTAAAGGTAAAGGTACCCCTGCCCGTACGGGCCAGTCACGTCCAACTCTGGGGTTGCGTGCCCATCTCGCTTAAGAGGCTGGGGGCCAGCGCTCTCTGGAGACACTTCCGGGTCATGTGGCCTGCGTGATGAAGCTGCTTTGGCGAGCCAGCACCAACACAGCACACGGAAACGCCGTTTACCTTCCCGCTATAAAGTGGAGCCTATTTATCTACTTGCACTTAAGAGTGCTTTCGAACTGCTAGGTGGGCAGGAGCTGGGACCGAACGACAGGAGCTCACGCCACCGTGGGGATTCGAACCGCCGACCATACGATCGGCAAGTCCTAGGTGTTGAGGTTTTACCCACAGCGCCACCCGCGTTCTGTGTCTACAAAGTATGCCCCGTCAGATTTAAAACCCAGCCACCGGAAAACTTCCGGGTGGACTGGCAGGAGTCAGAAAGCAGACTCTATATCACATTTCGCCAGCAACGCGCCTTTTCCAAATTTGCGAATAAGTTTAACCGCTTGGTCAAATGAGGCATACCTCACAGAGCAAAGTTCCTGAGGTATCGCATCATTGACAAACCCTCCCTTTGGGTAGGATAGGTTGTGAATCATGTGAAACTCACTGGGTGCCTTTTTGGGGACGATGCCTAATGGGGAGATATGCAAACCCTCTATGGGAGGGACAGAAAAGGGGCCGGCTGCCCTCCCTGCCTTAATTTCTTTAAGTATTTTCTTGCGCGCCACTTTGGGCATCTCTCTAACTGACTTCTGATATGGTGGGTCACCTGAATTGGGGGGCAAGGCAACTGGGATCCTAAAACCTAAACTAAAACCTTCCTAGAGAAATAATGCAGCTGTTCTGTTGGGATAGAGATCCAAAAGGGTTTTTAAGGCTCACGTACCCTTTTTGTCTGGGATGCGGTACAGGCCGTGATTTGGGCTGACTTCCCAGAGACATCACATGAGCGGTGTGAGTTGTTCAACCACATTTTAAATGACACACAGCATTACCAAACCAATAAACAGAATATCCAGTCAATCTTCAGTACCTATAAAAGAACTTCAGGGATAGGACCAGAAGCATTAGCCTCATCCTTAGGATCAGAAGCTGAGGCTCCCACTGATGAGTTGTTGTTTTCAACACAACAAAAGGGATAGAGTTTCACTCCTGCATCTGCTGGAGAACCACCCCCCCTTCCAACTAACTGAAAGTACAACCTGGGAATATACACAGAAGCCCAAATGATTATTTGGAGGCGGAACAGGTACTGCTCGAAGCTGATGGGGTGCGGCTCGTCCCATGCGCCGGCTTCTTGAAAGCGGATCGGTGTCCTGAAGCGACTGTCTGTTGTCCATGCCTTCCCCTTTCTCCGGGGGGGGGGGGGAGAAGCCAGGGAGTGAAGGAGGTGAGGACAGGTGACCCCCCTAGGCCCAAAGTCACCCCAGGCCTCAAAACCAAATTTCCCCTTTCTCTCGTCTACAACAGCTTTTCTCTGCTGTTCTCTGCTTTCTCACAAGATGCTGCTGCATAAGCAAAAGGTTATTTTTTATCAGTACAAGAAGCCTTCAAAAAGCTAATGAATAGGCTCTGTCAATGCCAGGAATAAGCAGGTCTGGGAACTGAGTCTTATCTCATCCAGTTGCAACACATCTTGGACACGCTGAACGCAAGGCTTCTCAACCCCCTTGGCTTCTCATCCCCCTTTCCTGGGAAGGGCGCCAAGAGTCCCAAGAGTCCCAGGACAGGAGCTTTCTGTTCATGCTCAGGGAAACTCATGAGGCAGGACTCCTGAGGAGGGGGAGAAGGGGGAGGGAACTGGAGGGGAATATATGCTCTGTGCAAATGGCTGTGAACTTGTGCTTGTTTGTGAAGTTATCACACTAGCTCCTTCTACCAAGCCCAGATGATAGAAATAAAGCTCTTTCTCTGAAATTATCCCTTGAGTGCCTGTTTGACTCCCCTTTCCCTCTCCCGGGTGCAATGCTCTTCCCATCCGAGGGCAAAGCCTGAAGAGGCTACAGGAGTTGTGGCATCCTCAGGCACAGAGGTTTTCCAGGTAGCTAGTCCCAGGGTCCACTTCTGCAGGCAGCGCGCCTCCACCCGCACACAAGACAAGCCGCCTGCAGGAGTCGACTCCTGCAAAGTGGCCCAGCAAGGGGAGATCCTTCCAGCAAGGTTTCAGGGCAGACCTTCAGCCAGACCTAGTCTGTCTTGGGATCCACCCATAATGAGAAAACGAAAACAAAACTGTTCACACAAAAGGCAGGCCTTACATCCAGGCTTTTACTGACCGTACATTAAAATACCTTTTCACAAGAGATATAAAACACAGCACCCAAAATTAGGAAGAGATAACCAGGCTGGAATAGTAGATCATGTCAGATCATTTTCCTCCACAAATTTTACAATATTCTTCTGCTGTATCCACTTCCTCCCCCCTTGGATCTACATGAGCTTGCTATTTCCAGGTCTGTCAAATATTTGGTCATCCTTCTCACTCTGAGTAAAAAGACTTCCTCATTTCAATGTTTACAAATAAAAATACAATACCAAATACTTTGAATCATTCCCAGATTCTGTCAATATCCAGGATAATATTTCCCAATTGCTAAATTTCCAGCAATCAAAACTGGAATATCATATTCCAGTCTTAATAGATTACCTAAAAATGACACTTGTTATCCAGAGATTCTATTTATTTTTAAAAAATAATTTTGTATTGATTTTTCCATGGATTCTACTTCTAACAATATATCTTTAACAATTTTTCATATTTCGACCCTCCTCCCCTGGACTTCCCTCGTACTCACATTTTGTTTTATTTCCCTATTGTTCACATTGCGTATTTGATGTTTCCCCAAAATTTCCTCAATACATATAGTCTTATTTTTTGTTGTAGACAGTTGTGATTGTTCACTGCCAATGAGTCCATTTCTTTATGTTGCCTCTTCATATTGTAAATGGTTCCCATTCTCTTTTAAAGTCTTTGTTGTCCTTTTCATGTAATTTTTCTGTTAGTTTTGCCAGTTCTGCATATTCCATAAGTTTCCCTTGCCATTGTTCTTTCGTTGGTATTTCTTCTGTCTTCCAAATTTGTGTTAATTAAATTCTTGCCGCTGTTGTTGCATGCATAAATAATTTCCAATTTTCTTTTTTTACATCTTGGTCTAAAATTCCTAGAAGGAATGCTTCTGGTTTCTTAACAAAAGTCTTTTTAAACAGTTTTTTCAATTCATTATATATCATTTCCCAATAATTCCTAATCTTTTTGCATCTTGCAGGATGGCTTTTTTTCTAAAAAGAAAAAAGAAGAACAAGATCTATCCCTCATATGAGGACGAGGCCCCTGCCCTACTGCCGGCATTGGCAAAGCCTTCAACATCAGCCACAGAGGGCAGGAGGAGAAATCAAAAGATCTACCCCTCATATGAGGAAGAGGCCCCTGCCCTACTGCCGGCATTGGCAAAGCCTTCAACATCAGCCACAGAGGGCAGGAGGAGAAATCAAAAGATCTACCCCTCATATGAGGAAGAGGCCCCTGCCCTACTGCCGGCATTGGCAAAGCCTACCCCATCAGCGGCAGAGGCCATACCGGCAGAGGCCAGACCCCTAGTCTTGCCAGGGCTGGTGAAGCAAGACCCAAGCCAGCAGCGGCCCTCAAAAAAGAAGAGCCTTGAGGACTCTGGGCCAGCGTTCCCAGGTGAGTAGGCAGAACCAGATCCCTCTTGGGTTGTTCCCCTTGGTCTTAGACCTGGTGTTTACCTCTACGGATGTTGGTGATCTGACACTAACTAAAAGCGAAACAAAAGAAGTGCCATGGTCAGATCACTTCCTGGTGCAACTGGACTTCTCCGCGACCCTTCCCCTCTGCAGGGAGGTGGGACCGATTCGGATGGTCCGCCCCTGCTACTTAATGGATCCAACTGGTTTCCAGAGAGCGGTAGGGGATGTTTTATCCCAAGTTGGTGGCCTCTCGGCTGATTCCCTGGTGGCCCGTTGGAATGCGGAGTTAACCAGGGCTATTGACTGTCTGGCTCCGAAGCGCCCTCTCTGATTGCAGAGCCTGGACAGCCCCGTGGTTTTCCCCAGAGCTGAGGGCGAATCATTGAGACGGCTAGAGCGCCGGTGGCGGAAAACTCACTCTGAATCAGACTGGGCACGGGCTAGAGCTCAACGTCGAGCCTACCAAGTGGCAATGCAGAAAACAGCAGCGGGAGACTTTTTCAGGTGGTTCACAATCTATCAGAACCACTTGCACCACCAGGGCCTGGTAGGGACCCCAAGATCTCCTGCAGTGCTTTTGCAAAGTTTTTTGCAGATAAAGTCGCTCAGATTCAGAAGGAGGTAGACTCCACCGTGGGAGCAGGGACAGGGCGGGAGAGTAGCACTGTCTAGTTCTGTCTAGTGCTGTTACATGGGATCAATTCCAATCTGTTACCTCCGAGGATGTGGACAGGCTGCTTGGACAAGTGAAACCAACCACCTGTCTCCTTGATCCTTGCCCATCCTGGCTGATAAAAACGAGCCGGGAAAGGCTGGGCGATGGGCTCTGCGGGGTAGTGAATGCTTCTCTCTGTGAGGCAGCCTTCCCAGACCCACTGAAAGAGGCGGTCATTAAACCACTTCTTAAAAAAAACTTTTTTAGACCCAGCCAATTTGGCCAACTATCGCCCAGTCTCAAATTTACCATTCTTGGGCAAGGTGGTTAAGCGGGTGGTTGCCGAACATCTCCAAGCATGCCTGGAGGATACAGACCATTTGGATCCCTTCCAATCGGGATTCAGGCCTCACCATGGGACTGAAACTGCCTTGGTCGCACTGGTTGATGATCTCCGGCAGGCTAGGGACAAAGGTGAGAGCTGTTTCCTAGTTCTGCTGGATCTCTCAGCGGCCTTTGACACCATCGACCATAACATCCTTCTGGACCGTCTAGAGGGGCTGGGAGCTGGGGGCACTGTTATACGGTGCTTCCGCTCCTTTCTCCTGGGCCGTGCCCAGAAAGTGGTGTTGGGGAATGAGCGTTCAGACCCCTGGGCTCTCACGTGTGGGGTGCCTCAGGGTTCCGTCCTCTCCCCCATGCTTTTTAATATCTATATGAAGCCACTGGGAGAGATCATCAGGGGGTTTGGGCTGGGTGTTCATCAGTATGCAGATGACACCCAGCTTTACCTCGCCTTTAAATCAGAACCAGTGAAGGCGGTGAAGGTCCTGTGTGAGTGCCTGGAGGCGGTTGGAGGATGGATGGTGGCTAACAGATTGAGGTTGAATCCTGACAAGACTGAAGTCCTGTTTTGGGGGGACAGGGGGCTGGCGGGTGTGGGGGATTCCCTGGTCCTGAATGGGGTAACTGTGCCCCTGCGCAGCCTGGGAGTCACTTTGGACTCACAGCTGTCCATGGAGGCACAGGTTACTTCTGTATCCATAGCAGCTGTCTACCAACTCCACCTGGTATGCAGGATGAGACCCTCCCTGCCTGCAGACTGTCTCACCAGAGTGGTGCATGCTCTAGTTATCTCCCGCTTGGACTACTGCAACGCACTCTACGTGGGGCTACGTTTGACGGTGACCCAGAAACTGCCATTAATCCAGAATGCGGCAGCTAGACTGGTGACTGGGAGCGGCCGCCGGGACCAAATAACACTGGTTCTGAGAGATCTGCATTGGCTCCCAGTACGTTTCCGAGCACAATTCAAAGTGTTAAAGCCCTAAACGTCCTCGGTCCAGTATACCTGAAGGAGCCTCTCCACCCCCATCATTCAGCCAGGACACTGAGATCCAGCACCGAGGGCCTTCTGGCGGTTCCCTCATTGCGAGAAGTAAGGTTACAGGGAACCAGACAGAGGGCCTTCTCGGTAGTGGCGCCCACCCTGTGGAATACCCTCCCTTCAGATGTGAAGGAAATAAGTAGCTACCCTATCTTTAAAAGACATCTGAAGGCAGCCCTGTTTAGGGAAGTTTTTAACATTTAATGCTGTATTGTTTTTAATACTTGATTGGCAGCCGCCCAGAGTGGCTGGGGAAACTCAGCCAGATGGGCGGAGTATAAATAATAAATTATTATTATTATGATACAAGGTCAGGGTCTCTCTTGGTTTCCTTGATGTCTGGGTGGAAGTCCCCCCCCCATCCCACCCCTCCTTGTTCAGAGGCGTGTAACATGGAGCAGGGACTTCCGGGTGGCTGCCCCTGTTCTGCATTGTTGGGGGTTGGACTGGGTGACCCCGCAGGTCCCCTCAGACGCTACAGTTCTATGATCCCTGTTCAGATATGGCATGCACCCGCTCATTGCAACAGGCGAGAAGCCACCTGAGAAAGAACTTGCCGTCTTTTCTCATGTATAAGACGAGGTTTTTTACCCCCCAAATCAAGTGTCAAATTGGGGCTCCTCTTCTACAGGGGGAGTGCTGAGGGGGGACGGGCGCTTGATTGTAGCCGCCAGGAAGAGATTCCCAGCTATGATTTCTTTGCTGTGGAAAGGGCTGTTGTCAACTGGCAGACGATAGGTGACTTGGTGGTTGATGCCTGCCTGCAATTGTGCAATTTGATTAATGGCTCCCTCCCCCCAAAAAAAGCTCAACCACTCTGGGCAACCCCTCCCCAAAAAAGCTTAGCAAGTCTTGGCAATCTGCCCCCGTTTTCTAAATTTTGAGTGCCCAGAAATAGGGGGCGTCTTATACATGGGGGCGTGTTATACATGGAAAAACACGGTACCTTTCCCTCTCATCCGCCTCATTTACTCACCTCTCTCTCTCTCTCTCTTTCTTTCTGAAGAACTCTCTGATGAAAACTTAGAGTACTTGTTGGTGGGTAAGAAAATGCTGGGAGGAAGAACCGTCAGAGAAGCTTTGGAGATGATGGATGAAAAGGAGATTTTGGAGACCATCCTCCAACACCTCCAGCCACCTCCCCAGGTGTGTGTGATGCAGGGTGGATTTGATTGAAATCAAATCGATTTAAAGCATCTTTTTACATTCTTGCTTGTATAATCTTAATATTTACAACCAGATGAAGGTTTCATTTTGGGAATAATAAATTTCCAGAGTAGTTTTTACTACTGATTTGGTTATACTGTTAGGAATGCATAGACACATAATTATGAAATTATTGTGGGGTATAATAAGTTAACTGCATACAGACGCTTCAGGTTACATACGCTTCAGGTTACAGACTCCGCTAACCCAGAAATAGTACCTCGGGTTAAGAACTGCCATCGGCTCAGGGGCGAGAGGGGAAAAGCCGGGTGGATTTCAGAGAGCCCCCAAAGATCGTGGGAAGCAGCACTTCCTCAGCGGAGGAAGGAGAGGAGATGCAGGGGTTGGAGGAGGCAAGGCGGTGCCAGGACACCTTGCCTGAGCAAAGCGGGGAGGAGGGGGGTCCCCCATTACCCAAGCCTTCCTTGCGCAGTAGGTTTCCGCGCAGAGAGGGGAGGCGCAGACTGGGCGCCAAGAAATTACTCTGCTGGGGAAGGTTGAAGGGCCGCCCACTCTCAGATTCTGCCCGTGAATGAGCAAGACATGGAATAGAGGTGCTCTGCATTCTGAAGGTTTTGATCACTAAGAAGAAAGCTGGAAAACCGACTCTTGAGCCATATTTCCTGATTGCTGTCAAGCAACCAACCGGTACCTCTAACAGTGGTGCTTCATGTTAAGAACAGTTTCAGGTTAAGAACGGACCTCCGGAAAGAATTACGTTCTTAACCTGAGCTACCACTGTATATTTGGACAACTTTTCTGCTGTACCTTATTGGAAGAAAAATAACCATTTTCTTAATTAGAATTTAAACAATTTATTTAACTAAAACAATAACATTATAGCTTATATATCCATGTTTGTTAACTGATGTGGTTAACTTTTTTTAAAAAAATTCTTAGAATGAATTTTAGCATATATGAAAAACTTAAAATAAATCCTTACTTCCCAGTGAATAGCCGTTGGACTATAATGCAACTTAAAAAGAAAATATATTTTGGAAGATTTTTCCTCCAAAAGCATTTTATTTTAGAAATCCAAATTAATTTTTTAAAAAATGTGATTTAAATCAAAGAAATCCATTTTTAAAAAAGGGGGTCATTGATTTTTAGCCACCCTGGTCTGATGTTGCGCAGCGTGAACCAGGATTCCCCAACCTGGTGCCCTCTAAATGTTCTGGACCATATGCTGCCTGGGGCTGGTGGGAGCATGTAGAAGGGGAACTGCCATGAACTATCACAGGCAAAGGCAAACCCAGCCCTCCAGCTGTTTTGGGACTACAGCTCCCATCATCCCTAGCAAACAGGACCAGCGGGTCAGGGGTGATGGGCATTGGAGTCCCCAAACAGCTGGAGGGCCGTGTTTGCCTCCGCCTGAACTATTGGGAGCCCAGCTTGGAGGAAGGTCCTATTTGCAGATGCAAGAGACGACTTTCTCCTGGTGGGGCTTGAAAAGAGGACCAGGCAAATTTGGGGAAGCAGAGAAGGCGATCAGTGCAGCATCTGTAGACCGGAAGAAGAACCAATCCATGAACTTGATTTGGTGGGATGACTTGGACCCCAGGAAATGTTGCATGTTTTTTTCTTTAACTTTTGCAACTGATCGTTCCCGATATCTTGGAACGTTTGAGAATCCGATATTGTGCAGTAAAAGTTTTTGTGACTGTATTGTGCCTGATATGGCCAATATTTCCTCTTCGCTCTCAAGAGCAGTTAATTTGCCAGGCCTGGGCATTTGGCAGAGCAGGCAAGCAAATACTTTCTGCAACAGAAAATTTAATAAATAATCATACTGGGAGTGGTATTGTCTGTTTGTTATTATGGTATGTATTTTTGAGTTTTTATATTGTAAACCGGCCAGTGATCTTCGGATGAAGGGCAGTACAGAAATTTAATAAATAATAGTAATAGCCACAATGCCTAGATTCTGTTTGTTCATGGCAAGAAACAAAGTGCTTTAAATGAATGGTGTGTCTCCCAGTCCAGAGGATTTATTGAATCTTCTTTGGAGTGTTACTTTAAAAAAGAAGAAGAATTGATTGCAATAGATTTTACTCCAAATGATTTTTGCAAGAAGTCTATTTCTAGGCATGTGGGGTTTTTTTAGAGAAGACAAGTGGCAGATAGATGGCAACTGTTCTCTAGACAAGAAACATGACACTTTTCTTCATTTTATTCCCAGCAGAAGACATCCAAGCCTGGACACAACAAGGTAAGTCCTTGTCGCGAATTCCTCGCGGCACTTTTAGCGGAATGCTCAGAGTCCCAGGTTCTTTAGTGCAGTATTTATTATTGTGAGCTCAATATATATACAAATATCTACAGAAGCAGTTCATCTAATCAGACAGAGTACCTGCACCTTGAGGCAAAAGAAGACTCCACACTCATCTACACCACTCCACCACTATTGGACAGGCTTCCCTTTTAAACCGGTGACAGCCAATCACATTACTGCTGCGTCATTCTGACCCAGCACTTCCACAGAGAGTATTGGATCTGTAGCCTTATTGGAGTTCACTGATTGGGTCTGCGTTGCTCCGGGACAGGAGGAAGGAAGCCAAATGACACCAAGGTTGATTCAAAGAAGAAAGAGTTTATTCTGCTCTCCGGATAGCAGAAGGTACTTGCGTGATCAAGTCCACAGCAAGTCCAAAGGAATTTTAGGTGGTTCACCGGGGAGTCCCCCGGTGTCTTCCGACACCGGTACGTTCTCCTGGTCAGTGTTATCAGCAAGCCAGATGTCTCTCGCACATGGACAGCTTGAGCGCATCCCACGCCTCACTTGCTGTCACCTTATCAGCTACGTAGACTAGCTGGCTGTCGTCCATTCCAAGGATGATCATAGCCAAGGCTTTCTCATCCTTTTCATCCTCCTCAGGGGGCTGCGGTGGATCTTCCACCACTTTCCACAGGCCCTCACGCTTGAGGAAGTGTTGCATGCGGACTGACCAGATGCTGTAGTTCATGGCCGTCAGCTTCTCCAGCAGCACGCCAGCTCTGGACTGCTCCATTGCTGCAGCTCCCCTCCAGCACCCACGGCTAGATAACAGCCACCTGTACTCATGCGCAGCAGAAGTGTGCTGGGCCCATAACCCTGTCACGAATTCCTCGCAGCGCTTTTAGCAGAAAGCTCAGAGTCCTAGGTTCTTTAGTGCAGTATTTATTATTGTGAGCTAAATATATATACAAATATCTACAAAAGCAGTTCATCTAATCAGACAGAGTACCTGCGCCTTGAGGCAAAAGAAGACTCCACACTCATCTACACCACTCCACCACTATTGGACAGGCTTCCCTTTTAAACCGGTGACAGCCAACCACATTACTGTGGAGGGAGGCTGGGGACACCTGTAAGAGGCTGCAGGTGCAGGTATTAGTCCTCTAAAAAAGTGGGAAGAGCCTAGGGTCAGCGTATCTAGGACAAAAGTGTGTCATGAGAATGAAAGATGAGGCTGCTGGGTTAGACCAGCATCCTTATCTCACAGTGGCCAACCAGATGCCCATGGGAAACTGGAAAGCAGAATTCGAACACAGAGCACTCTCCCCTTCCTGTGGTTTCCAGCAACTGGTATTCAGAAGCATTCCTGCCTCCAACAGTGGAGGCAGAGCAATTAGGACATGCTGAACTTGTCAACTTTCAAATTCCCCAAATGAGGAGTACTAAAGAGTTGTAATAGGGACGCGGGTGGTGCTGTGGGTTAAACCACTGTGCCGTTTGGGCTTGCCGATTGGAAGGTCGGCGGTTCGAATCCCTGCGATGGGGTGAGCTCCCGTTGTTCGGCCCACCTAGCAGTTCAAAAGCACATAGTGCAAGTAAATAAAATAATAATAATAATAATAATAATAATAATAATAATAATAATAATTTATTTATATCCCACCCTCCCCAGCTGAAGCCAGTACTGCTCCGGCTGGAAGGTAAACGGCATTTCCGTGTGCTGCTCTGGTTTCGCCAGAAGCGGCTTAGTCATGCTGGCCACATGACCTGGAAAAACTGTCTGTGGAAGCGGACAAATGCCGGCTGCCTCGGCCTTAAAGCGAGATGAGCTTTAAGCCCAGAGTCGTTTGCGACTGGACTTAATTGTCAGGGGTCCCTTTACCTTTACCTTTAAAGAGTTGTAACGTGACTTGGGAATTCAGAAGATGTGTAAAATTGCATACAAATCATTAAAACAATTGCCTAGTACTTGCAATCTATTATTATTATTTAGTATTACCCGACATTTTCAGACGGTAAAATTGAATTTTTTTGGTTTTCCAAAAGCAGTTGATGTAGCTGGTGGGGTCTCCTCCCTGTGACTCACCCAAACCTTCCCCAACCCTTAGAACGCCCTCTATAGATACTATGGACTCAAGCTGCGGGATTCCAGGAGCGCAGAGACAGTCCACCAGTACCTGCACTTACTCCTGAGGTTGCCTCTCGAAGAGGAAGCAGACAGAGAGGTGAGTGAATGTGTGGGATGTCAGGGGGGAGGAGAGCCAGCGGGACTGGGACTGCGCTCACACGGAGACTGTCCTGGAAGAGCCTCCTCCTTCTGAACCCTCTTGATTCAAGCGCCTCCCCAGGCTGCTCCCCAGTGTCCCACCACCACAATCCAGGGTCCCCCACTCTTACTCATCCAGCCAGTCCCTGACATTACCCCACCAGCCCTCTGTCCTGATTTCCGGATTGGTCTCTGCTCATGACCTTCCTCCCTCCAAAGATTTTGTACCCACCCACTCACCCCCTCAAAGCCTCTTACAGGAGCAACTGCTTTTCAGCATTCAACATATCTGGGCAGATTTGTTTAGTTTTGGGTTAGATCAGAGCAGCCAGCAAGTGGCCCTCAATGCCTTTCTTGGCAGCCCTCAGCAAGCTTGGAGGCACCCCTACACACCTGTAGGCCTTGCACTGCCTTCCCAAAGCTGGGTAAGGAGGTGCTGGGCTTGGGGAAGGAGGCAGGTGTGATCTGTCAGGGTCCTAGGGTCCTCAGTTAGCTCTTTCCCACCTTTGGCAAGAAGGTGGGAAGGCTCTAGGTCCCGCCAGAGCCTCGTGCCTCCTTCCCAAAACCCAGCGCCTCACCTGCCTACCTTTGGGAAGGCAGCATGCGGGCCGGGGCGTGTGTGTCAAATTTTGGCCTTGCTCCCCTCTCCCACACGACAAGTCAGTGTGCGGCCCACAGGTTCTGTGCTGAACTACTCTTGTGGCCCACTTGGTATGAGAAACTGGAGCACCCTGGTTTAGATGGTGCATATTCCTGCTCTGGCGCCTTTGGGTGAGCGGTGGATTACAAATACTTCCAGGGAATAAATGATGCATTTTAATGTAGTTGAGTATTTAATGAAGCCAAGAACTGTATCACAAGATTTGAAAATGTCAGAATGCAAGGCATCCTTGCGTTGCAAGCTGCACGAGTCTGGGAGGTGTGGTCTGGTCAGTTCACATCAGAATCCACAGAAATATCGTTCTTCAAACCACCCCTATTATTATCCGGGATGAAAGGATCTCTTCAAATTGGTTCTCTAAGTGTCTCATTTCTCCATTCTTAAATTTGGTTCCCCACATTTCACAGGAATCTGCTTACAGAATCACATTTATCCTCCATCCCTCATGATCAGCTTAGCTTAATGGTTGCCATCAATTTCATTTTAATTGATTTTATTTAATTTTTATAATGAAATGTTTTTAGAATGTTGTACTATTTAATTGTTGTTAGCCGCCCTGAGCCCAGCTTTGGCTGGGGAGGGCGGGATATAAATAAGATTTATTATTATTATTATCACTAATTGCAATCAAGAAAATGACATGTTTGACGTGCCTCATTCTCCCTAGGGAATTTCTGAGGCTATCGGTGTGGCTTCAAGCACCCATATTTCACAGGTGCTGATGGCAGTGCGGGACTTCGGCCACGCAGCCATTGCAAGGAATACTGAGACGTCTGAGGTAAGGGTGTGAAGTGAGGAAGGAGCGTAGCAAGAGTGTAGGTCAGCCATCCCCAGCCTGGTGCCCCTTCCCCATCCGTGTGTTTTGAATTGGAACTCCCATCAGCCCCTGACAGCATGGCCAATGGTTAGACGAAGATCCTGGCGGATTGGATCCTTAGCGGCTCTTTACATCCACACCAAAGCATGTTGGAAAAGAACGAATCCTGCCCCATTTCCAAACATGCTCTTTTTCAAGGGATGGGATCCTTACCATTCCAAAAAGGCAATTGGATCTGCTCTCAGTATGGAAGCCAGACAGCTTCCTCTGTGGGTATGTCTCAGTCATCCTTCTGAAGTGGGCTCCAGCAGTCCTGTCTCTGTGGCTCCAGATCCTAGATCTGATCTGATCCCTTGGCTCAGTCAGTCAGTCAAACAAACAGATTCGTTAGAAACCATTGGTCACCCCCCAAAGTACACTGACCCCTGTTTTTAGGTTGGTTGTCAGATGGTTGGTTGGCATTTCTTCAATAGTGGAAGCTAATGGGGACCCCCAAGGGTCATCTAGTCCAACCCCCTCCAATGCAGGAATCTTAAGCATCCCTGGGAGATGGCCATCCAACCTCCAACGAAGGAGAGTCCACAACCTCCCAAGGGAGAGTGTTCTGCTGTCAGAAAGCTTTGAATGAAGAACCTCTTAGAGTTTGGAAGAGGGGACACCTCTCCAACTGAGGGGAGGGAGCAGAACCCAAGAGAGAAGGCAGGCGGCAGGCTGGGAGAGGCAGAGAGAAAGAGGGGAGAGGTTTCAGCTGCACCCCCTGCCCAATTTGCTCTCGTGCAAGGGTTCTTCTGCCTTACGGGAGTGCCTGCTGGCCCCATTCAACTATGTTCTAGAGTAGACCCACTGAATTTAATGAAGATGACGAGGCCCATTCATTTCGACAGGTCTACTTGAAGCAAAGCATAGTTGAGTGTCGCTCTCTGTGTTCACCTCCATATATTTGTCAATTAAGCGAATTATTACAAAGGCATGTGAGGAGAATCAGAACTTACAGGGTTAAACAGTTCTGTGTGACGTCTCACATTCTGAGGCGTGGTTATGTTCACATACGGGAATCTTTCTTTGTGTGTGAGTTTCCTTTCATTTTTGGCTGAGAGGCGAAAGGATGTCTGCTCTTTCGCCGGGCTGATTTATGATGTTTTTCTACTCATTAAAAGACTGTTGGAGTTTAGCAAGAAGCCTGCATTCAGTCTGATTTATTATCCACACACAAGGCAACAGTTTCTGCCGCTGCAAAACTCTGCTAAGGACTATGCTAAGAGAGCTAAGGGAGCTCAAGTTTTCTATCGGCACAGACGTCCATCGGCGCAGCAGAAGTGTACTGGGCGCCATCTTATCTCACAAGGCATAGTAACTGCGTGCGGATCTAACAGTTCCATAACCTGAGGGGGCCTTGGGGTCATGTGCCCCCGACTCTCCAATTCTCCAACCCAGCTGGAAGGAGATCAGATCCTTTTCCTTCCACTTTCAGTTAACTTCCCTCAAGCTTCCCTCAAGGGAGCAGGAGCCGATGAGTCCAAGGCTCATTCACACAATAATAAACCATAGTTTATCACAGAGGTAACCAAAATGGTGCCCTTCAGATGCTACAGACTGCAACTCCCATCCCTCCTGACCTCTGGCCATGCTGGCTGAGGCTGATGGGAGCTAGAGGCCAACCTATGTTGATGCCCTCTGGTTTATTGTTACATCTGAACGCAGCCCTGAACTCTCTTGTGCTCTGCCATCCAAGAGAAATGAAACCCAGGAGTGTGGTACCTCTGGATTTTTGCTGTGAGTTGGTAAATGACCAAGGAAATTTCCCAACCCTCACTATGGAGAAGATGAGCAGATCCACCTGGTTCATTTTAATTTTTAAAAAGCAGCTCCCATGGAAAAGAGCACCAGTGGTCAGTCTACCCTACACTGTCCTGCACTTTCTCCCTGGTTGACTGACCGAACCCAAAGAGAACACCTTCATGGTTCCTCATCATCCTGGGGGAAAAGTGACCAGTGGGGTGTCACAGGGTTCTGTCCTGGCCCGTTGTTGTTCCACTTTTTTAAAAATAAAAGACTTGGATGAAGGAATTGAGGGGATGCTCATCAAATTTGCAGATGACACCAAACTGGGAAGGGTAGCCAATGCCACAGAAGACAGAATCGGGATTCAAGATAACCTTAACAGATTGGAGAACTGGGCCCAAACTAACAAAATGAAATTCAATAGGGTCAAATGTCAGGCTCTATATTTAGGCAGGAAGAACCCGATGCACATATATAGGGTGGGGGAGCCCTGGCTTGCCAGCAGTTTGAGTTTCCTGGAGGAAAAAAAATACAAAATTTGTAAGTCTGCACAACAAGTTGTTGTTGCTTAGTCGTTTAGTCGTGTCCGACTCTTCGTGACCCCCTGGACCAGAGCACGCCAGGCACTCCTGTCTTCCACTGCCTCCCGCAGCTTGGTCAAACTCATGCTGGTAGCTTCAAGAACGCTGTCCAGCCATCTCGTCCTCTGTTGTCCCCTTCTCCTTGTGCCCTCCACCTTTCGCACAACAACTTACTGACTACTAATATTTTCCCAGCTGCTAAAAGGTCCCAACTAAATGGTGATTTGTCTCCAATTGCACTTAAGGTTCCCAAACTCACTTTCCCCATCCTTTCCCTCCAGAATACTAGCGAGACGAATGCCAGTATCACCGTCATCCTTTGCTGTGGTCAAATGGCATCCGGGGCACGGCAGGATGACCTCCCCCTTTTTATAGACCTCATCACAGAGGAGCTCCTCTTCCAATTCCAGAACAGCAGGAAGGTATGGCTCTGATTATCACACGGACTCCTGTTGTTTGTTCTCTCAGCTATACCATACTTTTCCGTGTATAAGACGAGGGTTTTTATTATTATTATTAAAAAATGATGTTTAAAAATGAGGGTCATCTTATACACAGAGAGTGCATTGGGGGGACGTGGGTTTGGTTGCCGCTGCAAGCCGGAGATAGTCAACAGCTATTGTGTGCGTTATTGGTGGCTGCAGCAAGGGGTGGTGTTGATTGGCTGTCGCTGCGGAAATTGGGAAGGCGATTGGCGGTTTCTGCCGGCGAGGGACAGACAATAGGTGGGTTTTGCGACATGTGTGAGTGGCAGCATAGGTTCAGCGGGTGAGCAATTTTTGGAATCCCCTCCCCCAAATAGCTGAACAACTGTGGGTAATCCTACCCCCGAAAAGCTCAGCAACTCTGGGCAATCCTTCCCCCATTTTCTTAATTTGGAGTCCCCCAAAATAGGGGGTGTCTTATACTCGAAAAAATATGGTATATTCTGCCTTTCTCCTGTCATACGTCTCCAGGAGGTGTGCAACCATTTCCCCCGTGGTCACCATCCAGGCACTGAGCAGACCTCCTGAGCTCCATCAAGGTCCTTGCACCACATGCCTTCAGACTGTGCCCTAGGGCAGGGTTTTTGGCTTCATCCACCGAAGGGTTGTAGACTGGGGTGTATACTGGCTCCACACTTAGGACCAGATGGGGCATTACAGCGGTACCTTGGTTCTCAAACTTAATCCATTCTGAAACCAAAGCGTTCCAAACCAAGGCATGCTTTCCCATAGAAAGTAATGCAAAATGGATTAATCTGTTCCAGACTTTTTTTAAAGAAACCCTAAAACAGCAATTTAACATGAATTTAACTATCTAACAAGACCACTTCTGGGTTAGGGTTAATTTTTGGATTGGTATCTGAAGAAGTGTGCATGCACACGAAAGCTCATACCTAGAACTAACTTAGTTGGTCTTTAAGGTGCTACTGGAAGGAATTTTTTGTTTTTGGATTGGGTTAGTGTTAGGGTAAGGATTAGAATTAGGATTAGGGTCAGTGTGGCTTTATGTTTCCTTGTGATTTTGATTCAAACTCAATTTTATAAAATCCCTTCTCCTTTCAGAATGAGGCTTTGAAGAAGAGCTTTATGAAGGCAGCAACTCTAACAACCAAGGCGCTTGTGCAATCGAATGTGGGATATGTCACCTTCCCCCACAAAGACGAGCTCACCTTCTGCATCACAGTGAGTAAAAAGAAAAAGAAAAAAAGAGGGGGAATCTCCTGGGGTTTCTTTTCAGAGCGTTTTTTCTTAAAAATAGCTGTGTAGGTCTAGCTCTGGGTTGCATGTTCTGATCATCTGGCCCCAAACCATTTCTGGGTGGTCACGTTCTGCTCCAACTCAAGTTTCCAAACCCACTTGAAAGGCAGCCCTACATTGTGGCAACCTCAGTAGGATGTCACCAGTGCCTAAGTAAAAGAGGCTAGGTTCTCCCAGGAGGAGAGGGCTGTCAATGGCTCCCAGCCATGATTGCTATGTTCTACCTCCACAGAGGAAGGAAGCAATGTTTCTGAATATAGTTGCTGGAAGCCACAGGCGGGGAGAGGGCTCTTGGGCTCATGGTCTGCTCCCTGGTTTCTCACAGACGTCTGGTTGGCCACTGTGAGAATGCTGTGAGGATGCTGGACTAGATGGGCCCTTGGCCTGGTCCAGAAGGCTGATCTTATGCTGTTCTTATGCGGTAGAGCTCTGCCCAGGAGAAAAAGGGATCTTATTCCCAGATCCAGGAAGCCCACTCTCCTCCCCTAGGAGGACCCACTTGCCAATTGCAAAGAAGTTGTCAAGTGGGCTGGATAGAGAGCACAACTCAGGGCTTGGTGTGGTGGTGGCAGGGATGGCGCCTCCAGTTCCCTGACATGCTGTGTGCTTCCCCACCACAGGAGGTCATCAAAGAGGAGCCAATGGCATCACTCACCATCTTACAGCCCGCAATGGAAACGATCATTCGCATGACGTAAGTACGGCCAGACACAGTACATATTTCTTCACCAGGTTTATGGACTGCTGGGTGCTGATCCTTTCCTCTCCCCTTCTTTCTCTTTTCAGTGCCTTGAGACCACGCATGGACCCCCTGCTCCGGTCTCAGCTGCTACAAAAAACCACCAGGAAGGTCTTCCAATTGCCATCATTGCAGGTTACGAAGGTCAAAGCCGGGAGCTCCGTGCCGGCAACACAGAGCCAGGTGACTGGACCTTCTGCTTCTGGAGGAAAATGGGGTTGCCAGGTTAAAGGATTTGAGGGCAAAGAGTCTGAGCCGTGTAAGCTGCAAAGAATGCTGCCCAAGACACTTGACCCATCACAATGATGTAACAGCCAGAGACTTGGGGTGTATATTTTTGATTTTAATCCTGTTTCCATATTTATTGCATTTCACCTTTGGCTAGAATGCATCCACGAATGATTCCTGCATGCCTGCATTTTGTGACTCTCATGCCTCCCTCCTACGCTGCATTTAATTTTATTTGTTTGCTTGTTTGTTTATATGCTGCCCATCTGACTGGGTTACTCTAGCCACTCTGGGCGGCTTCCAACAAATTAAAACACAGCCAGACATCAAATATTTAAAACTTCCCTATGCAGGGCTGCCTTCAGATGTCTTCAGATGGAAGTATAATGATGTATCTCTCTGACATCTGATAGGAGGGTGTTCCACGGGGTGGGCCCCACCACCAAGAAGGCCCTCTGCCTTGGAACACCCCAAGGAAGTTGAGCCCAGTGTGGAGTCCTGTATCTTTATATCACATGACCTGTAACCTTATATACATCAAGAAACGTTTGATGTTTATGACTCTTTGTGTGCCTTGCTTGAACCCCTGCATAAGCTTTGTTACGAATTTGGACTAGAAGGCTCCAGAGCATATGGGATTTCCATGGGGGTCTTCAGCTTCTAACTGCTTTTGCTTCTCTCCTTCCAGGACTGTTATCACGAAACTATCGACATCTGGCTCAACATGCTCACCAGCTTGCTGTCGGAGGCCCCCTCTCTGGAGACGCTGCAGAAGATATTAGTGGTAAGGGAGTCCCCAAGGTGTCAGAGCAGGGGGAAGCAGCAGCTCCCATGCCGGAGGACAGACCCTCTTGAAATGATTGCACGGGGGGCATCTGTGGCCAACTCGCTGGTTGTGGGTGCTGATGGTCAAGTGGGCCTCTGTTCTGCTAGCAATGCTTGTGCAAGGCACACAAGATATGTCCTCTGCTGATGGCCTGTGGGGAAGGGCCGTGGCTCGGGGCAGAGCATCTGTCTTGCATGCCCAAGGTCCCCGGTTCAGTCCTCAGCACTCCAGGTGGGGCTGTGAAAAGGCTCTCTGTCTGAAAGGCCAAAGGGCCAACTGCCAGTCCTCATTACCTGTGGATCAATGGCTGGGCTTGGTCTAAGGATGCTTCCTGCATTCCATTGCTATGGCTGTGGTGAGGTGTATGTTGTATTGTTGTAATTATCACACACACAAACACACCAATGACAGATTGCAGGGCAGTTCACAACATAAAAATACAAAATCAGAACAGAAAATGCATGATAAAGCAAAAGCAACCCAAGAGCCAATTAATATCTAATTCTACTAAGCTGCCTCGAGTCCCTGTCTGGGAAAAAGGTGGGCTATTATTATTATTAATAATAATAATAATAAACAAATTGCAGCAAACTTTCTCCTTTACAAAACAACCCCCTTTTGCAATTTGTCCCCTCTATGAAGCTTTGTGAATTTGCAAACCTGGATTAAGGGTTGTCCTTCCATGTGATGACGATGATTTCTCTCCCGCAGCACACAAATGGCTGGATTGACTCCACAAAAATCAGTGAGAGGCAAAGAGCAGTCAAGACCACCAACGTACTCCTGAAATATGTCTCCGAGCATTTGGACTTTGATGTGAGTGACCAAGGCTTAACGCTGCAATTTCAAATCGTATTGCATTGGAAAGTTCAGGTGTGAACTAGATGAAAGCTGTATGGCATGGCCATTCCAGGGGAAGGTGCCAGCCAGTGCTATTTTTCTAGAAAAAGAGGTGCCAGGACTCACCATGAACTCACCACCCTTGTTCTCTTATAATGGCAATAGTGCCCACCTGAGAGGTGCCAGTGTTAGCTTTTTGCAGTATAGTAGCACTGCAGAGAGCTTGCTGGGGAGACAATGCATAAAAAGGGACTCAAAAATAACTTAAACAAGATTTTAATAACAAAAACAAAAACTCCTTATACACTAAATACACCAACAACAAACCAGACCCAACCACCAACCCATCCCCCAGGGTAATGGGAAAGCTAGGTGCTGCTCCTTATATACTACACCCAAATGCTGACACAGCTTAATCAATACAACTCAGCACCTGCTATGTTTCACAGCTGTAAAGCTGGGTCTCGTTATTTTGCTCTGGCCCCTTAAAGACATACACAACTGAGACCTGGGAGAGGAGACGGTGGAAGAAGATTGGAAGAAATTTAAGATTTACCTACAAAAATATTGTAAATTGTATGAATGTTAAGAAGGATGCTAGAGTATAAACAACTTGGCACCATTGAGTTCAAGGAAGGGAATTATGAAGATAAGATAAATTTAAGAAATGATAAAAATTTTGGAATATGTTGGTTATATCTAAACTTTTTAAGATTCGAATAAAATGATAGTTAAAATTAGAGGTATAACATTGAAAATTAGTTATGAAGACTAAAAACAAGGGGACAAATTTGCTGAATAAAATTATAACTAAGAACGCAGGAGCGGGAGATGTGAGGGAGTCCAAAGCAGTGAAAAGATCTATGTTAAGAGATGTGATATTGTATTGTTTTATTGGAATTGTGATTTACAAAAAATTGTTAATAAAAAATATTTTTTTAAAAAAAAAAGACATACACAACTGGTGGAACAATGATGAACCTTTACATTTAAAGAAACCATTCAACATTTCCCCTGCGGTTCATCATTGTGGAACAAAAACATAAGCATATTTTGTACATGTCTTTCATGTGTAACCTTTGGAAGTGCTTTAGTAAAAATGTCTGCAATTTGATTGTCACCTGGAACATATTGAAATACAATCATTTCATCAGCAATTAGTTTCTTTACAAACTGTAAACGTAACCTTAAGACTCTAGTGTGCTGCGTATTGGTCTCTGAAAACAGGATAGCGAGTCCACTCTGGGAATCAAGGTAAACTCTTACTAGTAGTGTTACTTTCATCTGTAGGTCTGCAAATACTTGCAGATACCATTCCACATCACAAGTGGCCTGAACGCATGCACATAATTCACTCTCTGTTGTGGAGAGACAAATAATGGTTTGTGTCTGGGACTTCCATTCAAATGGACAACCTTTATAACAAAACACCATACCAGACACACCCCTGCAATTATTTTGTTCCACTGCATGAGATGCATCGCAGAAAATTTCAAAACCTTTGTCAATACATGATGTAAACTGCAACCTATAATGTTTGGTATGTTTAAAGTACATTAAAACTCTCTTAAGAGCAGAGAAACATTGCGTAGTGGGCTTTTCCACAAATTTTGCCAGAAAGTGAAAAGCATAAGTTATATCTGGTCTTGAGATTCTTTGAATGAAATTTAGCTTGCCTATAGCAGAACGATACAAAGTTTTGTTAGGAAATGGCTTATCTTCACCTGTAAAGGTGAAACCACATACCATAGGCGTTTCCTTCCCATTTGCATTTTCTTAAACCCATTTTGAATCAATAAGTCTCATTTCTGGGGTTTGTGGTACAAGAGACCAGGTGTTATGCTCTTTTAAAGAAGCTATCTCAGAGTTGATAGCTTTATACCAATTTACTTGGTGCTTAGGTAAATTCTGAACATCATCGTAGCTTTTTGGCTCAAAAACCGCCTTATTGGCATACACAGTATTTAAAAGTTCATCTGCAAAACGTTGTGGCTTCTGTCTCTTTCTATCTGAACGTCTCAGTCCGGAAGGAGAGTCAGACTCCTCAGACTTAATGGGACTAAGTAAACTACTAGTTTCAGGTTGTAAATCATCATTGTCAGACTGAAGAGGTGCCTGTAGGCTAAGATCACGGTCAGAAAACTCAAGAGAATCTAACCTCCCCTCGGGTGCCTGTGACTTTAAATCATCAAACAAATTATCAGATTCAACAGGCTTTTTGTCTTGTTCCATTAATTCAGAAGCACCATTTCCTGCTGCTGCTGCTGCTGCTTCCTCAGTATCATTTATACCGTTAGTATCTTGGAAAACAGCAACGCCATTCCAATTTACAGTTTGTATCATGCTTCTGGTAATATGAAATTTGCCAGTTGCTGGTATGTAAATTCTGTACGCCCCCTTCTGGTAGCCCATTAATTTTCTCAGAACACTACACTCACCCAATTTCTGCTTAGCGGGATAATGCATAATTACATCTGAATCCCAAATGCGTAGGTATTTCAGATTAGGGCGTTTTTTAAACAGCTTCTCATAGGGGGTGACATCTAAACCAGAATGATAACTGCAATTTCTAACGTAACAAAAGGCATTGAGCGCTTCAGCCCAAAAGACTTTGGGCAGATTAGCATCGTACAGATAAGTTTTAACCCCTGCCTGCAGGTCATGCTGCACAACTTCAACAAGCCCATTTTGCCAGGGACTTCAGGGGCAAGATAACTCGTGAGTAGGCCCCTGTGCCTCAGAAGAAAATTCCCCGCCCCGGTCAGAAAACAGATACTTAATTTGTTTGTTAAAATGCATTTTTTACCCAGTTGCAAAAAGCTCTGTATTTCTCAAATGCTTGGGACTTCTCAGCTATTGCATAAGTCCAACAATATCTACTATACTGGTCTATCAGGGTAAGCCAGTACTTAGAACCTCCTAATGATGGTGGGAGTGGCCCAACTAAATCACAATGTACATGCTCAAATGGCTCAGTTATTTTCCTATCTGAGCACCTACCCTTGCGTGCAACCTTAATCTTATTCTTGCAACAGGATAGACATTGCATAAAGAATTTACATGGTTTTAAGTTTAGGCCATTAACAATATTCTTTGTCTTAATTACATCAGCAAAATTCAGGTGTCCCAGAATTCTGTGTGCTTCATGGACACACCCGGAATGTGGCCTTACACTCCTCAACCCCTGGCTTGACTGTGCTGCTCTGCAATTTATAGGCGATTGGGAGTAGGTGTGAAAATACAGTCTATATAATCAGAGTCCCGGGCATACAATAGACATTTGTTCCCATTGAAAAACTCACACATTGACTTTAAGAAACGCACAGTTATGCCTTGACGAGCAAAACTTCTTACTGACAATAAATTGTCCACTGACGGGCAGTAAATGCAGTTCGCTATCGTAATGTTTAAAGAGTCAAGTTTAATAGTACCCCTGCCAAGCGACTGCAAGACTTGTGAATTGGCTAAATGTACATTACCAATTTCCTCTTCGAAAGAAATAAACAAGCTTCGATTGTTGCAAATGTGCTGAGATGCTCCTGAGTCCACAATAAAAAACTTCCACTTGGCACCTTTAATTCTTTTACGATCTGTAGTCCGAGCATGAAAAGCTCGCGGCTCGTTTCTGTCTTTACGGTACAATGTCGGCTGCTGGGCTGATGACTGTGACTGACGAACAGAAACAGACTTGGGAGTACTTTGCTTTCTTTTGGATCTGCAGTCCTTTGCAAAATGTCCCTGCTTATTGCAGAACCAACAACGCTTTGCAGCTTTAAATGCAGTCGTATCAACACAAGTTTGCATATGGCGTTCCTCATTGTTTCTGGAAATAGGAGTGCTTATGGCACAAGCCTCCCTTCTATCCAACTCGCCCATTAATCGTGCCGTTATTTTTTTTAAATAATTTTTTATTAAGATTTTAAAGGTTACAAAAAAATAAGAAAAAATACAGTCAAAAAAGAAAATAAGAATAAAAAAAATACATATATCAAAATACAGAAAAAAGAAAGATAAAAAACAAAGGTAAAAAGAAAAAAAAGTAAAAAAGCAAATCAAACCTTTAACTCGCTTAGTTGCAATCACTTATTTCCTTGACTTCCTCGTGCCTCCCATTTTTGTATTCTAATTCTGTTAGATATTCTAGCAAATCCTTCCAACCTTGTTTTTATCCTAATAGTTTATCTTAACATACTATACTTCCCCTCTTTATATTTTAATTCATATAAATATTTCAACACATCCTTGATCTTAATTTTATCCTCATATCTTATCTTAATATACTGTAATTTTCCATTCTTTCCTTCACCAAGTTATCATCCACTTTAACTTTGTTTAATCTTATTTCCCATTAAAACTTATATATCTGTACTTATTCTTAAGACATTTCCCCTAAGGTCAAAGAAAAAATTCAATTCCGCGATTTTCCCATCTCTCATTTTAAAAAAAACAAATTTATATTATATATACTTTAGATTCCCAATTTTCTTTCACCAAATCCCCTCCCCGGTTTCAGCCCTTCAATAGTTCCATTAATCTCAGAAAACCATCAGCCCGGAGATCTTAAATCCGAGGCTCTTAAGTCTGTCCCCTCTGCCAGTCTTTTTGATAGTCTTTAATGTTGAAAATCAGATCTTGGGGAAGCCCCAACCCAACAGTCATCATATTACTTCCTGCCAAACTTCCATAGTTAAAAGTAGGGCCTATAAAGTATTCCAAATCTTGTTTCACACTCTTTTCAAATCCAAAGGCCCCCAAAGCTCCAATCTTCCAATCTCCACCTGGCTCGGATTTATATTCCAAAGGTCATTTGATCTCCACATAGGGTGATCTCTCCATCTTTCATCTTCCAGGCCAAACCAGGCTTCCATCTCCAAATATTTACTTCTCCTAGTTGTCATCATGTAGGGCCTCAAGTAGTAATCCACTATTGGCCTCTGTAGGGTTACGGCTCCCCCTTTCCTCACTTTGCTCACAACAAGATTCTCCTTTTCAAATTTTTCAATTTGTTCAGTTGAAAGAGGTTCCTGTGCTTGGTTCTTGTCCACTTCTTTGCCAAAACCTACTTTTGTTTCCAAGATTACCACGTTAGTAGCCATAACATTTATCTGGTCTTGCAGCTTTCCCAAGAGATAAAATGTCCTGTTCAGTTCACACTCGATTTCCTTCCTAACAGCCATACTTAAATAGTCCAAGGTCAAAAACTAGTTTCTCAAGGCTTTTATCTTTAGCTGCATCCTTACGACAATAACCCAAAGCTCCCTCTAGAGGGATTCAAATTCTTTTTCACTCCTTCCAGCACAGACCCAAAGGTCCCATACATTGAATTATAACAGTTCCTTTCTTCCTTTTAAACATAAAGTTGTAACAAAAACAGGCAGTAGAAACAAAGTCCTTCTTTTGTATCCTAACAGCTAACTTGACAGCTGTCAAATCACTGTCAACGGGCTCACACAGACCACTCCCGGGTCTGGGGATGTGGCACTTCAATTTCACGGATTTTAACCTTCTTCTGCAGGTTCCCCTGCTTTCAAAAAAGATATTGATGATAGTTTCAATCAATGGAATTTAGGTCCTTTACACAAAACTCTCCACGACCTTAGTTAACTGGTTCTTTGCTTCAGTTTATTTACAGAAAGGGGAGGCGGACTTCCTGTTTGGACCTTCCCTGATCGGTACCAATTATTTTTTTTAAAAAAAAAAACTTTAAATACTTTAGAATTCCAATTTCCGTTCTACTCACGGGTTGTTGTTTAAAATCCATTTGTCGATTTAACGTCACTTCGGAACCCCCGAAAAGGGGTTTCCCTGTGGGTAGGGGAGCGCTCCTGGTGTCAACCGAATCCCACGTTCCCAGGCTTCATCCACCTGGGATTTCTAAAGGGTCTCCGCCTTCGCCGCGGCGGTACGACCCGAATTTCACGGAGCGGGTTCCTCTCAGTCAGAGGAATGCTGCCATTGTCGATGGCGCTAACCCGGAAGTCCACTAATCATGCCGTTACCCCTTCCACGGTTAATTGTGCTGGTGGAACGGCAGATATCTGGCTAGCTACACCATCAAAGTCCTCATTAAGGGAAGAAAGAATGATAAAAACATACTGAATATAAGGTATCTCCATGTCCCTTCGAATTAATTCGCAGTGTATTGCCTCCAGACGTCTCAAGTGTGCTGCCAAATCACTACCAGGCTGCAACTTGGTCTGGTACAGCTGCTTGAAAAACGTCAATGCAGACACTGACTCTTTTCTAATATGCACTGCTGCAAGACTGTCCCACATTTCTTTGGCAGTTTTCTTATTTCTTATATAGACTACTTGCTGGTCACTGACTGCCAAATTAATTATTGCCCTGGCTTTTGCATCTCCTTTCGACCAAGCATTAGTTACAGGGTCAGGAGGGTCATCAGTTACATAGGTCCATACTTCTCTAGAGGTCAAAAGCGCCTCCACCCGAAAAGACCATAAACTATATTTCTCATCTGTTAGCTGTGGGAACACCAGAGCCTTCTCAGCTTCTGGAACCCGGTCAACCATTCTGGAACTCTTCCAGACCCACAGAAACTACACTAGCAGGAGAAGGAGTTTTCAAAGCTTTCTCAGAGTCCAAAATAAGGCAGTCATCCACTCAGCAGCTGGGCCCATAACCAAAGATGTTAGCTATTTGCAGTATAGTAGCACTGCAGAGAGCTTGCTGGGGAGACCATGCATTAAAAAAGGACTCAAAAATAACTTAAACAAGGTTTTAATAACAAAAACAAAAACACTAAATACATCAACAACAAACCAGACCCAACCACCAACCAATCCCCCAGGGTAATGGGAGAGCTAGGTGCTGCTCCTTATATACTACACCCAAATGCTGACACAGCCATTCAACATTCAACCATTCAACATTCAACCATTCAACAGCCAGAACTGAGTTCCAGTGAGTTCTGGCTGGGGAAAAAGCCCTGGGGCAAGCCTAGGGTGGGCCACCTAAGCACAGCTCTCTTGCCCTGTGCCCCTCTGCCACCTTTGCCGACTGAGAGCCAGTGTGGTGTAGTGGTTAAGAGTGGTAGTCTCCTAATCTGGGGAACCGGGTTCACGTCTCCGCTCCTCCACATGCAGCTGCTGGGTGACCTTGGGCCAGTCACACTTCTTTGAAGTCTCTCAGCCCCAGTCACCTCACAGAGTGTTTGTTGTGGGGAAGGAAGGGAAAGGAGAATGTTAGCCGCTTTGAGACTCCTTAAAGGGAGAGAAAGGCGGGATATCAAATCCAAACTCTTGGGGACTTTCGGGTTAGCGCCATCGGTAATGGCGGAATCCTTCTGACTAGGAGGATCTGCCTCGAGGAAATCGGGTCTGTACCGCTACGGCGAAGTGGAGACCCTTCAAAAATCACAGGCGGGAGAAGCCTGTGAGCGTGGGATTAGGCGGGCACCTTTTGGGCCCCCCCAATTCGCAGGGAATACCGATTACGGTTCCGGAGCGAAGCAGGGTGAGCGGCGTGGTGCTGTGAATCAACTGCTTTTTCCTTGGAGCGAAGCCGCACAGCCGTTACCGGAGAGCGCTGACTTCTTCCTGTGACAATTCGACCTCAAAAGCAACTACCCGTGAATAGGAAAAATTGGAAGTATAAAAGGACGAAAAAGACTTAATTTGGCACCGATGCGGGGAGGTTTAAACAGGAAGTCCGCCTTCCGCTTTTGTAAATAGATCAAAGCAAAGAGACTACAAGCTAAAGTTTTGGAAATCCGACTGGAAAGGATTAATTTCCTAACACAAAAAGTATCAAACCCCCCCCCCTAGGAAGCAGGGGAAGGAGGGGGGAGTTTTGGACTATATATACCTGCAAGAGAGAGGGAAAGAAGTTAAAATCCACCGCTCAAAACTTGGGAACGGGCTGCCAATAGACAAAGACTGTTGTGCTTTGAACTGCGTATTAACTGTGAATAGACGACTTGCTGACAGCTAGCTCAGCAAGAGAGATACATTGTGGTTAGTTGTCCTCTTCTGCTCTTAAAAAGGAGGGAAAGTAACTGGAAAGTAACAAAAAATTGGAAGTGTTTGTTTTTTTTATTTGAGTTTAAAAGGTGTCATTTTGGACTATTGCAACTGTTTCCACCTAGAGGAAGTTTCTGAAATCGATACTAGGGGAATTTTCCACTTGCAAAGAGAAACTGTGTAGCTGGGATTGACCTTGGCTCTTCTATTGTTTAAGTGTTATGGCACATGGGAAAGAAAAAGTAGACTCGTCATTCCCAGACAAAACAACAAGGTCTGGGAAGATTTGGCAGTGAAGACCATCAGCCGTTGGTCTCCCTACCCCATCTGCGACTGTACCAACACAATCTAAGCCTAGTGGAATGTCATCAGAAGATGTTTTAGTGATTGCACTGGCCAAGATTAATGAATCTTTGGAGCAACTTAATAAGAGGGTCGAAGAGACAAATAAGACGGTTGAAGAGACAAAGATGACAGTGGACGAGGCAAAAGTGAAGGTAGACGCAGCAACCACTAAAATTGACTTAAATACAGAAAGCTTAAATAGCTTGGGACAAAAGGTGAACACTAATACAGAATCTATTCAGAAATTGTTGCAGGAATCTACTTTGATCCGACAGACTGCAGATGAAGCTAAGGAAAAAGCTGCTGCTGTGGAATTTAAGATAACACAATTGGAAACAGAGAAAGTCCCAGATCTACAGAGGCAAATTGAGGACCATAAATTGACACTTTCTATGATTGAACTTAAGGAAAAACAGACGAATTTAAGGATTAGAGCTGTACCTGAATTAGAGAAGGGCAGTTTGATAGAATTTGCAGAGTTCTGGAAGTTGGATTTGAAACAAGAAGAATTCAAAATCGTGAGGGCCTTCAGACTTGGAAGAGGAGGAAACAAGAATAAAATAAGGGACTGTCTGATTACTCTCCGATCTAAAGAAGAGAGAGATAAAATTTTGGGTCTGCACTTTCAGAATTCTTTGACAATTCTGCAGTCAAGAGTGGAAATCTTTAAAGATATACCGAAACATCTGTAATGGTTATAAGGGGTTACTTGTGCGTAAGTTGCCGTCACTTTTGGCTAGATTGCCTGGCTAACCATGCTTTTGGCTGAAAGCCCTCACTCCGTGGCCGTTCAGTCGCTTGCAGAATCCGTCAGTGGGCGTTTCTTGAACCTCTTCCAGCATAAGAGCTGTTTGACGCCAAGTCTCCGCCTATCTCCCTGCGTGGGACTCTTCTGTGCAAGGAAGGAGTGGGCAGAGGCGTGCCCGTGCTCTCTCCACTGGTCTCAGATGAAGGGTCCCGGAGACCTCTCTCTGAATCCTCCATCTCCCTCCCTTCTCTACTGGTGTTACGTTGAATTCCTTCCCTCCTGCTGGTCCCCTCTCCTGCATCGCTTTGGAGCCCAGCCTCCACCTCACGCTCCAATGTCAGGTCCCTGACAACATCTTTTGGATCCTAGGTCCAACTTTGGAGATTTGGTTGCCCTGTTGAGAAGGAACAAAATCATCTTCAGGTGGGAATTTCCCCAAGCCCTATTCTTTAGCTTTAAAGGAAGAAAGATAAAGATAAGATCAGTGGAGGAAAAAGATAAGTTTTGGGGAAACCATGGAGAAGATCTGCAGAAAGAACTTGGAAAAGAGCCAGGAGTTTTGGACAGAAGTTCACCAAAAAGAGGGAAATCAACACCACTGACAGAAATAGATAAAGTACTAAGTGCTGTTGGAGGATAAGCAGAGTAACTACATCATGGCACTGCAAGTATTAAGCTGGAATGTGAATGGACTCAACTCCCTGGAAAAAAGGCGAGAGTCTTTCATTTATTAAAAAAAGAACAATTGGATTTGATTTGTCTACAAGAAACACATGTGATAAGGCTACACAGGAAGATATTGAGCAATAAAAGATTGGGACATGAATTTATTTCATCAGACAAAGTTAAGAAAAGAGGAGTAATACTTTATGCAAAATGAAATTGATGAATCAGGAAATAGAATGGAAGATCAAACAGATGAGACCGAAGACATTTGAATCGGCAAATAAATGTGGGAAACTGCTGGCTTGGCAAATGAAAAAAAGACAAAAACTTAATACTATTACTAATTTGGAAGTGGAGGGAAAGAATATACAGAATCCAGTGGAGATCAGGAAGTGCTTTCAGAGGTATTTAAACATCTATATACACAGGAGACTCAGAAAGAAATGGACATTGATCGATTTTTGAAAATAAATGGATTACAAAAAATCTCTCAAGAAAATAAGCTAATGTTGAATTATAAAATAACAGAACAGGAGGTAGAAGGAGCCATTCAGAACATGCAATTGGGCAAATCCCCAGGGCTGGATGGTTTCACTTCAAGATATTATAGATCCTTGAAAGAATGGCTAGTACAGCCTTTAAAGGAAGTTTGCAATGAAATACTGGAAGGGAAAAAGGCACCAGAGTCGTGGAAGGAAGCTTATATTACACTTATACCGAAAACAGAGTCTGAGAAGACACAGCTTAAGAACTACCACCCCATATCTTTGCTCAATGTGGATTACAAAATTTTTGCTGATATTATGGCTAAAAGACTAAAAAAAGGTACTAGTAGAAGAAATCCATAAAGATCAAGTGGGCTTTCTCCCGGGGAGACACTTGTCTGACAATACGAGGAATATAATTAACATTTTAGAAAAATTACAAGTGAATATTAACACCAAAGCAGTTTTGATATTTGTGGACGCGGAGAAAGCCTTTGACAATATTTCTTGGAGTTTCATGAAGAAAAATTTACAGGGAATGGGGGTAGGTCAAGGTTTTGAAAATGGTATAGGTGCAATCTATTCAGAACAAAAAGCTAAATTAATTGTAAACAATGTAGTCACAGAGGAGTTTAAGATTGAGAAAGGAACACAACAAGGTTGCCCAATCTCTCCATTGCTTTTTATATCGGTCCTGGAGGTTCTGCTTAATATGATTAGAAAGGACCAATTGATTAAAGGTATACAGGTCAGAGCTAAACAGTACAAATTGAAAGCATTTGCTGATGATTTGGTATTGACACTACAGGAGCCAGAATCTAGTACCAAAAGAGTATTGGAATTGATTCAAGAATTTGGTCATGTTAATAATAATAATAATAATAATAATAATAATTTATTATTTATACCCCGCCCATCTGGCTGGGCCTCCCCAGCCACTCCGGGCGGCTTCCATAAAAACCAAAAATACAGTAAAATATCACACGTTAAAAACTTCCCTGAACAGGGCTGCCTTAAGATGTCTTCTGAATGTCAGGTAGTTGTTTATCGCTTTGACATCTGCTGGAAGGGCGTTCCACAGGGCGGGGGCCACTACCGAGAAGGCCCTCTGCCTGGTTCCCTGTAGCTTTGCTTCTCGCAATGAGGGAACCGCCAGAAGGCCCTCGGCGCTGGACCTCAGCGTCCGGGCAGAATGATGGGGGTGGAGACGCTCCTTCAGGTATACTGGACCGAGGCCGTTTAGGGCTTTAAAGGTCAGCACCAACACTTTGAATTGTGCTTGGAAACATACTGGGAGCCAATGTAGGTCTTTCAAGACCGGTGTTATATGGTCTCGGCGGCCGCTCCCTGTCACCAGTCTAGCTGCCGCATTCTGGATTAGTTGTAGTTTCCGAGTCACCTTCAAAGGTAGCCCCACGTAGAGTGCATTGCAGTAGTCCAAGCGGGAGATAACCAGAGCATGCACCACTCTGGCGAGGCAGTCCGCAGGCAGATAGGGTCTCAGCCTGCGTACCAGATGGAGCTGGTACACAGCTGCCCTGGACACAGATTTAACCTGTGCCTCCATGGACAGCTGTGAGTCCAAAATGACTCCCAGGCTGCGCACCTGGTCCTTCAGGGGCACAGTTACCCCATTCAGGACCAGGGAATCCTCCACACCTGCCCGCCTCCTGTCCCCCCAAAACAGTACTTCTGTCTTGTCAGGATTCAACCTCAATCTGTTAGCCGCCATCCATCCTCCAACCGCCTCCAGACACTCACACAGGACCTTCACCGCCCTCACTGGTTCTGATTTAAAAGAGAGGTAGAGCTGGGTATCATCCGCATACTGATGAACACCCAGCCCAAACCTCCTGATGATCTCTCCCAGCGGCTGCATGTAAATGTTGAAAAGCATGGGGGAGAGGACAGAACCCTGAGGCACCCCACAAGTGAGAGCCCAGGGGTCTGAACACTCATCCCCCACCACCACTTTCTGAACACGGCCCAGGAGGAAGGAGCGGAACCACTGTATGACAGTGCCCCCAGCTCCCAGCCCCTCAAGACGGTCCAGAAGGATGTTATGGTCGATGGTATCAAACGCCGCTGAGAGATCCAGCAGAACTAGGAAACAGCTCTCACCTTTGTCCCTAGCCCGCCGGAGATCATCAACCAGTGCGACCAAGGCAGTTTCAGTCCCATGATGAGGCCTGAATCCCGACTGGAAGGGATCCAAATGGTCCGCTTCTTCCAGGCGTGCCTGGAGTTGTTCGGCAACCGCTCGCAGGATTTAAGTTGAATAAGTTGAAAACTAAGGTTTTAGAGAAAAATCTAACAGTGATTGAGAGAGAGAAGTTTCAGAAGGAGACAGGATTAACATTGGTTAAGAAAGTGAAATACTTAGGGGTTAACATGACTGCTAAGAATGTGAATTTATTTAAAGATAATTATGAAAAATGTTGGACGGAAGTGAAAAAGGATCTAGAAATATGGACAAATTTGAAGTTATCATTGCTAGGCTGAATTGCTGCGATAAAAATGAATGTATTGCCAAGGATGGTGTTTTTGTTTCAAACACTGCAAATTTTGGACAAAATGGATTGTTTCAAGAAGTGGCAGAAAGATATCTCTAGATTTGTCTGGCAGGGCAAGAAATTTAAGATACTAACTGATGCTAAAGAAAGAGGTGGATTTGCCCTGCCAGACCTTAAGCTTTATTATGAATCAGCCGCATTTTGTTGGCTGAGAGAATGGCTGCTTCTTGAAAACATAGACATTTTAGACCTAGAAGGTTTTAATAATGTATTTGGGTGGCATGCATATCTGTGGTATGACAAGGTCAAAGCACATAAAGCGTTTAAAAACCATATTGTCAGGAAAGCACTGTTTAATGTCTGGATAAGATATAAGGATTTGCTTGAAAACAAAACTCCAAGGTGGTTGTCACCAATGGAAGCAAAGGCTCAGAAAAAGCTCAATATGGAGGCCAAGTGGCCGAAATATTGGGAAATTTTGGAACAAGAAGGGGACAGATTAAAACTGCAGAGTTTTGAAAAACTAAAAAACAAAGTACGAGACTGGCTTCATTATTACCAAATAATGGAGGCTTACAATTTGGATAAGAAAATTGGCTTTCTGGTGGAAAAATCAAAATTGGAAACAGAACTGTTAGATCCTAAAACTAAGAATTTGTCAAGAATGTATAACTTGCTGTTGAAATGGAATACTCAGGATGAAATGGTGAAATCTGCTATGATTAAATGGGCACAAGATGTTGGACATAACATTATGATGGCTGCCTGGGAACAGTTATGGACCACAGGCATGAAATTCACGGCATGTAATGCCCTAAGAGAAAACTTAATGAAAATGATTTACAGGTGGTACATGACACCAGTCAAGCTTGCAAAAATTTATCATTTGCCCGATAATAAATGTTGGAAATGTAAAGAGACTGAGGGTACATTTTTTCACCTTTGGTGGACATGCCCAAGGATTAAGACTTTCTGGGAGATGATCTATAATGAAATGAAAAGGTATTTAAGTATACCTTTCAGAAGAAACCAGAGGCCTTTCTCCTGGGCATGGTTGGCCAATTGGTGTCAAAGAAGGATAGAACTTTCTTTATGTATGCCACAACAGCAGCAAGAATACTCATTGCAAAATATTGGAAGACACAAGGTCTACCCACCCGGGAAGAATGGCAGATGAAGGTGATGGACTATATGGAACTGGCAGAAATGACTGGCAGAATCCGAGACCAAGGAGAAGAGTTGGTGGAAGAAGATTGGAAGAAATTTAAAGTTTATCTACAGAAACATTGTAAAATTAAGGAATGTTAGAAGGATGTTGGAATGAAGTTATGTGGTTTTAGCAGAAATGTTATAAGTGTCTAGGAAAAAATAGATTGTTAATTGGTGAAAGGAGGGAAAGTAAAGTTACATTATATTAAGATAAATTACAGAACAAAAAGTGGAAAAGATGGAAAGGATTTGCTGAAATAGCTGAACTAGAATACAAAAAAGGGAGGTGTGAGGAGGTCAAGGAAACAAGCAGATGAAAGACAAGTTATGGGAAGATTAGCTGTGTTTTTTTCTTTCTTTTCTTTCTTTTTTCTTCTTCTTCCTCTTCTTATTGTGATGTGTTGTTTTGTTCTTGTTTGATATGGTTTTTTTTCCTTTTTCTTTTTGTAACCTTCAAATTTTTTTTAATAAATATTATTTATAAAATAAAAGGAAACAAGTGATGAATTTGCCTGATTCTTGGGACCCCTCCCCCGTTTCCCAGTGCTTTTTCCGTACCTTTCTCACGGGCCGCATAGACTCCTGCCTACAGGGATTGTTTTGGCTGTGCGGCCATCGTGGCCAGCCCCCACTCCCGAGGCACCTGCTACCTTGGACTTGTAAAATTAAGGAATGTTAGAAGGATGTTGGAATGAAGTTATGTGGTTTTAGCAGAAATGATATAAAGGTCTAAGTAAAAATGGATTGTTAATTGGTGAAAGAAGAGAATGTAAAATTATAGTATGTTAAGATAAATTATTAGGATAAAAACGAAGATGGAAAGGATTTGCTGAAATATCTAATTGAACTAGAATACAAAAAAGGGAGGTGTGAGGAAGTCAAGGAAATAAGTAAAGGAAAGAAAGTTATTGTCAGAGCTGCCCGAGGTCCCAGCTCACAAAGGACCAACGCCAGTTCGTTGTTATATACAAAAGTCTTTATTGAAGTTCAGTTTCGATTTCAAAGCCGCGGCGCGTAGCTCTACGTCTCAAACTCTAGACCGCTGAAGCTCCGTCTGAATCTCCTTCCCCCCGACACCAGTTTAAGACTCTAGCCTTGCTCCACCTCTTCCTTTGCTCTTTTCTCCTCTGGGCCCGCCTGTCCGCTGGGGTCTCGCCCTTTCTAGACTCTTCTGACGCTGAGTCCCCTGAGTCTTCCCCCTCCCTCCGGCGGGCTTTAGGACCTGGTTCCCAATCCGGGTTTCCTGCTGTTCCGCGCGCCTGTACATTCGAACTTGGCGCGCGCGCCCAGCCGGCAACCTTCCTCCTGACCGTTACACTGCTCCTGTCACTGCTTCCCCCTTCGGAGAGGCTAGCTGGACCTGACTTCCCCTCCGTTCCCTCACTCTGCGATAGAGGCGTGGCCAGCCCTGATTCATCTTCTCTCCCTGCTGGAGGAGAAGCTGGCCCTGATACATGGGACTCTTTCCCCAAACCACGCTCTGGTGGAGGAGCTGGTCCTGATCTCCCGCTGCTGCTTTGGGAGTCCCCGCTGGCCCCTTGCTTCTGGTGTGTCCCCCCTGGGACCCCCCTTGCACTGGCCATCGGCGCCCCCCTCTGGGAATCTTCTGATTCGCTGGAGAAGCTCATGGAATCTCTCGGGCCACTTTCATACTCCCCTACGCTGCCCTCCGATTCTTCCCCTTCGCTCTCCATTTCCTCTCTCCCCTGTGCCTCTGCTCCTGAGCCCCTGACAGTTATTGTGGTAGTGTAATGGTTAGGAGAAAGGTCACTGGGTTGGCGCGAGAAGCAAGTTCAAATGTACAGGAGCGCGGGACAGCAGAGAGTGAGGATTGGGAACCGGGTCCTAAAGCACGCCGGAGGCAGGGGGAGGAGCTAAGCGACTCAGCGTCGGAAGAGTCCAGAAAGGGCAATGCCCCAGCGGGCAGGAGGACCCAGAGGAGAAGAGTGCAGCGCAGGAGGTGGAGCAGTGCTAGGATCTTAAACTGGTGTGGAAGGGGCGGAGACTCAGACGGGACTTCGCCGATCTAGAGTCTAGACGTAGGGCTGCACGCCCTGGCTTTGAAATGGAAATTAAACTTCAATAAAGACTTTTGTACATAACATCAGCCTGGCGTTGGTCCTCTGTGAGCTGGGACCTAGAGGCAGCTCTGACAGTTATGTAAAGGTTTGATTTGTTTTTTTTAATTGTCTGGGGGTTTTTTTTGTTTAAATTGATATTTGTTTATCTTTTTTTTCCTAACCTTTAAAATCTTAATAAAAATCCATTAAAAAATAAATAAATCAAATCCAAACTCTTCTTCTTCTTCTTCTGAAAGCATGCCAGACGGTTTTCTCTTGCTGGGCTCTGTGGGACAAGGGCTGACTCTGCATCTCTCTCTCTCCACTTCTTAGGTATCCCAGGATTTCCCCCTTCTTGGACAGCTGGTGGCGCTCTTGTCCCTTCACCTCGCAGACAACGTGAAGGAGATTGGCCTGCAGTCAGCAGAGGCCTTGTACCATCTCCATTACATCATGATAGCCAAAATGGGTGAGGGGGATGCTGGGAAATGGCTGGTTTCTTGTAAGCCGCAGGGTGGGAGATCTGTAGCCCTCCAGAGGCTGCTCCAACTCCCATCATCCCTGAGTGTTGCCCATGCTGGCTGCTGCTGGGGTTGATCAGGGAGTTCAGGAGGGCCAGAATTGTGCTAGCACTGGCCTAACGCCAACACCCCGTTGGCCAGAGATGAGAGGGCAGTCTTGGGGGAGGAATTCACTGCTGATGTTCATCAGAAAAGCCTTCTGGACCTGACCAGTGGCCCAGCCCAGTCCAGCATCCTGTTCCCACAGGGGTTGATCAGATGCTTGTGGGAATCCAGCAAGCAGAATTCAAGCTCTTTCTACTCCTGTACTTTGCTGCCTCTGACCATGGAGGCAGAGCATAGCCATCCTGGCTAATAGCCATGGGTAGCCTTCTCTTCCATGAATTTGCCTCATCTTCTTTGAAAGCCATCTTGGTCCGTGGCCATCAGTGCCTCCTGTGGCAGGGAGTTCCAGAGTTTAGCTGTGCATTGCAAGAAGAAGGACCATCCTGAAACTTCAGTTTCATTGGAGGTCCAGTTGTTCTCATGTTATGAGGGCAAGAGAGAAAGCTTTCTCTCTCCACTTTCTCCAAGCCATACATTGTGTCTCCTCTTCCTCGCCGTTTTTCTAAACGGAACCGCCCCCCAAATGCTGCAACCAGCATTTGCTCCACAAGCACCCCAGTCCTTTTGGTTGCCCCCTTCTGAACCTTTTTTCCAATTCCGAATTATAATTTTTGAGGTGAAACCAATAATTGTTTTTGTTGGTCCCAGCGGGAAAACTGGAGGTTTTGAGCAGGGAGCACTAATGCTGGGTTCTTTTGCATGCATATTCCAAAACCCGACCCTGCTTAGGTAAGGAACTGGAGAAGAGGAGGAATAAAAATAAGAAAGGCAACATGGTCAGATGGGTCCGAGAAGACTTATTCATCCCTGGGCCCTCTCTCTTCCACTACAACATCGCAAAAGTGGCCAAGGTAGGGGTGGCCTTTTGTACTCTTTATTGCTAAGACCGCAGCCACTCCCAGTTAGCAAAGATTTGCTCACTCGGGCCAACGGGGCCCTGCCCCACCAACTTCAGCCTGCCCTCAGGCAGCCCACGCCTTCTAGGGATGAGGGAGAGATTCAGAGCAGTTCACACTGGAAGCCAAAGCTATCAGATCAAGGCTTTCAGAAACAACAGGAGAACTGAAACACAACCCGCCTTTGAAATTCACATGTCCTTGAATTTCGCAATGCCAAACAGTGTGTAAAAAAATCCATGCGTGAGCTATTAGTGTAAATAACATTCAGAAATGCATTGTATTAGAATAAATTGCTCAAAGACAAGTGCCCGGTAGCCTAAACTGCATGCAGAATTCTACTTATTGAAATTCTACCAGGTGCTGGGAGACCTAGGGTTCAGATCCCCACTCACGAGTCAGTCACAGTCTCTCAGTCTAACCTACCTCATGAGACTAAAACGGGGAGGAGAGAGAACCATGCATTGCCACCTTGGGCTCCTCAGGGCGGAAAAAGAATAGGAAAAGTTGACTCATTCGATGCATCTTTCACAAGGCACTGCCAAGCCAATGGACTATGCCAACCTTGTGGTGGGTGTTTTTGTTGTATATTAAGAACAAAACACACAGCCGGCAGGTTCCCACCCAGTCTGTTAGGCATTGGTTATATAACGGATAGCCACTATTATTCACCCTCTATGTTCCTGGAGGGATTTTTTTTTTAAAATTTTCTAGTCTGATTTTAGATTGAACCTCTTCATGTTCCAATGTCATAACCAATTTAAGATGTGGATCGAAAATAGCAAGGCGTCACCTGACTTTTAGTTTGGTTTGTTGTAAAATCTTTCAGCTACTTAAATAAACACATAAATAGAATCACCAAATTGTAGAGTTGGAAGGGACGTGGGGGTCACTTAGTTCAACCCTCTCAAGGCAGAGTGGAGATGTCTTTCACTTAGTTTGTGAAGGCACCCTTGGACTACTGAAACGTGGTCAGAGTGTGGAGCAGAAGAAAACTCCCTCTTCTTTCTTCTTTGTGCCAGGCTTTTGGGGAGCACCTCACGCCCAGCCAGATCAACGAAGTCGTGTTGAAGGCGATTGACAACCTGACAGTGGAAGACAGAGCCGTCTCTCAGGCTGCAGGAAAGCTCCTGAGGTCCTTCCTTGAGGAATGCGGCATGGAAATGGAGGACGTAAGGCTCAAAACGGAGGCAGGGGGAGCAGGTTTCCTCTAAATCAAACATTCTCTTCGGACTTAGAATTAGCTTGTTTCTGGGAAGTAAGAAGGCATTGTGTGGGAAGTAAGAAGAGCCAGTGTGGTGTAGTGGTTAAGAGTGGTAGACTCGTAATCTGGGGAACCGGGTTCGCGTCTCCGCTCCTCCACATGCAGCTGCTGGGTGACCTTGGGCCAGTTACACTTCTTTGAAGTCTCTCAGCCCCACTCACCTCGCAGAGTGTTTGTTGTGGGGGAGTTACAGATAGGTAGCCGTGTTGGTCTGCCATAGTCAAAACAAAAAATTCCTTCCAGTAGCACCTTAAAGACCAACTAAGTTAGTTCTAGGTATGAGCTTTTGTGTGCATGCACACTTCTTCAAATACACTGAAACAGAAGTCACCAGACCCTTTTATATAGTGAGAAGGTGGGGATGGGTATTACTCAGAAGGGTGGTGGGAATGGGTGATTGGCAGATAGCTGTGATGAGCCTGTTGACGACTCTTAACGACTGCAATAGGTCTTACAGGAAAAAGCAAGGGGTGAGAAGGTGAAAAGTGGCTTTGTCATGTATAATGAGATAAGAATCCAATGTCTTTGTTCAGACCAGGTCTCTCCATGGTTTTAAGTTTGGTAATAAGTTGCAATTCAGCAGCTTCTCTTTCCAGTCTCTTTCCTGCTTTTTCCTGTAAGACCTATTGCAGTCGTTAAGAGTCGTCAACAAGAAGAGAACCCAAAATGAAAAAAAGGATAAAATCTTGGAAAAAATAAAGGAAGGAGAGAAGAAGCTGAGAGCAAAACCAAAATCACAGGAGATCCTGAAAGAGATAAAGTTATATCAAGTACAATATATGAAATTGATGAACCAGGAAATAGAATGGAAGATTACAAAATTTTTGCAGATATTTTGGCTAAAAGATTAAAAAGGGTGTTAGTAGAAGAAATTCATAAAGACCAAGCGGGCTTTCTCCCGGGCAGACATTTGTCTGATAATACGAGGAATATAATTTATATTCTAGAAAAATTACAAGTGAATATCAATACTAAGGCAGTTTTGATTTTTGTGGATGCAGAGAAGGCCTTTGACAACATTTCTTGGAGTTTTATGAAGAAGAATCTACAGGGGATGGGGGTAGGTCAAGGTTTTGAAAATGGTATAGGTGCAATTTATTCAGAACAAAAGGCAAAATTAATTGTGAACAATGCAGTGACAGAAGAGTTTAAGATTGAGAAAGGAACACGACAAGGTTGCCCAATCTCTCCATTGCTTTTTATATCGGTCCTGGAGGTTTTGTTAAATATGATCAGAAAGGACCAATTGGTTAAAGGCATACAAGTGGGTGCTAAACAGTACAAACTGAAAGCATTTGCTGACGATTTAGTATTGACTTTGCAGGAGCCAGAATCTAGTACCAAAAGGGTACTGGAATTGATTCAAAACAAAGATCACCACAGCCAACCACAAACAAACAACCACACCCTAGGCCAACCCCAACCTCTCTCACCACCAAAGGAACACAAGTGAACGGCAGAGAACCGGCACGAGTAACGCTGACACCAAACCCTACATACATTAAGCAAAATAGAAACAGGTTCACCACACTTTCTCATCCTGGTTTTTTTTTATCTTCTTCCAGCTGCCTATGGTTGTGAAGGAGATTTACAACCGTCTCCACCAGATCCCCGACACCCGCACTAAGGAAGTGACACTTTCGGCTCTTGTCAGCCTAGCCACCAAGCGCATGCAGCCGGTCGTAGACAGCCTGTTGGACTGTTCGATGGAGTGTGATGAGTAAGTTTTTGTGATGTGAAAATGGGGAGGGGTAGATTTAAGGGGTTTCTTAATTTATATTTATTTATATTGAATTTCGTACTTGCAAAAAATTGTGCTCCGAGTTGTGGTTTCTTTCTTTGCTAATGTATGTGCAATATAAAGAAAAGATCAAAGGCCTGACTTTTTTTAAGAAAAGGAAAAGGGAAAAATTCTGTTTTGAAAAATTGCAGAAGTGCCACGGTGATCTGGAAGGCCTTGGTCGCTGATCAGTATTCCAGCGTCAAGCTGCTGAGACCTCTCCTGAAAAGGCTGCAGGATGAAGACCCCAAAGCGGAAGTCACTTCCAGGCGACGCAGCACTTCTCAAATGCCAATGGCGGTACGAAACCACTCAGTTTCTCTCTCCTGGATTGTTTTGAATGGGAGCTGGATGGGGCTGGGGGCTTCTTGCTGGGAGGGGGGTGCATCTTAATAAGTGGTCCATCCTGTGAGCACCTGCTTTGTATGCAGAAGGGCCCCAGCATCTCCATGTCGGGGAGTTCCTTGCCTGAAACCCTGGACAGCCACTGCTAGTCAGTGTAGACAACACTGAGGGAAATGGACCGGGGCTCTGAGTCGCGTCTGAGTCTGAGATCTTGATCTGACGATGACCTCTGCTGAATGCCGTTCTCCTGTCCTTGTCCCTCCAGGCTACCAACGCTCTGTGTCATATCCTGTCGTTCCCTGAGGCTGCAGGTATCCTGAAGAGCATGTTCCACCACCTGCTGTTTGCACTTAGCACTCAGATCTGTTTTGTCCATGAGGCGAGAAGAAGAGGTTCGAGGGCGGCAAGTCTAATCCCGGAGCCCTCTTCGCATCTCGATCCACTGATGTAAGGGACCTGCTAATGCATTTGGGGGGGGCCCTCCCTTCTCTCTCTGACCCATAGTGGTGATGGCTCAGCTCTCCCCCAAGAGATAGGCTTCATTTGGACATGGAGGTTCTGCTTAGGTTAGATAGCTAGGAGACCCAGGCTTCCCCAACCCCTGTGCTCTTCAGTCACTTTGGACCACAACTCCCACCAGCCCCAGCCAGCACAACGGGGCTGAAGATGGGAGTTATTGTAGCCCAAAACATCTGAAGGACACTAGGATGGGAGAGGATGTTGGAGACTCTCCCGCACGATGGGCTGATTTGGGTGTGGTGGGACTCACGTGTCATGAAACCTTAAGTCTCCATCACAGCCGAAAGGTTGCCGCTTGTGCTGGAAACATGGGGGAGGCTGCAGGGGGTGATGGTTGGGGTTGGACTGCAAGATGTCAAGGACCTAAAACTCCCCAGATGAACCTACCCAGACCTTGCGCTCATCATCGGAAGCCCCTCTTCACATGCCTCCTCCACACAAGAAGGGGCCTTTTCTGTGGTGGCTCCCCATTAGTGGGTTGCTCTCCCCAGGGAGGCTTGCCTGGTGCCTTTAGATGCCAGGCAAAAATGGTCCTCTTCAATCAGGCCATTGGCTGATTAACCTCCTATGCCCTTTCAACTGTGTTTGTTAGAGGGAGAGGAGTTATTGGTTTGCTTTGGTTCTTGTTTTTATTCTGTATTTTGTGCTTTTTAACTTGCATTTTTATGTTGTGAACTGCCCGGAGATCTACGGGTGAAGGGCAGTATACAAATTTTTAAAATATAATATTCTTAATTCCTTCACTTGACTCAGGACCGCTGTGCAGGCCCTGAAACAACTGATTGGGCGTGTTGAATACCTTGACGATTTTGAGGTTTTGGGGTTGCAAAGCTGCTGGGATATGCTGTCAAGTCCAGAAAGCTTTTTCAAAGGCATTCGTCTTCTGGCAAGGTAAGAAGGTGAAAAGGACTGGCAGGTGAGGCATGAAGAGCAAGGCCTGCTTTCTGGGGAAATGGGGATAAACTTCTTATTTATTTCAGAAAATGTACCATATTGTTCACTCTATAAGACACACTTTCCCCCTCCTAAAAAGTAAGGGGAAATGTGTGTGCATCTTAGGGAGCGAATGCAGGCGGGAGGCTCTGCTCAGCGTTCAAGTAACCTGGTGGTGGTTGTTGTTGTGCAGGAACGCTGGGTGGTTCTTCCTGCCAGCTTCAGACTTGTGAATTCTTTGTCTCTTACTCTTATGTTTCAGGACTTTGTTCACCTCCTCAACAGAACAGTATAATAGGATTGCCCGATTGGCACGGAAATATATGTGCTGTCCGAACAACAAGAAGAAAGCCATTGGCATGGCGTTTTACTTGGAGGTAGGAACTGGAAACAGGGAATGCCTGTTCTAATGTTTCTAATGGTTTCTTTATTCCTCACAATTTAACTGTCAAATGTTCTTTAGTATTTACACATTTTTTATTTAATTGTACAACTTCAACTGCATTCACTGCTATCATGTCTAATATATATGGACAGTGTTTTTTTGATAGAAGATGAATGTATACATAATAAAAGATGCACTTACAGTGGCTTTGCTCCAACTTAGGGGATGTCCGACTCTGATACAGACACTTCCGTGACCTAGCGCGCAAGTTACTGCAGGCAGCAATCATACAGGTATTCCGTTAATGGATGAGCAAGTCTTCACCTTTGGAAGGCTAAGATTTTTCTTAAAATTACATTTTTATATGTACTATTGGAAACACCTTAAAGCTGGTATAAGTTCATATGTATTTATTTTTGCCTGCTTTAAAGATTGATTTTTGTATGTCTGCTGGTTTATTATATATCTTTTTTTCTCTTTGTTCCGCTATGTATCGGGGTGGGGAGACATAACAACAACAACAACAACAACAACAACAACAACAACAACAACAACAACAATAATTCTTTGCTCGTCCAAATAAGCTTTTTTCATATATTTATTGAGGCCACTAAGTCTTTGAACTGAAGAGATTTCTCCAGTTTCAAGCGTCATCTCATGCTCTTTATGAGCCAAGTCCAAACCCTCCTGCAGTTCAGACCTAGCTTAGGATGTGTTTGGTTCAGCATGATTCCAACCAGCTCATACTCTTTCCTTCCCTTTCCAACCAAAATGTACCTGACTGTGAGAGCAGAGGTGAGTTAGATTGGGAGGGCCATGCCCAGCCCTAGAGGTTGGAAGGCGGGGTCCAGGCCCACCAGAAACCAGCAGAGAACTCCATAGTTCCAAATGGAAGCACCAGCCTAGCTTCTGCTGCAGCCACGTTGGGATGAGAAGGGGCAGGAGGGGTCATGCGTGGTGGGTGCTTCTTGCTGGAGACCATTGATTTGAAGTGAGCTGCTTTGGGGGCCAACCTGAATCAATCCCAAAATAACCCGTTCAAGAGGTGCTTTTTAGAAACTGAGCTCACACTAAAACTGTAAAACCATGAAAATATATGCTTATGAAATACATGATATTTGTTGTCTGATAAGGGGGGGGGGCAGCAGCTCTATACCTTCCATGGGTCACAACAAGCCTGGGGGTCAAAACAAAGCACCACCATCTCAGGTGAATATCAGGATTGAGTCCATTGCTCAACTTTATCTGGTGTCACTTAGGCTCTGCCAGTGAGACCACTTGTGCTGCTGCTGCTGCCGCTGCCCTGTCTGGCTGTCAAAGCCTCAACGACCTGCGCTGCTGCTGCAGCACATTCCGACGGGCAAAGCCTCGATGACCTGCGCTGCTGCCGCTGCCCTGTCTGGCTGTCAAAGCCTCGACGACCTGCGCTGCTGCCTTTTCCTTTTCTGTCTGTCAAAGCCTCGAAGATCTGAGCTGCTGCCTCTGCATCTTCTGGCTGTCAAAGCCTCGACGACCTGCACTGCTGCCTCTGCCTCTTCTGGCTGTCAAAGCCTCGACGACCTGCGCTGCTGCCTCTTCCTTTTCTGGCTGTCAAAGCCTCGAAGATCTGAGCTGCTGCCGCAGCCCCTTCTGGCTGTCAAAGCCTCGAAAATCTGCGCTGCTGCCTCTGCCTCTTCTGGCTGTCAAAGCCTCGACGACCTGCGCTGCTGCCTCTTCCTTTTCTGGCTGTCAAAGCCTCGACGACCTGCGCTGCTGCCTCTTCCTTTTCTGACTGTCAAAGCCTCGATGACCTGCGCTGCTGCGTCTGCGTCTTCTGGCTGTCAAAGCCTTGATGGCCTGCGGTGCTTCCTCTGCCTCTTCTGGCTGGCAAAAAGTCTACAACCTGTGCTGCTGCCGCTGCCCCTTCTGGCTGTCAAAGCCTCAACAATCTGCGCTGCTGCCTCTGCCTCATCTGGCTGTCAAAGCCTTGACAACCTGCGCTGCTGACGCTTCTGGCTGTAAAAGCCTCGACGACCTGCTGCCGCTGCCCCTGCTAGCTGTCAAAGCCTCGACGATTGGTGCTGCTGCCTCTGCCTCTTCTGGCTGTCAAAGCCTCGACAACCTGCACTGCTGCCTCCGCCTCTTCTGCCTGTCAAAGCCTTGACGACCTGCGCTGCTGACACTGATGCTTCTGGCTGTCAAAGCCCCGACGACCTGCGCTGGTGCCGCTGCCCCTTCTGGCTGTTAAAGCCTCGACGACCTGTGCTGCTGCCTCTGCCTCTTCTGGCTGTCAAAGCCTTGATGACCTGCACTGCTGCCTCTGCCTCTTCTGGGTGTCAAAGCCTCGACAACCTGCACTGCTGCCTCCGCTTCTTCTGGCTGTCAAAGCCTTGACGACCTGCGCTGCTGACACTGAGGCTTCTGGCTGTCAAGGCCTCGACGACCTGCGCTGGTGCCGCTGCCCCTTCTGGGTGTCAAAGCCTCGACAACCTGCACTGCTGCCTCCGCTTCTTCTGGCTGTCAAAGCCTTGACGACCTGCGCTGGTGCCGCTGCCCCTTCTGGCTGTTAAAGCCTCGACGACCTGTGCTGCTGCCTCTGCCTCTCCTGGCTGTCAACGCCTTGACGACCTGTGTTGCTGCCGCTGCCCCTTCTGGCTGTCAATGCCTCAACGATCTACGCTGCTGCCTCTGCCTCTTCTGGCTGTCAAAGCCTCGATGACCTGCACTGCTGCCTCCGCCTCCTCTGGCTGTCAAAGCCTTGACAACCTGCGCTGCTGACGCTTCTGGCTGTCAAAGCCTCAACGATCTGCGCTGCTGCCTCTGCCTCTTCTGGCTGTCAAAGCCTCGACAATCTGTGCTGCTGCCTCTGCCTCTTCTGGCTGTCAAAGCCTGGACGACCTGCACTGCTGCCTCTTCCTTTTCTGGCTGTCAAAGCCTCGACGACCTGCGCTGCTGCCTCTTCCTTTTCTTGTTGTCAAAGCCTCGAAGACCTGGGCTGCTGCCGCAGCCCCTTCTGGCTGCCAAAGCCTCAACGATCTGCGCTGCTGCCACAGCCTCTTCTGGCTGTCAAAGCCTCAACGATATGCGCTGCTGCCTCTGCCTCTTCTGGCTGTCAAAGCCTCGACGACCTGTGCTGCTGCCTCTTCCTTTTCTGGCTGTCAAAGTCTCGACAACCTGCTCTGCTGCCGCTGCCCCTTCTGGCTGTCAATGCCTCAACGATATGCGCTGCTGCCTCTGCCTCTTCTGGCTGTCAAAGTCTCGATGAGCTGAACTGCTGCCTCCGCCTCTTCTGGCTGTCAAAGACTCGACAACCTGCGCTGCTGCTGCTGCCCATTCTGGCTGTCAAAGCCTCAGCGACCTGCGCTGCTGCCTCCGCCTCTTCTGGCTGTCAAAGCCTCGACAACCTGCACTGCTGCCGCAGCCCCTTCTTGTTGTCAAAGCCTCGACAACCTGTGCTGCCGCCTCTGCCCCTTCCGGCTGTCAAAGCCTCGACAATCTGTGCTGCTGCCTCTGCTTCTTCTGGAAGTCAGAGATTCGATGACCTTTGCTGCTGCCGCTGCCCCGTCTGGCTGTCAAAGCCTCAACGACCTGCTCTGCTGCCGCAGCCCCTTCTGGATATCAAAGCTTCAATGACCTTTGCTGCTGCCTTTGCCTGTTCTGGCTGTCAAAGCCTTGACGACCTGCGCTGCTGACACTGATGCTTCTGGCTGTCAAGGCCTCGACGACCTGCGCTGCTGCCGCTGCCCCTTCTGGCTGTCAAAGACTCGACGACCTGTGCTGCTGCCTCTGTCGCTTCTGGCTGTCAAAGCCTCAACGATCATCGCTGCTGCCTCTGCCTCTTCTGGCTGTCAAAGCCTCGACGACCTGCACTGCTGCCTCTTCCTTTTCTGGCTGTCAAAGCCTCAACAATCTGCGCTGCTGCCACAGACCCTCCTGGCTGTCAAAGCCTTAACGATATGCGCTGCTGCCTCTGCCTCTCTTGCCTCTCAAATCCTTGACAACCTGTGCTGCTGCCGCTGCCCCTTCTGGCTGTCAAAGCCTCAACGATCTACGCTGCTGCCTCTGCCTCTTCTGGCTGTCAAAGCCTTGATGACCTGCACTTCTGCCTCCGCCTCTTCTGGCTGTCGAAGCCTTGACAACCTGCGCCGCTAACGCTTCTGGCTGTCAAATCCTCGACGACCTGCTGCCGCTGCCCCTTCTGGCTGTCAAAGCCTCGACGATCTGCGCTGCTACCTCTGCTGCTTCTGGCTGTCAAAGCCTCGACGATCTGCGCTGCTGCCTCTGCCTCTTCTGGCTGTCAAAGCCTCAAGGTCCTGCACTGCTGCCTCTTCTTTTTCTGGCTGTCAAAGCCTCGATGACCTGCGCTGCTGCCTCTTCCTTTTCTTGTTGTCAAAGCCTCAATGACCTGCGCTGCTGCCGCAGCCGCTTCTGGCTGTCAAAGCCTCAACGATCTGCGCTGCTGCCACAGCCTCTTCTGGCTGTCAAAGCCTCAACAATATGCGCTGCTGTCTGCCTCTTCTGGCTGTTAAAGCCTCGACGACCTGCACTGCTGCCGCAGCCCCTTCTGGCTGTCAAAGCCTCGACAACCTGTGTTGCCGACTCTGCCCCTTCTGGCTGTCAAAGCCTCGACAACCTGTGCTGCTGCCTCTGGTTCTTCTGGAAGTCAGAGACTCGATGACCTTTGCTGCTGCCGCTGCCCCGTCTGGCTGTCAAAGCCTCAACGACCTGCTCTTCTGCCACAGCCCCTTCTGGCTGTCAAAGCCTCGATGACCTGCACTGCTGCCTCCGCCTCTTCTGGCTGTCGAAGCCTTGACAACCTGCGCTGCTGACGCTTCTGGCTGTCAAAGCCTTGATGACCTGCTGCTGCTGCCCTTTCTGGCTGTCAAAGCCTCATCGATCTGCGCTGCTACCTCTGCCACTTCTGGCTGTCAAAGCCTCGATGACCTGCGCTGCTTCCTCTTCCTTTTCTTGTTGTCAAAGCCTCGATGACCTGCGCTGCTACCGCAGCCCCTTCTGGCTGTCAAAGCCTCAACGATCTGCACTGCTGCCACAGCCTCTTCTGGCTGTCAAAGCCTCAACGTTATGCGCTGCTGTCTCTGCCTCTTCTGGCTGTCAAAGTCTTGACGTCCCGTGCTGCTGCCGCTGCCCCTTCTGGCTTTCAAAGCCTCAACGATCTGCGCTACTGCCGCTGCCCCTTCTGGCTGTCAAAGCCTCAACTTCCTGCGCTGCTGCCACTGCCCCTTCTGCCTGTCAAAGCCTCGACGATCTGCACTGCTGCCTCTGTCTCTTCTGGCTGTCAAAGCCTCGACAACCTGTGCTGCTGCCTCTTCCTTTTCTGGCTGTCATGTCCTTGATGACCTGCGCTGCTGCCGCAGCCAATTCTAGCTGTCAAAGCCTCAACGATCTGCGCTGCCGCTGCTGCCCCTTCTGGCTGTCAAGCCTCGACGATATGCGCTGCTGCCTCTGCCTCTTCTGGCTGTCAAAGCCTCGATGTCCTGCGTTTCTTCCGCTGCCCCTTCTGGCTGTTAAAGCCTCAACGATATGCGCTGCTGCCGCTGCCTCTTCTGGCTGTCAAAGCCTTAATGAACTGTGCTGCTGCCTATGCCTCTTCTGGCTGTTAAAGCCTCGACGACCTCTGCTGCTGCCTCTGCCTCTTCTGGCTGTCAAAGCCTCGATGACCTGCACTGCTGCCTCTGCCTCTTCTGGGTGTCAAAGCCTCGACAACCTGCACTGCTGCCTCCGCCTCTTCTGGCTGTCAAAGCCTTGACGACCTGCGCTGCTGACACTGATGCTTCTGGCTGTCAAGGCCTCGACGACCTGCACTGGTGCCGCTGCCCCTTCTGGCTGTTAAAGGCTCGACGACCTGTTCTGCTGCCTCTGCCTCTCCTGGCTGTCAACGCCTTGACGACCTGTGCCGCTGCCCCTTCTGGCTGTCAATGCCTCAACGATCTACGCTGCTGCCTCTGCCTCTTCTGGCTGTCAAAGCCTCGATAACCTGCACTGCTGCCTCCGCCTCCTCTGGCTGTCAAAGCCTTGACAACCTGCGCTGCTGACGCTTCTGGCTGTCAAAGTCTCAACGATCTGCGCTGCTGCCTCTGCCGCTTCTGGCTGTCAAAGGCTCGACGATCTGCGCTGCTGCCTCTGCCTCTTCTGGCTGTCAAAGCCTCGACAATCTGTGCTGCTGCCTCTGCCTCTTCTGGCTGTCAAAGCCTCAACGACCTGCACTGCTGCCTCTTCCTTTTCTGGCTGTCAAAGCCTCGACGACCTGCGCTGCTGCCTCTTCCTTTTCTTCTTGTCAAAGCCTCGAAGACCTGCGCTGCTGCCGCAGCCCCTTCTGGCTGTCAAAGCCTCAACGATCTGCGCTGCTGCCACAGCCTCTTCTGGCTGTCAAAGCCTCAACGATATGCGCTGCTGCCTCTGCCTCTTCTGGCTGTCAAAGCCTCGACGAACTGTGCTGCTGCCTCTTCCTTTTCTGGCTGTCAAAGTCTTGACGTCCCGTGCTGCTGCCGCTGCCCCTTCTGGCTTTCAAAGCCTCAACGATCTGCGCTACTGCCGCTGCCCCTTCTGGCTGTCAAAGCCTCAACTTCCTGCGCTGCTGCCACTGCCCCTTCTGCCTGTCAAAGCCTCGACGATCTGCACTGCTGCCTCTGTCTCTTCTGGCTGTCAAAGCCTCGACAACCTGTGCTGCTGCCTCTTCCTTTTCTGGCTGTCATGTCCTTGATGACCTGCGCTGCTGCCGCTGCCCCTTCTGGCTGTCAAAGACTCGACGACCTGTGCTGCTGCCTCTGTCGCTTCTGGCTGTCAAAGCCTCAACGATCATCGCTGCTGCCTCTGCCTCTTCTGGCTGTCAAAGCCTCGACGACCTGCACTGCTGCCTCTTCCTTTTCTGGCTGTCAAAGCCTCAACAATCTGCGCTGCTACCACAGACCCTCCTGGCTGTCAAAGCCTTAACGATATGCGCTGCTGCCTCTGCCTCTCTTGCCTCTCAAATCCTTGACAACCTGTGCTGCTGCCGCTGCCCCTTCTGGCTGTCAAAGCCTCAACGATCTACGCTGCTGCCTCTGCCTCTTCTGGCTGTCAAAGCCTTGATGACCTGCACTTCTGCCTCCGCCTCTTCTGGCTGTCGAAGCCTTGACAACCTGCGCCGCTAACGCTTCTGGCTGTCAAATCCTCGACGACCTGCTGCCGCTGCCCCTTCTGGCTGTCAAAGCCTCGACGATCTGCGCTGCTACCTCTGCTGCTTCTGGCTGTCAAAGCCTCGACGATCTGCGCTGCTGCCTCTGCCTCTTCTGGCTGTCAAAGCCTCAAGGTCCTGCACTGCTGCCTCTTCTTTTTCTGGCTGTCAAAGCCTCGATGACCTGCGCTGCTGCCTCTTCCTTTTCTTGTTGTCAAAGCCTCAATGACCTGCGCTGCTGCCGCAGCCGCTTCTGGCTGTCAAAGCCTCAACGATCTGCGCTGCTGCCACAGCCTCTTCTGGCTGTCAAAGCCTCAACAATATGCGCTGCTGTCTGCCTCTTCTGGCTGTTAAAGCCTCGACGACCTGCACTGCTGCCGCAGCCCCTTCTGGCTGTCAAAGCCTCGACAACCTGTGTTGCCGACTCTGCCCCTTCTGGCTGTCAAAGCCTCGACAACCTGTGCTGCTGCCTCTGGTTCTTCTGGAAGTCAGAGACTCGATGACCTTTGCTGCTGCCGCTGCCCCGTCTGGCTGTCAAAGCCTCAACGACCTGCTCTTCTGCCACAGCCCCTTCTGGCTGTCAAAGCCTCGATGACCTGCACTGCTGCCTCCGCCTCTTCTGGCTGTCGAAGCCTTGACAACCTGCGCTGCTGACGCTTCTGGCTGTCAAAGCCTTGATGACCTGCTGCTGCTGCCCTTTCTGGCTGTCAAAGCCTCATCGATCTGCGCTGCTACCTCTGCCACTTCTGGCTGTCAAAGCCTCGATGACCTGCGCTGCTTCCTCTTCCTTTTCTTGTTGTCAAAGCCTCGATGACCTGCGCTGCTACCGCAGCCCCTTCTGGCTGTCAAAGCCTCAACGATCTGCACTGCTGCCACAGCCTCTTCTGGCTGTCAAAGCCTCAACGTTATGCGCTGCTGTCTCTGCCTCTTCTGGCTGTCAAAGTCTTGACGTCCCGTGCTGCTGCCGCTGCCCCTTCTGGCTTTCAAAGCCTCAACGATCTGCGCTACTGCCGCTGCCCCTTCTGGCTGTCAAAGCCTCAACTTCCTGCGCTGCTGCCACTGCCCCTTCTGCCTGTCAAAGCCTCGACGATCTGCACTGCTGCCTCTGTCTCTTCTGGCTGTCAAAGCCTCGACAACCTGTGCTGCTGCCTCTTCCTTTTCTGGCTGTCATGTCCTTGATGACCTGCGCTGCTGCCGCAGCCAATTCTAGCTGTCAAAGCCTCAACGATCTGCGCTGCCGCTGCTGCCCCTTCTGGCTGTCAAGCCTCGACGATATGCGCTGCTGCCTCTGCCTCTTCTGGCTGTCAAAGCCTCGATGTCCTGCGTTTCTTCCGCTGCCCCTTCTGGCTGTTAAAGCCTCAACGATATGCGCTGCTGCCGCTGCCTCTTCTGGCTGTCAAAGCCTTAATGAACTGTGCTGCTGCCTATGCCTCTTCTGGCTGTTAAAGCCTCGACGACCTCTGCTGCTGCCTCTGCCTCTTCTGGCTGTCAAAGCCTCGATGACCTGCACTGCTGCCTCTGCCTCTTCTGGGTGTCAAAGCCTCGACAACCTGCACTGCTGCCTCCGCCTCTTCTGGCTGTCAAAGCCTTGACGACCTGCGCTGCTGACACTGATGCTTCTGGCTGTCAAGGCCTCGACGACCTGCACTGGTGCCGCTGCCCCTTCTGGCTGTTAAAGGCTCGACGACCTGTTCTGCTGCCTCTGCCTCTCCTGGCTGTCAACGCCTTGACGACCTGTGCCGCTGCCCCTTCTGGCTGTCAATGCCTCAACGATCTACGCTGCTGCCTCTGCCTCTTCTGGCTGTCAAAGCCTCGATAACCTGCACTGCTGCCTCCGCCTCCTCTGGCTGTCAAAGCCTTGACAACCTGCGCTGCTGACGCTTCTGGCTGTCAAAGTCTCAACGATCTGCGCTGCTGCCTCTGCCGCTTCTGGCTGTCAAAGGCTCGACGATCTGCGCTGCTGCCTCTGCCTCTTCTGGCTGTCAAAGCCTCGACAATCTGTGCTGCTGCCTCTGCCTCTTCTGGCTGTCAAAGCCTCAACGACCTGCACTGCTGCCTCTTCCTTTTCTGGCTGTCAAAGCCTCGACGACCTGCGCTGCTGCCTCTTCCTTTTCTTCTTGTCAAAGCCTCGAAGACCTGCGCTGCTGCCGCAGCCCCTTCTGGCTGTCAAAGCCTCAACGATCTGCGCTGCTGCCACAGCCTCTTCTGGCTGTCAAAGCCTCAACGATATGCGCTGCTGCCTCTGCCTCTTCTGGCTGTCAAAGCCTCGACGAACTGTGCTGCTGCCTCTTCCTTTTCTGGCTGTCAAAGTCTCGACAACCTGCTCTGCTGCCGCTGCCCCTTCTGGCTGTCAAAGTCTCAACGATCAGCGCTGCTGCCTCTGCCTCCTCTGGCTGTCAAAGTCTCGATGAGCTGAACTGCTGCCTCCGCCTCTTCTGGCTGTCAAAGACTCGACAACCTGCGCTGCTGCCTCCGCCTCATCTGGCTGTCAAAGCCTTGATGACCTGCGCTGCTGACACTGATGCTTCTGGCTGTCAAGGCCTCGACGACCTGCGCTACTGCCGCTGCCCCTTCTGGCTGTCAAAGACTCGACGACCTGTGCTGCTGCCTCTGTCGCTTCTGGCTGTCAAAGCCTCAACGATCATCGCTGCTGTATCTGCCTCTTCTGGCTGTCAAAGTCTCGATGAGCTGAACTGCTGCCTCCGCCTCTTCTGGCTGTCAAAGACTCGACAACCTGCGCTGCTGCTGCTGCCCATTCTGGCTGTCAAAGCCTCAGCGACCTGCACTTCTGCCTCTGCCTCTTCTGGCTGTCGAAGCCTTGACAGCCTGCGCTGCTAACGCTTCTGGCTGTCAAAGCCTCGACGACCTGCTGCCGCTGCCCCTTCTGGCTGTCAAAGCCTCGACGATCTGCGCTGCTACCTCTGCTGCTTCTGGCTGTCAAAGCCTCGACGATCTGCGCTGCTGCCTCTGCCTCTTCTGGCTGTCAAAGCCTAGACAATCTGTGCTGCTGCCTCTTCTTTTTCTGGCTGTCAAAGCCTCGATGACCTGCGCTGCTGCCTCTTCCTTTTCTTGTTGTCAAAGCCTCAATGACCTGCGCTGCTGCCGCAGCCGCTTCTGGCTGTCAAAGCCTCAACGATCTGCGCTTCTGCCACAGCCTCTTCTGGCTGTCAAAGCCTCAACGATATGCGCTGCTGTCTGCCTCTTCTGGCTGTCAAAGCCTCGACAACCTGTGCTGCCGCCTCTGCCCCTTCTGGCTGTCAAAGCCTCGACAACCTGTGCTGCTGCCTCTGGTTCTTCTGGAAGTTAGAGACTCGATGACCTTTGCTGCTGCCGCTGCCCCGTCTGGCTGTCAAAGCCTCAACGACCTGCTCTTCTGCCTCCGCCTCTTCTGGCTGTCGAAGCCTTGACAACCTGCGCTGCTGACGCTTCTGGCTGTCAAAGCCTTGACGACCTGCTGCCGCTGCCTCTTCTGGCTGTCAAAGCCTCAACGATCTGCACTGCTACCTCTGCCACTTCTGGCTGTCAAAGCCTCGACGACCTGCGCTGCTGCCTCTTCCTTTTCTTGTTGTCAAAGCCTCGATGACCTGCGCTGCTGACGCAGCCCCTTCTGGCTGTCAAAGCCTCAACGATCTGCGCTGCTGCCACAGCCTCTTCTGGCTGTCAAAGCCTCAACGTTATGCGCTGCTGTCTCTGCCTCTTCTGGCTGTCAAAGCCTCGACGTCCTGTGCTGCTGCCGCTGCCCCTTCTGGCTGTCAAAGCCTCAACGATCTGCGCTACTGCCGCTGCCCCTTCTGGCTGTCAAAGCCTCAACGACCTGCGCTGCTGCCACTGCCCCTTCTGCCTGTCAAAGCCTCGACGATCTGCACTGCTGCCTCTGCCTCTTCTGGCTGTCAAAGCCTCGACAACCTGTGCTGCTGCCTCTTCCTTTTCTGGCTGTCATGGCCTTGATGACCTGCGCTGCTGCCGCAGCCACTTCTAGCTGTCAAAGCCTCAATGATCTGCCCTGCCGCTGCTGCCCCTTCTGGCTGTCAAGCCTCGACGATATGCGCTGCTGCCTCTGCCTCTTCTGGCTGTCAAAGCCTTAATGAACTGTGCTGCTGCCTATACCTCTTCTGGCTGTCAAAGGGTTGACGACCTGTGCTGCCGCCGCTGCCCCTTCTGGCTGTCAAAGCCTCGACGGCCTGCACTGCTGCCGCTGCCTCTTCTGGCTGTCAAAGCCTTAATGAACTGTGCTGCTGCCTATGCCTCTTCTGGCTGTCAAAGGGTCGACAACCTGCGCTGCTGCCGCTGCCCCTTCTGGCTGTCAAAGCCTCGACGGCCTGCACTGCTGCCGCTGCCCCTTCTGGCTGTCAAAGCCTCGAAGACCTGCGCTGCCGCCGCAGCCCCTTCTGACTGGGAATCTGGAGACCCATTAAAAATCACAGGCGGGTGAAGCCTGTGAACATGGGATTCGGCGGGCACCCTTTGCACCTCCCCTACCCGCGGGGAAACCCGGTTTCAGGTATCCGGAGCGACGTGGGGTGAGCGGCACGGTGCTTCGAATCGACTGCTTCTTCCACGGAGCGAAGCCGCTATGCTGTTGCCGGAGAGCGCTGACTTTTTTCTTGTGGACAATTTGACTTTAAAGCAACTACCCATGAGTAGAGCTGAAGCAGGAGAATTGAATTTTTAAACGTCTAATTTGGTATCGAAACGGGGAGGTTCAACACAGGAAGTCCGCCTTCCCCTTTTGTAACTAGACTGAAGCAACGAGGCTGCAAGCTGAAGTCTTCGAAAGCATATCGTAAAGGACTAAATTTCCATTGGTAAAAAACATTAAACCCCCCTTGGAGGCCGGAGAAGGGGGGAGGGAGTTTTGGACGGAGCATGTCTGCAGGAGAGAGCGAAGAGAGTTAAAATACCACTGCTCTGACCCTGGAAACGGGCTGGTAGCAGGACTGACGTTCATTGACAGTGATTAGAATGTTCATTGACAGCTAGCTAAATAAGAGAAATACATTGTTTCCACTGTCTCTGTCTGCTCTTAAAAAGGAGTAAAAGTAACTGAAAATTGAAACTAACTTCATTGTTTGAACTGTGTTTAAAAGGGGACATTACGGATTAATATAAATAGAAACTGTTTCCCCCTAGAGGAAGCTTTTGAAACTGTTACAAGTGCTGGGCTCGGGGAATTTCCAGCTGCAAGATAAAAAACTGTGTGACTCTGGGACTGACCTTGAATATTTTAAGTGTTATGGCAAATGGAAAGGAAAAAACAGACCAGTCAATTCCTGAAAAAACATTAAGGTCTGGGAAGACTTTGTAGCAACCCAGGAGAGCCTCAACATCAGGCCCCCCTGCCTCTTCAGCTGCTGTACCAGCATACTCAAAATCAAGAGGAATGTCAACAGAAGAGGCCTTAGCGGTTGCATTAAGCAAGATAAATGATTCATTGTAACAGCTTAACAAGAAAGTGGATGTGGCAACCACTAAAATTGATTTAGTATAAATAATCTGGGTCAAAAGGTGAATACCAATACAGAAACCATTCAGAAATTGATACAGGAATCTACTTTGATACAGCAGACTGCGGAGGAAGCCAGGGAAAAAGCTGTTGCTGTGGAATGTAAAGTAACACAACTGGAGAGAGAGAGAGTCCCAGCCCTACAGAGGCAACTTGATGACCATAAGTTGAAGCTTGCTATGATTGAACTTAAAGAAAAACAGACAAATCTGAGGATCAGAGCTTTACCTGAATTGGAGAAGGAAAGTTTGATCAGAGCTTTACCTGAATTGGAGAAGGAAAGTTTGATAGACTTTCTCAAGCAGGAATTTGCCAACTTTTGGGACTTGGACTTGGGCCGAGAAGAGTTTAGAATTGTGAAGGCCTTCAGACTTGGAAGAGGAGGGGAAAAAGAGAAGAATAGAATAAGAGATTGCTTGATTACCCTCCAAATCAAAGAAGAGAGAGACAGAATATTGGGTTGGCACTACCAGAAGAACTTAGAAGTACAACAGTCAAGAGTGGAAATTTTTTAAGACATCCCGAAATATCTCTTGGATCTTAGGCCTAACTACAGAGACTTGGTTGCCCTGCTGAGAAGGAATAAAATCATCTTTAGGTGGGAGTTTCCCCAAGGTCTATCTTTCAGTTTCAAAGGAAGGAAAATAAAAATAAGATCAGTAGAAGATAAAGTAAAGTTTTGTATAAATACGAAGAAGATCTGCAGAAGGAACTTGGAAAAGAGCCACGAGCATCGGATAGAAGATCACCAGATAGAGGACTAGAGCAAAGAGCATTGGATCACCAAATAGAGGAATATTGGATATATCAGCATTACCCTTTGGATTGGATCCCCCAGTGAACGTGTCACCAACACCACCAACAGAAGAGCAAGCATTGGGCGCAGTTGGAGGAATATCAGTGTAATTACATCATGGCGTTGCAAGTTTTGAGCTGGAATGTAAATGGACTGAACTCCCCAGAAAAAAGGCGGAGAGTCTCATTTATTGAAAAAAGAACAATTGGACTTGAACTGTTTACAAGAAACACATGTGATGAGGCTACACAGGAAGATATTGAGTAATAAAAGATTGGGCCATGAATTTATCTCATCAGATAAAGTTTAAAAAAGAGGAGTGGTCCTTTATGCAAAGGAGAGCCTATCACCGAAATTTATATTCAAAGATGACCAAGGAAGATTTGTTGCAATTGAAATTCAATCACAAGGAGAGCAGTTCTTGATAGTAGGCATCTATGCACCAAATGAAGGAAAATCGGAGTTCTTTAAGAAGTTACATGAGACTCTGATGGATTATATGGACTATAATATGATTTTGATGGGAGATATGAATGGAGTGGTGTCTACAAATATGGACAAGGCACAGAGACAGGTAGTCACTAAAGATGGTAGACTACCAAAAACCTTTTTTGACATGACTGAAAATATGGACTTAGTTGACATTTGGAGAATGAAGAGTCCTCGGGGAAGAGAGGGAACTTTCTTCTCTGAGGCTAAAATGACATGGACAAGAATTGACCAAATTTGGATAACTAGAGGACTGGTTCCGAAGACTAGCAAAGTGGAGATTTGCCCCAAAACTTGTTCTGACCATAATGCTGTGAAGATGGAAATTAAATTGACGCCAATTGGTTCCTTTAGATGGAGGATGAACGATACATTGTTCAGGAATGAAGAAGTGACCAAGAAGGCCCAAAAAAGTCTGAGAGACTATTTTGAGATAAATATGACTACTACAGTGGAAAAAAAGAATAATTTGGGACGCAAGTAAAGCGGTTATGAGAGGATTTTTAATACAACAGAATGCAGTTAAGAAGAGAACTCAAAATGAAAAAAAGGATAAAATCCTGGAGAAAATAAAGGAAGGAGAGAAGAAACTGAGAGCAAAACCAAAGTCACAGGAGATCCTGAAAGAGATAAAGTTATACCAAGTACAATATACGAAGCTGATGAATCAGGAAATAGAATGGAAGATTAAACAGATGAGGCAAAAGACATTTGAATCGGCAAATAAGTGTGGAAAATTGTTGGCCTGGCAAATGAAAAAAAGACAAAAACTTAATACTATTACTAATTTGGAAGTGGAAGGAAAGAATATACAGAACCCAGTGGAGATTAGGAAGTGCTTTCAGAGGTATTTTAAACAACTTTATACACAGGAGAAGCAGAAAGAAATGGATATTGATCGATTTTTGAAAATAAATGGACTACATAAAATCTCTCAGGAAAGCCAGCTAATGTTGAATTACAAAATAACAGATCAGGAAGTGGAAGGGGCCATCCAGAACATGCAATTAGGTAAATCTCCAGGACTGGATGGTTTGACTTCAAGATATTACAGACCTTTGAAAGAATGGTTAATACAACCATTGAAGGAAGTCTGTAATGAAATATTGGAGGGGAAAAGGGCACCAGAGTCGTGGAAGGAAGCTTATATTACACTTATACCGAAAACAGAGACTGAAAAGACACAGCTTAAGAATTACCGCCCCATATTGCTGCTTAATGTGGATTACAATTTTTTTGCAGATATTTTGGCTAAAAGATTAAAAAAGGTGTTCTCCCGGGCAGACATTTGTCTGATAATACGAGGAATATAATTAATATTCTAGAAAAATTACAAGTGAATATCAATACTAAGGCAGTTTTGATTTTTGTAGACGCAGAGAAGGCCTTTGACAACATTTATTGGAGTTTTATGAAGAAGAATCTACAGGGGATGGGGGTAGGTCAAGGTTTTGAAAATGGTATAGGTGCAATTTATTCAGAACAAAAGGCAAAATTAATTGTGAACAATGTAGTGACAGAAGAGTTTAGGATTGAGAAAGGGACACGACAAGGCTGCCCAATTTCTCCATTGCTCTTTATATCGGTCATTGAGGTTTTGGTAAATATGATTAGAAAGGACCAAGAGGTTAAAGGTATACAACTGGGATCTAAACAGTACTAAACAGTACAAACTGAAAGCATTTGCTGATGATTTAGTATTGACTTTACAGGAGCCAGAATCTAGTACTAAAAGAGTACTGGAACTGATTCAAGAATTCAGACAGGTAGCAGGTTTTAAGTTGAACAAGATGAAAACTAAGGTTTTAGAGAAAAACTTAACTGTGAATGAGAGAGAGAAGTTTCAGGAGGAGACAGGACTAACATTGGTTAAGAAAGTGAAATATTTAGGGGTTAACATGACTGCTAAGAATGTGAACTTATTTAAGGATAATTATGAAAAATGTTGGATTGAAGTGAAAAGGGACTTAGAAATATGGTCAAATTTGAAGTTATCATTGTTAGGCCGAATTGCTGTGATAAAAATGAATGTATTGCCAAGTTGTTTTTGTTTCAAACATTGCAAATTCTGGACAAGATGGATTGTTTCAAGAAGTGGCAGAAAGATATTTCTAGATTTGTCTGGCAGGGCAAGAAGCCTAGAATAAAATTTAAGATATTAACTGATGCTAAAGAAAGAGGTGGATTTGCCCTGCCAGACCTTAAACTTTACTATGAATCAGCTGCTTTTTGCTGGCTGAGAGAATGGCTGCTTCTTGAAAACACTGACGTGCTGGATCTAGAAGGTTTCAATAATGCATTTGGTTGGCATGCATATTTGTGGTATGATAAGGTAAAAGCACATAAAGCGTTTAAAAACCATATTGTTAGAAAAGCACTGTTCAATGATTGGATAAGATATAAGGATTTGTTAGAAAAGAAAACCCCAAGATGGTTGTCACCAATAGAAGCAAAGGCACAGAAAAAACTCAATATGGAGGACAAATGGCCGAAATATTGGGAAATTTTGGAACAAGATGGTGACAGAATAAAATTGCAGAGCTTTGAAAAATTGAAAAATAAAGTGCGAGATTGGCTCCATTATTACAAAATAATGGAGGCATAAAATTTGGACAAAAAAGTTGGCTTCCAGGTGGAAAAATCAAAATTGGAAACAGAATTATTAGATCCAAAAACTAAGCATTTGTCAAGAATGTATAACTTGTTGCTGAAATGGAACACTCAGGATGAAACGGTGAAATCTGCTATGATTAAATGGGCAAAAGATGTTGGACATAACATAATGATGGCTGACTGGGAACAGTTATGGACCACAGGTATGAAATTTACGACATGTAATGCCCTAAGAGAGAATTTAATGAAAATGATTTACAGGTGGTACATGACACCAGTCAAGCTTGCAAAAAATTATCATTTACCCGACAATAAATGTTGGAAATGTAATGAGACTGAAGGTACATTCTATCACCTTTGGTGGACATGCCCAAGGATTAAGACATTCTGGGAAATGATTTATAATGAAATGAAAAAGGTATTCAAATATACCTTCCTGAAGAAACCAGAGGCCTTTCTCCTGGGCATGGTCGGCCAATTGGTGCCAAAGAAGGATAGAACATTTTTAATGTATGCAACAACAGCAGCAAGAATACTCATCGCAAAGTATTGGAAGACACAAGATTTACCCACCCGGGAAGAATGGCAGATGAAGTTGATGGACTACATGGAATTGGTGGAAATGACTGGCAGAATCCGAGACCAGGGAGAAGAGTCGGTGGAAGAAGACTGGAAAAAGTTTAAAGACTATTTACAGAAATCCTGTAAAATTAACGAATGTTAGGAAAATGTTGGAATGAAGTTATATGGCTTTAGTAGAAATGTTATAAGGAACTAAGTACAAATAGATTATTAGTGTATTAAAGGGAAAAATAAGGTTAGAATATGTTAAGATAATTACAGGACAGAAAACAGAGGAAGATGGAAAGGAATTGCTGAAACAATTAACAGAAGTGGAATACAAAAAGGGAGGTGCGAGGAGGTCGCGGAAATAAGTGAATGAAAGATAAGATACTGAATTTGTTTGATGTGTTTTAAATTGTGTTTGTTTGTTTTTTAGTTTAGTGTGTTACTGTTATGTACTGTTTTTGTATTGTATTGTATTGTTTTTTTATTGTATTGTATTGTTTTTTTATTTGTAGTGTTTAAATTGTTGGAAAAGTAATAAATATTATTTATTTTTTTAAAAAAAGAAAAAAAACACTGACGTGTTGGATCTAGAAGGTTTCAATAATGTTTTTGGTTGGCATGCATATTTGTGGTATGATAAGGTAAAAGCACACAAAGCTTTTAAAAATCATATTGTTAGAAAAGCATTGTTTGATGTTTAGATAAGATATAAGGATTTGTTAGAAAAGAAAACCCCAAGATGGTTGTCACCAATGGAAGCGAAGGCACAGAAAAAAACTCAATATGGAGGACAAATGGCCGAAATATTGGGAAATTTTGGAACAAGATGGAGACAGAATAAAATTGCAGAGTTTTGAAAAATTGAAAAATAAAGTGCGAGATTGGCTCCATTATTATCAAATCATAGAGGCATACAATTTGGACAAAAAAGTTGGCTTCCAGGTGGAAAAATCAAAATTGGAAACAGAATTGTTAGACTCAAAAATCAAGAATTTGTCAAGAATGTATAACTTGCTGTTGAAATGGAACACTCAGGATGAAATGGTGAAATCTGATATCATTAAATGGGCACAAGATGTTGGACACAACATAATGATGGCTGACTGGGAACAGTTATGGACCACAGGCATGAAATTCACGGCATGTAATGCCCTAAGAGAAAACTTAATGAAAATGATTTACAGGTGGTACATGACACCAGTCAAGCTTACAAAAAATTATCATTTACCCGACAATAAATGTTGGAAATGTAATGAGACTGATGGTACATTCTTTCACCTTTGGTGGACATGCCCAAGGATTAAGACATTCTGGGAAATGATTTATAATGAAATGAAAAAGGTATTCAAATATACCTTCCTGAAGAAACCAGAGGCCTTTCTCCTGGGCATGGTCGGCCAATAGGTGCCAAAGAAGGATAGAACATTTTTAATGTATGCAACAACAGCAGCAAGAATACACATCGCAAAGTATTGGAAGACACAAGATTTACCCACCCGGGAAAAATGGCAGATGAAGTTGATGGACCACATGGAACGGGCGGAAATGACTGGCAGAATCCGAGACCAGGGAGAAGAGTTGGTGGAAGAAGACTGGAAAAATTTTAAAGATTATTTACGGAAATATTGTGAAATTAATGAATGTTAGGAAAATGTTGGAATGAAGTTATATGGCTTTAGTAGAAATGTTATAAGGAATTAAGTATAAACGGATTAATAGAGTATTAAAGGAAAAAATAAGGTTAGAATGTGTTAAGATAATTATAGGATAGAAAACAGAGGAAGATGGAAAGGAATTGCTGAAACAATTAATAGAAGTGGAATACAAAAAGGGAGGTGTGAGGAGGTCGCGGAAATAAGTGAATGAAAGATAAGATACTGAAATTATTTGATGTGTTTTAAACTGTTTTTGTTTTGTTTTGTTAGTTTAATGTGTTAGTGTTATGTAGTGTTTTTGTATTGTATTATATTGTTTTTCTGTTTTGTAGTGTTTAAATTGTTGGAAAAGTAATAAATATTATATTTTAAAAAAATGAAGAAAGTAGGAAAAACCACTGGGGCGGTAAGATACAATCTAAATCAAATCCCTTATGAATACACAGTGGAAGTGAGGAACAGGTTTAAGGATTTAGATTTGCTGGACAGAGTGCCTGAAGAACTATAGATGGAGGCTCGCAACATTATACAGGAGGCAGCAACGAAAAACATCCCAATGAAAAGGAAATGCAAGAAAGCAAAGTGGCTGTCCAACAAGGCCTTACAAATAGTGGGGGAGAGAAGGCAAGCAAAATGTGAGGGAGATAGTGAAAGATACAGGAAATTGAATGCAGATTTCCAAAAAATAGCAAAGAGAGACAAAAAGGCCTTCTTAAATGAGCAATGCAAAGAAATAGAGGAAAACAACAGAATGGGAAGAACCAGAGATTTGTTCAAGAAAACTGGAGATATGAAAGTAACATTTCGTCCAAAGATTACCATAATAAAGGACAAAAGTGGTAAGGATGCTAGCAAGGTTATGCTTAAAATTCTACAAGGAAGACTCCCAGAAGTGCAGGCTGGATTTAGAAGAGGTAGAGGAACCAAAGACCCAGTTTCAAACATGCGCTGGATTATGAAGAAAGCTAGAGAGTTCCAGAAAGACATCTACTTCTGCTTCATTGACTATGCAAAAGCCTTTGACTGTGTTGACCACAGCAAACTATGGCAAGTTCTTAAAGAAATGGGAGTGCCTGATCACCTCATCTATCTCCTGAGAAATCTCGATTGGTTCAAAATTGGGAAAGGAGTACGACAAGGCTGTATATTGTCTCCCTGCTTATTTAACTTATATGCAGAATTCATCATGTGAAAGGCTGGGCTGGATGAATACCTAGCCGGAATTAAGATTGCCGGAAGAAATATCAACAACCTCAGATATGCAGATGAAACAACACTGATGGCAGAAAGTGTGCAGGAATTAAAGAACCTTTTAATGAGGGTGAAAGAGGAGAGCGCAAAATATGGTCTGAAGCTCAACATCAAAAAAACGAAGATCATGGCCACTGGGCCCATCACCTCCTGGCAAATAGAAGGGGAAGAAATGGAGGCAGTGAGAGATTTTACTTTCTTGGGCTCCAGGTGACAGCAGCCATGAAATTAAAAGCTGGAGAAAGATGGGGAAAGATGGAGGATGCAAGGAGAAGTGGACAACAGGACGAGATGGTGGGACAGTGTTCTTGAAGCTATGATCATGCGGGAGGCAGTGGAAGACAGGAGGGCCTGGCGTGCTCTGCTCCATAGGGTCACGAAGAGTAGGACATGACTAAATGACTAAACAACAAAAATCCATTAGTCTTCAAAGCAGGGGTTGCGAATCTTTGGCTTGTGAGCCAAATTTCAGCCAGCACAGGTCTCAATTTGACATGTAAGGCTCTTTTTTCCAAACCACAAACCTGTCCTATAATATGCGACATCAGGTGTGCGGCAAAGGCAGCAGCACAGGTTGTCGAGTCTTTGACAGCCAGAAGAGGCAGAGGCAGCAGCACAGGTTGTTGAGGCCTTGATAGCCAGACGGGGCAGTCGCAGCAGCACATGTCGTTGAGGCTTTGACAGCCAGTAGGGCAGTCGCAGCAGCACAGCTCGTTGAGGCTTTGACAGCCAGAAGGGTCAGAGGCAGCAGCGCAGGTAGTCAAGACTTTGACAGCCAGAAGAGGAAGAGGCAGCAGCGCAGGTCATCGAGGCTTTGACACCCAGAAGAAGCAGAGGCAGCTGCGCAGGTCGTCGAGGCTTTCACAGCCAGCAGACGCAGAGGCAGCAGCACAGGTCGTCGAGGCTTTGACAGCCAGAAGTGGCAGTTGCAGCAGCGCAGCTTGTCAAGTCTTTGACAAGCAGAAGAGGCAGAGGCAGCAGCAGAGGTCGTCGAGGCTATGACAGCCAGAAGAAGCAGAGGCAGCAGCACAGGTTGTCGAGTCTTTGACAGCCAGAAGTGGCAGAGGCAGCAGCGCACGTTGTCGAAACTTTGACAGCCAGAAGTGGCAGTCGCAGCAGCGCAGGTCGTTGAGGATTTGACAGCCAGAAGACGCAGACGCAGCAGCACAGGTCATCGAGGCTTTGACAGTCAGAAGGGGCTGCGGCAGCAGCACAGGTCATGCAAGCTTTTAAAGCCAGAAGAAGTAGAGGCAGCAGCACAGGTTGTCGAGTCTTTGACAGTCAGAAGAGGCATAGCAGCAGCACAGGTCGTTGAGTCTTTGACAGCCAGAAGGGGCTGTGGCAGAGGCAGCATCACAGGTCGTCGAGGGATTGACAGCCAGAAGGGGCGGTCGCAGCAGTGCAGGTTGTCGAGTCTTTGACAGCCAGAAGTGGCAGAGGCAGCAGCACAGGTCGTCGAGGCTTTGACAGCCAGAAGGGGCAGTCGCAGGAGCGCAGGTTGTCGAGTCTTTGACAAGCAGAAGAGGCAGAGGCAGCAGCACAGGTCGTCTAGGCTTTGACAGCCAGAAGGGGCAGTCGCAGGAGCGCAGGTTGTCGAGTCTTCGACAGCCAGAAGAGGCAGCGGCAGCAACTCAGGTCTTGGAGCCTTTGACAGTCAGAAGTGGCTGCGACAGCAGCACAGGTCATCGAGGCTTTGACAGCCAGAAGGGGCTGTGGCAGCAGCGCACGTCGTCGCGGCTTTGAAAGCCAGAAGAGGCAGAGGCAGCAGTGCAGGTCGTTGAGGCTTTGACAGCCAGAAGAGGCAGCGGCAGCAGCACAGGTCGTTGAGGCTTTGACAGCCAGTAGAGGCAGAGGCAGCAGCACAGGTTGTCGAGTCTTTGACAGCCAGAAGAGGCAGAGGCAGCAGCACAGGTTATCGAGGCTTTGACACCCAAAAGAAGCAGAGGCAGCTGCGCAGGTCGTCGAGGCTTTGACAGCCAGAAGAGGCAAGAGGCAGCAGCACTGGTCGTCGAGGCTTTGACAGCCAGAAGTAGCAGTCGCAGCAGCGCAGTTTGTCGAGTCTTTGACAAGCAGAAGAGGCAGAGGCAGCAGAACAGGTCGTCGAGGCTTTGACAGCCAGAAGTAGCAGTCGCAGCAGCGCAGTTTGTCGAGTCTTTGACAAGCAGAAGAGGCAGAGGCAGCAGAACAGGTCGTCGAGGCTTTGACAGCCAGAAGAAGCAGAGGCAGCAGCACAGGTTGTCAAGTTTTTGACAGCCAGAAGAGACAGAGGCAGCAGCGCAGGCCATCGAAGCTTTGACAGCCAGAAGAGGCAGAGGCAACAGCGCAGGTCATCGATGCTTTGACAGCCAGAAGGGGCTGCGGCAGCAGCGCAGGTCATCGAGGCTTTGACAGCCAGATTGGGCTGCGGGAGCAGCACAGGTCATGCAGGCTTTTAAAGCCAGAAGAAGCAGAGGCAGGCTTTTAAAGCAGAAGAAGCAGAGAAACAGGTTGTCGAGTCTTTGACTGCCAGAAGAGGCAGAGGCAGCAGCACAGGTTGTTGAGGCTTTGATAGCCAGAAGAGGCAGAGGCAGCAGCGCAGGTCATCGCGGCTTTGACACCCAGAAGAAGCAGAGACAGCTGCGCAGGTCGTCGAGGCTTTCACAGCCAGCAGACGAAGAGGCAGCAGCACAGGTGGTCGAGGCTTTGACAGCCAGAAGTAGCAGTCGCAGCAGTGCAGTTTGTTGAGTCTTTGACAAGCAGAAGAGGCATAGGCAGCAGAACAGGTCGTCGAGGCTTTGACAGCCAGAAGTAGCAGTCGCAGCAGCGCAGATTGTTGAGTCTTTGACAGCCAGAAGAGGCAGACGCAGCAGTGCAGGTCATCGAGGCTTTGACAGCCAGAAGGGGCTGCGGCAGCAGCACAGGTCATGCAAGCTTTTAAAGCCAGAAGAAGTAGAGGCAGCAGCACAGGTTGTCGAGTCTTTGACAGCCAGAAGAGGCTGTGGCAGAGGCAGCATCACAGGTCGTCGAGGGATTGACAGCCAGAAGGGGCGGTCGCAGCAGTGCAGGTTGTCGAGTCTTTGACAGCCAGAAGTGGCAGAGGCAGCAGCACAGGTCGTCGAGGCTTTGACAGCCAGAAGTGGCAGTCGCAGTAGCGCAGGTTGTCGAGTCTTTGACAAGCAGAAGAGGCAGAGGCAGCAGCACAGGTCGTTGAGGCCTTGACAGACAGAAGAAGCAGAGGCAGCAGCACAGGTTGTCGAGTTTTTGACAGCCAGAAGAGGCAGAGGCAGCACCGCAGGCCATCGAGGCTTTGACCCCCAGAAGAAGCAGAGACAGCTGCGCAGGTCGTCGAGGCTTTGACAGCCAGAAGTGGCAGTCGCAGCAGCGCAGATTGTCAAGTCTTTGACCAGCAGAAGAGGCAGAGGCAGCAGCACAGGTCGTCGAGGCTTTGACAGCCAGAAGAAGCAGAGGCAGCAGCACAGGTTGTCGAGTTTTTGACAGCTAGAAGAGGCAGAAGCAGCAGCGCAAGTCACCGATGCTTTGACAGCCAGAATGGGCTGCGGCAGCAGCGCAGGTCATCAAAAGCTTTGACAGCCAGAAGGGGCTGCGGCAGCAGCGCAGATCATCGAGGCTTTGACAGACATAAGAAGCAGAGACAGTAGCACAGGTCGTCTAGGCTTTGACAGCCAGAAGGGAAAGTCGCAGGAGCGCAGGTTGTCGAGTCTTCGACAGCCAGAAGAGGCAGCGGCAGCAGCTCAGGTCTTGGAGCCTTTGACAGCCAGAAGTGGCTGCGGCAGCAGCACAGGTCATCGAGGCTTTGACAGCCAGAAGGGGCTGTGGCAGCAGCGCACGTCGTCGAGGCTTTGAAAGCCAGAAGAGGCAGAGGCAACAGTGCAGGTCGTTGAGGCTTTGACAGCCAGAAGAGGCAGCGGCAGCAGCACAGGTCGTTGAGGCTTTGACAGCCAGTAGAGGCAGAGGCAGCAGTGCAGGTTGTCGAGTCTTTGAAAGCCAGTAGAGGCAGGGGCAGCAGCACAGGTCGTTGAGGCTTTGACACCCAGAAGACGCAGAGGCAGCTGCGCAGGTTATCGAGGCTTTGACAGCCAGAAGAGGCAGAGGCAGCAGCGCAGGTCATCGAGGCTTTGACACCCAGAAGAAGCAGAGGCAGCTGCGCAGGTCGTCAAGGCTTTGACATCCAGAAGAGGCAGAGGCAGTAGCTCAGGTCTTCGAGCCTTTGACAGTCAGAAGTGGCTGCGGCAGCAGCACAGGTCATCGAGGCTTTGACAGCCAGAAGAAGCAGAGGCAGCAGCGCACGTCGTCGCGGCTTTGAAAGCCAGAAGAGGCAGAGGCAGAACTGCAGGTCGTTGAGGCTTTGACAGCCAGAAGAGGCAGCGGCAGCAGCACAGGTCGTTGAGGCTTTGACAGTCAGTAGAGGCAGAGGCAGCAGCACAGGTTGTCGAGTCTTTGACAGCCAGAAGAGGCAGAGGCAGCAGTGCAGGTCATCGAGGCTTTGACACCCAGAAGAAGCAGAGGCAGCTGCGCAGGTCGTCGAGGCTTTGACATCCAGAAGAGGCAGAAATAGCAGCGCAGGTCATCGAGGCTTTGACACCCAGAAGAAGCAGAGGCAGCTGCGCAGGTCGTCGAGGCTTTGACAGCCAGAAGAGGCAAGAGGCAGCAGCACTGGTCGTCGAGGCTTTGACGGCCAGAAGTAGCAGTCGCAGCAGCGCATTTTGTTGAGTCTTTGACAAGCAGAAGAGGCAGAGGCAGCAGCACAGGTCGTCGAGGCTTTGACAGCCAGAAGAAGCAGAGTTAGCAGCACAGGTTGTCGAGTCCTTGACAGCCAGAAGAGACAGAGGCAGCAGCGCAGGCCATCGAGGCTTTGACAGTCAGAGGGGGCTGCGGCAGCAGCGCAGGTCATCACAGGCTTTGACAGCCAGAAGGGGCTGCGGCAGCAGCGCAGGTCATCAAGGCTTTGACAGCCAGAAGAGGCAGAGGCAGCAGTGCAGGTCGTTGAGTCTTTGACAGCCAGAAGAGGCAGCGGCAGCAGCACAGGGGGTTGAGGCTTTGACAGCCAGTAGAGGCAGAGGCAGCAGTGCAGCTTGTCGAGTGTTTGAAAGCCAGAAGAGGCAGAGGCAGCAGCACAGGTCGTTGAGGCTTTCACACCCAGAAGAAGCAGAGGCAGCTGTGCAGGTGGTCGAGGCTTTGACAGCCAGAAGAGGCAGAGGCAGCAGCGCAGGTCATCAAGGCTTTGACAGCGAGAAAGGGCTGCGGCAGCAGCACAAGTTGTCGATTCTTTGACAGCCAGAAGAGCCGGACGCAGCAGTGCAGGTCATTGAGGCTTTGACAGCCAGAAGGGGCTGCAGCAGCATCGCACGTTGTCGCAGCTTTGACAGCCAGAAGAGGCGGAGGCAGCAGCGTAGGTCGGTGAGGCTTTGACAGCCAGAAGAAGCAGAGGCAGCAGCTCAGGTCATTGAGGCTTTTACAGCCTGAAGAGGCAGAGGCAGCAGCGCAGGTTATCAAGGCTTTGACAGCCAGAAGAGGCTGCGGCAGTAGCGCATGTAATCAAGGGTTTGACAGCCAGAAGGGGATGCGGCAGCAGCACAGGTCATCGAGGCTTTTACAGCCAGAAGAAGCAGAGGCAGCAGCACAGCTTCTCATGTCTGTGACAGCCAGAAGAGGTAGAGGCAGCAGCACAGGTCGTTGAGGCTTTTACAGCCAGAAGAAGCAGAGGCAGCAGCACAGCTTCTCATGTCTGTGACAGCCAGAAGAGGTAGAGGCAGCAGCACAGGTCGTTGAGGCTTTCACACCCAGAAGAAGCAGAGGCAGCTGTGCAGGTGGTCGAGGCTTTGACAGCCAGAAGACGCAGAGGCAGCAGCACAGGACGTCGAGGCTTTGACAGCCAGAAGAGACAGAGGCAGCACCGCAGGCCATCAAGGCTTTGACCCCCAGAAGAAGCAGAGACAGCTGCGCAGGTCGTCGAGGCTTTGACAGCCAGAAGTGGCAGTCGCAGCAGCGCAGGTTGTCGAGTCTTCGACAGCCAGAAGAGGCAGCGGCAGCAGCGCAGGTCATCGAGGCTTTGACAGTGAGAAGGCGCTGCGGCAGCAGTATAGGTTGTCGATTCTTTGATAGCCAGAAGGGGCTGCGGTAGCAGCGCACGTCGCCGCAGCTTTGACAGCCAGAAGAGGCGGAGGCAGCAGTGCAGGTCGTTGAGGCTTTGACAGCTAGAAGACGCAGCGGCAGCAGCACAGGTCGTTGAGGCTTTGACAGCCAGAAGAGGCAGAGGCAGCAGCGTAGGTTGTCGAGTCTTTGAAAGCCAGAAGAAGCACAGGCAGCAAGCAGCACAGGTCGTTGAGGCTTTCACACCCAAAAGAAGCAGAGGCAGCTGTGCAGGTGGTCGAGGCTTTGACAGCCAGAAGGGACAGCGGCAGCAGCAGAGGTCACCGAGGCTTTGACAGCCAGAAGAGGCAGAGGCAGCAGCGTAGGTTGTCGAGTCTTTGACAGCCAGAAGGGGCTGCGGCAGAGGCAGCATAACAGGTCGTTGAAGGTTTGACAGCCAGATGGGCTGTCGCAGCAGCGCTGGTTGTCGATTCTTTGACAGCCTGAAGGAGCATAAGCAGCAGCGAAGGTCGTCGAGTCTTAGAAAGCCAGTAGAGGCAGAGGCAGCAGCACAGGTCATCGAGGCTTTGACAGCCAGAAGAAGCAGAGGCAGCAGCACAGGTTGTCGAGTCTGTGACAGCCAGAAGAGGCAGAGGCAGCAGCACAGGTAATCGAGGCTTTGACAGCGAGAAGTGGCTGCGGCAACAGCACAGGTTGTCAATTTTTGACAGCCAGAAGAGACAGAGACAGCAGCAAAGGTCGTGGCGGCTTTGACAGCCAGAAGGGGCTGCGGCAGCAGCGCATGTCGTGGCGGCTTTGACAGCCAGAAGAGGCGGAGGCAGCAGTGCAGATCGTTGAGGCTTTGACAGCCAGAAGAAGCAGATGCAGCAACACAGGTTGTCGACGCTTTGACAGCCAGAAGGGGCAGTCGCAGCAGCGCAGGTCGTCGAGGCTTTGACAGCCAGAAGAGGCAGAGGCAGCAGCACAGGTCGTCGAGGCTTTGACAGCCAGAAGGGTCTGCGGCAGCAGCACAGGTCTTCGAGGCTTTGACAGCCAGAATGGGCAGAGGCAGCAGCGCAGGTTGTCAATTCTTTGACAGCCAAAAGAGGCAGAGGCAGCAGCACAGGTCGTTGAGGCTTTGACAGCCAGAGGGGCAGCGGCAGCAGCACAGGTCATCGAGGCTTTGACAGCCAGAAGAGGCAGAGGCAGCAGTGCAGGTTGTCGAATCTTTGACAGCCAGAAGGGGCTGCGGCGCCACGCTGGTCGTTGAGGCTTTGACATCCAGACGGGGCAGCGGCAGCAGCACAGGTCGTCGAGTCTTTGGCAGCCAGAAGAGCCAGAGGCAGCAGCGCAGGTCATCAAGGCTTTGACAGCCTGAAGAGGCAGAGGCAGCAGCGCAGGTCGTCGAGGCTTTGACAGCCAGAAGGGGCAGAGGCAGCAGCACAGTTTGTTGTGTCTTTGACAGCCAGAAGGGGCGGAGGGAGCATCGCAGGTCATCGAGGCTTTTACAGCTAGAAGAGGCAGAGGCAGCAGCGCAGGTCATCGTGGCTTTGACAGCCAGAAGAGGCAGAGGCAGAGCGCAGATCGTCAAGACTTTAAACTTTTCCAGTCTTCTTCCACCGACTCTTCTCCCTGGTCTCGTATTCTGCCAGTCATTTCCGCCAATTCCATATAGTCCATCAACTTCATCTGCCATTCTTCCCGGGTGGGTAAATCTTGTGTCTTCCAATACTTTGCGATGAGTATTCTTGCTGCTGTTGTTGCATACATTAAAAATGTTCTATCCTTCTTTGGCACCAATTGGCCGACCATGCCCAGGAGAAAGGCCTCTGGTTTCTTCAGGAAGGTATATTTGAATACCTTTTTCATTTCATTATAAATCATTTCCCAGAATGTCTTAATCCTTGGGCATGTCCACCAAAGGTGATGGAATGTACCTTCAGTCTCATTACATTTCCAACATTTATTGTCGGGTAAATGATATTTTTTTGCAAGCTTGACTGGTGTCATGTACCACCTGTAAATCATTTTCATTAAATTCTCTCTTAGGGCATTACATGTCGTAAATTTCATACCTGTGGTCCATAACTGTTCCCAGTCAGCCATCATTATGTTATGTCCAACATCTTGTGCCCATTTAATCATAGCAGATTTCACCGTTTCATCCTGAGTGTTCCATTTCAGCAACAAGTTATACATTCTTGACAAATGCTTAGTTTTTGGATCTAATAATTCTGTTTCCAATTTTGATTTTTCCACCTGGAAGCCAACTTTTTTGTCCAAATTTTATGCCTCCATTATTTGGTAATAATGGAGCCAATCTCGCACTTTATTTTTCAATTTTTCAAAGCTCTGCAATTTTATTCTGTCACCATCTTGTTCCAAAATTTCCCAATATTTCGGCCATTTGTCCTCCATATTGAGTTTTTTCTGTGCCTTCGCTTCCATTGGTGACAACCATCTTGGGGTTTTCTTTTCTAACAAATCCTTATATCTTATCCAATCACTGAACAGTGCTTTTCTAACAATATGGTTTTTAAACGCTTTATGTGCTTTTACCTTATCATACCACAAATATGCATGCCAACCAAATGCATTATTGAAACCTTCTAGATCCAGCACGTCAGTGTTTTCAAGAAGCAGCCATTCTCTCAGCCAGCAAAAAGCAGCTGATTCATAGTAAAGTTTAAGGTCTGGCAGGGCAAATCCACCTCTTTCTTTAGCATCAGTTAATATCTTAAATTTTATTCTAGGCTTCTTGCCCTGCCAGACAAATCTAGAAATATCTTTCTGCCACTTCTTGAAACAATCCATCTTGTCCAGAATTTGCAATGTTTGAAACAAAAACAACTTGGCAATACATTCATTTTTATCACAGCAATTCGGCCTAACAATGATAACTTCAAATTTGACCATATTTCTAAGTCCCTTTTCACTTCAATCCAACATTTTTCATAATTATCCTTAAATAAGTTCACATTCTTAGCAGTCATGTTAACCCCTAAATATTTCACTTTCTTAACCAATGTTAGTCCTGTCTCCTCCTGAAACTTCTCTCTCTCATTCACAGTTAAGTTTTTCTCTAAAACCTTAGTTTTCATCTTGTTCAACTTAAAACCTGCTACCTGTCTGAATTCTTGAATCAGTTCCAGTACTCTTTTAGTACTAGATTCTGGCTCCTGTAAAGTCAATACTAAATCATCAGCAAATGCTTTCAGTTTGTACTGTTTAGTACTGTTTAGATCCCAGTTGTATACCTTTAACCTCTTGGTCCTTTCTAATCATATTTACCAAAACCTCAAGGACCGATATAAAGAGCAATGGAGAAATTGGGCAGCCTTGTCGTGTCCCTTTCTCAATCCTAAACTCTTCTGTCACTACATTGTTCACAATTAATTTTGCCTTTTGTTCTGAATAAATTGCACCTATACCATTTTCAAAACCTTGACCTACCCCTATCCCCTGTAGATTCTTCTTCATAAAACTCCAATAAATGTTGTCAAAGGCCTTCTCTGCGTCCACAAAAATCAAAACTGCCTTAGTATTGATATTCACTTGTAATTTTTCTAGAATATTAATTATATTCCTCGTATTATCAGACAAATGTCTGCCCTAGAGAAAGCCCGCTTGGTCTTTATGAATTTCTTCTACTAACACCTTTTTTAATCTTTTAGCCAAAATATCTGCAAAAAAATTGTAATCCACATTAAGCAGCAATATGGGGCGGTAATTCTTAAGCTGTGTCTTTTCAGTCTCTGTTTTCGGTATAAGTGTAATATAAGCTTCCTTCCACGACTCTGGTGCCCCTTTCCCCTCCAATATTTCATTACAGACTTCCTTCAATGGTTGTATTAACCATTCTTTCAAAGGTCTGTAATAGAATCATAGAATCATAGAGTTGGAAGAGACCACAAGGGCCATCGAGTCCAACCCCCTGCCAAGCAGGAAACACCATCAGAGCATTCCTGACATATGGTTGTCACGCCTCTGCTTAAAGACCTCCAAAGAAGGAGACTCCACCACACTCCTTGGCAGCAAATTCCACTGTCGAACAGCTCTTACTGTCAGGAAGTTCTTCCTAATGTTTAGGTGGAATCTTCTTTCTTGTAGTTTGGATCCATTGCTCCGTGTCCGCTTCTCTGGAGCAGCAGAAAACAACCTTTCTCCCTCCTCTATGTGACATCCTTTTATATCTTTGAACATGGCTATCATATCACCCCTTAACCTCCTCTTCTCCAGGCTAAACATGCCCAGCTCCCTTAGCCGTTCCTCATAAGGCATCGTTTCCAGGCCTTTGACCATTTTGGTTGCCCTCCTCTGGACACGTTCTAGTTTGTCAGTGTCCTTCTTGAACTGTGGTGCCCAGAACTGGACACAGTACTCCAGGTGAGGTCTGACCAGAGCAGAATACAGTGGCACTATTACTTCCCTTGATCTAGATGCAATACTCCTATTGATGCAGCCCAGAATTGCATTGGCTTTTTTAGCTGCCGCGTCACACTGTTGGCTCATGTCAAGTTTGTGGTCAACCAAGACTCCTAGATCCTTTTCGCATGTACTGCTCTCAAGCCAGGTGTCACCCATCTTGTATTTGTGCCTCTCATTTTTTTTGCCCAAGTGCAATACTTTACATTTCTCCCTGTTAAAATTCATCTTGTTTGTTTCGGCCCAGTTCTCTAATCTGTCAAGATCATTTTGAAGTGTGATCCTGTCCTCTGGGGTGTTAGCCACCCCTCCCATTTTGGTGTCATCTGCAAATTTGATCAGGATGCCCTTGAGTCCATCATCCAAGTCGTTGATAAAGATGTTGAATAAGACCGGGCCCAAGACAGAACCCTGTGGCACCCCACTAGTTACTCTTCTCCAGGATGAAAAGGAACCATTGTTGAGCACCCTTTGGGTTCGGTCAGTCAGCCAGTTACAAATCCACTGAGTGGTAGCATAGTCAAGACCGCATTTTACCAGCTTCTTTACAAGAATATCATGGGGCACCTTGTCAAATGCCTTGCTGAAATCAAGGTAGGCTACATCCACTGCATTCCCTTCATCTACCAGGCTTGTAATTCTGTCAAAAAACGAGATCAGGTTAGTCTGACATGACTTAATTTTCAGAAATCCATGCTGACTATTGGTGATAACAGCATTCCTTTCTAGGTGCTCACAGACTGTTTGCTTAATGATCTGCTCCAGAATCTTCCCTGGTATTGATGTCAGACTGACTGGGCGGTAATTATTTGGGTCCTCTCTTTTCCCCTTTTTGAAAATAGGGACAACATTTGCCCTCCTCCAGTCTGCCAGGACTTCGCCTGTTCTTCAGGAATTCTCAAAGATGACTGCCAGTGGTTCTGAGATCACATCTGCCAGTTCTTTTAATACTCTTGGATGCAGTTCATCTGGCCCTGGAGACTTGAATACATCTAAACTAGCCAAGTATTCTTGTACTATCTCCTTAGTTCTTCTGGGCTGTGTTTCCTCTGCTGAATCATTTGCTCCAAATTCTTCAGGTCGGGCATTGTTTTCTTTATCAGAGAAGACTGAGGCAAAGATGATGATGATGATGATTAATTAAATTGATATACTGCCCTTCATCTGAAAATCATAGGGCGGTTTACAACATAACAAATACAAAATGAAGACACAAAATCCTAATCTTAATAATAACCCCAATAAGCCCCCTACCCCAAACACATTTTAAAGGGCATAGCATGTTGTTCATCCCAACGCCTGGTTGAAGAGGACCCTTTTCGCCTGGTGCCTAAACATGTGTAATGGAGGTGCCAGGTGAACTTCCCTGGGGAGAGCATTCCACAAGCCACCACAGAAAAGGCCCTTTTCTCATGGGGCCACCCCTCTTGCGGAGCAGGCACACGACAATGGGCCTCAGAAGATTATCTTAGGATCCAGGTCGCTTCACGTGGGGAATATTGTGGTCCTGAGCCATTTCAGGCTTTAGAGGTCAAAAGCGGCGCTTTGAATGATGCCCGGAAACTAAGTGGCAGCCGGTGCAGTCAGGAAAGGATCGGTGCAATAGCCTTAAACCATCTTGCCCCAGTGATTAAACTAGCCACTGAATTCCCAAAGCGGCAACTTTCCCCCCATAAAACGCTGCAGCCTCAATGCCTCCAGATGCTTTTGAGATCAGAGGCAGCTCTGCTTTGGAAGGCCAGGAGGTGGGAAAGATGCTCTTGTGCTCGGATCCTGCCTGTGGGTTTCGCTCAGGGGCATTTGGTCAGCCACGGTGAGAACAGGATGCTAGACTGGATGGGCCCCTTTCTCTTTTATATATATAAATTTTTATTAGTTTTTTAACGTCATTTTCAACAGTAATTAAACATACTTTTACATCTTCTTCAATTTTTTTTGACTTCCTTCCATCAGTCCTGCCTGAAAATTTTCCAATCTAATCTCTTAGTATGAATTTCTTATTTTCCCTATTGCATTTCAAACTCATAACCAATATCTCTATCTTTTTCTACTTTGTAACACTTTGTATATTTCTCCTTACAAAACTTCTTGTAGTCCTACTAGCGTAATTTGTTGATTACAGTTGCTCTTCAAATAATTCATATACTTCTTCCAATCTTCTGTAAATCTCTGGTCTCGCAGGTTTCGAATCCTTCCTGTCATTTTGTCCAGTTCTGCATAGTCCATTCTGCCATTCTTCTTTCGTCGGAATTTATTCTTGCTTCCATTTCTGGGCTAACAATGCTCTTGCCGCTGTTGTTGCATATAAGAACAGTTTGACGCCTTGTCGATTAATGCCTTGGACTATAATATCAAGTAAAAATGCTTCTGGTGTTTTTAAGAATGGATGGGCCCCTTTCTCATGCTCCCATGTTCTTCTTGGTAGTGGTGCCCGCCCTGTGGAACCGCCCTCCCTTCAGATGTGAAGGAAATAAGTAGCTATCTTATCTTTAAAAGACATCTGAAGGCATCCCTGTTTAGGGAACTTTTTAATATTCAATACTGTATTGTTTTTAACACTTGATTGGAAGCCGCCCAGTGTGGCTGGGGAAATTATTATTATTATTATTATTATTATTATTATTATTATTATTATTATTATTGGCAGGATGGCATCCTACAGAACCACCACCTCTGGCTTCTGATCAAGGCCCTCTTCCGCTTCCGCTCCTCCAGCCAGTACCGGAAGCTGCAGTGGCAGCTGGAGGAGGACGCAAAGTGGCTGCCCACCAGCCAGAAGGACTTTGCAGAAGAGCCCAAGAGTGGCACTTACGTCAACCCCGTCTATGATGAGGCGGGAGAGAACTAGCTGGGGAGGCTGCAGGCTGTCCCAGGAGGACTTGTCAAAAAGGACTTTTTGTGTGCGGAGAGACTGATGGAAACCCACAGGAGATCGTGCTCCTAGGAAGCCCCTCTGATGGTGCGCACAGAGCCTGCCTTTGCTCATCCAGCTCAAGGAGGTTTGCCGGGGGGCATTTTGCTGTTGGCTCTGCCTGAGTGGGGAAATCTAGGGCTTGATCCCTGTGTCCATGCAAGAGATCTCAGCCTCTTCCATGGGGATCCAGGCAGCTCCAGCGGAAGGGACACACGAAGGAACTGTTGGGATACTGCCCGGGAGACAAAAGCCATCACTGCCTCCGCGTCGACTCCGGACGTCCATCGACCTCCCGTAGATACAGTATCAGCAATTAGCGACATGAGCTCCAGAAAATACCTTTCCACATTCCAGAACTGATGCACGCTCTATCAGCAGATAATGTACAGCAAAAGTTGCACTAAGGAGAGTCTCATATAGAATGTTTATTCAGCGTTGGTCAGAACAAAGAAAAACATGACTGACTGTTACCGTGTTCTGGCGCAGAGAGAGAGGGACAGACAACAGCTCTATCTAAACACAAACATCCTGTGAACAGGAAATACGCAGACTCTGTGACTCACATAGCCTGCTCCCTTTTAAGGTGGAAGGGAAATATCCTAACAGGAACACCGTCCGCCATGTGGAAAACAAAGACAACTCTGTCTTTTTGCTTTCCAAAAGAGAATAAAGTGGGGTTTTCTTTTATGATCGTTGCCAGCCATTTATTTGAGGTTCTGCTACTTGCAAAAATGTGCCGCAGAGTTGGTGCATCTGTGTGTATATGGAGGGCAGGACAAGATTTGGGGGGTTTGGGGAGGAGAGGGAAGACTTCACGGGCATTAAGATGAACGTCATTGAGTTGTCGGGTTGGAAGGGATCCCAAGGGTTATCTAGTCCAACCCCCTGCAAGGCAGGAATCTCAGCGACAGAATCCCTGAGAGATGGCCATCCAACCTCTGCTTAAAAGCTTCCAAGGAAGGAGAGTCCTTCATCTCCCAAGGTCATTCGCTCCGCTGTCAAACAGCAATCACGGTCAGAAGCCTATTCTTGATGTTGGGTCGGAATCGCCCTTTTTGTAACTTGAAGCCCTGGGTTCAGGTCCTGCCTTCTGGGGCAGCAGAAAACCTTCCAAGAGGCAGTCCTTGAAGTGTTTGAAGACACTGGCTCTCGTCCTGCCTCCCAGACTGCTTTTCTCCAGGCTTATCCTGACCCGACTCCCTCGACCATTCCTAATAAGGCTTCAGTAATTCTCTCTCAAACAGCCAGAAAGTTGGTGATTAACATGCTCATCCTCTGTGTAGAAATTCAAGGGTCTCAAATATAGAATAGGTAAAGGTAAAGGGACCCCTGACCGTTAGGTCCAGTCGTAGCTGACTCTGGGGTTGCGGCGCTCATCTCGCTTTACTGGCCGTGGGAGCCGGCGTACAGCTTCCGGGTCATGTGGCCAGCATGACTAAGCCGCTTCTGGCGAACCGGAGCAGCACGCGGAAACGGCGTTTACCTTCCCGCCGGAGCGGTACCTATTTATCTACTTGCACTTTGACATGCTTTTGAACTGCTAGGTTGGCAGGAGCAGGGAGCTCACCCTGTCGCGGGGATTCGAACCGCAGTGTTCTGCGCAGTAGGAGGAGCAGAAGGTCAATTGACGCTGGTACCATGCTAATGCCGGGCTGTGCCTGTGCAGCCAACTCATGCCCAACACTATGGGCGTGTCTGACAGATGTGTGACATTGAAGCTGATGACTTCCCGGTGATTTCCAATTCGCATCACCATTGGCGGCGTTTGCTGCACCACCTCTCCCCCCAGCAATTCTCTTCCATCGACTGTGACTACTTTCAGGGGCATCGTGGCTGGCAGGAGCGCTATGCTATGTTGCTTGATGAAATCCACTCCTATAAAGTCTGCATTGCTACCAGAGTCAATGGTGATAGGGACTTCCATGGTGAGTCCATTGGGAAGCTGGAGTGATGCGGTGAGCTGCACCACTGGTTTGGGTGGGAGGGGGTCTGTGGGCTGTAAGATTCCTGGGGACTGCTTCACTGACTCGTCTGGCTGGCCCCCAGTGCCTGCGCTTCCAGCCAGACTCAGTCGTTTCCCTGCTGTGGCTCTCTCAGCTGAACTGCTTCTGTCACTGTCGCTGAGGCTGCAGTGTGCTTGTGGAGCCTCTGGGGACACTCTTTCGCCATGTGCTGAGCACTTTCGCAGATGTAACACTTCCTGTTCCCTCTAGGAGGCTTCGCCTTGACTGCTCCTGGTGTTTGGGCTCTGGTTGCTGTCTGAGCCCTGGCACCACCTATCTCCATCGGCTCTTCACCCCCTCCCAGTGGAGGCGTGGACTGGGCGCGCGCTGTCTCTCTGGGAAAGAAAGGAGGTGATCTAGTTGGCGTGCGTCCCCAACGTCCTTCATCCTTGCTCCAAGGATGTTCCTCCAGCCGCACTCCAATCGCCAGCGCCCTCTGGACGACTTCCTTAGTGGTCTGGGGTCTCTCCCCCCTTGCAATTTCGTCTTTCACAGCCCCGTTCAACCCCTCCCAGAACAGATCCCGGACGGCAGCTGAGTCTTTTCCCCATCCCAGCGCGTTGACCAATGCAAAAAAGCGGGAGTGATATCGCCTTACAGTGGCTCTGCCTTGTTTCAATCCATGTATCTCCTTTCTGGCGACATCAACATCTACCGCTGATAAAAAACAAGCGTCCATCGCCTTAATGAAGGCATCCGCATTTCGGAGGGCTGGGTCATTATCTCGCCACAGATTGCGCAACCACGCTTTAGCTTCTCCATGGAGATGAGTTAGTATGAAGCCTACTTTCTCCTGCTCATCTGTAAAGTCCTTCTCCAGCAACTTAAGTGCAAAAATCACGTCTGCTCTGAAGTTAGGATACTGCTGCAGACTCCCATCGAAATGAGACACGAGGCTGCCTCCCCTCTTTCCTAGACCAATCCCCTCTGGTCTGGCACCCGGTAGCCCCTGTTTAGTCAACATTTCCAACCTGGTTTGCAGATCCCGGCAGGCAGCGGCTGCTTCGTCTTCTCTCTTTCTGGATGCTAATATTTCCACGTTAAGCCTTGTCACTGCGTCTTGCAGGGCTGCCATTTGTTCTTCGGTAGTCATCCTGTCCTGCTTTCGTGAGCTCGCGAAGCACCAATCTTCGCCCCTCGCTGCACCCACTCACATTGCGAGGTTTTAAGGAGACGGGACTTACTGTCAGAGCTGCCTCTAGGTCCCAGCTCACAGAGGACCAATGCTAGGCTGTCGTAATGTACAAAAGTCTTTATTGAAGTTCCGTTTCCATTTCAAAGCCACAGCGTGCAGCCCTACGTCTTAGATCCTAGATCGGCGAAGTCCCGTCTGAGTCCCCTCCCCTCTGACACCAGTTTAAGATCCTAGCCCTGCTCCACCTTTTCCGCTGCTCTCTCCTCCTCTGGGTCCTCCTGCCCGCTGGGGCATTGCCCTTTCTGGACTCTTCCGATGCTGAGTCGCTTAGCTCCTCCCCCTTCCTCCGGCGGGCTTTAGGACCCGGTTCCCAATCCTCATTCTCTGCTGTCCCGCGCTCCTGTACATTTGAACTTGCCTCTCGCGCCAAACCAGTGACCTTTCTCCTAACCGTTACACTACTTCTGTCACTGCTTCCCTCTTCCGGGATACTGGCCGGATCTGACCTCCCCTCCGTTGTCCGACTCTCCGATGGAGGCGTGGTCAGCCCTGCCTCGTCTTCTCTCCCTGGTGGGGAATGCACTGGCCCCGATACTTGGGATTCTACCCCCCCACTCTGCTCTGGTGGGGAAGCTGGTCCTGATTTCCAACTACTGCTCTGGGAGTCCCTGCTGCCCCCTTGCTCCTGGTGCATTCCCCTTGGGAACCCCCTACCCCTGGCCACTGGCGCCCCCTTCTGTGAATCTTCCGATTCGCTGGAGAGGCTCATGGAATCCCTTGGGCCACTGTCCTCTTCTCCTACGCTCCCCTCGGATTCTTCCCCTTCGCTCTCCATTTCCTCTCTTCCCTTTGCCTCTGCTCCTGAGCCCCTGACACCCACAAATAGCAAAGCGAAGTGTAATAAATCTAAACAAGGCAAAAGTGGTTGTTTTGGGGTCCATCTACACAGAAAGAAGAATCTTGGATGTCTCGTAGTTCAAGTCGTGTTCTTTGGTGTAAATGCACATTGACCCAGAAATCGCATCGTGTATGTTATGAAACCAAAATAACAAAACACCGTATTATTGCTTCCATTTGCATAGAAAGAAGACGAATAAGCTCTGATTGGGCTTATTTTCTATTGTTGCTTTTGGGGTTAGAATGCACATTCACCCAGAAACCACAAAGTGAAATATATGTTATCAGCCCAAATAAAGCATAGGTATTTTGATTCCAATCCAATAGAAAAGAGGACGAATAAGCTTTGATTGTGCTTTCGGTGTTCATTCACCTACAAATAGCAAAGTGAAGTGTAATATCTAAACAAGGCCAAAGTGGTTGTTTTGGGTTCCATTTACATAGATATTGGAATCTTGGATGTCACTTATATCAAGTTGTGTTCTTTGGTGTTAAGGCAACATCTACCCAGAAATCACAAAGTGTATGTAATGAGAACAAAATACCAAAACACCGTCTTTTCGCTTCCATATTCATAGAAAGAATACGAATAAGCTTTGATTGGTCTTATTTCAATTAGCATGGTGTTTTTTGGGTGTGCACCAGAATCACCCCTAACCGAACCAAAAAGGTGTTTTGGGTGCCATCTGCGTAAAAAGAAGATGATAAAAGTCTGATGGGGCTTATTTCCAATTGTTCCTTTTGGGGTTAGAATGCACATTCACCCAGAAACCACAAAGTGAAATATATGTTATCAGCCCAAATAAAGCGTAGGTATTTTGGTTCCAATCCAATAGAAAAGAGGGCGAATAAGCTTTGATTGTGCTTTCGGTGTTCATTCACCCACAAATAGCAAAGCGAAGTGTAATGTCTAAACAAGGCAAAAGTGGTTGTTTTGGGTTCCATCTACACAGAAAGAAGAATCTTGGATGTCGCGTATTTCAAGTCGTGTTCTTTGGTGTAAATGCACATTGACCCAGAAATCGCAAAGTTTATGTAATTAGACCAAAATAACAAAACACCGCCTTTCCGCTTCCATATGCATAGAAAGAAGACGAATAACCTCTGATTGGGCTTATTTCAATTCGCATGGTGTTTTTTGGGTGTGCACCAAAATCGCCCCCAACTCAAGCAAAAAGGTGTTTTGGGTTCTATCTACATAAAAGGAAGATGATAAAGCTTTGATTGGGCTGATTTCAAAATGTTGCTTTTGGGGTTAGAATGCACATTCACTCAAAAATCACAAAATATACGTTATCAGCCCAAATAAAGCATAGGTATATTGGTTCCAATCCAATAGAAAAGAGGACGAATAAGCTATGATTTTTCTTTCGTTGTTCATTCACCCACAAATAGCAAAGCGAAGTGTAATGTCTAAACAAGGCAAAAGTGGTTGTTTTGGGATACACAGAAAGAAGGATCTTGGATGTCGCGTATTTCAAGTCGTGTTCTTTGGTGTAGATGCACATTGACCCAGAAATCGCAGAGTGTATGTAATGAGACCAAAATAACAAAAAAAAAAACTCTTTTCGCTTCCATATGCATAGAAAAAAGACAAATCAACATTGATTGGGCTTATTTCAATTTGCATGGTGTTTTTTAGGTGTGCACCTAAATAGCAAATAGCAAAGCGAATTGTAATGTCTAAACAAGGCAAAAGTGGTTGTTTTGGGTTCCATCTACACAGAAAGAAGAATCTTGGATTTCACCTATTTCAAGTCGTGTTCTTTGGTGTAAATGCACATTGACCCAGAAATCGCAGTGTGTATGTAATGAGACCAAAATAACAAAACACCGTTGTCAGAGCTGCCCATGGTCCCAGCTCACAGAGGACCAACGCCAGGTCGTTGTTATATACAAAAGTCTTTATTGAAGTTCAGTCTCTATTTCAAAGCCGTGGCGCGCAACTCTACGTCTTAAACCCTAGACCGCCGAAGCTCCGCCTGAATCTCCTCCCCTCTGACACCAGTTTAAGACTCTAGCCCTGCTCCACCTCTTCCTCTGCTCTCTCCTCCTCTGGGTCCTCCTGTCCGCTGGGGCATTGCCCTTTTCTGGACTCTTCTGACGCTGAGTCCCCTGACTCCTCCCCCTGCCTCCGGCGGGCTTTAGGACCTGGTTCCCAATCCGGGTTCTCTGCTGTCCCGCGCGCCTGTACATTTGAAATTGGCTCTCGTGCCCACCCAGTGACCTTCCTCCTGACTGTGACACTGCTTCTGTCACTGCTTCCCTCTTCCGGGAGGCTAGCTGGACCTGACTTCCCCTCCGTTCCCTGACTCTCCGATGGAGGCGTGGTCAGCCCTGACTCATCTTCTCTCCTTGCTGGGGGAGACGCTGGCTCCGATACCTGGGACTCTTCCCCCCCACTGCGCTCTGGTGGGGAAGCTGGTCCTGATCTCCAACTGCTGCTCTGGGAGTCCCCGCTGGCCCCTTGCTTCTGGAGTGTCCCCCTTGGGACCCCCCTTGCCCTTGCCATTGGCGCCCCCTTCCGTGAACCTTCTGATTCGCTGGAGAGGCTCATGGAATCTCTCGGGCCACTGTCATCTTCTCCTACGCTGCCCTCAGATTCTTCCCCTTCGTTCTCCATTTCCTCTCTTCCCTGTGCCTCTGCTCCTGAGCCCCTGACATCCATCCCCCCCTCGAAGCCCCCCTTCCCCCCTCCCCCTCTTCTGGTGTGGGTTCCGGGTGCTCCAGTGTTGTGGGGGTGAGTGCAGGATACAGTTCTTCCCCCCTGGTGTGCAGCCAGCCTGCTGGATCCGGCCAGTCCGCAATGGGCTCGTAGACGTCAATCTCCTCTGCTTCCATTTCTCTGCAGGTGTGCTCGAACCCCGGATCCTCCCCCAACACGTCCATGTCCCCCTCTCCCCCTGTTGCCTCGGGTGACGCTGCGTGCGAGGGCCCGCTCGGCAGTTCCCTGCTCCACCCCACCTCTGGTTGATCTTCCCACCAATAAGAGCGGTCTGTGCCAAACCCTGAGATTGATCCCTCTGGGGAGCTAGTCTCTGGCGCCGTTTCCTCAGCTGATGAGAACCCCTGGAACGTGCTAGCTGAAAGGGTGGGTGTGAAAAGATATTCATCGAAATAATCTGCCGGCATAGGTCTGTGTGGGAAGAGTGCATGAAACTCGTCTTTGAGGTAGTGCTCCTCCACCGCATAGTAAGGCACCCACCTGTTGGCGCTGGCCGGGGTACCTTCCCTGGCTAGGAGATATTCTACCCCCTCTTCCCCCCATCTCGAGTCTAAAATCTCCGTGGCCTCATTGAGTGGTGCCGCCCTCGGTGACCCCCTCTTCGTGGGCTCCTCGCTGAGCGGGTCTGGTGCGGTCCCTGGCGCCTGAAACCTGTGGGGTCCCTTGTAGGGTGTGAGCACTGATCTATGAAAGACCGGGTGCATTCTGGAGCCCTCCGGGAGTGTCAACCGGAAGCCCACTGGATTGATCTGTGCCTCGACTTGGTAAGGCCCTAGCTGCTTGTGTCCGAGCTTCTTCTTAGCTAACGATCTGGCCAGCACTGCCTGGGCTGCTAACCAGACCCAGTCCCCCATCTGGATGTCTTCCCCAACTCTCCTGTGTTTGTCTGCCTGCATTTTGTAGGCGTGTTTTGCTAGCTCCAACTGCCGTCGGAGTTGCTCGTGGACCTCCTGTAACTCCACTGCCAAGGCCTCTGCTCCCTGTGGCTCCCCCACACTCTCTAATCCCGGGAAGGTTCTGGGATGCCGCCCATTGTTGGCGAAGAACGGTGTCACCCCCGTGGACACGTGCTTTGTGTTGTTGTAGGCAAACTCGGCCAGCGGTAGGTAGTCCACCCAGGTCGAGGGCTGTTGTCAGGGGCTCAGGAGCAGAGGCAAAGGGAAGATAGGAAATGGAGAGCGAAGGGGAAGAATCCGAGGGGAGCGTAGGAGAAGAGGACAGTGGCCCAAGGGATTCCATGAGCCTCTCCAGCGAATCGGAAGATTCACAGAAGGGAGCGCCAGTGGCCAGGGGTAGGGGGTTCCCAAGGGGAACGCCCCAGGAGCAAGGGGGCAGCAGGGACTCCCAGAGCAGTAGTTGGAAATCAGGACCAGCTTCCCCACCAGAGCAGAGTGGGGGGGGGGAGAATCCCAAGTATCGGGGCCAGTGCATTCCCCACCAGGGAGAGAAGACGAGGCAGGGCTGACCACGCCTCCATCGGAGAGTCGGACAACGGAGGGGAGGTCAGATCCGGCCAGTATCCCGGAAGAGGGAAGCAGTGACAGAAGTAGTGTAACGGTTAGGAGAAAGGTCACTGGTTTGGCGCGAGAGGCAAGTTCAAATGTACAAGAGCGCGGGACAGCAGAGAATGAGGATTGGAAACCGGGTCCTAAAGCCCGCCGGAGGCGGGGGGAGGAGCTAAGCGACTCAGCGTCAGAAGAGTCCAGAAAGGGCAATGCCCCAGCGGGCAGGAGGACCCAGAGGAGGAGAGAGCAGCGGAAAAGGTGGAGCAGGGCTAGGATCTTAAACTGGTGTCAGAGGGGAGGAGACTCAGACGGGACTTCGCCGATCTAGGGTCTAAGACGTAGGGCTGCACGCTGTGGCTTTGAAATGGAAACGGAACTTCAATAAAGACTTTTGTACATTACGACAGCCTAGCGTTGGTCCTCTGTGAGCTGGGACCTAGAGGCAGCTCTGACAGCTGTTGATTCGCGTTGCATCGCAGGTACTGCTGCATGATGGCGTTGACCCTCTCCGCTTGTCCGTTGGTCTGTGGGTGTCGTGCCGACGCTAAGTTGATCTTGACGTTCAGGATGCCCAGCAGCTTCTGCCAGAAGTTCGAGATGAACTGGTGACCCCGGTCGGACAGGATGGACCGCGGTAAGCCCTGCACTTTGAACACGTGGTCTATGAACAGTTTGGCGGTCTGTTCTGCTGTGGCCACCTTCGCGCAAGGAATGAAGTGCGCCATCTTGGTGAACATGTCTACGACCACGAGTACCGCTGTTTTGCCCCGCAAGCTGGGCAGATCTGTGACAAAGTCCAGGGCCACCCTCTCCCACGGTTCGAGCGGCGTCTGTAGCGGTTCCAGCAGTCCCGCCGGTGGCCTGTGTACTGGCTTGGCCCTTTGGCATGTGTCACACCTAGTGACGTAATCTGCGAATTCTCCCCTCATCTTGGGCCACCAAAAGTGTCTGGCTACTAATTCTGCCGTCTTGTCCTTGCCGAAGTGCCCGGCGCTGGGCGCATCGTGTAACTGCTGCAGCACTTTCGCGCGGAGGTCGTCTCCCGGCACGTAGAGGGCCCCTTTGCGGATGAGCAGCCCGTCGTGTATCTGGAACTCGTCGTCCTTCGCTGTGCCTCTTCGCACCTCCTCCATCTTGGATTGTGCGAACGAATCCGTCTGCAGCGCGCGACGTACCGCGTCCAGGTCCACGGTGGCTAAAGTGCATGCCCACGCTTTCGGTGCGAAAATGTGTTTGGCCGCCACCGGTGCCGCTTCCTCGACATACTGCGGCTTCCGGGATAGCGCATCCGCCATGACGTTGTCTCCCGGGATGTATTCTATCCTGAAGTCGAAATCCGCAAAGAACTCCGCCCAGCGGATGTGTCTCTGGTTCAGGAATCGCGCCGTGCGCCACTACTCCAGGTTCTTATGGTCCGTGCGGACCTGCACCGTGTGTTTGGCTCCGATGAGGAAGTGCCGCCACGCTTTGAAGGCTGCATGAATTGCCAGCAACTCCCTGTCCCAGATGGTGTACTTCTGCTCTGACTTGCTGAGTTTCCTGGAGTAGAAAGCACATGGCCTCCAGTCCCCTTGCGGGTCTCGCTGCAACAGGACTGCCCCCACGGCTCTGTCTGAAGCGTCCGTTTCAACCCTCATGGGTTTGCTGGGGTTTACGTGCAGCAGCTGCTCTTCGGACGCGAAGAGACGCTTGAGCGTCTGAAAGGACCGCTCCGCCTGCTCCGTCCAGATGAACTTCTTCTTCTTGGAGCTGAGGGTGTCCGCGATGGCCGCCATTTGCATGGCAAACCCCTTGATGAACTTGCGATAAAAGTTGGCAAAGCCGACAAACTTCTGGACCTCCTTCCGATTGCGCGGGCTCTTCCAGTCCAACACCAAGCGGACCTTGGCGCTGTCCATGGTGAGTCCCTTGTCGGACAGCTTGTAGCCCAGGAAATCCACCTCCGTCATGTCAAACTGGCACTTCTCCAGTTTGGCGTAAAGTCTGTGCTCCCGTAGTCTCTGCAGAACTTCCTTGACGTCCCTCTCGTGAGCCTCCTGCGATTCCGAGAAGATCAGAATGTCGTCCAGGAAGCAGACGCACTTCTTGTAGAGGAGTCCCGCTAACACGTGGTGCATGAAGGCCTGGAAACAGTGGGAGCCATTTTGCAAGCCAAACGGCATAACTCTGTATTCATAGGTGCCTAATGGCTAGTCAGGATGCAGTGTTCTGCGCAGTAGGAGGAGCAGAAGGTCAATTGACGCTGGTACCATGCTAATGCCGGGCTGTGCCTGTCCAGCCAACTCATGCCCAATACTATGGGCGTGTCTGACAGGTGGGTGACATTGAAGCTGATGACTTCGCGGTGATTTCCAATTTGCATCACCATTGGCGGTTTTTGCTGTACCACCTGTCCTCCCAGTAGCTCTCTGCCATCGACCGTGACGACGTTCAGGGGCATTGTGGCTGGTAAGAGCGCTATGCGATGTTGCGTGATGAAATCCACTCCTATAAAGTCTGCATTACTACCACAGTCAATGGTAATAGGGACTTCCATGGTGCATCCATTGGGGAGCTGGAGCGATGCGGTGAGTTGCACCACTGGTTTGGGCGGGAGGGGGTCTGTGGGCTGTAAAATCCCTGGGGACTGCTTCACTGACTCGCCTGGCTGGGCCCCAGTGCCTCTGTCTCCAGCCAGACTCCGTCGTTTCCCTGCAGCTGTTCCCCCTGCTGAGCTGCTCCTTTTACTGTTGCTGAGGCTGCAGTGTGCCTTTGGAGCCTCTGGGGACACTCTCTGGCCATGTGCTGAGCACTGTCGCAGATGTAGCACTTCCTGTTCCCTCTAGGAGCCTTCGCCTTGACTGCTCCTGGTGTTTGGGCTCTGGTTGCTGTCTGAGCCCTGGCACCACCTATCTCCATCGGCTCTTCTCCTCCCCCCAGAGGAGGCGTGGACTGCTGCGCGCGCTGTCTCTCTAGGTAGGAAAGGAGGTGTTCTGGATGGTGTGCTTTCCATACGTCCCTCATCCCTCCTCCAAGGGCGTTCTTCCAGGCGCACCCCTATTGCCAGCGCTTTTTGGATGACTTCTGAGGTGTTGTTGGGTCTCTCCCCCCTCGCCAGCTCATCTTTCACGCCCCCATTTAGCACCTCCCAGAACAGATCTCTGACTGCAGCTGAGTTCTTCTCCCAGCCCAGCGCATTTACTAACGCAAAAAAGCGGGAGTGATATTGCCTCACAGTGGCTTTGCCCTGTTTCAATCCATGCATTTCCCTCCTGGCAATGTCCACATCCACTGTAGATTTAAAACAAGCGTCCATAGCCTTAATAAAGGCATCTGAATTTTGGAGGGCGGGATCATTGTCACGCCAAAGATTGCACAGCCACACTTTCGCTTCCCTGTGCAGATGAGTTATTATGAAGCCTACTTTCTCCTCCTCATCTCTAAAGTCTTTCCGAAGCAAATTGAGAGCGAACACTATGTCTACTCTGAAGTTAGGATACTGCTGCAGGTTCCCGTCGAAATGGGCTACGATGCTGCCCCCCTTTTCCCGAGGCCAACTCCCTCTGGCTTAGGTCCTGGCAGTCCCTCCTTGCCCAAACGTTCCCACCTGGTCTGCAGATCCTGGCAAATCACTAGTGCTTCGTCCTCTCTCTTCCTGGATGCTCCTATCTCCATGGAAAGCCTCGTGACTGCGTCTTGCAGCTGTTTTACTTTCTCCTCTGTAGTCATCTTTGCCGATCTTCGTGAGCTCGCAAAACACTGAGTTTTGCCCCCCCCCCCCCGCTGCGCCCATTCACGCTGCGAGGGTTTATTTTCTTAGGGAGATGGAGCTTACTGTCAGAGCTGCCCAAGGTCCCAGCTCACAGAGGACCAACGCCAGGTCGTTGTTATATACAAAAGTCTTTATTGAAGTTCAGTCTCTACTTCAAAGCCGTGGCGCGCAGCTCTACGTCTTAAACCCTAGACCGCCGAAGCTCCGTCTGAATCTCCTCCCCTCTGACACCAGTTTAAGACTCTAGCCCTGCTCCACCTCTTCCTCTGCTCTCTCCTCCTCTGGGTCCTCCTGTCCGCTGGGGCATTCCCCTTTCTGGACTCTTCTGACGCTGAGTCCCCTGACTCCCCCCCCTGCCTCCGGCGGGCTTTAGGACCAGGTTCCCAATCTGGGTTCTCTGCTGTCCCGCGCGCCTGTACATTTGAACTTGGCGCTCGCGCCCACCCAGTGACCTTCCTCCTGACCGTGACACTGCTTCTGTCACTGCTTCCCTCTTCCGGGAGGCTAGCTGGATCTGACCTCCCCTCCGTTCCCTGACTCTCCGATGGAGGCGTGGTCAGCCCTGACTCATCTTCTCTCCCTGCTGGGGGAGACGCTGGTCCCGATACCTGGGGCTCTTCCCCCCCACTGTGCTCTGGTGGGGAAGCTGGTCCTGATCTCCAACTGCTGCTCTGGGAGTCCCCGCTGGCCCCTTGCTTCTGGAGTGTCCCCCTTGGGACCCCCCTTGTCCTGGCCACCGGCGCCCCCTTCTGTGAATCTTCTGATTCACTGGAGAGGCTCATGGAATCTCTCGGGCCACTGTCATCTTCTCCTAAGCTGCCCTCAGATTCTTCCCCTTCGCTCTCCATTTCCTCTCTTCCCTGTGCCTCTGCTCCTGAGCCCCTGACAGTATGTAATGAGACCAAAATAACAAAAAACCGTCTTTTCGCTTCCATATGCATAGAAAGACGACGAATAAACATTGATTGGGCTTATTTCAATTCGCATGGTGTTTTTTAGGTGTGCACCAAAATCACCCCCAACCCAAGCAAAAAGGTGTTTTGGTGTAATAAATCTAATCAAGGCAAAAGTGGTTGTTTTGGGTTCCATCTACACAGAAAGAAGAATCTTGGATGTCTCGTATTTCAAGTCGTGTTCTTTGGTGAAAATGCACATTGACCCAGAAATCGCATCGTGTATGTAATGAAACCAAAATAACAAAACACCGTATTATTGCTTCCATTTGCATAGAAAGAAGACGAATAAGATCTTATTGGGCTTATTTCAATTCGCATGGTGTTTTTTAGGTGTGCACCAAAATCGCCCCCAACCCAAGCAAAAAGGTGTTTTGGGTTCTATCTACATAAAAGGAAGATGATAAAGCTATGATTGGGCTTATTTCAAAATGTTGCTTTTGGGGTTAGAATGCACATTCATCCAGAAACCACAAAGTGCAATATATGTTATCAGCCCAAATAAAGCATAGGTATTTTGGTTCCAATCCAATAGAAAAGAGGATGAATAAGCTATGATTTTTCTTTCGTTGTTCATTCACCCACAAATAGCAAAGCGAAGTGTAATGTCTAAACAAGGCCAAAGTGGTTGTTTTGGATTCCATCTACACAGAAAGAAGAATCTTGGATTTCGCGTATTTCAAGTCGTGTTCTTTGGTGTAAATGCACATTCACCCAGAAATCGCAGAGTGTATGTAATGAGAACAAAATAACAAAACAACGTCTTTTCGCTTCCATATGCATAGAAAGAAGACAAATAAGATCTTATTGGGCTTATTTCAATTCGCATGTGTCAGGGGCTCAGGAGCAGAGACACAGGGGAGAGAGGAAACGGAGAGCGAAGGGGAGGAATCTGAGGGCAGCGTAGGGGAGTATGACAGTGGCCCAAGAGATTCCATGAGCTTCTCCAGCGATTCAGAAGATTCCCAGAGGGGGGCGCCGATGGCCAGGGCAAGGGGGGTCCCAGGCGGGACACACCAGAAGCAAGGGGCCAGCGGGGACTCCCAAAGCAGCAGCGGGAAATCAGGACCAGTTCCCCCACCAGAGCAGAGTGGGGGGGAAGAGTCCCACCAATCAGGGCCAGCGTCTCCTCCAGTAGGGAGAGAAGATGAGTCAAGGCTGACCACGCCTCTATCGCAGAGTGAGGGAACGGAGGGGAAGTCAGGTCCAGCTACCCACCCCGAGGGGGGAAGCAGTGACAGGAGCAGTGAAACGGTCAGGAGAAAGGTTGCCGGCTGGGCGCGCGCACCAAGTTCCAATGTACAGGCGCGCGGGACAGCAGGAAACCCGGATTGGGAACCAGGTCCTAAAGCCCGCCGGAGGGAGGGGGAAGACTCAGGGGACTCAGCGTCAGAAGAGTCTAGAAAGGGGAAGACCTCAGCGGACAAGCGCGCCCAGAGGAGGAAAGAGCAAAGGAAGAGGTGGAGCAAGGCTAGAGTCTTAAGCTGGTGTCTGGGGGGAGGAGATTCAGACGGAGCTTCAGCTGCGCGCCGCGGCTTTGAAATGGAAACTGAACTTCAATAAAGACTTTTGTATATAACAAGAACTGGCGTTGGGCCTTTGTGAGCTGGGACCTCGGGCAGCTCTGACAGCATGGTATTTTTTGGGTGTGCAGCAAAATCGCCACCAACCCAAGCAAAAGGTATTTTGGGTTCTATCCACATAAAAGGAAAATGATAAAGCTATGATTGGGCTTATTTCAAAATGTTGCTTTTGGGGTTAGAATGCACATTCACCCAAAAATCACAAAGTGAAATATATGTTATCATCGCAAATAAAGCATAGTTATTTTGGTTCCAATCCAATAGAAAAGAGGACGAATAAGCTTTGATTTTTCTTTCATTGTTCATTCACCCACAAATAGCAAAGCGAAGTGTAATAAATCTAAACAAGGCAAAAGTGGTTGTTTTGGGTTCCATCTACACAGAAAGAAGAATCTTGGATGTCTCGTATTTCAAGTCGTGTTCTTTGGTGTAAATGCACATTGACCCAGAAATCGCATCGTGTATGTTATGAAACCAAAATAACAAAACACCGTATTTTCGCTTCCATTTGCATAGAAAGAAAATGAATAAGCTCTGATTGGGCTTATTTCCTATTGTTCATTTTGGGGTTAGAATGCACATTCACCCAGAAACCACAAAGTGAAATATATGTTATCAGCCCAAATAAAGCATAGGTATTTTGGTTCCAATCCAATAGAAAAGAGGACGAATAAGCTTTGATTGTGCTTTCGGTGTTCATTCACCCACAAATAGCAAAGCGAAGTGTAAATCTAAACAAGGCCAAAGTGGTTGTTTTGGGTTCCATTTACATAGAAAGAGGAATCTTGGATGTCACTTATTTTAAGTTGTGTTCTTTGGTGTTAAGGCAACATCGACCCAGAAATCACAAAGTTTATGTAATGAGAACAAAATACCAAAACACCGTCTTTTTGATTCCATATGCATAGAAAGAAGATGAATAAGCTTTGATTGGTCTTATTTCAATTAGCATGGTGTTTTTTGGGTGTGCACCAGAATCACCCCTAACCGAATCAAAAAGGTGTTTTGGGTTCCATCTGCGTAAAAAGAAGATGATAAAGCTCTGATTGGGCTTATTTCAAATTGCGGTTTTTCGGGTTAGAATGCACATTCACCCAAAAATCACAAAGTGAAATATACGTTGTGGTTCGAGGACCCGACCACCGCGACGTGAAAAGAAGACATAGGGACACGTGATATAAGGTTAATGGGCTAGAAAAGGCCACAACTTTATTGATTACAGCAATGAAAAGGTATTGGCTTAGGCATTGTATCGCGAAACAAGTGGCTTTATTCACCAGGGGTTCATCACCTTTTGATGCTGTCAGGGACGCAGCGGGAGCGCAGGGAGGGGAGGAGATGGAGAGCGAGGGGGAGCAATCCGAGGGCAGCATAGGAGAAGATGACAGCAGCCCGAGAGATTCCATGAGCCTCTCCAGCGAATCAGAAGATTCACAGAAGGGGGCGCCAATGGCCAGGGCAAGGGGGGCCCCAAGGGGGACACCCCAGAAGCAAGGGGCCAGCAGGGACTCCCAGAGCAGCAGTTGGAAATCAGGACCAGCTTCCCCACCAGAGCGTAGTGGGGGGGAGGAGTCCCAGGTATCAGGGCCAACGTATTCACCACCAGCGAGAGAAGATGAGTCAGGGTTGACCACGCCTCCATCGGAGAGCGAGGGAACGGTCAAGAGGAAGGTTGCCAGCTGGGCGCGTGCGACAAGTTCAAATGTACAGGCGAGCGGCACAGCAGGTAGCCCGGATAGGGAACCAGGTCCTAAAGCCCGCCGGAAGGAGGGGCAAGAATCAGGGGGGTCAGCGTCAGAAGAGTCCAGAAAGGATGAAACCCCAGCGGGCAGGAGGGCCCAGAGGAGGAAGGAGCTAAGGAAGAGGTGGAGCAAGGCTAGAGTCTTAAACTGGTGTGGAAGGGGCGGAGACTCAGACGGGACTTCGCCGGTCTAGGCTCTAAGACGTAGAGTTGCACGCTGCGGCTTTGAAATGGCAATGGAACTTCAATAAAGACTTTTGCACTTAACTACAGCCGGGCGTTGGTCCTTTGTGAGCTGGGACCTAGGGGCGGCTCTGACAGATGCTAATCCAACTATAGGCTCTCCCCTGCTGTCACCGAGGGTCGTGCCATGGCCTCCCGCCAAGCAGGCATCGGACAGAATACACGACCGCCAGATTCCTTTAACGGAATACCCCTAAACATTGAAGGCATAGGCGATGGCCACACCTAGCACTTCGACACACCACAGCACATTATTCCAATGCCTAACCTACCCACCAATACCACAAAAGTTGTGACGATTGCTACGAGGTAGGCGAAAAAACCAAAAAGCCTAATGCCAAATGGAAAAACTCCTACCATAGCAAGGTCCATAGCAAGGCCAATGACCTAAGCCCTAACTCAATGGGAGTGGAGGGTGGGTGACTCGCACAGGACGATGAAGAGAAATGAGGCCGGGGAGAGGCTGACGCTGCAGCATCAAGGCTGCTGGACACGCCCCCCCACGGCACCTGGTTGGACGGCCACCGGGGGGGGCGTGAGCGGTGTTCAGGCTCCCACCCACAACCACTCCCCTCTCTTTCAGGGAGGAGAGTCTTTGTGGTTCGAGGACCCGACCACCGCGACGTGAAAAGAAGACACAGGGACACGTGATATAAGGTTAATGGGCTAGAAAAGGCCACAACTTAATGGGCTAGAAAAGGCCACCCCTGCTGTCACCAAGGGTCGTGCCATGGCCTCCCGCCAAGCAGGCATCGGACAGAATACACGACCGCCAGATTCCTTTAACGGAATACCCCTAAACATTGAAGGCATAGACGATGGCCACACCTAGCACTTCGACACACCACAGCACATTATTCCAATGCCTAACCGCCACCCGAGCCAAAAGGCTCGCCGCCAATACCCTCAAAGCTGTAACCAATCCCAGATGCATTTGCTGACACTAGCTAACCAACTGTCGTTCCCCAGATCCGATAGGTGGACACCGTCCACCTATCTTGGTCGCCGATCCGGATACAGTCATGATAAATGACTCGGCCATACAAAAAGTGCACCCAACGGGCTATTGCACGATTTAAGAGTTTCCTGGATTTTTCAATGGCCATACAGTTCTGCACACTGCGTCACACAATTCTCTTCAGGAAGGAGGACCAGAACACCGTTGTTCCAGGACACAAGGCAGCCACCTCATCCAAATCTCTCTTTATGTGCCACGACAAGTCCACACTTCTTCTGCTGATAAGGATGTCAGGAGGGCCAAACGCGGCAACTCTCCCTCTCAACAATGGCATAAGCAATGCCTCGTCACAAAAACCAGGAAACTCGCACTCCAGATGGCTGCCAGGAGGGCCAAACGTGGCAACTCTCCCTCTCAGCAATGGCATAAGCAATGCCTCGTCACGAAAACCAGGAAACTCGCACTCCAGATGGCTGCCAGGAGGGCCAAACGTGGCAACTCTCCCTCTCAGCAATGGCATAAGCAATGCCTCGTCACGAAAACCAGGAAACTCGCACTCCAGATGGCTGCCAGGAGGGCCAAACGTGGCAACTCTCCCTCTCAGCAATGGCATAAGCAATGCCTCGTCACGAAAACCAGGAAACTCGCACTCCAGGTGGCTGTCAGGAGGGCCAAACGTGGCAACTCTCCCTCTCAGCAATGGCATAAGCAATGCCTCGTCACGAAAACCAGGAAACTCGCACTCCAGGTGGCTGTCAGGAGGGCCAAACGTGGCAACTCTCCCTCTCAGCAATGGCATAAGCAATGCCTCATCTCGAAAACCAGGAAACTCACACTCCAGGTGGCTATCCGAGGTTAGGGGTGAGGCCACAGCTAACTGACCGTACGTGGGCCAATGGACTATACCATGGCCACAAATCCAGACACTTCTGAGAACGGCTGAAAATAAAGGAGAGAGAAGAAAAAGAAAAGAAAATTATGGATAAGTAGAGGTAAAGGAGCAGGGCGCATTCTAACGAATGTAGCCTTTATAAGCGTCGGATTCCACCGGCCCATTTCCTTAATCTTATCCACTAGCAGGCCCAAGCGTGCAGCTGTTGAGGCGGCGCCAAACCTAAATGAGTGTGCTGCATAATCCTGGGAAGATGAACCACAGGCATCAATAACTTTGCGGAGTGCCCTTGTGAATTGGTGTCTCAACAAAGGTGACCCATCCTCGTGAACCAGGACCGGGCCAGGACCGGGCAGTCTGAGGTAAAGGTACCATCTAGTGTCTTTGACCGGGCATGGGCCCCGCTGCGCTGAAGCTGTAAGTTTTACGAGGGAACCCCTACCTGCCTGGTCCGTTTGGGATTGACGTATGCGCACAGTCATGCTAGCTTCGGTCAACTGCAGTTCCTCCCACTTGCGTTAACCTCGGCTACCACTTCACCAACCCTCAAGGCGCCAAAGAAGGCGATCGCATATGCTGCGGAAAAGAGGGGGGCCTCGAACTTGGCCCAGCAGATTGACCTAAGCTTTGTGCGTATCTGAGATAGCAGCCCGTAAGAAATTGGCTTACGGCTCTAGGGGGGTTGTAGCCTGCCCCAAACCTCAATAGCTCTGCGGATCAGGAAGTCACTGCACAGGTCACAGGAAAACATGGCTCTAGCAAAGAAGCTGATGGCGACTACGTGTGTCTTTAAAGTCTTGGGGTCCCGTCCCAAATCGTCAAGATGGGAAAGGTATTGCAGAATGTAATCCGTGGTGGGTGGCATGCTAGGCAAAAGCCCCAATATCCCTGACCTGAAGCCCATGAGCTCCAGGTGCTAGCCACCGGAAGCGAGACATCTGAGAGCGAGACCCTTAGGGTAAGAAAGGTTGTGGATTAATCTAAACTCACCATGGGTCTTTTTGGGTACAATACCAAGGGGCGAGATATGCAGGTTTGGGATAGGGGGGTGTACGAATGGACCAGCCACCCTCCCTGCGGCCACTTCCTTAGCTATTTTCTTTTTCTGCAACCTCAAGCCTTTACTGACATCTGATGCCCTTACTGACATCTGGTTAGGGGAAATCCTTTGCAATTAAAGAGTCGGTTACTGGTATTCTGAAACCCTCCGACAAAACCCTTCCAACGAAAGGATGCTGCGCTTCCATCTGGATAGCTAGACCAGAGGTTGCGGAGAGGAGGGAGCTGGATCAGTGAAAATGCTAGACCCGGAGGGTCCCTATAGTCTGTTCCCTGCTGCGGGGCTCCTCTGGAGCTAGAATGGTGGAACCCCCGACCTCCCTGAAAGGGCTGCTTCTCTTTGTAACACACTGCAGCTGGGTGTACCCCTGCACACCTCTTGCATTCGTGTGGATACTTACCAGACTGCCTTGGCATGACCCCTTATTGAATTTCCAACACACCTTGCGCTTTGGCTCCCTTTTTAAGTCCGGCTTACCCATGCGATGAGAATCTAATGGTTTCTTCTCAACATACGGGATGACCGCCACCAACCAGATGCCCTTTTCAAATTGATCCCAGCGTGCTAGGCGGGATCCTGGAAGCCTTCCTTCAGAACTTTTATCATAGCTAACGGTGGCGGCCCCCCATAAGGCACATAGGCTGTTCTGACTCTTCTTCCGTGTTGCCCATTTTCAATTTGCTCTTCTTACAAACGTGCTTCTTCTTGGTGCGTCTTTTGCCTGACAGTTTGTCCTCCTCAGCTGTCTGAAGTTCCCCCTCCAGCTGCTGTTCCTCCTCACCGGCTGACGAGGTGCCCAATTCTGGAAGCTGGACCCAGGGCTGCTTATTCTGCGAAGGACTAGAAGAACTGGACACAACAGGGTTATTGACACAGGCCGGCGGCCTCCTCGCAGGCGACCCAATGCAGTTCTGAGGACCAGATGATGCCGAGTGAGCCCGAGACCTAGTTTGCACTGCTGCAGTTACTGTCCAAGAGCATATCAGGGGTAGCAGTGGAGGGCATGGGGTTAGGGGATTGATTGGAAAAAAGCTGCTCATAATCATCAATGAACAATCTAAATGCATTTAGGCAGTGTGAAATAGGTTATTATCCCGTCCATGTGGCACCCCCGATGAATTACGGCTATTGGCACCCATGCAGCCTGAGGTGTGAGCTGATTCCGTTGCAGGGCGCTTCCTCTTAGGCGCCATGGATAACATGCTAAAGGTACTGCCACAAACACGAGCCACTGCTTACAAGCAGTTGTACAGGGACATGTCATTGATTCTGGAACAAATATACTAATTAATGATTGTTTTACTTATAATAAACAATGATTCCCAAGCATTATCAGCCCCATGCTCTAACCAGTTGAACTATCCAGGCTCTCTAGAATTGTGTGGGACCCCATGGGTCATTTAGTCCAACCCCTTGGGATGCAGGAATATGCAGTTTTCCATACAGGGATCGAACCTGCAACCTTGGCATTATTGTCACCATGATCTAAGCAACTGAGGGTTCTGAAATATATGTCAATTATTTATTATTAATTTTATTTTTATTTTTATTAGTTTTATTTGTCTATTTATATATTTATCTTTAGATTTACTTAATTAATTAATCAATTTAATCTTGGTATGTGATGCCATTCCACTTATTCTCTTTATTTATTTTTTATTATATATTATTATTAATATTCTTTATTTTAATGTTTTATTTTAATATTATTATTATTATTATCATTCTATTATCATTTATCTATTATTTATTTATTTATTGTTCTCATTATTTATTGTTATTGTTATTTACTAGAATCTAATCCAATTATTTGTTCAATCAATTACCACTGTAAGTAGAATTAATTACCGATACTATCAATTGTCTACCGTAAGTGACGATGATATGAAATAATTATTCATCACTTGACTGTTCTGTTTGTATATGTCTATAAATTTATTTGACACCAAACAAATGGGTCAGGTGGATAGACCTGCCTCCTGAGGAGCAACTCACAAGCATGTAGTGATGAAACAATAGGAACAGCAGAGCAACGCAGCCCCCATACTGCAATCAAATGGAATCAAAGAAAATCGCTCTCAGGGAAATGTCCCTTAACTAACACTTTGCAAAACAAAAGGTAATGCTGGAGGCCCAGCAGAAGGAAAATGCTGCCAAAAACAATGTTTCCTTGAGTTGACTATTAACGCTTGGCTATATAAATTCTTAACATCAGCTGAATTAACTACACTGTGCAAATTCCATGCAATAGTATGCTCAGAACGTACTTCCTTATTAATTTATGTATCTGTTAGTCAATATACAATTCAGGCAGATGCACACAATCAATTATATAGAGCTGCTTCCTCAGGTAAAACTCCTAGTGATTTAGAGGGATGGTACCATAGAACAATCAGAGAACAACAGACACAGGAACTGCTATCAAATGAAAATGTAGGAAAAATACACTTAAGGAGATGGTCCTTCTACCAGCTTTTCGGCAGAACAGTGAGCCTTTTAAATCAATCAATAAATAAAATCTCATTCAATCCTCTGCAATGCAGGAATACGCACAGTGTCCCATACAGAATAAGCTATACGTCACTTAAATGCACCGCTTGTATTTATTTATATTTATTAAATCACAACCCAGCAAGAGTTCAAGCAGCAGCGCTCAGCTAGTTGTTAGCACCTGGCTCCAAGAAACAGACCCATACACAAAGAAACCTCAACTGCAGTCAGACAGAATTGGAAGATAATTGCCTACAATTAAATGTTGCCCCTTTTAAATGATAGGCAAATCTAGGTGCATAGCAACACCAAGTAATCAGAATTGAAAATAACTGCTTACTAGGAAATGCCCAGAAGCTGCAGCCAAATTAAGAGAAAAGGAAATCAACAAGATTCCAGGCCCACACCAATGGCCCTCTGAAAAGGAGGGGTGAGGTTGCTCTTAAGGGGAATATTTGACTACTGGGAAAACGTCTACCAAACAAAGGAAACTTTGCCAAACAAAGAAAAGTAAATCTTTGCCCACAAGGTCAGCTCCATGAGAGTGCTTAAACAGACAAAAGACTGCAAATGGTCAAACTGCTGGTTAGTTAAGCTGACAATGCAACTACAGCTGCTGAACTGCCAGGTGCTTAAAGACAATGCCTAACAAACTGCTGGTCACTCAGAGAGCAATCAAGCCTGCAGGCAAGCAAGTTGAAAAACCTGTCTGGTAAACTGTGATGACTCAGGCCAGAAGCAAAGGGAACTCTGAAAGGGTGGGGGTGCTGGGAGGGAGGAGGGGTGAAGGGAGGAGAAGAAAAGCCTGGGGGGGAGTTGGGGGGGAGGAGGGGGTAAAATGAACATGCCGGGCAAGGAAAAGTTTAGAAGAAAAGGAAAATAGCTGTCCTTTACAGTGAGCCAAAATGAAGTGGAAATATAAACCGCAACCTGTTTTGTTTTGTTTTGTTTTGTTTTGTTTTGTTTTGTTTTGTTTTGTTTTGTTTTGTTTTGTTTTGTTTTGTTTTGTTTTGTTTTGTTTTGTTTTGTTTTGTTTTGTTTTGTTTTGTTTTGTTTTGTTTTGTTTAAAAGCGGTTTTCTTTAGGGACCCTGTACTGGCAAGTGAAGCCAATGACAAGAACCAGGCAAAGGTACACCTTCAAAGGTTCTAAACATATAAATGTACAATGCTGAGGAATGGTTCCCTGGTCAGAAACCCTGAATTGTCCCCCCCAAGCCCTGCCTTATTTCTTCCCCCAAACGCCAAGCGAAAAGGTGTGGCGGCTTAGATAAAGTAAGAGGGGTGAGGTTTAAATGCACAGTCTATTCTAAGCCCCAGCATCATTTAAAATTTCAGAGGGGGCTCCCGATTTAAGTGGTACCAATGGATGGCAGGGTAAATCAAACCCACACTAAAAGAGTAATAAATCAACAAACGGCAGGCACAAACACACGCTGCCAGCACACACACACACGACTTAAAATTAGAGAGGAACAGTCAAGGGCAAGGGAGGGGGGAAAACGTACAAGCACCCTGGCCAACAAATTAAAATGTAAGGCAAACCCAAAGGCAAACACACTCAGTCACCCAGACCAGCCAGGCAATCGGATGGGCAAGGGCAATAGAGGGGAAAAAACATACATGCACACTGGCCAAAATTAAAATAAAACGCACAGCCACAAAGGCAGAGGCCAGGGAAGGAAAGTGAGGAGACAAGGGAGATAGTAAGATGGCATTCACACTCAGACCTCGCTGGTGGTGGAGTGACCATGTGCTGGGCAAAGGAACAAGCTGCAGCTTAAGAAAGGTAATTCGCACTTAAAAACACCCAAACAAATCCAGCACCAGGAGTGGGGGGAAATAAAAGGTTAAATGTAGGTTTTTACACAGAAAAGAGGACACAGCAAGACAGCAAGGCAAACTTGGGTGCGTAGGTTTTTAAAAGCAGTAAAGCAATGAGCGCACGCAAGCCTCCTAAATTTAAAAAGGCAAGCCAGGAACCAGACAGCCTCCACACACACAAACACCCCCCCCCCCGACTCCAAACCTCGTGGCTGAGCTCTTCCCTACGATGACTCCTCACTCGCACAGGACGACGAAGAGAAATGAGGCCGGGGAGAGGCTGACGCTGCAGCATCAAGGCTGCTGAACACGCCCCCCCCCCACGGAACCTGGTTGGAACCTGGTTGAACCTGGTTGTTTTGGGTTCCATCTACATAGAAAGAGGAATATTGGATGTCACTTATATCAAGTTGTGTTCTTTGGTGTTAAGGCAACATCGACCCAGAAATCACAAAGTGCATGTAATGAGACCAAAATACCAAAACACCGTCTTCTCGCTTCCATATGCATAGAAAGAAAACAAATAAACTTTGATTGGGCTTATTTCAATTAGCATGGTGTTTTTTGGGTGTGCACCAGAATCGTCCCTAACCAAATCAAAAAGGTGTTTTGGGTTCCATCTGCGTAAAAAGAAGATGATAAAGCTCTGATTGGGCTGATTTCAAATTGCGGTTTTTCGGGTTAGAATGAACATTCACCCAAAATTCGCAGAGTGAAATGTTTGCTATCAGCCCAAATAAAGCATAGGTATTTTGGTTCCAATCCAATAGAAAAGAGGACGAATAAGCTTTGATTTTTCTTTCGTTGTTCATTCACCCACAAATAGCAAAGTGAAGTGTAATAAATCTAAACAAGGCAAAAGTGGTTGTTTTGGGTTCCATCTACACAGAAAGAAGAATCTTGGATGTCGCGTATTTCAAGTCGTGTTCTTTGGTGTAAATGCACATTCACCCAGAAATCGCAGAGTGTATGTAATGAGAACAAAATAACAAAACACAGTCTTTTCGCTTCCATATGCATAGAAAGAAGACGAATAAGATCTTATTGGGCTTATTTCAATTCTCATGGTGTTTTTTGGGTGTGCAGCAAAATCGCCCCAACCCAAGCAAAAAGGTGTTTTGGGTTCTATCTACATAAAAGGAAGATGATAAAGCTTTGATTGGGCTTATTTCAAAATGTTGCTTTTGGGGTTAGAATGCACATTCACCCAAAAATCACAAAGTGAAATATACGTTATCAGCCCAAATAAAGCGTAGGTATTTTGGTTCCAGTCCAATAGAAAAGAGGACAAATAAGCTTTGATTTTTCTTTCATTGTTCATTCACCCACAAATAGCAAAGCGAAGTGTAATGTCTAAACAAGGCAAAAGTGGTTGTTTTGGGTTCCATCTACATAGAAAGAGGAATCTTGGATGTCACTTATTTCAAGTTGTGATCTTTGGTGTTGTCAGGGACGCAGCGGGAGCGCAGGGAGGGGAGGAGATGGAGAGCGAGGGGGAGCAATCCGAGGGCAGCGTAGGAGAAGATGACAGCAGCCCGAGAGATTCCATGAGCCTCTCCAGCGAATCGGAAGATTCACAGAAGGGGGCGCCGATGGCCAGGGCAAGGGGGGCCCCAAGGGGGACACCCCAGAAGCAAGGGGCCAGCGGGGACTCCCAGAGCAGCAGTTGGAAATCAGGACCAGCTTCCCCACCAGAGCGTAGTGGGGGGGAGGAGTCCCAGGTATCAGGGCCAACGTATTCACCACCAGCGAGAGAAGATGAGTCAGGATTGACCACGCCTCCATCGGAGAGCGAGGGAACGGTCAAGAGGAAGGTTGCCAGCTGGGCGCGTGCGACAAGTTCAAATGTACAGGCGAGCGGCACAGCAGGTAGCCCGGATAGGGAACCAGGTCCTAAAGCCCGCCGGAAGGAGGGGCAAGAATCAGGGGGGTCAGCGTCAGAAGAGTCCAGAAAGGATGAAACCCCAGCGGGCAGGAGGGCCCAGAGGAGGAAGGAGCTAAGGAAGAGGTGGAGCAAGGCTAGAGTCTTAAACTGGTGTGGAAGGGGCGGAGACTCAGATGGGACTTCGCCGGTCTAGGCTCTAAGACGTAGAGTTGCACGCTGCGGCTTTGAAATGGCAATGGAACTTCAATAAAGACTTTTGCACTTAACTACAGCCGGGCGTTGGTCCTTTGTGAGCTGGGACCTAGGGGCGGCTCTGACAGGTGTTAATGCAACATCGACCCAGAAATCACAAAGTGTATGTAATGAGACCAAAATAACAAAACACCGTCTTTTCGCTTCCATATGCATGGAAAGAAGACGAATACGCTTTGATTGCGCTTACTTCAATTCGCATGGTGTTTTTTGGGTGTGCACCAAAATCGTCCCTAACTCAAGCAAAAAGGTGTTTTGGGGTCTATCTACATAAAAGGAAGATGATAAAGCTTTGATTGGGCTGATTTCAAATTGTTGCTTTTGGGGTTAGAATGCACATTCACCCCAAAATCACAAAATGAAATATACATTATCAGCCCAAATAAAGCATAGGTATTTTTGTTCCAATCCAATAGAAAAGAGGACGAATAAGCTATGATTTTTCTTTCGTTGTTCATTCACCCACTAATAGCAAAGCGAAGTGTAACAGAAGTTAAAGGAATCAAGGTAGGATTGAATGAATATAAAATCAAAGCCTTTGCCGATGATATTGTACTAACCCTTCAAGACCCAAAGCATAGCGTAAAAGAAGCTCTACAAAAATTTGAAGAATTTGGCACTGTGTCAGGACTCAAGGTTAATAAGAACAAAACTAAGATGTTGGTTAAAAATTTAACTAAGGAAGAAACGGTAGATCTAGAGCAAAGGGTGGGAATAATGACGGCAAAAAAGGTAAAATACCTTGGGGTATGGATTACGGCTAAGAATATTAACCTGTTTAAAGATAATTATGAGACCACCTGGAAAAACATTAAGAAAGATTTGGAAATTTGGGACAGAATGAGACTATCCTTCTTAGGAAGGATAGCAGTTGTAAAAATGAACGTTCTACCCAGAATGCTGTTTTTAGTTCAAACTATCCCGGTACTCAAAGGTCCAAAGCAATGCCAAGAATGGCAGAGAACCTTGGCAAGATACATCTGGCAGGGAAAAAGACCGCGAATTAAAATGAAAATATTAGTAGATAAAAAGGAAAGAGGGGGCTTTTCCCTACCGGACCTGAGTCTATATTATGAAGCGGCATGTTTATTGTGGTTAAAAGAGTGGATAAGATTGGAAAACAGAGAATTACTAGATCTGGAAGGCTTCGACAACAGGTTCGGGTGGCACTCGTACCTGTGGTACGGAAAGGTGAAGGCACACAGGGGCTTCCTAAACCATATTTTTAGGGGTCCAATACTCCAGGTATGGGAGAGGAATAAAAATCTTTTGGAAAGGAAGACTCCTTGGTGGATTTCACCAATAGAGGTGTTGACTGTTAAGAAAACTAATATGGAAGAGAAGAATGCCACTTATGAAGAACTTATAACCAAATCAGAACAAGGTTTGAAACTTAGACCATACGAGCAGATAAAATCTTTTTTCACAAGTTGGCTACAATACCACCAGGTGAATGGTTTGTTAATTGAAGACAAAAAGAATTCAGGATTTGAAGATAAAAAATCTATGTTTAGTGTGGAGGTAATAGAGGGAAAGAGTAAAACACTGTCTAGGATTTACGACATATTACTGGAGTGGTACACTAAAGACGAGGAGGTGAAGGAGGCAATGACAAAGTGGGCGATAGACGTGGGTTATAACATTGATTTTGAAAGGTGGTTAGAATTATGGAATAATAACACAAAGTTTACGGCGTGTATGGCACTGAGGGAAAATATGTGGAAGATGATATATAGGTGGCATCTTACACCTGTGAAACTAGCTAAAATCTACAGGTTAAAGAACAAAAGATGCTGGAAATGTGGGGAAGCAGAAGGCGATTTTTACCAAATGTGGTGGTTATGTAATAAAGTGAAAAAATTTTGGGAACTAATATATAATGAACTAAAAAAAATTCTTAAATATGCTTTTCCCAAAAAACCTGAAGCCTTTCTGCTAGGAATGTTGGGTAAAGAGATTAAAAAAGAAGACAAGAATATATTCCTCTATGCCACCACAGCCGCAAGAACTATGCTGGCACAAAACTGGAAAATGGAAATGTCAGGGGCTCAGGAGCAGAGGCACAGGGAAGATGGGAGATGGAGAGCGAGGGGGAGGAATCCGAGGGCAGTGTAGGAGGAGACAGTGGTCCGAGGGATTCCATGAGCCTCTCCAACGAATCGGAAGATTCACAGAAGGGAGCGCCAGTGGCCAGGGGCAGGGGGGTCCCAAGGGGAACGCCCCAGGAGCAAGGGGGGAGCAGGGACTCCCAGAGTAGTAGTTGGAAATCAGGACCAGCTTCCCCACCAGAGCAGAGTGGGGGGGAAGGGTCCCAGGCATCGGGACCAATACTTCCCCCACCAGGGAGAGAAGACGAGGCAGAGCTGACCACGCCTCCCTCGGAGAGTCGTACAACGGAGGGGAGGTCAGATCCGGCCAGTGTCACGGAAGAGGGAAGCAGTGATAGAAGTAGTGTAACGGTTAGGAGAAAGGTCACTGGGTTGGCGCGAGAAGCAAGTTCAAATGTACAGGAGCGCGGGACAGCAGAGAGTGAGGATTGGGAACCGGGTCCTAAAGCACGCCGGAGGCAAGGGGAGGAGCTAAGCGACTCAGCGTCGGAAGAGTCCAGGAAGGGCAATGCCCCAGAGGGCAGGAGGACCCAGAGGAGGAGAGAGCAGCGCAGAAGGTGGAGCAGGGCTAGGATCTTAAACTGGTGCGGAAGGGGAAGTGATTCAGATAGGGCTTCGCCGATCTAGAGTCTAGACGTAGGGTTGCACGCTCTGGCTTTAAAATGGAAATTATACTTCAATAAAGACTTTTGTACATAATATCAGCCTGGCGTTGGTCCTCTGTGAGCTGGGACCTAGAGGCAGCCCTGACAGTAAGTCCTATCTCATAAAAACCTCGCAGCGTGAGTGGACGCAGCGGGGGGCTAAGATTGGTGCTTCGCAAGCTCACGAAAGCAAGACAAGATGACTACCGAAGAACGCATAACAGCCCTGCAAAACGCAGTGACACAACTCAACGCGGAAATTCTTGCATCTAGGAAGAGGGAAGAGGAAGCGGCTACTGCCTGCAAGGATCTGCAAATCAGGTTGGAAATGTTGACTAAACAGGGGGCGCCGGGAACCAGACCAGAGGGAATTGGGCTGAGAAAGAGAGGAGGCAGCCTCGTGTCTCCTTTCGATGGGAATCTGCAGCAGTATCCTAACTTCAGAGCAGACGTAGTTTATGCGCTAGAGTTGCTGGAGAAGGACTTTAGAGATGAGCAGGAGAAAGTAGGCTTCATATTAACGCATCTTCACGGAGACGCTAAAGCGTGGCTGCGTAATCTGTGGCGAGATAAGGACCCAGCCCTCCAAAATGCGGATGCCTTTCTTAAGGCGATGGACGATTGTTTTCTATCAGCGATAGATGTAGATCTCGCCAGGAAAGAGATACATGGATTAAAACAAGGGAGGGCCACTGTGAGGCAATATCACGCACGCTTTTTTGCATTGGTCAACGCGCTGGGATGGGAGAAAAATTCAGCTGCCGTCAGGGACCTTTTTTGGGAGGGGCTGAATGGGGCTGTGAAAGACGAAATTGCAAGGGGGGAGAGACCCCAGAGCACTCAAGAAGTGGTCCAGAGGGCGCTGACGATTGGGGTGAGTCTGGAAAAACGTTCCTGGAGCAAAGACGAAGGGCGTTGGGGACGCGCGCCAGCAAGAGCACCTCCTTTCTTTCCCAGGGACACAGCGCGCGCTCAATCCACGCCTCCACTGGGAGGGGGAGAGGAGCCGATGGAGATAGGTGGTGCCAAGGCTCAGTCAGCAGCCAGAGCCCTAACGCCGGGAGCAGTCACAATGAAGCCTAGAGGGAACAGGAAGTGTTACATCTGCGACAGTGCTCAGCACATGTCGAAAGAGTGTCCCCAGAGGCTGCACAAGCACACTGCAGCCTCAGTGACGATTACAGAAGCAGTTCAGCAGAATGTACCACAGCAGGGAAACCACGGAGTCTGGCTGGAATCATAGGCACTGGGGCCCAGCCAGACGAGTCAGTGAAGCAGTCCCCAGGGATCTTACAGCCCACAGACCCCCTCCCACCCAAACCAGTGGTGCAGCTCACCGCAGCGCTCCAGCTTCCCAATGGGCTCACCATGGAAATCCCTATTACCATTGACTCTGGCAGCAATGCAGACTTTATAGGAGTGGATTTCATCAAGCAACATAGCATAGCGCTCCTGCCGGCCACGATGCCCCTGAAAGTAGTGACAGTCGACGGCAGAGAGCTACTGGGGGGACAAGTGCTACAGCAAACACCACCAATGGTGATGCGAATTGGAAACCACCGCGAAGTCATCAGCTTCAATGTTACACACCTGTCAGACACACCCATAGTGTTGGGCATGAGTTGGCTGGACCGGCACAGTCCGGCATTAGCATGGTACCAGCGCCAATTGACTTTCAGCTCCTCCTACTGCGCAGCACACTGCATACTGCCCACCCAGGAAGATGAGGGGCCAGAAGATGGGCCACAGTTACACTTGGGCATGCTGCAAGCGGTACCCGACAAGTACAGAGACTTTTTGGAGGTTTTCTGAGAGAAGGAGGCGGACAAGCTACCCCCCCCCCACAGACCATACGACTGCAAGATTGACCTCCTGCCGGGGGCGACGCTGCCGACGGGAAAACTGTATTCCATGTCTGAAGATGAACTGCAGGAACTCAGGGAGTTCATAAACCTCAACTTGAAGCGGGGATTTATCCGGGAGTCCAAAGCAGTGGGGGGCAGCCCCGTGTTTTTTGTGAAGAAAAAAGACACGCCCCAAAAGAGGCTTGTAGTTGATTACAGGGTCATAAACTCGAGGACGAAGCCCACGGCGTTCCCCATGCCCAAGATCGACGACCTGCTGGCGACGGTGCGGAAGGGTCGCATCTTCACCAAGTTGGATCTGCGAGGGGCGTACAACCTTATACGCATGAGGGAGGGCGACGAGTGGAAGACGGCCATGTTTACGCCGTTGGGCACCTATGAATACAGAGTTATGCCATTTGGCTTGCAAAATGGCTCCCACTGCTTCCAAGCCTTCATGCATCACGTGTTGGCGGGGCTCCTCTACAAGAAGTGCGTCTGCTTCCTGGACGACATTCTGATCTTCTCGGAATCGCAGGAGGCTCACGAGAGAGATGTCAAGGAAGTCCTGCAGAGACTATGGGAGCACAGACTTTACGCCAAACTGGAGAAGTGCCAGTTCGACATGACGGAGGTGGATTTCCTGGGCTACAAGCTGTCCGACAGGGGACTCGCCATGGACAGCGCCAAGGTCCGCTCGGTGCTGGACTGGAAGAGCCCGCGCAATCGGAACGAGGTCCAAAAGTTTGTCGGCTTCGCCAACTTCTATCGCAAGTTTATCAAAGGTTTCGCGAAGCAAACGGCAGCCATCACAGACACCCTCAGCTCCAAGAAGAAGAAGTTCATCTGGACGGAGCAGGCGGAGAAGTCCTTTCAGAAACTCAAGCGTCTCCGCGTCCGAAGAACAACTGCTACATGTGAACCCCAGCAAACCCATGAGGGTTGAGACGGATGCCTCAGACAGAGCCGTGGGGGCAGTCCTGTTGCAGCGAGATCCGCAAGGGGACTGGAGGCCGTACGCTTTCTACTCCAGGAAACTCAGCAAATCGGAGCAGAACTACACCATCTGGGACAGAGAGTTGCTGGCCATTCTTGCAGCCTTCAAGGCATGGCGGCACTTCCTCATCGGAACCAAGCACACAGTGCAGGTCCGCACGGACCATAAGAACTTGGAGTACTGGCGCACGGCGAGGTTCCTGAACCAGAGACACATCCGCTGGGCGGAGTTCTTTGCAGATTTCGACTTCAGGATAGAATACATCCCGGGAGACAACAACATCATGGCGGATGCGCTACCCAGGAAGCCGCAGTATCTCGAGGCAGAGGCACCGGCGGCAGCCAAGCACATTTTCTTTTTTTTTTTTTTTTTTAAATAATTTTTATTGGGTTTTTACATTTTATAACAACAGACACACACACAAAGACAAAGACAAACAAACACACAAATACAATTACATACCCTAAGTTTCTTTACCCACTTTCATTGACTTCCCCCCACCCCCTCCTCTTACATCCCAATTCCAAAATTAATTCAGCAAGTTCTTACCTAACCTCTTAAAGATATTCACATTGCTTTTAAAAATTAAAATCTTTTGTTTATCTATATTCAACTATCCAATTCTCTTATAATCATTAATTTCTTTTTTTTTTTTAAGGTCGATCTAACTTCCCCTTCACAAATTTTCCCTTTATTATATTAATTATAGGTCACATTGACCAAGTAAAACAAAACATAACATTTTATAATTCTATTCTCTCCCCCCCCTGCCCCGGTTTCTGTCCCTTCCTAGACAAATGTCCAGAAAACAAACAAAAAATATTTCTAGCCCGGATTCCTCACGTCCGAGGCGTCTGATTCTCTGTCAGTCCCTCTCTGCCAGCTATATTGGTAGTCCTCTTTGATGGTCCTAAGACCCCGAAGGAGTTCAGTCAGAGTCAGATCATATTTTCTTTCATTCAGAATGTTGAAGAGTGTTTGCTGCGAAAGACCATCTAGTTTTCCATACTCAAGAGAAAAGTCCCAATCATATTGCTTTGTTCTTTCTAGTTTTAATATTCCAAGTACTCCAGGGGCTTCTCTCTTCTTCTTTCTCATCTTTCGCAGGTCTGTAATCCAGAGGTCTTCTTGCTCATACTCTAACGCTGCAGATTCCTGGTTGATGTTTTCCACTTGTAGTGTCTGAACTCCTTCTTTTTTCTCTGTCAATTCCAAAGGCATCTCTTCCTGCTCAGCTGCAGAATTTTTATCGTACATCTCCTTTGTGCATTCAGCAGAGTTGTTTGTTTCAGGATTCAAGGTCATAAAAACTTTACTCAGAGCCATACTCTGCTCCTGCAGGATTCCCACGAGAAAGAACATTTTTTCTATCTCCGCCAGTAATTTTCCCTCTGCAGCCATTGTAATGTCACTAATTCCCCCTAGGGGGCTTTCAGTTATTTAGTAGTCCTTTTCCAATAATCTGTTACTTTGTTATTATCAATACTTTGTTTCCAATCGCCTCAGTCCAAATGTATCAGCTTTAATTCCAAGAGTTATTAAATAGCAAAATTCTTTACTTTGTCCGCCCGTTTGACAGCTTCTTTGACAGCTGTCAAACTCCTTTCACTTCTTCCTCCGGGACCCAAATAGGACACTCCCGGGTTTTTTGGGGGGGATACACACAAAGTTCCAAATTCCCTTTCTCTCCAGCACAAAAATCTTGTTCTATCAAATTTGTGAGAAACTTTTAAATCTTCAAAACAGTATTCATTCCGCCTTAATTCTCCGTTCCTTGCTTTGAAACGTCTATAAGTAGAGGGGGTGCGGACTTCCCTTTAACACATCCCCCGATCGTGCCGAATTCACAGGATAAAATTTTTAAAGTCCAAATTCCACTACTCACGGGTCCTTTGTTATCCAGTCCAAATTTTGGGAAGAAAGTCAGCGCTCTCCGGCCATGGCTTGCGGCTTCGCTCTACTGAGGTAGCGGTCTACTCTCAGCACCACGCCACTCTCCGTACCCTCTCCGCAGCCTTTAAAAAGGCTCTTCGTGGGTCGGGGAGGGCGCTTAAGGTGCCCACCGAGTCACCAAGTCCGCAGGCTTCCGCGCCTGCGGTTTCTGAGGGTCCCCGTGTCGCCGGCACGGCAAGACCCGTCCTCAGCAGAGCCGATTCCCTCCGGAGCTCGGAGGGAATCCGCCATTAGCCGTTCGCGCTAACCCGGAAGTCTAGCCAAGCACATTTTCGCACCGAAAGCGTGGGCATGCGCCTCAGCCACGGTGGACCTGGACGCAGTACGTCGCGCGCTGCAGACAGACTCCTTTGCACGATCCAAGATGGAGGAGGTGCGAAGCGGCAAGGCGAAGGACGACGAGTTTCAGATACGCGACGGACTGCTCATCCGCAAAGGGGCCCTCTACGTGCCGGGAGACGACCTCCGCGCGAAGGTACTGCAGCAGTTACACGACGCACCCAGCGCTGGGCACTTCGGCAAAGAGAAGACAGTGGAACTAGTAGCCAGAGACTTTTGGTGGCCCAAGATGAGGGGAGAAGTCGCGGATTAGGTCACGAGGTGCGACACATGCCAAAGGGCCAAACCAGTACACAAGCCGCCGGCGGGATTGCTGGAACCGCTACAGACGCCCCTCGAGCCGTGGGAGAAAGTGGCCCTGGACTTTGTCACAGATCTGCCCAGCTCGCGAGGCAAGACAGCGGTACTCGTGGTAGTAGACTTGTTCACCAAGATGGCCCACTTCATTCCTTGCGCAAAGGTGGCCACAGCGGAACAGACAGCCAAGATGTTCATAGACCACGTGTTCAAGGTGCACGGCCTACCACGGTCTATCCTGTCTGACCGGGGGCGCCAGTTCATCTCGAGTTTCTGGCAGAAACTGATGGGCATCCTGAACGTCAAGGTCAACCTATCGTCGGCGAGACACCCGCAGACCAACGGACAAGCGGAGAGGGTCAACGCCATCATGCAGCAGTACCTGAGATGCTACGCGAACCAGCAGCCCTCGACCTGGGTGGACTATCTGCCGCTGGCCGAGTTTGCCTACAACAACACGAAACACGTGTCCACGGGGGTGACACCGTTTTTCGACAACAATGGGCGGCATCCCAGGACCTTCCCGGGTTTAGAGAAAGTGGGGGAGGGGGAACCGCAGGGAGCTGAGAACTTGGCAGCGGAGTTACAGGAGGTCCACAAACAGCTCCAAAGGCAGTTGGAGCTAGCTAAACACGCTTACAAAATGCAGGCAGACCGACACAGGAGAGTTGGGGAGGACATCCGGGTGGGGGACTGGGTCTGGTTAGCAGCCCAGGCAGTGCCGGCCAGATCGTTAGCTAAAAAGAAGCTCGGACACAAGCAGCTAGGCCCTTACCAAGTCGAGGCACAGATCAACCCAGTGGCCTTCCGGTTGACACTCCCGGAGGAATCCAGAATGCATCCGGTCTTTCATAGATCGGTGCTCACGCCCTACAAGGCACCTCACAGGTTCCAGGCACCAGGGACTGCCCCCAGCCCGCTCAGAGACGCACCCACACAGGGGGGGCCGCCGAGGGCAGAGCCGATCAACGAGGCCACAGAGATTTTAGACTCGAGATGGGGGGAGGAAGGGATTGAATATCTCCTCGCCAGGGAAGACACCCCAGCCAGCGCCAACAGGTGGGTACCGGACTATACAGTGGAGGAGCAATGGCTCAAGGACGAATTCCATACACTTTTCCCACACAGACCCATGCCGGCAGATTATTTTGACGAATATCTTTTCACACCCACACTCTCAGCCAGCACGTTTCAGGGTTTCTCTTCAGCTGAAGAGGCGTCACCGGAGACCAGCTCCCCAGAGGGGTCCCTCTCAGGGTTTGGCACAGGAGGATCTTATTGGTGGGAGGATCAGCCTGAGGTGGGCTGGCGCAGAGATCTGCTGAGAGGACCATGGCACGCAGTGTCACCCCAAGCGACAGGGGAAGAGGGGGTCACGGGCGAGTTGGGGGTAGATCCAGGGTTCGAACACACCTCCCAAGAGATGGAAGCAGAGGAGATCGCTGTTGACGAGACCATGGAGGACTTCCCGGACTTATCCGGCTGGCGGCACGCCACGGGGGAAGAACTGTACCCCGCACTCACCCCCACGACATTGGAGCACCCAGAACCCACTCCGGGAGAAGGGGAGGGGGGAAGGGGGGCTTCGAGGGGGGGATGGATGTCAGGGGCTCAGGAGCAGAGGCACAGGGAAGATGGGAGATGGAGAGCGAGGGGGAGGAATCCGAGGGCAGTGTAGGAGGAGACAGTGGTCCGAGGGATTCCATGAGCCTCTCCAGCGAATCGGAAGATTCACAGAAGGGAGCGCCAGTGGCCAGGGGTAGGGGGGTCCCAAGGGGAACGCCCCAGGAGCAAGGGGGGAGCAGGGACTCCCAGAGTAGTAGTTGGAAATCAGGACCAGCTTCCCCACCAGAGCAGAGTGGGGGGGAAGGGTCCCAGGCATCGGGACCAGTACTTCCCCCACCAGGGAGAGAAGACGAGGCAGAGCTGACCACGCCTCCCTCGGAGAGTCGTACAACGGAGGGGAGGTCAGATCCGGCCAGTGTCACGGAAGAGGGAAGCAGTGATAGAAGTAGTGTAACGGTTAGGAGAAAGGTCACTGGGTTGGCGCGAGAAGCAAGTTCAAATGTACAGGAGCGCGGGACAGCAGAGAGTGAGGATTGGGAACCGGGTCCTAAAGCACGCCGGAGGCAAGGGGAGGAGCTAAGCGACTCAGCGTCGGAAGAGTCCAGGAAGGGCAATGCCCCAGAGGGCAGGAGGACCCAGAGGAGGAGAGAGCAGCGCAGAAGGTGGAGCAGAGCTAGGATCTTAAACTGGTGCGGAAGGGGAAGTGATTCAGATAGGACTTCGCCGATCTAGAGTCTAGACGTAGGGTTGCACGCTCTGGCTTTAAAATGGAAATTATACTTCAATAAAGACTTTTGTACATAATATCAGCCTGGCGTTGGTCCTCTGTGAGCTGGGACCTAGAGGCAGCCCTGACAGGAAACCATACCTAGTATAAGTGATTGGCAGATTAAAATGGTGGAATACGCCAAACTTGCTAGATTAACGGGTAGAATACGAGACCAAGATGAGCAAAAGTTTCATAAAAATTGGAGTAAATACTGGAAATATATTGAAAATAAATAGTAGAAGACACTGGTGGGCCTGGATTAACTCTAACAGAGAATGTCTAATACTTAAGATTAAGAGAAAATACGTGAATGTAGGATTATTTGATACTTACCAATAGGGTGGAGGGAAGTCCAAAGTCCAAAGGGTTTGGTTTTTTTTTTTATGATAAGAAATTTTTGTTTTTTGATCCTTTTTTTTCTTTCCTCTTTTGTAAAAAAGAAAAAATGAACAATAATTTATTTATATGTATGTTTATACGTTCAGTGATATGATGATTTGTACAATGTATATTTATATAGACATGTGTATTATTTAAAGCTCAAATAAAAAAGTATTAAAAAAAAAATAGCAAAGCGAATTGTAATGTCTAAACAAGGCAAAAGTGGATTTTTTTGGGTTCCATCTACACAGAAAGAAGAATCTTGGATTTCGCGTATTTCTTTTTTTTTTTTTTACAATAATTTTTATTAATTTTCACAACACAAACAAAAAACACAACATACACAAATAACACATGACTTCCCCATACCTCCCCTTCACTGCACCCTTGTTCACAATTTTTTTAGCAATCCTTCATTCCATTTTTAAATTTAACTTCCCTTAGATTTTCTTAGCTTAGACATTTACAGCTGTAATTCTCTGTTTCTTACCCCTTGACATTTTATCAGTCTGAAATTTTACAACAGTTCTTAAGATATATTTTAAATTTTTCCCAGTCCTCCTCCACTGTCTCTCTCCTCTGGTCACGGATTCTGCCAGTCATCTCTGCCAGTCCCATAAATTCAGTCACCTTCGTCTGCCATTCTTCCAGAGTAGGTAGTTCTTGCATCTTCCAATACTTTGCCAAAAAGATTCTTGCTGCTGTAGTTGCATACATAAAAAATATCCTATCTTTCTTTGGTACCAATTGGCCGACCATGCCCAAGAGAAAAGCCTCTGGTTTCTTTGCAAATGTCCACTTTAGGATTTTCTTAATTTCATTATAGATCATTTCCCAGTAGGCCTTAATCTTTGGGCAGGTCCACCAAAGGTGATAGAAAGTTCCTTCACATTCGTTACATTTCCAACATTTATTATTGGGCAAATGATATATCTTTGCAAGCTTGACTGGGGTCATGTACCACCTATAGATCATTTTCATTATGTTTTCTTTCAAGGCACTACATGCCGTAAATTTAAGACCTGTGGTCCATAACTGTTCCCAGTCAGCAAACATAATATCATGACCTAAGTCTTGTGCCCATTTGATCATAGCTGATTTAACCGTTTCATCCTGTGTATTCCATTTCAGCAACAAGTTATACATTTTAGACAGATTCTTAGTATTGGTCTCTAACAGTTCTGTTTCCAATTTTGACCTCTCCTTCTGAAATCCTAGTTTCCTGTCCTGCTTAAAAGTCTCATTTATCTGATGATAATGTAACCAGTCTCGAACCTTGGATTTTAGTTTCTCAAAGCTCTGTAATTTAACCTTTTCACCATCATATTCTATAATTTCACAATATTTTGGCCAATTAGAGTCCATATTAAGTTTTTTCACCGCTCTAGCTTCCATTGGTGACAGCCATCTGGGGGTTTTACTTTCCAACAAATCCTTATATCGATTCCAAACATTATACAAAGCTTTCCTGACAATATGATTTTTAAAACCTTTATAGACCTTTGCCTTGTCATACCATAAATATGCATGCCAGCCGAAATTATTATCATACCCTTCCAGGTCCAAAATGTCTGTATCCTCAAGAAGTAGCCATTGCTTCAACCAGCAGAAAGCTGCTGCTTCATAGTAAAGTCTTAAGTCCGGCAGGGCAAACCCCCCCTATCTTTTGCATCAGTTAATATCTTAAACTTAATTCTGGGCTTTTTGCCCTGCCAGACAAATTTGGATAGTTCTTTCTGCCACTTCTTGAACCAGTCCACCTTGTCCAGGATCTGTAATGTCTGAAACAAAAACAACATTCTCGGCAATACATTCATCTTTATAACAGCAATTCGGCCTAACAAGGAAAGTCTCAGCCTAGACCATATGTCAAGATCTTTCTTCACTTCCGACCAACATTTTTCATAGTTGTCTTTAAACAAGTTCACATTCTTAGATGTTAGATTAACCCCCAGATATTTCACTTTTTTTGTTATTTCCAAACCAGTTTCATTTTGAAAACTATCTTTTTCCTCCATTGTTAGATTTTTTCCCAGCACCTTTGTTTTCTGTTTATTTAATTTAAAACCTGCTACTTGACCAAATATTTCAATCAGTTCTAATACTCTTTTAGTACTGGCTTCTGGTTGTTGCAAAGTTAAGACCAAATCATCTGCAAAAGCCCTTAACTTATAGTGTTTAGCTCCGACCTGTATTCCTTCAACCAACTGGTCCCTTCTAATCATATTTAACAAAACCTCCAGGACCGATATAAACAATAGAGGGGATATTGGGCATCCCTGTCGTGTCCCTTTTTCAACTGGTATCTCATCCATCACCACTCCATTCACAATTAGTTTAGCTTTTTGTTCAGAATATATTGCACCTATACTGTTTTCAAAACCTTGGCCTACCCCCATCCCTTGGAGATTCTTCTTCATAAAACTCCAACAAATATTGTCAAAGGCTTTCTCCGCATCCACAAAAATCAGAACTGCTTTTCTGTTAATGTCCACCTCCAACAGCTCCAAAATGTCTATAATGTTCCTCACATTGTCTGACATATGTCTCCCTGGGAGAAATCCTGTTTGGTCCTTATGAATCTCCTCTAACAACACTTTCTTGGAAACATGATAAATTGAAAGATACAATAAGTCACGAAATAAGATAATAAATTGCTGAAGTTTGTATTATAAATAATGCAGAGTCTGGAAGATGTGGGGAAGTTCAGATATAAGGGAATATGGAAATTTGAAATATTTACTTCTTTCTTTGTCTGTCTTTATTTGTTTTTCTTTGTATTTCTGTATTCTGTAAAACCAATAAAAATTTTATATAAAAAAAAATAACAACACTTTCTTAAATCTTTTTGCTAAAATGTCTGCAAAAATTTTATAATCCACATTCAATAGTGATATAGGGCGGTAGTTCTTAACTTGATGTTTCCCAGTCTCTGATTTCGGTATAAGTGAAATAAATGCTTCTTTCCACGATTCGGGAGCCTTTTTCCCCTCCATGATTTGGTTGCAAACTTCTTTCAATGGTTGTATTAACCATTCCTTCAGTGCTTTATAATATCTTGCAGTCAGTCCATCTGGTCCTGGTGATTTTCCCAGTTGCATATTCTGAATGGCACCCTCAATTTCTTGATCAGAAACTTTCTCATTTAAAATCCTTTTGTTTTGTTCTGAAATCTTTTGTAGTCCATATTTTTAAATAAAATCCTCTATTTCTTGTTCATTTTTTGGCGCTTGTGCATACAATTTCTTGAAAAAGTTTTGAAAACAATTGCTTATCTCATTTGGTTTGTTGATAGTTTTCCCATCTACCTCAAGAGATGTCACGGTGTTCAATTTCTGTCTCTTTTTCAGTTGCCATGACAGCAGTTTCCCACATTTATCTGCCAATTCAAAAGTCTTTTGCCTCATTTGTTTAATTTTCCATTCTATTTCTTGATTCATCAGTTCCATATATTGGGTCTGGTAATACTTTATTTCTCTTAAAATCTCCTGGGACTTTGGATTGGATCTCAATTTCTTCTCTCCTTCTTTCATTTGTTTCAAGATTTTTTCCTTCCTCTCATTTTGTTTTTTCTTCTTTATAGAATTTTGCTGAATTAGGAAACCACGCATCACGGCCTTACTTGCATCCCATATTATTCTTTTTTCTATATCTGTTCTCATGTTTATCTCGAAGTAGTCTTTCAATGTCTTTTGGGCCTTTTTGTAAATTTCCTCATCTCTAAATAGGGTGTCATTCATTCTCCATCTAAAGGTTCCAGCTGTTGTTAATTTCATTTCCATCTTCACTGCGTTGTGGTTGGAGCAGGTTTTTGGGCAGATTTCTGTTTTTTTAATTCTTGGTGCCAGATTACTGGATATCCAAATTTGATCAATCCTTGTCCATGTCATTTTTGCATCAGAGAAGAAGGTCCCCTCTCTTTCCAGAGGGTTCCTTGTTCTCCATATATCAATCAAGTCCATGGTGTCAGTCATTTCAAAAAAAGTCTTTGGTAGTCTCCCGTCCTTAGAGATTACCTGCCTTTGCGCTTTCAAGTATTCGCGTATTTCAAGTCGTGTTCTTTGGTGTAAATGCACATTGACCCAGAAATCGCATCGTGTATGTTATGAAACCAAAATGACAAAACACGGTATTTGGCTTACATTTGCATAGAAAGAAGATGAATAAGCTCTGATTGGGCTTATTTCAAATTGCGGTTTTTCGGGTTAGGATGCACATTCACCCAAAAATCGCAGAGTGAAATGTTTGCTATCAGCCCAAATAAAGCATAGGTATATTGGTTCCAATCCAGCGCCAGCGTAGAGCTGCACGCCGTGGCTTTGAAATCGAAACTGAACTTCAATAAAGACTTTTGTATATAACAAGGAACTGGCTTGGTCCTTTGTGAGCTGGGACCTCGGGCAGCTCTGACAGTGGGTGAATGAACAACGAAAGAAAAATCATAGCTTATTCGTCCTCTTTTCTATTGGATTGGAACCAAAATACCTATGCTTTATTTGGGCTGATAATGTATATTTCACTTTGTGATTTTTCAGTGAATGTGCATTCTAACCCCAAAAGCAACAATTTGAAATAAGCCCAATCAAAGCTTTATCATCTTCCTTTTATGTAGATAGAACCCAAAACACCTTTTTGCTTGATTTGGGGGCGATTTTGGTGCACACCCAAAAACACCATGCGAATTGAAATAAGCCCAATCAATGTTGATTCGTCTTTTTTCTATGCATATGGAAGCGAAAAGACGTTGTTTTATTATTTTGGTCTCATTACATACACTCTGCGATTTCTGGGTCAATGTGCATTTACACCAAGGAACATGACTTGAAATACGCGACATCTAAGATCCTTCTTTCTGTGTAGATGGAACCCAAAACAACCACTTTTGCCTTGTTTAGACATTACACTTCGCTTTGCTATTTCTGGGTGAATGAACAACGAAAGAAAAATCAAAGCTTATTCGTCCTCTTTTCTATTGGATTGGAACCAAAATAACTATGCTTTATTTGCGATGATAACATACTGTCAGGGGCTCAGGAGCAGAGGCACAGGGGAGAGAGGAAATGGAGAGCGAAGGGGAGGAATCTGAGGGCAGCGTAGGGGAGTATGACAGTGGCCCGAGAGATTCCATGAGCTTCTCCAGCGATTCAGAAGATTCCCAGAGGGGGGCGCCGATGGCCAGGGCAAAGGGGGTCCCAGGGGGGACACACCAGAAGCAAGGGGCCAGCAGGGACTCCCAAAGCAGCAGCGGAAGATCAGGACCAGTTCCCCCACCAGAGCATAGTGGGGGGGAAGAGTCCCATGTATCAGGGCCAGCGTCTCCTCCAGTAGGGAGAGAAGATGAGTCAGGGCTGACCATGCCTCTATCGGAGAGTGAGGGAACGGAGGGGAAGTCAGGTCCAGCTAGCCCCCCTGAAGGGGGAAGCAGTGACAGGAGCAGTGTAACGGTCAGGAGGAAGGTTGCCAGCTGGGCGCGCGTGCCAAGTTCCAATGTACAGGCGCGCGGGACAGCAAAAAACCCGGATTGGGAACCAGGTCCTAAAGCCCGCCGGAGGCAGGGGGAAGACTCAGGGGACTCAGCGTCAGAAGAGTCTAGAAAGGGCAAGACCCCAGTGGACAGGCGGACCCAGAGGAGGAAAGAGCAGAGGAAGAGGTGGAGCAAGGCTAGAGTCTTAAACTGGTGTCTGGGGGGAGGAGACTCAGACGGAGCTTCAGCGGTCTAGAGTTGAGACGTAGAGCTGCGCGCCACGGCTTTGAAATCGAAACTGAACTTCAATAAAGACTTTTGTATATAACAAGGAACTGGCTTGCTCCTTTGTGAGCTGGGACCTCGGGCAGCTCTGACAGTAAGCTCCGTCTCTAAAAATTGAACCCTCGCAGCGTGAGTTCGCGCAGCGAGGGGCAAAACTTGGTGTTTTGCGAGCTCCCGAAGATAGGCAAAGATGACTATAGAGGAGAAGGTGAAATACCTGCAAGAAGCAGTCACGAGGCTTTGCACAGAAATAGCAGCATCCAGAAAGAGAGAGGAAGAAGCAGTAGCGCTCTGCCGGGATCTGCAAACCAGGTGGGAACGTTTGGGCGAAGGGGGGCTGCCAGGACCCAAGCTGGAGGGAGTTGGCCTTGGGAAGAGGGGGGGCAGCATAGTAGCCCACTTCGATGGGAACCTGCAGCAGTATCCTAACTTCAGAGCAGACATAGTTTTCGCGCTCAATTTGCTTCGGAAAGACTTTAGAGATGAGGAGGAGAAAGTAGGCTTCATAATAACTCATCTGCATGGGGAAGCTAAATCGTGGCTGCGCAATTTATGGCGCGAAAATGACCCCGCCCTCCAAGATTCAAAGGCCTTTATCAAGGCTATGGACGAGTGTTTAATTTTTTTTTTTAATAATTTTTATTAATTTTACAGCTTAAACAACATAAACAAACACAACAACAAACACAACATAATATGACTTCCCCATACCTCCCCTTCACTGCATCCTTATTTTAAAATTTTTTAGCAATCCTTCATCCAATTTTTATGGACGAGTGTTTTAAATCGACGGTAGATGTGGATGTGGCCAGGAGGGAAATGCATGGGCTGAAGCAGGGCAAAGCCACTGTGAGACAATATCACTCCCGCTTTTTTGCGTTAGTGAATGTGCTGGGCTGGGAGAAGGACTCTGCTGGCGTCCGGGATCTGTTCTGGGAGGGGCTGAATGGGGCTGTGAAAGATGAGCTGGCGAGAGGGGAAAGACCCAACAGCACCACTGAAGTCGTCCAAAGAGCGCTGGCGATAGGGGTGTGCCTGGAAGAACGCCCTAGGAGCAGGGATGAGGGACGTATGGCACGCACACCAGCCAGAACAACTCCCTTCCTACGCAGAGAGACAGCGCGCGCGCAGTCCATGCCTCCAATGGGGGGGGGGGAGAAGAGCCGATGGAGATAGGTGGTGCCAGGGCTCAGACAGCAACCAGAGCCCAAACACCAGGAGCAGTCAAGGCGAAGGCTCCTAGAGGGAGCAGGAAGTGTTATATCTGCGACAGTGCACAGCACATGGCCAAAGAGTGTCCCCAGAGGCTCCAGAGGCACACTGCAGCATCAGCAACAGTAAGGGGAGCAGTTCAGCAGGGGGAACAGCTGCAGGGAAACGACGAAGTCTGGTTGGAGGCAGAGGCACTGGGGCCCAGCCAGGCGAGTCAGTGAAGCAGCCCCCAGAGATTTTACAGCCCACAGACCCCCCTCCCACCCAAACCAGTGGTGCAACTCACCGCATCGCTCCAGCTCCCCAATGGACTCACCATGGAAGTCCCTATTACCATTGACTGTGGTAGTAATGCAGACTTTGTAGGAGTGGATTTCATCAAGCAACATCGCATAGCGCTCCTACCAGCCACGATGCCCCTAAACGTCATCACGGTCGATGGCAGAGAGCTACTGGGAGGACAGGTGGTACAGCAAACACCGCCAATGGTAATGCAAATTGGAAATCACTGCGAAGTCATCAGCTTCAACGTCACCCACCTGTCAGACACACCCATAGTGTTGGGCATGAGTTGGCTGGATAGGCACAGCCCGGCATTAGCATGGTACCAGCGTCAATTGACCTTCTGCTCCTCCTACTGCGCAGAACACTGCATCCTGACCAGCCAGGAAGATGAAGGGCAAGAGGATGAACTACAGCTACACTTAGGCATGGTGCAAGCGGTACCCAACAAGTACAAGGCGTTTTTGGAGGTCTTCAGCGAGAAGGAGGCGGACAAGCTACCTCCCCACAGGCCCTACGACTGCAAGATTGACCTCCTGCCGGGGGCGACGCTGCCGACGGGGAAACTGTATTCCATGTCTGAAGACGAACTGCAAGAACTCAGGGAGTTCATAGATCACAACTTGAAGCGGGGATTTATCCAAGAGTCCAAAGCAGTGGGGGGCAGTCCCGTGTTTTTCGTGAAGAAGAAAGACACGCCCCAACGGAGGCTTGTAGTTGATTACAGAATCATCAATTCCAGGACAAAGCCCACGGCATTCCCCATGCCCAAGATCGACGACCTGCTTGCGACGGTGAGGAAGGGACGCATCTTCACCAAGTTGGATCTACGAGGGGCGTACAACCTTATACGCATGCGGGAGGGCGATGAGTGGAAGACGGCCATGTTTACGCCTTTAGGCACCTATGAATATCGAGTTACGCCGTTTGGTTTGCAAAATGGCTCCCATTGTTTCCAAGCCTTCATGCACCACGTGTTAGCGGGACTCCTCTACAAGAAGTGCGTCTGCTTCCTAGATGACATCCTGATCTTCTTGGAATCGCAGGAGGCTCACGAGAGAGACGTCAAGGAGGTCCTGCAGAGACTACGGGAGCACAGACTTTACGCCAAACTGGAAAAGTGCCAGTTCGACATGACGGAGGTGGATTTCCTGGGCTACAAGCTGTCCGACAAGGGACTCGCCATGGACAGCACCAAGGTCCACTCGGTGTTGGACTGGAAGAGCCCGCGCAATCGGAAGGAGGTCCAGAAGTTCGTCGGCTTCACCAACTTTTATCGCAAGTTCATCAAGGGGTTTGCGATGGAGACGGCGGCCATCACGGACACCCTCAGCTCCAAGAAGAAGAAGTTCACCGGGAAGGACCAGGCGGAGCAGTCCTTTCGGAGACTCAAGCGTCTCTTCGCGTCCAAAGAACAGCTGCTACACGTAAACCCCAGCAAACCCATGAGGGTTGAAACGGACGCCTCGGACAGAGCCGTGGGGGCGGTCCTGTTGCAGCAAGATCCGCAAGGGGTCTGGAGGCCGTGCGCATTCTACTCCAGGAAACTCAGCAAGTCGGAACAGAACTACACCACCTGGGACAGGGAGTTGCTGGCCATTCATGCAGCCTTCAAGGCATGGCGGCACTTCCTCATCGGAGCCAGACATACTGTGCAGGTCCGCACGGACCATAAGAACCTGGAGTAGTGGCGCATGGCGCGGTTCCTGAACCAGAGACACATCCGCTGGGCGGAGTTCTTTGCGGATTTCGACTTCAGGATAGAATACATCCCGGGAGACAACAACGTCATGGCGGATGCGCTATCCAGGAAGCGGCACCGGTGGAGGCCAAACACATTTTCGCACCGAAAGCGTGGGCGTGCGCTTCAGCCACCGTGGACCTGGACGCGGTACGTCGCGTGCTGCAGACGGATTCGTTCGCACAATCCAAGATGGAGGAGGTGCGAAGGGGCACAACGAAGGACGACGAGTTCCAGATACACGACGGACTGCTCATCCGCAAAGGGGCCCTCTACGTGCCGGGAGACGGCGGAATTAGTAGCCAGAGACTTTTGGTGGCCCAAGATGAGGGGAGAAGTCGCGGATTATGTCACTAGGTGTGACACATGCCAAAGGGCCAAACCAGTACACAGGCCGCCAGCGGGACTGCTGGAAACGCTACAGACGCCGCTCGAACCGTGGGAGAAAGTGGCCCTGGACTTTGTCACAGATCTGCCCAGCTCGCGAGGCAAAACAGCGGTACTCGCGGTCGTAGACCTGTTCACCAAGATGGCGCACTTCATTCCTTGCGCGAAGGTGGCCACAGCGGAACAGACCGCCAAGCTGTTCATAGACCACGTGTTCAAGGTTCACGGCTTACCGCGGTCCATCCTGTCCGTCCGGGGTTGTCAATTCATCTCGAGCTTCTGGCAGAAGCTACTCGGCATCCTGAACGTCAAGATCAACTTAGCGTCGGCACGACACCCGCAGACCAACGGACAAGCGGAGAGGGTTAACGCCATCATGCAGCAGTACCTGCGATGCTACGCGAATCAACAGCCCTCGAACTGGGTGGAATACCTACCGCTAGCCGAGTTTGCCTACAACAACACGAAGCACGTGTCTACGGGGGTGACACCGTTCTTCGCCAACAACGGGCGGCATCCCAGAACCTTCCCGGGGTTAGAGACGAAGGGGGAGGGGGAGCAACAGGGAGCAGAGGCCTTGGCAGCAGAGTTACAGGAGGTCCACGAGCAACTCCGAAGGCACTTGGAGCTAGCAAAACACGCCTACAAAATGCAGGCAGACAGGCACAGGAGAGTCGGGGAAGACATCCAGGTGGGGGACTGGGTCTGGTTAGCAGCCCAGGCAGTGCCGGCCAGAACGTTAGCTAAGAAGAAGCTCAGGCACAAGCAGCTAGGGCCTTACCAAGTTGAGGCACAAATCAATCCAGTGGCTTTCCCGTTGACACTCCCGGAGGACTCCAGAATGCACCCGGTCTTTCATAGATCAGTGCTCACACCCTACAAGGAACCCCACAGGTTTCAGGCGCCAGGGAACGCACCAGACCCACTCAGCAAATCACCAACAAGGGGGGGTCACCGAGGGCGGCGCCACTCAACGAGGTCACGGAGATTTTAGACTCGAGATGGGGGGAAGAGGGGGTTGAATATCTCCTCACCAGGGAAGGTACCCCGGCCAGCGAAAGCGAAGTGTAATGTCTAAACAAGGCAAAAGTGGTTGTTTTGGGTTCCATCTACACAGAAAGAAGGATCTTGGATGTCGCGTATTTCGTGTTCTTTGGTGTAAATGCACATTGACCCAGAAATCGCAGAGTGTATGTAATGAGACCAAAATAACAAAACACCATCTTTTCGCTTCCATATGCATAGAAAGAAGACGAATAAGATCTGATTGAGCTTATTTCAATTCGCATGGTGTTTTTTGGGTGTGCACCAAAATCGCCCCCAACCCAAGCAAAAAGGTGTTTTGGGTTCTATCTACATAAAAGGAAGATGATAAAGCTTTGATTGGGCTTATTTCAAATTGTTGCTTTTGGGGTTAGAATGCACATTCACCCCAAAATCACAAAATGAAATATACATTATCAGCCCAAATAAAGCATAGGTATTTTGGTTCCAATCCAATAGAAAAGAGGACGAATAAGCTATGATTTTTCTTTCGTTGTTCATTCACCCACTAATAGCAAAGCGAAGTGTAATGTTTAAACAAGGCAAAAGTGGTTGTTTTGGGTTCCATCTACACAGAAAGAAGGATCTTGGATGTCGCGTATTTCAAGTCATGTTCTTTGGTGTAAATGCACATTGACCCAGAAATCGCAGAGTGTATGTAATGACCAAAATAACAAAACACCGTATTCTCGCTTCCATTTACATAGAAAGAAGACGAATAAGCTCTGATTGGGCTTATTTCCTATTGTTGCTTTTGGTGTTAGAATGCACATTCACCCAGAAACCACAAAGTGAAATATATGTTATCAGCCCAAATAAAGCATAGTGTCAGAGCTGCCCAAGGTCCCAGCTCACAAAGGACCAACGCCAGTTCTTGTTATATACAAAAGTCTTTATTGAAGTTCAGTTTCGATTTCAAAGCCGTGGCGCGCAGCTCTACGTCTCAACTCTAGACCGCTGAAGCTCCGTCTGAATCTCCTCCCCCCAGACACCAGTTTAAGACTCTAGCCTTGCTCCACCTCTTCCTTTGCTCTTTCCTCCTCTGGGTCCTCCTGTCCACTGGGGTCTTGCCCTTTCTAGACTCTTCTGACGCTGAGTCCCCTGAGTCTTCCCCCTGCCTCCGGCGGGCTTTAGGACCTGGTTCCCAATCCGGGTTTTCTGCTGTCCCGCGCGCCTGTACATTTGAACGTGGCGCGCACGCGCGCCCAGCCGGCAACCTTTCTCCTGACCGTTACACTGCTCCTGTCACTGCTTCCCCCTTCGGGGGGGCTAGCTGGACCTGACTTCCCCTCCGTTCCCTCACTCTGTGATAGAGGCGTGGCCAGCCTTGACTCAACCTCTCTCCCTACTGGAGGAGACGCTGGCCCTGATTCGTAGGACTCTTCCCCCCCACTCCGCTCTGGTGGGGAAGCTGGCCCTGATCTCCAACTGCTGCTTTGGGAGTCCCCGCTGGCCCCTTGTTTCTGGTGTGTCCCCCCTGGGACCCCCCTTGCCCTGGCCATCGGCGCCCCCCTCTGGGAATCTTCTGAATCACTGGAGAAGCTCATGGAATCTCTCGGGCCACTGTCATACTCCCCTACGCTGCCCTCAAATTCCTCCCCTTCGCTCTCCGTTTCCTCTCTCCCCTGTGTCTCTGCTCCTGAGCCCCTGACAGGTGTTAATGCACATTGACCCAGAAATCGTAAAGTGTATGTAATGAGACCAAAATAATAAAACACCATCTTTCCGCTTCCATAGCGTAGAAAGAAGACGAATAAGCTGTGATTAGGCATATTTCAATTCACATCGTGTTTTTTGGGTGTGCACCAAAATCACCCCCAACCAAAGCAAAAAGGTCTTTTGGCTTCCATCTACATAAAAAGAAAGTGATAACGCTCTGATTGGGCTTATTTCAAATTGGTGTTTTTGGGGTTAGAATGCACATTCAACCAAAAATCGCAGAGTGAAATGTTTCTTTTCAGCCCAAATCAAGCATAGGTGTTTTGGTTCCATCTCAATAGAAAGAGGGCGAATAAGCATAAATTGCTCTTTTGTTGTTCATTCACCCAAAAATAGCAAAGCGAAGTGTCATAAGCATAAGAAAAGTAAAACAGGTTGTTTTGGGTTCCATCTACATAGAAAGAAGGATCTTGGATTTCGCTTATTTCAAAATCGTGTTCTTTGGTGCTAATGGACATTTACCCAGAAATCGCAAAGTGTATGTAATGAGACCAAAATAACAAAAGACCGTCTTCTCACTTCCATATGCGTAGAAAGAAGACGAATAAGCTGCGAGTGGGCTTATTTCAATTTGCATGGTGTTTCTTGGGTGTGTATCAGAATCACCCTCAACCAAAAGAAAAAGGTTTCTTGGGTTCCATCTACATAAAAAGATGATAACGCTCTGATTGGGCTTATTTCAAATAGGTGTTTCAGGGGTTAGAATGCACATTCAACCAAAAATCGCAGAGTGAAATGTTTCTTTTCAGCCCAAATCAAGCTTCCATATGCGTAGAAAGAAGACGAATAAGCTGCGAGTGAGCTTATTTCAATTCGCATGGTGTTTCTTGGGTGTGTATCAGAATCACCCCCAACCAAAGCAAAAAGGTCTTTTGGCTTCCATCTACATAAAAAGAAAGTGATAACGCTCTGATTGGGCTTATTTCAAATTGGTGTTTTTGGGGTTAGAATGCACATTCAACCAAAAATTGCAGAGTGAAATATTTGTTATCAGCCCAAATCACACATAGGTGTTTTTGTTCGATCTCAATAGAAAGGGCGAATAAGCTTAAATTGCTCTTTTGGTGTTCATTCACCCACAAATAGCAAAGCGAAGTGTCAAAAGCCTAAGAAAAGTAAAACAGGTTGTTTTGGGTTCCATCTACATAGAAAGAAGGATCTTGTATTTTGCGTATTTCAAAGTCGTGTTCTTTGGTGCTAATGGACATTTACCCAGAAATCGCAAAGTGTATGGAATGAGACCAAAATAACAAAAGACCGACTTCTCGCTTCCATATGCGTAGAAAGAAGACGAATAAGCTGCGAGTGGGCTTATTTCAATTCGCATGGTGTTTCTTGGGTGTGTATCAGAATCACCCTCAACCAAAAGAAAAAGGTTTCTTGGGTTCCATCTACATAAAAAGATGATAACACTCTGATTGGGCTTATTTCAAATAGGTGTTTTTGGGGTTAGAATGCACATTCAACCCAAAATCGCAGAGTGAAATGTTTCTTTTCAGCCCAAATCAAGCTTCCATATGCGTAGAAAGAAGACGAATAAGCTGCGAGTGGGCTTATTTCAATTTGCATGTTGTTTCTTGGGTGTGTATCAGAATCACCCCCAACCAAAGCAAAAAGGTGTTTTGGCTTCCATCTACATAAAAAGATGATAACGCTCTGATTGGGCTTATTTCAAATAGGTTTTTTGGGGTTAGAATGCACATTCAACCAAAAATTGAAGAGTGAAATGTTTGTTATCAGCCCAAATCACGCATAGGTGTTTTTGTTCGATCTCAATAGAAAGGGCGAATAAGCTTAAATTGCTCTTTTGGAGTTCATTCACCCACAAATAGCAAAGCGAAGTGTCAAAAGCCTAGACAAAGTAAAACAGGTTGTTTTGGGTTCCATCTGCATAGAAAGAAGAATTTGAATTTCGCTTATTTTAAAGTATTATTATTTGGTGTTAATGCACATTGACCCAGAAATCGCAAAGTGTATGTAATGAGACCAAAATAATAAAACATAATGTCAGGGGCTCAGGAGCAGAGGCACAGGGAAGAGAGGAAATGGAGAGCGAAGGGGAAGAATCTGAGGGCAGCGTAGGAGAAGATGACAGTGGCCCGAGAGATTCCATGAGCCTCTCCAGCGAATCAGAAGATTCACTGAAGGGGGCGCCGATGGCCAGGACAAGGGGGGTCCCAAGGGGGACACTCCAGAAGCAAGGGGCCAGCGGGGACTCCCAGAGCAGCAGTTGGAGATCAGGACCAGCTTCCCCACCAGAGCGTAGTGGGGGGGAAGAGTCCCAGGTATCGGGGCCAGCGTCTCCCCCAGCAGGGAGAGAAGATGAGTCAGGGCTGACCACGCCTCCATCGGAGAGTCAGGGAATGGAGGGGAAGTCAGGTCCAGCTAGCCTCCCGGAAGAGGGAAGCAGTGACAGAAGCAGTGTCACGGTCAGGAGAAAGGTCACTGGGTGGGCGCGAGAGCCAAGTTCAAATGTACAGGCGCGCGGGACAGCAGAGAACCCAGATTGGGAACCAGGTCCTAAAGCCCGCCGGAGGCAGGGGGAGGAGTCAGGGGACTCAGCGTCAGAAGAGTCCAGAAAAGGGAATGCCCCAGCGGACAGGAGGACCCAGAGGAGGAGAGAGCAGAGGAAAAGGTGGAGCAGGGCTAGAGTCTTAAACTGGTGTCAGAGGGGAGGAGATTCAGACGGAGCTTCGGCGGTCTAGGGTTTAAGACGTAGAGTTGCGCCCCACGGCTTTGAAATAGAGACTGAACTTCAATAAAGACTTTTGTATATAACAACGACCTGGCGTTGGTCCTCTGTGAGCTGGGACCTTGGGCAGCTCTGACAGTAAGCTCCGTCTCAATAAGAAAATTAACCCTCACAGCGTGAGTTGGCGCAGCGGGGGGGGGGGCAAAACTCGGTGTTTTGCAAGCTCACGAAGATCGGCAAAGATGACTACAGAGGAGAAAGTAAAACAGCTGCAAGACGCAGTCACAAGGCTTTCCATGGAGATAGGAGCATCCAGGAAGAGAGAGGAAGAAGCACTAGCGCTCTGCCAGGATCTGCAGACCAGGTGGCAACGTTTGGGCAAGGAGGGACTGCCAGGACCTAAGCCAGAGGGAGTTGGCCTCGGGAAAAGGGGGGGCAGCATCTAGCCCATTTCGACGGGAACCTGCAGCAGTATCCTAACTTCAGAGCAGACATAGTGTTCGCGCTCAATTTGCTTCGGAAAGACTTTAGAGATGAGGAGGAGAAAGTAGGCTTCATAATAACTCATCTGCACGGGGAAGCTAAAGCGTGGCTGTGCAATCTTTGGCGCGACAATGATCCCGCCCTCCAAAATTCAGATGCCTTTATTAAGGCTATGGACACTTGTTTTAAATCTACAGTGGATGTGGACGTTGCCAGGAGGGAAATGCATGGATTGAAACAGGGCAAAGCCACTGTGAGACAATATCACTCTCGCTTTTTTGCGTTAGTAAATGCGCTGGGCTGGGAGAAGAACTCAGCTGCAGTCAGAGATCTGTTCTGGGAGGGGCTAAATGGGGCCGTGAAAGATGAGCTGGCGAGGGGGGAGAGACCCAACAACACCTCAGAAGTCATCCAAAAAGCACTGGCAATAGGGGTGCGCCTGGAAGAACGCCCTTGGAGGAGGGATGAGGGACGTATGGAAAGCACACCAGCCAGAACAACTCCTTTCCTACCTAGAGAGACAGCGCGCGCGCAGTCCACGCCTCCTCTGGGGGGAGGAGAAGAGCCGATGGAGATAGGTGGTGCCAGGGCTCAGACAGCAACCAGAGCCCAAACACCAGGAGCAGTCAAGGCGAAGGCTCCTAGAGGGAACAGGAAGTGCTACATCTGCGACAGTGCTCAGCACATGGCCAAAGAGTGTCCCCAGAGGCTCCAAAGGCACACTGCAGCCTCAGCAACAGTAAGAGGAGCAGCTCAGCAGGGGGAACAGCTGCAGGGAAACGACGGAGTCTGGCTGGAGACAGAGGCACTGGGGCCCAGCCAGGCGAGTCAGTGAAGCAGTCCCCAGGGATTTTACAGCCCACAGACCCCCTCCCGCCCAAACCAGTGGTGCAACTCACCGCATCGCTCCAGCTCCCCAATGGACTCACCATGGAAGTCCCTATTACCATTGACTGTGGTAGTAATGCAGACTTTATAGGAGAGGATTTCATCACGCAACATCGCATAGCGCTCTTACCAGCCACAATGCCCCTGAACGTCGTTACGGTTGATGGCAGAGAGCTACTGGGAGGACAGGTGGTACAGCAAACACCGCCAATGGTGATGCAAATTGGAAATCACCGCGAAGTCATCAGCTTCAATGTCACACACCTGTCAGACACGCCCATAGTATTGGGCATAAGTTGGCTGCACAGGCACAGCCCGGCATTAGCATGGTACCAGCGTCAATTGACCTTCTGCTCCTCCTACTGCGCAGAACACTGCATCCCGACTAGCCTGGAAGATGAGGGGCGAGAGGATGAACCACAGCTACACTTGGGCATGCTGCAAGCGGTGCCCGACAAGGACAAGGCGTTTTTGGAGGTCTTCTGCGAGAAGGAAGTGGACAAGCTGCCTCCCCACAGGCCCTACGACTGCAAGATTGACCTCCTGCTGGGATGGAGTATAAAACCACTGCCATCCACGACCTGATTGTGGATGGAGGACTTGACCTGGCATGTGTGACAGAGACCTGGTTGGGGGAAGCAGATGGGCCTGTCCTTGCCGCTGCTTGCCCACCAGGTTTCTCTTATGCACAGCAACCCAGGTCATGTGGGCGGGGAGGGGGGGTTGCAGTGATTTTTAGGAAGTCACTAGCTTACACCAGGCGTCCTACTGGGAAGATCCAGTTTTCTGAGTGCATGTTCTGGAAGCTGGGCAATAGGGGCAGTACAGGATTCCTTTTGGTGTACCGACCTCCCCGCTGCACCAAGGATTCCCTGTCTGAGCTGCTTCAGGTCGTGGCGGATTTTCTCCTGGAGACACCTAGTTTGGTTGTCCTAGGGGATTTTAACATCCATGCCGACACGACCTTACAAGGGGCTGCTCGGGACTTCGTGGAAAGCATGGCCTCCATGGGGCTGTCCCTGAATAAGTTTGGCCCAACTCATAGTCATGGACATGCCTTAGACCTGGTGTTCACCTCTAGTGATGTGGGTGATCTGACACTAAGTAAAAGTGAAACAAAAGAAGTGCCATGGTCAGATCACTTCCTGGTGCAACTGGACTTCTCCGCGACCCTTCCCCTCTGCAGGGAGGTGGGACCAATTCGGATGGTCCGCCCCCGCCACTTAGTGGATCCAAATGGTTTCCAGAGAGTGGTAGGGGATGCCTTATCCCATGTTGATGGCCTTTCAGCTGATTCCCTGGTGGCCCGCTGGAATGCGGAGTTAACCAGGGCTATCGACTGTCTGGCTCCGAAGCGCCCTCTCCGATTGCATGGAGCCCGGACAGCTCCGTGGTTTTCTTCGGAGCTGAGGGCGATGAAACAATCGCTGAGACGGCTAGAACGTCGGTGGCAAAAAACTCACTCCGAATCTGACCGGACACGGGTTAGAGCTCAACGTCGAGCCTACCAAGTGGCGATAGCGACGGCGAAGAAGACTTTCTTCACCGCCTCTATTGCATCTGCAGAAAATAGTAGCAGGAGACTTTTTCAGGTGGTTCGTAATTTAACGGAACCACCTTTACCACCGGGGCTTTGTAAAGACCCCAAGATCTCCTGCAACGATTTTGCAAAGTTTTTTGCAGATAAAATCACTCATATTCGGAAGGAGCTAGACACCACCGTGGGAGCAGGGCTGGGGCGGGAGAGTGCTAGAGCTCTGTCTGGTCAAGTTGCATGGAATCGATTTCAATCCATTACCCCCGAGGATGTGGACAGGCTGCTTGGACCCGTGAAACCAACCACCTGTCTCCTGGATCCTTGCCCATCCTGGCTAATAAAAGCAAGCCGGGAAGGGCTGGGCGATGGGCTCTGCGGGGTGGTGAATGCTTCCCTCTGTGAGGGAGTATTCCCAGATCCGCTGAAAGAGGCGGTCATCAAACCGCTTCTTAAAAAACCATCTTTAGACCCGGCCAGTATGGCCAACTATCGTCCAGTCTCAAATCTTCCATTCTTGGGCAAGGTGATTGAGCGCGTGGTTGCTGAACAACTCCAGGCACGTCTGGAGGATGCGGACCATTTGGATCCCTTCCAATCGGGATTCAGGCCTCATCATGGGACTGAAACTGCCTTGGTCGCGCTGGTTGATGATCTCCGGCGAGCTAGGGACAAAGGTGAGAGCTGTTTCCTAGTTCTGCTGGATCTCTCAGCGGCCTTTGATACGATCGACCATAACATCCTTCTGGACCGTCTAGAGGGGCTGGGAGCTGGGGGCACTGTTATACAGTGGTTTCGCTCTTTCCTCCTGGGCCGTGTTCAGAAACTGGTGGTGGGGGATGAGTGTTCAGACCCCTGGGCCCTCACTTGTGGGGTGCCTCAGGGTTCCGTCCTCTCCCCCATGCTTTTTAACATCTATATGAAGCCGCTGGGAGAGATCATCAGGGGGTTTGGACTGGGTGTCCATCAATATGCAGATGATACCCAGCTCTACCTCTCTTTCAAATCAGAACCAGTGAAGGCGGTGAAGGTCCTGTGTGAGTGCCTGGAGGCGGTTGGAGGATGGATGGCAGCTAATGGATTGAGGTTGAATCCTGACAAGACAGAAGTACTGTTTTTGGGGGACAGGGGGCGGGCTGGTGTGGAGGACTCCCTGGTCCTGAATAGGGTAACTGTGCCCCTGAAGGACCAGGTGCACAGCCTGGGAGTCATTTTGGACTCACAGCTGTCCATGGAGGCGCAGGTCAATTCTGTATCCAGGGCAGCTGTCTACCAACTCCACCTGGTACGCAGGCTGAGACCCTACCTGCCCGCGGACTGTCTCGCCAGAGTGGTGCATGCTCTAGTTATCTCCCGCTTGGACTACTGCAATGCGCTCTACGTGGGGCTACCTTTGAAGGTGACTCGGAAACTACAACTAATCCAGAATGCGGCAGCTAGACTGGTGACTGGGGGCAGCCGCCGAGACCACATAACACCGGTCTTGAAAGACCTACATTGGCTCCCAGTACGTTTCCGAGCACAATTCAAAGTGCTGGTGTTGACCTTTAAAGCCCTAAACGGCCTCGGCCCAGTATACCTGAAGGAGCGTCTCCACCCCCATCGTTCTGCCCGGACGCTGAGGTCCAGCGCCGAGGGCCTTCTGGCGGTTCCCTCATTACGAGAAGCAAAGCTACAGGGAACCAGGCAGAGGGCCTTCTCGGTAGTGGCACCCGCCTTGTGGAACGCCCTCCCATCAGATGTCAAAGCGATAAATAACTACCTGACATTCAGAAGACATCTTAAGGCAGCCCTGTTCAGGGAAGTTTTTAATCTGTGATATTTTAGTGTATTTCTGGTTTTTATGGAAGCCGCCCAGAGTGGCTGGGGAAACCCAGCCAGATGGGCGGGGTACAAATAATAAATTATTATTATTATTATTATTCCCGGGGTTAGAGACGAAGGGGGAGGGGGAGCTGCGGGGAGCAGAGGCCTTGGCAGCAGAGTTACAGGAGGTCCACGAGCAACTCCGAAGGCACTTGGAGCTAGCAAAACACGCCTACAAAATGCAGGCAGACAGGCACAGGAGAGTCAGGGAAGACATCCAGGTGGGGGACTGGGTCTGGTTAGCAGCCCAGGCAGTGCCGGCCAGAACGTTAGCTAAGAAGAAGCTCAGGCACAAGCAGCTAGGGCCTTACCAAGTTGAGGCACAAATCAATCCAGTGGCCTTCCGGTTGACACTCCCGGAGGACTCCAGAATGCACCCGGTCTTTCATAGATCAGTGCTCACACCCTACAAGGAACCCCACAGGTTTCAGGTGCCAGGGAACGCACCAGACCCACTCAGCAAATCACCAACAAGGGGGGGTCACCGAGGGCGGCGCCACTCAACGAGGTCACAGAGATTTTAGACTCGAGATGGGGGGAAGAGGGGGTTGAATATCTCCTCGCCAGGGAAGGTACCCCGGCCAGCGCCAACAGGTGGGTACCGTACTATGCGGTGGAGGAGCACTACCTCAAAGACGAGTTCCATGCACTCTTCCCACACAGACCTATGCCGGCAGATTATTTCGACGACTATCTTTTCACACCCACACTTTCAGCCAGCACGTTCCAGGGGTTCTCATCAGCTGAGGAAACGGCGCCAGAAACAAGCTCCCCAGAGGAATCACTCTCGGGGTTTGTCACAAACTGCTCTTATTCGTGGGACGATCAACCGGAGGTGGGGTGGAGCAGGGAACTGCTGAGGGGGCCCTTACAGGCAGCATCCCCCGAGGCAACAGGGGGAGAGAGGGACATGGACGTGTTGGGGGAGGATCCTGGGTTCAAGCACAACTGCAGAGAGATGGAAGCAGAGGAGATCGATGTCGACGAGCCCATTACGGACTGGCCGGATCCAGCCGGCCAGCTGCACACCAGGGGGGAAGAACTGTATCCCGCACTCACCCCCACAGCACTGGAGCACCTGGAACCCGCACCCGAAGAGGGGGAGGGGGGAAGGGGGGCTTCGAGGGGGGGATGGATGTCAGGGGCTAAGGAGCAGAGGCACAGGGGAGAGAGGAAACGGAGAGCGAAGGGGAAGAATCTGAGGGCAGCGTAGTGGAGTATGACAGTGGCCCGAGAGATTCCATGAGCCTCTCCAGCGATTCAGAAGATTCCCAGAGGGGGGCACCGATGGCCAGGGCAAGGGGGGTCCCGGGGGGGCGCACCAGAACCAAGGGGCCAGCGGGGACTCCCAAAGCAGCAGTGGGAGATCAGGACCAGTTCCCCCACCAGAGCGTTGTGGGGGGGAAGAGTCCCATGTATCAGGGCCAGCGTCTCCTCCAATAGGGAGAGAAGATGAGTCCGGGCTGACCACGCCTCTATCAGAGAGTGAGGGAACGGAGGGGAAGTCAGGTCCAGCTAGCCCCCCCGAAGGGGGAAGCAGTGACAGGAGCAGTGTAACGGTCAGGAGAAAGGTTGCCGGCTGGGCGCGAGCGCCAAGTTCAAATGTACAGGCGCGCGGGACGGCAGAAAACCCGGATTGGAAACCAGGTCCTAAAGCCCGCCGGAGGCAGGGGGAAGACTCAGGGGACTCAGCGTCAGAAGAGTCTAGAAAGGGCAAGACCCCAGTGGACAGGCGGACCCAGAGGAGGAAAGAGCAAAGGAAGAGGTGGAGCAAAGCTAGAGTCTTAAACTGGTGTCTGGGGGGAGGAGATTCAGACAGAGCTTCAGCGGTCTAGAGTTCAAGACGTAGAGCTGCGCGCCTCGGCTTTGGAATCGAAACTGAACTTCAATAAAGACTTTTGTATATAACAAGAACTGGCGTTGGTCCTTTGTGAGCTGGTACCTTGGGCAGCTCTGACAACAGGTATGAAATTTACAGCATGCAATGCCCTAAGAGAGAATATTATGAAAATGATATACAGGTGGTACATGACACCAGTCAAGCTTGCAAAAATCTATCATTTGCCCGATAATAAATGTTGGTAAATGGGTAAAAGGAGACAGGGAAGATGGTGAGGAAAAGATTGTGAGAGAAATAACAATGCATTAAAAAAACCTCCTCCAAACCATAAAATGTTTAAAATAAGTCCTGTGTTCAGAGCCTTTAAAAAAGAAAAGTAAAAAGAAACCAGAAGTGGCTCACCCTGATAGCAGTGTTTTGCTCTGGCTTTCCAGGAGGGAGAAGGCAAAACAGTGGAAAGGTCAATGTGGCATTGTTGCACCAGTGGAGCCAGTCCAATGCTCCCATCAGTGCACTTGTACTGTATTGTGTTGACCTCCCCACTGCCTTGCCCCAATTGGTAAGCAGCAGCAACTTTCCTACTAGGAAACTAGAGTTGTGGCTCCACCTCACCAGGCAAACAGCCTCTGGCAGAAACTACTTTGAATGAAGCATGAATGTCAGTTCCTCGCTTGAGCAGAAAGGCAAGAGCACACTTCTTTGACACCTTTCTTGAGGTACGCTTGATGCAATTACAGAGTTGGGATGATTTGCTGGCATCAGAACCTCGCTTCCACAAATTTGTGTAGCTGTTCTTGGCATCTGCCTTGATTCTCTGCTGCCTTGGTTTAGTGCTCCAGGGGTGCCAGTTCAAACTTCAGCGAGGGGAGGGCAGCACAAGATTCTCTGTAAGATTTTAAAGCCTGCTTGTGGATATATTTAAGATGAATTTGATGCAAAGCAGTGTGCATTAGGAACCTTCCTTGCATTTACCCTTTTAATACCTCATGTGGTCTAAACCACAGAGCCCTAGGGCTTGCCGATCAGAAGGTCGGCAGTTCAAATCCCCGTGACGGGGTGAGCTCCCGTTGCTCAGTCCCTGCTCCTGCCAACCTAGCAGTTCGAAAGCACGTCAAAGTGCAAGTTGATCAATAGGTACCTCTCCGGCGGGAAGGTAAATGGTGTTTCCGTGCGCAGCTCTGGTTCGCCAGAAGCAGCTTAGTCATGCTGGCCACATGACATGGAAACTGTACGCCAGCTCCCTTGGCCAGTAAAGCGAGATGAGTGCCACAACCCCAGAGTCGTCCGCGACGACCTAACAGTCAGGGGTCCCATGTAATTTCTTAAAAAAATTCCGATTTTCCCTCATTTGGTGCATAGATGCCTACTATCAAAAATTTCTCTCCTTGTGATTGAATTTCAATTGCAACAAATCTTCCTTGGTCATCTTTAAATATTAATTTCAGTGATAGGCTCTCCTTTGCATAAATTACTACTCCTCTTTTTTTAACTTTGTCTGATGAAATAAATTCATGGCCCAGTCTTTTATTACTCAATACCTTCCTATGTAGCCTTATCACATGTGTTTCTTGTAGGCAAATCAAGTCCAATTGTTCTTTTTTTTAATAAATGAAAGACTTTTCCTTTTTTGCGGGGAGTTCAGTCCATTAACATTCCAGTTTAATACTTGCAGTGCCATAATGTAGTTACTCTGCTTCTCCTCCAACAGCACCCAATGCTTGTTCTTGTTCTGTCGGAGGTGTTGGTATCACTTTCTCTGGACTGTCCAGTCCAAAAGGTAGTCTTGCTATGTCCAGTATTCCTCTTTTTGGTGATCTTCTGCCCAGTGCTTTTTGTTCTAGTCCTCTCTCTGGTGATTTTCTGTCCGATGCTCCTGGCTCTTTGCCAAGTTCTTTCTGCAGATCTTCTCCGTAATTTTCCAGAAACTTTTCTTTATCCTCTACTGATCTTATTTTTATCTTTCTTCCTTTAAAACTAAAGGATAGGCCTTGGGGAAATTCCCACCTGAAGATGATTTTAATCCTTCTCAGCAGGACAACCAAATCCCCATAATTGGACCTAAGGTCCAAAAGATGTTTCGGAATATCTTTTAATATTTCCACTCTTGACTGCAATATTGTCAAGGTCTTTTGATAGTGCAAACCCAGAATTTTATCTCTCTCTTCTTTAGATCGGAGGGTAATCAAGCAGTCTCTTACTTTATTCTTCTTCCTTCCTCTTCCAAGTCTGAAGGCACTCACGATTTTAAATTCTTCTTTATCCAAATCCAAATGCCAAAAATCTGCAAATTCCTGCGTGAGAAAGTCTGCCAGACTATCCTTCTCCAATTCAGGTACAGCTCTAATCCTCAAATTCGTCTGTTTTTCCTTAAGTTCAATCATAGAAAGCGTCGACTTATGGTCCTCAAGTTGTCTCTGTAGGTCTGGGACTCTCTCTGTTTCCAATTGTGTTATCTTGACTTCCACGGCAGCAACTTTTTCCCTTGCTTCCTCTGCGGTCTGTCAGATCAAAGTAGATTCCTGTAACAATTTCTCAATAGTTTCTGTATTGGTATTCACCTTTTGTCCCAAACTATTTATACTTTCTGTATTTAAGTCAATTTTAGTAGTTGCAGCATTCACTTTTGCATTTGTCGCATCTACTTTATTATTAAGCTGTTCCAACGAGTCATTTATCTTACTCAATGCAAGCGCTAGAGCTTCTTCTGATGTCATTCCTCTAGGCTTAGATTGTGTTAGTACAGCCGCAGATGAAGCAGAAAGGCCAGATGCTGATGCCCTTCGCTGCCAAGACTTCCCAGACCTTGTTGTTTTGTCTGGGAGTGACAAATCTACTTTTTCATTTGCCCGATAATAAATGTTGGAAATGTAAAGAGACGGAAGGTACATTCTTTCACTTTTGGTGGACATGCCCTAAGATTAAGACTTTCTGGGAGATGATCTATAATGAAATGAAAAAGGTATTTAAATATACCTTTCTGAAGAAACCAGAGGCCTTTCTCCTGGGCATGGTCGGCCAATTGGTGTCAAAGAAGGATAGAACTTTCTTTATGTATGCTACAACAGCAGCAAGAATACTTATTGCAAAGTATTGGAAGACACAAGATCTACCCACCCGTGAAGAATGGCTTGATGAAGGTGATGGACTACATGGAACTGGCGGAAATGACTGGCAGAATCCGAGACCAGGGAGAAGAGTCGGTGGAGGAAGATTGGAAGAAATTTAAAGACTATTTACAGAAACATTGTAAAATTAATAATAATAATAATAATAATAATAATAATAATAATAATAATAATAATAAATTTTATTTATATCCCGCCCTTCCCAGCCGAAGCCGGGCTCAGGGCGGCTAACAACACTAAAACAGTACAACATTATAAAACATTATAAAAATGAATTAAAATCAAAATGGATGGCAACCATAAACTAAAGTTTTGTAAAGATTGCCAAAGGAGGGAGTCAGGCTGCGCCCTGACCAAAGGCCAGGTGGAACAGCTCTGTCTTGCAGGCCCTGCGGAAAGATGTCAAGTCCTGTAGGGCCCTTGTCTCTTGTGACAGAGCGTTCCACCAGGTTGGAGCCACAGCCGAAAAAGCCCTGGCTCTAGTTGAGGCCAGCCTAACCTCTCTGAGGCCTGGGACCTTCAAGGTGTTTTTATTTGAAGATCGTAAGTTCCTCTGTGGGGCATACCAGGAGAGGCGGTCCCGTAGGTACGAGGGCCCTAGGCCGTATAGGGCTTTAAAGGTTAAAACCAGCACCTTAAACCTGATCCTGTACTCCACCGGGAGCCAGTGCAGCTGGTATAGCACCGGATGAATGTGCTCTCTAAGCGAAGACCCCGTAAGGAGTCTCGCTGCGGCATTTTGCACCCGCTGGAGTTTCTGGGTCAGTCTCAAGGGCAGCCCCACGTAGAGCAAGTTACAATAATCCAGTCTGGAGGTGACCGTCGCGTGGATCACAGTGGCTAGGTCAGGGCGAGAGAGGTAAGGAGCCAACTGCTTAGCTTGGCGGAGATGAAAAAATGCTGCCTTTGTTATAGCTGCAATCTGCGCCTCCATGGAGAGGGAGGTATCGAAGATTACACCCAAACACTTAACGGACGGTGCTGGCACTAATTGCACCCCCGCAAGAGATGGGAGTTGCCCCCTCAGTCCCATGTCGTCCCGTCCCAGCCAGAGTACCTCTGTCTTCGAAGGATTTAACTTCAACCGGCTCCCATGTAACCATCCAGCCACAGCCTCCAAGCATCTGATCAGTGTGTCTGGGGCCGAGTCTGGGTGGCCGTCCATCAACAGATAGAGTTGGGTGTCATCAGCATACTGATGGCAGCCCAGCCCAAAACTCCGGACAAGCTGGGCGAGGGGGCGCATAAAGATGTTAAAAAGCATCGGGGAGAGTATTGCACCCTGGGGCACACCACACACCAAGGAGTGGCGGGATGACAATTCCCCCCCAAGCGCCACCCTCTGTCCCCGACCAGAGAGAAACGAGCGCAGCCATTGAAGGACTGTGCCCTGGATCCCCACGTCGGCAAGGCGGTGGTCCAGGAGTTCGTGATCGACCATGTCGAAGGCTGCTGACAGGTCTAGAAGAATCAGCAGCCCCGACCCGCCTCGATCCAGCTGCCTGCGGAGATCATCTGTTAGGGCGACCAGAGCCGTCTCGGTCCCATGACCAGCGCGGAAGCCGGACTGGAATGGATCCAGAACCGATGTTTCATCCAGAAACCTACCAAGCTGTTCAGCAACCGCTCTCTCAATCACCTTACCTAGGAATGGAAGATTCGAAACCGGGCGGTAATTGGATAGATCTAAGGGATCTAATGATGTTTTCTTTAAGAGCGGGCGCACCACTGCCTCCTTCAGTTCCCCTGGGAATGTCCCAGTGCCAAGGGACAGATTGATGATATCCCCCAGGGGAGCCCGCACCTCATCTGGACACGCTCTAATCAGCCAGGACGGGCACGGGTCGAGAGGACAGGTGGTGGGCTTTCCAGCTCGGAGGAGTCTGTCCACATCGGCTGGGGATATCCAGTCAAAGTGGTCCAATACTGAACCCGAGGACAGTCGAGGGGCCTCCAGTTCCTTTATTGTATCCAAATTGGCAGGGAGGTCATGGCGGAGCAACAAGACCTTCTCTGCAAAAAAGCTCGCAAATGCCTCACAGCTGTTTGTCAAATTGTTATTTAAATTTGGCTGTCCTTCGAGGGACATTAAAGACCGAATTATACTAAATAATTGCGCCGGGCGAGAGCTAGCGGATGCAATGGAGGCCGAGAAGTAAGACTTCTTAGCGGCCTTCACTGCCATCTCGTAGGTTTTCATAAAAACCCTATAAGATGTTCTTGAGGCTCCGTCACGGGCACCCCGCCATACTCGCTCTAGCCGTCTGAGGTCCCGCTTCATTTTCCGGAGCTCCTCGGTAAACCAGGGAGCCCGGTTTCTGCGGGGTCGCAGAGGGCGCTTAGGTGCGATCTCATTGATGGCTGCCAGGAGCTGGGTATTCCAGGCCTCAACAAGCTCAGTCAATGAGTCGCCAGGGGGAGAAAGGTCCCGCAAGGCTTGACGGAATCTATCAGGGTCCATCAGCCTCTGCGGGCGAGCCCAAATCGGCTCGCCACCTAAGCAGGGTGGGGTTGGAAAGTCAATCCTGGCTTTCAGAGCATAGTGATCAGACCATGGCACCTTCATCGAAGGAAACATGATCACATCTATACCGATGCCAAAGATCAAATCCAGCGTGTGGCCTGCTTGATGTGTGGGGCCCGAAACAAACTGGGAGAGCCCTAGTGTCGCCATGGAAGACACCAGGTCCAGAGCCTGTGAGGAGGGAGTGGCATCGGCATGGATGTTGAAGTCCCCCAATACCAATAGGTTAGGGAACTCCAAGGCCCAGCCGGCCACCGCCTCCAGCAGGCCTGACAGGGTGGCTGCTGGTGCGCTAGGTGGCCGGTACACCAGCCAGACAGCCAAGCTCACCTCGGAGCCCCACACTAGGCCAACACATTCAATGCCGGGGATCGATGGCGATGGTAGAGCCCTGAAAGAACAATCTTCCCGGATTAATAACGCCACCCCTCCCCCCCGGCCCACAGTCCGCGACTGGTGGAGGACGGAGAAACCCGGGGGCGCCATCTCTCGTAAGGTAACAGTATCCCCTTCGCGCACCCAGGTCTCAGTCACACATGCTAGGTCAAGCCCCTGCGAGGTGAAGAAATCTCGCAGGGTGGCAGTTTTGTTGCCTATAGACCTGGCATTGCACAACACCAGTGACGGAGGTGAGTAATCCTTGCTCACCCTACCCTCGTCTCTCGGGATGGGGCGCAGATTGGAAGGGGTACGAGCATATCCGTATCTCGGTCCCCTTCACCTATGACATCTGCCCCCACCGCCATACCTCCCTCGCCCCTCCACAGTAGGAATCCCAAGCCTCAGACTCGCCTCCATTTACAGAATATAAAAGCAAACAAACAATTACACGAAAACAAAACCAATCCCCACCCCACTCCACAACCACCCCACCCCAACCCAAAATAAACCAAAACAAAATAAAAATACATGGATAAAAACCACCGCTTATGGTGGTACAACAAAGCAAAAAAATAAAAACAGTTTAAAACATATAAAAACACTTCAAACAACCGCTGCAGCAGAACCAATGTCCCCAAAGCTGCGGCAGTGGTGAGCGTGGGCCCCGCCCCCTGGCCTGATGGAGAGTGGGCCTGCAGGGGGAAGAGCCCTCCCCACAGATGCACGGCAAAGCGGCTGCAGCAATGTTCCGAGGCCTCCTTGGAGCCTTATATGCTGAGATGGAGTCTGGGGCCCGCCCCCAGGCCCAAGGTGGAGAATGAGCTTGCAGGGGGAGCGGTCCTCCCCAAGACTCACCGGCAAAGTGGCAGCAGCAGTGTCCCGGGCCTCCTTGGAGTCTTTTATGCTGAGGTGGAGTCTGGGGCCCGTCCCCAAGCCCAAGATGGAGAATGGGCTAGCAGGGGGAAGAGCCCTCCCCACAGACGCACGGCAAAGCGGAAGCAACGAATGTTAGAAGGATGTTGGAATGAAGTTACATGGCCTTAGCAGAAATGTTATAAAGAATTAAGTATAATAGATTGTAATTGGATTAAAGGAAAAAATAATGTTAGAATTGGTTAAGTTAAATGATAGGACAGAAGTTTGAGGAAGATGGAAAGGATTTGCTGAAACAATTAATCGAAGTGGAATACAAAAAAGGGAGGTGTGAGGAGGTCGCTGAAACAAGTAAAAGAAAGTTAATAATTGAAAGTATAGGTTATGTGTTTTTTTTTTTTTTGTTATGCATATGTGTCAGGGGCTCAGGAGCAGAGGCACAGGGAAGAGAGGAAAAGGAGAGCGAAGGGGAAGAATCCGAGGGGAGCGTAGGAGAAGAAGACAGTGGTCCGAGGGATTCCATGAGCCTCTCCAGCGAATCGGAAGATTCACAGAAGGGGGCGCCTGTGGCCAGGGGTAGGGGGTTCCCAGGGGGAACGCCCCAGGAGCAAGGGGGCAGCAGGGACTCCCAGAGCAGTAGTTGGAAATCAGGACCAGCTTCCCCACCAGAGTGGAGTGGGGGGGAAGAGTCCCAAGCATCGGGGCCAGTGCATTCCCCACCAGGGAGAGAAGACGAGGCAGGGCTGACCACGCCTCCATCGGAGAGTCGGACAACGGAGGGGAGGTCAGATCCGGCCAGTGTCACGGAAGAGGGAAGCAGTGATAGAAGTAGTGTAACGGTTAGGAGAAAGGTCCCTGGGTTGGCGCGAGAGGCAAGTTCAAATGTACAGGAGCGCGGGACAGCAGAGAGTGAGGATTGGGAACCGGGTCCTAAAGCACGCCGGAGGCAGGGGGAGGAGCTAAGCGACTCAGCGTCGGAAGAGTCCAGGAAGGGCAATGCCCCAGCGGGCAGGAGGACCCAGAGGAGGAGAGAGCAGCGGAAAAGGTGGAGCAGGGCTAGGATCTTAAACTGGTGTCAGAGGGGAGGAGACTCAGACGGGACTTCGCCGATCTAGGGTTTAAGACGTAGGGCTGCACGCTGCGGCTTTGAAATGGAAACTGAACTTCAATAAAGACTTTTGTACATTACGACAGCCTAGCGTTGGTCCCCTGTGAGCTGGGACCTAGAGGCAGCTCTGACAATATGTAATATTTTTGTTTCTATATTGTATTGTATGGTTTTGTTATGTTTAACTTTTTTCTTTTTCCTTTTTGTAACTTTCAAAATTTTAATAAATATTATTTTTTTAAAAAATAAAACAGTCAGGGGTCCCTCTACCTTTACCTTTAATATAGCAATATTGCAAATGCTGTTCAAATTATCACCCCAACTACTTTTATTCAAAGGGATTTGTTCCTTTTGTCATGCACAACTGGTACACATAAGCCCCATTTCACTATTTATAATAATAGTAGTCATTCACTGTGTAGAACCAATGAGAAGAGGTGCTCCTGAGGTGCTCCTGAAAAATAATCATATGTGGCCTTCCTTACATGTGAACCAAAGTGATTTCTTCTCCAGTGTATATTCTCAGGCATCATTTGGGAAATTCCCAGTTTCCCCCTTTTTGTCACAAAACAGTGCACCCTCTGCCTGAACAATACTCCAGATGCTTCCTGTTTCCATGCAGCTGTGTGTTTCTCATGACCAAACTGAAGGAATGGGTTGCTGTGAAGTAAGTTTAAAACTGACTCAACCCCCCTTTTGTTCTTTCAAAAGAGAGCACTCTAAAATGCATAAAACTTGAGCTGTTGAGCAAAAGCATAATAAGGGCACAGCTGCATAAAAAAGCTCTCTCCTTTATCAGTCACGGCAAGGGATGACCCTGGCTCTCTAGGGGAACAGAGAAAACACGTCAGTACCTTATCTTATGTGCTGACCACAAAATACGTGCAGACTGATGTCCGGGGAAAACGCCAGAAGCGTGGTCCCGGAGGTGATGACCTATTCCTCCCAGATAGGAGTAGGAAGAGGAAGATCCTTTTATGGTCAGAAGTACAGGAAGGAAGATCCTTTTATGGTTGAGAATACCAGAGCAGGAACATCTGTGATGTCAACCTGTGTGTACAAGCTGACGTGGTTGGGGAAGGGGGAGAGGGTGCCTGGAGGATATATATACTGCATGAAACTTGTCATTTCTTTGGACTTGCTGTGGACTCACCACGCAAGTGCCTTCTGCTATCTGGAGAGCAGAATAAACTCTTTCTTTGAACCAACTCGGTATCATTTGACTTCCTTCCTCCTGTCCCGGAGCAAGGCAGACCCAATCAATGAACTCCAATAAGGCTACAAAACCTAACCTCATTTCTCTTTATCAACTGATAAAAGCCTCTTTGAGCTAGATGGTGGTTTAAGCTATAACAAATACATGCACACGAATGTACACACCCTCGCTGTTCCTGACCAGCAGAAGGCATTTGATTTTGTAAATGAGGGCCTTAGATTCTAAGATGCTGTATGTTGTCCAGTATTCAAAGTGACATACCACCTGATGATATGCATGCTTACTCTTTACGCATACGATTTCGGCCTCATTGTTTACTTGGCACTTCTAAATACCGTATTTTTTGTGCCATAGGACGCTCCGTCCCATAGGACGCACCTAGTTTTTCCCCCTTTATTTCCCCCCCAAAAGCAGGTCGGGGAAACCGAACCAGGTCGAGGAACGGCGCTGCGCCTCCCTGCTGTCCCCTGAGCTTGTGGGGCTGGCCGATGACTGCCTCAGGCGGCAGGCTGTTATCCGCAGCGTGGGGAGCCCTGCGGGGAACTCCTGCAGGGCTCCCCATGCTGCGGATGTCTGACCGGCGCACGGGGCGCTCTGCTTCAGGGCGCCCTGCCCGCCGGGCGGCAGGCTGTTATCCTCAGTGTGGGGAGCCCTGCGGGGAACTCCTGCAGGGCTCTCCACGCTGCAGATGTCTGCCCGGCGCATGGGGCACTCTGCTTCAGGGCGCCCCGCCTGCCGGGCAGCAGGCTGCTATCCGCAGCGTGGGGAGCCCTGCGGAGAACTCCCACAGGGCTGCCTAGGCTGCGGATGTGTTCCCGAAGCGCCGGGCGCTCTGCTTTCAGGGCGACCGACGCTCCGGGAAGCAGGCTGCTATCCGCAGCCTAGACAGCCCTGCTGGACCTCCTGCAGGGCTGCCCAGGTTGCGGATGTGCTCCCGAAGCGCCGGGCGCTCTGCTTTCAGGGAGCCCGACGCTCCGGGAAGCAGGCTGCTATCCGCAGCCTAGACAGCCCTGCTGGACCTCCTGCAGGGCTGCCCAGGCTGCGGATGTGCTCCCGAAGCGCCTGGCGCTCTGCTTTCAGGGAGCCCGACGCTCCGGGAAGCAGGCTGCTATCCGCAGCCTAGACAGCCCTGTGGGACCTCCTGCAGGGCTGCCTAGGCTGCGGATGTCTTCCTGAAGCCTGGAGAGTGAGAGGGGTCGGTGCGCACCGACCCCTCTCGTTCTCCAAGCTTCAGCGAAAGCCTGCATTTGCCCCATAGGACGCACCCAGATTTCCCCTTCATTTTTGGAGGGGAAAAAGTGCGCCCTATGGGGCGAAAAATACGGTATGTATAATCTTGTGAAATGGTTGCCCTTTTATTTTACTAGACTTATTTCAAAGCTGGCATGCTGACTTGATAAACTTGTTGGTTTATCTACTTATTTATTTTACCCCTCGGTTTCCATTGCTAGAGGAAGGCTCATGGCAACTTGCAGTATTTTAAATACAAACTGTACAAGGAGTGCACGCTAATGCTCTCTTCACCCTCCTGTTCACTGTGCTCTCACTGCATTTGCAGTGCTGGATTTTTCATCCATAGTCACATGGATTGTTGAAATGCATTATATATGCATTTATAATGCAGATGCAACTGTTTGATGAGTTGTTTTTCAAACCAGCTTCATGCCAATTTCCATTATTAATTCACTTCTAGCTAAAGTATGAACACCTTTGCATAGGGTAAATACATCCTTGTCCTATCAGCGTCAATGGCCCATGTGTGTATACAGACAGTAACAAATGGAAGCCCTGATGATGTGAACACTGGGGAAAGAGCTGTGAAATGTACATGGGGAGGCAACAGGTGTGGGGACCTTCACTGGGGCACAGCTGCTGAGCTACCCTCCTGACACACCTTCCTTGCAGCTTACCAGAGGGCTGGTGAGGTCAGGGCTCTGTAGATGCCCAGTGCTGGATTGATTCCACTGGTGCATCTGCACAAACCCTTACCTTACAATTTCCTTGCTCTTGTCCAGCCCAGATAGGCTGCAGTGATGCTGATGCTGGTTGGGTGGCTCTGCCCTTACCACAGCTGCTGCTATTGCCCCTATCATGGCAATATAAAGCATTACCTGGAGACTAAAATTGAACAGCATGAAAGCCAAATGCTTGCTTAAGCAGAAAGATTCTTCACCTGGTGGCAAACATTTGCAAATGAAGAGGCAGGGTAAATCTCATCAGGCAGGAAATTCCATCATCTAAGCTAGGGGGTCACCAAAACAGTGCCCAAGGGGGGCATGCATATTTGTGGTACAACAAGGTTAAAGCGCACAAAGCTTTCAAACACCATATTGTCAGGAAAGCATTATTTAATGTCTGGATAAGATACAAAGATTTACTGGAAAATAAGACCCCAAGGTGGTTGTCACCCATGGAGGCAAAGGCTCTGAAAAGACTCAATATGGAGGCCAAATGGCCAAAATATTGGGAGATATTAGAACAAGAAGGAGATAAATTGAAACTGCAGAGTTTTGAGAAACTAAAAGATAAAGTGCGAGATTGGCTTCATTATTATCAAATAAGAGAGGCCTATAATCTGGACAAAAAATTGGGCTTCCAGGTGGAAAAATCGAAATTGGAAACAGAATTGTTGTTAAAACTAAGATTCTCTCAAGAATGTATAACTTGCTGTTAAAATGGAATACACAGGATGAAACAGTTAAATCAGCTATGATTAAATGGGCACAGGATATTGGTCATAACATTATGTTTGCTGACTGGGAAAAGTGGTGGACCACCGGTATGAAGTTTACGGCATGTAATGCCTTAAGAGAGAATATTATGAAAATGATTTATAGGTGGTACATGACCCCAGTCAAGCTTGCTAAAATTTATCACCTGCCTGATAATAAATGTTGGAAATGTAAAGAAACTGAGGGTACATTCTTTCACCTCTGGTGGACGTGCCCAAAGATTAAGGCTTTCTGGGAGATGATATATAATGAACTGAAAAATGTATTTAAATATACCTTCCTTAAGAAACCAGAGGCCTTTCTCCTGGGCATAGTTGACCAATTGGTGTTAAAGAAGGATAGAACGTTTTTTATGTATGCAACAACAGCAGCAAGAGTACTTATCGCAAAGCATTGGAAGACACAAGATTTGCCCACCTTGGAAGAATGGCAGATGCAAGTAATAGACTACATGGAGATGGCAGAAATGACTGGCAGAATCCGAGACCTGGGAGAAGAGGCGGTGGAAGAGGACTGGAAGAAGTTTAAAGACTATTTGCAGAAACATTGCAAAATTTATGAATGCTAAAATGATGTTGGACTTAAAAATAATACGGCATTAGTGATATAGGTTTAAAAGCTATGTAAAAAATGTAATAGAAAAAGGGTGAAAGACTAAAGTTATATTATGTCTGTCAGAGTCACCCGTGGTCCCAGCTCACAAGAGACCAAAGTCCACTCCAGCTTATGTACAAAAGCTTTTATTGAAGAACATTATTAGCTTTACATCCGAGGTCCGTGACTCTACGTCTGTTATGCTTAGACCGCTGAAGTACCCTCTGAGTCGGTCCCCCCTCTACACCAGTTTAAGAGGCTTGTACTGGTCCACCTCTTTCTCTCTTTCCTTTTCCGCAGGGTCTTTCTGCCCCCCTGTGTTCTCTCCCTTCGGGACTCTCCAGAGGCTGAAACCTCTGCCGCCTCCTCCCCCCTCCTTCGGGCTTTGGGACCAGGCTCCTCCCCAGGACTCTCTTCATTTTCGCGCGCCTCCCATTTTGAACTTGGCGCGCGTACGTTGCTCCTGACCTTCCCTTCGACAGTTACACTGCCCTCGATACTACTTTCCTCCCCTTCCGGCAGGACATTTTGCCCTGATCTCCTTCCCCTCTCTGCTTCCTGTTCTGCTCCTTCTGACACACTGGTCACTCCTCCCCCCTCACTCCGTTCCAGCGGAGCAGCCGGTCTCGCTCTCCAACTCCCACTGGGGGTTCCCCCTTCGTTTCCCTGCTCCTGACTGCTTCCCCCTCTAGCTTCCCTTGGCTTGACCAGAGGGGCTCCCTTTTGGGAGTCCTCCGATTCACTGGACGGACTCATGGACAATCTTGGGTCATTGTCATCCTCTTCCTCGTCACTCTGGAATCCTTCCCCCTCACTCTCTGTCTCCTCCCTCATCTGCGCCTCTCTCCCTGAACCCCTGACAATGTCAAAAGTAAATAATATGTTAGTAGGAGTTTAAATATAAGGAGGAAAGTTTGGAGACATAATAGAATGATTTTAATAATTAGAAATGAGTTTAGAAAGAATTTTTGGATTTGCTGTATACGATTGGGTAAAGAGGAACACAAAAAAGGGAGGCGTGAGGAAGTCAAGAAAGGAAGTTTTTGTAAGCATAATTTTAAAAGTTGGAATTTTTATTTCTATTTTTCTTCTATGTGTATTGTTTTTCTCTTTTTTTCAGTTCTGTGGTTGTTATGTTTTTTCTTCTCTGTAAAAGCAAATAAATATATTTTTTTTAAAAAAAAAAAAACAGTGTCCAAGGGGGCACCAGCAACTGCAGATGTCTTTTCTGGTGCCTTCCAGAATGAACCACTCTGTTGGAGTCAACAAAATAAACTGCAATATATGCTTGATTGCAGCGTGTGTATGTTACCCATAGCAGTTTTCCCTGGGCCCAAAAGGTTGGCAACACATAACTAGGCTACCACTATAAATTTAAAGCTGTTTTATATCCTGAAAAAGAAAAGCATGCCACTAGGTGGCAGTGCACACATGGAGGCACTTCCGCTGGCTATTTCCCTCTCCTAAAATGGTGCTGGCAGTGCTTTGTGCCCTCTTTCAACAAGGAGGCACTTCCGTTGGCTATTTCCCTCTCCTAATATGGTGCCCGCAGCGATTTCTGCCTAAGGTCCCATCCCTCACCGCCGGGGCTCAAAGCAGGGACTGCCTACCCACCGAGCGCGGAGCCCTGGCGCTGGGCTTCCTTCGATCTCCTCCCTGTCCGTGGGAACTCTCTTCAAAAACCTCTTTCCCCTTGCCCTGCCCCAGCCCCAACAAGGTCCAAAGGCAGGCGCCTGCATTGGCCCCTTAAGGCCAGGTAGGACTGGCTCCAGGGAACATTGGCTTGCTTTGAGTGGTTTATTTTTTGGGGGGGTGGGATTTTTGCAGTCGTCACCTTCTCTCCTCTCCTCTCCCCACCCTGCCCCCTGCAGCGCAGAGCAATGCTTTTTGTGTTTCACATCTCCCCAGAAGGTAGTACTTTTGTTGTGATACGATCGTATTTCTTTTCTTTTTTTTAAGAATATTTATTAAAGTTTTCAGAAATAATACAATGAAAAAACCAAAAAGAAAAAACAACAAAAATACAAAAATACAAAGGTAAAAACAACAACAACAAAAAGAAAAAGAAAAACGCATAGAATTTCCAGTTACAGATAGGTAGCCGTGTTGGTCTGCCATAGTCAAAACAAAAAATTCCTTCCAGTAGCACCTTAAAGACCAACTAAGTTAGTTCTAGGTATGAGCTTTCGTGTGCATGCACACTTCTTCTTCTTCTTATCTGAAGAAGTGTTCATGCACACGAAAGCTCATACCTAGAACTAACTTAGTTGGTCTTTAAGGTGCTACTGGAAGGAATTTTTTGTTTTGACATAGAATTTCCGTTACTTATTTTCTTTTAACTTATTTTCCAGACCTCCTCATACCTCCCTTTCTTGTATTCCAATTAAAATTGTTCGTTCAGCAAATCCTCACCATTAGTTTTTACTAATTTCTAACCTTATTTTTCATATCTCTTAAACATTACAGCTGGAAACCATTTAATTTCTGTCCAACATCATTCTAACATTCATTAATTTTACAATATTTCTGCAAATAGTTTTTAAACTTCTTCCAATCTTCTTCCGCCGACTCTTTTCCCTGGTCTCGGATTCTGCCGGTCATTTCTGCCAGTCCCATATAGTCCATCATCTTCATCTGCCATTCTTCCAAAGTGGGTAGATCTTGTGTCTTCCGATATTTTGCGATAAGTATTCTTGCTGCTGTTGTCGCATACATAAAAAGAGTTCTGTCCTTCTTTGACACCAATTGGCCAACCATGCCCAGGAGAAAGACCTCTAGTTTCTTCAAGAAGGTATATTTAAATACCTTTTTCATTTCATTATAAATCATTTCCCAGAAAGCCTTAATCCTTGGGCACGTCCACCAAAGGTGAAAGAATGTACCTTCAGTCTCTTTATATTTCCAACATTTATTATCGGGCAAATGATAAATTTTTTCAAACTTGACTGGGGTCATGTACCACCTATAAGTCATTTTCATAATATTCTCTCTTAAGGCATTGCATGCCGTAAATTTCATACCGGTGGTCCATAACTGTTCCCAGTCAGCAAACATAATATTATGTCCAACATCCTGTGCCCATTTAATCATAACAGACTTCACCGTTTCATCCTGAGTATTCCATTTAAGCAGCAAGTTATACATCCTTGACCAAATCTTAGTTTTGGGTTCTAACAATTCTGTTTCTAATTTTGATTTTTCCACCTGGAATCCAATTTTCTTGTCCAATCTCGCACTTTGTTTTTCAGTTTCTCAAAGCTCTGCAATTTCAGTTTATCTCCCTCTTGTTCCAAAATTTCCCAATATTTCGGCCATTTGGCCTCCATATTGAGTCTTTTAAAAGCTTTCGCTTCCATTGGTGACAACCACCTCGGGGGTTTATTTTCCAATAAATCTTTATATCTTATCCAAACATTAAACAATGCTTTCCTAACAATATGGTTTTTAAATGCTTTATGTACTTTAACCTTGTCGTACCACAAATATGCATGCCACCCAAAAGCATTGTTAAATCCTTCTATGTCCAAAATGTCTGTGTTCTCAAGAAGCAGCCAATCTTTCAGCCAGCAGAATGCTGCTGATTCATAATAGAGTTTAAAGTCTGGCAGAGCAAATCCACCCCTTTCCTTTGCGTCAGTTAATATCTTAAATTTTATTCTGGGCTTCTTGCCCTGCCAGACAAATCTTGAGATATCTTTCTGCCACTTCTTGAAACAGTCCATCTTGTCCACAATTTGCAATGTTTGAAACAAAAACAGATAGGTAGCCGTGTTGGTCTGCCATAGTCAAAACAAAACAAATTCCTTCCAGTAGCACCTTAAAGACCAACTAAGTCAGTTCTTGGTATGAGCTTTCGTGTGCATGCACACTTCTTCAGATACACGTTGTGTTTGTTTTGTTTTGAAACAAAAACAACATTCTAGGCAATACATTCATCTTTATAACTGCAATTCGACCCAACAAGGAAAGCTTCAAATTTGACCAAGTTTCTAAATCTTTTTTCACTTCCACCCAACATTTTTCGTAGTTGTCCTTAAATAAGTTCCAATTTTTTGCTGTCATATTAATCCCTAGTGTCAGGGGTTCAGGAGCAGAGGCACAGGGAAGAGAGGAGATGGAGAGCGAGGGGGAGGAATCCGAGGGGAGTGTAGGAGATGACAGTGGTCCGAGGGATTCCATGAGCCTCTCCAGCGAATCGGAAGATTCACAGAAGGGGGCGCCAGTGGCCAGGGGTAGGGGGTTCCCAAGGGGAACGCCCCAGGAGCAAGGGGGCAGCAGGGACTCCCAGAGCAGTAGTTGGAAATCAGGACCAGCTTCCCCACCAGAGGGGGAAGAGTCCCAAACATCGGGGCCAGTGCATTCCCCACCAGGGAGAGAAGACGAGACAGGGCTGACCACGCCTCCATCGGAGAGTCGGACAACGGGGGGGAGGTCAGATCCGGCCAGTGTCCCGGAAGGGGGAAGCAGTGACACAAGTAGTGTGACAGTTAGGAGAAAGGTCACTGGGTTGGCGCGAGAGGCAAGTTCAAATGTACAGGAGTGCGGGACAGCAGAGAATGAGGATTGGGAACTGGGTCCTAAAGCCCGCCGGAGGCAGGGGGAGGAGCTAAGCGACTCAGTGTCGGAAGAGTCCAGAAAGGACAATGCCCCAGCGGGCAGAAGGACCCAGAGGAGGAGAGAGCAGCGCAAGAGGTGGAGCAGGGCTAGGATCTTAAACTGGTGTCAGGGGGGAGGAGACTCAGACGGGACTTCGCCGATCTAGACTTCAAGACGTAGTGCTGCACGCTGTGGCTTTGAAATGGAAATTGGACTTTAATAAAGACCTTTGTACATTACCTCAGCCTAGCGTTGGTCCTCTGTGAGCTGGGACCTAGAGGCAGCTCTGACAGTAAGTCCCGTCTCCTTTTAAAACCTCGCAACGTGAGTGGACGCAGCGAGGGGCGAAGATTGGTGCTTCGCGAGCTCACGAAAGCAGGACAAAATGACTACCGAAGAGCAAATAGCAACCCTGCGAAACGCAGTGACACAACTTAACGCGGAAATATTAGCATCCATGCAGAGGGAAGACAAAGCCGCTGCTGCCTGCCAGGATCTGCGAACCAGGTTGGAAGTGTTGACTAAACAGGGGCTACCGGGAGCCAGACCAGAGGGGATTGGGCTGGGAAAGCGAGGAGGGAGCCTTGTGTCTCATTTCGATGGGAATCTGCAGCAGTATCCTAACTTCAGAGCAGACGTGGTTTATGCGCTAAAGTTGCTGGAGAAGGACTTTAGAGATGAGCAGGAGAAAGTAGGCTTCATAATAACTCATCTCCATGCAGAAGCTAAAGCGTGGTTGCGCAATCTCTGGAGAGATAAAGATACAGTCCTCCAAAATGCGGATGCCTTCATTAAAGCGATGGATGCGTGCTTTTTATCAGAGATTGATGTAGATATCGCCAGAAAAGAGATACATGGATTGAAACAAGGCAGAGCCAATGTAAGGCAATATCACTCCCGCTTTTTGGCATTGGTCAATGCGCTGGGATGGGAAAAAAATTCAGCTGCCGTCAGGGACCTGTTCTGGGAGGGGTTGAACGGGGCTGTGAAAGACGAAATTGCAAGGGGGGAGAGACCCCAGACCACTAAAGACGTGGCCCAGAGAGCGCTGACGATTGGGGTGAGGCTGGAAGAACGGCCTTGGAGCAAAGACGAAGGGCGTTGGGGACGCACGCCAGCGAGAGCACCTCCCTTCTTTCCCAGGGAAACAGCGCGCGCTCAATCCACGCCTCCTCTGGGAGGGGGAGAGGAGCCGATGGAGATAGGTGGTGCCAAGGCTCAGTCAGCAGCCAGAGCCCTAACACCGGGAGCAGTCAAAGCGAAGCCTCCTAGAGGGAACAGGAAGTGTTACATCTGCGACAGTGCTCAGCACATGGCGAAAGAGTGTCCCCAGAGGATTTGCAAGCACACTGCAGCCTCAGCGACAGATACGGAAATAGTTCAGCAGTGTGAACCACAGCAGGGAAACGACGATGTCTGGCTGGAAGCAGAGCCACTGGGGCCCAGCCAGACGAGTCAGTGAAGCAGTCCCCAGGAATATTGCAGCCCACAGACCCCCTCCCACCCAAACCAGTGGTGCAGCTCACCGCAGCGCTCCAGCTTCCCAATGGGCTCACCAAGGAAGTCCCTATTACCATTGACTCTGGTAGCAATGCAGACTTTATAGGAGTGGATTTCATCAAGCAACATAGCATAGCGCTCCTGCCGGCCACGATGCCCCTGAAAATAGTGACAGTCGATGGCAGAGAATTGCTGGGGGGACAGGTGGTACAGCAAACGCCGCCAATGGTGATGCAAATTGGAAATCACCGCGAAGTCATCAGCTTCAACGTCACCTGACTGTCGGACACCCCCATAGTGTTGGGCATGAGTTGGCTGGACAGGCACAGTCCGGCATTGGCATGGTACCAGCGCCAATTGACCTTCGGCTCCTCCTACTGCGCCTCAAACTGCATACTGCCTACCCAGGAAGATGAGGGGCCAGAAGATGGACCGCAGTTACACTTGGGCATGCTGCAAGCGGTACCCGACAAGTACAGAGGGTTTTTGGAGGTCTTCTGCGAGAAGGAGGCGGACAAACTACCTCCCCACAGACCGTACGACTGCAAGATTGACCTCCTGCCAGGGGCGACGCTGCCGACTGGAAAACTGTATTCCATGTCTGAAGACGAACTGCAAGAGCTCAGGGAGTTCATAGATGACAACTTGAAGCGGGGATTCATCCGGGAATCCAAAGCAGTGGGGGGCAGTCCTGTGTTCTTCGTGAAGAAAAAGAACATGCCCCAAAAGAGGCTTGTAGTTGATTACCGGGTCATAAATTCGAGGACAAAGCCCACGGCATTCCCCATGCCCAAGATCGACGACCTGCTGGCGACGGTGATGAAGGGACGCATCTTCACCAAGTTGGATCTACGTGGGGCGTATAATCTTATACGCATGCAGGCGGGCGACGAGTGGAAGACGGCCATGTTTACGCCCCTAGGCACCTATGAATATAGAGTTATGCCGTTTGGTTTACAAAATGGCTCCCACTGCTTCCAAGCCTTCATGCATCACGTGTTAGCGGGACTCCTCTACAAGAAGTGCGTCTGCTTCCTGGACGACATTCTGATCTTCTCGGAATCGCAGGAGGCCCACGAGAGAGATGTCAAGGAAGTCCTGCAGAGACTACGGGAGCACAGACTTTACGCCAAACTGGAGAAGTGCCAGTTCGACATGACGGAGGTGGATTTCCTGGGCTACAAGCTGTCCGACAAGGGACTAGCCATGGACAGCGCCAAGGTCCGCTCGGTGCTGGACTGGAAAAGCCCGCGCAATCGGAAGGAGGTCCAGAAGTTTGTCGGCTTTGCCAACTTTTATCGCAAGTTTATCAAGGGTTTCGCTATGCAGACGGCGGCCATCACCGACACACTCAGCTCCAAGAAGAAGAAGTTCATCTGGACGGAGCAGGCAGAGCAGTCCTTTCAGAAACTCAAGCGTCTCTTCGCGTCCGAAGAACAACTGCTACATGTGAACCCCAGCAAACCCATGAGGGTTGAGATGGATGCCTCCGACAGAGCCGTGGGGGCAGTCCTGTTGCAGCAAGATCCGCAAGGGGACTGGAGGCCGTGCGCTTTCTACTCCAGGAAACTCAGCAAATCGGAGCAGAACTACACCATCTGGGACAGAGAGTTGCTGGCCATTCTTGCAGCCTTCAAGGCGTGGCGGCACTTCCTCATCGGAGCCAAACACACAGTGCAAGTTCGCACGGACCATAAGAACCTGGAGTACTGGCGCACGGCGAGGTTCCTGAACCAGAGACACATCCGCTGAGTGGAGTTCTTTGCGGATTTCGACTTCAGGATTGAATATATCCCGGGAGACAACAACATCATGGCTGATGCGCTTTTCAGGAAGCCGCAGTATCTCGAGGAAGCAGCACCGGTGGCGGCCAAACACATTTTCGCACCTAAAGCGTGGGCATGCGCTTCGGCCACCGTGGACCTGGAAGCAATACGTCGCGCGCTGCGAACGGATTCCTTCGCACGTTCCAAGATGGAGGAAGTGCGCAGCGGCACAGCGAAGGACAACGAGTTCCAGATACGTGAAGGATTGCTCATCCGCAAAGGGGCCATCTACGTGCCAGGAGACGACCTCCGCGCAAGAGTACTGCAACAGTTACACGACGCACCCAGCGCCGGACATTTCGGCAAGGACAAGACGGTGGAATTAGTAGCCAGGGACTTTTGGTGGCCCAAGATGCAGGGAGAAGTCGCGGATTACGTCAATAGGTGCGACACATGCCAAAGGGCCAAGCCAGTACACAGGCCTCCGGCGGGACTGTTGGAACCGCTACAGACCCCGCTCGAACCGTGGGAGAGGGTGGCCCTGGACTTTGTCACTGATCTGCCCAGCTCGAGGGGCAAAACAGCAGTACTCGTGGTCGTGGACATGTTCACCAAGATGGCTCACTTCATTCCATGCGCGAAGGTGGCCACAGCGGAACAGACAGCCAAGCTGTTCATAGACCACGTATTCAAGGTGCACGGCCTACCGCGGTCTATCCTGTCCGACCGGGGGCGCCAGTTCATCTTGAGTTTCTGGCAAAAGCTGATGGGCATCCTGAACGTCAAGGTCAACCTAGCGTCGGCACGACACCCGCAGACCAACGGACAAGCGGAGAGGGTCAACGCCATCATGCAGCAGTACCTGAGATGCTACGCGAACCAGCAGCCCTCGACCTGGGTGGACTACCTGCCGCTGGCCGAGTTTGCCTACAACAACACGAAACACGTGTCCACGGGGGTGACACCGTTTTTCGCCAACAATGGGCGGCATCCCAGAACCTTCCCGGGGTTAGAGAAAGAGGGGGAGCCGCAAGGAGCAGAGGCCTTGGCAGCGGAGTTACAGGAGGTCCACGAACAGCTCCGAAGGCAGTTAGAGCTAGCAAAACACGCCTACAAAGTGCAGGCAGACCGACACAGGAGAGTTGGGGAGGACATCCGGGTGGGCGACTGGGTCTGGTTAGCAGCCCAGGCAGTGCCGGCCAGATCGTTAGCTAAGAAGAAGCTCGGACACAAGCAGATAGGCCCTTACCAAGTCGAGGCACAGATCAACCCAGTGGCCTTCCGGTTGACACTCCCGGAGGGATCCAGAATGCACCCGGTCTTTCATAGATCGGTGCTCACGCCCTACAAGGCACCTCACAGGTTCCAGGCGCCAGGGACAGCTCCTAGCCCGCTCAGAGACGCACCCACGAAGGGGGGCTCGCCGAGGGCGGAGCCGCTCAATGAGGTCACAGAGATTTTGGACTCGAGATGGGGGGAAGAGGGGGTTGAATATCTCCTCGCCAGGGAAGGTACCCTGGCCAGCACCAACAGCTGGGTACCGTACTATGCGGTGGAGGAGCACTACCTCAAGGACGAGTTCCACGCACTTTTCCCACACAGGCCCATGCCGGCAGATTATTTCGACGAATATCTTTTCACACCCACACTCTCAGCCAGCACTTTCCAGGGTTTCTCTTCAGCTGAGGAGACGGCGCCGGAGACTAGCTCCCCAGAGGGATAACTCTCAGGGTTTGGCACAGGCGGATCTTATTGGTGGGAGGATCAACCTGAGGTGGGCTGGCGCAGAGAACTGCCGAGAGGACCATTGCACGCAGTGTCATCCCAGGCGACAGGGGGAGAGGGGGTCATGGGCGAGTTGGGGGATGATCCAGGGTTCGAACACACCTCACAAGAGATGGAAGCAGAGGAAATCGCTGTCGACGAGACCATGGAGAACTTCCCGGACTTTTCCAGCTGGCTGCATGCCACGGGGGACGAACTGTATCCTGCACTCACCCCCACAACACTGGAGCACCCAGAACCCACTCCAGAAGAGGGGGAGGGGGGAAGGGGGGGCTTCGAGGGGGGGATGGATGTCAGGGGTTCAGGAGCAGAGGCACAGGGAAGAGAGGAGATGGAGAGCGAGGGGGAGGAATCCGAGGGGAGTGTAGGAGATGACAGTGGTCCGAGGGATTCCATGAGCCTCTCCAGCGAATCGGAAGATTCACAGAAGGGGGCGCCAGTGGCCAGGGGTAGGGGGTTCCCAAGGGGAACGCCCCAGGAGCAAGGGGGCAGCAGGGACTCCCAGAGCAGTAGTTGGAAATCAGGACCAGCTTCCCCACCAGAGCGGAGTGGGGGGGAAGAGTCCCAAGCATCGGGGCCAGTGCATTCCCCACCAGGGAGAGAAGACAAGACAGGGCTGACCACGCTTCCATCGGAGAGTCGGACAACGGGGGGGAGGTCAGATCCGGCCAGTGTCCCGGAAGGGGGAAGCAGTGACACAAGTAGTGTGACGGTCAGGAGAAAGGTCACTGGGTTGGCGCGAGAGGCAAGTTCAAATGTACAGGAGCGCGGGACAGCAGAGAATGAGGATTGGGAACTGGGTCCTAAAGCCCGCCGGAGGCAGGGAGAGGAGCTAAGCGACTCAGCGTCGGAAGAGTCCAGAAAGGGCAATGCCCCAGCGGGCAGAAGGACCCAGAGGAGGAGAGAGCAGCGCAAGAGGTGGAGCAGGGCTAGGATCTTAAACTGGTGTCAGGGGGGAGGAGACTCAGACGGGACTTCGCCGATCTAGACTTCAAGACGTAGTGCTGCACGCTGTGGCTTTGAAATGGAAATTGGACTTTAATAAAGACTTTTGTACATTACCTCAGCCTAGCGTTGGTCCTCTGTGAGCTGGGACCTAGAGGCAGCTCTGACACCTAGATATTTCACTTTCTTAACCACAGTCAAACCTGTCTCATTCCACAGTCAAACCTCTCTTTTTCAATTGATGTCAATTTTTTCTCTAAAACCTTAGTTTTTAACTTATTCAGTTTAAATCCTGCCACTTGACCAAATTCTTGAATTAGTTCTAAAACCCTTTTAGTACTAGATTCTGGCTCCTGTAACGTCAATACTAAGTCATCTGCAAATGCTCTCAATTTGTACTGTTTAGCTCCGACCTGTATACCTTCAACCAACTGGTCCCTTCTAATCATGTTCAGCAAAACCTCCAGGACCGATATAAAAAGCAATGGGGAAATTGGGCACCCCTGTCGTGTCCCTTTTTCTATCTTAAATTCTTCCGTCACCACATTATTTACAATTAGTTTAGCTTTTTGTTCAGAGTATATTGCACCTATACCATTTTCAAAACCTTGGCCTACCCCCATCCCCTGTAGGTTCTTTTTCATAAAACTCCAAGAGATATTGTCGAAAGCTTTCTCCGCGTCCACAAATATTAAGACTGCTTTAGTATTTATATTCTCTTCTAATTTCTCCAAAATATCAATTATATTCCTCAAATTGTCAGACAAATGTCTTCCCGGGAGAAAGCCCGCTTGGTCTTTATGAATCTCTTCCATCAATACCTTTTTCAATCTCTTGGCCAAAATGTCAGCAAAAATTTTGTAATCCACATTTAATAGCGATATAGGACGGTAGTTCTTAAGCTGAGTCTTTTCAGTCTCTATAAATGTAATATACGCCTCTTTCCACGATTCTGGTGCCTTTTTCCCTTCCAAAATTTCATTGCAGACTTCCTTCAAAGGTTGTAATAGCCACTTCAAAGATCTACCGTACCTGGAAGTCAGCCCATCCGGTCCTGGAGATTTGCCCAACTGCATATTTTGGATGGCACCTTCTACTTCCTGTTCAGATATTTTGTAGTTCAACATCAATTTACTCTCTTGAGAATTTTTTTGTAATCCATTTGTCTTCAAAAATCGTTCTATATCCATTTCTTTCTGTGGCCCTTGTGAATATAGTTGTTTAAAGTACTTCTGGAAACAGTTTCTAATCTCAGTTGGGTTATGTATGTTCTTTCCTTCCACTTCTAAATTTGTAATAGTATTTAATTTTTGTCTTTTTCTCATTTGCCAGGCCAGAAGTTTCCCACATTTATTCGCTGATTCAAATGTCTTTTGTCTCATTTGTTTAATTTTCCATTCTATTTCTTGATTCATCAATTCCATATATTGTGTTTGATATAGTTTTATTTCTCTCAATATCTCCTGCGACTTTGGTTTTATTCTCAGTTTCTTTTCCCCTTCTTTTATTTTCTCCAAAATTTTGTCTTTTTTCTCATTTTGACTTCTCTTCTTTATTGCATTCTGTTGTATCAAGAACCCTCTCCCTTTACGATCGTATTTCTAGAGCAGATATTCAAAGCACAAATTCTTGAACCTGAGATGAGTAACGTTATTGTGATAGTTGGCTGGAATGTAATGACACATCCCCCTTCCATATGATTTTATGGTTTTTACATAATTTGGGGAAGGTGTTAATCCTTAGGGGCCATTGCATACTGCACATTACTTCACAAATATCAATAGTAAATGTCTTTGTGTCATGGTCTCTTCCTGGTAAAGGGACCCCTGATCATTAGGTCCAGTCGTGACCGACTCTGGGGTTGTGGCGCTCATCTCGCTTTATTGGGAGCCGGCGTACAGCTTCTGGGTCATGTGGCCAGCATGACTAAGCCGCTTCTGGCGAACCAGAGCAGCGCACGTGTCAGAGCTGCCTCTAGGTCCCAGCTCACAGAGGACCAACGCTAGCCAGTAATAACGTATAAAAGTCTTTATTGAAGGTTAGTTTCCATTTCCAAACCGCAGCGTGCAACTCTACGTCTTAGAAGCTAGACCGGCGAAGCTCCATCTGAGTCTCCGCCTCCTAGACACCAGTTTAAGACTCTAGCTTTACTCCACCTCTTCCGTTGTTCTTTCCTCCTCTGGGTCCTTCTGCCCCCTGGGGTTTCCTCCTTTCTGGACTCTTCTGACGCTGACCCCCCTGAGTCTTGCCCCTCCTTCCGGCGGGCTTTAGGACCTGGCTCCCTATCCGGGCTGCCTGCTGTGCCGCTCGCCTGTACATTTGAACTTGGCGCGCGCGCCCAGCCGGTAACTTTCCTCTTGACCGTTTCCCCGCTCTCCGATGGAGGCGTGGTCAATCCTGACTCATCTCCTCTCGCTGGTGGTGAGAACACTGGTCCCGATGCCTGGGACTCCTCCCCCTCACTGCGCTCTGGTGGGGAAGCTGGTCCTGATTTCCAACTGCTGCTCTGGGAGTCCCCGCTGGCCCCTTCCTTCTGGGGTTTCCCCCTTGGCACCCCCCTTGCCCTGGCCATGGGCGCTCCCTTCTGTGAATCTTCCGATTCGCTGGAGAGGCTCATGGAATCCCTCGGACCACTTTCATCTCCTGCGCTTCCCTCGGATTCCTCCCCCTCGCTCTCCATTTCCTCCCTCTCCTGTGCCTCTGCTCCTGAGCCCCTGACATCCATCCCCCCCTCGAAGCCCCCCTTCCCCCCTCCCCCTCTTCAGGTGCGGGTTCTGGGTGCTCCAGTGTTGTGGGGGTGAGTGCAGGATACAGTTCGTCCCCCGTGGCGTGCAGCCAGCCGGATAAGTCCGGGAAGTCCTCAATGGTCTCGTCGACGGCGATCTCCTCTGCTTCCATCTCCTGGGCGGTGTTCGAACCCGGGATCTTCCCCCAACTCGCCCATGACCCCCTCTTCCCCTGTTGCCTGGGGTGATTCTGCGTGCAATGGCCCTCTCGGCAGTTCCCTGCGCCACCCCACGTCAGGTTGATCCTCCCACCAATAGGAGCCCCCTGTGCCAAACCCCGAGAGCGATCCCTCTGGAGAGCTAGTCTCTAGCGTCGTGTCCTCAGCTGAAGAGAACCCCTGAAACGTGCTGGCTGAGAGTGTGGGTGTGAAAAGATATTCGTCGAAAAAATCCGCCGGCATGGGCCTGTGTGGGTACAGTGCGTGGAACTCGTCTTTGAGGTAGTGCTCCTCCACCGCATAGTACGGTACCCAGCTGTTGGCGCTGGCTGGGGTACCTTCCCTGGTGAGGAGATATTCAACCCCCTCTTCCCCCCATCTCGAGTCCAAAATCTCTGTGACCTCGTTGAGCGGCTCCGCCCTCGGCGAGCCCCCCTTCGTGGGTGCGTCTCTGAGCGGGCTAGGAGCTGTCCCTGCCGCCTGGAACCTGGAACCTGTGAGGTGCCTTGTAGGGCGTGAGCACCGATCTATGAAAGACCGGGTGCATTCTGGATCCCTCCGGGAGTGTCAACCGGAAGGCCACTGGGTTGATCTGTGCCTCGACTTGGTAAGGGCCTATCTGCTTGTGTCCGAGCTTCTTCTTAGCTAACGATCTGGCCGGCACTGCCTGGGCTGCCAACCAGACCCAGTCCCCCACCTGGATGTCCTCCCCAACTCTCCTGTGTCTGTCTGCCTGCATTTTGTACGCGTGTTTTGCTAGCTCTAACTGCCTTCGGAGCTGCTCGTGGACCTCCTGTAACTCTGCTGCCAAGGCCTCTGCTCCCTGCGGCTCCCCCTCCCCCACTTTCTCTAAACCCGGGAAGGTTCTGGGATGCCGCCCATTGTTGGCGAAAAACGGTGTCACCCCCGTGGACACGTGTTTCGTGTTGTTGTAGGCAAACTCGGCCAGCGGTAGGTAGTCCACCCAGGTCGAGGGCTGTTGGTTCGCGTAGCATCTCAGGTACTGCTGCATGATGGCGTTGACCCTCTCCGCTTGCCCGTTGGTCTGCGGGTGTCTTGCCGACGCTAGGCTGACCTTGACGTTCAGGATGCCCATCAGCTTCTGCCAGAAGCTGGAGATGAACTGGCGCTCCCGGTCGGACAGGATAGACCGCGGTAGGCCGTGCACCTTGAACACGTGGTCTATGAACAGCTTGGTGGTCTGCTCCGCTGTGGCCACCTTCGCGCAAGGAATGAAGTGGGCCATCATGGTGAACAAGTCTACTACCACGAGTACTGCTGTTTTGCCCCTCGAGCTGGGCAGATCAGTGACAAAGTCCAGGGCCACCGTCTCCCACGGTTCGAGCGGGGTCTGTAGCGGTTCCAACAGTCCCGCCAGCGGCCTGTGTACTGGCTTGGCCCTTTGACAGGTGTCGCACCTATTGACGTAATCCGCGACTTCTCCCCTCATCTTGGGCCACCAAAAGTCTCTGGCTACTAAGTCCACAGTCTTCTCTTTGCCGAAGTGCCCGGCGCTGGGCGCGTCGTGTAACTGTTGCAGTACTCTCGCGCGGAGGTCGTCTCCCGGCACGTAGAGGGCCCCTTTGCGGATGAGCAGTCCGTCGCGGATCTGGAACTCGTCATCCTTCGCTGTACCGCGGCGCACCTCCTCCATCTTGGCTCGTGCGAAGGAGTCCATCTGCAGCGCGCGCCGTATTGCGTCCAGGTCCACCGTGGCTGAGGCGCATGCCCACGCTTTAGGTGCGAAAATGTGTTTGGCCGCCGCCGGTGCCTCTGCCTCGAGATACTGCGGTTTCCTGGGTAGCGCATCCGCCATGATGTTGTTGTCTCCCGGGATGTATTCTATCCTGAAGTCGAAATCTGCAAAGAACTCCGCCCAGCGGATGTGTCTCTGGTTCAGGAACCTCGCCGTGCGCCAGTACTCCAAGTTCTTATGGTCCGTGCGGACCTGCACTGTGTGCTTGGCTCCGATGAGGAAGTGCCGCCACGCCTTGAAGGCTGCAAGAATGGCCAGCAACTCTCTGTCCCAGATGGTGTAGTTCTGCTCCGATTTGCTGAGTTTCCTGGAGTAGAAAGCGCACGGCCTCCAGTCCCCTTGTGGATCTCGCTGCAACAGGACTGCCCCCACGGCTCTGTCTGAGGCATCCGTCTCAACCCTCATGGTTTTGCTGGGGTTCACATGTAGCAGTTGTTCTTCGGACGCGAAGAGACGCTTGAGTTTCTGAAAGGACTGCTCCGCCTGCTCCGTCCAGATGAATTTCTTCTTCTTGGAGCTGAGGGTGTCGGTGATGGCCGCCGTCTGCATAGTGAAACCCTTGATAAACTTGCGATAAAAGTTGGCAAAGCCGACAAACTTCTGGACCTCCTTCCGATTGTGCCGGCTTTTCCAGTCCAGCACTGAGCGGACCTTGGCGCTGTCCATGGCGAGTCCCTTGTCTGACAGCTTGTAGCCCAGGAAATCCACCTCCGTCACGTCGAACTGGCACTTCTCCAGTTTGGCGTAAAGCCTGTGCTCTCGTAGTCTCTGCAGGACTTCCTTGACATCTCTCTCGCGGGCCTCCTGCGACTCTGAGAAGATCAGGATGTCGTCCAGGAAGCAGACGCACTTCTTGTAGAGGAGACCCGCCAAGACGTGGTGCATGAAGGCTTGAAAACAGTGGGAACCATTTCGTAATCCAAACGGCATTACTCTATATTCATAGGTGCCTAGCGGCGTAAACATGGCCGTCTTCCACTCGTCGCCCTCTCGCACGCGTATAAGATTGTACGCTCCGCGTAGATCCAACTTGGTAAAGATGCGACCTTTCCTCACCGTCGTCAGCAGGTCATCTATCTTGGGCATGGGGAAGGCTGTGGGCTTGGTTTTCGAGTTCAAGATTCTGTAATCAACTACCAGCCTCTTTTGGGGCGTGTCCCGCTTCTTCACAAAAAACACGGGACTGCCCCCCACTGCCTTGGATTCCGGGATGAATCCCCGCTGCAAGTTGAGATCTATGAACTCCTTGAGTTCTTCCATTTCATCCTCAGACATGGAATACAGTTTTCCAGTTGGCAGCATCGCCCCCGGCAGGAGGTCAATCTTGCAGTCGTAGGGCCTGTGGGGAGGTAGCTTGTCCGCCTCCTTCTCGCAGAAGACCTCCAAAAACGCCTTGTACTTGTTGGGTACCGCTTGCACCATGCCTAGCTGTAGTTGTGGAGCATCCTCTTGCCCCTCATCCTCCTGGGTAGGCAGTATGCAATTTGCTGCGCAGTAGGAAGAGCTGAAGGTCAATTGGCACTGGTACCATGCTAATGCCGGACTGTGCCGGTCCAGCCAGCTCATGCCCAACACTATGGGAGTGTCCGACAGTTGGGTGACGTTGAAGCTGATGATTTCGCGATGATTCCCAATTTGCATCACCATTGGCGGTGTTTGCTGCACCACTTGTCCCCCTAGCAACTCCCTGCCGTCCACTGTCACCACTTTCAACGGCATCGTGGCAGGCAGGAGCGCTATGCTATGTCGAGTGACGAAATCCACTCCTATAAAGTCTGCATTGCTGCCAGAGTCAATGGTGATAGGGATTTCCATGGTGAGTCCAGTGGGCAGCTGAAGCGATGCGGTGAGTTGCACCACTGGTTTGGGTGGGAGGGGGTCTGTGGGCTGTAAGATCCCTGGGGACTGCTTCACTGACTCGTCTGGCTGGGCCCCAGTGGCTCTGCTTCCAGCCAGACATCGTCGTTTCCCTGCTGTGGTTCACACTGCTGAACTATTTCCGTAACTGTCGCTGAGGCTGCAGTGTGCTTGCAAATCCTCTGGGGATGTGCTGAGCACTGTCGCAGATGTAACACTTCCTGTTCCCTCTAGGAGGCTTCGGTTTGACTGCTCCCGGCGTTAGGGCTCTGGCTGCTGACTGAGCCTTGGCACCACCTAACTCCATCGGCTCCTCTCCCCCTCCCAGTGGGGGCGTGGATTGAGCGCGCGCTGTTTCCCTGGGAAAGAAAGGCGGTGCTCTTGCCGGTGTGCGTCCCCAACGCCCTTCGTCTTTGCCCCAGGAACGTTCTTCCAGCCTCACCCCAATCGTCAGCGCTCTCTGGATCACGTCTTTAGTGGTCTGGGGCCTCTCCCCCCTCGCAATTTCGTCTTTCACAGCTCCGTTCAGCCCCTCCCAGAACAGGTCTCTGACGGCAGCTGAATCTTTTCCCCATCCCAGCGCGTTGACCAGCGCAAAGAAACGGGAGTGATATTGTCTTACAGTGGCTCTCCCCTGTTTCAACCCATGTATCTCTTTTCTGGCGATATCTACATCAATCTCTGATAAAAAGCACGCATCCATCGCCTTAATGAAGGCTTTCGCATCTCTGAGGGCTGGGTCTTTGTCTCGGTACAGATTCCGCAGCCACGCTTTAGCGTCTCCGTGGAGATGCGTTAGTATGAAGCCTACTTTCTCCTGCTCATCCCTAAAGTCCTTCTCCAGCAATTCTAGGGCGAAAACCACGTCTGCTCTGAAGTTAGGGTACTGCTGCAGATTCCCATCGAAATGCGACACAAGGCTGCCTCCTCTCTTTCCCAGCCCAATCCCCTCTGGTCTGGTTCCCGGCGCCCCCTGTTTAGTCAACATTTCCAACCTGATTTGCAGATCCTTGCAGACAGCAGCGGCTTGGTCTTCCCTCTTCCTGGATGCCAGTATTTCCGAGTTAAGTTGTGCCACTGCGTTTTGCAGGGCTGTTATGTGTTCTTCGGTAGTCATCTTGTCTTGCTTTCGTGAGCTCGCGAAGCACCAATCTTCGCCCCTCGCTGCGTCCATTCACGTTGCGAGGTTTTATTTTGGGAGATGGAGCTTACTGTCAGAGCTGCCTCTAGGTCCCAGCTCACAGAGGACCAACGCTAGCCAGTAATAACGTATAAAAGTCTTTATTGAAGGTTAGTTTCCATTTCCAAACCGCAGCGTGCAACTCTACGTCTTAGAAGCTAGACCGGCGAAGCTCCATCTGAGTCTCCGCCTCCTAGACACCAGTTTAAGACTCTAGCTTTACTCCACCTCTTCCGTTGTTCTTTCCTCCTCTGGGTCCTTCTGCCCCCTGGGGTTTCCTCCTTTCTGGACTCTTCTGACGCTGACCCCCCTGAGTCTTGCCCCTCCTTCCGGCGGGCTTTAGGACCTGGCTCCCTATCCGGGCTGCCTGCTGTGCCGCTCGCCTGTACATTTGAACTTGGCGCGCGCGCCCAGCCGGTAACTTTCCTCTTGACCGTTTCCCCGCTCTCCGATGGAGGCGTGGTCAATCCTGACTCATCTCCTCTCGCTGGTGGTGAGAACACTGGTCCCGATGCCTGGGACTCCTCCCCCTCACTGCGCTCTGGTGGGGAAGCTGGTCCTGATTTCCAACTGCTGCTCTGGGAGTCCCCGCTGGCCCCTTCCTTCTGGGGTTTCCCCCTTGGCACCCCCCTTGCCCTGGCCATCGGCGCTCCCTTCTGTGAATCTTCCGATTCGCTGGAGAGGCTCATGGAATCCCTCGGACCACTTTCATCTCCTGCGCTTCCCTCGGATTCCTCCCCCTCGCTCTCCATTTCCTCCCTCTCCTGTGCCTCTGCTCCTGAGCCCCTGACAGCACGGAAACGCCGTTTACCTTCCCGCCAGAGCGGTACCTATTTATCTACTTGCACTTTGAGGTGCTTTCGAACTGCTAGGTTGGCAGGAGCAGGGACAAGCAACAGGAGCTCACCCCATCGCGGGGATTCAAACTGCCGACCTTCTGATCGGCAAGTCCTAGGCTCTGTGGTTTAACCCACAGCGCCACCCACGTCCCTGGTACAATGTGTAATTTGTTACATTTATTAAGATAGCTCTCTTACCCACCCTTTCTAGGTCCCAAAATAATCTGTCAGGTGGTATTACAGTGGTACCTTGGGTTAATTACTTACCGTATTTTTTGCACCATAACGCTCACTTTTTTCCTCCTAGAAAGTAAGGGGAAATGTCTGTGCGTGTTATGGAGCGAATGCCTACGGGTGGCGGGGGGGGGGTCTCCTGCAGTTGTGAGCAGAGGATCCATGGTTCCCCTTCCTTCCCTCCTCCGTGGCTCGCTTTGAAACAGCAAAGCGGGAGAGGAGAGAGGAGCCACTTACACAGGTGTAAGCGGCTCCTGTCTGTCTGGCTGCTTTAAAGCAACCGTGCTCTGTGTCCCTCTCTCCTCCCCACTCAGCTCGCTTAATAGCAGCAAAGCTTTTCAGATCTCTAAGTCGGGGAGGAGGGAGAGAAGCAGAGCCTGCTTGTTTTAAAGGAGCAAAGCAGGAGAGGAGAGGAGCCTTCTCCCCTTATACCCCTCTTCTGCATTATTAGCAGCATCCTTCTCCACACACCCCACGCGTGCTCCTTGTCCCTTGAGTGCTTTTCCTTCCCTCCCCACTTAAAACGTAGTTACAAAGCACAGAGCCACATGGATCCTCAGGATTTTTGCATTGGGCTATCCCAAACTCACCGTCAGATCACATGTCTGTGGCCACAGCATGAACCACAAAAATCATACATCCACTGTTTCATTTAGAATATTATTTTTCTTGTTTTCCTCCTCTAAAAACTATGTGCGTGTTATGGTCAGGTGCGTGTTATAGAGCGAAAAATACGGCAATTCGTTCTGGAGGTCCGTTCACCTGAAACTGTTCTTAACCTGAAGCACCACTTTAGCTAATGGGGCCTCCTGCTGCCGCCACGCCGCCGGAGCACGATTTCTGTTCTTATCCTGAAGCAAAGTTCTTAACCTGAAGCACTATTTCTGGATTAGCGGAGTCTGTAACCTGAAGCATAGGTAACCTGAAGCATATGTAACCCGAGGTACCACTGTACCTAGATGCTGCTAATGACCTACTGTGCTAAATTTTACCAAAGACTAAAGAAAAATGCATTTTAAGAACGGTGGGGCTAATTTGGAAGCTCTCTTGCAAATGGAAAGCTTTCCTTTTCCAGACTTTATAAGTTTTACACATGCACACATTTAAGAAAAGGTATTTGATGAATTAATGGTTAAAAATACAGTGGTGCCTCGCAAGACGAAATTAATTCGTTCCGCAAGTTTTTTCGTCTTGCGAGTTTTTCGTCTTGCGAAGCACGGTTTCCCATAGGAATGCATTAAAAATCAATTAATGCGTTCCTATGGAAACCGCCTTCAGACCAGGTCCGGGACAGTCTGTCCCCCGACCTCTTCTGAAGGCTGGGGGGGGGACAAGGGCTTTTCTTCCCACCCCCAGCATTTTAAAAACCCCCGGGACAGCATTTTAAAATGCTGGCGGGCGGCAGCGAAGGCTTTGCTCCCCCCTGCCTGCCTTCCCGGGAGAGAGGAGAAACGCAGCGTGTTTCTCCACTGTCCTGGACGGCTTTTTAAACTTCTCCACTGTCCTGGGGCGATTTAAAAGCCCCTGGGAAGGTAGGCAGGGGGGAGCAAAGACTTTTGCCCCCCGCCAGCCTTCAGAAGAGGTCCTGGACCTCTTCTGAAGGCGGGCAGGGGGCGAAAGTCTTTGCTCCCCCCCACCTGCCTTCAAAAGCCGTCCGGGACAGCGGAGAAACACGCTGCGTTTCTCCGCTCTCCCGGGAAGGCAGGCAGGGGGGAGCAAAGAGGTCCTGGACCTCTTTTGAAGGCGGGCGGGGGAGAAAGTCTTTGCTCCCCTCCGCCTGCCTTCAAAAGCTGTCCGGGACAGCGGAGAAACACGCTGCGTTTCTCCGCTCTCCCGGGAAGGCAGGCAGGGGGGAGCAAAGACTTTCGCCCCCCGCCCGCCTTCAGAAGAGGTCCTGGACCTCTTCTGAAGGCCGGCGGGGGGGGGGGCAAAAGTCTTTGCTCCCCCCGCCTGCCTTCAAAAGCCGTCCAGGATAGCGGGAAGCGCTTCCCTGCTATCCCGGACTGCTTTTAAAATGCTGGCGGTGGGGAGCAAAGCCTTTCGGCCCCCGCCGGCCTTCCTGGACCTCTTCTGAAGGCCGGAGGGGGGGAAAGGCTTTGCTCCCCACAGCCAGCATTTAAAAGAGGTCCCTGGAGATTTCCCTATGGGCTTTCTTCTTGCGAAGCAAGCCCATAGGGAAATTCGTCTAGCGAAGCGATGCAAAAACCGAAAAACCCTTTCGTCTTGCGGGTTTTTCGTCTTGCGAGGCATTCGTCTTGCGGGGCACCACTGTATGGAGCTTTAAAAGCATTGTTTTTTAAAAAAGTGAACAGCCCATATTAAGGATGGGGAAAGGGTAAGGCCAGCAATTGAACCAAACTTTTATTTTATGGTCATTTTAGCAATCATTCAAATTGCAGAACTAGGATTCTGCAACAACAGCTCATGCCACAGTTTTGGAATCCATTGTCAGTTCTCAGAATATAGGAAGCTGCCATATCAGAACTATTAGTCCATCCAAATCAAAATTCCCAACACTGATTGCAGGCAAAAAACATTCCCAGTCCTACCTAGAGATGCTGGGTATTGAAAGGTTGTTTTCTGCTGCTCCAGAGAAGCGGACACGGAGCAATGGTTCCAAACTACAAGAAAGAAGATTCCACCTAAACATTAGGAAGAACTTCCTGACAGTAAGAGCTGTTTGACAGTGGAATTTGCTGCCAAGGAGTGTGGTGGAGTCTCCTTCTTTGGAGGTCTTTAAGCAGAGGCTTGACGACCATATGTCAGGAGTGCTCTGATGGTGTTTCCTGCTTGGCAGGGGGTTGGACTCGATGGCCCTTGTGGTCTCTTCCAACTCTATGATTCTATGATTCTATGAATCTGGGATCTTTTGCTTGCAAACAGTGAGCTAAAACACTTTCCCCTCTTTTTATATTACATGTGCCTTCAGATCCTCACTATGGTAGGTATCTGAATCCTTCCCCCACTTTTAAAATAAACAACTTATTAATATTGAACAAAGCTATTAAACTGGTTTGCCTGGTACTCTGGATACATTGTTGTTGTTGTTGTTTAGTCGTTTAGTCGTGTCCGACTCTTCGTGACCCCCTGGACCAGAGCACGCCAGGTACCTCTGTCTTCCACTGCCTCCCGCAGTTTGATCAGACTCATGTTGGTAGCTTCAAAAACACTGTCCAACCATCTCGTCCTCTATTGCCCCCTTTTCCTTGTCCCCTCAATCTTTCCCAACATTAGGGTCTTTCCAGGGAGTCTTCTCTTCTCATGAGGTGGCCAAAGTATTGGAGCCTCAGCTTCACAATCTGTCCTTCCAGTGAGCCTGGATACATTATGTGTTAGTTAGGCACATCATTAATTTCTTTAAACATGAAAATATGGTCACTTTCATTAACATTTACAGAAATTGTAGCCACCTGTGTTAGAACCTCTCTGTAGAAAAAGGAACTTTGGCCAGTGATTGGGCTAACTGAATTAATTTTGTGCCATGTTTCTGTCATACAAGAATATGGTATGTAAACGTTGTTTACCGTATTTTTCGCACCGGCCCATAGGGCACACCTAGGTTTTTTTGAGGGGGGGGGAAATAAAGAAAAAAAATAATTTCTCCCCCAAGCGCGGGGCTGGGGCAGGGAAAGCCCGAGCTTCCCCCGACCCCAGCCCCCAGAACAGGCTGCTGTCCGCAAGCCTTGGGAGCCCGGCGGGAACTCCCGCCGGGCTCCCCAGGCTTGCGGAGAGCTGCCTGAAGCTCCAAACCCCCAAACCAAAGTAAAATGTGTTGAAATTGCAATTACACTAAATCTGTGTCGGCACATTCTTGGGCGTTAGCTGGCTTCACAGCAAAGGTATAAACAAATTACACGATCCCCACTGTAGCATTCAAGGCACCTCTAGTGAAATTATTGTCCCATTGTTTTCAGAAGCTAAATTGTTCCTGGTAACAAGTCTAAAAAGTACTACCTTGTTTAGCTTTCCATTTCTTCAAGTCATGCTTGGTCCCAGACAAAAACAAAAGTTTATGGTCCAATACTGTGGTGAAATTTATCAATGTGAATTGTTTTCTTCATTTTTTGGGAACAGATGTGGTGAAGCAGTGGGGAAAAATAAGTGCCTGCTTACTGTTGACCAAAGGGAATATCAACAAGAATTGAAAAAGAACTACAAGAAGTTGAAAGAGAACCTCAGACCAATGATCGAGAGGAAGATCCCAGAGCTGTATAAACCTATTGTGAAAGTTAACAGTATTTCAAGGTATAAGAATAGGCCTTTCCCCCACACGCCTAATAACCGTAGCAAAATACAACATAGGATGGGGGTAGGCAATATGGTTCACTCCAGATGATCAGCCTCAGTTATCATGGCCAATGGTCATTTTCTTCTTATTTATTTTAGGGGCTTATTCTAGTTTTAGGAAATATGAAAATCTGCCTCCACAGAACATTTAAGAGCAGCTTCATGAAAAGGAGCTATCTACTTGCAGCGGATCAAATACTAGAGGATATGCAAATGTTGTTTGAAGTCGAAAGATTTCCCTTCTTTCTGTACTCAACAATCACATCTCCTAAGGGAGGGGATATTGAAACTACTTGCAGAAAGACAGATATTTTATTATAAATTGACATGGATATTTGCACGCACAGAGAAAACAGCTTTGTGTTTTCTCTAAATTCTAAAGGCCAGTTCAGAATATTGCATTGTCAACACAATGTTCCCTGTATGTATGTATGTACGGTATGTGTGTATGTATGTATGTATGAATGAATGTATGTATGTATCTATGAAACTTCATCTGTGGATGTTTGACCATACCAAGCTCAAGGAAATGTTCCTGAATGCAACCCAAAGTCCCTTCTGCACAATCATGAATTTGCATCAATGTTACATATAAGCACATTCACCAAGCAGCAGATACGAACAGTTAACCAAAACAAATCAACCCATTTTTAAGCACATTTCTATTGCATTTATTGTGATAAGAAACTTACAGACATTTGTATCTAGATTTCAACTTATATAAAATTATTGTTGTTTGAATGGGAATAATCTTATTGCTTGATGGAAACCACTGCAATGGATCTGGTAATAACTTTTCTCATGCAAGTGGATGCCATTATGCTTTTTAACAAGTAAGATCAATTTGCATGAGGATAAAACAATGCTCTGTAATATTTAAATCTCATTGGATGGAGGCCACAGAAATGCAAAATGGAGACCACTCAAGTGAGAGCAATAAAACTCCATTTACTGCAGAAGTTATATTTCTTCCTATGGGCTACAGGGATTCATTCTAGTTAGAATATTTTATTATTGTAATTATAATTGTTATTTAAAAATAGCACTATATTTCTTCTAATACTTGAAATACAGTTACAGATAGGTAGCCGTGTTGGTCTGCCATAGTCAAAACAAAACAAATTCCTTCCAGTAGCACCTTAAAGACCAACTAAGTCAGTTCTTGGTATGAGCTTTCGTGTGCATGCACACTTCTTCAGTGTGTATCTGAAGAAGTGTGCATGCACACGAAAGTGAGGCATCTAATCATAAGCCTGCATTTTTATCAAAGCTTCTATATGTTTAATCAGGGCTTGCATTTTAAAATAAGCTTAAAGATTTTCAAATGTTTCATGCCAGGCAGAAGACCAGCTGCTTAGAAAGAACCTTGGCAATGTTTTCCTCCTGAACAAGGGGCCCCCTGATTTATAGCAGAAAACAATTCTCAAAGTCGTAAAAAAAAAGGAAATTACAGGCTGAGAGCGAGGACACTGATCCTACATGTTACAGAAGATAAAAAAAGCAGAGATAAACACAATTAGGAATGGGTAAAATAACACCATGGGCCTCCCATTAAAACTTGAGCCGTATTTTCCTAAGGCCAGGAGCAATGGAGAAGCATCTAGCTGGCTGTGAAAGGAGGGGTGTAAACTGAAGAGGCTTCTTTTGAAGCTGTTTTTTTACTGAGTTCCTTTTTTACTTTACAAAGGCCTTATTCCTTTTAAAAGGCTACCTATGATAATGTATGAAATATATTAGCTTAAATATATTGGCTTAAATGTAATTATGCAAAGGATTTAAGAAATGCTAGATTCTTATTTCATAGAGTCATATTGCAATAGGAGACCAGAGGGGCAAATGAGCCCAGCCTCCTGCCAGACAGGAGACGCCATCGAGCACTCCTGATATATAGTTGTCAGGCCTTTTTGTTTAGAAACCATCAAATGAAGGAGATCTTTCAATGTTGATGTGAACTCAAGATCCTTGACATCTGTTGAAGATAAAAATTTAAGATTAACCATCTGTTTTAGAAGGCAATAGGGCAAGGAGGGCAAGAGGTGAGCTGGTAATTAAGATTCCTTGTTGAGACATATGTAAGATATATTACTACTTATTTGTCATTTATAGATGTAACAATATATAGCTCTTTGTGTTCCATAAAAGGGCGAGGAAATGGGTGTATCTCTTGTGATTGGTTCTAGCAAACAGCCAATAGGAATTTCAACCAGGCTGATTGGACAGAGGCAGCCACAGGAGGAGCAAGGGGGCTGGATTAAGGAAATATAAGTGCTGGCCAGAATGGCAGGAGGCCAGGCCAGAGCTTGGTAACCATATACCACTGAGCCTCTCATTTATTTGTCTGACAAATAAATTATTATTTTAATTTCTCTATTGCTGCGTTGAATATTTCATTCCAGCTAAGCGTTAACCACAAGCAGGGTGCTACATTTTATGGTGCCGCCGTGACTCGGATAAGTGGTCTGCTGGAACGCAGCCCCTTCGCCCTACTGGGCAGGGTACAAGAGAGAGCATCTCTAAACTGCTTCCCAGCGCGCACTGGTAAATTTTTCCAGGGGAACACAGAAGTCTCGTCTGTCTCATACCCTGCTCACTGGCGGCGACGGGCCGGGGGGAACCAGAGAAATAAACAGGGAACCAACCAAGGGTAAGTGCACAAAGGGGTTTTTGGCCCTCCAATTAATTGGGAGGAAGAGAAGTCTTGATCAAACTTCTGCGTCTCAGTAAAGGGGAACTGAGTACGCTAGGTGGTTGGGTACATCAGATGTTGGTCTGGTGGAGGAAAAGGGAAAAATTGGGAGGTAGAGTGTGGTGAAGTATCCAGCGCATTGTATGTGTGAGAAAGTACAGAGCAATCTGTAGCTGACCTGAGTGTGGAGTGGGTAGTACTTCGGTTCCCAGTGAGGCGACTCCATCTGGGCAAGAAACCCCACAAAGCGCGTCTGTGAGTGACTGAGTGGATACTTCACAGGGCCATACAATGGGAGTTGGGGGTTCAAAGGGGGGAAATACACCTCTTGATTGTATGTTAAATAATTTTAAGAAAGCCTTCTCAGGGGCATATGGAGTCAAAATGATGCCAGAGCGCTTGAGAACGTTATGTGAACTAGAATGGCCAAAACAAAATACTGGATGGCCATCTCAGGGAACCTTTGATATAAATTTAGTAAGCAAACTTTGGACTGATATCGCCAAAGAAACTGGAGGGTGCCCAGAACAATTTTCATATATAGATTCTTGGCTGAGCACATTAAATAAAAATCCTCCATGGATAAGGAAATGCAAAGTCAAACGATGCAAATTATTGGCTGTAAAAGCCGAAGCTAGGAAAGGAATCTTGCCAAATAAACTCAAACCCATTTTTGAGGGGCCAGAGGAAGAGGTGCTTCCACCTCCACCCTATGCTCCACATCGAAGGGAGCCTAATCCAAACACTCCACCAGTTGTAACCCCAAGGCAAGAAAGTGGAATGAATAATGGGGGTGGAGTCACAGAACTTGATTCCTTGATAGATTATGATAAATATCTTCAGGAGGCATTGGAGTCCTATAATAAAGCCCAAGCAGAAGTGGTTATTCCACCTGTGACTCCTAATAGACCTCCATCTACAGTCTCCTTTAGTGGAACAACTGATTGCCCACCCCAAACCCCTGTGCATCCAAGTCCCAGAGAAATATTACAGAAGTTACAGGGAGACCTTGATCGGTCAGCAAGCAATACAGCCAGGCGTATAAAGCTGCTAAAAGAACGCCTTAGAACAGATACCATCCCCTATGATTTGAGGCCCCTAGAGCAAAGTGAAGAGAAAGGTCACATAGTAGCCCCTCTTAGAAGAGTATTTGATGCACTTGAGGAGCCTGCGCTGGTTAATGGGCAACCCGGACCACGGCCACCTCGAACTTCGACCCTGCAATATATTCCATTCACGACTACGGATCTGATGAATTGGAAAACACACACCCCATCTTTCGCAGAAAAACCTCAGGCTATGATGGACTTGGTGACTTCAATAGTAAATACTCATAGTCCTACTTGGACAGATTGCCGCCAGCTCCTAAATACTCTTTTCACCACTGAGGAAAGGAGAGACATAATTGAACAGGCACAGATATATTTGCGTGAGCAGGCCAGAGTGGGAAATATTTTTAATATTGATCGTCATCTTCAGGACAACTTTCCCTTGGAAGATCCTAATTGGGATCCAAACAATGCAATTCACCTGGCCAGAGTTACCACCTACCGCCAGACACTTGTGCAAGGTATCCGCAGGGCATGCCAGAAGCCCACTAATATGTCTAAAGTCTCAGAAGGGTAGATGTGTTACCCATAACACTGTTTCGTGTTCGGTGTGCACCCACAAAAAGACTTAAGTTGTCACCTTTTGAGCTCCTGTATGGGAGGCCGCCCTCCTTTGTTCAGGATATTCCAGCTGACCTTAAACAAATAGGAGACCATGTGACACAGGGACAAGTGCAATCTCTCTCCCGTGTTTTTGTTTCTCTTAACAGGTGGGCCCTCGAGCGCACGCCGTGCAGCATTGCCGAGCCGATTCATCAGTTCCAGGCTGGCGATAGCGTATGGGTGAAAGAGTGGAAACGCGATCCACTTGCACCTAAGTGGCGTGGACCTTACACCGTCTTGCTCTCTACTCCAACAGCGGTGAAGGTAGCTGAGGTGACCCCCTGGATTCATCACTCTCGTTTGAAGAAGTCTGAAGGCAGTTGGACGTGCAAAGGTGACCCCTCTAATCCTTTAAAACTGACTCTCTCCAAAAACCCCTGTATCTAGCCCTACCGGGAACGGGCTAGGTCACGGGCAACATTTAGACGACCGGCCTGCTGCAGCCACAACCTGGAAGCTGGCTGACCTGCGCACGCCTGAAGCTTGAGGAGCGTCTGAACCAGCGACTGTGAACGGGAAGATTCTCTTATACAATTGATTGACTGCCCCCTTGTGGAACAATTATAAGGGATATTACTCATTGGGGATCCTCGGGATATATGTTTTGGTCTTGGTGGTTCCCCATTTCTGTCACTGGGGGAATCATATTGGGACTAATATTTATTTGCTATCACAATAAGGTAATCTTTTGTGGAAGGAATGCATATGCTAGACATCAACATGATTTTATTATTAATCCTGATCCCTTGGGAAGGGGAAGGGTCCTTGAATCTGACCAAATTTGCTAAATATGGATTCCGCCATGACCACAATATGTGGGTAGGCTTAGCTGAGATGGTAGCCAATGTTGCAAATAGGACTAATTGCCTTGTTTGCTCTCTTGGGCCAGGTGATTCAGAGGGAGGTATGCCCTTATTACCAATACCATTAAGTGCCATTGGTATGGTAAGCGAAATGCCACACCAAACAGAAGTACAGAATTTCCCCGGATGGAACTCAACTAAACCAATACGAGTTATACCTGTGCAAGGGGAAATCTGTGTGCATAAATCATCAGATGCAGCTGATCCTACCATGATAGGCTCCTCCCATTGCCACTATACTTGGGATTATATTAAGAATAGTCAAACCTGGGCAAACGGTACTACCTATCGAACTCGGAATACCTTGCCCTGTGCACCTCCTTTTATTCATGCATGGAAAGTGGTATGGAACATAACTGTGACAGAAAAAGGCAATCTAACATACTGCACTGTGAACTCTCTACCCCTTTTGATATTTCGCCTTTTGCACTCCACGTACCAGAAACCTCAGACCCGATGGTTGTGGTGGATATGTGGAGAATGGGCATACAAGAAACTCCCTTCCAAATGGAGTGGGACTTGTTTCTTGGGATGGGTATTACCACCAATGTGGATTATGCCCACTAGTTCGGCCAAGCGTACACGAAGAAACGCTGATATTTCTCATATAGCAGGAAGTACCCAAAGTTGGAGCGGTACTGATGATTGGCCACCAGAGCGCATTATAGCCTATTATGATCCTGCCTCCTGGAATCCTGGTGAGCTCATACAAGGGGCACGGGATCCTATTTATAATCTAAACAGAATAATTCGATTGCAAGCAGTAGTGGAACTTGTAACCAATGCAACGGCCCAGAGTTTGAGACTTATTGCACAACAGTTGGATGAAAGTAGAGCCGCCATTTTGCAGCTGAAAATGGGAATGGATTATGTACTCGCCAGGCAGGGAGGCCTATGTGGAGTCTTGAACTTGACAGGGAATGCCTGTTGCTTTAACATTTCTGATAATGGTGAGGCAATCCGTGTGTTGGCCACAAAGATGGAGAATATAGCACATGTCCCAGTACAAACATGGGAAGGATGGGATATGGGATGGCTCACCAATTGGTTACCTAATGTTTCAGGACTCAAAGGGATACTATTGTCTTGCTTGTTTTTCTTGACAGTAGTAGTAATGGTTTTATGTATGGTGCCATGTATCATTTCATGTTTTAGAAGTACAATTAGCAAGATGATTTCAAATGAAACTCTACGTCATATCATGGCCCTATACAGAGCTTTACCTCAGGAATATGATGAAGGTCAAGCTATCAAGGACACCTGGGATGAAGGTCCTTGAGCTTGAAAGGGGGGAATGAGGCATCTAACCATAAGCCTGCATTTTTATCAAAGCTTCTATATGTTTAATCAGGGCTTGCATTTTAAAATAAGCTTAAAGATTTTCAAATGTTTCATGCCAGGCAGAAGACCAGCTGCTTAGAAAGAACCTTGGCAATGTTTTCCTCCTGAACAAGGGGCCCCCTGATTTATAGCAGAAAACAATTCTCAAAGTCGTAAAAAAAAAAGGAAATTACAGGCTGAGAGCGAGGACACTGATCCTACATGTTACAGAAGATAAAAAAAGCAGAGATAAACACAATTAGGAATGGGTAAAATAACACCATGGGCCTCCCATTAAAACTTGAGCCGTATTTTCCTAAGGCCAGGAGCAATGGAGAAGCATCTAGCTGGCTGTGAAAGGAGGGGTGTAAACTGAAGAGGCTTCTTTTGAAGCTGTTTTTTTACTGAGTTCCTTTTTTACTTTACAAAGGCCTTATTCCTTTTAAAAGGCTACTATGATAATGTATGAAATATATTAGCTTAAATATATTGGCTTAAATGTAATTATGCAAAGGATTTAAGAAATGCTAGATTCTTATTTCATAGAGTCATATTGCAATAGGAGACCAGAGGGGCAAATGAGCCCAGCCTCCTGCCAGACAGGAGATGCCATCGAGCACTCCTGATATATAGTTGTCAGGCCTTTTTGTTTAGAAACCATCAAATGAAGGAGATCTTTCAATGTTGATGTGAACTCAAGATCCTTGACATCTGTTGAAGATAAAAATTTAAGATTAACCATCTGTTTTAGAAGGCAATAGGGCAAGGAGGGCAAGAGGTGAGCTGGTAATTAAGATTCCTTGTTGAGACATATGTAAGATATATTACTACTTATTTGTCATTTATAGATGTAACAATATATAGCTCTTTGTGTTCCATAAAAGGGCGAGGAAATGGGTGTATATCTTGTGATTGGTTCTAGCAAACAGCCAATAGGAATTTCAACCAGGCTGATTGGACAGAGGCAGCCACAGGAAGAGCAAGGGGGCTGGATTAAGGAAATATAAGTGCTGGCCAGAATGGCAGGAGGCCAGGCCAGAGCTTGGTAACCATATACCACTGAGCCTCTCATTTATTTGTCTGACAAATAAATTATTATTTTAATTTCTCTATTGCTGCGTTGAATATTTCATTCCAGCTAAGCGTTAACCACAAGCAGGGCGCTACAAAAGCACATACCAAGAACTGACTTAGTTGGTCTTTAAGGTGCTACTGGAAGGAATTTGTTTTGTTTTGAAATACAGTGTTTGTTCCTGACTTTTATTTTTGCTTCATGATGGGTGGGACTCATTTCCCTTCAGTTCAGTGTTCACAAGAGGCAAGGTAAAAACTTTGCAAATTTGTATACATACATGTATATGGTAGGGATGCGGGTGGCGCTGTGGTCTAAGCCACTGAGCCTCTTGGGCTTGCTGATCAGAAGGTCGGTAATTCGAATCCCTGTGACAGGGTGAGCTCCCATTGCTTGGTCCTAGCTCCTGCCAACCGAGCAGTTCGAAAGCACGACAAAAAGTGCAAGTAGATAAATAGGTACCGCTCCGGCGGGAAGGTAAACGGCGTTTCCGTGAGTTGCTCTGGTTTCGCCAGAAGTGACTTAGTCATGCTGGCCACATGACCTGGAAAAACTGTCTGCAGACAAACACCGGCTCCCTGGCCTATAAAGCGAGATGAGTTCCACAACCCGAGAGTCGTCTGTGACTGGACATAACGGTCAGGGGTCCTTTACCTTTTTTATGTATATGGTACTGTGAAATGGTACTGTTTTGGAGAGTATTGTGGGAACTTTTAGCAGTTAGCAGTTCTTTTGTTCTTAAATGGCCTAAAATTAATCTATGAAATAAAAAAATCTAAATAAAATACTGTATTAACAGGGGAAAGAACATTTTATTTAGAGTTCAAACATCACTGCTAGAAAAAGTTAGAATTAAAAATTAATCTGCAAAGCATTGTTTAAGTGATCCTGATTGTACATTATGGAGATTACCCAGTGTTAAATAGATTTATAATTGTTAGGAAGCTGATATTCCTATTAACATCACGTATATTTAATTGCTTCTTTGGAGTTAGTTGTAAAAATTGATTCTTTATTTTTGTGGTGTGTGCACAGGAAGTTTTAAGAAAAGGCAAGTCTTGGAGGGAGGGCATTGAGGGTTGCAGTTCAATTCTAACCCAGGGAACTGAGACTGAACTATCACCATTTGCTTTAATTGCCTAACACCTGGGGCCCCGAGACCTCCATTGGTCTTGGGACAATATAAAGTCTGACATGTCACTCTGCTTCTCCTTCCAAAAATAAAATTGTTAAGTAAGTGATTTCAGTGAGACAGTTGCGAAAGGGGGATAAGTACAGGTAAGGTCTGAAACAAGAACAGGAATTGGGGAAGTATGGACATCTTTATGGCTGCTATTTAACCTAGCCAGCTTAAGTTTAGGTTAGGTAAAGGTAAAGGTACCCCTGCCCGTACAGGCCAGTCGTGTCCGACTCTAGGGTTGCGCGCGCATCTCACTTAAGAGGCCGGGGGCCAGCGCTGTCCGGAGACACTTCCAGGTCACGTGGCCAGCGTGACGAAGCTGCAGCTGGCGAGCCAGCACCAGCGCAGCACACGGAAACGCCGTTTACCTTCCCGCTATAAAGCAGTACCTATTTATCTACTTGCACTTAAGGGTGCTTTCGAATTGCTAGGTGGGCAGGAGCTGGGACCGAACAACAGGAGCTCACCCCGCCACAGGGATTCAAACTGCCGACCATGTGATCAGCAAGCCCTAGGCACTGAGGTTTTACCCACAAGTTTAGGTTAGGGTTGCCATATTTAGAAGAGCAAAAAAAAGGACAATTTGCTAGTGGGGTAGGTGGGTGGAAAAGTGCATGTGCTGGGCTCACCAGGCGCTGAGTGACATCGGAGGGAAGAACACAGCAAAATTTGCATGCAAAAGGGGGGGTATATAGAAAGAAAGAAAGCTTCCAGTTTAATAGAATATTTTCTATTCAATATTAATAAGTTGTTTATTTTAAGAGTGGGGGAAGGATTCAGATACCTACCATAGTGAGGATCTGAAGGCACATGTAAAAGAGGGGGAAGTGTTGCAGCTCACTACTTCTGCAAGCAAAAGATGCCAGACTCAATCCCCAGCATCTCTTGGTAGGACTGGTAATGATTTTTGCCTGGAAAGCTTCTGCCAGTAAGTGTTCGTAATTTTGATCTAGATGGACTAATGGTTCTGATATGCTTCCTATATTCTAAGAACTGACAATGGATTCCAAAGCTGTGGCATGTGCTGTTGTTGCAGAATCCTAGTTTTGTAATTTGAATGACTACTAAAAATACCAGAAAATTAAAGTTTGGTTCAGTTGCTGGCCTTCCCCTTTCCCCTTACTTAAGATGGGCTGTTCACTTTTTTAAAAAATAATGCTTTTAAAGCTCTGTATGTTTATCTTTTAAACCATTAATTCATCAAATACCTTTCTTAAATGTTTGTGTGTGTGAAACTTCTAAAGTCTGCAGAAGAGCTTTCAGATTAGCCCCACTATAAGATTATGCTTTGCCAAAACTGGGTGTGCCTACCTGGGACACCTGTTCTTACTGCTTCATCAATTTTGTTCAGATTTTATTTTTAGGGTCTCAGACCCACCTCTAACGGGGGGAACAAGTGTATTGGAGGAAAGGCTGTAGCCAGGGTTGCCAACTTGAATAAAATTTGAGGGGCAGGTCAGCCCCCCCCCCACTTTATCATTTATGACATGACATGGTGCATGCACATACTAGCTGTGGAATCTAGACTGTAATGTTTTAATTCATCTCGCCTCTTGTTCAGATCAGATATGAAACAAAAAGCCCTCTCCATGAGAAGACTTGATTAGTCAAACGAAGCAGGGAGAAATCCTTTACTGGGCAATTAAATTCACTTAAAACCAAGAATTGAGAAGAATGGCCTCTGGTTTCATCTATCAATCTTTCAGGATGATGGATTTATCATGCAAGGAATGTGCAGTTTTCATTCATTTGTTGACTTTAAAATAGTCAGCATTTAAATGAGCATTTCCCCTAATATAGGTAATTTCTGCAAGCAATTTCCCCTAATATAATGCATTTCGGTAAGTTATTTTCACAAACACCTTTGTTTTCAGAATACACATTCGTGTATTTTCACAACTTTGTGAAACACATTTTTGTTTGGAGAGTTGCATCTCAAAATTTTGCATCTCAAAATTTAGAGAAGTGTGAATTTTGAAGGATAGTGACATGTTAATTCACTTTTTGCTGGCACTTAGCACCACATGGAGCTTGTTCAGAGCCCTGAAAAGTAAAGCAAGGGCTTCTTCTGGTTGCTTGGGGGGCATCTATTTTGGAGGGGGAGGGCAGACACTGCTTTGTGGTGGGGGGCATAGGTATTTTGCTAGCTTTTTTTGTGGGGTGGGTGGGTCTAAGCATTGCCAGCTCCTCTTGTGAGAAAGTGGTAAACTGTGGCACCCATAATAGTTTCTTAGTTTTCCTGATGTGCTTCCAGGGCCAAAAAAGTTGTGCTTTATTTTAAGTAGGTAAAGTCAAGCCTATGTCTGGTTTAAAAAGAAACAGTTGCATCCAGTGTAGAGCTAAGTAACTCATGCTATCAGTGCAAGGACTTTTGCTTGCACAATGGAAACTCCCCCCTCTTCTCACTTCCCCTTGAATTTATTCTAGAGCACACACACACACCCCGAGCAGATTTGGAGAGGGCAGGGGTGCACATGGGAGCTGGGAATGGGGGGAAGTGCTGTTGCACAAGCGGAAATCCCTGCACTGCCACCTAAAGGTGGGAGCAGGGGAAGGAGAGAGTTTATATTTGTTCAACTGACAGCAGCCCCAGGGAGCAGATTGAGCAAGCTCCTAGGTCAATCTGGTGCTGCTGTGATGAGATGTATCCAGTTTCCATTTATATTATAGTAATTATTTCTACCTTTCCACCGATACATATAAATAAGCACAGAAACATTTTGTGCCAATTTGGTTTTTTTGTTGTTTGTTTTTTTGGGTAGTGCTACGTCATTGGCCATCCTAGCTTAACCCCCAACGCAGAAAAAGCGCAAGCTTTTAAAAAGTTATAATTGCTTCTTTTGTTGTGTTCCGGACACTCTTGAGAAAGCTCAGAACCCCGGAGCCACCTGTCCCTCTCTCTTCCAGGAAAGATGGCGGGTTTGGAGAAGTGGATTCACTTGGCTTCGCCTTGGCGTTGCGAGCTGCTGAAATGATGTACTTGGTGACCATGGCAATGTGGTAGGTCCTCAAGTCAGAAAGGGCTGCCACACACATGTTATACGCAGAACAGAGCTTCTCCTTGCCAGAGGACAGCACATGACTCCTCAGTGGGGGAAGGGACTGGATTTCCTCAATGAAGGCCTGATGGTGAGGGGGCATGTACTCCCTCATTCTGTGCAAAAATGTGGCTAGCAAAGGACACAGAGAAGATGAGTGAGTAGGATTAATAGTTCAACAGTGTGTGTGTTAATAAATAAATATTGTACTGTTATGCAGCAGGAATGGGGGTGTTGCTGGACTCCAGCTCCCATCATCTCTGCCCATTGGCCATGCTGCTTAGGCTCATGGGAGTTGGGAGTCCAACAGTGTCTGCAGGCTCAACATTTTCCCCATCCCAATAATAAATAAAGGTCAGGATGATGAAACCATAGCTGGTGAACTATACCATTTCAGACCACAGGTGGATAAACTGTGTGTTTGTCTCCTCTCTTTTCTGTGATCCTTTCCTACATTGGTAGCCAAAGTTGGAACTTCAACTCCCATCATCCCTAACCATTGGGCTATGTGAGCTAGGGATGATGGGAGTTGTCTACAGCATCTGAAGGGTGCTTATAAGGTGCCTATTGACTGTGCATATTGAAAAGGGAAGACTGGTCACCTATACGTGTGGGTTTCCATGCAACCAGGGTTCCCAATCATGAATGCGTTGCCTGCTGCCATGTGGGGGAGGCTGGAGCCGTTGCTTCCTTGGCAGCCCTTCATCCAGGCCTGGGGCCTCAGGCAATCACCAGGTTCTGCACACATGCTGTGGGGGAAACGCTCTACATCTCCATGCCCCCTGGCATGTGCTTGCTATGTTATCAAGTGTGGGCGTGCACATGGTGGGGTGATGTAGCACGGGCACACCAGGGCACCCATGGCTCCTCTACTGTGTCGCCTCTACAGTGGCCTCTCCGTGAATAGGGTTAGGGTTAGAGTTAGGAAGGAACTGGCAGCGGCTGTCCTCTGGGGTCTTCTGGGTTCTGCACCTGCCAGGCATGATTCAGAGTGGGCCCCTTCCCACCCCATGATGGAGTTTGAGTCCCACTTCAACTGTCAGGTAAAGCTGATTTGATCCCCCTCCTCTTGTTCTCAATCCAGATATTCACTCATTCCTTCTTCCCTGGGGCAGGGGTGCACCATTTTGTGGTTCACTTCAGCTGCCAAAATGTCTTGGGACAGCCCTGCCACAGACCATCTACACAAACCACATGCAGTGCATGTATGTCTCCAGTTCATCAAAGCAACAGACTTACTGCTTTCCCTACAATGCTGGATTCCAAGAAGTTCGTCAAAGGTGTGCAGTGTGGTGCTTTGTGCTGCACTCGCCCCAGAGTACACCAGAGGCTTGTCCGAGATACCCTCATAGATCAGCCCTTCTGGCAGGGCAGGATTGTCCTTCCATCTAAAAGGAAGTAAAGGCAGTGAGAGATTGCATCTCAAGGAGCTGCATGGTAGATCCAATAAGCAGTAGTAATAATACTAGATTGTTATTATAGTAGTAGTAATAATGATAATAATAAATTTTATTTGTATCCCTCCCTCCCCAGCCGAAGCCAGGCTCAGAGCAGCTAACATCATAAAAACAACACAATATGCATAAAAATAGACATCAATTAATTAAAATACACCTTAAAATTAATTCAGACAAGTTAAAATCTGAGCAGGTGGAATCAGGTTGGAATTGAGAGTGGTTAATATTTGCCAGGACCAACTGTTTCCACTGATCATACCTGTGAGCAGGTTGGGGGCCTCTTTCAGGCTTGTTTTATACAAAGGAAAGTACCTAAGTTAAACTGCATCCTGCCTAAAGGCCTGGCTGAACAGCTCCATCTTGCAGGCCCTGTGGAAAGATGTCAAATCCCACAGGGCCCTAGTCTCTTGTGGGAGAGCGTTCCACCAGGCCAGGGCCATGGCTGAAAAGGCCCTGGCTCTAGTCAAGGCCAGTGTAATTTCCCTGGGGCCCGGGATCTTCAAAGTGTTGTTGTTAACAGACCGTTAGCAGAAGAGGCGGTTGCATAGGTACAATTGTCCTAGGCCATATAGGGCTTTAAAGGTTTAAACCTGATCCTGTACTACACTGGGAGCCAGTGTAGCTGGTATAGCACCAGATGAATGTGCTCCTGCGGCAAGAACCCCGTAAGGAGTCTCACCGTGGCATTCTGCACACACTGGAGTTTCAAGGGCAGCCCCATGTAGAGTGAGTTACAATAATCAAGCCTGGAGATGACAGTCACATGGATCACAGTGGTGAGGTCAGGGCGAGAGAGACTTAGCTTGACGGAGATGGGAAAATGCTGCCTTTGTTATAGCTGCAACCTGCGCCTCCATATAAAGGGAGGCATCGAAGATGACACCCAAACTCTTGATGGAAGGCGCTGGCACTAATTGCACCCCCACAAGGGATGGGAGTTGCCCCCCCCAATCCCATATCGTCCCGACCAAGCCAAAGGACTTCTGTCTTAAAAGGATTTAACTTCAACCAGCTCCCATGTAGCCACAACTTCCAAACATCTGATCAGTGTGTCTGGGGCCGAGCCAGGATGGCAGTCCATCAACAGGTAGAGTTGGCTGTCATCAGCATACTGATGGCAACCCAAACCAAAATTCCAGACAAGCTGGGCGAGGGGGCACATAAAGAAAAGCATTGGGGTGGGGGGAGCCCGTGTTTGTCCACAGACAGCAGCTTTCCGGGTCATGTGCCAGCATGGCTAAACTGCTTCTGGTGCAACAGGACACCATGATGGGTGCCAGAGTGCACAGAAATGCCATTTACCTTCCCACCACCTATTTATCTACTTGTGCTGGTGTGCTTTTGAACTGCTAGATTGGCAGAAACTGGGAGCCTTCTGATCGGCAAGCCCAAGAGGCTCAGTAGTTTAGACCACAGCGCCACCCACTCCCCTTTAACCATAGTAGTAATAGTACTGTTAATAAAATAGTATTCTTTTATCGAAAGTATTTTTTATTAAACTCCATTCTCGACTCTTATATTTCACTTTGTTTATATAACCCATATCACAATAATAGAGACCATGAGACCAACACATAAAAACTAAACCAAACCAAACCAAGGGTGGCATGGAATGTTACATTTACAATTGGTACAAGTGGAGAGTACCATCCTAAGAAATGAGAGACCCAGAGGTGTGGCACACACGGCTTGCAAGATTTACAGAAATATAAATCTGTAGCTGAAACCATCAGAGGCACAAGGAGTACCAAGAATAAAAGGTTCTTTCTTACATCAAGAATTTTTTTCAGCCAATCAGATGTTGCTTTCCCCAAATATATTGGGAGACTTGTGGAAGAGACAAATGTAGATTTTCTTTTTTATGTAAAAATAGTATAGTAGTAATTATAGTAGTAGTAAGTATAGTAGATTTGTTTATATGTATCTAGTCATCAGACCATTACAAAACAAAAGTTTGCCACTATGAAAGTATAACATGAAGTTACCCAAGATCCAAACAAACCCTTGCCCCTCCAAATGTTGCTGAACTACGACTCCCATCATCCTATTGGCCATGCTTCCTAGGGCTCACAGGAGTTGTAGTTCAGAGACATTCAGAGGGCCAAGGTTTCCCCAACTACAACCTAAACTAAGTTAAATTTCCAGTTTTCACTGGCAGATCGCAACATGCCCCTTTAAAAGGAGGGGGCATGTTCCTCTTTTAACAAAGTTATGTAATGTTAAAATAAAATAGAACGGAAAAAATGAATGTACAAAACCCAGAATAAAACCTCAATGAGTAAAAGCATAAAATAAACTTCGCGTTCTGGATCTCCCTGACAAGGCACAGCATTCTGTCTCAATGCAAATAGAAAATGTGCAATCTTCTTCAGAGTTGCATCTTCTCCCATAAATGAAATAACAACAGCAATATTAATAATAACATCCACTATATCTACAAAGGAGCCAGCCCCTAGTTGCAACCCTGATTAGCAGAGTTTCAGAGCATTCTCTGGCTGCAACAGATGTGAATTGCAAAGCTTTCATACCTCTCTGCTTGGTGACACATTGCAGGAAATGTGCTTTAGATAGAAATGAGGATTGGGCTCACTTAGGACTCAAGCTGTATGCAGGCTCATTAGCCATCCTTTGCCACCTGCCCCTGCCAGATGTTAGGTGCGACTCTGGAGATCAGCAAGCCTCAATTTTTAGACAGTTGTTTTATTAAAATGATCACACACATACACATACACAAGAAAGAAAAATGCAAGCTGAAAAACCCGCTCCTTTTCAACAGCTTGGAAGACCTTGCAGCATTCTGAGAATTTTTGCCAAGCAATGTGGAACTGTCGCTGGGAGACAGTTCTGTTTCTCTTAAAGGCAGAGGGCTGAGGCCCAATGGTAGAGCACTGGCTGAGTGTGCAAAAGGTCATGGGCTCCATTTCCAGCAAGAGTTGGGAATGTCTCCTTTCTGGAACCCTGGAGAGATGCTGCCAGTTAATGTAGATGATACCAAGCACTATTGGGGAAGAGTAAGAATAAAAGAGCATAGTATCCTTACACAAAGTCAGACCATTGGCACACCTTGCTCATTATTTATCTACACTGACTGACAGTGGCTCTCTAAGGTTTCGGACAGAAGTCTTTCTTAGCCCTACCTGGGATTGAACCTGGGACCATCTGCAGGCAAAGTAGATGCTCTATCACTGAGAAACAGTTCTTCCTCAGCAGCTTCCTGTGCTTCTCCACCCTTAGCCAACCCCCTTCTTGGCAGCTGCAGCTATCATTGGATGTGTCATTTTCTCCAGCAGAGAAAACTACATAACCCCATAGGGCTAATGGGGCACTGTCCCAATAATTTCTGTCAGCCCCCACCTGCCTGCTTTCTGAGTTAGGGTTGGCAAACTAAGGCCTGGGGGCTGGATGTGGCCCCCCAGGCTTGTAAATCTGGCCTGCAGACCCTGCCGCATGCTTGGTCAGTCCCTGTGTGCTGCAGACGCCTCGCCACATGGGGACTGACTTCTGTGACGCTGGGATGGCTTCTGGGCGGGCGGCGACACTGGCGTGGCTTCAGATTGGCTGCAGGAAGTTCCTGCAGCCAATCCAGAGCCTCGCTGTCTGCACGCTGAGGTAAACCTAGTGCGGCCATGGACAGAGAGGGCGGGCAGCAGGTGGGCGGCAGGGCATACGCATACATAAATTAAACTGGATATATGATTGTTTAACATGATTGAGAATCAATCAGCCAGGGACTGAGGGCTTTGAGAGTTTAAGATCAGAATATGGAAAATATGAAAACAACAAGAGGGCAGAAATATAACTATCTGAGATGAGTTCTTCAGAGGTCCAGCATATGGGAAGTCCGTGTGAAATTTAATAATTAACAATTTGGATTGTAATTTGGTTGTTTTTTAATTTAATTTTAATTTTTGAATTGGATTATGATTTGATTTGTTATAAATTGGAGGTTCTTAATGGAAAATTAATAAAAATAAATTAATAAATAAATAAATTCAGTGATTTGGATGTTTGGAGTCACTAAGGCCACTGGTATGAAATTTTCCACTCCCCTTTCTAGCAGGGAAGAGGAAGAATCCAGTGGCATTCGCCAGTCTTTTGGGGCCTGTTAAAGACATTCCTCTTTCAACAAGCCTTTTAGGTTGAGATTTTTTATCCCAGTTAGTATCTGTAATGGATTAGAATTGATTTTATGTATGTGTTGTTGTTTTAATGTTTTTAATGTTTTAGCCGCTTTTATACAATGCATACAATTGTTTTGCATGTGCTTTTATTGCATTTTAAATAATTTCAAGATGTCTTGTGGGAAGCAATTCATAAATGAAATAAAAAGTTATCCTTGATGTTTTCACTGTGGACTCACCTCAACTTATTTTACAGGAAATGATGCATAAATGGAATCAAATGCATAAAGAAATAAGAGCAGCATGTGTGGCTGTTTCTAGAGTGCGGATTTTCTCAAGAGTGCGGACCCCTGCTTGTCCCTCTACTCCTACTTGGAAAACGTTTGGAGAGCAAAAAGTATACATGCTGTACTTACCCAGAAAAGAAGATCCGCATCACACCGTAGAATATTGCAGGATCCACGTAATCTAGGAAGTGAAGCATAAAAACAAAAACAAAACTGGATCAAAAATAAATTTCACATTTCCAAAACTGGTGAAGTCAGTTTATTTATTTATTTTATTAAATTTATATCACACCCTTTCTCCAAAGGAGCCCATGCAGAAAACACATCAATACCAAAACAAGACTAGTGAGATTTCTTGAAACAGTTGGAAACAATATTCTAAAAATGCCAAAAAACTGCTCCTATTCTCAAATTAATAATTTCAGGGGTGCCAGGGGCAGGACTTTCAGCTCTCAAATGCTGAAACAGGAGTGTTTTAAAATTTCTCCTAAAAGCTAATAATGAGGGAGACTGACACACCTCACTATGGAGGGCATTCCACAAATGAACGTTTCACCAAGAAAGTCATGTGACAGGTCACTGCCAAGCATTGGGTTTCCCTTGCTGATCCTATCCAGTGCTAGTTCTACTCAGAGCAAACCCATTACTAACTTAGGTTCATTCATTTCAATGGAACTACTTTGAGTAGCTGAATCTGCACTTTCTTTTTCACAGGGCAGTAATATTCTCAGGAAGTTGAATTCTGTTGTCAGGATCACATCATGAGACTTTTCCATATTTCTGCACAATCATAGTCTACACACACAACTGTTGTCTTTTAGATAGCCAGCCTGTGGTTCTTCTTCATTTGGAGTCTTTGGACTCCAATTCCCATCAACCCCACCCAACATGGGCAATACTCAGGGATGATGAGAGTTGTGTCCAACAACATCTGGAGGGCATTTGCTACTCCCATTTTATTTTTTATTTTTTTATAATGATATTTTATTAAATTTCCACAATAAAGAAATTATAAAGCAATAAATGGGAAAAACACAAGAAAATACAAAACCACAAAAATACAAAAATACAAACACTTAACATAAAGAAAAAAAGAAAAAAGAGAACACTCTTTTCAAAATTCATATCCTTCATAACTTTATTTTCTTGACTTCCACCCGCCCTCCTTTCTTGTATTCCTCTTCAAATGTAATTTAGCAAATTCATTTATATTAGTTTTATCCTTTAAAAGTTCCTCCAAATATTATATCATTCAAATTTTCATCCAATATCTATCCCTTCTTTCATATTCTTATTTATCTTATTCACTTGAACCTCTTCGTTTCATTTCAGTGTCCTCAACATTCAGAGATTTTACAATGTTTTTGTAAGTAGCCTTTAAACTTCTTCCAATCTTCTTCCACCTGCTCTTCTCCTTGATCTCGTATTCTGCCAGTCATTTCTGCCATTTCCATGTAGTCCATTACTTGCATCTGCCATTCTTCCAAGGTGGGTAGATCTTGTGTCTTCCAATGCTTTGCAACAAGAATTCTTGCTGCTGCTGTGGCATACAAAAAGAAAGTTCTATCCTTCTTTGACACCAATTGGCCGACCATGCCCAGGAGAAAGGCCTCTGGTTTCTTCAGGAAAGTATATTTAAATACCTTTTTCATTTCATTATATATCATCTCCCAGAAAGCCTTGATACTTGGGCATGTCCACCAAAGGTGAAATAATGTACCTTCAGTTTCTTTACATTTCCAGCATTTATTATCGGGCAAATGGTAAATTTTTGCAAGCTTGACTGGGGTCATGTACCACCTATACATCATTTTCATAATATTCTCCCTTAAGGCATTACATGCCGTAAATTTAATTCCAGTGGTCCATAACTGTTCCCAGTCAGCAAACATAATGTGCCCATTTAATCATAGTAGATTTTACTTTCTCATCCACAATATTCCATTTCAACAGCAGGTTATACATTCTTGATAATATCTTAGCATTTGGTTCTAACAATTCAGTTTCTAATTTTGATTTTTCCACCTGGAAGCCAATCTTTTTATCTAAATTATAGGCCTCTCTTATTTGAAAATAATGTAACCAATCTCGCACCTTGTCTTTGAGTTTTTCATAACTCTGCAATTTCAGTTTATCACCCTCCTGCTCCAAAATTTCCCAGTACCTTGGCCAGTTGGTCTCCATGTTAAGTCTTTTCATGGCCTTTGCCTCCATTGGCGATAACCACCTTGGGGTTTTGTTCTCCAACACATCTTTATATTTAATCCAGACATTAAATAATGCTTTTCTGACAATATGGTTTTTAAATGCCTTATGTACCTTAACCTTGCCATACCACAAATACGCATGCCATCCAAATACATTATCATACCCTTCCAAATCTAGAATGTCCGTGTTTTCCAAAAGTAGCCATTCCTTCAGCCAGCAAAAAGCTGCTGCTTCATAATATATCTTAAGGTCCGGCAGGGCAAATCCCCCTCTATCTTTCACATCCGTAAGTATCTTAAATTTAATTCTGGGCTTTTTGCCCTGCCAGACAAATTTAGAAATGTCCCTTTGCCACTTCTTGAAACAGTCCATCTTGTCTATAATTTGCAATGATTGGAACAAAAACAACATTCTCGGCAATACATTCATCTTGATGACAGCAATTCGTCCAAGTAAGGAAAGCTTTAAATTTGACCAAATTTCAAAGTCCTTTTTCACTTCTGACCAACACTTCTCGTAGTTGTCCTTATATAAATTAACATTTTTAGAAGTCATCTTCACCCCCAGGTATTTTACTTTCTTTACCAGTAGTAAATCTGTCTCCTTCTGAAACTTTTCTTTCTCTATTGGCGTTAAATTTTTCTCCAATACCTTAGTTTTTAACTTATTCAGTTTAAAGCCAGCCACCTGACCAAAATCCTGGATTAGTTTTAAGGCCCTTTTAGTACTAGGGGCTGGCTCCTGCAATGTCAAAACTAGGTCATCTGCAAAAGCTTTCAGTTTATATTGTTTATCACCGACCTGAATACCCTGAATCTGTTGGTCCCTTCTAATCATGTTCAGCAAAACCTCCAGGACTGAAATAAAAAGCAATGGGGAAATTGGGCAGCCTTGTCGTGTCCCTTTTTCAATTTTGACCTCTTCTGTAACTGTGTTATTAATTATTAATTTAGCCTTTTGTTCTGAGTAAATCGCACCTATACCATTTGCAAATTTTTCTCCAACCCCCATCCCCTGAAGATTCTTCTTCATAAAACTCCAAGATATATTGTCAAAGGCTTTCTCTGCATCAATAAATATCAAAACAGCTTTTGAGTTGATGTTAACTTGTAACTTTTCCAGAATATCAATTATATTGACTTCCGGTCGGCGCCAGCGTTTAATGGCGGTCCTTGCCTCGAGCTCCGAGGCAGGACTGCTCCGCGAGTTCGGGTCTTACCCGCTACGGCAAGCGGGGGACCCCTAAAATCACAGGCGCTTAAGCCTGTGAGCAAGGAGATTCGGTGGGCACCTTTGCGCCCCCCGGTATCATGAAAGAGCCTTTTTAAAGGCTCCGGAGCGGCATCGGGGCGAGCGCGGTGCTGAGGATCGCTACCCAGCTTGCGGAGTGAAGCCGCGTCGCCATTGACGGAGAGCGCCGATTCCTTTCTGAAACTACTGATTGGCAACAACAATACCCGTGAGTAAGAACGGAAAATTAAGGAAACGGGACTTTAAAAATTTAGAAGATTTGGCTGAAAACGGGAAAGGCAAAATTAAGGAAGTCAGCCTCCCGGAACTGCATGAGTAACGGAGCAATGAAAAGACTGAGCTGTATTTAAAAGGAAAGTTACTTTAAACTTTATCAGACCAGACATCGAAAGGATCTCCCCCCTGTAGAGCAGGGGAAGGGGGGGGACAGAATTAATTTAACCTGCTAAAAGAAAGAAAGAGTTATGAACGGGGAAGCTTCCGCTGCCGACACCTCTGGCCAGACTGCCGGAGCAGCGATCGCCTAGAGAAGGAACTGTCAAATGAGCTGTCAAAAGATAGCGGTTACAAAATAAGACCTACTTGAAACATAATAACGGGACTTTGGTGGATTAAAGTTTCAATACCATAAAGTGCTACAAAGTAGGGACTTTGGTCGGACTTTTGGTTGGACTTGTGCTTTTGGAACTTTCCGTTTCTTTGTATATCTGTTACCTCTGTTTGGATACAATTTCTCCCTCTAGAGGGCTTCAGTTGCATTACGGTGGATTCAGCGGGATTTTCCACTTGCAACTTTCCTGTGTGAACGACCTTGAGTTATGAGCAACCCGCTGGAAGAAATTTCAACAAGAAGTAAAACAAAGCAGGCTCAAAAACAAGCTCAAAAAAGAGGTTCTATATCAGGAGCAGCAGCTGCACAGGAGAAAACAACAGCAGCATCAATGGATTCTATGACACAGGCTCTACTCAGAATAAATCAATCTTTAGAAGTACTTACTAAGCAGTCTGCAGAGCTTACTAAACAGTCTACAGAGAACTCTAAGAAACTGACGGAGCTGACAACAAGATTAGACTTGAACACAACGACAATATCATCTAATACAGACTCTATCAATCGTTTAATTCAAGAGAGCACGGAAACAAGGAAAATAGCTGAGAGCGCCAGGAGCACTGCTGAAGAAACCAAGGGAAAATTTGCGCCTATTGCAAAGAAAGTACATGAACATGATGCAGCTTTAGCCCTTTTGGAATTGGAGAGGAAAAGTAAGAATCTGAAACTGAGATTAGTACCAGAAGAGGAAGAGGACAAGCTTGGGGAATTCCTTACAGATAAATTTCAAGACTTTTGGAATGATGAGCTAGATGGAGAGGAAGATGAATTTGTAATAACTACAGCCTTTCGGATTGGCAGGAAGCAAGGCAAGAAACCAAGAGATTGCTTAATCACTTTGAGATCAAAGGAACAAAGAGATAAAATATTGAATTTACATTTCCAGAAGGCCTTGGTCATTAAAAACTCCCAGATACAGATCTTCAAGGATATTCCTAAACACTTTTTGGAGGTCAGAATTCAATTTAAAGACTTAGTTGATTTACTCAAACAGAACAACATTCCATTCAGGTGGGAATTCCCACAAGGGTTGTCCTTCAACTTTAAAGGGAAGAAAATTAAAATAAAAACAAATCAGGATAAAGAACTTTTTCTGGAAAGAAATTTAGAGGATCTTCAGAAAGGAACTGTTAGTGAGAGGGAAATACCGGACATTTCAAACCTATCATTTGGATTGAACCAAGCACCGACCGAGGAGGAGCAAGAACTTGGTGCAGTCGGTGGAAGAGGTACCCAACAATAAAAATGTCTCTGCAACTCCTGAGCTGGAATTGTAATGGTCTAAACCATCCCCGAAAAAGGGGTCAAGTGTTTCATATTTTAAAGAAAGAACACTTAGATGTAATTTGCTTACAAGAAACCCACATTGCCAGGACACATAGAAAACTTCTAACAAACAAGAGACTAGGATTAGAATTTATCTCATCAGATAGAGTCAAGAAAAGAGGAGTAGTGATTTATGTCAAGGAAAAATTGGAGCCAAAAATGATCTTTAAGGACGAGCAAGGAAGATACCTGGCAGTGGAAATTCAAATTCAAGGAGAAAAGATTTTGATTGTTGGAGTTTATGCACCAAATGAGGGGAAGGCTGAATTCTTCAAGAAGTTGCATGAGACTTTAATGGACTTTTTGGACCTTAAAATTATAATGATTGGCGATATGAATGGAGTTGTTTCCACAAACATGGACAAGGCCCAAAGACAAGTAATATCTAAGGATGGAAGACTACCAAAGACTTTCTTTGAACTGACTGACACTATGGACTTGATTGACATTTGGAGAACTAGGAACCCTCTGGAAAGGGAGGGGACTTTTTTCTCTGAAGCAAAAATGACATGGACTAGAATCGACCAAATATGGATTTCTAGTAACCTGGCATCAAGGGTTAAAAAAACAGAAATTTGCCCAAAAACCTGCTCCGACCATAATGCTGTGAAGATGGAAATGAAACTGACAACAGCTGGAACCTTTAGATGGAGAATGAATGACACCCTTTTTGGAGATGAAGAAATTTGTAAAAAGGCCCAAAAGACACTTAAAGACTACTTCGAGATAAATCTGAGATCAGATGTCGAAAAAAGAGTAATTTGGGACGCAAGCAAAGCCGTGATGCGTGGCTTCCTAATACAACAGAATTCAATAAAGAGGAAAAAACAGAATGAGAGGAAAGAGAAAATTTGGAACCTAATAAAAGAAGGGGAGAAGAAACTGAGATCTAAACCTAAGTCTCATGAGATTTTAAGAGAAATAAAGTTTCATCAAACACAATATATGGAACTGATGAATCAGGAAATAGAATGGAAAATAAAACAAATGAGGCAAAAGACCTTCGAGTCAGCAGATAAATGTGGGAAGCTACTGTCATGGCAATTGAAAAAGAGACAAAAGCTGAATACGGTGACATCACTCGAAGTAGATGGGAAGTTTATTAATAAACCAAATGAGATAAGTAATTGTTTTCAAAGTTTTTTCAAGAAACTGTATAAACAAGGGCCAAAGAATGAACAAGAGATAGAAGAATTTATTGAAAAACACGGCCTGCCAAAAATTTCGGGAAAAAACAGAAGGAGTTTGAATGAGAAGATTACAGATCAAGAAATAGAGGGTGCCATTCAGGATATGCAACTAGGGAAATCACCAGGACCAGATGGGCTAACCGCGAGATACTACAAAGCATTGAAGGAATGGTTAGTACAACCATTGAAAGAAGTTTGTAACCAAATCTTGGAGGGGAAAAAGGCTCCCGAATCGTGGAAGGAAGCATTCATCTCACTTATACCGAAGACAGAAACTGAGAAACATCAAGTTAAGAACTACCGCCCTATATCACTTCTGAATGTGGATTATAAAATTTTTGCAGACATTTTAGCAAAAAGATTTAAAAAAGTTTTGTTAGAGGAGATTCACAGGGACCAAACAGGCTTTCTACCAGGTAGACAAATGTCAGATAATGTGAGGAACATTATAGACATTTTGGAACTTCTGGAAACTGACATAAATAGAAAAGCTGTGTTGATTTTTGTGGATGCAGAGAAAGCCTTTGGCAATATTTGCTGGAGTTTTATGAAGAGGAATCTCCAAGGGATGGGGGTAGGCCAAAATTTTGAAAACGGTATAGGTGCAATATATTCTGAGCAAAAGGCTAAACTAATTGTAAATGGTATGGTCATGGACGAGATCCCAATTGAGAAAGGGACACGACAGGGATGCCCAATATCCCCCCTATTGTTTATATCGGTACTGGAGGTTTTCCTGAATATGATTAGAAGGGACCAGCTGGTTAAAGGAATACAGGTCGGAACTAAACATTATAAGTTAAGAGCATTTGCAGATGACCTAGTTTTGACATTGCAACAGCCAGAAGCCAGTACAAAAAGAGTTCTGGAATTAATTGAAATATTTGGTCAAGTAGCAGGTTTTAAATTAAATAAGTATAAGACAAAGGTGTTGGAAAAAAATCTAACGATGGGGGGAAAAGATAGTTTCCAAAGAGAAACCGGTTTGGAAATTGCAAAAAGAGTAAAATATCTGGGGGTGAATTTAACATCTAAGAACGTGAACCTATTCAAAGATAATTATGAGAAATGTTGGTTGGAAGTGAAGAAAGATTTTGATATATGGTCTAGGCTGAGACTTTCCTTGTTAGGCCGAATTGCTGTTATCAAGATGAATGTATTGCCGAGATTGTTATTTTTGTTCCAGACATTGCAAATTTTAGACAAGATGGACTGTTTCAAGAAGTGGCAGAAAGATATATCTAAATTTGTCTGGCAGGGCAAAAAACCCAGAATAAAATTTAAGATTTTGACTGATGCAAAGGATAGAGGGGGCTTCGCCCTGCCGGACTTAAGACTTTACTATGAAGCAGCAGCTTTTTGCTGGCTGAAACAATGGCTACTTCTTGAGAATACAGATATCTTGGATCTGGAAGGCTACGATAACAACTTTGGTTGGCATGCATACTTATGGTATGACAAGGTAAAGGTTCATAGAAACTTTAAAAACCATATTGTCAGGAAAGCACTGTATAATGTATGGAACCGATATAAAGATTTGTTAGAGAGTAAAACCCTCAGGTGGTTGTCACCAATGGAAGCTAAGGCGGTAAAAAGACTGAACATGGATTCAGACTGGCCAAAATATTGTGAAATTATAGAATATGATGGTGAAAAGTTGAAACTACAGAGTTTTGAGAAATTAAAACCTAAAGTCCGAGACTGGTTACATTATTACCAGATTAATGAGACCTTTAAGCAGGACAGGAAACTAGGATTCCAGAAGGAGAGGTCAAAGTTAGAAACAGAATTGTTAGAACCCAATACTAAGAATTTGTCTAGAATGTATAATTTGCTGCTAAAATGGAACACACAGGATGAAACGGTTAAATCAGCCATGATTAAGTGGGCACAAGATATTGGTCATGATATTATGTTTGCTGACTGGGAGCAGTTATGGACCACAGGTATTAAATTTACGGCATGTAGTGCCTTAAAAGAGAATATAATGAAAATGATCTATAGGTGGTACATGACCCCAGTCAAGCTTGCAAAGATATATCATTTGCCCAATAACAACTGCTGGAAGTGTAATGAATGCGAAGGAACTTTTTATCATCTTTGGTGGACCTGCCCGAAGATTAAGGCCTACTGGGAAATGATCTATAATGAAATTAAGAAAATCCTTAAGTGGACATTTGCAAAGAAACCGGAGGCTTTTCTCTTGGGCATGGTAGGCCAAATGGTTCCAAAGAAAGATAGAACATTTTTTATGTACGCAACAACAGCAGCAAGAATTCTTTTGGCAAAGTATTGGAAGACTAAAGAACTACCTACTCTGGAAGAATGGCAGACCAAGGTGACTGAATTTATGGGACTGGCAGAGATGACCGGCAGAATTCGTGACCAGAGGAGAGAGACAGTGGAAGAGGACTGGAAAAAATTTAAAATCTATCTTAAAAATTGTTGTAAAATTTCGGAATGTTAAGATGTCAAGGGATTTGATATAAAGAATTACAGCTGAAAAAATTTAAGCTTAAGAAAATTTTAAAGAGAATTAAATATAAAAATGGATGAAGGATTGCTAAAAAATTTTAAAACAAGGATGCAGTGAAGGGGAGGTATGGGGAAGTCGTGTTATGTTTGTTTGTTTTTTGTTTATGTTGTAAAATTAACAAAAATTATTTTTTTTAAAAAAAAAACAGAATATCAATTATATTCCTCATATTGTTTGATAGATGTCTGCCAGGGAGAAAGCCGGCTTGGTCTTTGTGTATCATTTCAGCTAATACTTTTTTCAATCTTTTAGCCAAAATATCTGCAAAAATTTTATAATCCACATTAAGCAGGGATATGGGGCGGTAGTTCTTAAGTTGTGTCTTTTCAGACTCATTTTTTGATATAAGCGTGATGTAGGCTTCTTTCCACAACTCCGACGCTTTTCCCCCCTCCATAATTTCATTGCAAACCTCCTTTAACGATTGAATTAAGTGGTCTTTCATAACTCTGTAGTATTTGGAGGTTAACCCATCCGGTCCTGGAGACTTGCCCAATTGCATGTTCTGAATGGCACCCTCCACCTCTTGTTCAGAAATTCTAGAGTTCAATAATAATTTATACTCTTGAGAGATTTTTTGTAATCCATTGGTTTCCAAAAATTGATCAATTTTAGTCTCATTCTGTGGCCCTTGTGCATACTATTGTTTGATGTATCTCTGGAAACAATTTTTGATTTCCTGTGGATTTTGTATGTTCTTGCCATCCACTTCAAGATTTGTAACTGTATTTAATTTTTGTCTTTTCTTCAACTGCCATGCTAGTAACTTTCCACATTTATTAGCTGATTCAAAGGTTTTTTGTCTCATCAGTTTAATCTTCCATTCTATATCTTGATTTACCATTTTCATGTATTGTACTTGGTGTAGTTTAATTTCTCTCAAAATCTCCTGTGACTTTGGTTTAGTCCTGAGCTTCTTCTCTCCTTCTCTAATTTTCTCCAAAATCTTTTCTTTTTTCTCCTCTTGGGTTCTCCTTTTTATTGCATTTTGTTGAATCAAAAAACCTCTCATTACAGCTTTACTTGCGTCCCAGATTACTCTTTTTTCTACTGTGGTCTTCAAGTTTATTTCAAAATAGTCTTTCATAATTTTTTGGGCCTTCTTAGTAATTTCTGGATCTCTAAACAAGGTGTCATTCATCCTCCATCTGAAGGATCCAATTGGTGTTAATTTCATTTCCATGGGATTATGGTCGGAACAAGTTTTTGGGCAGATTTCCACTTTTCGAATCTTGGGGGCCATTCCTCTGGTAATCCAGATGTGGTCAATTCTTGTCCAAGTCATTTTAGCTTCAGAGATGAAGGTTCCCTCTTTGCCTAGGAGGTTCTTAGTTCTCCAAGTATCAATTAAGTCCATATTGTCTGTCATTTCAAAAAAAAGTTTTTGGTAATCTTCCATCTTTTGTAACTACCTGTCTTTCAGATTTATCCATATTTGTCGACACAACACCGTTCATGTCTCCCATCAAAATGATATTATAGTCCATAAAATCCAACAACGTCTCATGCAGTTTCTTGTAGAATTCTGATTTCCCCTCATTTGGTGCATAGACTCCAACTATCAATAGTCTCTCTCCTTGAAATTGTATTTCAATTGCCACAAAACGTCCATGCTCATCTTTGAAAATAAATTTTGGTGATAATTTTTCTTTTGCATAAATCACAACTCCTCTTTTTTTAACTTTGTCCAATGAAATAAATTCTTGGCCTAACCTTTTATTTATCAATACTTTCCTGTGGAGTCTTGTTACGTGAGTTTCTTGTAGACAAATCAGATCCAATTGTTCCTTTTTTAACATGTGAAAGATTCTTTTCCTCTTGTCCGGGGAGTTCATAGCCCTAATGTTCCAAGTTAAAACCTACAGAGACATGTTGTAGTTATTTTGCTATTCCTCCAACTGCTCCTTGAAGTTGCTCTTGCTCCGATGGCAGTGTCTCTTTCTCAGCTTTGTCCAATGCCAGGGGGTGTCTTCCTAGGTCAGGTGGTCCCAATCCTGGTATTCCCGGCTCTTTTGTTTCCCCCTCTTTTTGTAGTTCTTCACCGTAATCTCTCAGGAATCTCACTTTATCTTCCTCTGATCTTATCTTAATTTTCCCCCCCTAAATGTGAAAGAGAGGCCCTGAGGAAATTCCCACCTGAATAAAATAGTATTTTTCCTTAGCAGGCCTACCAAATCTCCGTAGTTGGCCTTGAGGTCAAGTGGGTATTTTGGGATGTCTTTAAAAATTTCAATTCTCACACCTTGTATCTCGAGTGCTTTCTGGTAGTGGAGACTCAATATTCTATCTCTCTCTTCTTTTGATCTCAGAGCAATCAAGCAGTCTCTCGCTCTATTTTTCCTTTTTACTCTTCCAAGTCAAAAAGCACTCACTATTTTAAATTCTTGTTTTTCTGGGTACAGGCCCCAAAAGTCCTCAAATTCCAATGTAAGAAGTTCGATTAAGTCTCCTTCTTCCACTTCTGGGACCGCCCTGACTCTCAAATTTGCCTGTTTGTCCTTAAGTTCAATCAAAGAGAATTGTGCCCTATAATCATCCAGTTGTTTATTAATTGGCGGTATCCTTTCTTCTACTGCCAAAACCCTCTCCTTCGCTTCCTCTGCTATCCGTTTCGTCTCTTTCGATTCCTGCAGTAACCTATCAATGGCCTGAGTGTTAGAATTTACTTTCTCCCCCCGATCATTAACAGTTGTAGTATTTAAGTCAATTTTAGTTGTCAAATTTTGTAGGGCTGCAAGTATTTTATCTAATGTTGCGGAATCCGATCCTGCTCCTTTTACTTCTTCTCTTTCTAGAGCTAATGGGGCAGCAAGGCCTGATACTGACGGTCTTCGATGCAGCTGCTGTTGCTGTTGCTGCAGCTGCTGTTGTTGTCTAGTTTTAGCTCTCGTAGATTTTTCCTGAGACTTATCTTGTGGTTTGTCTTGATCCATAACTATGCCTCTGAGAACCAAGGTCATTCACTGAGTTTTCAGGCTAGTCTTGTCAGTAAAGAGTAACAGCTGCAGTGGAAAATCCCCAACTGTAACACAAAGTTCCTCTAGGGGCGCAGAGTAGCAAGATGTTTCAAAAGATTATTGTTAAAACGTAACTTCATTGACTTCCCAGTTTGTTTCAATAATAAAAAAAACAGTTGCAGATTCTAGAGTTCAAGAGTTCCCTTAAAGAATAGCCATTGTCTTGCAGAGATCAATAGTAAAAGATACAATGTCTATATCACGTTGCACTTACTGTAACCTTTATATTGTTCAAAGCAGTCCGACATCAAGGATTGAGTGGTGGATTTTTTCCCCTCCCCTCCACAATTTTTTTTTTGGGGGGGGGGTTCTGTCCAACAGTGAAATTTATCTCTTTTAAAAGTCAATTTCACAGTTCAAAGCTTCTTTAATCTTTGCTTCCTTACTATTTACAAGACCGGAAAGACGGACTTCCTGTTTACGTCTTACCGATTTCAGGTCCGAATTCAAGTTCAAAGTCCCGATCAAAGTGCCAAATTTAAGTTCAAAGTCAAATCCGAATCTCAACTCTTTGATCTTTTCCAATCTCTTCCCAATTCTTACTCACGGATAGATGTTTCAGATCGAGGTTTCACAGGGAAAAGGTCAGCACTCTCTGGTAACTGCTGTGCAGCTTCGCTCCGCAGAAGTAGCGATCGACTCTCAGCACAGCGCTCCCCTGTCCCGCTCCGCAGCCATTTACAGTGCCTTTTTGACAGTTCGGGGGGCGCAGAAGCGTGCCTGCCGAGTCCCACGGCCACAGGCTTCTTCCGTCTGTGGTTTTTTAAAGGGTCCCCCGCTTCGCTGCAGCGGTGGACCCAGTTTCTGCGGAGCTTCTCCCTCTGATTCAGAGGGAATCCGCCATTACTGATGGCGCCGCCTCCGGAAGTGTTTGCTACTCCCATTTTAGAGTGCATATCACTTTTATGCTATTTTCTCCAGCTTTCTACCTTTTCTGTCCTTGTGCTATGAATGGCTGAGCAATAGTTTGTGAATGAAAGTGGGAAATATCAAGCTTACCATGCATTTTCTTCAACACCCTGGCCATGTCTCTGAGACTGCTTGCCACATCCTGCAGTGCTTCTTCCAGGATTCTATTGTCAGGCTGAAGCATGCCATTAACCACCTGTGGCACTGCCTGTAATAATAATAATAATAATAATAATAATAATAATAATAATAATAAACCTTTATTGTCACTACACCACCTGTGTGCAGTGAAATTAAATGAGCCCCCCCCCCCATACAATGCAGGAGGCAGAGAGGGGTTGGATACAGACTTTTCATTCTAGAATCAAAGTGAACTGAGCACTTGTGCTTTCTATGCAATCCACACACAACTGAGATCCATTGCACATTGTTTTGCCCCTGAAAAGCGTTTCTTGAGAAACTAGCTTCATTCCAAAAACAAAAGCTTATTTGCAGTTTGATTCTGCATTGCCCTGCAGTAAGGCCACATTCACACTCATACATTTAAAGCTCTATGACGCCAAAAGTCATGGCTTCTCCCAAAGATTTCTGAGAGCTCGGACTTCTTAAGAGTGCTGAGAGTCATTAGACAACCCAAGCTCAGTACATAACAGTGTAAAACCATTCTGGGAATTCTAATTCTGAAAGGGGTCTCTCTCAGCAGTCTTAACAAACTAAAGATTGCATAATTCTCCGGGGGAAGCCATGACTGTTTAAAATTGTATAGTATTTGGTGTGAATGCGGCCTGTGTCCATTTGAAAACAGATCAAAATAGACGAGGCATTTCTGGCAATGGAGTGTGTGTATCCACAATGATGTTGTGATTGCAATAATAGCTCCCTTATTCACCTAGGACATGTGCAGGCAAAAAAGGCTTGGGTAATCTAATCAGGGGGAGGGTAAACACACCCACCCTTGTGGATGGCACAACTTTCTGCAGTTTCTCATTTTACCACTCTTAAATTGACTTTACATTTTTGCTGCGATCTGAGGTATTTTTTAAAAAAGGCTCATGGACTTCCAGCGAGGCAAGATGGTGGGCGCCACAGCAGCATGGAGCTCCTGAAGACAACCAGCTCCAACTGCGCTGCCTGGCTGGCCTCCAGTCTGCCAGGGCCGCCACTGCTACCACCGGAGTGACCTTGGCCGTGCCGGTGTGGTAGTGTGGTAAGGGCCATAATGAATGTGATAATATGAACCCCTATAAATCCTTGAATATGCTTCTAATAGAGAAGTTATGGTAACCTGTTGCTTTATGAAACTGATGATTTGGCAAGTCGCCGTGCCCCACTGGGACAGAAGGACAGCTAATACGTCAATCACAAAGATACAGTTCATAAACTAGAACATAAGTTGATACATGGTGAAAATGGCTTCCCAACATGCATACTATCACAATCACGGTGAGAATCAAAGTTTAGTTAGCAATGCTTATTGCACATGTGTATTAAAGATGAAATGAGGTAATGATGTACATGATTGGTGAAAACTGAAATCCTTTGTTTGAAATGTTATAAATACCCCTGCCCAGACCCTTGGGCGGGGTTGCAGTTTTGCAAAAAGATTCGACTGTAACCTATTGCTTTGCAATAAACAACAATGGACTCCTAACTCCTCTTGTCTCTGAGTTTTATTGGCTTAACTCAGAAGATAAGCCACTTTTGGCTTACAACACCGGCACCAAGAGCACCCAACCAATGTCCCGGCAGAGCTCCAGGGCCTGAAGGCCTCTGAAGCCAAAGGGAAAACAAAGAAAAAAGTGGCTGTCGCCACTGCCACCGACACCAAAGAAAGAGGAGAGGTAGGTGAGAACCAGGAGGGCCAGGAAGGATTTTTTACCTCTATTTTTTCTAACTCCTAAGAATTAAAAAGGAGGTGCCCAGAAGGGAGACCTGAACAGGCCACTTCCTGGGATTGCCACTTCAGCCCTGATTTTCTGTCCTTCTAATTTTTATTCTATTATTATTATTATTATTATTATTATTATTATTATTATTATTATTGTTATTATTAATATTAAATAGAAAAAAGAGAATAAAATAAAAATCTGAGTCCCTGTTTTTTTTGGGGGGGGGAATCCTTCCTCCCCCCACCTTCCCATTACTACCATCAGCCTCTTTTAAAACAAAACTTTTCCATTCCCCCTCCTTTCCCCCCTATTTTATTTCCCCCCCTCAAAGCGAGTTTCTGCATATACAGATATATTTTACTTTTATCATTTGATAGTATATATACTACTTCCAGGCACCACCACCTCGACATTTTCAGTTTCTTCTTTTCTCTTTCTTTTCTTTTTTCTTTTTTGTTGTTTTTTGCTTCCTCTTTCCTTCTGTCTTAACTCTTAAATTTCCTACTGCCTCCTTCCTCTCTCCTTTCTTTTATCTCCTTCCCCTCCAACAAATAATAATAATTAAAATAATTAAAATTACAGACCTATATCTCCCCACCCACTTTCAATAGTAACCCCTCCTTTGTGGTCACCTACCTCATACATCCATAACTTGGACCACCACTGCAATTTTCTAATCATTACTGTTATTATTTCCACCCTCCTCTCTCTCTCTCTCTCTCTCTCTCTCTCTCTCTCTCTCTCTCATTTTTTCGTCTTTATATTTTACTCTAACTTCCCTCCTTTTTTATCCCTTCTTTCCTCTTCCTCTCTCCCTTTTGTCTTTGTTTGGTTTGGTTTCGTTCCTGTCTTAAATTTTTAACTCTCTAATCTCATTTCCCACCCTTAATTGGACCCACTCCTCCCCATTGTACGCACGGGGGTATCCAAAATTAACCCCCCCCCCATCCTCCCTCCGTCCCCACCCCATTGGTCTCTTGCATCTCTGCCTTTTATGTCACCCTTTTATGTCAACTGTTTGTCTGTTGGTCTACTTGTCTGTCTGTCTGCTTGTCTGTTGTGCTCTCAGTGCTGTTCACCAACACAACTGGGACAACTATGGAAACCCCAGAGAAGCCCTTAAAACACATCCCAGACATGACAAAAATGGCCATCTAATCCAGATGCTCTGTAAAAGCCTCCAATCAATAATGTTCAGCAACCCAACAACACCCAGGAACCACCACTACCACAACTCCTAACCGTAACACGCTCCACACCAAAAGGACACCACGCAGATCTCAAATCAAGAGCATCAGGGAGATCGAGATGGCACCAACCAGGGAGATGGTGAACAGCACTGAGAGCACAACACACCCACCCAAATGACAACAACCCAACAACAGAACGAGACCAGAGGTAAATGGAACTGAGATTAGCAGAACTACTGAAGACCACAGTGTCTCCCCTGCAGATAATAAAGATATTCACATCAATTTTGGCCAACCGCCAAAAAAAATTCTTACACAAGTTAATAGCCCCAGACCAGACTGGCTTCATCCCTGGTCGCAATATAACAGATCCCATCAAGAAACTACTGAATCTGATTGAACACAGCAAGGTAACTAAACTTCCACTGACAATTATGTCCCTAGACATCCTCAAAGCTTTTGATTGCTTAGAGTGGAAGAACCTATTAGCAGTACTAACTAACATGAAATTTGGTTCAAACTTCTTAGAAACCCTCAAACAAATATACTCCCGAACCTCAGCAAAATGCAGGACTAACAGTATGGATTCTAATACCATAGCTATCCAAAGAGGCACAGAACATGGATGCTGTCAGGCTTTGGGGCTCAGCTTCCTCCCCCCTTGGCCATAGATAAGCAGTACAAAGAGAAAGCAGTCTCTTACCAGTAACAGAAATAATAATAATAATAATAATAATAATAATAATAATAATAATAATAATGTCAGGGGCTCAGGAGCTGAGGCACAGGGAAGATGGGAGATGGAGAGCGAGGGGGAGGAATCCGAAGGGAGCGTAGGAGGGGACAGTGGTCCGAGGGATTCCATGAGCCTCTCCAGCGAATCGGAAGATTCACAGAAGGGAGCGCCAGTGGCCAGGGGCAGGGGGGTCCCAAGGGGAACGCCCCAGGAGCAAGGGGGCAGCAGGGACTCCCAGAGCAGTAGTTGGAAATCAGGACCAGCTTCCCCACCAGAGCAGAGTGGGGGGGAAGAGTCCCAGGCATCGGGGCCAGTGCTTTCCCCACCAGGGAGAGGAGACGAGGCAGAGTCTACCACGCCTCCCTCGGAGAGTCGGACAACGGAAGGGAGGTCAGATCCGGCCAGTGTCACGGAAGAGGGAAGCAGTGATAGAAGTAGTGTAACGGTTAGGAGAAAGGTCACTGGGTTGGCGCGAGAAGCAAGTTCAAATGTACAGGAGCGCGGGACAGCAGAGAGTGAGGATTGGGAACCGGGTCCTAAAGCACGCCGGAGGCAGGGGGAGGAGCTAAGCGACTCAGCGTCGGAAGAGTCCAGAAAGGGCAATGCCAGAGGGCAGGAGGACCCAGAGGAGAAGAGAGCAGCGCAGGAGGTGGAGCAGGGCTAGGATCTTAAACTGGTGTGGAAGGGGCGGAGACTCAGACGGGACTTCGCCGATCTAGAGTCTAGACGTAGGGCTGCACGCTCTGGCTTTGAAATGGAAATTAAACTTCAATAAAGACTTTTGTACATAACATCAGCCTGGCGTTGGTCCTCTGTGAGCTGGGACCTAGAGGCAGCTCTGACAGTAAGTCCCGTCTCCATAAAAACCTCGCAGCGTGAGTGGACGCAGCGAGGGGCGAAGATTGGTTCTTCGCGAGCTCACGAAAGCAAGACAAGATGACTACCGAAGAACGCATAACAGCCCTGCAAAACGCAGTGGCACAACTTAACGCGGAAATTCTAGCATCTAGGAAGAGGGAAAACGAAGCCTCCTAGAGGGAACAGGAAGTGTTACATCTGCGACAGTGCTCAGCACATGGCGAAAGAGTGTCCCCAGAGGTTGCACAAGCACACTGCAGCCTCAGTGACAATTATAGAAGCAGTTCAGCAGCATGTACCACAGCAGGGAAACGATGTAGTCTGGCTGGAATCATAGGCACTGGGGCCCGGCCAGACGAGTCAGTGAAGCAGTCCCCAGAGATTTTACAGCCCACAGACCCCCTCCCACCCAAACCAGTGGTGCAGCTCACCGCAGCGCTCCAGCTTCCCAATGGCCTCACCATGGAAGTGCCTATTACCATTGACTCTGGCAGCAATGCAGACTTTATAGGAGTGGATTTCATCACGCAACATGGCATAGCGCTCCTGCCTGCCACGATGCCCCTCAAAATAGTGACAGTCGACGGCAGAGAGCTACTGGGGGGACAAGTGCTACAGCAAACGCCGCCAATGGTGATGCAAATTGAAAACCACCGCGAAGTCATCAGCTTCAATGTTACCCACCTGTCAGACACGCCCATAGTGTTGGGCATGAGTTGGCTGGACCGGCACAGTCCGGCATTAGCATGGTACCAGCGCCAATTGACTTTCAGCTCCTCCCACTGCGCAGCACACTGCATACTGCCCACCCAGGAAGATGAAGGGCCGGAAGATGGACCACAGTTACACTTGGGCATGCTGCAAGCGGTACCCGACAAATACAGAGAGTTCTTGGAGGTCTTCTGCGAGAAGGAGGCGGACAAACTACCCCCCACAGACCATACGATTGCAAGATTGACCTCCTGCCGGGGGCGACGCTGCCGACTGGAAAACTGTATTCCATGTCTGAAGATGAACTGCAGGAACTCAGGGAGTTCATAGACCTCAACTTGAAGTGGGGATTCATCCGAGAATCCAAAGCGGTGGGGGGCAGCCCCGTGTTTTTTGTGAAGAAAAAAGACACGCCCCAAAAGAGGCTTGTAGTTGATTACCGGGTCATAAACTCGAGGACGAAGCCCACGGCGTTCCCCATGCCCAAGATCGACGGTGCGGAAGGGTCGCATCTTCACCAAGTTGGATCTGCGAGGGGCGTACAACCTTATACGCATGCGGGAGGGCGACGAGTGGAAGACGGCCATGTTTACGCCTTTGGGCACCTACGAATACAGTTATGCCGTTTGGCTTGCAAAATGGCTCCCACTGTTTCCAAGCCTTCATGCATCACGTGTTGGCGGGGCTCCTCTACAAGAAGTGCGTCTGCTTCCTGGACGACATTCTGATCTTCTCGGAATCGCAGGAGGCTCACGAGAGAGATGTCAAAGAAGTCCTGCAGAGGCTACGGGAGCACAGACTTTACGCCAAACTGGAGAAGTGCCAGTTCGACATGACGGAGGTGGATTTCCTGGGCTACAAGCTGTCCGACAGGGGTCTCGCCATGGACAGCGCCAAGGTCCGCTCGGTGCTGGACTGGAAGAGCCCGCGCAATTGGAAGGAGGTCCAGAAGTTTGTCGGCTTCGCCAACTTTTATCGCAAGTTTATCAAGGGTATCGCAATGCAAACGGCGGCCATCACAGACACCCTCAGCTCCAAGAAGAAGAAGTTCATCTGGACGGAGCAGGCGGAGAAGTCCTTTCAGGAGCTCAAGCGACTCTTCGCATCCGAAGAACAACTGCTACATGTGAACCCCAGCAAACCCATGAGGGTTGAAACGGACGCCTCCGACAGAGCCGTGGGGGCAGTCCTGCTGCAGCAAGATCCGCAAGGAAACTGGAGGCCGTGCGCTTTCTACTCCAGGAAACTCAGCAAGTCGGAGCAGAACTACACCATCTGGGACAGGGAACTGCTGGCCATTCATGCAGCCTTCAAGGCGTGGCGGCACTTCCTCATCGGAGCCAAACACACAGTGCAAGTTCGCACGGACCACAAGAACCTGGAGTACTGGCGTACGACGCGGTTCCTGAACCAGAGACACATCCGCTGGGCGGAGTTCTTTGCAGATTTTGACTTCAGAATAGAATACATCCCAGGAGACAGCAACATCATGGCGGATGCGCTATCCAGGAAGCCGCAGTATCTCGAGGCAGAGGCACCGGCGGCAGCCAAGCACATTTTCGCACCGAAAGCGTGGGCATGCGCCACAGCCACGGTGGACCTGGACGCAGTACGTCGTGCGCTGCAGACAGACTCCTTCGCACGATCCAAGATGGAGGAGGTGCGAAGTGGCACAGCGAAGGACGACCAGTTTCAGATACACGACGGACTGCTCATCTGCAAAGGGGCCCTCTACGTGCCGGGAGACGACCTCCGCGCGAAGGTACTGCAGCAGTTACACGACGCACCCAGCGCTGGGCACTTCGGCAAAGAGAAGACGGTGGAATTAGTAGCCAGAGACTTTTGGTGGCCCAAGATGAGGGAAGAAGTCGAGGATTACATCAAGAGGTGCGACACATGCCAAAGAGCCAAACAGGCCGCCGGCGGGATTGCTGGAACCGCTACAGACGCCCCTTGAGCCGTGGGAGAAAGTGGCCCTGGACTTCGTCACAGATCTGCCCAGCTCACGAGGCAAGACAGCAGTACTCGTGGTAGTGGACTTGTTCACCAAGATGGCCCACTTCATTCCTTGCGCGAAGGTGGCCACAGAGGAACAGACAGCCAAGATGTTCATAGACCACGTGTTCAAGGTGCACGGCCTACCACGGTCTATCCTGTCCGACCGGGGGCGCCAGTTCATCTCGAGTTTCTGGCAGAAGCTGATGGGCATCCTGAACGTCAAGGTCAACCTATCATCGGCGAGACACCCGCAGACCAACGGACAAGCGGAGAGGGTCAACGCCATCATGCAGCAGTACCTGAGATGCTACGCGAACCAGCAGCCCTCGACCTGGGTGGACTATCTACCGCTGGCCGAGTTTGCCTACAACAACACGAAGCACGTGTCCACGGGGGTGACACCGTTTTTCGCCAACAATGGGCGGCATCCCAGAACCTTCCCGGGGTTAGAGAAAGTGGGGGAGGGGGAGCCGCAGGGAGCTGAGGACTGGGCGGCGGAGTTACAGGAGGTCCACGAGCAGCTCCGAAGGCAGTTGGAGCTAGCTAAACACGCTTACAAAATGCAGGCAGACCGACACAGGAGAGTTGGTGAGGACATACGGGTGGGGGACTGGGTCTGGTTAGCAGCCCAGGCAGTGCCGGCCAGATCGTTAGCTAAGAAGAAGCTCGGACACAAGCAGCTAGGGCCTTACCAAGTCGAGGCACAGATCAACCCAGTGGCCTTCCGGTTGACACTCCCGGAAGGATCCAGAATGCACCCGGTCTTTCATAGATTGGTGCTCACGCCCTATAAGGCACCTCACAGGTTCCAAGCACCAGGGACAGCTCCTAGCCCGCTCAGAGGCCCACACACAAGGGGGGGCCGCCGAGGGAGGAGCCGCTCAACGAGGTCACGGAGATCTTGGACTCGAGATGGGGGAAAGAGGGGGTTGAATATCTACTAGCCAGGGAAGGTACCCCGGCCAGCGCCAACCACTGGGTACCGGACTATGCGGTGGAGGAGCACTACCTCAAAGACGAGTTCCACGCACTGTACCCACACAGGCCCATGCCGGCGGATTATTTCGACGAATATCTTTTCACACCCACACTCTCAACCAGCACATTCCAGGGTTTCTCTTCAGCTGAAGAGGCGTCACAGGAGACCAGCTCCCCAGAGGGATCCCTCTCAGGGTTTGGTACAGGCGGATCTTATTGGTGGGAGGATCAACCTGAGGTGGGCTGGCGCAGAGAACTGCCGAGGGGACCATGGCACGCAGTGTCACCCCAGACAACAGAGGAAGGGGGGGCACCGGGCGAGTTGGGGGTAGATCCAGGTTTCGAACACACCTCCCAAGAGATGGAAGCAGAGGAGATCGCCGTCGACGGGACCATGGAGGACTCCCCGGACTTATCCGGCTGGCTGCACGCCACGGGGGAAGAACTGTACCCTGCACTCACCCCCACAACACTGGAGCACCTAGAACCCACACCGGAAGAAGGGGAGGGGGAAGGGGGGGCTTCGAGGGGGGGATGGATGTCAGGGGCTCAGGAGCTGAGGCACAGGGAAGATGGGAGATGGAGAGCGAGGGGGAGGAATCCGAAGGGAGCGTAGGAGGGGACAGTGGTCCAAGGGATTCCATGAGCCTCTCCAGCGAATCGGAAGATTCACAGAAGGGAGCGCCAGTGGCCAGGGGCAGGGGGGTCCCAAGGGGAACGCCCCAGGAGCAAGGGGGCAGCAGGGACTCCCAGAGCAGTAGTTGGAAATCAGGACCAGCTTCCCCACCAGAGCAGAGTGGGGGGGAAGAGTCCCAGGCATCGGGGCCAGTGCTTTCCCCACCAGGGAGAGGAGACGAGGCAGAGTCTACCACGCCTCCCTCGGAGAGTCGGACAACGGAAGGGAGGTCAGATCCGGCCAGTGTCACGGAAGAGGGAAGCAGTGATAGAAGTAGTGTAACGGTTAGGAGAAAGGTCACTGGGTTGGCGCGAGAAGCAAGTTCAAATGTACAGGAGCGCGGGACAGCAGAGAGTGAGGATTGGGAACTGGGTCCTAAAGCACGCCGGAGGCAGGGGGAGGAGCTAAGCGACTCAGCGTCGGAAGAGTCCAGAAAGGGCAATGCCCCAGAGGGCAGGAGGACCCAGAGGAGAAGAGAGCAGCGCAGGAGGTGGAGCAGGGCTAGGATCTTAAACTGGTGTGGAAGGGGCGGAGATTCAGACGGGACTTCGCCGATCTAGAGTCTAGACGTAGGGCTGCACGCTCTGGCTTTGAAATGGAAATTAAACTTCAATAAAGACTTTTGTACATAACATCAGCCTGGCGTTGGTCCTCTGTGAGCTGGGACCTAGAGGCAGCTCTGACAAATAATAATAATAATAATAATATTTTGGGGCAGCTTCCAGCAAAGATTAAAAATACATTAAAATGTCACACATTAAAAACTTCCCTGAACAGGGCTGTCTTCAGATGTCTTCTAAATGTCAGGTAGTTGTTTATCTCATTGACATCTCATAGGAGGGCGTTCCACAGGGCAGTCGCCACTACCGAGAAGGCCCTCTACCTGGTTCCCTGTAGCTTTGCTTCTCGCAATGAGGGAACCGCCAGAAGGCCCTTGGCGCTGGACCTCAGCGTCAGGGCAGAACAATGGGGGGGGGGAGATGCTCCTTTAGGTATACTGGGCCGAGGCCATTTTGGGCTTTAAAGGTCAACACCAACACTTTGAATTGTGTTCGGAAACGTACTGGGAGCCAAGGTAGGTCTTTCATGACTGGTATTATGTGGTCTTGGCGGCCGCCCCCAGTCACCAGTCTCGTTGCCGCATTCTGGATTAGTTGTAGTTTGTTTCCGGGTCACCTTCAAAGGTAGCCCCACATAGAGCGCATTGCAGTAGTTCAAGCGGGAGATAACCAGAGCATGCACCACTCTGGTGAGACAGTCTGCGGGCAGGTAGGGTCTCAGCCTGCGTAGCAGGTGGAGCTGGTAGACAGCTGACCTGCGCCTCCATGGACAGCTGTGGGTCCAAAATGACTCCCAGACTGTGCACCTGGTCCTTCAGGGGCACAGTTACCCCATTCAAGACCAGGCCCGCCATCTGTCCCCCAAGAACAGTACTTCTGTCTTGTCAGGAATCAAGAATCCATTAGCCGCCATCCATCCTCCAACCGCCTCCAGGCACTCGCACAGGACCTTCACCCATAGCTGTCAACTTACAGATTTGAAAATAAGGGACCAGTAGCCTTGAAAATGAGGGACCAGCAGCCAAAATAAGGGACCTGCAGCCTCACCTGTTCCAGGCACTCCAGTCTTCCTGTCCTCCTGCAGTCTGGTCAAACTCATGCTGGTAGCTTCCAGAACACTGTCCAACCAACTTTGTAACCAGAGGTTCAACTGACTAGAATCTGAATCACATGCACCACAAGGCCTATGCAGCCTCAACTTAAGATGGCTCCCTGGCCTGGCTTTTCACTGCAAAGTTTGCAGTAGCATGTGCAACAAAATGGCATCCAGCATTCAAAAAAACCCTCAGCTTGCATTAACTAGCCACACACAAGGCATGCAAGCTCCACCCCCCAGTCGTTCTTAGACTTCTTATTGGGTGAGCAACACAGCCAAGCAACACAGTTGGAGCCTCCCTCCTCCCGCAGGCCAGCAGGGAGGGAGGAAGAGGAGCTGCTTCCTTTGAAATTTAAGGCACATCATTTAAGGGACATTTAATGGACATCCATCAATAAGGGACAGCAGCGGGACATGGCGCTGGAATAAGGGACTGTCCCTTCAAATAAGGGACACTTGACAGCTATGCCTTCACTGCCTTCACTGGTTCTGAGTTGAAAGAGAGGTAGAGCTGGGTATCATCTGCATATTGATGGACACCCAGTCCAAACCTCCCAGCAGCTTCATGTAGATGTTAAAAAGCATGGGGGTGAAGATGGAACTCTGAGGGACAAAGGGTCTGAACACTCATTCCCCACCACCACTTTCTGGACACAGCCCAGGAGGAAGGAGCGGAACCACAGTATAACAGTGCCCCCAGCTCCCAGCTCCTCTAGACGGTCCAGAAGGATGTTATGGTCAACCCCACACTTCCCCAGGAGTTTGTTCCAAATGAGTCCAGCCCCACACTCTAAGCATTGCAACAGGAGTCCCAGGAGTGTGAGGGCCTGGGCCCCGCCCCCTGGGTCAGCTGGAAAAGGCCTTGGAAGGGAGCAGGCCCTGCAGTCCTCACCACAGCCGATGGTTTAATGTTTAATGAATGCAGCAAAAGAATAAGCGACCATTCTCGGAGTGCAGGTGCTCCCATTTAATGTTCCTCCCACTTCCCTCCAGTCACTTCTGTCCTCTCGTCTCCTAGCCACCTGATCTCTCAACCACTGAGCACAGCCACCTTATCCTAGCCTTGGAACTGAGAGGCTGCACATCTTCTGGTGAGAGAGAGTCTGCTAGATCACTCTCTTCCCGTTCTTCTTGCTGTTCACCTCCCAGTTCTGCCCAACTATTGTCTTCCAAACTGTGCCACTCAGCAAACCATTGTTCCAAATCAACACTACTCCACTGCTCCTGTGGAGTTTTAGGATCCTGGTCGTGAGCAGGGGTAGGGGTAGGCTCCCACCATTGCCACTGTCTCCCTTCCTATTCATTCTGGCTCTGGAACCTCTAGCAATCCGAATTCGAGCAGCCACACACAGGGAGTGGAAATAAAAGGCAGAACCTATAAATCAGGGCTCTTTGCAGACGACCTAATGGTTACAACCCCGGACCCCATAAACCCAGACCTCCCTAATCAGAGAACTCAACACATTTGCAATGGTGTCGGGCCTACAGGTAAATTTTCCAAAGTCTGAGGCTATGTGCTTCAACACACCCTCTCATACCCAAAAAGAATTCACTAACATCACCAAGATAAAACTTTGCCGCACCAAGTTCAGATACCTAGAGGTACAAATAACCAGAAACCTCCACTCCTTCCACTCAGCAAAGACCTAAAGAGATGGAACAACACCAATTTCACTCTCTCAGACAAAATAGCCATGATCAAAATGTTCACCCTTCTTAAATTAACCTACCTATTCCAAATCCTCCCAATCAGGATTCCCCCAGCCCAGATGGCAGAAAAAATTATAGTCATTTATCTTCTCACACAAAAAATCAAGAATAAGCCCCAAATACTTGCACCTCCCTTCCTCAGAAGTAGGATGGGAATCCCCAACATAGAAGCATATAACATCGCCAGCTAAGTACACCACGTAATCCCGTATATTAGAAGATGAGGGGGGAAGGGTAAAAGGCGGATCCATTCATATGATTTTTTCATTCAAATTAAATAAAACCACCATGATACTGTAGACCATGTCTTACTATGTAGACAGCATCAAAAAAATCATGCATCCACTGTTTCGTGGGGCCACAGGGGCGCAAAAACATGGTTAAAAAACACGGATCCTCATGGATACACATGATTTCTGCACTAGATCAGCCCAAAGTCACCATCAGATCATGGCCATGGGCACAGCATGCACCACAAAAATCACAGATCCACAGCTTCCTTGCCCATCCTGGCTAATAAAAGCAAGCTGGGAAGGGCTGGGTGATGGGCTCTGCGGGGTGGTGAATGCTTCCCTCTGTGAGGGAGCATTCCCAGATCCGCTGAAAGAGGCGGTCATTAAACTGCTTCTTAAAAAAACATTTTTAGACCTGGCCAAAATGGCCAACTATCGCCCAGTCTCAAATCTTCCATTCTTGGGCAAGGTGATTGAGCGGGTGGTTGCTGAACAACTCCCTAGAGGATGCAGACCATTTGGATCCTTCCAGTCAAGATTCAGGCCTCATCATGGGACTGAAACTGCCTTGGTCACGCTGCTTGATGATCTCCGGCAGGCTAGGGACAAAGGTGAAAGCTGTTTCCTAGTTCTGCTGGATCTCTCAGCAGCTTTTGAAACCATCAACCATAACATCTTTCTGGACCGCCTAGAGGGGCTGGGAGCTGGGGGCACTGTTATACAGTGGTTCCACTCCTTCCTCCTGGGCTGTATCCAGAAAGTGGGGGGGGAATGAGTGTTCAGACCCCTGGGCCCTTACTTGTGGGGTGCCTTGGGGTTCCATCCTCCCCTCCATGCTTTTTAACATCTACATGAAGCTGCTGAGAGAGATCATCAGGGGGTTTGGGCTCGGTGTCCATCAATATGCGGATGATACCCAGCTCTACCTCTCTTTCAACTCAGAACCAGTGAAGGCGGTGAAAGTCCTGTGTGAGTGCGGTTGGAGGATGAATGGCAGCTAATGGATTGAGGTTGAATACTGACAATATGGAAGTACTGTTCTTGGGGGACAGGGGGTGGGGCTGGTGTGAAGGACTCCCTGGTCCTGCATTGGGTAACTGTGCCCCTGAAGGACCATTTTGGAGGCACAGGTCAATTCTGTATCCAGGGCAGCTGTCTACCAGCCCCATCTGGTACGCAGGCTGAGACCCTACTTGCCCGGAGACTGTCTCACCAGAGTGGTGCATGCTCTAGTTATCTCCCGCTTGGACTACTGCAATGTGCTCTACGTGGGGCTACCTTTGAAGGTGACCCGGAAACTACAACTAATCCAGAATGCGGCAGCTAGTCGGGTAGTCGGGAGAGGCCACCGAGACCATATAACACATGTCCTGAAAGACTTACATTGGCTCCGAGTACATTTCCTAGCACAATTCAAAGTGTTAGTGCTGACCTTTAAAGCCCTAAACGGCCTTGGCCCAGTAGACCTGAAGGAGTGTCTCCACCCCCATCGTTCTGCCCGGCCACTGAGGTCCAGCACCAAGGGCCTTCTGGTGGTTCCCTCACTGCGAGAAGCAAAGCGACAGGGAACCAGGCAGAGGGCCTGGTAGTGGCGCCCGCCCTGTGGAATGTCATTAGATATCAAAGAGATAAACAACTACTTGACATTTAGAAGACATCTGAAGGCAGCCCTGTTTAGGGACGTTTTTAATGTGTGACTTTTTAATGTATTTTTATTTCTTCTTTTTGGAAGCCGCCCAGAGTGGCTGGGGAAACCCAGCCAGATGGGCAGGGTACAATTATTATTATTATTATTATTATTATTATTATTATTATTATTATTATCAGTACTTTGTAGGATTTGATAATCTTTATAGATCTTTTAAATTTCTAATCTATATCTATCTATCATCTATCTATCTATGTATCTATCCCCTCCCTCTTTTCCCTTTCTGTACTTTCCTATCCTTATAAAATTGAATATATATATTTTTAAAAAATTCACGGCTCCACAGTTTTCCGAGTCGCCCCATATTCGTTACCCAACCACCTATGCTGCTCATGGCCAGATCACTTTGGGGCACTGCCATGCTGTAAAAACATTTTCATGAAGCACAGATTCCCATGGATCCTTACGTTTTTTAATGTTTGGTCACCCTGAAATCACTATCAAATCACACATGATGTATATGACCATAGAACGAACCACAAAAACCACAGAGCACAGCCAAGGAACAAACACTATATTAAATAATTTAATCCTCATGGATCGTCATGATTGTTAAATGGACTCCACCAAATTACATTGTAAGATCACACCAATGGAATGACCAAAATAAAAACTCTATCTGAAATGGTTCTGCATTAGCAAGAACATTGTATTAAAATGACATTCATATCCTTAGCTTCCACTATGAAGAACTGCACCTGGAAAGTTTCGATGCTGCTAAACTTCAAGAATATCCAAGGCAGAGATTGTGATGATCTTACCTGTGAATGTAAATTATAAAACCAATTCAGCTACAAATGGTTTTGGGACAAAAGTTGGTTGCTTTGGGGGGGTGGGTGGTAATTATAAATGGAGGTTTAACTGCAGGTTTTCTTGCCAACAGATTTTGTCAGTGCAAACTTTGAAATAGGGGGTCTCCAACGTGGTGCCCATGGGCACTGTGGTGCCTGCTGACTGCTTTCCTGGAGTCCACCACGTGTTTTTAGAAAATGAATTATGTCCAGCATGACTTCAGATTGTTCATAGTACATTTGGTTGGCTGCAGGGGCATACGAAGGGGCAGCGGGGGGTGGTGCCCCGGGGTGCCACGCTGGGGGGAGGGTGACAGTATGGTCGCTGTACTAACTGCCACTCTTGCGGCAACTGTACAGGCAGCCCCTCTCGCAGCAACCATATGGGCCGTACGGGCAGCTGCTCTCCTGGCGACTGTACAGGTTGCTGCTCGCGTAGCATCCGTACAGGCAGCCCCTCTCACGGCAGCCATACAGGCTGTACGGGCAGCCGCTCTCCTGGCAACCATACAGGCTGCCGCACGCGTGGCGTCCGTACAGGACATTGTGTGTGCGCCTGTCAGGGGTTCAGGAGCAGAGACACAGGAGAAGGAGCAAATGGAGAGTGAGGAGGAGGAATCCGAGGGGGGTGTAGGCAGTGACAGTGGTCAGAGAGATTCCACGAGTCTCTCCAGCGAATCGGAAGATTCACAGAGAGGAGCGCCGATGGCCAGGGCAAGGGGGGTGCCAAGGGGGAAACCCCAGAAGGAAGGGGTCAGCGGGGACTCCCTGAGCAGCAGTTGGAAATCAGGACCAGCGTCCCCACCAGAGCGGAGTGGGGGGGAGGAGTCCCAGGCATCGGGACCAGTCTTCTCACCACCAGAGGGAGGAGATGAGTCAGGATTGGCCACGCCTCCATCGGAGAGCGGGGAAACGGTCAAGAGGAAAGTCACCGGCTGGGCGCGCGCGCCAAGTTCAAATGTACAGGCGAGCGGCACAGCAGGTAGCCCGGATAGGGAGCCAGGTCCTAAAGCCCGCCGGAAGGAAGGGCAAGACTCAGGGGGGTCAGCGTCAGAAGAGTCCAGGAGGGAGGAAACCCCAGGGGGCAGAAGGACCCAGAGGAGGAAGGAACAGCGCAGGAGGTGGAGCCGGGCTAGGATCTTAAACTGGTGCGGAAGGGGTAGTGACTCAGAGGGGACTTCGCCGGTCTAGGGCCAAGACGTAGGGCTGCACGCTCTGGGGTTTGAAATGGAAACTAAACTTCAATAAAGACTTTTGTACATTACATCAACCGAGCGTTGGTCCTCTGTGAGCTGGGACCTAGAGGCAGCTCTGACAGTAAGTCCCCTCTCAACTTTTAAAACCTCGCAACGTGAGGGAACGCAGCGAGGGGCGAAGATTGGTGCTTCGCGAGCTCACGAAAAGGAGGCGAAATGACTACCGAAGAACACATAGCAAGCCTGCGGAACGCAGTAACACAACTTAATGCGGAGATTTTGGCATCCAGGAAAAAGGAGGCGGAAGCAGCGGCTACCTGCCAGGATCTGTGAGCCAGGTTAGAAGCGTTGTCTACACAGGGGCTGCCGGGACCCAGACCAGAGGGGATTGGGCTGGGGAAGAGAGGAGGGAGCCTTGTGTCTCCGTTCGATGGGAATCTGCAGCAGTATCCTAACTTCAAAGCAGACTTGATTTATGCACTAAAGTTGCTGGAAAAGGATTTTAGAGATGAGCAGGAGAAAGTAGGCTTCATAGTCAGTCATTTGCATGGAGAAGCTAAAGCATGGTTGCGCAATCTCTGGAGAGATAAGGATCCAGCCCTCCAAAATGTGGCTGCCTTCATTAAAGCGATGGATGCGTGTTTTTTGTCAGAGATTGATGTGGATATCGCCAGGAGGGAGGTTCATGGACTAAGACAAGGCAGAGCCACTGTAAGACAATATCACTCCCGCTTCTTTGCACTGGTGAACGCGCTGGGGTGGGAGAAAGAGTCAGCTGCCGTCAGAGACCTGTTCTGGGAGGGGCTGAATGGAGCTGAGAAAGACGAAATTGCAAGGGGGGAGAGACCCCAGACCACTAAAGACGTGGTGGAGAGGGCGCTCACGATTGGAGTGAGGCTGGAAGAACGCCCTTGGGGCAAGGAGGAAGGGCGTTGGGGACGCACGCCAGCAAGAGCACCGCCCTCCTTTCCCAGGGAAACGGCACGCGCTCAATCCACGCCTCTGCAGGGAGGAGGAGAGGAGCCGATGGAGATAGGTGGTGCTAAGGCTCAGTCAGCAACCGGAGCCCTGACGCCGGGAGCAGTCAAAACGAAGCCTCCTAGAGGGAACAGGAAATGTTACATCTGCGACAGTGCTCAGCACATGGCGAAAGAGTGTCCCCGGAGGATCCACAAGCACACTGCAGCCTCAGCAACAGTAACAGAATCAGTTCAGCAGACTGCACCACAGCAGGGAAACGACACTGTCTGACTGGAAATGGAGCCACTGGGGCCCAGCCAGACGTATCAGTGAAGCAGTCCCCAGGCATCTTACAGCCCACAGACCCCCTCCCACCCAAGCCAGTGGTGCAGCTCACCGCATCCCTCCAGCTTCCAAATGGGCTCACCATGGAAGTCCCCATTTCCATTGACTCTGGCAGCAATGCAGACTTTATCGGAGTGGATTTCATCCAGCAACATAGCATAGCGCTTCTGCCAGCGACGGTGCCCCTGAACGTCGTCACGGTGGACGGCAGAGAGCTACTGGGAGGGCAAGTGCTGCAGCAGACACCTCCAATGGTGATGCGAATTGGAAATCACCGCGAAGTCATCAGCTTCAACGTCACCCGCCTGTCAGACACACCCATAGTGTTGGGCATGAGTTGGCTGGACAGGCACAGCCCGGCATTAGCATGGTACCAGCGTCAACTGACCTTCTGCTCCTCCTACTGCGCAGAACACTGCATTCTCGCCGACCAGGGAGATGAGGGGCACGGAGATGGACCACAGCTAAACTTCGGCATGTTGCAAGCAGTACCCAACAAGTACAAAGAGTTTTGGGAGGTCTTCTGCGAGAAGGAAGCGGACAAGCTGCCTCCCCACAGACCCTACGACTGCAAGATTGACCTCCTGCCGGGGGCGACGCTGCCGATGGGGAAACTGTATTCCATGTCTGAGGATGAACTGCAGGAACTCAGGGAGTTTATAGACCACAACTTGAAGCAGGGATTCATCCGAGAGTCCAAGGCGGTGGGGGGCAGTCCCGTATTTTTTGTGAGGAAGCGGGACACGCCCCAGAAGAGGCTGGTAGTTGATTACCGCGTCTTAAATTCGAAAACCAAGCCCTCAGCCTTCCCTATGCCCAAGATCGATGACCTGCTGGCGACGGTGAGGAAGGGTCGCATCTTTACTAAGTTGGATTTGCGCGGAGCGTACAATCTCATTCGCGTGCGGGAAGGCGACGAGTGGAAAACGGCCATGTTTACGCCGCTGGGCACCTATGAATATAGAGTTATGCCTTTTGGATTACAAAATGGCTCCCACTGTTTTCAGGCCTTCATGCACCATGTCTTGGCGGGTCTTCTCTACAAGAAGTGCGTCTGCTTCCTGGACGACATCCTGATCTTCTCGGAGTCGCAGGAGGCTCACGAGAGAGATGTCAAGGAAGTCCTGCAGCGGCTGAGGGAGCACAGGCTTTACGCCAAGCTGGAGAAGTGCCAGTTCGACAGGACGGAGGTGGATTTCCTGGGCTACAAGCTGTCCGACAAGGGACTCGCCATGGACAGCGCCAAGGTACGTTCAGTGCTGGACTGGAAAAGCCCGCGCAATCGGAAGGAAGTCCAGAGGTTTGTCGGCTTTGCCAACTTTTATCGCAAATTCATCAAGGGTTTCGCTATGCAGACAGCGGCCATCACCGACACCCTCAGCTCCAAGAAGAAGAAGTTCATCTGGACGGAGCAGGCGGAGCAGTCCTTTCAGAAGCTCAAGCGTCTCTTCGCGTCCGAAGAACAACTGCTACACGTGAACCCCAGCAGGCCCATGAGGGTGGAGACGGACGCCTCAGACAGGGCCGTGGGGGCCGTCCTGTTGCAGCAAGACCACCAGGGGGACTGGAGGCCGTGCGCTTTCTACTCCAGAAAACTCAGCAAGTCGGAGCAGAACTACACCATCTGGGACAGGGAGTTGCTGGCCATTCTTGCAGCCTTCAAGGCGTGGCGGCACTTCCTCATCGGAGCCAAACACACGGTGCAGGTCCGCACGGACCATAAGAACTTGGAGTACTGGCGCACGGCGAGGTTCCTGAACCAGAGACACATCCGCTGGGCGGAGTTCTTTGCAGATTTCGACTTCAGGATAGAATACATCCCAGGGGACAACAACATCATGGCGGACGCGCTGTCCAGGAAACCGCAGTATCTCGAGGAAGAGGCACCGGCGGCGGCCAAGCACATTTTCGCGCCCAAGGCGTGGGCATGCGCCTCAGCCACAGTGGACCTGGACGCAGTACGTCGCGCGCTGCAGACGGACTCCTTCGCTCGAGCCAAGATGGAGGAGGTGCGCAGCGGCACGGCGAGGGACGACGAGTTCCAAATACGCGACGGACTGCTCATCCGCAGAGGGGCTCTCTACGTACCGGGAGACGACCTCCGCATGAGAGTACTGCAACAGCTGCACGACGCGCCCAGCGCTGGGCACTTCGGCAAGGAGAAGACGGTGGAATTAGTAGCCAGAGACTTTTGGTGGCCCAAGATGCGGGGGGAAATCGCGGACTACGTCAATCGGTGCGACACCTGCCAAAGGGCCAAGCCAATACACAGGCTGCCGGCAGGCCTGTTGGAACCACTACAGACACCGTTCGAACCGTGGGAGAGGGTGGCTCTGGACTTTGTCACAGATCTGCCCAGCTCGAGAGGCAAGACAGCAGTACTCGTGGTAGTAGACTTGTTCACCAAGATGGCCCACTTCATTCCTTGCGCGAAGGTGGCCACGGCGCAGCAGACCGCTAAGCTGTTCATAGACCACGTGTTCAAGGTGCACGGCCTGCCACGGTCTATCTTGTCCGACCAGGGGCGCCAGTTCATCTCCAACTTCTGGCAGAAGCTGATGGGCATCCTGAACGTCAAGGTCAGCCTAGCGTCGGCGAGACACCCGCAGACCAACGGACAGGCGGAGAGGGTCAACGCCATCATGCAGCAGTACCTGAGATGCTACGCGAACCAGCAACCCTCGACCTGGGTGGACTACCTACCGCTGGCCGAGTTTGCCTACAACAACACGAAGCACGTGTCCACGGGGGTGACACCGTTTTTCGCCAACAATGGGCGGCATCCCAGAACCTTCCCGGGTTTGGAGAAAGTGAGGGAGGGGGAGCCGCAGGGAGCAGAGGCCGTGGCAGCGGAGTTGCAGGAGGTCCACGAGCAGCTCAGGAGGCAGTTAGAGCTAGCAAAACAGGCTTACAAAGTGCAGGCAGACCGACACAGGAGAGTTGGGGAGGACATCTGGGTGGGAGACTGGGTCTGGTTAGCAGCCCAGGCAGTCCCGGCCAGATCGTTGGCCAAGAAGAAGCTCGGACACAAGCAGCTAGGGCCTTACCAAGTCGAGGCACAGATCAACCCAGTGGCCTTCCGGTTGACACTCCCGGAGGGGTCCAGAATGCACCCGGTCTTTCATAGATCAGTGCTCACGCCCTACAAGGCCCCTCACAGGTTTCAGGCGCCAGGGACAGCACCAGACCAGCTCAGGGAAGCGCCCACGAAGGGGGGGTCGCCCAGAGGGGAGCCACTCAATGAAGCCACAGAGATTTTAGACTCAAGGTGGGGGGAGGAAGGGATTGAATATCTCCTCGCCACAGAGGACATCCCGGTCAGCGCCAACAGGTGGGTGCCGGATTATGCAGTGGAGGAACAGTGGCTCAAAGACGAATTCCATACACTTTTTCCGCACAAGCCCATGCCAGCGGACTTTTTCGACGACTGTCTGTTCACACCCACTCTCTCGGCCAGCACTTTCCAGGGTTTCTCTTCAGCTGAGGAGTCGGCCCCGGGAGACAGTTCCCCAGAGGGATCGCTCTCAGGGTCTGGCACGGGGGGATCTTATTGGTGGGAGGACCAACCCGAAGTGGGCTGGCGCAGAGACCTGCTGAAGGGACCCTGGGACGAGGGTTCACCCCTGGCGACAGGGGGAGAGGGGGTCTTGGGTGATTTGGGGACGGCTCCAGGTTTCGAACACACCGCCCAGGAGATGGAAGCAGAGGAGATCGCCGTCGATGAGCCCATGCAGGACTTCCCGGACTTATCCCGATGGCTGCAAGCCACCGGGGACGAACTGTATCCAGCGCTCACCCCCACAACACTGGAGCTCCCGGAACCCACACCTGGAGAGGGGGAGGGGGGAAAGGGGGGCTTCGAGGGGGGATGGATGTCAGGGGTTCAGGAGCAGAGACACAGGAGAAGGAGCAAATGGAGAGTGAGGAGGAGGAATCCGAGGGGGGTGTAGGCAGTGACAGTGGTCAGAGAGATTCCACGAGTCTCTCCAGCGAATCGGAAGATTCACAGAGAGGAGCGCCGATGGCCAGGGCAAGGGGGGTGCCAAGGGGGAAACCCCAGAAGGAAGGGGCCAGCGGGGACTCCCTGAGCAGCAGTTGGAAATCAGGACCAGCGTCCCCACCAGAGTGTAGTGGGGGGGAGGAGTCCCAGGCATCGGGACCAGTCTTCTCACCACCAGAGGGAGGAGATGAGTCAGGATTGGCCACGCCTCCATCGGAGAGCGGGGAAACGGTCAAGAGGAAAGTCACCGGCTGGGCGCGCGCGCCAAGTTCAAATGTACAGGCGAGCGGCACAGCAGGTAGCCCGGATAGGGAGCCAGGTCCTAAAGCCCGCCGGAAGGAAGGGCAAGACTCAGGGGGGTCAGCGTCAGAAGAGTCCAGGAGGGAGGAAACCCCAGGGGGCAGAAGGACCCAGAGGAGGAAGGAACAGCGCAGGAGGTGGAGCCGGGCTAGGATCTTAAACTGGTGCGGAAGGGGTAGTGACTCAGAGGGGACTTCGCCGGTCTAGGGCCAAGACGTAGGGCTGCACGCTCTGGGGTTTGAAATGGAAACTAAACTTCAATAAAGACTTTTGTACATTACATCAACCGAGCGTTGGTCCTCTGTGAGCTGGGACCTAGAGGCAGCTCTGACAGCGCCCATCATCCAGGATTTGTTACCATATTATAGCTGCCACAAAATCTATCGGCATGCCACCAGAACCAGGGAAGCCTTGCCAGTTGCAGCTCACACAGTTGAAGCGAAATAAAAGAAGAGTAGATCGGGAAGAATGTTCCCCAGACTGCAGGAAAAGATAACAGTAGCTCCAGCATCTGATTCAGTTAATTTAGTTATACATGATTATATAAAGGTAAAGGGACCCCTGACCATTAGGTCCAGTCGTGACCGACTCTGGGTTTGCGGCGCTCATCTCGCTTTATTGGCCGAGGAAGGCGGCGTACAGCTTCTGGGTCATGTGACCAGCATGACTAAGCCGCTTCTGGCGAACCAGAGCAGCTCACGGAAATGCCGTTTACCTTCCCGCCAGAGCGGTATCTATTTATCTACTTGCACTTTGACATGCTTTCGAACTGCTAGGTGGGCAGGAGCAGGGACCGAGCAACAGGAGCTCACCCTGTCGTGGGGATTCAAACCACCATCCTTCTGATCGGCAAGTCCTAGGCTCTGTGGTTTAACCCACAACAATCATGAGGGGTGTCGTTTACCTTCCCGCCAGAGCGGTATCTATTTATCTACTTGCACTTTGACATGCTTTCGAACTGCTAGGTTGGCAGGAGAAGGGACCGAGCAACGGGAGCTCACCCCGTCGCAGGGATTCAAACCGCCGACCATCTGATCGGCAAGTCCTAGGCTCTGTGGTTTAACCCACAGTGCCACCCGTGTCCCATCACAGGATTATATAACCCAGCTTTAATTTGGGATACCTTCAAAGCAGTAATTAGAGGAACATTAATCAGTGAGAAGAGTAGAATCAAAAAAAGGAAATCAACTATTCATCTCCAATAAGAAAAAGAAATAAAAGAATTAGAAGAAAAACATAAAATAATGTGGTAACAGTGTATCGCAAATTAAAAGCAAAGAATTAGACATCTTAGAAATACCAAAAATAATAACATCCCTTCAATATTTAAATCAACAGTACAACGACTTTCATAATAAAAACTCAATAATCTTGGCAAACCAACTAAAGAAATGTAAATTAAACAGAACAATCCCCTCAATAAAAACAGGCAAAGGTGAAATAAGCTTAAAATTAACCAAGCCTTTCATGCCTTCTATAAGACCTTATACACTTCTGAAACACCATTGCTAAACACCATTCAGGAATTTCTGGCCACAGTTAACATTCCAAAATTAACAGAAGTGCATGCAACTTACTTAAATCAACCCTTCTCCCTTGAGGAAATATTAGCTAGTATAAAAAAGACAAAACCATTTAAGGCACCTGGACCAGATGGGTTTACTGGCTACTTTTATAAAACCTTTTCTGAACTTGTTGCTCCATTCTTGCTGAAATTATTCACAGATATAAAATCATGGCCTGATACCTGGAACTTGGAAAAACACACACATTGTAGTGCTACCAAAACCAAATAAAGACTTGGAGTCAGTTGAGTCCTATAGATCTATCTCATTAATAAATGTTGATTTAAAATTACTTACAGGAATAATAAGTTAGCACACAGGTTAGCAACAATTGTACCGAATTATATACATTTGGATCAGACAGGTTTTATTAGGCAAAGGTCAAGAACTACCCCAATTAGGAGGATCCTCAGTGCAATATACTGGGGATCAAACCAACTGGCACCGACAGCCATCCTTACATTGGATGCAATGACCGTCTTGAATGGAATTTTCTTTTTGAAACCTTGCGAGGTTTTGGCATGGGATCCCCATTCATTGCACTGCTGACTACCTTATATCAGGATTGCACCACAAATATTTTGATAAATGGTATACACTCAGAGCCTATATCGATGGGCCGGGGCGTGAAGCAGGGCTGCCCATTGTCGCCCCTGCTTTTTGCCCTGGCTCTAGCACTTAGGGGAGACCCTGAGGTGTCTGGAATACAAATTAATGGGCAGAGTCATCTGGTGAACATGTTTGCAGATGACGTAGCCTTGATGCTGTCTTGCCCTGGAACAAGTCTCCCGGCAGTAATGAAAATTCTTGGTGCTTACGGAAAGGTCTCTGGTTTTTGTGTTAACTATAGCAAATTAGACCTGCTATGCATTCATATGCCAACTTCAGCGCTCCACCGGAACAAAACTTTGTCAGAAATATTTTAAATATTTAGGAGTTATTATCCCTAGGAACCTTTTAAATTTGGAAAAGCTTAATTTTGGTCCAATGATCCGAGAGATTAGACAAAAAAATGAAAACCTGGAGCAAGGGTTCGCTGTCATGGTTGGGCCGAATCACCACTATAAAAATGATGGTGCTGCTGTGCCTATCTCTTTAGAGTCTTACCAATAGCCATAGAAGACAAAAAAATACAAAATTGGCAAAACATGCTTCTAAAATTTATACACCAGAATAACAAGCCATGGTTATAAAGCGTTATATCAACCAGCCAAAGGAGGTGGCACGGCAGTACCTAATCTCATGTGGTACTATGCAGCGGCCCATCTACATAGCATTTTTCTGGTAATAGAGACAGAACATTCCCCTTTGAAAAATGGGGAAATGTGGGCCTGTTTTGGCTTAAAGACTTTTACAAAGAAAACATCCCTTTGTCTGGATTAATACTACAGTGGTATCTCGGGTTACATACGCTTCATGTTACAGACTCCACTAACTCAGAAATAGTGCTTCAGGTTAAGAACTTTGCTTCAGGATGAGAACAGAAATCGTGCTCTGGTGGCATGGCAGCAGCGGAGGCCCCATTAGCTAAAGTGGTGCTTCAGGTTAAGAACAGTTTCAGGTTAAGAACGGACCTCCGGAATGAATTAAATACTTAACCCGAGGTACCACTGTACAAGAAATGGTTCAAAACTTTTCCCACAATTGGATGGTAATCCATCAAGTCATCTACTTCATAAGTAACACAGAAATCCGCAAACAAGGGACGATGTCACTAACTGCATTTGAAAATATTTTATATACCGCAGACCCCAGAGGTAAAGGTCTAATTGCTTTAATCTATAAAGCGATTGTACAACCTCAAAACCCTCTATGGTTTTTGGGAATGGGAAAGAGATTTGGGAGAAGGGATTGATGATGGTTTGTGGGAGGGAATGTGGCAAAAAAACCCTTTCGAGCTATTTCTGCCCCCTAAAGCTAACACACAGGTGGTACCTGCATCCCACATCGCTAAGCAAAATAGACAAAAATATTTCTCCGCAATGTTGGAGAAATTGTGGGAATGACGGAACATTTATACACATGTGGTGGAAATGCCCACTGATTAAAAACTTCTGGTTAAAAATATTTCAGGAAATGGAACAAATTACATCTCAATCGATCAATTTAGATTCCAGAATAGCATTGCTTTCTATATTTGCAGATGAAGCACAAAATCTTAGAGACAAAGACTTAATTGTGCATCTTATAACTGCAGCACATCTTGCTATTGCTAGACACTGGAGGACATTAAACGTGAACCTATATGAAGTTTGGTATGCTTATGTCTGGGAATTAATTTTGATGGAAAACTTAACAGAAAGGGTATGTGAAAGAAAACAATGTGAGAAACTACATAACTTTTACATAACGTGGTCCTCCTTTATGCATCAAAGAAAGAACATGCATTTAAGCCACCTAAGACACATGGGAGCATGTGGAATGATATTTTTTAAACCAGCAACTGGAGAAATATTTTTTTATTTGACTATATTACTAATGTAATTATCTGGAAGTAATTGGGGCTGTTTTGGGGGGAGGTTAGGGGGAAACTGTATTTGATTGCTTGTATTTGATTATATGTTGTTCTTATATTCAACTAATAAAATATTTTTTTTTAAAGTAATCAAAAAACAATGGGAGGTCTCCAGCTTCTGGCGATGAGATATAGCGGCCTCCCAAGAGATCGGACAGCCAGTTGTGCCAGTAATTCAGGGTTAAATGAGGGCGGTGGGGGGGAGTGTCACCTGGAGACCATCCGTTACCTGCACCCCGCAACAAGATGCGGAGGCAGGGACGCTGGGTGATGTCCAAAGTCAGTCTCATCAGCCAGGAGTCCCTGTTTCCTAAAAATTAAAAAGATTTGGCAAAAAAACAGGCGTGTTCTAAATGGAAAGAGTTAAAAGAAAAATCTGCTAAACTACACAGTCGCTGTAGGCCAAGTTTCAGACTTCAAAAAGACTCCTATCTTGTTATCTTGGTGAATGAGGTGAGAGGCTGTCATGTTTTTGTATTCGTTATATCTGCTATTTCATGATTTGGCGAACCTCACCAAGAAAGAATTAATTATCCAAAGCAAACACAGGAGCCGTAAAATAACTGGACGTATTGGCATCATCACAGTCTTCTGCGGAGAGCCCTGATCAAAATTGGCAGAGTAAGATCAGATATGATCAGATTAGCTCAGGCTGAGAAGGGAAGATGGCGACAGGAAGCTTTGATGTAGAAAGAAAAAGGACATGATCAGAAAAAGTCTCCTTTAACGGGAGGAGATTGGAGATTTTTTTAATTGGAATTACAAAAGGAGTGTACTTTACAGAGGATGCATTTGCTTGCATGGAATATTATCATACAGTTTGAAAAGAGAGTGATGGAAAACTCTGGATGCCTGGATGTCTGAGGGTCCTAGAAAGCTGGCGTGGGTTTTTATGGGGAAACTGAAACAATCTTTGTGTAACTTATGGATTGCAAAGTCAGTCCTACAGTACATTTGAAATATTGGCTGGTTTGAAAAGATCAAAGACAGTGCAAAGTTGCAAATTAACTTCAACCTCGGATGGAAGCCCAGAGCCTATTAAAACAACACTAAGCAGAACGCGGGTGGCGCTGTGGGTAAAACCTCAGCGCCTAGGACTTGCCAATCGCATGGTCGGCAGTTCAAATCCCCGCGGCGGGGTGAGCTCCCGTCGTTCAGTCCCATCTCCTGCCCACCTAGCAGTTCGAAAGCACCCTTAAGTGCAAGTAGATAAATAGGTACCGCTTTATAGCGGGAAGGTAAACGGCGTTTCCGTGTGCTGCTCTGGTGCCGGTTTGCCGGAGCAGCGTCGTCACGCTGGCCACGTGACCCGGAAGTGTCTGCGGACAGCGCTGGCTCCCGGCCTCTAGAGTGAGATGAGCACACAACCCTAGAGTCTGTCAAGACTGGCCCGTACGGGCAGGGGTACCTTTACCTTTACCTTTAAGCAGAAAAAGGAGGTGTAATCGAAGGAGGACTGTGCTTCAAAATATTAATACTGAGAACAATGTGGGAAAAGCCCCCTGCATGATTATAGAAATAGGGAATGGTTAAATAAAACAAGATAGTGAGTTATACCAGGGACCGACTGATCGAGAGTGGAGATTGTCAACATCAGGATTGGAAAATTGTGAAGGAACAAAGAAGATAGCGGAAAGATAAAGGATGGACATGGGAAGTCCGATTGAAATTAATTAATTTGGACTCTATAATTGACTGTATTGTTTATTGTTTTTGAATGTGGTAATATTTGGCCTGATTTGTTATTAATAAGAATTTTTCCCCTCTTTATTGGAAAATGAATAAAAATTATTTACAAAAAACAACACTAACAACATAGACTATGAGATTAACCTCACCTAATGGACCAGGATGTGGTCTAAACCTCCCTTTAAATCTGTATCAGTGAAAAGAAAAGAAATCACTCTGAATCTTACTTATAGGTGGTACCTAACACCACAACTAATGCTAATAAGCCCAGGAACCTCACCAAAATGCTGGAGAGGCTGCACCTCCACAGGCACATACCTCCACATGTGGTGGGAATGCCCTAAAATCCAACCTTTCTGGACAGCAGTCCTGCAAGAGATATGCAAAATAGCTAAACAGGTATTAGAACTCACCCCCAAACTGGCCCTACAAGATCATAATGACCACTTGCATTATATAGAGCTTATAACACACCTACTCTCAGCAGCCAGAAGCATCATAGCTAGACACTGCATAGACCAATGGTATCAAATAGTATGGGAAACAGGCTTACTAGAAAAACTAACCAATAAACTGAAACTGACATGGGGACAAATAGAAGAAGACACCTTCACCCTGGTTTGGTTCCCCTTTATCACATACACAGCCCAACAAGAGAACAAGAATCCGCCAACAGCATTCAAATCAATCTGGCTAACCTGATCCAAAAACACACACACACCTCACACACAAAAACAAATTTCACTACAACCAACCAACTGTAGGCCAACTCTCTCACCACCAAAGGAATACAAGCAAATAGTAAAGAGAACCCACACAAGTGATGCTGACACAAAACCCCACACATACACTAAGAATAGAAGCATTGCCACCCGACCCCACCCCACTCACCATTCCCCCTCCCCCTTTTCTTCCTAACATAACACTAATGTCTAAACAAATGAAACTGATTTGTAGAAAACGTAACTTTAAAAAAATCAGACATTGCACATGTGTAAACCAAGAAATTTTTAATAAAAATATACAGTGGTACCTCGGGTTACAGATGCTTCAGGTTACAGCCTCCGCTGACCCAGAAATAGTACCTCGGGTTAAGAACTTTGCTTCAGGATGAGAACAGAAATCACGCGGCGGTGCAGCGGCAGTGGGAGGCCCCATTAGCTTAAGTGGTACCTCAGGTTAAGAACATTTTCAGGTTTAGAACGGATCTCTGGAATGAATTAAGTTATTAACCTGAGGTACCACTGCATTTTTAAAACAGAGGCAAGTTTGAGGACAGGCAGGTGACTGACACTCCCAAGACTTCTGCAATTAAGAAGGAATATCGCTGCATGGGATACCATAAAAGCCCCAGGAAAGATTTTGCAACAGTTTTGTCTTTGTATCGCAATGAAGATTTCTTGGTGTGTGTTTTTTTAAAAAAAGCTCATGAAAATTCTTCAGCATTCTGGTGCTAATATCTCCTAAGAAACATACTTTAATGCATTTTTATAAACATTGTTTGACTGGAGAAGTGCATTACAAAATTCAAAGAAGTGTGCGTGTAATGGTTTTAGGGGTTGCTCGTGCGTAAACCCACCTGGCTGGGTTGCCTGAGTGAACCTTTTCTGTCCAGACAGCCACTCGCCCATGGCTGTCTCAATCACTGGCAGAATCCGTCAGTGGGTGTTTCTTGAACTTCTTCCAGCAAAGAAGCTCTTTGACGCCTAGTCTCCGCCTACTCTCCCTGCGTGGAAGCCTTCTGCGCAAGGAGGGTTTGGGCAGCGGAGGACCCTTACTCTCCCCGCTGGTCCCCGGCGAGGAGTCATGGGACCGCCTGGCCGATTCCCCCATCTGCCCCCCTTCTCCACTGGTGCTACACTGATTCCCTTCCCCAGAAGATGGGCTGCCTCTCCCCATCCCGGGACACTCTCTGGAGTCCCTCTGGAGCGCGCTCCCTCCCTCTGGCCCTGATGGCAGTTACCTGACATCCACCTCCTCCCCAGGACCCCCTCCACCCCCGGCGCGATTTTCCGATACAACCTCCTCTCTCTCCTTGGCCGACGATGCAGGGAATCCCCTGAAGGAGCTGTCATCATCCTCTGAGGATTCAAAACCAGCCTCCCCAGGACTTCCGGGTTAGCGCCACCAGCAATGGCGGAATTCCTCTGACCGGGAGGAATTTGCTTCGTGGAAATCTGGGTCTGGCCGCCACGGCGAAGGCGGAGACCCACTATAAATCACAGGCGGGTGAAGCCTGTGAACGTGGCATTCGGCTGGCACCTTTTGCGCCTCCCTTACTCGCAGGGAAACCCGGTTTCGGGGATCCGGAGTGACGTAGGGTGAGCGGCGCGATGCTTTGAATCGACTGCTTTTTTCACGGAGCGAAATAGCTGTTGCCGGAGAGCGCTGACTTCCTGTGGAGAATTTGATTTCAAAGCACCTACCCGTGAGTAGAGTGAAGAATTGGATTTTTAAACGTCTTAATTTGGCATCGAACAGGGGAGGTTCAAAACAGGAAGTCCGCCTTCCCCTTTTGTAAATAGACTGAAGCAAAGAGGCTGCAAGCTAAAGTCTTGGAAAGTCTACTGTAAAGGACTAAATTTCCATCAGTAAAAAATATCAACCCCCCCCCCTTGGAAGCAGGAGAAGAGGGGGGAAGTGTTGGATTGTACATGCCTGCAGGAGAGAGTGAAGGAAGTTAAAATACCACCACTCTGAACCTGGAAACGGGCTGCCAGTAAGATTGACGTGCTTTGAAATGTTTATTCACTGTGAATAGAACGTTCATTGATAGCTTGCCAAATAAGAGAGATACATTGTTTGGACTGTCTCTGTCTGTGCTGGTCCAGGGGGGAGGTTACCATGGGGCGAGGTCCAGGACCTGAGTTGAGGGTCGGCAGACAGTCCTCCACGGGCAAAGCGGGGTCCACAGTGAGAAGCCGGGCAAGGACAGGAACTCGGGGGAACAGGACTGGATGCTGGTTGAAACAGCTCTTCAACGACGTTGCTCCCACAACCTGGGACCGGGCTGACTGGCCTTTATCTTCTCTGAGGCCAGGGGCAGTCCCGGCCCCCAGGAGACCCGCCTCTCCTGGCCTTAAGGCGAGCACTCCTCCTGGGAGAAACCAGTTCCCTTCGCCTCTCTGCCCTGAGCCTCTGCAGTTCAGGAGAGGCTGAAGTGTTACTGGACCCAGGGGGAGACTCACCTGTAGGTACTGAGTCCTCAACCACCTCCGGAGCCAGAGTGGATTCACCTGGTGCCTGCTCCTGAGGATCCGACACAGGTGCAGGCGCTTCAGAATCAAGGCCCTGCCCCAGCCCAGCCGGCCCTGGAGGCAGGGACTCCTGTGCAGGCTGGGATTCCTCCGGTTCAGCCTCTGAATCGGATTCCCAGGCCATCACACCGTCTGATTTTTAAAAGTAACTGAAAATTGAAACTAACTTTACTGTTTGAACTGCATTTTAAAAGGGGACATTACAGACTGTTACAAATAGCAACTCCCTCTAGAGGAAGTTTTTGAAACTGTCACAAGAGCTGGATCAGGGAATTCCCAGCTGCAAGATAAAAACTGCGGGACTGTGGGACTGACCTTGAATTTTTTAAGTGTTATGGCAGATGGAAAGGGAAAAATAGACCAGTCAATCCCAGAAAAAACAACAAGGTCTGGGAAGACCTGGCAGCAACCGCTTCAACATCAGGTCCTTCCGCTTCCTCAGCGGCTGTACCAGTACATTCTAAATCAAGAGGAATGTCAACAGAAGAAGCTTTAGCGGCTGCATTGGGCAAGATAAATGACGCATTGGAACAGCTTAACAAGAAAGCAGATGCGACAAATGCAAAAGTGGATGCTGCAACTATTGAAATTGATTTAAATACAGAAAGTATAAATAATTTGGGACAAAAGGTGAATACTAACACAGAAACTATCCAGAAATTGATACAGGAATCTACTTTGATTCGACAGACCGCAGAGGAAGCCAGGGAAAAAGTTGCTGCTGTAGAAGGCAAAGTAACACAACTGGAGGCAGAGAGAGTCCCAGATCTACAGAGGCAACTTGATGACCACAAGCTGACGCTTTCTATGATTGAGCTCAAAGAAAAACAGACAAATCTGAGGATTAGGGCGGTACCTGAACTGGAGAAGGATAGTTTGATAGATTTTCTCACGCAGGAATTTGCTGATTTTTGGGACTTGGACTTGGAGCAAGAGGAGTTCAGAATTGTGAGTGCCTTCAGACTTGGAAGAGGGGGGAAGAAAGAGAAGAATAGAATAAGAGACCGTTTGATCACCCTCCGAACTAAAGAAGAGAGAGTAAGAACTCAGTTAAAAGTTCTTTAGATAGCCACCCTGGCTTCTTTAGGCACCTTCCATGTTTCCGTCTCATTGGTATTGCCTGAAGTTGTGCTTTTACTATCTCCCTCTTAACAAACTCCCAGCCATCATGAACTCCCTTTCCTTTTAGTATTACTGTCCATGGGATTTCAGCCAGCACTTCCCTAAGTTTTATGAAGTCGGCTTTCTTAAAGTCAAGAAATTGAGTCCTAGTATGCTTGGCTGCTCCTTTCCGCTGTATAGTAAACTTCAGAAGAGCATGATCACTCGCGCCTAATGATCCTTCCACTTCTACCCCACTAACCAGGTCATCAACATTGGTTAGGACCAGATCTAAAATGGCTGTTCCTCTTGTTGCTTCTCCCACTTTCTGGACAACGAAGTTGTCTGCAAGGCCAGTGAGGAATCTGTTTGACCTTATGCTCTTAGCTGAGTTTGACATCCAGCAAATATCCGGGTAATTGAAGTCCCCCATTACTACTATCTCCCTTCCTTTTGCATGCTTGGCCATCTGTTCCAGGAAGGCATCATCTATGTCCTCCGTTTGGCTTGGGGATCTATAGTAAACTCCCACAATGAGGTCCCTGTTATTCGTCTCTCCCTTCATTTTGACCCAAATGCTCTCACTTTGGCTTTGAGGTTCTAAATCTTGGATCTCTTCACAGGTATACACATCCCTGACATATAACGCCACTCCTCCTCCTTTCTTGTCTGGTCTGTTTCTCTGAAATAGATTGTATCCCTCCATTATTACATTCCAGTCGTGGGACTTATCCCACCAGGTTTCAGTGATGCCTATTATGTCATATTTAGTTTGCTGTACCAAGAGCTCAAGCTCATCTTGTTTATTTCCCATGCTTTGCGCATTAGTGTACAGACATTGAAGTCCATTAATCATTCCCCTGTGTCTCTTATTTAAGGATTTTTTCCTCCCACCACTAGGTCTGCGTGCTGTTTGCTCCATTTGGTCTATGACATTTGGATGATCATCTTCATCAATTGATAGACTCCTACCTTCAGGAGCACTGTCTCCCTCCCCCACATTAGTCAGTTTAAAGCCCTCCTGATGAGGTTTCTGAGATTTTTGGCAAAAACATTCCTCCCAACCGTTATGAGGTGCAGCCCATCGCTTGCCAGAAGTCCATCTTCAAGAAACTGCAGTCCGTGATCTAAGAATCCAAACCGTTCCTGTTTACACCATTTGCGAAGCCAGCTGTTCACTTCCACTATTTTTCTCTCTCTCCCTGGGCCACGTCGTTCAACTGGGAGGACAGATGAGATGACAATTTGTGCATTTAATTGCTTCAATTTCCTGCCCAGAGCCTCATAGTCTCTTTTGATCTTCTGGAGGCTATTGCTTGCAGTGTCATTGGTTCCCACATGAACCAAGAGGAAGGGGTATTTGTCAGTGGGTTTTATGATTCCTTGCAGTCGTTCAGTTACATCTTGGATCTTAGCCCCGGGGAGACAGCACACTTCCCGAGACATCTTGTCAGGCCCACAGATCACTGCTTCTGTTCCCCTCAGTAGGGAATCCCCTATCACCACTACACACCTCCTCTTAGGTTTGGTCGGGGTTCTTCCGTGAGCTGTCCATTCCAAGGTCGCCTGCACATTCCCTGAGGACTGACTTTGCTGCTCGTCCTCATATACCTGATCGACTGTAATGAGGGAGAGATCCTCAAATGGAGTCTGCTCTTCGTCTTCCATGCTAGGGGAGAGGACCTCAAAGCGATTGTGTATTTCTAAACAATCAGAGCGAACCCTGGGCCTCCTACTTCTTTGAGTCACTCTATCTCCTGTGTTGGTGAACTAGCCTCCTTCTCAGGGGAGTCCCCTGTCTCCTCCTTGGTGGAGACGGTGTGCTCTGTTGCTTCCAAGAAGAGCTCCAGCTCTCTAATTCTTTGGAGCGTAGCTACACGTTCCTCCAGTTGCTGGACTTTGTCTTTTAAGAGGGCAATCAACATGCAATTGCTGCAGGTAAAGATGGCAAACATTGTGCAGGAACCGCAGGCGACTGCAGCTGTTCCCTCACTCTCCATCTTGAGAACGTGTCGTTGGGGGTGGCTACAGCAGTCCTAGATCATAAGAAGCGTGCAGACAGGACAAATAACTCCCACCCCAAAAACCCCTAGGTCTCCCCCAACAAACGTTTGAGACTAGCTCCCCTAAATCTAAAGATAGATCAACAGACCTACCTCAACAGAAACCCTGCCCCCTAAATCTAAGAGATGGATCAAACTGCGGCGCACGCCACTGCCCTGCAAGCTCTGATAAGCTCCTCCCACAGCTAATCACCTCATGTCACCTTCTTTGACATGACTGAAAATATGGTTGATATTTGGAGAACGAAGAATTTGGAAAGAGAGGGAACTTTCTTCTCTGAGGCTAAAATGACATGGACAAGAATTGACCAAATTTGGATAACCAGAAGTCTGGTTCCGAAGACTAGCAAGGTGGAGATATGCCCCAAAACTTGTTCTGATCATCATCCCGTGAAGATGGAAATGAAATTGACGCCAATTGGTTCCTTTAGATGGAGGATGAATGATACTTTGCTTAGGAATGAAGAAGTGACCAAGAAGGCCCAAAAAACCTTGAGAGACTACTTTGAGATAAATATGAATACTACAGTGGAAAAAAGAGTAATCTGGGACACAAGTAAAGCGGTTATGAGAATGCAATTAAGAAGAGAATTCAAAATGAAAAAAAGGATAAAATCCTGGAGAAAATAGAGGTAGGAGAGAAGAAACTGAGAGCAAAACCAAAATCACAGGAGATCCTGAGAGAGATAAAGCTATATCAAGTACAATATATGAAATTGATGAATCAGGAAATAGAATGGAAGATCAAACAGAAGAGACAAAAGACATTTGAATCGGCAAATAAGTGCGGGAAATTGCTGGCTTGGCAAATGAAAAAAAGACAAAAACTTAACACTATAACGAATTTGGAAGTGGAAGGAAAAAATATACTGAATCCAGTGGAGATTAGGAAGTGTTTCCAGAGGTATTTTAAACAACTTTATACACAGGAGAAGCAGAAAGAAATGGAAAATGGTATAGGTGCAATTTACTCAGAACAAAAGGCAAAATTAATTGTGAACAATGTAGTTACAGAAGAGTTTAAGATTGAGAAAGGAACACGACAAGACTGCCCAATCTCTCCATTGCTTTTTATATCGGTCCTGGAGGTTCTGCTAAATATGATTAGAAAGGACCAATTGGTTAAAGGTATACAAGTGGGAGGTAAACAGTACAAACTGAAAGCATTTGCTAATGACTTAGTATTGACTTTACAGGAGCCAGAATCTAGTACCAAAAGGGTACTGGAATTGATTCAAGAATTTGGACAGGTAGCAGGTTTTAAGTTGAATAAAATGAAAACTAAGGTCTTAGAGAAAAATTTAACTGAATGAGAGAGAGAAGTTCCAGGAGGAGACAGGATTAATATTGGTTAAGAAAGTGAGATATTTAGGGGTTAACATGACTGCTAAGAATGTGAACTTGTTTAAGGATAACTATGAAAAATGTTGCATTGAAGTGAAAAAGGACATAGAAATATGGTCAAATTTGAAGTTATCATTGCTAGGTCGAATTGCTGCGATAAAAATGAATGAATTGCCAAGGATGTTGTTTTTGTTTCAAACTTTGCAAATTTCGGACAAGATGGACTGTTTCAAGAAGTGGCAGAGAGATATTTCCAGATTTGTCTGGCAGGGCAAGAAGCCTCGAATAAAATTTAAAATATTAACTGATGCTAAAGAAAGAGGTGGATTTGCCCTGCCAGACCTTAAACTTTACTATGAATCATCTGCTTTTTGCTGGCTGAAAGAATGGCTGCTTCTTGAAAACACTGATGTGCTGGATTTAGAAGGTTTTAACAATGTATTCGGTTGGCATGCATATTTGTTGTATGATAAGGTAAAAGCACATAAAGGTTTAAAAACCATATTGTTAGAAAAGCACTGTTCAATGTTTGGATAAGATATAAGGATTTGTTAGAAAATAAAACCCCAAGATGGTTGTCACCAATGGAAGCGAAGGCACAGAAAAAACTTAATATGGAGGCCAAATGGCCGAAATATTGGGAAATTTTGGAACAAGATGGTGACAGAGTAAAACTGCAGAGCTTTGAAAAATTAAAAAACAAAGTGCGAGATTGGCACCATTATTACCAAATAATGGAGGCATATAACTTGGATAAAAAAGTTGGCTTCCAGGTGGAAAAATCAAAATTGGAAACAGAATTGTTAGATCCCAAAATTAATAATTCGTCAAGAATGTATAACTTGCTGTTGAAATGGAACACTCAGGATGAAACGGTGAAATCTGCTATGATTAAATGGGCACAAGATGTTGGACATAACATAATGATGGCTGACTGGGAACAGTTATGGACCACAGGTATGAAATTTAGGGCATGTAATGCCCTAAGAGAGAATTTAATGAAAATGATTTACAGGTGGTACATGACCCCAGTCAAGCGTGCAAAAATTTACCATTTGCCCGAAAATAAATGTTGGAAATGTAATGAGACTGAAGGTACATTCTTTCACCTTTGGTGGACATGCCCAAGGATTAAGACATTCTGGGAGATGATTTATAATGAAATGAAAAAGGTATTTAAATATACCTTCCTGAAGAAACCAGAGGCCTTTCTCCTGGGCATGGTTGGCCAATGCAACAACAGCAGCAAGAATACTCATCGCGAAGTATTGGAAGACACAAGATTTACCCACCCGGGAAGAATGGCAGATGAAGTTGATGGACTATATGGAATTGGCGGAAATGACTGGCAGAATCCGAGACCAGGGAGAAGAGTCGGTGGAAGAAGATTGGAAAAAATTTAAAGATTATTTACAGAAATATTGTAAAATTAATGAGCTTTAGAAAAATGGTGGAATGAAGTTATATGGCTTTGGCAGAAATGTTATAAGGAATTAGGTACAGATAGATTGTTAATGTATTAAAGGGAAAAAAACAAGGTTAGAATATGTTAAGATTAATTACAGGACAGAAAACAGGAAGATGGAAAGGAATTGCTGAAACAGTTAATTGAAGTGGAATACAAAAAGGGAGGCGTGAGGAAGTCAATGAAACAAGTGAATGAAAGATAAGATTGAAAATATTGGAAGTGTTTTTAATTGTTCTTGTTTTGTTTTGTTAATTCAATGTTTTATGCAGTGTTTTTGTTTTTGTTTTTGTTTTTGTTTTGGTATTGTATTATATTGATTTGTTTAATTCTTTTTCTTATTGTAATCTTTAAACTCTTAATAAATATTATATATTTTTTTAAAAAAACAAAACCAGCCTCCCATCCGCTCAGATCTCCTCCCGCAGGTTGAACCTCCCAGTCTGATTCTTCTCCCTCTGACATCTCCCCTCCCTCCTCTTCGGAGGCAGGAAAACCCACAAAGTCCCCTTCGTCGTCTGTGGGTCCAAATTCTTCCTCCCAGAATCTAGCTAGTGGTTTTGGCTTATCCGGGAACAAACTGTGGAATTCTTCCACCAGATACCCGTCATTGATTGATTCAGCGGGGACCCACGTGTTTTCCGACCTGGGTTCTCCCTCCCAAGCTACCAAGTACTCCACCTGGCGACCTCGCCACCTTGAATCGAGTATTTCCGTGGCTTGGTTACAGTGTTCCCTCTCCTCTACCCGCGGGTGGGTGGTGACTCCTCCCTCCCACCCAGGAAATTCCCGCCCCTCCCTGTACGGTGAAAGTAGGGACCTATGGAACACCGGATGTATCTTCATGCTGTCAGGCAACTTGAGTTTGAATGCCACTGGGTTCACCTGCTGTATTACCTCAAAAGGCCCCAGCCGCCTCGGCTGCAACTTCTTGCACCCTCCCTTTAGGGGTAACCCTTGGGTTGACAACCACACCCGGTCTCCCACCCGTATGGCCTCCCCCTCCCAACGGTGCTTGTCCGCCTGCCTCTTGTAAACTTCCTTGGTCCGCTCCAAGTTCATCCTGAGTTGCTGGTGCAAGGCCTCCATTTCCACCACAAATTGCTCAGCCACAGGTACACTCCATCCTTCCTCCCCCCTCCCCGGGAAGGCCCTGGGGTGACACCCATAATTGGCCATGAAAGGGCTCATTCCCGTGGACACATGTTCAGCATTATTGTACGCAAATTCAGCCAAAGCTAATTTCTCTACCCAGTCGTTCTGTCTCTCGCTGACGTAGCAGCATAGGTATTGCTGGAGTATACCATTCGCTCTTTCTGCTTGTCCGTTGGTCTCTGGGTGCCTCGCCGTCGAGAAACTCACCTCGACCTGTAGCAAGCTCATGAGCTTCCTCCAGAACCGGGAAGTAAATTGTTTCCCGCGATCCGAGATTACCCTCAAGGGAGCCCCATGCAGTCTTAAAATGTGATCCACAAACAGCCTGGCTGTCTCCTCTGCCGTTGCCGCATGTGCGCAAGCTATGAAATGGCACATTTTTGTCAGTAGATCGACTACTACCATGACTGCTGTCTTCCCCCTTGACTTGGGCAAATCTGTCATAAAATCAATGGACACCACCTCCCAGGGCCTTCCCGGTGTAGGGTTCCAGTAACCCTGCAGGGGCAGCCCTCTCCCCCTTTGCCCTCTGGCATCGGTCGCACCCTCGTACATATTCTCGTACGTCTTCCCTCACCTTTGGCCACCAGAACTGCCTGGTGACAAGCAGCATGGTCTTGTGCTGTCCAAAGTGCCCAGCTGTTGGGTTGTCGTGGAGTTGTTTAAGTACCTTCCCCCTCAAGGTCTCCCCTGGTACATACAGTGCCCCCTTATAGTACAGTAGTCCTTCCTTTTCCTCAAACCCTCCATTGTCTTCCCTTCCGTCTCGGAGTTCCCTGATTTTTGACTGAGTGAACGCATCGTCTCTAGTAAGCCCTGCCAGTTCTCGTTTCCCAACCAACGCTCCCCCCCCACACACCCACCGGTCCTCAGGAAACACGTGTCGGGTCTCTGGTGGTCCCTCTCCTTCCATGTACTCCGGTTTCCGGGAGAGAGCATCTGCTCTTACGTTTTCCTCTCCCGGCACATATCCGATCTCGAAGGAAAACTTGGCGAACTCCTGGGCCCATCGAATCTGTCTCTGGTTGAGCACTTGCGCTGTCCGCCAGTATTCCAAGTTCTTGTGGTCAGTTCGGACCTGGATCTTGTGCCGTGCCCCTATCAATAGATGTCTCCATTGCCGAAACGCCACATAGATCGCAAGCAGTTCTCGGTCATACACTGTGTAGTTTTGCTCTGACTTGCTCAGCTACCTTGAGAAAAAGGCACACGGCTTCCAGCTCTGCTTGGCCCCAGGCTGCAAAAGGACCGCTCCAATGGCTCGGTCGGACGCATCTGTCTCCAGTCTCATGGGCTTTTCCAGATCCACGTGCAGGAGCTGCTCTTCCGAGGCGAATGCCTTCTTCAGCCTTTCAAAGGATTGCTGTGCACTCTGTCCACGCGAACTTCTTTTTGCTACTAAGACAATCCGTTATGGGCGCTGTCAAGTGAGTGAAGTTCTTTATGAACTTCCTGTAGAAGTTGCTGAAGCCTAGGAACCTCTGCACATCCTTTCGGTTTTGGGGGGCTTTCCATTCCAGCACTGCCTTCACTTTGCCTGGGTCCATAGCTAGGCCTTTGTCTGACAACTTGTACCCCAGAAACTCGACCTCCCTGGTGTGGAATTGGCATTTTTCCAGCTTGACCCACAACTGATGCTTCTGCAATCTCTGTAGCACCTCCCTGACATCTCTGACGTGTTGCTTCTCATTGTCCGAATAGATTAAGACGTCATCCAAAAAGGCTACGCAATTCTTGTACAGCAGGGGCCCCAACACGTGGTGCATGAATGCTTGAAAGCAGGCGGACCCCGATTGTAATCCAAATGGCATGACTAAGTACTCAAAAGCCCCCAGGGGGGTGAACATGGTTGTTTTCCATTCGTCCCCCTCCCTTATCCTAATCAAATTGTATGCTCCCCTGAGGTCCAGCTTGGTAAAAATCTTCCCCTGCCTCACCCGTGTTAAAATGTCGTCAATCCTGGGCATTGGGAAAGTCACGGGTTCCAACACCAGGTTCAGGGCCCGGTAATCCACGACTAGTCTGGGTTGATTAGTCTCTTTTTTGTCCACAAAGAACACTGGACTGCCTCCCACCGCCTTTGATTCCCTTATGAACCCTCTCTTCAGGTTCTTGTCAATAAACTGCCACAACTCCTGCATCTCCCGGTCGGACATGGCATACAGCTTACCCACCGGCAACTGAGCCCCTGGGAGTAGGTTGATTTGGCAGTCAAAGGGCCTGTGGGGGGGGGTAGTCTATCTGCCTCCCTCTCGCTGAAGACCTCCTTCAAGTCAGCATATTGTGGTGGCACCTCCCCTTTTTGTTCCAAGGCCAGCCCAGCCACCCTGGCCACCGTCATTCTTGGTTCCTTCCCTCCCAGACAGTGTTCTAAGCAGTAAGCTGACCCAAAGGTGACTGACTGCTGATGCCATGACACTACTGGATCATGTATTGCCAGCCAGCTCATTCCCAGTATTATTGGGGGTCCTGCCAGCATGGCCACGTGAAAGGCAATGGTTTCCGTGTGCCTGGAGACCCTCATTCGCATTGGCGGTGTCTGGTGTGTCACCTCCCCTCCCAGAAGTTCCCTGCCATCGATGGTGGTCACCTGCAAGGGAAAATCTAGTGGTAACAGGAGGAGTTGGTGCTCCAGAGCGAAGTCTCTGCTGAAGAAATTACACGAGCTGCCCAAATCTAGCAGTCCCTTCACTTTGACGGGTTGCCCATTCGGGAGTTCTAGCACCACTTCTATGGCTATAGCTGCCTTGGGGGGGGGTCAGGCTGGGGCACTTCTATTGGTCACTGGCCTGGCTGCTGCCCCTGCTGGTTGGCAGGCAGGCGTTGTCGTTTCCCTGCACCTGCCCTTCCTCCCCCTTCTCGTCGTGGCCTGCAGCCCCCACCATGCCTTGCCAGGTTTTTTGTTGAGGGCAGATCTTAGCAAAATGTCCCGGTCGTTGACAGAGGAAACACTTCTTGGTAGTTTTCCACTCCTTTCCCTCCCTTTTCTGACCTTCAACAGCGTTTGAAACTTCACGCGCACACACGCCATCAATTTCCATCGGCTCCGCCGCCTGGGAAGGCTCCCTCGGCATCTTAGGAATGCGGTTGTCATGGAAACGTTCCCCTCTTATCTCCCGCTTCTCCTGAGCCCACGCTTCCTGGTGTACGCCGATCGCAAGCACAGCCTTTGTGAGTTCATCCATCGACCGCGGCCGGGGCGCTCGGGACAATTCGTCTTTCACTTCAGGGGATAAACCCGCCTCAAACAACATTTGTATCGGTTCAGAGTCCAGATCCCACCCGAGTCTGTGGACTAACATCGCAAAACGCGACCAGTAGTTTCTGACGGACTGGCCCCCCTGCTTGCACCCCATCAGTTCCCGCCGTGTCACGCTTTGCTCAACCTCGCTGGAGAACATCGCGTCCATTGCCTGGTAGAATTTCTTAAGGTCCTTCAAGGCATCATTCTGCATCGCCATTAGGGGCCTGATCCATTCACGCGCCCCATCCTGCAGATGTCCCACAATGTAAGCCACCCTCTTCCCATCATCAGCAAAGTCATTTTTCTGCAGTTCCAAAGCATACTGAGCTTCCGTTCGGAAAGCATTGTAGTCTTGGGGCTTTCCCCCAAACTTGTGTACCAGCCCCGGTACATTCCTTGCAATGGGGGTGGTTCTGACCTGTGCATCCTGAGCCTGTCTCTCCTCCAGCCGCACCGTCAGGGTAGCTCCAGGTCTCGGTTCCTCTCGACCAGACCTTGCACCATGGCTTGTTGCTCCGTCTCTCTGGCTGTCCCTGTTTGGCTCATCGTGCTGCCTCTCCGGGGCTGCGCACAAGCAACGTCAGAGACTGACGGATTGCTGTAATGGTTCTAGGGGTTGCTCGTACGTAAACCGGCACCACACCTGACTGGGTTGCCTGAGTGAACCTTTTCTGTCCGGACAGCCACTCGCCCGTGGCTGTCTCAATCGCTGGCAGAATCCGTCAGTGGGCGTTTCTTGAACTTCTTCCAGCAAAGAAGCTCTTTGACGCCTACTCTCCTCCTACTCTCCCTGCGCGGAAGCCTTCTGCGCAAGGAGGGTGTGGGCAGCGGAGGACCCTTACTCTCCCCGCTGGTCCCCGGCGAGGAGTCATGGGACCGCCTCACCGATTCCCCCATCTGCCCGCCTTCTCCACTGGTGCTACGCTGATTCCCTTCCCCAGAAGATGGGCTGCCTCTCCCAATCCCAGGACACTCTCTGGAATCCCTCTGGAGCGCGCTCTCTCCCTCTGGCCCTGATGGCAGTTCCCTGACAGTGCACAAAGAACACCTATGTTTTGGTTTGCATATTATTTAAAAAAGTGTGTATTTGCTAGATTTGTCTTCAAATGCTAACTTAATCAGATTTCTTTTTCATCTCTGCTCATAAGGCACCCCAATAAAAAGATGCCAAATAATTTGGGACAGACCTTACCTTGATGCCAGGTGCGGCAGCTTTCTCAACCAGAAAAGTGACGAGAATGAAGCCCCTGAGGCTTGCTCCACCAGGCAAGCAAATGATGGGTTCCAGATTCCTGTGGGGAAGGCAGAATTGAAAGCCTAGAAAATACAGTACAATTTTAGATATTAAGTGCTAGGGCATGGGAGACTGTTATGAAAGTCAAAGGTAGAGAGAAATGTCTGTCCAAGACACCCCACCTCACATCAGTTGATTGACTGGCGGGTCATCCCTCAGAGCAAGACTGAACTCTCCACGAACCAGCTGACACATGGGCAATTCATTCCTGTTTTTGACAACCTCAACTCTTAACTGCCCCACACCTGACATCATAAATGACAGGGATCAGCAAACTTTTTCAGCAATGTCCCTCAGAACTTGTGGGGGGCTGGACTATATTTTGAAAAATAGAAAGAAAAAGAACAAATTCCCACAAATAACCCAGAGATGAATTTTAAATAAAAGGACACAGCATTCTATGCAAGAGCTAAAGGACACGTTCTACTGAGGTAAGCAACCCCCCCAACTGACTCTCCCCTCCCTTCTCCACAGCACCAGATGAGCCCTCGTGGCTGCTTACCTTACTCGTGTTTTGCGAGTGACAGGGGCTGGCAGTGGTGGGACAATGAGTGGCGCGCAAAAGGGCTCTGGAGAGGAGCTGGCAGCAACAAAGCCCGAATTGAGCCTGCTTACAATGGCGGCCGCTCAAGTGCTAATGCTGCTGCTGCTGCTGGCACCAACAAAGCCCAGCCCCCTTCCTCTCAGCTCTAGGCAGGGCAGGGAGAAGCCAGGAGGAGGGTGGGAGGAGGCGCCACTGAATGCATGCGCTGGCGCAGCCCGAACGATCAGATCCACGCTGATCCACATGGTGATTCCCGGACCGTCCACGGGCCAGATCCAGAAGGCAACTGGACCAGATCCAGCCCCCGGGCCTTAGTTTGCCTATCCATGATATATGATGTCAGCTGAGGGGCAGGGGGCACGGTTTTGGGGGAACAGCCCCATGGGCCAAAAAGGGGGCCTGTTGGACCAAGTTTGGCCTGTGGGTTGTGAGTTCCCCACCCTGGGACTAGATATTTTTTTACTGCAGAGGTCAGTGTAAGCAATGAGAGGATGAGGTGGCAAAAGGGAACATTGCAGCTATGTAATGTTGTAGATTTCTATCTACCTTATACTAAAAATAAACCCTCCACCCAAGGCTAACACCAGAATGCTGGTGGAGAAACAATACTGCACCACAAAATTATATCTGAGCTGTAGTCTGGTGACAGGTTTTACTTACCTAGAAAATTAAATTTGGCTTACTAAATTAAGCAGAGCATAGTGCCCATAAAATAGCCAAACACAAACTGTTTTCTACCAGTGTACTGTAATGTTAAAAAACATTGGGTTGGAACCAAAGAGAACTGGATTCAGATCACAAAACTCACAAGGTTGTTTTAGGGATATGAATGGAAAAGAACTCAGCCTGAGCACCTTGGGATTAAAATGTAATAAATCTATACAGACACAAATGCAGAAAGAATATTTCTCAGAAGCATTCAGATATAAACTACTGTTGCAGCTGTTTAACTTCAAGCAGTCTGAAGAGTGACCTCAGCAGACTTTGAACGAGAAAGGCAAACATCATTTCCCGAATACTTACTCAATTTCTAGAGGCCTTTTGACAGATTGGGTTATCAACAGCAAACACACATGGAAAGGAAATAGAAAGATCCAAGTCAGTTGCTGAGCAAAGTCCAGTCCAAATAATAGCACTCCCCCCCCCCCGAAAACCAAAATCTCCCCAAATGCCCTGTCTTGCTTGCAGCAGTGGCACAAAAACAAATGTGATGATATTTGTTACAGGCTATTTTTATTTGATTAACAGTGCTATCAAATAGATGTCTCAGATCCATATTTTAAATGGTACAATGGTACAAATACAATAACTTAATAACATAATATATTGTTCTGTACTCTGTGTCCCTCATTCTGGACACTTTTCAAACTTGAAGACAAAAACAATATAGTGGTATAGGAATCTGTGATGTTGTAATGTGTACTTGACAATGTGAAAAAAAATTAAAATCATACTATTTTTCTGTTTTTTAAAAAAGTTGTGCAGTAGTTGGAACATCCAACAGTGTCGTTATGCTAAACATGCACAAATTTCTTCAATGCATCTATCGAAGGTGCAGGAGCCAGCCTGCGTCCTCTGTCCATCTGGTCACCCTTCATCTGATGAAGCCATATTAGTTGTGTGTGTCAGTTGACCTAAGGAGTGTAGCTCAGGCTGACAGCACCAACTTTCTATCCATTAAGGCCCAGGTGTCCTCTTTCTTATACTTACCCACAAGGATTCCTTTTCTTCCAGTTTACTAAAACAAAATCTGCATGAACCAGGATTGGAGGTAATCCTAACACCCGAGAAATCTCCACAAAGGGGATGGCAAGGTTTTGTGGCAAGACCTGGAAATCAAAATGACAAAAAGCCAATTCATGCTCCCCCAAAGATGTAGCTGTTTAGTTAAACCTGTCATCATGAGAATGCTGGACTGTTGTGCTGCCCCTCAAGGCTTCTGCACAGTGTTTCTGGCTAAATGTGCTTGTGTTGTTCCCTTTGCAATGTTATTGGAGCAATCCTGCAACATGCAGCCAGACACACCTGCTCCAAGTGTTGCACCCTCATCACAGTATGATGTGGCAACAGACTCTGGGGTACAGCTGTTGAATTATTCATTGTTTCATTATTACTACTGCCTCCAAGTGACTAGGTTGCTTGTGCAGCTTAGGCTCACCCATGCAGTACTGTAGCATCTTTCAGACTCTATAAACTGAGCTACACAGTTGCTCCCCATCAAGGCTTGTTGGAAGAAGTGGGAGAATAAAAGCTCTTCGCAAATCCACTCTAATATATGAATGATGTCATATTTCAGGGCAGCTAGAACCTTGAACCCAGGAACAGCTGGGAAAAGGACAGTGCCAGCTCCTTGTGGAGACAAACCTGGGCATTTGCCTGGACTCCAAGACCCAACTCTCTAACATCAACCCTATTTTTCACTTTGTACAAAATATCAGAGAAGATCAGGTGGAGCCTCAAAAATTTCCCAGTTTGCATGTCCCACCTGACCACTTCCAGGTAAAAGAGAGTGTTGGTGAGGACACCGTGCTCCTTTGAGCTCTTCCCCAGGTCCTGGAGTCACAGAGTTCACTATCTTCATAGGGATTCATTGTTAAACCACCTTGGGAACTGGAAAGGGAACAGGGGTCTCTGAACAATTTTCTCCACCTTTAACAAACTACAGCTCCCATAATTCTTTGGCGAAAACCATAACTGTTTAAAGTGACATCATAGCCTTTTAAATGCATGATGTGAATTAGTCCTAACTTCCAATCCACAGATGAGTTTGGGATGTATGGAAGATCAAATTCTTCAACATCCCTAATTGGGCATGGACAGTACCTTTGCAGTCCCTTTTTCACCATCCTGCCAAACGTAGCCCATTGTGATGTAGCTAAGGACCAAGTGGGCTAGATACAGTTCTCTGTGTCCTTTGAGATACTGGCTGCTTAGCAGAGGCATCTGTTAAGACAGTTACAGGTTACAGAAAGCTTTTTTTAAAAAACATATTGTTATGTAGTTGGTGAAACTGCTGCTTCTTTCCATCGTAAGTGCCATAAGCCACTAGCTCAGAATTCATGTACACATTCATCACTTGATGTCTGCAACACTGAGTGGTGTTTTGCATGTGTAAATTACTGTAGTCCTAACTTAGTCCCCAACTACTGAACACCACAGATCCCCAACTACTGACAACCTGCTCGTCAGTCCTCTTGCACAATTTTCAATAGAGTAAAACCACACATTCATCTAAGAATGAATAACAAAGTTGAAAGAGATGAAGCAATATATGGACATATTAGAACCAGACATTAAATTCTATCAACCATGTAGAAGGAGTACTCATATGTCAGGAGTACTCTGATGGTGTTTCCTGCTTGGCAGGGGCCTCGATGGCCCTTGTGGTCTCTTCCAACTCTATGATTCTATGATTCTATGATTCTAAGGTTGCTTAAAAGTAGATTGACTTGGTGGGGGAAAGAGGACTAGATTCCTGTACCTTTAATAATTGTGTAAAACGGGTTGCGGAGCTCATCTTGCTTTATTGGCCGAGGGAGCTGGCATACAGCTTTCGGGTCATGTGGCCAGCATGACTAAGCCACTTCTGGCAAACCAGAGCAGCACACGGAAATGCCGTTTACCTTCCCACCGGAGCAGTACCTATTTATCTACTTTCACTTTGACATGCTTTTCAACTGCTAGGTTGGCAGCAGCAGGGACCGAGCAACGGGAGCTCACCCCGTCGCAGGGATTCGAACTTTTGACCTTCTGATCAGCAAGTCCTAGGCAAGTCCCGCATCCCTAATAATTGTGTAGAAAAGGTCGTTTCAGCAGGTGCAGCTTGTGCAAGAGCAGCTAGACCTGCTGAAATCAGGGGTGTTCTGGCAGGGGGGGAGCAGGCCACCCTGGGTACCATTCCAAAGGGGGGATGACAAAATGCCCGGGGTGCACACCATGCTCACTGGGACACATGTCACTTCGGGTACCCGCGCAGGTAGCTTTGCCTCTGGCTGAAATTCCCCTTCTATACCACTATGAAGAATGCAGGAGATCTGTTCTCATTTTCAGCTGACCACCTGACCACCTGATGCAGCAGCCTTAAATACCTGTATCATGATATTTTAACACCCCATTCCTAAGAGCAGTCTTCCTCAAACTCAGCCCTCCAGATGTTTTTGGCATACAACTCCCATGATCCCTAGCTAGCAGGACCAGTGGTCAGGGATGATGGAAGTTGTAGTCTCAAAACATCTGGAAGGCTGAGTTTGAGGAAGCCTGCCGAAGAGCATGGTCTGCAGGTTGTTTCTCTGCTACAGCACTAGTGACCTCTAGAGGATTTCACCCTGCATTGCAGATATGGCAGCAATTGGTTCTTTTAATTTGCATCAGACTAAGAAGCACACCTGCATCTATACTTATTTTTTAAAACAACAACAACAAGGATTAGCACACAAATGTCTATGCATTGCTTTGAGGCTAATAATGAAAAGTGACACTTTGACCTAAAACGTAGAAGGAAGAGTGAAGCTAACCAGAGTTTGATTAGCTGGCATGTTACTCTAGCATTTCATTTATATCCCTACTACTTCCACCAAGGAACTCAAGGTGGCCCCTCCTCACTATTTTATCCTCACAACCCTCTATGGGATGGGAAATGCAATACCTTGTTCACCTGTGAGCGAAGTTGATGGTTCTCAATAAGGTGAGGCAGGCTGTGAGCGATCTCCATCCAAGGGCTATAGAAAGGAGGAAGATCTTTCTGATAAGAAGAAGAACCAATTATCATCAATCAGGAAAACTAGTTCATTGTGGGTTTTGATATAGGCTAGAAAAATGAAAACAGAGCTGTGCATAGGCCAAGAACTTATGCATTGCTAAAAAAAACAGGAAGTAGACTCACACAAAATTTGCATATGCTAAATTATGTATGTAGATGCACATTTAGAAATAACTGCTAAAATAGAAATAGAAATACATTTCATCTCCCCCTAGTGACCAGGTCACTTGTGTACCTGCTCAGTCTGCTGTCCAGGTACTCACTCTTGATGGGCAACTTCAAGGCCCTTTGACTCCCTTCTTATGGCTTTTCAATCTTTAAACCAGACTGGGACCAGCCAACCGAGGACCATTCACTGTGAAGTAAAATACAGTACATACATACCCTACCTGCATACTTTGTGACGGGATGCCGACTTCCCCCCACATTGGGGGGTGTGTGCATCCCGTGATGCGTCCTGCCCCTGCCTAGCATGTGAACACTGGCACGCTGAGCTGGGCTGGCGTCCCACTCCTGCTGCCACGATGCCAGCGCTTGTAGGGAAGGGGGAGAGCAGAGTTGGGCTCCTTCTCCCCGAGCAGCAAGGAGCTGTGCTCTGCGCTCAGCCTCTTTCAGCCTGTGTAACATCAGGTGGAGAGGAGGAGGAGCGGGGCCACAGGATTTGGGCTTCCTTGAATTTTGGGGGGGAGCTGAAGACCCCTCAGCCCACACTACTCAGCACACCTGCTTTTTAACCCTCTAAGGCAAAGATCACCAGCCACCAGACATATGCAAGCACTCCATTGTGTACTTTGGCCACATTCACACCATACATTTAAATCATTCTGACACCACTTTAAACAGGTGTGGATCTCCCAAAGAATTCTGATAGTTGTAGTTGGTTAAGGGTGCTGAGAATAGTTTGGAGCCCCTTTTCCCTTACCAAAGCTACAATTCTCCATGAAGAATTGATTGTTGAACAAATGTGGAAAGAATACACATTTGCAGAGCTTTCCCCACAAAAACTCACTCTTTAAAGCTCAATCAGAGCAAATGGCACATTTTATGTTTGCTCCAACTGAACACTATAGAGAGGGTTTTCATGCGGAAAGCTTCAGGGAGGAAAAAACAAACCCATGCTCACAAACAGAGCTTTTAAATATGGACAAGTGCCTGGAAGGAGGGGAGGAAAGGTAAGTGTGGTAAGCCCTATGTTATGTATTTCTGTGTTTTATACTGTAAACAGTCCTGTGATATAAATAAATAGAATAATAATAATAATAATGCCTGCTGAAAACTTTTCTATTCCACCTCGCTTATGAAGAATATATATTTCAACAATAGTACTTTGGTTTCTGCTCTTAACTTTTTATATTGTTTTTATTGTATTGGTTTTATGTATAATTGAGTTGGCCAAACCCTGGCAGTGCTGGAATCATTTGCCTAATGTGGGTCCTGAACCCACGACCCTGAGATTAAGAGTTTCATGCTCTACCAACTATATAAATCCATATTTTTTATAAATAAATGAAAAATAAAATCTGGGGTTAGGGGAACAGGGTAACCACACATTTACATTCTCTGCTGCATTTTGTTTCCACTGTTAACCCAACTGAGAATGTCAGTGTGCTTAGGCTCCTCCTGAAGTGTTGCTTTCTCCCTTAAAAGCCTTGGTCATTTACTCCAGCCAACCTCCCAGCCTGCCTTTTCTCACAATTCTGCGAGGAGACATTAGTGATTGAATTTGGTAAAATGCATGTCAATCCCCTGTAGGTCTCTGATCATCTCCTCTCCCTACCTGCTACACACACACCGCAACCCCCTCCTGCTCCAAGCATCTCATGCAGCCACCATGTTCCTACCAGTGGATTTGGAAGGAGGAAGCCATAATCTTCAGAAATATGGAATCTCCTCAAAATGAATGGCAGCTGCTCTTTCGTGCACTCAGTGTTCACCTCCATCATTAACAGTGTTCAGCCAGAGTCAGGAGCTTGATCTGGAAATGAAGGGCCTTTGCCGTACTGGGTGCTAGATTCAAATCGGCTACGGATTCAAATCGGTATGTGCTGTGTAGGCAAAACCTTTCCTTTGTGACTCTAAGTATCGAACCTTTGGACTGGGTGGAGCATCCTCAGTGACCAATGGTCAGTAAAGCCTAGTAAACAACATTGAAGGTTGCTGCTAAGTAGATCTAGATACAGGGTGGGGGGAGGGCTGGCCACCAGTGGCCTGTTATAGGATCACCATACAGGGAAGTTAGTTTAGTTGGTAAGGAAAATGGCACAGAGTAATGCAGCAGCTTAGCATCTACTGTATGGACTGGTATCCAGTTCAAAACTTAGAGTACCAACAATTAGCTTAGGCACCCACTGTAATAAGATGGGATGTAGCTTACTGGCTAGGGTGGTTTTTAAAAAAAAATAGATAAATTGCATGAAGATCTTTCAATTTATACTAGCCTCAGTTGCTGGTGCTTGTATCACCAGAGGCAACTTCATGTTTAGACTACTGCAATGTGCTCTATGCAGGGTCTCCCTTGCACCTGATCCAAAGCCTGCTGATGGTGCAGAATGCTATGGGCCAGCTGGTTAGTGGTGCTGCTTACAGGGCACTTTTCACACCCATGCTAATGGATCTGCACTGACTGCCTCTTAGCCACTGAGCAATTTTTAATGTCTTGTGACTTACATACAAAGCTTTAAAGAATTCTAGAACAGATCACCTGAAAGACTGGCCTGGTAAGGGTAGTAAGATCAACAAGTAGAACTGGGTTGGTCTTGCCATGGCCTAATGATTATTGGCTTCTGCTTATATGGAAGCGCCCCCCCTCCCCCCCCCCCCCCGTGGCACCAGTATTCCAGAAGGCTGTAATGTGAAAAGCCCCCTCTGTATGGGCATTTCACTGTCTTTTGTAGACGCATCTGCTTACACAGATATTATCTTGGTCTCTTGGCCAGAGCCTCCTGCTTTAATTACTTCAATGTTGTTCAACGGGTTTGTTTTTATTGTACAATTCAATTATGGATGCTTATACTTAATTTTTTTAAGAGCCCAGGGCAGCAAACAAGTGATAAAGCAATAAAACATTCAAAAATAGTATTTAAAACTATTCCAGTATAGATGGGAAAGATATTGCAGTAAAAAGACTTGTTGGAAGAGATGGCACCTAATATTCCGTGAGAGATGTTCCAAAAAGTAGGTGTGTCGACATTAAAGGTGCAATTCCTACACCATGTAGAATGGACCTCTTGATAAGATGGAATCTGCAGGCCATCATCTGCCGAGCACAGCAAGTGGTTGCGAATATAAGGGGTCAGACAAGTTATATAGGGCTTTATACACCAAAATCATCATCTTGAACTTAGTCCTGTAGCTACTTGTCAGCCAGTGTAATTTTTTCAACAGCAGAGTAATCTGTTGGTGAAATCCTGCCTCAGTGAGTGAAAATTTGCGCCACTTGCAACTTCTAGGGCAGGCTATCTCAGTCCAGAAACAGCTGTAGCTAATTCACCAGCTGAAGCTGGTAAAAGGCACTCTTGGGCACTGAGGTCATCTGTAACGAAGTAACGAAGAGCAGTCCCAGACTACGAACCTGCACTTTCAGGGAGTGTGCAACCCCACCCAAAGCAAAAAAATCACCCATTATCCAGAGTTTGTGACCACCCACTCAGTCACAGCACCTCCATCTTGCTAGGATTCAAAGTCAGTTCACTGGCCCTCATTCAGTGCACCACTGAGTCCATGTACTGCTTCCATCTCACTCTGCCCATGCATGGCCTTGGAAAGAAGGTGCTGCTGCAGAGACCAGCAGCAAAAGCCCCATCCCCAGTCCTCCTAGTAATAACCACCACTCCCCTGGTCTTATAAAACTTTCTGGCCCACCTCTACCAGAAGAAGCACCATTCTCAGGCTGATCAAAGACCAGGTCTAGTCGCTCCCAGAAAATGTATCCTTTCCCCCCTAAGCTGAGCCCAACCACCCTCACTCCATGCAACCAGAGTGGAGGCTGGTCTGTAAGGGTGAATAGGGAACTGCCCCACCAACCTCAGCCTGGCTTACTCCAGTAGCTGCCAGCCTTTTCACTTGTAGCTAGTCAAAGGATGGCTCTGCTTGTCATTGCCTCTGGCTCCGCCCAGTGGCATAGCATGCATTGCCAGTGCCCAAGGATGGTGCAGGTGTTGAGCCCATCTGGTGGACTGAGCAGCTGGGCTGAGGGTGCATGAGGAGCCTGTGTGGAAGGTGGAGGGAGCCCAGGAGGCACATGGCTGTCAGCACTGCTGCTGCTGGTGATGGTGCCTGCACTTCTTCTCAGTTTGGTGCTGCCTCCTGTCCTCTCACTGCCTCGGTTGGACAGCTTTGGCCACTGTGTAGGCTGGAGAGGACTATTTGCGCCACCACATGTGGCAGCGGCAGCGGAGAGCATGGGGCCTGGAGAGCGGTGGCCCCTTCCTCTTCATCTGTCATGGAATGGTGTGAAGCAAAGGATTGGAAAATGCATTCTGAGGCAGAGCAGCTTCTCTCAGAAAGGGAGCTGGAGGGGGAAGATCCCCCCCCCCCATTTCTAGTGGCTCAGAAGCAGAAAGAGACACATACACAAAGCAGATTAGGCAGGAGATTAGACAAGAGAAACAGAAGGGAAGGGATAGATAGCAGAGACGTCATTAGAGAGTGTGGGGGACCTTCCCTCCCCACAAACTAGGAGATCCGAATGTATTAGAGCACAAAGGATGCATAGAGGAGGGGGGACTTCCTGTTGGCACCTAGGATGTTGCGGAAGATGGAAAGGGGAAGAACTCTACAATCCCTCCTTGTGGAGGGAGATGGCTTTTTGCTTGCAACCTGATGCCTGAATAAAAAGGACTATAAAATACAAATTGCTTGTTAATTCTTATCTGTGAAGTCACTGAAGAGGGAAGTGGACTCTCCACACATGACACACTCCCTCCTCAGTGGGCAGCAGCAGCACTGCCCCAACTCCCTCCATCTTGGCCGGGACAGGCAGAGTGTAGGTGGAGGTAGAAAAACATGGGGTGGGGGGCAAGCTGGCAGGCACCTGCACTGGGAGAGCTCAGGGCTGCTCTTGCACACCCTGACATTGCCCACTAGCCATGGCCCATCACCACTGTTGCTGTGGAGCATGGAGCATGGCCATCGCATGGCAGCAGGGCATACCCTGGGGAAGAGAGGAGAGCATCTGGCTTGGAGCGTTGGCAGGTGGGTGCTAAGTCAGCGACCGGGCGAGCGGCTTGTGCTCCACCGCTGGCAGGGGCTTCTGGCACCCTCCCTTCTTCCCTCCCACGCATGGGCTGCCCCAGCCCCGAAGCCCCGGTGGGAGGGGGTTGCCTCCCTGCGGCTCTGGAAGGCAGCAGGAACTCAGCCACATGGCCTGTCATGAGGGCACCTGGTTGCACCCCTCTCAGAATTTTGCACCTGGGCCCCCACCCTTCTGCCTCCCATGCTACGCCACTGACTCCCCCAGTTGTTGATCTCCCTGCCTTCCACCCAAACACATACTTCAAACTAATTTTTTAAGAACAAATACACTTTATCGTAGAAACAAACAGAAGCAAGCAGCAGTCACATTCACAGCAGAAAGAAAGATTCTAATTAAAATATTTTCATGCATTGTACTTCATGGAGAGAAGAACAGGAACTTCTGTAACCTTTTGGCAAGCCAGGGCTTCTGCTGTCCTTACCTATACACTGTGGTGCAGAGCATAAAAAACAGAGCAGAGAATTACCAGGAATATACATCAAATATACTGCTTCAGTTGCTGTACCTGCTTCTTGTTACTACTGCTGCTATTACTATGTTATAGATTTTTGTGGGGAAGGGCCTAAACACTAGAAATTAATGAATGGTAGGATTTTGATTATTTGGGATGTTGAGAAATACAAGCTGCAGAGGAATTCCTGAGCTAGCCTATGCCAAGCTAGGTCCATTAAGAAACAATTCAGGGTCATTGAGAGCCATTGACAAGACAAGAAACCTTCCCACCTTCTCTCCACCTTCCCACCAGAGAAAAGGATTTGGAAGATTGCCAGGGAACAGGTGTGAGGAGACAGGAAAAGAGAGTTTTTAGCAGGGTGTTCTGGGAAGAAGGAAGACTGGAATCCATCTTGGGCAGGATGGCAGGAGGTGCAATAGATTCAAGTTACAAGAAAGGAGATTACTACTGAACATCAGGAAGAACTTTCTGATAGCAACAGCTGTTCGACTGTAGAACGGTCTCCCTCAGGAGGTTGTGGACTCTCCTTCCTTGGAGGTTTTTAAGCAAAGGTTGGATGGCCATCTGTACGGATGCTTTAGATGAGAATCCTGCATTGCAGGGGGTTGGGTCCCTTCTAACTCTACAATACTAGAGACCCTCCTAAGACCAGGAGTTCCATATGCCAGGAGTGCTCTGATGGTGTTTCCTGCTTGGCAGGGGGTTGGACTCGATGGCCCTTGTGGTCTCTTCCAACTCTATGATTCTATGATTCTATGATTCTACGACCCTCTTGGGGTGTTAATGCTGTGATCTCCTCCATGGTTTTATATAAAGCATATAACATAGAGAACACCACAGTCTGTGCTGTCCCTCATTCTGAGGAAACTGAACCCTGGATAAAGGCCTGGAATCCCTGGAATCTTGCACTGCTCAGAGATTGGGGTGGTGTTCAATGCTATAAAGTACAAGCTCCACCCTAGAACCCCTTTAAAACAGAGTCAACAAGAAATTAGAATACACATATAGGGTTATGTATAAGAAATCTACCTTGCAGTCTGTGGCTGATGAGCTTGTTGAGATCTAAATTGAAAAGGGGAGGAAAACACACTGTTCAAAAATAATATTTTAGGGTACATGAAGACATCTCCCAGAGCTTTACTACCCAGTTCTGCAGCCAGGTCACTGTGGCAACCCATCAGGAAGCCAAGTGTATGCATTTGGCAGAATTTAATGGCAAAGCTGTACCACTTCAGAATAAAAAAATTCCTTCCAGTAGCACCTTAAGGTAAAGGTAAAGGTACCCCTGCCCATACGGGCCAGTCGTGTCCGACTCTAGGGTTGTGCACCCATCTCGCTTAAGAGGCCGGGGGCCAGCGCTGTCCGGAGACACTTCCGGGTCACGTGGCCAGCGTGACGAAGCTGCTCTGGCAAGCCAGCACCAGTGCAGCACACGGAAACGTCGTTTACCTTCCCGCTATAAAGCAGTACCTATTTATCTACTTGCACTTAAGTGTGCTTTCGATCTGCTAGGTGGGCAGGAGCTGGGACCGAACAACGGGAGCTCACCCCGCCGCGGGGATTCGAACCTCCGACCATACGATCGGCAAGTCCTAGGCACTAAGGTTTTACCCACAGTGCCACCCGTGTCCTGTAGCACCTTAGAGACCAACTAAGTTTGTTATTGGTATCTGAAGAAGTGTGCATGCACACGAAAGCTCATACCAATAACAAACTTAGTTGGTCTCTAAGGTGCTACTAGAAGGAATTTTTTTTATTTTGTTTTGACTACAGCAGACCAACATGGCTACCTACCTGTAACTTGTACCACTTCAAGTACATCAGGGGTGGAGAACCTCAGGCCCAGGGGCTGGATGTGGCCCTGTGGACCACTCCATCTGGCCTTCAGGACTCTCCTTGGGCCACACTCTCCTTGGGTTCTGCTTGAGTGCTTTTGTCTGGCTTGATCCTCCCCCTCCCCCCACTGAACTGTGAAAATACATCTTGCTTCCCTGGATGGAAAGAATGCATGTGCTTGCATTTAAACCTCTGATTTTGTGTGTGTCAGGAATGTGTGACCTGATGTACAAAGATAAGAGTCACAGTTGTTGTTCGACCTACTTTCTGCCTCTGGCTATGCCCTCCACTAGCATTAGACCCCTGGAAACTGGCCCTTGGCTTCAAAATGGCCCCTCACCCCTGCTTTAGGTAATGGTGGGATTGCATGTTTGTTCCCCCATGTGTGTGTGGGGGAGGGGGAGTTTAAACTTTAGGAAAATTGCTTGTTAGGGAAGGCTTGTCTTCTTCCCCTAATCATAGACTAAAGTGTGAGTTCTCTCCCTGTGAGTCTTGAGATAAACTAAAGCACCAGACTGGATGCATTCACCTCACCACACTGAATCTGTCGGGGTGGGGAGTGTCATGTCTAAAGTACTGGTCCCCTCCTGCCAATAGGTGGGCAGAAGAGTAAGGAAGGATGTACCAGGGTTCAATGGTGTAAAATGTGCTCCTAGGGAATCTCAGAAGCATCACTCAGCCTAGTCTGATACCTGAATCACAACTGGTTTATTTTATTTATTCCTTCCCCTCTTCCCAAAAGAGTCCAGGGTGGCTCCAGGGGTAGCAGCATCAGGGAGGTACCATGCAAGCTATCTCTGGAGGGGGGATCAGTTGCATAGTGTGGGGGGAGGGGTGGGAGGACATGGCCCAGGGTGCATTTGTCTGAGACGGCGTGACTAGGTTGACTGAGACGGCCACAACAGGCTCCCTCATCAGAGTCTGGCTCCAGTGCATGGGTGTAGCCAAGATTTTTGTTGGGAGGGCATGTCTTTTGTTACAGGGTGCAGAACCTCAGTTTGCTATGTCTTTTTATTGATTTTTATTGATTTGGAGGGGCAGCTGCCCCCCCCCCCCCGGCTACACTCATGTGACAGTGAATGGAGGAGTTGCAGAGACAGCTTCCTCACACAATGGCCCAACAAGTCAAGGGGTCAAGCCAGACCTAGGGGCAGAGAGAGGCTGAGGCACGTGAGGCACCTGGCGGCTCGGAAGCTCCAGCAGAGAGAGGAGCGTGGGCGGCAACACTGCTGCTCATGCTCCTGGACTGTGGTGTGCAACTGCACCCCCTGCACTGCATTGTGAGCCAAGCCACAGGGGTCTCCCTCGTTCCGCCCCCACTCCCCTCAGGGTGCCCATGCACAAAGCATTCACTCCACCACTGGTTGGGATGGTGAGAGGCAACATGCTGTGAGCTGGTCTACTGTGCAGTTGCAAGGAGGACAGCTGTTTATTGCGCTGGCAGCAGACTGAGAAACTGTATTTAGAGGAGAAAATAGGTAAGATAATATGCAGTGATAATATGCAGGGAAAATGATTACTGGTGGACCCCATGAAAGGGTGGATAGAAGTCAGAGAATTTGGAGAAGTCTATGTTTTTGGATTGTATTTTTCTTTTTGTGTGAATGAAAAACTAAATTGTAAAACCAATAAAAATTATTATGTATATAAAAAAGAGAAACTGCATTTACAGGTTACAGAAGTGGCATACACCTCTGGGAAAAGGAACAACTGTGTGGGGTCGGGAAAAGTTGGGAAGCACATTTGCACCAGACGCACCAATTTGATCATTAGGCAAACAAAGCCAAGTTACCTTTTCATATCATAACCTTTTCCTTCCTCTTCTTCCTCTTCTGCAACTTCCTCCTCTTCCTCCTCCCCTTTCACATTTGAGAAAAAGTCCCTCAATTTTATGATCAAGATGACCGAGCCAATCAGGACAGGCAGGAAAAGGAAAAAGCTAATCAGGAGCCAGTTTCTTGTAGCTGTACCAACGTTGAGAGTTTCGTCTACTGTTGCAGCTAGCAAGGAAAATAAAAAATAAAATAAGAATGTTATACACTCCTGCCAGAGCAGGAGTCAGAGACTTGGATCTGTCTTTCCTGCAAAAGTTGCAGGGGCAGGGGCCAAAGAACTGCGTTCAACTGATGTTAAGTTTTGGACAGACCAACAAACTTAAAATTAAGAACTCACCAGGCCTAGACAGCATCCATCTTAAGAAAGAAAAATGTGAAGCCCTGACAATCAGTTGGGATTGGCTGCAGTAAAGCAGCCAAGGGGGCTGACAGAAGCAATTTTTTTTTCTGCAGAAGATGATTGTTGATGGCCCCTTTCCTGCCTCTCTCCACCTGGCCCAGGGCGGAGCCTGACTGGCCTCATAAGGACTGCTGCTGCGGCTGCTGCCCAGCAAGGACTGGGGTATTTTGGGAAAAGTTTTGCTGTTGTTACTGATATTAACTGATATTACTGATATTAACTTTTTGTATCTTTATTTTTATGTGACAGATAGGTAGCCGTGTTGGTCTGCCATAGTCAAAACAAAATAAAAAAATTCCTTCCAGTAGCACCTTAAAGACCAACTAAGTCAGTTCTAGGTATGAGCTTTCGTGTGCATGCACACTTCTTCAGATACACTGAAACAGAAGTTTCCAGACCCTTCTATATAGTGAGAAGGTGGGGAGGGGTATTACTCAGGAGGGTGGTGGGAATGGGTGATTGTTCAGTTTGATTCTGAAGCTTTTAATGTGTTTTATTTATTTTTATAACTACTTAGCTATATTTGTAACTATGTAAATCTTTCATATAGTAAGCCGTCTTGAGCATTGTTTTAACTGTGGAAATGCAGCATACAAATAAAATGATGATGGTGATGATGATGATGATAATGACGAAAAGGAGCCTCTTTGATGGTATGGTACTGAAACCATATCTTCCAAAGAGGATGCTGAAACCACTGATCAGCTGATCACCAGATTCATCAACCTCCTTTGCACTTGGACTGATGTCAACTGATACCATTATGACATCAGGTGAATGACTGGTGGGTGGTTAAGCCCACCTGTCAGAGTTGGCCCAGGAGGTGGAGAAGATGAAGATCTGGCCAGATCCAGTTTTCCACTCCTGCAACAGACAGGGAAAATCATTTCATGGTCAGCCAAGACAATCAGCAGTTGAGTGTTGGAGAGCTTGGGATGGCCTTACTGAGTCATCAACAGACACCCCTCATGATTGTTGTGGGTTAAACCACAGAGCCTAGGACTTGCCGATCAGAAGGATGGTGGTTTGAATCCCCGCGACAGGGTGAGCTCCTGTTGCTCGGTCCCTGCTCCTGCCCACCTAGCAGGTCGAAAGCACGTCAAAGTGCAAGTAGATAAATAGGTACCGCTCCGGCAGGAAGGTAAAGGGCGTTTCCATGCGTTGCTCTGGTTCGCCAGAAGCAGCTTTGTCATGCTGGCCACATGACCTGGAAGCTGTACACCGGCTCCCTCGGCCAATAAAGCGAGATGAGCGCCGCAACCCCAGAGTCGGTCATGACTGGACCTAATGGTCAGGGGTCCCTTTACCTTTACCTTTATGTGCCAAAAAATCCTCCACATGATATATTGTTTAAAACTCATTCTGCTTATGGACAAATATGAACTAAAATTAATAAAGTTATTTTTAAAAACAAACCAAGAAACCAACTCACCACTTCGAAATGTGCTGTCAATGCTTCCACCCAAGCCTCCTCTATCTTCCATCGTGCAGTCAGGGGGGGCCCATCCCATATTGCAGTGGCAATTTCCTTTATTGTTGCATACCTGGATTGCATGGGAAGGGGAGGAAGGAAGCCACAATAATTTATTTACCAGAGTCCAGACTTCCGAAGATATCCCTTTCAATGTTTTGGATTACTGCTTCCAACAGCTGAAGTCAACATGGCCATGCAGAATGGAGCTCAATGGAGTTGGAATCAAATCAAATCAAATCAAATCAAATCAAATCAAATCAAAACAAAGATACTTATTCCAGAGCCATAGCGGGGGGGGGGGGGGGCTAGCAGTTTTTTTTTGGCTTTATGTGAAGCCTCCAGTGGGGCACTATTGAGACTGTGTGTGGGTGATTTGAGCCAAACTGGGTCTTTGACCCGGGTGAAATAAAGCCTAGTTTTGCCCCTGCTTATTCAAAGATATAGAAAAATACAACCCATTACAAAGTATCTTTTTATAATATGCTAACATAAACAGCTACTTAATCTAAAAAAGAGCAAAGGAGAAAACAAAAAGAAAAGTAAGACCTAAAGAAAGAGAAAGAGAAATAAAAGATTAAGGAAAAATTTAAAAAGATAAAAGGACTTCCAGCTCTCTGTCCTGCTGCTATATATAGTATTTACTCATTAAGATCAAACTATTCTATTTTCTGTCTTGTGTAAACTAGTATTTACATAAGAAATTTCCAATGTTTTTGCTAATTAAACATGTTAACTTTCCCATCTGAACCAAGTCATTCTGCATCTTTCCATCTTTGTGCATATAGCAATCTCCCATAATCCCACTGGAGTAATCTTCCATAATCTTTTCCAGTTGTGTAACTATTTAACCTTAAAAAAAGAATTCTGACTTCAGCTGAATATTAACCTTTAAAATCTGCTGTATCAATGGATGTATTTGTATGCAATATTTTTTAGCCTTTTTACATGTCCACCCAGCATGAAAAAAAAGTCCCTTCATGTTCTTGACATTTCCAGCAAACATTTAAAACATCTTTATACATTCTGAATAGTTTCTTAGTAGTTAAATATCAATGATACACCATTTTAATGGAAATTCTCTTTACGATCGTAGCACAATGTAAATTTTAAACCCTTAGTCCACATATGTTCCCATTGTTCCATCTGTATATTCTAACAAAAATTTCTTCCCCATTAAATCGTGCATTTTTAAAATTAATTTTATTGATACCATTCACATTAACACAACATACAGAAAAAGAAAATAAATTTCCATCACCGCCAAAGCAAAAAGAAAAGAATTAATACATCAACTAATAACCTTCAAAACATAAAATAAAAGTGGTCTTTTTCTATTGACCAAACTCTATTCCTTATTACAGATTCTGTATTATTTGTTCAAATTTAATATCCTTTGATCCATTCATAGGTTTTACCACATTCTTAATACTGCTACTGAAATTATTCAAATGCAGCAAATGACCTTAGACTAACTAGACTAATATATTTTAACTAACTAGAGTAATATATTTTAAAAACTTCCCATTTTGAGATAAATACCTGTTTTGGTTTATTTTTTATTTTTTCTGACATGCTATTTAATTTCGAGTATTCAGCCCATTTGTGACCATTATAATATTGACAGGACTTTATCACTTTTCCAATTTGCCGCAATGAGAACTCTTGTGCTACTGTAGCATATAAGAAGATCTCTTTAGCCTTTTTAGGAATATCTGAATCTGTGATTCCCAAAAGCAAAGCTTCTGGTTTCCTATTGAAATATATCTTTAACATTTTTTTTCCAATTCTATGTGGATGTCCTCCCAAAATACCTTGAGTTCTTTACCTGGCTTTTCTTTTCACCTCCAGCAGTTATTTGGGGCATTTTTGAACATCTTGGACAATTTCCAGGGGGTTAAATACCACTGATGCTGCATTTTAAGAAAATTCTCTCTCAGAGTGTAACAGGCTGTAAAATTCCAGTTTGTTTTCCACAGGTTTTCCCACTGCTTCATTGTTATTGAGTACCCAAAATCCTGCGACCACTTAATCATAGCCGCTGTAACCTCCTCCTCCTCGACTTCCCAGTCAAGGAGGCGTTGGTATACTTTAGAAAGTGTTTTAATTCTGGAGTTCACCAAATCCGATTCAAATCTAGAGGTCTCAGTGGAAAAACCCTTTTGTTTGTCAATTTTGAATGTCTCAAATAATTGGTGATACTGAAACCAATCAAAAAGGCACTCTCTTATTTCCCCGAAGCTTTTTAATTTCAGTTGGTTATTATCCTCCTTTAGGTGTACTTTATATATTGGTCAGGGTCCCTGGGTATTTTTTCTCTTGACCACCTTCGCCTCTATTGGCGAGATCCACCAGGGAACCTTGGGTTCGAGCAGGTTTTTATACTTATCCCAAACCGTCACTAAGGATTTTCTAATAATATGGTTTGAAAAATTCCTATGAACTTTTGCTTTCCCATCCGCTACGTATGTGTGCCATCCCCATCGGTTATCATAACCCTCCAAATCTAAGAGGTCTGGGTACTGCAGCGAACACCATTCCTTTAACCAGATGAGGCAGGCCGTTTCATAGTACAATTTCAGGTCAGGTAGGGAGAAGCCTCCTCTGTCTTTTATGTCAATTAAAAAGAAATGTTTAATTCTGGGACTTCCGGGTTGGCGCACCCGGCAATGGCGGAGCTCCTCCGATCGGGAGGAACTTGCTCCATGGAAAGTTGGGTCTGTACCGCCACGGCGAAGGCGGAGACCCATTGAAATCACAGTCGGAAGAAGCTTGTGAACCTGGGATTCGGGTGGCACCTTTTGCGCCTCCCCTACTCGTGGGGAAACCCTGTTTTGGGGATCCGGAGCGACGTGGGGTGAGCAGCGCGGTGCTTTGAATCGACCGCTTCTTTCACGGAGTGAAGCCGCATTGCTGTTGCCGGAGAGCGATGACTTTTTCTTGTGGACAATTGGATTTTAAACAACAACCCGTGAATAAAACGGAAAATTGGATCTTTAAATATCTTAATTTGGCATCGAATGGGGAAGGTTCAAAACAGGAAGTCCGCCTTCCCCTTTTTCAAATAGACTGAAGCAAAGAGCTTACAAGTTAAGGTCTCGGAAAGCCTTATGTAAAGGATTAAACTTCCATCGATTGAAATTATTAGACCCCCCTTGGAAGCAGAAGAGGGGGGAAATTTTGGACTGTGTATCCTGCAGGAGAGAGTGATTAAAATTAAATTACCACTGCTCTGAACCTGGGAACGGGCTCCCAGTGATTGACATTTCAGGAGAGTTCATTGACAGAGAAGAGAATGGATGTTGACAGTCAGTTAAATAAGAGAAATATATTGTTTCCACTGTCCGCTTCTGCGTTTAAAAGGGAGGAAAGGTATCTGAAAATTGAAACTATCTTTACTTTTTGATCTGTGTTGGAAAACATTGATACAAGTGGAGACTGTTCCCCTCTAGAGGGAGCTTTTGAAACTGTTACAAGAGTGGAGCTGGGAAATCTCCAGCTGCTTGATAAGAACTGTGAGAACTAGAGATTGACCTTGGATATTCAAGAATGTCGACAGGAGAAGCCTTATGGAATGCATTTTCTAAGATAAGTGACTTGTTGGAACAGCTTCATAAAAAGATGGATGCTATGACTACTAAAATTGACATTTTGGAACCGAAAGTGAGCACCAATACAGAAATTATTCAGGATTTGGCACAGGAATCTATTTCAACAGGACAAATTGCTGAAAAGGAGAAGGAGAAAGTTGCTGTTGTCGAACCTAAAGTAATACAAGGGGGAGCCTTAGCCTTACAGAGGCAAATTGAGGACTACAAGTTGAGGCCCTTTATGATTGAGACTAGAAAAAGTCAGATTTTGAAGATCGGAGCCTGGCCTGGACTAGAAAAGGAAAGTTGGAAAGATCCCTCTATGCAGGGATTAACTGACTTTTGGAATATGGACTTGGGTCAGGAGGAGATTGGAGTTCTGGGGGCCTTTGGATTTGGAGGAATTTTGAAACATGCCCGGAAATACTTTATGGATCCTAGTTTTAATTATGGAAATCTGGCTGACCTGTCGAGAAGGAATAAAAGTATCGTTGGATTGGAGTTTCCCCGAGATCTGCTCTTTAGCATCAAAGAATATGAAGAAGACTGGCAGAAGGGACGTGGAAAAGAGTTAAGAGCCTCAGACATAAGATCTCCAGGTTGATGGACTGTATGGAGTTGACGGAAGTGGCTGGTAGAGTCCGAGACTGGGGAGAGGAGATAGTGGAAGAAGATTGGAAATTTAAAGTCTATATATAGAAATATTGTAAAATTAATGAGTGATAGAAAAATGTTGGAAGGAAATTTTATGGCTTTAGCTGAAATGCTATAAGGAGTTAAGCTTAAATAAGTATACTAATTTTAATGGAAATAAGATTAAAAATATGTTAAGACATTTATATGATAGAAAATAGAGAAAGTTGGAAAGGAATCGCTGAAACAATTAATGGAAGTGGAATACAAAGAGGGAGGTGAGAGGAGGTCAATGATACAAGGGAATGAAAGATAGAATATGGAAAAGGTATGATGTATGTTTTTAAATTGTTTTTGTTTGGTTTGGTTTAGTTTATTGTGTTAGTTTAATTTGTTAAGGTTGTGTTTTGTATTGTTTATGTATTGTATTGTTTTTTCTTTTTTTTTTCTTCTTTTGTCTTTTTTCTTCCTTTTCTTTTTTCTAAGCTTTAAAAGTAATAAATATTATTTTAAAAAATAAATAAATGTTTAATTCTAGGTCTTTTCCCTAACCATAAAAATTTGGAAATTTCTTTTTGCCAATTTTTGAGGCAGCCCGCTCCACCCAGTATAGGGATCATTTGAAATAGAAATATTAATTTTGGGAGCACATTCATCTTTATAATGGAGATCCTGCCCAGAAATGACAATTTCAACCTGCTCCATATCTCAAGATTTCTTTTAATCTCGAGCCAAATGTTCATATAGTTATCCTGAAACAAATTTATATTTTTAGAGGTAATCCAAATACCTAAATATTTTACTTTATTGCATATCTTTAGGCCCAATGTTTTTTCTAACTCCTCCTTTTCCAAATTTGATACATTTTCCAACAGGATTTTGTTTTAATGGTATTCACTTTGAAGCCTGCCACTTCTCCAAAGTCTCTAATCAGTTCCAGCACTCTCGACAGGATTTTCTGTCATAATGAGTAGGTCATTGGCAAAGGCCTTGAGTTTATATGCCTTATTCCTCAAGGTGATTCCTTTAACAAGCTGGTCTTTCCGTATCTGAATATTCAGAACCTCCATCACCAGGATGAATATCAGGGGTGACAATGGATACCCTTGCCGAGTTCCTTTGTTTATCTTACATTCATCTGTGATTTTGCAGTTGATGATTAATTTAGCCGATTGTTCCAATTAGATGGCATTTATTCCTTTACAGAGATTTTCACCAAGTCCAATTTCTTGTATTAAGTTTTTCATAAACTTCCAGGAAATGTGGTCAAAAGCCTTTTCAGCATCAACCAACATTTAAAGCTGCAGTTTATCAATTTTACAATCTAGGTATTCTAAAACATTAATTACATATCTAAGGTTGGATTGTATATGATGTCCTAGAAGAAATCCAGTTTGATCTTTATGAATTAAGTCATTTAGGACTGCTTTCAGTCTGTTTGCTATGATGTCAGTAAAGGTCTTATACTCATTATTTAACAAGGCGATGGGTCTATAGTTTGCAATGATTGAGGGATCTGTTCCTTGTTTATGAATGAGGGTGATGAAACTTTTATTCCATGAATTTGGTAACTTTCAGTTTTGTAAAATCGTTCATTGTATCTTTCACAGGTAAGAATAATGATTCCTCTAGTTTTTTATAATAAGTTGCCAGAAGCCGATCAGGGCCCGGTGTCTTCCCTATTTTGGATCACTTGCTGCACCCCTAGAACGGTTATTGTCGAGTTCAGCGAAGCAATTTTTCTCCTTGTATCAAATTTGTCAGGCCTGGTCGTTGTCCTCTTCAGATCACCACACAAACGCTTCTTGTTCTTTTATAACTTTTGATTGCGTATTAACAAAACAATCTTATAAACGGTTCTTAACTATTATTCCTCAGAGTCACTTCTTTCAGCTACCTTCTGAGCTCTGCTTCTCCATGACCAGCCACTCTCGAAATGTCGAAGGCGCCCTTCCCTTTGTTTCCCTGCTCTTTTTCCTTCCCTCCTGGCTAGAGCTGGCCTGTATCTCCCCTCCTCCCAATCTGAGCTAGAACTGAACCCTTGCCTTTCCTGGGAACAGCCGGTCCCTCCCTGTTGTTCCTCCTGTTCTCTTCTATTAGATTCACTGCTCTCCTTCCCCCCTTCTGGAATGCTTTCTCCCTCTGAGAAACTGGAAACTTCTAACTCTTCCCTGACAAAATTATTCACCTGGGTTGATAGCTCTGCTGTTATTTTAACATTTTCATCAATTTTAACCCTCACTGAAACTAGTTTCTCTTCTGTCATGCATTTTTTAAACCTATTCCTCTTCAGTTTCAAATTTCAACAATAGTTTATACATTTTTGCAATAACACGTTCATCATCAGCACACAGGTCAGTTTCAAAGTCTGTCTTTTCTTTCTCTATACCATTTTTTAAAACCCATCTTAAACCTCTCTACTGATGGCATATAAGGGAACGAATGAAGATTGTAACCTTCCATTATTAACTGTTCCTTTGATTTTGTAATCTCATTGATGTCAACCACTCCTTCATCCACATTAAATGAAACAATTTGAGATTTGTACACTTAATCCTCCGCTTTCCTTTACATCTTATAACCCATGGTTTTTTCCTTTGCCATAAAAACCTGGATATATTTTTTCAGTTGTTTTTCCATTGTTATTAACTATAACAGGCATTGTTTGGAACAAGAGATAAAAGGTAAAACAAGAGGTAAAAGTTTGGAACAGGAACATCATTGCAGGCAATATATTCATCTTTATTACAGAAATTCAACCCAGCAAGAACAGTTTTAATTTCCCCCATCTTTTAAGCTCCCAAGCCTGGGAAGAAAATCCTTCAAGAATCTTATCTATCTCTCTGAGGGAAAAAGCTTTATGCAAAGCATTTCAGCAAGGCATTTGACAAGGTGCCCCATGATATTCTTGTAAAGAAGCTGGTAAAATGTGGATTTGACTATGCTACCACTCAGTGGATTTGTAACTGGCTGACTGACCGAACCCAAAGGGTGCTCATCAATGGTTCCTCTTCATCCTGGAGAAGAGTGACTAGTGGGGTGCCACAGGGTTCTGTCTTGGGCCCGGTCTTATTCAACATCTTTATCAACAACTTGGATGATGGACTCAAGGGCATCCTGATCAAATTTGCAGATGACACCAAACTGGGAGGGGTGGCTAACACCCCAGAGGACAGGATCACACTTCAAAACGACCTTGACAGGTTAGAGAAGTGGGCCAAAACAAACAAGATGAATTTTAACAGGGAGAAATGTAAAGTATTGCACTTGGGCAAAAAAAATGAGAGGCACAAATACAAGATGGGTGACACCTGGCTTGAGAGCAGTACATGTGAAAAGGATCTAGGAGTCTTGGTTGACCACAAACTTGACATGAGCCAACAGTGTGACGCGGCAGCTAAAAAAGCCAATGCAATTCTGGGCTGCATCAATAGGAGTATAGCATCTAGATCAAGGGAAGTAATAGTGCCACTGTATTCTGCTCTGGTCAGACCTCACCTGGAGTACTGTGTCCAGTTCTGGGCACCACAGTTCAAGAAGGACACTGACAAACTGGAACGTGTCCAGAGGAGGGCAACCAAAATGGTCAAAGGCCTGGAAACGATGCCTTATGAGGAACGGCTAAGGGAGCTGGGCATGTTTAGCCTGGAGAAGAGGAGGTTAAGGGGTGATATGATAGCCATGTTCAAATATATAAAAGGATGTCACACAGAGGAGGGAGAAAGGTTGTTTTCTGCTGCTCCAGAGAAGCGGACACGGAGCAATGGTTCCAAACTACAAGAAAAAAGATTCCACCTAAACATTAGGAAGAACTTCCTGACAGTAAGAGCTGTTCGACAGTGGAATTTGCTGCCAAGGAGTGTGGTGGAGTCTCCTTCTTTGGAGGTCTTTAAGCAGAGGCTTGACAACCATATGTCAGGAGTGCTCTGATGGTGTTTCCTGCTTGACAGGGGGTTGGACTCGATGGCCCTTGTGGTCTCTTCCAACTCTATGATTTTATTATTCTATGATTCTATGATTCAAAGCACAAGTGGTTAATCCATTGACTCTGCTCCTTGTCCGAAGTGAGTCCACCCCCCCAAAAAATGCCCTGGACAATTTTAAATATGTTTAAATTATTAATACGTGGAATTAATTCATATTTGAGAGATTCTGATATTTCTTGAGACACCTCAAGTGTTAGCAAGTGTTAGCAAGACCCAAAGAATTTAGGATGCAACTTGGAGAAGTTTGAATGAGTATTGGGGACTAGCATCCATTCAGAGTTATCCCCATCAGTTCAAATAGTGACATACTTTAAAGCCATACTTGACTAAAACAATATTTTGAATCTGTTTTGCCATTATGAAGGTTTGCAGAAAATATATGATATATAAGCACATAACAACTTGGTACTTATGATCCATGAGCAATTCCTTTAATTCTTTTTTGCCAGGGTTTATACAACCTGCCATTCTGAGGGCTTTTGCAACCATAATTTCACCTTAGGAAGGGACTGTAGCACAATGGGAAAATGCAAGCTTTGTTCAATGCTCTGGCATCTAGCAGCTAGGCTAGACTTCTGCCTGAAACACTAGAGAGCCATTATGTAGGCAGTTCAATGGTCTACCTTGTCAATAAACAACTTCCTATGTTTGACCAAAAAATATTGAAAAAAGGGAAATATATCTGGCTGTATATGCCATGCAGTTATCTCTTATCAGCCAGCCACTGATGAGAGGCAATCGATCTGCCATGACTACCCATCCCCCAGTAGTCTTCATCATCCAACATCTTGAAGACACTAGCATGGGGAAGGCTGTCATCTTCAGTCTTTTCCCATCTCACACATAGTAATCTCCCAGATCTGGTTGTTATATGCCCCCTCCCTCAAGCAGGGCTCCACCAACTTGACTAGCAGGTGGCAATTCAACAAGTCCTGCTTTTATACCTCCATTGCAGCTGTGACAGGAGCCCTCCCAAAACTGTGGCTCACTATCCTAACACCAGGCAAGCCACTATCCGTGACCTCTCAGGAAGACAGTTACTTTTTTCCAACAAAGGGTAAATGCATTTGAGATGAGTGCTTCCAAAGAATGTTTGATGAAGCCCAACTTGCATCCTGACTACTCCACTCACTCCATATATTTCTGCCATTACAGGATTGCTCTGGAAATGCCAGGATGCTTTTCTGTGCTTTGTCTGCAGTTGCTGTCTCTGTTCGATCAGGGATGGGGAACTAGGTCCAGCCAGTGGGCCTGATCCTTATCTCCCCAACTTCAAGCAGGTCAGATCTGACAGGTGCTCTCTTGGCAACAATCAGCTAGTTGTTGGGGCTTTGCTTGCAAAGTGCCACACACGGAGTGAGGCAAGCCCTGACCAACAGTTAAATTCTGGCCCCGACAATTAGTTATACAAGCTGTATGGAGGCAGAGCAACACAACACCTTGTTGTAGCAGCCATGGGGAACTGATTTCCCACAATCACTTCCTTCACTGAGCAACATCTTCACTGCACACTGGATACAAGCAAAGGTTCAGCCCAGTTAAACTGCCAACACCACCCATGGGACTATAAACAAATTAAGTTTGCTTCTACTAGAACAGTGTTTTTCATTGCCTAATCTGTCTGGGTATTAAGGGAGTTGCAGTCCAGCAATACCTGTGAAGTGTAGGTGGGTTCCGACAAGGCAAGACACAGTGATAACAGCAAGAACCTTTGCCATTCACCTTGCCCAAGAATGGAAGTGTTATGTACTGAGTTGAATAGGATCCAAACTGCAGCAGTCTGATTTGTCCTAGAACAATAGGATTCAGAATGCAGCAGTCTGATTGGTTCTAGAACAATGCAGCAGTATGATTGGTTGGCAGGAGCCACCCAATCCAGCTCCAGATAGAAGTGAATCCACAACCTGATTGGCCTACAGGAGAAGACCAGAATTAGCCAATCACGTGCAGCCCATTGTGTAAACAATGTATATAAAGCAGATACTATGACGGGACTTCCATTCCTCCTCACCACTATGAGCTGAATAAAGAGCATGAAATCACTTTGCGACTCTGAGTATATTTCACTGGCAATGAAGGTGGCCCGAGAGATTCCATGAGCCTCTCCAGCGAATCGGAAGATTCACAGAAGGGGGCGCCGGTGGCCAGGGCAAGGGGGTTCCCAAGGGGGACACTCCAGAAGCAAGGGGCCAGTGGCGACTCCCAGAGCAGCAGTTGGAAATCAGGGCCAGCGTCCCCACCAGAGCATAATGGGGGGGAAGGATCCCAGGCTTCGGGGCCAGCGTATTCCCCGCCAGGGAGAGAGGATGAGGCAGGGTTGACCACGCCTCCATCGGAGAGTCAGGCAAAGGAGGGGAGGTCAAGTCCAGCGAGTCTCCCGGAAGAGGGAAGCAGTGACAGAAGCAGTGTAACGGTCAGGAGGAAGGTCACTGGGTTGGCGCGAGAGGCAAGTTCAAATGTACAGGAGCGCGGGACAGCAGGGGATGAGGATTGGGAACCAGGTCCTAAAGCCCGCCGGAGACTGGGGGAGGAGTCAGGCGACTCAGCGTCAGAAGAGAGCAGAAAGGGGAATGCCCCAGCGGGCAGGAGGACCCAGAGGAGAGAGCAACGGAGGAGGTGGAGTAGGGCTAGGATCTTAAACTGGTGTCAGGGGGGAGGAGATTCAGACGGGACTTCGCCGGTCTAGGGTTTAAGACGTAGAGCTGCGCGCTGCTGCTTTGGAATGGAAACTGAACTTCAATAAAGACTTTTGTACATAACGACCGCCTGGCGTTGGTCCTCTGTGAGCTGGGACCTAAGGGCAGCTCTGACAGTACGCCTCCCGTTTCACCTTCCTCCTAGAAGCCAAAGGGGTCACCGACGAAGAAGATGCCAAGAAGAGGGCGATATTCTTCAGCGTCTGCGGAGAGGAGACGTTTGAAATCGCCCGGGCTCTCCTTGTGCCTGAAGACATCGCTACTGTTCCATACAAAACAATAATGGAACAGCTGAAGGGGCACTTTTCACCACAGCCCTCAGTGGTGGCTTGTTGAAATGCCTTCTACGCAAAGCGGCAAGCCCCTGGGGAAACCATAACTGGGTTTGTGACCTCTCTCCGCCAAGCCGTCTGGTTCTGCAACTTCTCAGAGTTGGAGAACATGCTTCGTGACCGCCTCGTCGGTGGCCTGAAGGATGAGAAGCTGCAACAACGCCTCTACGCTAAGAAGGACCTAACGTTCCAGGTCGCTCTGGAGGACGCCCTGGCAACGGAAGCTGCCGAGAGGTCGACGCAAGAGGCACGGCCGAGCCTGCCATCGCAACCGAGGGTCCACCACGAAGACCTCACCGACGACTCAGGATCTGACAGGAGGAGGTGCACCGAGTACAGCAGCGCACTCAAGCAGCACACATACCACAGCTGCCTCGACGAGAAGGAGGGAACTGTGCAAGCTGCGGGGAAAGTCACAAGAGGAGGACCTGCCGTTTCCACAACGCAGAGTGCAGGCAGTGCAGAAAATTGGGACACATCACCCGGGTGTGGCGGGCTCGGCCCACCCGACGCCAGGCATCAGATGACCAATCCAAGAGCCCTAGGTCCTGGGGCCCAACACACCAAGGCAACTCACGGACTTCCAGGTATACCAGCTCACGGACTTCCAGGTATACCAGTTGCCCCACCCCAACGTAGAGAAAATTTATGTAGAGGTACAGATAGAGGGGGCTCCGTGCCGCATGGAGCTTGACACGGGTTCAACTCTATCCATAATCTCGGCAAGGACCTTAAGGAAACTGTGTCCTACTGGGGGTCCCAAACTCAAGCCGGCCCCATTCACCCTCCGGGACTTCCAGAAACGTAAGGACCCCACAATGGGGGTGGGGACCTTCAGGGTGCAATATCGAGGGCGGATGCAGCAACTGGACTTGCTTGTGGTCAAGGGCCCCTACATTAGCTTACTAGGATTGGCATGGTTTGGACCACAGGGGCTAGCCGTCACCGGGGTGAACCACACTAGCTTACAAGTGGACGTGGACGCCATATGCAAGGAATTCCCGGGGGTTTTCAATGGGAAATTGGGACAGTATACAGGCCCCCCCATTGCTCTACAGCTTGACCCCGCAGTACGACCTGTCAGGCTCAAGGCCCGCCGGGTCCTGTTTGCCCTGAAACCCCGCATAGACGAGGAATTGGACCAGCTCGTGGAGCAAGGAGTGCTGGAGCCGGTGCCTAATGCCCCTGGGAAACCCCAATCGTCACACCTGTCAAGCCTAATGGTTCAGTCCGCATCTGCACAGACTACAAATGTACCATAAACAAGGCCCTCATGGCCAACGCATACCCAGTGCCAGTGGTCAGCCATGTCCTTGCCACCCTGGCTGGGTCAAAATTTTTTGGCAAGCTGGACTTGGCCCAAGCATATCAACAGCTGCCAGTAGATGAGGCCACAGCAGAGGCACAGACAATTGTGACGCACAGAGGAGCGTTCAGGGTAAAGCGGCTGCAATTCGGTGTCAGCGTGGCACCAGGCTTTTCCAGAATCTAATGGACTCTCTCCTTAAAGGGATTCCTGGCGTCACCCCCTTCTTTGATGATGTGTTGATTGCGGGGCCCACACCAGAGGAGTTTGAGGACCGCCTCCGCACCGTTCTGCACCGTTTCCAGACGGCGGGTCTCAAGGTGAAGCGGGAAAAATGTCTACTAGGAGTGCCTCAGGTAGACTTTCTGGGATTTATGATGGACGCAGAAGGGGTCCGCCCGACTGGAGACAAGGTACGGGCCATTTGTGATGCCCCAGCACCCAAGATCAAGACTGAACTTCAGGCCTTCTTGGGACTATTGAACTTTTACCATTCCTTCCTTCCCCACAAGGCGGCAGTAGCGGAGCCCCTACACAGACTCCTGGACAAGAGGGCCCCTTGGGTGTGGGGCCAGCGCCAGCGCCATTCCAGGCAGTCAAGAACTTGCTTGTCTCAAACTCGGTCTTGGCACACTTCGACGAGAGGCTGCCGGTGGTGCTAGCATGCGACGCCTCGCCCTATGGCATCGGCGCTGTCCTGGGACACCAACTCCCGGATGGAAGAGAGGTACCGGTGGCATACTTTTCCCAGACAGTCAACGCAACCGAGCGGAACTACTCACAAATCGACAAGGAGGGTCTGGCAATCGTGAAGGGAGTAAAAAAATTCCATGATTTCTTGTACAGGCGGCCCTTTACCTTGGTGACTGACCACAAGCCGTTGCTTGGCTTGTTTGCCCCCGAAAAGCAGACCCCCCAAGTACTGTCTCCTCACGTCCTCAGGTGGTCAATTTTCCTTGCCAGCTACCAGTATGCACTGATTCACCGCCCTGGGAAGGCGATGGGCCATGCGGACGCCCTCAGCAGGCTACCACTACCGGAAACAGGCCCTGACCCAGCACCTGCACAAGAGGTTATGAGCCTGGAGCTGCTTCCCGACCACCCTATTCAGGCAAAAGAGGTTGCACACAATTCCAAGAAAGATAGGGTCATCTCCTGGGTCCTGGACTGGGTGTGGAGGGGATGGCCCAGCAGCAGCCCCGGGCCAGAATTCGCCGGCTACACAACCCGCAAACATGAACTGTCGGCCCACAAGGGGTGCCTGTTATGGGGAAGCAGGGTCGTTGTTCCCCAGCCCCTCCGCAAAAGGGTCCTCACAGCCCTACACGAGACACACCCAGGGGTAGTGAGAATGAAGGCCCTTGCCAGGAGTTATGTGTGGTGGCTGGGGATCGACGGAGAGATAGAGGCCTGGGTTAAACACTGCCAGGCCTGCCAAGAATCCCGCCCAGATCCCCCAAGGGCCCCAGTCCAGTCCTGGGAGTCTGCCCGAGCACCATGGTCACGCCTGCATGTGGACTTCGCTGGCCCCTTTCAGGGGAAAACATTCTTCATAGTGGTGGACTCCTACACCAAATGGCTGGAAGTCGCACTGGTACCGTCCACTTCCACGTCCACAGCCATCTGGGTACTACGCAGGCTTTTTGCAACCCACGGGCTCCCTGACACTCTCGTCTCAGACAACGGGACTGCATTTACATCAGGAGAATTCCAAACCTTCACAGTGCAGAACGCCATCTGCCACATCCGTTCGGCGCCATTCCACTCTGCCACCAATGGCCAAGCAGAACGCATGGTGTGGACCACCAAGGACACCCTCCGCCGCATGACGCAAGGGGATTGGGAGTACCACCTTGCCACATTCCTTCTAGCACAGCACCCCCAGCCCAACGACTGGCCGGAGCCCCGCTGAACTACTAATGGGTCGGCGCCTTGCAATCAGATTGGACCGCCTTCACCCCAATAGAGCTCAGGATGAGGTAGTGGTGGGGGAAGGCAGGAACCCCCGGACCTTCATGGGCCAGGACCCAGTGTATGCAAAGAATTTTGGGGCAGGCCCAGCATGGGTACCCGCCACAGTCACCAGGGTCACTGGCCCCGTGTCGTATGAGGTGCTAACGGATGGAGGGCAATGCTGGCGCCGCCACTGCAACCAGATATGGCGATGATTCCCGGGAGAAAACCAGGAGGAGGACAGGTCAGAGGAGTCCCAAGGGAACAGTGGGGCAATGAGGCCCATAGAACAAGAGGGGCCAGCAGGAGAGGCAGAATCAGTAAATACAGAAAGGACACGCAAGGCCGAAAGGACACCGGAACCAGAACCATGATTGAGCTGGTTGCACCAGACCAAACGGCCCCATCACAGGCAGCATCCTTGGAACAAGAGCCAGAACCTGAACCCCAGACCAGGGAACACCCCAGGCCGCAACGCACACGTAGGCCGCCGGCGTACCTCGAGGACTATGAATGCGACCTCCCGGGCAAAACTGGAACTTAGAGGGGAGGGGTGTCATGTACTGAGTTGAATAGGATCCAAACTGCAGCAGTCTGATTGGTCCTAGAACAATAGGATTCAGAATGCAGCAGTCTGATTGGTCCTAGAACAATGCAGCAGTATGATTGGTCAGCAGGAGCCACCCAATCCAGCTCTAGATAGAAGTGAATCCACAACCTGATTGGCCTACAGGAGAAGACCCGAATTAGCCAATCATGTGCAGCCCATTGTGTAAATAATGTATATAAAGCAGATACTTTGAGGGGACTTCCATTCCTCCTCACCACTATGAGCTGAATAAAGAGCATGAAATCACTTTGCGACTCTGAGTATATTTCAGGAAGATTAGAGACTGGGCAATAGTTGGCCATATTGGCCGCATCTAAAGAAGGCTCCCTCAGAGAGAGAAGCATTCACTACCCCGCAGAGCCCATCGCCCAGCCCTTCCCGGCTAGCTTTTATAAGCCAGGATGGGCAAGGAGATAGGTAGTTGGTTTCAGTCGTCCAAGCAGCCTGTCCACATCCTCAGAGGTAACAGATTGGAACTGACCCCACGCAACTTGACTAGACAGGACTCTAGCACTTTCCCGCCCCAGTCCTGTTCCCACAGTAGAGTCTACCTCTTCCTGAATCTGAGCAAAAAACTTTGCAAAACCATTGCAGGAGATCATGTGGCCTGTACTGGGCCCCGATGGAGCAGGTGGTTCCGCTAAATTATGAACCACCTGAAAGAGTCTCCTGCTGCTGTTTTCTGCAGATGCAATAGAGGCTGTGAAGAAGGTCTTCTTCGCCGTCACTATCACCACTTGTAGGCTTGACATTGAGCGCTAACCCGTGTCCGGTCAGATTCAGAATGAGTTATCCGTCACTGGCGCTCTAGCCATCTCAGCGATTGTTTCATTGCCCTCAGATCCGTGGAAAACCAAGGGGCTGTCTGGGCTCCATGCAATCGGAGAGGGCGCTTCAGAGCCAAACAATGGAATGTAATGGAGCCCGGTACACTTCCCTGTCCCGATCTGAGCTTCAAGCTCTCTTCCTGGCTCTCAGCAGAGTATTGCAGCAGCAGAAAGGTGCCTTGTGTCGGTGATAAATCAAAGACTGTACGCAGGCTTTTTGCTAATCTAAAGAAGTCTTTAATGAGTAGAAAAACATCATAAATCAACCCAGAGATCGAGCGGACATCTTCTCCAGCTGAACAGCCAAAACGAAAGAAACTCAGGGCAAATGGCACCCACTGAGCCTTCATGTGAATCGGTACAACAGCCAGGTTGAGACTCAGTGCAACTGGTGGGTCCTTGTTGCACCCCAACACCCCATGAAACACAGCTGCGAACTCGTCACAGATGGCCTCGTAGCTGAACTGGCTGATGTGTTGCACCCTGGTGACATGGATGCCCAGTGCATCGAACCAGTTGAGGCCAAGGAGGCTGGTGAGGTAGCCATCAACAACCACCAGCTGCAGGGGTCTGCTAAAATGATTGAATTTGACTGCGAATGGGCTGATGCCCCAAACAGGCACACACCTCAAACAGTTGCAGTTTTTTCCCCTTCTGGCAGATGCGACGGTACATCTCTGCAGAAATAATTGAAAGCACTGACCCGAAGTTAACCTCCATTTTGCATGGGACCCCCTGGAGACTTGAGAAGTCACAGGTTGGCTGCTGCACACTCTGAATAGACATGGCAGCTGGCCTCATTGTGCAGGCACAGTTTGTGATGGTGCGGCATTCTTCCACACGTGAAATCCCACGACGACCCTCCCCAGTCCCTAACATTGGTTGCCGGGTGTGTGCTGGAGGTATGTGCTGCTCCTTCATTTGGCAGGTGTGTGCAATATGGCCGACACTGGGCGTCGTGGAAACAGCATGATTGGCGTTCATGCAGGCCCCCACAACTGGTGCAAGGCACCCCTGTTGGCCAAAACGCTTGGATGAGTCAAGGAGCAGTCTCAGGACCTCCTCGTCTTCCTCACTGTCCACAATCTCCTCAGAATGCACAGCCTCAGCCTTCCGTGCCATGGGTGGGCTGTGCGCTTGGCGAGTCTCTCTCGTTTTGTCAGCTGTCTCTGCTGTCAGGGCCTCATGTAAGGCAACCTGGAAGGCGGCGCTGTAGCTTCAGACACAATACGGTCACAGAACATTGTCTCCAGGTCACTGAAGTTGCAGTGGCAAAGCTGCAACAAAGGCCACAATGGGTTCACCTGAGGCCTGGTCTCATTTGTAGAAGGCATACCGGCAGGCAATCTCTGAAGCGAAGTGCATCCTCAGCCTCAGCATTATTGCATCAAACGTCTTGTTTAGCTTGGCTGGGGCCACCAGAGCCTGGGCAATCTCAAATGTAGCAGGCCCACACACTGAACAGCATAGCCCGCTTCAGTTTGGAGACAGTCACCTTATTGGCTATGAGGAAGAACTCAAGCCAGGTGGCATAGGAGTCCCATTTCCCTGTAACCGTGGTGTCAAATTCCTCAATGCGGCCATGGGTGGCAATGATATTCGCTCTGTGTGATCTGCCTTGTGGCTGCAGTCAGTGATTTCAGTTCAGCTGAGGCGAAAGTTCCCCAGCAGTGATTTCAGCTTGTGGAAGCTAGCCAGGACTGTATACCTAGCCTAGCAGCCCACCTCCATCGCCAGTGAAATGTAGGTGGGTTGCCACGAGGCAAGACACAGTGATAACAGCAAGAACCTTTATTGAACTACATAACTGGGAAACAGAAGCAAAGCAAGTGCTTATATACATTTCTGGAAACCTTGGCCACTACCACTCCCAACGTGATTGGCTGTCTAAACTTCCAAGCTGCGAATCGCGACTCAGAATTCAAGGGGCAATGGCAGCGGCCCAAATCCTGAAATATCTGTGATTGGACATCATGTATCGAATCAGAACACAGGAGCTCAGACTCAAGCTAAGGCAAACAAAGACCACTGAATACATAACAATCTAGGGACACAAGGTTCAAGAATACCGTACTAGAGGTCATTAGACTCCCGGCTCCACCCCTCGACCTGTCCTAGGTTACACCACTGATTCTACCCAGATGTCAGAATTTTGAAAGCCAAAGGTCAGCAGGTGTGATGGGAAAATACTAGATCAATCTTTTTTAAAAAAAATGTTATAGGTATCTGCACACCAGCATTGGTATCAGGATTCTTATTCTATCTTTATATTATTTTATATGTTGCTATCCCTGTAACTTGTCTCATTCTGGCTGAGTAAAGAGATGCATAAATTGAATAAAAGGAGCTCCTCCTAAGCTGCTCCTTGAAAAACTGCCTTTCCCACGTAGCCCTGGAGAGGTGATGACTGCTAAACATATTCACAAAGCAATATGCCACACATCTGATACTATTAGGAAAATAATGTTGCTTTTACTCACTCCTTTCCTGTTGCACTTTTTCACTGGATCACAAGTTGTTTTTAATACAGACCTATCCACACACTTCTGGGTCATGCAAACCTAAAAAATAAAATTGGGACCACTTCAGGCAAAGACGCAGCCAGATGGAATAATAGCCATGGGGGACAGGGACTCAGATGAGCAGCGCAAGGGGAGAAGTGGGAGGGAAAAGGCTTAAATTAAAATGGGGGGATGCAAACGAGCCGTGCAAGGGCAGAAGCGGGAGGGGAAAGGCTTAATTACTATGCAGGGGACTCAGATTTGCTGCGCAACAGGAAAAACGGAAGCTCGGGAGCACGTTCGGCTTCCGGGGCAAAGTTTACAAACTGGAACGTCTACTTCCGGCTTTGCAGCATTCGGGTTCTGAGTTGTTCGTGAACCGGGCAGTTCATAAACGGAGGTATATCATTACAATAACAGGTCATATCTGCACTATACAGTATGCTACCACTTTAAACAATTATGGCTTCCCCCAAAGAATTCTGGGAGCTGTAGTTTTGTTAAGGGTGCTGAGAGTTAAGAGATCCCTACTCCTCCCACTCCAGAGCTATAATTCCCAGAACAATGTAACAGTCAATCCCTCTTTCCAGAAAACGCTGGGAATTGTAACCTCATGAGGGGTACAGGGGTATATCATATAGTGACAGGTTGGGAAGTCTGTACAATGCATGATAAAAAAGTATGTTGTGTAAATAGAAAACTTGAAAATGTGTGTGTGTGTGTAGCTTTGATGACTTTAAAAGGGACTGAACAAATTCATGGACAGATCTAGCCAGCGGCAACATGGAGAGACAGCACGACACTGAATATACCAGACCCTTGCAAATGCACATCCCATTGCCTTGCTGCGCCACATCGCAAAGCAGTTGTTTGCTCCAGTTCACTTTTGCAGGATAGAGACCCCAACATTCCTGGCAATTTGTCCACACCAACAGAACTGCACTATCCCGACCAGAAATTAAACCTGTTGGGACTGCTTCAGAATCCATGCTTCAGACCCTTACCTTATTATCCCCACAGATGGAGCCATCGCGAACCAAGAATGGGTCCTTCACTCCCGGCCCTTTCATGTAGTCCAAAGTGACACACAAGCGATTCTGCACCTTTGCATAAATTATCGCTGCATTTTCAATAGCATAAGGCTTTTTACCTGGATATTCACACACCAGCTTGCCACACTTGAGGTCCCTGCAAAAGAAGCATGGGTGTGTGGGAGGACTCACAGGTGATATCAGATGCCTAGAATAATGAATCTCCCATAACACAGCTATTGGAGAACCTACAGGTAAAGTGTTGGTTCATTGCCAGAATTCCTGAAAAAGGGAATTGCATGAGCATAGCTCAAACCAAGCCTTATTAGGAATGGTTGAAGGAGCTGTGTATGTTTAGCCTGGAACAGAGGAGACTGAGAGGAGATATGATAGCCATCTTCAAACATCTCAAGGGCTGTCACATGGAAGAGGGAACAAGCTTGTTTTCTCCTGCTCTGGAGGATAAGATTCAAGTTACAAGAGAGGAGATTCCAACAAAACACCAGGGAAAACCTTCTTACAGTGAGAACTCACAGTGGAACTTTGGGAGTTCCTTTGGGAGGTTGTGAACTTGGAGGTTTTTAAGCAGAGGTTGGATGGCCATCTGTACAGATGCTTTAGCTGAGATTCTTGCATTGCAGGGGGCTGGACTAGATTAACCTTGGGACCCTTCCAACTCCACAATTCCATGACCCTACGATTCTATTAGAATTGACCTGGAAATATGCTGCACACAGGCCAGCAAAGCCATATGGTGATGCTTTGGACTACAATTCCCATCAGCCCAAGCATCACAGGATTGGCTGGAAATGATAGGAGGTGCAATCCAAAACACATGGAGGACACCAGATTCGGAAAGGTTGTGTAACCATTTGGTATGCTCGTTGTTCTAGTCCAGGTGTGGGGAACATTTGGCTCTCCAGATGTTGCTGAACTACAGCACCAATCAGCTCCAGCCTACATGGTTAATGGCCAATGCTGCTGCATTGTACTGCAGCAGCACCTGGAAGGCCAAAGTTTTTTCACACCTGTTCTAATTTGCTCCTCATAAAACTGCTGAGGAGAAGGCTATTTTGGTCCTGGACTGGAACACACCAGATTGCCAGTTATGTCGAACAGAACTCAGGCACTATATAACAGTTATAACAGTAGTTTAACCAAATTTGTGACTTTTGCATGAAAGAGGGAGCCATATTTCTAGTAGTTTTACCACATCTCTTGTTTGCCTGGACTATGACCTCTGTATCATGCTGTCAAGTGATGCTGATTCAAATGAGTTTTAGCACACATCAGGTGCAGGTGTGTCACAGAATAAGTTGTACCCTGTATATCCACCCTGTAAAACTTCCTGCTGCACAAACACCGCTGCTTTGGGCAGTATTCCATAAATGCTCTTAGTGATAGGAATGTGACCTTCTCATCACACAATTTCCATTTTTGTTCAAAACGTACTGCCACTGACAGTTCTCATATCCTTTGGCAGAGGAACCACAATGTCCCATCCTGTCCTTTTGACTGTTGATTTCCTCATAACACTGAGATGATCCACTTTTTGAATCTGCAATATAGATCAGAATTATTATTTCTTGATATGAAGCATTTTCATCCTATTCTTTAGCAGCAGTGGCAGCAGCAACAACAAAAGGTTTTCAGAATGGCACAGAAATATCATTGATAAGATGGTTCCTGCTCTCAGGCTTACAATCTAAAAGACAAAAGGGACTGAGAGGGAAGTGGAGGGGAAGAAAGCTCAGGTACTAGTTCTTAGAACTTACGACATTCTTCTAACGATTACCGTATTTTTCCGTGTATAAGACTAGGTTTTTCCCCTTTAAAAAATGTAAAAAATTAGGGGGCATCTTATACTCTGGGCCATCTCCCCCCATTTTCTTAAATCTGAGTCCCCAAAAATATCCATGGGGGGGTCTTATACATGGGGCTGTCTTATAGATGGAAAAATACGGTAGCTAGAATGGAATGATTCAGTGGGGAGGAACCAAACCTGTTGGGTCTTTCAGATAAGCAGACAGAGAGGCCCCACAATCCCATTGCTCTCTTTCCTGAGGCTGCAGATTGGGGACATAATGCTCTGTAATGGCCTGTCAGACACCTCAGAACACTCTTTGCTACCCCTGCCAGTCCCTGAAAAGGGATGCATGAGTAATGTACACAGCAGCTTCAAGGAGACTGCTGCATCTCTTGAAATCTGCCAGATTAAAAATCAAAATCTTCTAGTCTGAATACTGGGTGAGGTGTGGGGAATGAAGGACAGAGAAGGAAAGAGAGAAGGGCTGTTCAGAAGGGAGAGATGAGAGAAAGAACTGCTTTCAGTTACCTTTTCCAAATACTTTGCGGCACCACAAATCTGCACTTTGGCATGTTCCTTCCATGCAAATCCCTGTCTCCCCCTCACAATTCTGTCCATCCTGGACATAAAAATTCTCTGTGCACTCAGCAGAGGTACCATTGCAGTACTCCTTCAGATCACAGTATTCATCTTTAGTGCCTCTGCATAATGTGCCTTTTGCTTTCAACTGGCAGGAAGAAAAGAGAAAGGAAAGCTCTGAGTTGCATTTCAGGCCTCTGAGACATTGATCTTTGCAGGCATTTTGGCACATACTTAGACCTCAAGTATGTGGATGCTACCTTCTCCTTAATAATGTGTGGCCAAGACTGGGGGGGGGGGGATCCTGCCATCACATCAGCATTGTTTCCAGCACTCTATGAAGTGGTGCAGGGGTGGGAAACAGGGTTGTTTTTGTTGTTTCTGCTAATAATTGTAATAGTAATAGTATTTATGCAATGGACATGTAATAGACAATAGTAATTGTCAGCTGCTCAGTGAAAGCACACAAAACGTTTCCTTGCAACTTAGAACAGTTCTCAAGAGCATAAGCACAGGTAAAGGAACACATTAAAACAAAAGCATGCAATTTTGTAAAATCCACAAAATAATCCCTAGAAATAGCAGCAAGCAGTTCGAAAGCATGCAGTGCAAGTAGATAAATAGGTACCGCTCCGGCGGGAAAGTAAATGGTGTTTCCGTGTGCTGCTCTGGTTTTGGTGTTCCATTGCACCAGAAGCAGCTTAGTCATGCTGGCCACATGACCCGGAAAAACTGTCTGTGGACAAACACCGGCTCCCTCAGCCAGTAAAGTGAGATGAGCGCCGCATCCCCAGAGTCGTTCGTGACTGAACTTAAGTCTCAGGGGTCCTTTACCTTTATATTTGGCTAATGAAATAGTGTCACATCCCAGCTTCACATTCATGTGACCAAGGAGAAGGGAGTCCAGCCTGCTCCCTAATGATGGACTGTTTAAGCCTACTGTTCTTTCAAATATGTTTTGTTCACACCCTTAAAATACATAACACAGATTTGTATAAATAACAATACCCACTGAATAGACTGAAATTACATAAAACAAGAAATCTGATCCCTTCCATACATCAGTAGTATGACCATCTCGCTGTATTACAACTCCATCAAAGAAACAATCCACCTGGGTGATTCCACGTTCTAGCATTATGAAAGAGAAACTCTCTATCCACTGTCTCCATATATTCTGCATCTTAATCATGGATCCTATTCCTCAGCAAAGGCCCTCTGGAGGCTGCTTGTGGGCTTTATATATCTCATTGGGAGCTTTATATATCTCATATGGAGCTTGCCTCCATATTCAAAATTTGCTTTGCATCCCTCACCATCCTACAATCCTGCTTTGGGGAATAGCTTGAACACAAAAGGTCTCAGGTTCAATCCTCAGTATCTCCAGGTAGGGCTGAGACTGTCCCCTGTCTGAAACCCTGGAGAGTGCCTGCCGGTCAATGAAGACAAGATTGAGCTAAATGGGCCAATAATTACATAAACTTTGCTGTCTTTACAACCCCATTCATTCCAATGCAAAAGAAACAAAACACAAACAGTGGGGAGGAGGTGTAAACAGTTTTGTGAATCGAAAGCAACAGTAACAGTGAACATTGGACTGATTTCCATTCTGGACACGGGACAAACAAGTGAACATGGATGATTCTGTCAGAATTCTCTGGCATCTCTAAGAGGGCATGGGGCTTGAGGCTAGCTTACCCTGCAATACCTCGACCAGCAACAATCACCATGGGCACAGGCTTTCCCTCTTCTCAACAGACAATTTGGCTCACAGCATGGATTGCTTTCACATTCCTGGAAGGGGGAAAATGGGATAGCAGGAGTCAGGAACCTATAGACACATTGCAGTCCACTTTGAGAGAAATGTTGGAAGGGCCAGGTGATCAACTCCAGTACTTGGAAGGGCCAGGTGATCAACTCCATTACTCTACCTCACCCCACTATGCAAACTCAACTCACACAACGGAAGCATCCCAGCTGGTGGTGACCTGTGACAGGGCCTTATTGATGGTGGCTCCCCATTTGTGTAACGTCCTCCCTAATGGGGTGTCAATCTCCTTCATCATCAGCTTTTAGGAAAAAATTTAAAATACTCCTGTTTCAATTTGGGCATTTGATGGCTGAAAGACCTGTCCCTGGCAACCCCAAAATTATCAGCAATTATCAGCAGGCATTTTAAGTAAGCTTTCTGTTTTATCCACTGTATGATTTCTGGCAATCTGATTAAGTGGTACAAAAACTGCCGAAATAAATATAAATAACACTGACAGTCCCCAGGCCTTCCTTCTGGCTTGCATAACATCTGAAAAGGGAGGAAGAAGAGAAAGACACACAGCACACAATACTTCCTGGACACGGGGGACTGTGCAAACCACACACACAGCCTTCCCTGGGGTGAGATTTCAAGATCCATCCAGGAAGGGAACATTCCTTTTGCCAATGGGTTCCACAAACACTAGTAGGCAGCAGCAGCTTCCAGAGGCTTCCAATCCCAGGAAAGGGACAGAGGAGGTAGCTTAAGCCCCACCAGAGTGTTTGGAGTTCCAAGGCAAAGTTCAGATAGACTTTATTATTATTATTATTCAGAAATCGCCTTTTACATACATGTCTTGAGGTGGTAACAGACATATAAAAACAGCTAAAATAGTTTTTTGAACAGTACAAAAAACAGTCATACATAGGTTTTAAAGTAATACAAACTGAACACCTAAGGCAGAGACCTTTTCAGGCAGCTGGAAAAGTGTGGAAGTTAGGAAGGCCAAGTTGTTTTGTGCAAATTGCCTCTCTCACCAGCATTCCCCTTGTGACCTAAAAGTGTACATGGTCTTTTGCTGCCCTTTCTTAGCATCTGAGCTATGTTCTCCCTGGGTTGGGTTTATCTATTGACTGTGTTGCATTGCAATTGGGTGCTGAACTGCACAGCATCCTATGTCGTGGCTGTCAATGTGTCAGTGTGGGACCAGTTATTTTTTTCCTTCTCCCACTGAAGGGGAACTGTGTCTGCATGGGTGTAGTTGGGGGGGGGCTACGCCCATGTGGGTCTGGATGGGAAACAGCCTAGGAACTGTCTTGGTTTTCATGATGAAAGAAAGGCAGGGTATAAATAAACTGAGTGACAAGTTAACTGTATATAAAAACATTTATTTTTCATGTTTCATTTATTTATTACATTTGTTTTCTCAACCTTCCACCAAAGGATCCCAGCATGGCAAACATGTCAATGCTAAAACAATACTATTAGAACTTAAAAAAAAAAATTTAAAACTCTTAAAAGCAATAAGCAATTCTCAAAACTAATGACTTCTAGGCTGCTAAGGACAGATATTTCAGCGATCAAATGTCTGGGTGAACAGGAGGAATGTTTTAAAATTTCTCCTAAAAGTTAATAACGAGGGAGATTGAGGCCCTCACTAAGAGTGCATTCCGCAAACAGGGGAACACCACTGAGAAGGCACAGATGTGGCTTATTTAAGTCACCATTAGCTCGCTCTCCTTTATTTGCTCTTCTTTCTGGCTTCTTTCTAACAAACCTTTGCTGTGCCACAGTCACACTGCTCCCCGTCTTCCACCACTTTGTTTCCACAGTAGGGGGCTCTGTACATGAGATCCATGCGTGGCTTGTTCAAGAGGCACTGCGATGCTCCGGACTCCAGAAAATTCCGGAAATCTTTTATACTGCAGCTGCTGAAGGACTTGATGCCGCTGGCCTGCCTGTGGGCAATAGGCAGTAGAGAAAAGCTTCCATAGCACAGAAAACCATGCCAAAGGTGGTATGATGTTGTGGGGAAGACAGACTAAAGACACCCAGATTTATGCGTTTTCTACCTCCAAGCTGATTTGCCCAATAAAGAACCCCTTGAGCTGGTCCAATACATTTTGGCACCTGAGGTGAACTACAAACTGGTGCTCCGCTCCCCGCCAGGGAAGAAAGTAAGAGTGAAGATTTGCATCAGGAATAAGTGTGAATAAATATCTACATCACAACCAGTTGCTCCTGGGGATCCTGCCACCTGAGGCAGTTGCCTCACTTTGCCTCAAGGGTGCCTTATCTATTAAAAAGTTTGTGGAGCGAAATGAACATTAGAATACCCAGCAGAAAGTGACTTTTAAAACAATGGATATAAGGTTGAAACCATGGGCGAAGCTATAGTCTCTATGTGTCAGTGTAAAACAGTTTCCTTTTTCCTGTAGAACTGTGTGTAAGGAGAATCAGCAAAAAGTGGGTTAGACTCAACTGGGAGTTGAAGTACTATTTTTCTTTTTGCTTTGTTTCTGGTAATACATTGCCCTGTTTGGTGGAGGTAACTCCACTTCCCCCATTTCCCAGCGATTGGGGTGAAAATTGGATTAGGCGTAGAAGAACTGCAGATAATATTTTGTATATTTCCTGTTTGATAGATTGGATTACTTTTGCTGTTTTTACATTTTCCTTATATTTACCAGTATTGTTCAACTGAATCTACCCCCCTTGTAGATTACAATTAACATCCAGAACTTTGGTCAGGAAAACAAAATTGTTTTGAGAACAGGCTTCCTTATCTACTGCAGGCAGACTGAGAAGTTAAAAAGAGCAGTCTGAGACAAAGGCTGACAGAGATGAGGGGGAAGGGGAAGGAGAGAAAGAATAGGGAAGCCACCTAGTAGTTAGAAGGAGCTATTACACAGACCTGACTATATTTTTGGAATACCTCCTCTATACCTAGCTATATCATCCATTAAACATAGGGAGGGGAGATAGGAGGTGAAGTATTGAAGTTGGAAGAAATGACACAGGACAATAATAATAAAGGAAATAAGAATAAAAAATTAAATATGGCAGCAAATAAACCACCGTCTGGAGCAGGAAGCTCAACAACTACACCAACTCTGGATCCATTTCGCCCTGGTTATGAGACCAAAACGGCTTGGGTTGCCCTAAGAGATGATCTCCACAGGCAGCTGGATTGAGGTGGGTCAGAACTGCTGATTCTTTTAGACCTGTCAGCAGCCTTCAACATTGTCGATCACGAACTTTTGGACCACCACCTTGCCGATGTGGGGATTCAGGGCACAGTCCGACAATGACTGTGCTCCTTTATCTCAGGTTGGGGACAGAGGGTGGCTCTAGGGAGGGAGTTGTTGCCGCGGCACTCCTTGGTGTGTGGAGTCCCGCAGGGCGCAATCCTTTCCCCAATGCTTTTCAATATCTTTATGTGCCCCCTTTGCCCAGATTGTCCAGAGCTTTGGGCTGGGTTGTCATCAATATGCTGATGACACCCAGCTTTATCTGTTGATGGACGGCCGCCCTGATTCGGCCCCGGACACACTGACCAGATGCTTGGAAGCTGTGGCTGGATGGCTGCGTGGGAACCGGTTGAAATTAAATCCTTCAAAGACAGAGCTCCTCTGGCTGGGTCGGGACGACATGGGGTTGAGGGGCCAACTCCCATCTCTTGCAGGGGCTCAATCAGTGCCAGCGCCTTTTGTCAAGAGCTTGGGTGTAACCTTCGACACCTCCCTTTCCATGGAGGCGCAGGTTGCAGCCACAGCAAAGGTGGCATTTTTCCATCGCCGCCGTATTAAGCAGTTGTTCCTTTACCTTTCTTGCCCTGATCTGGCCACAGTGATCCATGAGACGGTAACCTCCAGGCTTGATTATTGTAACTCGCTCTATGCAGGGCTGCCCTTGAAGCTGACCCAAAAACTCCAGCGGGTGCAGAATGCCGTGGCAAGGCTCCTTACAGGGTCCTTGCCATGGGATCACATTCATCCAGTGCTTTACCAACTGCACTGGCTCCTGGTGGAGTACAGGGTCAGGTTTAAGGTGCTGGTTTTGACCTTTAAAGGCCTATGCGGCCTAGGACCTACGTACCTACAGGACCGCCTCTCCTGGTATGCCCTGCGGAGGACTTTAAGGTCCACAAATGACAACATTTTGGAGGTCCCAAGTCGCAAGGTGGTTAGATTGGTCTCAACTAGGGCCAGGGCCTTTTCAGTACTGGCCCCGACTCGGTGGAATGCTCTGTCACAAAAGACTAGGGCCCTACAGGACTTGACATCTTTCTGCAGGGCCTGCAAGACAGAGCTGTTCCGCCTGGCCTTTGGTCTGGACTCAGTCTGACACTTATGTTTCCCTCCCCCTTATGGTTTTGATCTATGGGTTATTATTAAAATGAGGCTGCATTTTAAATTGTATTTTTAACCTCTATTTTAAATTGTATTTTCCCTATTATGTTTTTATTGTAATTTTACTGGTGTTAGCTGCCCTGAGCCTGGCTCTGGCCAGAGAGGGTGGGGTATAAATACATTATTATTATTATTATTATTATTAACTCAAGGAAGAAGAGGATCTGCTCAGGATACAGATCGTAAGACTGAAATTGCAGATTTAATTTTAGATCTGAAGAAGGACATTAGGGAACAAACTAAGGCTCTTGAGACTAAAATGGATGGAAAGATGGAGGACATATCTGTACAGATAAAAGAACTGTCAACAAAAACAACAGTTTTGGAAAAATCAGTACAGGACTTAAGCAAAAAAACCACAAGAGTCTTGAGGATACGTCTTAAAATATAAAGGGAAAAAGTACAGATGCAGAGACCCGGCAGAAGCAGATAAGTTTTGGAGAAGATACCAAAAAGAATGAGGAGGGAAGAGACCTCAACCAGGGGAAGAATTGAAGGAGTGGTTGGAGGCTGTATTGGAGGAAATAAAGATTAAAATAATGTACAAGAAGATTTAATTTGTATTTAATTTTTTGATAAATTAAAAAATTAAAGGAAGATGGAGCTGAAAATTTTAATGTGGAATGTAAATGGACTAAATGATAAAAAGAAAAAAAACAGAATATATGTTAAATAAAAAAAATTGGATATAATATGTTTGCAAGAGATGTGGCGAGAAAGAGTGATAGTTGTTCAGGGAAGAGTGATAGTTGTTCAGGTGATGTCCCAAGGAGGAAAAATGGTGATTGTGGGAATCTATGCACCAAATGAGAGAAAATTAGAATTTTATAGAAGAGAAAATGAGTTTATGGATCAAAAAATGATTTTGCTGGGAAATTTGAATGGGGTGGTCTCACCGGATATGGACAGAATAAAAAAGAAAATTAATTCTAAGGAAGGGAGACTACCTTTTACTTTCTTCAAACCAACCAAGGTTGAGAATTTTAATTGACAAATGTTTGGAGATTCAAACATCCATTAGGGAGAGAGTATACACATTTCTTAAAACCCAATAATCTGCAGGCCATATCGACTCGATTCGGACAGTAAATGACCTTCTGTTAAGAACAAATAAATAATAATAATAAAAAAATTTATTTATATCCCGCCCTCCCCAGCTGAAGCAGGGCTCGGGGCGGCTAACAACAATAAAATAGTACAACATTCTAAAATCATTTCATTATAAAATTAATTCAAATCAAATTGATGGCAACCATTGGGCTAGAGTTCTGTGAAGATTGCCAAAGGAGGGAGTCAGGCTGTGCCCTAACCAAAGGCCTGATGGAACAGCTCCGTCTTGCAGGCCCCGCGGAAAGATGTCAAGTCCCGCAGGGCCCTAGTCTCTTGTGACAGAGCGTTTCACCAGATCGGAGCCACAGCTGAAAAAGCCCTGGCTCTAGTTGAGGCCAGCCTAATCTCTCTGTGGCCTGGGACCTTCAAGATGCTTTTGTTTGAAGACCGTAAGTTCCTCTGTGGGACATACCAGGAGAGGCGGTCCCGTAGGTACCCGGGTCCTAGGCCGTATAGGGCTTTAAAGGTTAAAACCAGCACCTTAAACCTGATCCTGTACTCCACCGGGAGCCAGTGCAGCTGGTATAGCACCAGGTGAATGTGATCTCGCAGCGAGGACCCCATAAGGAGTCTTGCTGCAGCATTCTGCACCCGCTGGAGTTTCTGGGTCAGTCTCAAGGGCAGCCCCATGTAGAGCAAGTTACAATAATCCAGTCTGGAGGTGACCGTCGCGTGGATCACAGTGGCTAGGTTAGGGCAAGAGAGGTAAAGAGCCAACTGCTTAGCTTGGCGGAGATGAAAAAATGCCGCCTTTGTTATAGCTGCAATCTGCGCCTCCATGGAAAGGGAGGTGTCGAAGATTACACCCAAACTCTTAACGGACGGTGCTGGCACTAATTGCACCCCCGCAAGAGACGGGAGTTGCCCCCCACAATCCCATATCATCCCGTCCCAGCCAAAGGACCTCTGTCTTCGAAGGATTTAACTTCAACCGGCTCCCACGTAACCATCCAGCCACAGCTTCCAAACATCTGATCAATGTGTCTGGGGCCGAGTCAGGATGGCCATCCATCAACAGATAGAGTTGGGTGTCATCAGCATACTGATGGCAACCCAGCCCAAGCTGGGCGAGGGGGCGCATAAAGTTGTTGAAAAGCATTGGGGAGAGTATCGCACCCTGAGGCACTCCACACACCAAGGAGTGGCGCGATGACAATTACCCCCCAAGCGCCATCCTCTGTCCCCAACTAGAGAGAAACAAGTGCAGCCATTGAAGGACTGTGCCCTGGATCCCCACGTCGGCAAGGCGGTGGTCCAGGAGTTTGTGATCAACCGTGTCGAAGGCTGCTGACAGGTCTAGAAGAATCAGCAGCCCCGACCCGCCTCGATCCAGCTGCCTGCGGAGATCATCTGTTAGGGCAACCAGCGCCGTCTCGGTCCCATGACCAGTGCGGAAGCCGGACTGGAATGGATCCAGAGCCGATGTTTCATCCACCAAGCTGTTCAGCAACCGCTCTTTCAATCACCTTACTCAGGAATGGAAGATTTGAAACCGGGCGGTAATTTCATAGATCTAAGGGATCTAATGATGTTTTCTTTAAGAGCGGGCGCACCACTGCCTCCTTCAGTTCCCCTGGGAATGTCCTGGTGCCAAGGGACAAATTGATTATATCCCCTAGGGGGGCCCGCACCTCGTCTGGGCATGCTCTAATCAGCCAAGACGGGCACGGGTCAAGAGGACAGGTGGTGGGCTTTCCAGCTCGGAGGAGTCTGTCCACATTGGCCGGGGATATCCGGTCAAAGTGGTCCATTACTGGACCCGAGGACAGTCGAGGGGCCTCCAGTTCCAGGCTGTTATCTCTGCTAGCACCCACCAATCACCCTGACAGATAAGGTTTTGTGGATGTTTATAATTTTTTTTTTGAAATGATGAACTTTGGGTAATCTTTTCTTAGAGGTATAGAAGCTATTTATTCAGACCAACAGGCAAAGTTAATAGTAAATAATGTATGTAACAGAAATATGTAATATAATGAAAGGAACAAGGCAGAGTTGTTCCCTGTCCCCATTATTGTTTTATTGGAGACATTGGTGAGGAACATAAAAGCAGACAAAAATATTAAAGGTATTACAGTGAGGCGCAGATCATACAAACTTAAGGCGTTTGCGGATGACCTGGTAATAATGGTAGAAAACCCCTTGGGAAGTATACCAAGGGTAAGATTAACCAATTTGGATAAGATTAACCAATTTGGCCAAGTCACAGGTTTCAAATTTAATAAAAATAAAACTAAATTGCTGGTAAAAAATATGACGGAACAGAAGAAAACGAATTGAGAAAGCTAACAGAGTTGGGGATGGAAATTAAGGTGAAATATTTAGGGGTGTGGTTGACAACAAAGAATATAAACATTTTTAAAGATAACTATCTAAAAGTTTGGAATGACATCAAAAGAAATATGGAAATATGGGGAAGAAAGAAATTATCATCATGGGGAAGAATCTCAGTAATAAAAATGAATGTATTGCCAAGAATGTTATTTCTATTTCAATCTATACCGAAAGTCAATGGAACAGGACTCTTCAAACAATGGCAGTATATCCAAATTTATTTGGCAGGGGAAGAAACTTAGGATTAAGTATAAATTATAAATTATTAACAGATGCTAAAGAAAGAGGTGGATTCACCCTACTGGATTTAAAATTATATTGTGAGGTGTTCTGCCTTTGTTGGCTATGAGAATAGATGACATTGAGGAATCCAGATATCTTAGATCTGAAAGGTCATGATAATAGATTTGGGTGGCATGCATATCTTCGGTATGGAAAAGCAAAAGTTCATAGGAGATTTCTAAACCATATTATTAGAAAATCAATTTATGTTGTTTGGGAAAAATATAATAATTTATTAGAGAACAAAACCCCATGGTGGCTGTCACCATTAGAAGTGTTGTCAGTTTAAAAAAATATATGGAAAAATAATAGGCAACATTTAGAGAGTTGTTAACTGAGGAGGAAAATCAATTGAAAGTAAAAAAAAGTTTGAAGACATAAGACATCTGTTAACTGATTGACTCCAATACCATCAATTAAATGACATTTTTAGGTTGAATAAAGGAATGGATTTTGTTAAAGAATTTTTGAGATTGCAGAAAGAATTGTTGGAAAATAATGAAAAAGTTCTGTCAAAAATGTAAAATTTTTTGCTGGAATGGGAAACAAAAGATGAGGAAGTAAAATATGTAATGATATACTGGGCAAAAACAGCTTCTGGTCTGTTTTCCACTCAGAATGGGAGCGCCATATGAGTTGTCCTCATGAAGGCAACCGGTTCGGGGCTGCTCTGGGCTGTGGGGGAGAGTATTTTGGACTCAACACCCCCCCAAAAAAATCCCACACAAGAGTGGGACTTTGAGGGGATCCGCGGAGTGAGGTAACAACCTCCCTACAACCTGCAGCTGTCTCTGGCAGCGAGCGGGCGGGCGGCGGCGGGGGGGGGGCACGGCTTGAGTCCGCTCAAGGAAACATCGCACTTGGCAGCCAAAGTCTCAAGCCACCACCGAAGATAAACAGATCTTCCAAACAAGGTAACATTACAACAAGAAATTATAAAAGAAGATCTGGGATGCAATTAACAATTTGGATAAAAACAGAAACTAAAAAGGAAGTCAGCTTCTGTTCTCTGAAGGTCAGCCTCTGCAGCGGAAATTTGTGAATGAGAAGAACCTCCGGGAGGAATTTTAACCCTTTCAAACTGCAACTTAGAGATACTTTAAAGATCTCCCTTCTGCTGGAACGTGATTAATTTAACTGAACTTGAATTGTTGAACTTTTGAGAAGGGGAAGTGCACAGCTATATTAAGGATAGTTTGAGTTTTTGAAAGTAAAAAAATCACCTTGGAATTCCACAATTGGAGCCGAAGCCAAGCAGGAGAACACTCAGCCAAACTTGGGGGTACCCCAAGGGGGGCAGAGTGCCTGGAATAGCTGGAGTTTTAAAAGTGGAACTTTAATCAATTGGTGGAGACCAGGGTGCAGCATTTCTCTTTGATTATCTTTGTTGCTCATTCGGATTATAATGATATTTGGACTATAATGATATTTGGATTATTCTTGCTATTATTCTTTTTTGCTTCTAGTCAGCAAAAACCAAACTGGGATTACAATAAGCACCAAGCTTGACTGGATTACAAGTTTACAATTTTACAAGTTGAGAATATCTTTTCAATACCAGAACTTAAAGATCGACCTGTTGGACATCCCTGTAATAAACAATTTGCTTCATGGGAGAAGTTATGGAATGAGGATTTAAAATTTACAGCCTGCTGTACGTTAAAAGAGAATTATATGAAAATGATGTATTTGACTCCTACAAGACTAGCAAAAATGTATAAGAACATATGTTGGAAGCGTAAAGTTAAAGAGGGTACATTTCATCATATGTAGTGAACCTGTAAAATAGCTAAAGCCTTCTGGGAAATGATTTATAATGAACTGAAAAAAATGTTTAAAATAACTTTTGTTAAAAAACCAGAGGCCTTTTTACTAGGTATAATAGGAGAAGAATTACCGAAGGATAAGAAAGTACTGTTTATGTATGCGACAGCAGCGGCAAGAATACTATTTGCCCAGAGACAGAAAGAAGAAAGAGCCCCATCGAAAGAAGAATGGATAATTAAGATGATGGACTATGCAGAGATGGCAAGACTGACCAGGAAGCTCAGGCACCAAGAAGATAACAAATTTAATAGAGAATGGCATAACTTTATAGAATATGTTACAGATAGGTAGCCGTGTTGGTCTGCCATAGTCAAAACAAAACAAATTCCTTCCAGTAGCACCTTAAAGACCAACTAAGTCAGTTCTTGGTATGAGCTTTCGTGTGCATGCACACTTCCTCAGATATACTTCTTCTTTGGTATCTGAAGAAGTGTGCATGCACACGAAAGCTCATACCAAGAACTGACTCAGTTGGTCTTTAAGGTGCTACTGGAAGGAATTTGTTTTGTTTTGTTTATAGAATATATTAAAGAACACTGTAAAAATCTAAAAACGTTAGCAGGATTGACATAGCACTTGTAATTTAAAATAAAGTACAATAATTTGGATAAATGCAATTAGATGCAGTTAAAAAAGGAAGCTACATTTTGGAAGCCAAGGGAGGGGTGGAGAGAGGTTCAGGGAACCCCATAAAGGTACCGATATGGACTATGGTTTAATGTAAACGTGTGTGTGTGTGTGTGTGTGTGTGTGTGTGTAAAAAATTGTTTTTTTCTTTTTGAAACTTTGAAAAGAAGAAGAAGGAGAAGGAGAAGAAGAAATACCCCCCCACCCCACATCCTTATGTGTGGGAAACCGGCGGGACAGGGAGTAAGTTTGGCTAAGGCCCTTCGCCCTGAAACACTGCTTTAAGTTTATTTGTCTCAGTTAACCTGAGGTAGGGAATATTTTTCAGCCCAAGGACCACATACCCTTCTGGACAACCTTCCCAGGGGCCATAGGCCAGTGGAGGCCAGGACTCAGTGGAGCAACAAATGAGAATTATGCCTTGGTATGGCAGGGCAAGTTTCTATGCCTATGCCTCTTTTTCCTCTCTCTGGGCAAACAAGAGGCACCTCAGAAATCAAGGGCACATTCCAGACCTGTAAAAACACATAAGGTACAGAACAAGGCCACTGAGGGGTGTCGCTTGGGGGGAAAGGGTGTGTGGTTGCACAACGATGACCACCTCACCCCACTCTGACCAGTAAGCAGCAGCAATCCACCAGTCAGGAAACTAGTGAGCACTCCTGATGAGCTGCTCCTAATTGCTTGGCACCTTTTTGAGGGGAGAGGGGGGTCAGCAGGACCTGGGGCTCTCTAGCAGAATGCCTGCCATTAAAACAGGTGGCAGAAGTGTGGGGAGAGCTTGCCTGCTTCAGGACCCTTCTATGGTGCTGCCCTTCGGCCTCTCAACCTTTCCACCCCACCCTAGGGAAGAATGGCAGCTGGACTTCCGGGTTAGCGCCATCGACTAATGGCGGATTCCCTCCGAGCTCCAGAGGGAACGACTCCGTGGGATCGGGTCTTGCCGCTGCGGCAAAGCGGGGACCCTTAAAAATCACAGGTGCGAAGCCTGTGAACGTGGGGACTCGGCGGGCACCTTTTGCGCCCCCCCCAGCTGCGAAGGAGCCTTTCTAAAGGCTCCGGAACGGTACGGCGTGGTGCTGAGAGTCGACTGCTTCTCCCGTGGAGTGAAGCCGCACAGCCGTTGTCGGAGAGCGCTGACTTTTTTCTGTGAACAATTGGACTCTAAAGTAACAACCCGTGAGTAGCATGGAAATTGGAAGTTTAAAGAAAAATCTTTTTTCATGAATTAGGCACGATCGGGGAAGGTGTAAACAGGAAGTCCGCCTCCCCGCTAGGTAAACAATTTAAAGCAAAGGACTTGTTAACTAAGGTCGAGAGAATCTTTCTTTATTGCAAAAGACTTTAATTTCACGGTTTGGCATTATATGAAATTTTATTGGAAGCAGGGGAACCTGCGGACAAAGAATTAATTTTGGGAGCTGAAGCGCCACCCCCCCGGACCCGGGAGTGCTCCGCGAGAGAGCCTGTTGAGGTACTGAAGAGTCTGACAGCTGTCAAGTTAGCTGTCAAGACGGAAATAGAGAATTTTGTTTCTGTAGCTTTTGCTGGCTATATTTGTTGCAATTTGCTGAAAATAAGGAAGGGCTGATACAAACTAATCAGATTTTTGGTTTTGAACTGAAAGGAATATCAAGGAACTAAAATCCCTCTAGAGGGGGTTTTGGGACATTACAAGAATGGCTGGAAGAGGGAAAATTCAGGCTGAACTGAACAGAGCATTTGTTCTCTTGGGAAAGTTACAAGGCCAAATTGATGTTTTGGCTACAAGTGTTACAACTCTGGACTTAACAGTAAACACCATTACTGAATTTGACAAGGATTTGGAACAGGAAGCCCATCCATCTGGACAAATAGAGAAACTTGAGAGCTTTGAGAATTTGGAGAAGGAGATATATGTTGCTCCTGAAGAAAAGGAAGGAGGAGCCGTAATTCTGCAGATGCCAAAGGAGAGCTGTAGTTTGAGGCCTGACATGATGGCAACAAAGGAAAATAAGAACTTGATGTGGAAAGTCTGGCCTGAATTGGACAATGAAAAATGGAGAGATCTCCTTGTGTGGAGATCTGAAGACCTAAGGATTACAAATTTGATTAAGGTGGAGGTTGGAGCTGTGGGGATAATCGGACTTGAAAGGAGCATGAAACAAGATTTGGAATACCCCATAGGCTTCACCTTTAAGTATGGAGGTTTGGCTGGAAGAAATTTGGATCCTGCTGGGCTGGAGCTTCTCTGAGACTTGGCGTTCAACATTAAGGACTATCAAAAAGACCGGCAGAGAGGAAGTGAGAGAGAATTAAGAGCCTCGGATGTTAGATCTCCAGGCTGATTGTATACTGAGACAGACTGACATTTGTTGGGGACTGAAACCGGGAAGGGGGTATGGGTGGAATAGAAATTGGGAATTTACAAGGTATATAATTATAATTTGTTTTCTTTTTCCTATTGCTATTTGTATGAAAATTGGGAAATTCGTGGAAGGGAATCATGGTCGATCTTAGAAAATGTTTTAAGAATAAGTATTGATGTACAAGTTTGGATGAGAGTTAAGTTTAGATAAAGTAAAATTGGGTTTTAAAGTGAATTAAAAGGTGAGGATTTGCTGAGCTAATAATTTGAATTGGAATACAGAGAGGGGAGGTGTGAGGAGGTCTGAGAAATAAGTTAAAAGAAAAGTAAGCAATGGAAATTCTGTGTTTTTAATTGTTTTTAAGTTTTGCATTTTTGTATTTTTAGTATTATTATTATTATTGTCTTTTTTTGTTTTGTTTTTGTACTTTGTATTATTTTGGAAATGCCAATAAATATTCATTAAAAAAAAAAAAGAATGGCAGCTGTTCACTTCTGAAGGCAGTAATGGTGTACCATCAGGAGACGGTTTCAGTCTCTATTGCCTCTTAGAAGGCTGGGAAGTGGCTAGGATAGATTAGATAGTTTATCTAACAGACAGCTAGATGGACCTTCCCCAATCTTGAGCCCTCCAGAGGTTTTGGACCACAACTCCCACCAGCCAAGACCAGCATGGCTGTCCTATCCTGGGACTAGTGGGAGCTGTAGTCCAAAACATTGGGAGGGCACCAGGTTGGGGAAGGCTGATACTGATAAAATAACCAGGTTTCGGCTTAGCACCATGCTAATGATGAATGAAGCAACAAAGGCTCTTACACAGCATTGGTACTCATTAAGCAAGTGCCTGGGCAGTGGCATTGTCTTGAGTTGTCGAAGAAGAGTCCTAGGCTGAATCCCAGCAGCTGTGCCACGATCACAGAGAAGGTCTCCAGCGTGATCCCATTTTCATACTAAGTAAGAGCACATGAACATTAATGGCCGATAGCTATGAATTACTACCATTACTACTACTACTACTACTACTGCTGCTGCTACTACATCTTTATTGTGCAAGGGGGCTTTAAAGGGTACAAGAGTACAGGCCTTTGCCCCAAGGAGCCTGGGTTTAGAACTCTGCTTGGTGCTTTGGGCAAAATCGCTACTCAAAACCTTCTTGTCAACCTCTCCCAGGAGCCTTCAGTTTGCTTGCAAGCTGAGACGTCAGGGACAGGAAGAACACAAAAAATGGCAAAAGAAAAAAGAAAAAACTCTGAGGACCAGAACTGTGTGTGGCCTAACAATTGACCTTGTAGGAAAATGGGGGGTGGGACCTAGGGAGAGGCGTGATAGCATTCACATGCACAAAGATATCCCCTTCACAGGTAAAACCCATGGACCTATCTCAGGTGTATTATTAAGTATTTGGCCTGAGCTTTGGTGAGGTGTTAATAATTTGTTCTTCCCATGCTATTCAATGTATCTGACCCTCACTTTCCTAACTGCTGGTCTGCTTCTTTTATAAACTGGATTTGCTGCACTAAAGCAACACTTCTAGGAGTAATAGACAAATAAAAACCAACAAATCACCAGTTCTGGAAGGTGTTCTCAAAGAACTCAAAAGTGAAATTGCCGCTCTTCTAAAAAAACAACCACACCCATAACTTATCCCTCAGATCAGTCTGTGTACCTGAGGACTGGACTGTAATGTAACACCCATTTTTAAAAGGGATCCAGGGGGGATCCTAGAAATTACAGGGCAGTTATCTAAATGCCTGTCCTGGGAAAACTGGTGAAAAGTTTTGTTAAATATTAAAAAACCAACAAACTTTACTGAAGCACAGCAGCAAGGCTTAAGCAAGTCCTTTCTTACAGACCTATTGCGAGTTCTTTGAGAGCGTCAACAAACATACAGATAAAAGTGATCCAGTTGACGCAGTGTACTTGGACTTTCAAAAAGCTTTCAACAAAGTCCCAGTACTTCACCGAAGACTTCTGAGTAAGCTTAACAGTCATGGAATGAGAGGATATTTCTATGCCCCACCTCCACCCCATGGTCTCAAGGGTGCTTAGAGTACCCAGCAATTATTTACAGAGCAGAAACATCCACTTCAACTGTAGTCATGTGTTTAACCTCAGGTCTAGTTTGGCTCAAAGTTTTCAGACATCACAACTTTTAAGAAATCAAGAACAGTTCAGCAAGTGAATGAGCACAGTACATGCAGTCTTACCATGGCAATTGCTGCAGAAGAAGGTCTGTGGCACATCTTTCTTGCAAATGTTGACCCCACAGAATCCCCCCTGTTGCTGTAGCTGGGGTGAGGAAGAAAGGAATTATACTTTTGTTGCAATTAGCACCTCAGCAAAAAGCATAAAAAAGGAACACTTCCTTACATAACAGCTCTTTTGGGGGGAGCAGGGGAAGGCATCTGTGTGCTTTCCTGGGATGCCTCTTCAACAGCACCCAAAAACCCACATGGGACAGCTGCGCATTTCTGCATTGCAGGAGGTTGAACTAGATGATCTTCAGGAATCCTTTCAGCTCTACCATTCTGATTCTATATAGCAGAGGAGGGAAGGAGTGACCTGTCTCTTCTCTGCCAGCCTGCTCACTGTGTGGACCTCATTATCAGAGGGATTGACAAAAGATAGAACAGGATTTCCTGACAGATCTGTAAGCATCGGGCTCTAGAGTAGATCAGCAAGGATTCTGCCTCTCAAATGTTTAACAGCAGCAGCAACAATGGGGGGTTTGCCACCTTCTAACAGGCCACTTTCACATCATGCATTTAAAGGTACCACTTTAAACAGTCAGTGCTTCCACCAAATAATCCTGGGAGCTGTAGTTTGTTAGGGTGCTGAGAGTTATTAGGAGATGCCTAATCCCCTCACAGAGCTACATATCCTAGGGTTCCCTGTGACATGAGATTGACTCTGTTCTCCATATGGTTCTCCAAATAACTCTCAGCACACTTAACCAACTACAGTTCCCAGAATTCTTTGGTGGAAGCCATGACTGTTTAAAGTGATGCTTTAATTGTGTGAATGTAGCCTGAGATTGCTGAGATGAAGAAAGCTTGGGTGGCTTATACATTTAAAACTACTATGTGCTTTGCACACAGAAGGTCCCAGGTTCAGCCCTCAACATCTCCATTTACATGTACCACTCAGGATCCTTCTTTGGAGATTCCCAGAGAGGCACTGGCAACCAGGGGTGTACAATACTGGGCTCAGTGGACTTAGCTTCTTACCTGCATCCAGAGCTCAAGGACCACAGCTCAGTGGCAGAGCACCAAAGTTCAATCACTGGAAGCATCTCCAGGTAGCAAGCAGGTGATGGGAAAGAAACCCCTTCTTTGCCTCATGTCCTGGAGAGACGCTGCCCATCAATATAGACAACACTGATCTACATGGACCAGTGCAAGTCCATATAAGACTGCTTCCCAGAAGTCCTTGGATACTTGCTTCCCTCACATGCCTCTTTGCTACCAACCATGTCCCTCCCTCACATGCATGGAGCCCCCAGCTGTTTGCACTGCTCTTCACAGCCCTCTCCCTCTCTCCTGCCTGCCCAGCACTTTGGCCATGTTGTCCACTCAGGCAACACCAAAGGCTTTAATACAGGCATTCTTTAATAACGGGGGGAACACACTCCTTACACAAACAAGAATGCCACATCGTGGGGTCGTAGAGCAAGGTGGACCAGTTTCCAGTCCACAAACTTTTCCAGTAGCTCATTGGCTGTCCCTGTGGTGGAGATTTTATCCCTGTCTTTCCAAAACTCCATAGAGGACAGTATAATCTTCATGTTGAGTTTGTAAAACATCTGAAAATAGGAGCAATATGGTTAAGTTCAATAGAGGCCACAGGCTTTACATGCTCAGACTTCAGTCCCCAGCTGGAGGAATTATTATTATTAATAATAATAATAATAATAATTTATATGCCGATCTGGCTGGGTTTCCCCAGCCACTCTGGGCGGCTTCCAACAAAATATTAAAATACAATAGTCTGTTAAACATTAAAAGCTTCCCTAAACTTCCCTAAACCCTAATTTCCTATGGAATTATTTACCGTATATGCTGCTTTTTTGAGTAACATCCACACAATGTTATACAGAACATAGTGTTTTTTTGTTGAGGGGGCTGTGGGGCTTGGACAAGCTTTTGGGGGCAGAGCCAGGAGATATCATGAATCTGGGATGGGTTCATTCATTCATATGAAGGGTGACATTTTTTAAAACTGACTTTTCTCAGTTTTATTTTATTTTGTAATAATTTTTTAAAATATCCATTCCAAACAATATTACAAAAATAAGATTGATTAAAGCATAAATATATACTGGCACACACCCCTCTACCTTTGAACAGTATTTCAGGATTTGCATGACATTTCTTTAAAGCAAAAGATAGTAAACAAATAGAATAACCTTCTGCTTAACATAATATTCAATCTGCCATGTTAGATAATACTATTTTTCCTTTACAGCATTCAGTGTTTTTAGACCTACAAAACCAAGGCTCCACATTTCATTATCTTAATTTTGAGTAACCTTCTTCCCTTCTTATTTTCCCTTAAAAGACCAAACCATTCTAGATGTAGCAGCAACTGTTCTACCAGATTCTGGACTATTTATAAATATATTTAAATAGATCTGGGCTGTTGTGCCCAGCACAACTTTGACTCAGGCTGTTTGTTGCCACTGACTTACCGTGTTGATAAAGCTGATGAGCTGAGTGATTTTCTTCATCACAACATCTTCATCTGAACCCATATAGTCATACTGGGAAAGAATAAGATTCTCTCATTAGCCATTGCATCAGGCTCACTGAAGATGCTCTAAGCCAGAAGCCACCACATTTTCTGGGCCAGGATACACATTCCAATGTGCTGTGGCTGTCAGGCTCAGGATGGCTGCTGGTGCCACATCTAAAACAGAGCAAGCAAGAGCTGTTTGACAGTGGGACAGACTAGCTTGGGAGGTGGAAGAATCTCCTTTTCTGGGAAGTTTTTTAACAGAGGTTGGATTCTTTAGCTGTGGTTCCTGCATTACAGGGGGTTGGATTACATGACCTTTGAGGCCCTTTCTATGACGACAAAGGTGAGTAAGATTATGGACTTCTTCACGACCCTTCCCCTCTGCAGGGAGGTGGGATCCAAATGGTTTCCAGAGAGTGGTAGGGGATGTTTTATCCCATGTTGATGGTCTCTCAGCTGATTCCCTGGTGGCCCACTGGAATGCAGAGTTAACCAGGGCTATTGATTGTCTGGCTTCGAAGTGCCCTCTCTGATTGCACAGAATCCGGATAGCCCCTTGGTTTTCCCCGGAGCTGAGGGGGATGAAACAATCGCTGAGATGGCTAGAACGCTGGTGGCAGAAAACTCATTCTGAATCTGACCGGAAACAGGTTAGAGCTCGGGGGGCCACCAGGGGGCGCATTGGAAGATGGCCGACAATAACATCTCTCCGACCCACACGAGGTAATTAAGAGGCTGATATGGGAGTATGCAGCCTCCCTGGCCCCCCAAGGGAATGGGGGGCACTGCCTTGCCTGCTGTGTCCATAATTCACCCCCAGATTCGAAAGAAGGGGGTGAGGGCACTAGGCACAAAGCCCTCGGGTGGGTCGGCTCTCCCGGACGCTGTCTCTGATCGCGCACTGGTTTGCAACAGCTCGAAATATATAATTGGATAAGAAGCAAATGCACATATTTCAAGTGAAGATCGGGAGTAAAGACTGCTAATTAAAGGGATCTCTGTGATGTGGAGCGACGGGCTGGATTCAATAATAAATCAAGAAGAAGTCTCATCAAATGATCGGTATGTCGGAGTGAGACTGAAAAGGGGGGGGGACTTTTCTTTTTTTTTGTCTTAGGTGAGTACCCAATAACCCTCCCTCCTAAGAAAGAATAGTTGCAAATTACTGATTACAAGCAGGAGGATTAAGAACTGTGTGGAAATTAATTACTAATCAAAGATATGGCTTGTGGAACATCGAGAAAAGAAAGAAGGTTCTCTGTGACGCAGTTAGAAATAGAGGCTGTTATGGCAGATCTGTCCGCAGAAGGAGGGGGAGGAGGACTATGGCTCGTAACTATATTGGAATGTGAGTTCGGCATGGCAGGGCTCCCTGAAAAAAATTTATGAGAGCGGCAGGTCTGTGGAAAACAGAACAGACTGTGGGAATTGTTTTGTACGGAGTGTTGAAATGATGTCTGTTTATTTTGATATGGCACTTGGACGAACGTAAAAGCCACACAGGATAACAATGTTTGTTTTCAACCCGCTTGTGGAAACTATCAGAGATCACAAAGAAAGGAATATATGATAACAACAACAAGATGAGGAAAACAACAAAGAGAAGATTGAATAGAACTGGGACTATTATTTGGTCAGAACTATGTCATCAAAGCAGCAGCAAGAGAGATATTTGGATCCCGTTCGAAGCTTGAAATATGGGTACCCCCAACAAAAATTTTAAAATTTGGCTATGTAATTTGGAATTGATGTGATTTGGAATTAATGTGATTTGATTGGCCTGTTAATAAAAGTTATTTTCAAAAACACACACCAAACAAACAGGTTAGAGCTCAATGTTGAGCCTACCAAGTGGTGATAGTGACGGCGAAAAGGACCTTCTTCACCGCCTCTATTGCATCTGCAGAAAACAGCAGGAGGCGACTCCTTCAGGTGGTTCATAATCTAATGGAACCACTTTCACCATTGAGGCCCGGGAAGGGCCCCAAGATCTCCTGCAATGATTTTGCAAAGTTTTTTTTTTGCAGATAGTCGCTCAGATTCAGAAAGAGGTAGACTCTACCTTGGGAGCAGGGCCGGGGCGGGAGAGTGTTAAGAGTCCTGTCTAGTCAAGTTGCATGAGATCAATTCCAATCTGTTACCGCCGAGGATGTGGACAGGCTGCTTGGACAACTGAAACCGACCACATATCTCCTTGATCCCTGCCCTTCCTGGCTTATAAAAGCAAGCCAGGAAGGGCTGGGCGATGGGCTCCGCGGGGTGGTGAATGCTTTTCTGTAAGGGAGCCTTCCCAGATCCACTGAAAGAGGCGGTCATTAAACCGCTTCTTAAAAAACCATCTTTAGACCTGGCCAATATGGCCAACTATTGCCCAGTCTCAAATCTTCCATTCTTGGGTAAGGTGATTGAGCAAGGTGGTTGCTCAATAACTCCAGGCATGGTTGGGGGATGTGGACCATTTGGATCCCTTCCAGTCGAGATTCAGGCCTCATCATGGGACTGAAACTGCCTTGGTCACACTGGTTGATGATCTCCGGTGGGCTAGGGACAAAGGTGAAAGCTGTTTCCTTCTGCTGGATCTCTCAGCAGCCTTTGAAAACATCAACCATAACATCCTTCTGGACAGTCTTGAGGGACTGGGAGCTGGGGGCACTGTTATACAGTGGTTCCACTCCTTCCTCCTGGGCTGTGTTCAGAAAGTGGTATTGGGGGATGAGTATTCAGACCCCTGGGCTCTCAGTTGTGGGGTGCCTCAGGGTTCTCCCCCATGCTTTTTAATATCTATATGAAGCTGTTGCGAGAGATCATCAGGGGGTTTGGGCTGGGTGTTCATCAGTATGCGGATGATACCCAGCTCTACCTCTCCTTTAAATCAGAACCGGTGAAGGTGGTTAAGGTTCTGTGTGAGTGCCTAGAGGCGGTTGGAGGATGGATGGTGGCTAACAGATTGATGTTGAATCCTGACAAGACAGAAGTACAGTGGTACCTCGGGTTAACTACTTAATTCGTTCCGGAGGTCCGTTCTTAACCTGAAACTGTTCTTAACCTTAACTTTAGCTAATGGTGCCTCCTGCTGCTGCCGACCTGCCAGAGCACAATTTCTGTTCTCATTCTGAAGCAAAGTTCTTAACCTGAAGCACTATTTCTGGGTTAGCGGAGTCTGTAACCCGAAGCGTATGTAACCACTGTACTGTTCTTGGGGGACAGGGGGCAGGCGGGTGTGGAGGACTCCCTGGTCCTGAATGGGGTGACTGTGCTTCTGAAGGACCAGGTGAGCAGCCTGGGAGTCATTTTGGAAATCCAGCCGGATGGGCGTGGTATAAATAGTAGTAGTAATTATTATTATTATTATTATTATTATTATTATTATTATTATTATTAATGTGTGGAGAAAGTGGGCAGAGAGCTTTTCCTCCTACTCTCATTATCCTAGAACTCAAGATGTTTCTCCTCCACTGCCAGACATAGGAGGCTGGGAATTGCCCACGTTTTGTCACACTAAAATCCTGCTTGAAGGCTTCCCATGGGCATCTCATTGGCCACCATGGGAACAGGATGCTGGACCCAATGAGTCTTCTCTTCTTATGTTTGTATATGAAGAAAGAACATACTTCTGAAAACCTTGTAATGAAAGCTTGAAGTGATGTACATAGTGGGGGGGGGGGGGGCAACAGGGAGTTCTTCAAATAAACCTACCAATCCCTTGGCCACAACTATGTGCATTTCCACATATCTCGTGGTGCTGAAGTTAACCTATTGTAATTCAAGAAAGAACATACCATTACTGCACTCATACTAACATCATGAAAAATTCACAGGTAGAACTCTAAATGCTGCTGAATCAGAATTCAAAATGTAGGTGACGTATCTGGCAGATTGGGGTTGCATCAAAGCCTGGAGAAATGTGGGGTGGGTTCCCAGGCACTGGTCATACTGGCTGGGGCCAGTAGGAACTGTAGTCCAACATTTGGTGAGGGAGCACAGCTTTCTCATGGCTCAGCTAGGAAGGCCAATAGCCTGATTCTCTATTCTCAACATGTGCATTACTGTTTAAACTGGTATCATAGTATTTTAAATGTATGGTGTGAATGTGGCCTAAGACAAGGATGGGGAATGTTTTTCAAACCGAGGCCACATTCCTTTCTATGCAACCTGCCAGAGCCGGACACATAATTAAGCCAAGGGCCCATTAAGCAGCCAGGCAACCAGCTCCTCCAGCAAGGCAGAGCCAACTGCACTTGGGCCAGCTTTCATAAGGTTTTAGTTGGCTCCACCTCTCTGCAGAGACAACATCTGTTGCTTCAGCAAGGCCCTTTGGAGCTGTTTTTCACTGGACTCTGCCGGCTTCCTTAGATGTGGACAGCATTTTCACCTTTTTATTTCTTGATTTTGGAGTCTCCCTTTAAGGTTGCAATCCTGTTCACACTAATCTCAGTCAAAACAGTGGTACCTACTTCTGATGAAACATGCACAGAATTAGGCTGCAGAGGTGAGCATCACACACAGCTTGCTGGAGACACTAAGCTATGAAGCTGCTGCTCAGAGAGCCAGCAGGGCATCATAACCGTCAGTGTGAAAGCTGAGAAGAAGAAAAGCAGTGTTCTGCCAGAGAGTATATGCTTTCTAGGTGGTCAGAAAAGGAACAGCTCTATTGACGGGGGTGGCGGCAAAGTTTTGCTCCTGGAAATCAAGCAACAGGCTTGTGGGACCTGCAGTTGCTTTTAGGGTGCTACTTAAGGCCCATATTGCTTTCTCTGTTGACTGTGGGCTCACCTCTGTTCTGCATCCACATGTATATGGACAAACATTTACAAGCACTGAAGTCTTGGGGCGGGCACAGTTCTCATCGAAAGAAAGCTGGCCTTGAAAAGGCTTCTCCCAGGAACTCCTACTGCTTAGGGGAGGGGGAGGGGGGAGGGGGGAGGGGGGAGGGAAGGAGCATGTATAGGTGCACGTATTACTATTTTGTTTTGGATCTATACACACAATTTTCTTTAAAGAAAAAAAAAGCACTCACTGGTATTCCTGATTCTACCCTTGGCGTTATTCCTGAACTCCATCTAATGGAATAATTCTGTTCAGAAAGTGGACGCTCTGCATCTTCATATTCAATCTGATAAACAAGATGCTGAAATCCAGAAGCAGATTCAACTGGCTCAATTCCGTAGCTGCTGTTCTCAAACTGCAACAGCCCACTGGTAGGAGGAGATAAGGTGGAAAAGAAGCCCCCCCACCCCAAAAAAATGTTGATGGTGCAAACCGTGACTTGGTAGCCAAAAGCTAAATTCCCATTTCAGTCCAATGCAATGCTTCAGCTGGTGGGCAGGGAGTTCAATCCTACTTTCTGCAGGGACTGGCTGTGTGAGCAGCCAATGCAACTGTGTTTCTACATATGACCTACCACATATGGCATCAGCGTGGAGCACATAGGCATGGTTCATGGGGAAAGGCGTTTAGGCCAAACAGTAAGACCTAGTGGGCCAAATCTGGTACACAGTCTGGGGTTAGCCCATCCCTAATATAGGAGAAGCTGACATGGGATGGAAATAATCCCATTTGAAAGAAAACTGAAAAAGACAGCCTTTTCCCTGAGTACTAAACAAAAACCACAGAGCCCAGGGCTTGCCAATCAGAAGGTTGGCAGTTCAAATCCCTGCGACAGGGTGAGCTCCCGTTGTTCAGTCCCAGCTCCTGCCCACCTAGCAGTTCGAAAGCATGTAAAAGTGCAAGTAGATAAATAGGTACCGCTCCGGCAGGAAGGTAAACAGTGTTTCCGTTCGCTGCCCTGGTTTCACCAGAAGCAGCTTAGTCATGCTGGCCACATGACCCGGAAGCTGTCCACAGACAAAACGCCAGCTCCCTCTGCCAGTAAAGTGAGATGAGCACCGCAACCCCAGAGTTGTTTGCAACTGGACTTAACGGTCAGGGTTCCCTTTACCTTTACTGACTAGAACACCCGACTATTCTGTTGTATCAGGTGTGCATGTTATGGCAATCCATATAAAATGAACAGATCCTCAGTGTGTGTTCAGAGGAGCTATTTGGGAAATGTATACTTGAGACTGCATGTAACTGGTGAGTAGAAAATGTTGATATATGTTAGTTAAATGTCATTTATAAAAGGGAGTTCAATTTATACCTTGACTTTTACCATGTGTGTGTTCGTGAGGAGGCTGATTCATCCATGCCTAGTTATACTTTGCCACTCTGGCTTATTAAGCAGGATGTCAAATTTCAGTGGGGTTATCCTTGCTCAAAGCCCTGGAGTGCTCTGCAGGCAGCTGAACTTGGGACTGAGGAACAAAGGGTTCTGTTCAAGAATAACACATAGGTCTCACCTAAGCCCAAGGCAGGTGCTGAGCATCACAATGGAATCAGTATAGCCTTCAATGTAGCCTTGATAGTAGCAATTGCGCTAGAAAGAGTAATCAGAACACTTTACCTACTACCAGGGGGCAACTCAAAAGTGAAATACATACACTGCTATATGAAATCCAATCCTAGAGCACACAATTCAAATGAGAGGTTAACAGGCTAAATTTGGGGTTGCTACCTAAAACCAAACTATGCAGTTACTCACCTTTCCTCTTGGGCTGACCAACTGCAGTTTCCCTTCTGGTCACAGTCAGGGTTGATGCTCATGTGGACAGTCCACTGAAAGCTGCTCTAGCAGCACCACAGAGAGTGGAGTATCTAGGCTTGTTTACAAAAGCCCTCAGGTTGAGTTTCCTGGTGCCATGTACCCACAAAGAACTGATTCCCCACTAGCTAAGGTTTCTGGATATGTGCCTGCTCCATCAAGTGGGAAAAGTGTGTGGGGAAAGTGGAATGCAAAAGCAGTGGGTGAGAAAGGGTGAAGTGTCAGAAATAAAAAAATTCAGAGAAATGTGTGTGTATGTGTGGAGGGGGGTACTTCTAGAGGAAGAGGTAAACTATGAACTATGAAGAACGACTGAAATAGGTGCAATGTTTTTTGTTTTTTTTTACCACACCTAAATTTATTTTTACTGCTTCAACATTTGGTATATTTGTGGAATTTAAGCACCTCAGTTTTCTACAAGCAAAACTGTGACTAGAACCATTTGTATTTCACTCCCTTCTGTGGGTATTGGCTAGAGCTCAGTTTTTACTTGAACTTGCAGATTTTTCCTCGAGTCTTTGGTATAACAAGGCTATTCTAGTATCCCATCTCCTTCAGACCTTTTTATAACACAGCAAAGTAATGCAGTAAGCTGCAAGTTTCCCTGTCTGCAGCAGGGGCCCAATGCCACAGTCATGTTGAGGATAGAAGACAAAACCTCAGAAAGGAAGGGGTCATGTCAAAAGGAGAGTTGAAGCAGGGCATTTGCAGTTAGTACCCCCAAACTAGACACAGATGCAGCTATCCATTGCTTCTCCACTGCATATTGCCTAACCATGGATGCACTGGAACCCGCATATGAATTTGTGCGATGGGCCAATCCTCTGCTGCTGCTGGTGGTGGTGAAACAAGGTGCACATGTGGCACCAGCGGCCTAACACCCCCCACCAGTGCAGGAGCAGGCCAAAGGTGTTGAGCTTTGTTTAGGGCAACCAGCCGCCAATTTCAGGTGCCACCCTGCAGCATCTGAAATGACCAACAACTGCCGTGATCCTTCCCACCCCCGGCTACGCTAATGTGTGGCACACTCAGTGTAAGGATGTCTGTTTTTGTTTGATGCGTGCTTCGAAAATTCCCTGCCTTCTTAATTATTATCAACATATATATTTCAACTAATCAGTTAAAACTACTATAGTTAATCTATTTTTAAAAATTGGTTGGCAGGTCTAATGTAGCTCGAACAATAGCCACTCAAAGAGAAACCTGTTTCCTACACCTGAGAGAATCTTACCTGAATGGGAGGAACAAAAGACACTGCTGACCCTCCATGGCTATACGTATAAACTCTGAAATCATTGGTTAAAAAGGATCTAAAAACAAAGCATAAAAAATACACAAAGGTGGCACAGAAAAGAGGGAAGGAGGGAGAAATGGTCCAGAAAGTTACAATAGTGCCTGCTGTCATATCCTGACATGTGACAGTGACTCAGAGCAGTATCCAACTAATGCGTACCATCAGCGCAAGGAGTTCCATGATGTGCACATGGAGCCCACAAGGCCTTTTTGGGTGGCGGCTCTTGGCAACATTTAAGAAAAGGCATCTTAGCCTCCCAAAGTGCTTCTGCATGGCTGGAATGTGTTATGGAACTGTTATCATACCTCTTGCTTGCCTGGATGAAGGTGGTGGGGCGGGGGCAGGTGTATAAACCTTTGAATTTTGCATGGCTGGCACGTCTGCCACACAAGGGTGCACCCATTATTTGTCGCTGGACCTGCCACCCCCACCCCACTGGCATGCAGCTCCAGAAAAGCTGCCCTCTAGGGAATGAGGTCCTAGGGCCTTTATAAGGGGTGCCCCTCCCCTTCTGTTACAATATTTTACCTTCTCAGCAATTCCGTGCACTGGCTGGCAGAGGTACCTTTGTGGGCACATTTTAAATGCAAGGTTTTCCCAGGAGGCTACAAAGGAGCCAACTCCTAGGGGCCAAGGTCCCACAAGTTGATAGGCATTGTCATTCAAATGGTCTGTGTGTGCTGCATCGTGTGATCAATTATTCAGGGAAGGGCTTACCTGCACCCCATATTTTATTCAAATTGGCAGCCTAGGAGGCTATTAAGATTCACTTCTGAAAGTAAGCTTGTTTTCTTTACAGAGGAGAGCTGAGTGCTTTGTCCCCTCTCTTCCTCAGAAAAGCTTTCCAGGAAGTCTTTCTAGACACTACCAGGATTTATTAAACAAGATTGCAATGTCTTATAGAATGGGGGGCAAATCCCAGTTATTTATTCTACTCACTGTTGCTTCAGATGAATGATATATGGCTTTCCATTTATATCAATATCAAAGGTCATCCTTTCCTGCAATAGCCAAAGGGTTAATCATGCTATAGTTTTTATTTTGTTTACACATTAAACTCCAGCCTATGCAAAGAATTTGTGCACACTCCACATGGTACAGATGGTAAAAAGTAGTACAGATGAAGAACAGATTTTAACAAATGGCTTGCGGCCACTGCAAGCCAGAGTCATTTCAATCATGAAGCTCAGTATAGAAATTTAAATTAATAATAGTAATAATGGCTTTAGCTGGAAGTGGGATTAGAACAGTGGTTCCCATGCAGCGCTCTACAATGCTACAAATGGGATCCACAGCAAAATGTTGCAGCATATGTCCACCCCCTAAGAGGAGTGCTCCTGTTCCTGTCTCTAGGCTACCTGCAAGAGGAACCTTGTTCACATTAGTGGGGGAACTTTTTTCTTGCCCTCCCCCGCTTCCCCAGACAGAAGCATTTATCTTTATGGGATGATGTGGGAGTTGGCTTAGTTCTGCACAATGTGGCAGTAAAAAGGACCAGGATGGGGCAAAGTTCTACAGGTTTGCGCAGTCTCAGTAAGCCATAGCTTCACTAATTGCCTCGTGCAAACCAACTTGTCTGCTGCTGCTCACATTAACAATGTTGGTTTTAAAAGTTAGCATTTAAAAAAAAAAAAAAACTTTTAATTTAGGGCTGCCATACATCCAAAATTTCCCAGACATTACCAAGATTTCAAAGGCGAAATTGCCATCCAGGGGGAATTTCCGAAAGGTGGTGCTTTGTCCTGGATCTTAGGCAGGTCAAATGAAAAATCATGGTCAACAGTTTTGGGGTCAACAACTTTCGGGATGTCCCGGTTTTTCCTTTTTGAAATATGGCAACCCTAAAAGTAAACAGCCTTGACAGGGCAGTCTGCAATGAAAGGTCAGGTAGAACACAATACCGTATTTCCAGTGACGTAAGATGGGATCCTCTGAGGAACAGTCACTTGGAGGAATGTTCGCTGAGACCCTAGACAGAAGAGACCCTTCTATAGCCATTTATCCGTGAATACAGTGCATTTAGATAAGCTCTGGGTGGGCACTACAGGGAAATCATTTTGCAAGAATTTTCAGCCCCCTCAACCAATTACCGTTTTTCAGCATATATGGCATGGAGCCATGACAGCTAAGGGGGCAGATTTGAATGTATGTCCGTCCGTCCGTATGTATGTAACTACACATTTGCAGTGCAGCTGTGCCTTTTTCAAGGGCAGGAGTTTAGGGGCCAAGGAAGGCGGCCTTGGTGGCCCTCAGCCTCATTCTGCAGCAAAGAGGCGCCGCCCCGGAGCAGCTTCTTCCGGGGCTGCGGCGCTCGTCAGGCCTGGCCCGGGGAGCAGAGCAGGAGAGCGGGCAGCAGCGCGGCCCCCGCAGCGCTTCCCGGCCCTCTCGCCCCCTCCCGGGCTCCGCGGGACGGGCAATGCGCACGGATGGCGCCTCGATACCGAGAAAGACGGCGGCGGCCCCTCCGGGGAGCCAGGAAGAAAGGCCAGCGGCGGAGCGGGGCCCCCGCGGGCGCAGCCGGCTCACCCAGCGCCGAAAGCAGGCACGCGCTGCGCAGCGCCAGCAGCAGCAGGCCAAGCACCGCCATGGCGCCCCTCGCTCGCCCCGCAGCCGCCGGCGACCGGTAACGGGCGCCGAGGAACTCGAAGGCGGGGCCGGGAGAAGGGCGCGCCGGCGCCGCCGCGGGCCAACGGCTGCCGGGCGGGGCGGGGAGGCGCGAGGGGCCACGTTGCGGGCTGCCCGGGCCGGGGCGCCGGGGCTGGGCGAGGCAGAGCTGCCGCAGGCGGGCGGGTGGGGCGCGGCCAAAGGGGCTCGGCTCTCGCCAACGCGCCCCCTTCCTGCTGCTTTTGCGGATTGGGCAAGAACCGCTCATCCTGAGCCGGCGTTTGGATTCATCAAAATGTCTATAAACAAGTTTCAAAAAGCCATGATTTCTAATATATGAGCGTGGTGCAGTCTCCCAGTTGGTAGAGCATGAGGCTCTTAATCTCAGGGTCGTGGGCTTAAGCCCCACATTGGGCTATAGCTGTCAAGTGTCCCTTATTTGAAGGGACAGTCCCTTATCCCAGCGCCGTGTCCGGCTGCTGTCCCTTATTGATGATGTCCCTTAAATTTCCCGGGTTTCCAAGGAAGCAGCTTCTCTCCCTCCCTTCCTGCTGGCCAGTTGAACCCCTGGTTACAAAGTTGGCTGGACAGTGTTCTCGAAGCTACCCAGCATGAGTTTGACCAGGAGGACAGGAAGAGTGGAGTGCCTGGGACAGGTGAGGCTGCAGGTCCCTTATTTTCAAGGCTGCTGGTCCCTTATTTTCAAATCTGTAAGTTGACAGCTATGCATTGGGAAAGATTCCTGTATTGCAGGGGATGGACTAGAAGAGCCTTGTGGTCCCTTCCAACTCTGTAATTCTGATTGTATGTATATATGAGCATGGGAAATGAGGGGCAGATGGAGCCCAACAACCTGGGAGGATATGTAGGAGAAGGAAAACTGATCTGAAATCTCTGCTGCCTTGCAAGTCAACATGGGGAAGAGAATGCTCAGGAGAAACCCCACACAAATCTCTGAAACAGATGGCACCTTGTACACCTCCGTCTGGCAACTCCTGCAGCCAGGATGATGCTTTCCTTTGGACCCCATCAGCGAGGCCAAGAGGGGGACCCTGCCATCTGGGCAGCCAGGGACCTCCAGACACACTGCCCAGGCTTGTGCCTTGGAGTGGTCACTTTGGTGCTGCCAGCGCAGCTGTTTGACTTGTAGTTTCCACAGACATCAGGCTGGTGGCTGTGGGTAACGGGAGGCCTGACTAGAGGGAACCCAGAATGGGGAACCTCAGGCTCCAGGTCACATGTAGCCTTCTAGATCTGAGAGTCTTCCCAGGCCACACCCCACACCAGCCCTGCTTTGCCACCCTTTGTGGCACCCTTTGTGCCACCCTTTGTGTGTGTTTGCGCCAGGCTTCAATGTGTCCTCAAACCCAAATTACCAGGACAGGTACAAGAAAAGAGGAGCTGCCCTCAGTAAATTAGGTTGGATAGGACATAAGATTTGCACTGCCATCCTGCTCCTCCCCGAGAATCACCTAGTTTAGCAGTAGTGTGCAAGGCAACAAAATTTCATTCACAAACAAAAATTCATGTAAAGCTGGAAGAAGGGGACAAAGTAATTGTTTCATTTCTACTTCCCACACAGCTGGTAAGCCTAAGAGCTGGCGGGTGGGGGGGGGGGCTTTAGCTGTGAAGAATGCTTGGATGTGTGCCTAAGAATACAAGCATTGCTTTTGCTTTTAGGTAGAGCTTTGATGGGTAATTGGAAGTACTTGCAGCAAAGCAAACCTTTCCCTTGTCACTGTAATCTGCATGGTTAGGGAGAGCTTCATTTCTTAATATGTGCCATGAAAGAAAGCTGAGGGAGCAAATAGGATAGTAGCAAATAGCCAGGGAGCAAGAGGCAAAAGTGCCTGTTACCCCCTTGCTCCCTCTGGCAGAAATCCCTGGCAGAAATGGCATCTATTCCCTCAAAGAGAGATTAGCTCACTGCTGGTTTTCGTTGCTTGGAGATGAAGAGGCAATAAAAGCAAGGAGGAAGGCAAAGAGGCTCTTGGAACAAGCAGTAAGCCCCTATTGGGGTGTAGACCGCAGCATGTGTCTGCCGATGCCAACCCATAATGAAGCCCCTGCATGCTGTATACAAATGCAAAGAAGGACCTGGAGAACCATTCACAGAATACTTTTCACCTGTATAAGCAAGCAGTAATTTATTAAACAGCTACAAGTCACATAAACAGCAGGAGCCTGACCCAGGTCTGGTCACATCGTGTCTTCTTGGTTGCTCAAGCTACTCACATCCCAGGGGCAGCAGGAGGGAGAGAGGAGAGAGGAGAGAAGACATGATGGAGCAATACAATAAGGAGAATCAACAAAATTTAGCACCACCCAGAAAGATGGAGAAGAGATTGGAAAAACAACCTTCTCCCATAGAAGCCTCTCCACTCCCTGCACAATCTTTGAAATTTCTGTACCATGGGCTCCTAAGGCAAACCACAAACTGGCATCTCCTGCCTGTCAGGGAGGAAGGTCTGAGTTCACTTCATGTACATCAGAACCGGGAGGAATAAAGCTGTGCATTGGGAAAAAGAGTCGGAGGAAACCTGTTTGCCAAGAGGCTGCTGGGAAACACAGATCTGGCCTCCAAGGAGTGGTGTCACTGCCCCCACAGCAGCAGCAGGGGGTGATGTGTACCTTGGAGGCCAGATCTGCTGTCCCCATGAATCCTGCTGCCTGAGGCAGTCACTTTACCTTGCCTCTTGGGTGGACTGGCCCTACTTTGTACCTTACCTATAAGAGGCAAGATCTAGTTTTGTGGGGCTTTGCCTGGAAGTGCTGCTGCTGTTATGAAACAGTTCCCCAAGCAATGCCTGTCACTGCTTTGTTCAGCCTTCACCAAGGTGGTGCCCACCAGATGTTTCAGACCACAACTCCCTTTAGTCTGGCATCAAACAGCCATGCTCACTAAGGCCAACAGGAGCTGCACTCCATAACATCTGGAGGGCACCACACTGGTGAAGGCTGGCAGAGTTTTAGGTGTGCCATTTAACATTGTTGAATTGATGAAACCATGTGAATTGAGAAAACAGTATCTAAACAATTAGAATGAATACTATCATATATATATACAGTTAAAATTGAGTAATGATGATTAATAATATACAGTGGTACCTTGGTTCTCAAACTTAATCTGCTCTGGAAGTCTGTTCCAAAACCAAAGCATTCCAAAACCAGGACACACTTTCCCATAGAAAGTAATGCAAAGTGGATTACCGTATTTTTCGCTCTATAGGACGCACCAGACCACAAGATGCACCTAGTTTTTGGAGGAGGAAAACAAGAAAAAAAAATCTGAATCTCGGAAGCCAGAACAGCAAGAGGGATCGCTGCGCAGTGAAAGCAGCAATCCCTCTTCATGTTCTGGCTTCTGGGATAGCTGCGCAGCCTGCATTCGCTCCATAAGACGCACACACATTTCCCCTTAATTTTTAGGAGAGAAAAATAGAGTCTTATAGAGCAAAAAATAAGGTAATCTGTTCCATACTTTTAAAAACAACCCCTAAAACAGCAGGTTAACATGAATTTTACTATCTAACAAGACTATTGATTCATAAAATGAAAGCAATAATCATTTGATTTAATCATTATGAAGTGTGTTGATTAAGGAATTTATAATAAGTATATTGACAAATCATATTAACTAAGTTCTAGGACATAAAGGGTAACAAATCTCGATTCAGGATCTGAGATAGTAGGGAGGGCAAGGAGAAATATTGATTGACAAATATTTTAAGAAGTTGGTAATCAATTAGAGTATTTAATAATACATAAATGCCAAATGCGGGAGGAATAATTGAACAAATACTTCCCAGAGCTCTCTGAATAGAAACAATACAGACCTGAGGGTATTTAAAGTACAAAAATATCAAAGGAACTTATTAAGACTGGGACAAAGCTTATATTCATGTGTATATAGAGAAGCAACTAAAATGACTTCCAAGACCTCTTCAGGAGCTCCATGGGCAACAAGATTGAGCAAAATTCAAAATTAATAATGGACCTATCTGCAGAGGTAAAAGATCTGACTATTAAAATTAGGGAGATGGAGAAAACAGTCCAAGATTTGAAATCTAGAACTAATAAACAAGAGGAACTCTCGAAGGAAAAAAACCAATAAAATTAAAAATGAAAGTAAAGAGCTGAAAAAAGGCCAAGACGTTATAAATGATGAGGTAATAGAATTAGAATCATAGAGTTGGAAGAGACCACAAGGGCCATCGAGTCCAACCCCCTGCCAAGCAGGAAACACCATCAGAGCACTCCTGACATATGGTTGTCAAGCCTCTGCTTAAAGACCTCCAAAGAAGGAGACTCCACCACACTCCTTGGCAGCAAATTCCACTGTCGAACAGCTCTTACTGTCAGGAAGTTCTTCCTAATGTTTAGGTGGAATCTTCTGTCTTGTGGTTTGGAGCCATTGCTCCGTGTCCGCTTCTCTGGAGCAGCAGAAAACAACCTTTCTCCCTCCTCTATGTGACATCCTTTTATATATTTGAACATGGCTATCATATCACCCCTTAACCTCCTCTTCTCCAGGCTAAACATGCCCAGCTCCCTTAGCCGTTTCTCATAAGGCATCGTTTCCAGGCCTTTGACCATTTTGGTTGCCCTCCTCTGGACACGTTCCAGTTTCTCAGTGTCCTTCTTGAACTGTGGTGCCCAGAACTGGACACAGTACTCCAGGTGAGGTCTGACCAGAGCAGAATACAGTGGCACTATTACTTCCCTTGATCTAGATGCTATACTCCTATTGATGCAGCCCAGAATTGCATTGGCTTTTTTAGCTGCCGCGTCACACTGTTGGCTCATGTCAAGTTTGTGGTCAACCAAGACTCCTAGATCCTTTTCACATGTACTGCTCTCAAGCCAGGTGTCACCCATCTTGTATTTGTGCCTCTCATTTTTTTTGCCCAAGTGCAATACTTTACATTTCTCCCTGTTAAAATTCATCTTGTTTGTTTTGTTTTGTTTAAATAATATTTATTACTTTTAAAACTTACAAAAAAGAAAGAGAAGAAAAAAAAGAAAAAAAACAAGGAAGGGAAAAAACAATACAATATATAAACAATACAAAACACAACATTGACACATTGACCTAAACAAACCAAAACAAAAACAATTTAAAAACATACATCATACCATTTCAGTACCATCCACCATCCACCATCCACCATCTCTTTCATACCCTTGTTTCATCGACCTCCTCTCACCTCCCTTTTTGTATTCCACTTCTATTAATTGTTTCAGCAATTCCTTTCCATCTTTCTCTATTTTCTGTCATATAAATATCTTAACTTATTTTTACCCTTATTTTCCATTAATACTATAATGCTTATTTATGCTTAACTCCTTATAACATTTCTACTAAAGCCATAAGATTTCATTCCAACATTTTTCTAACACTCAGTAATTTTACAATATTTCTATTTCTAAAAATAAACTTTAAACTTTTTCCAATCTTCTTCCACCATCTCTTCTCCCTGGTCTCGGATACTGCCAGTCATTCGTCAATTCCGTATAGTCCATCAACCTGGTGATCTTCTGTCCGAGGCTCTTAACTCTTTTCCAAGTCCCTTCTGCAGGTCTTCTTCATATTTATACATGCACTTTACTTTGTCTTCTACTGATCTTGTTCTTATTTTCCTTCCTTTGATGCTGAAGAGCAGATCTCGGGAAAGCTCCAACCTAGCAATGCTTTTATTCCTTCTCGACAGGTCAGCCAAATCTCCATGGTTAAATCTAAAATCCATAAGGTATTTCAGGACATGTTTCAAAATTTCTCCAAATCTAAAGGCCCCCACAGCTCCAATCTCCTCACGACCCAAGTCCAAATCCCAAAGGTCAATAAATCCCTGCATGAAGGGATCTATCCAACTTTCCTTCTCCAGTCCAGGCAGGGCTCCGATCCTCAAAATCTGACTTTTTCTAAATTCAATCATAAAAGGCCTCAACTTATAGTCCTCAATTTGCCTCTGTAAGGCTGGGGCTCCCACTTGTATTACTTTAGGTTCAACAACAACAACTTTCTCCTTCGCCTTCTTGACAATTTGCCCTGTAAAAGTAGATTCCTGTATCAGATCCTGAATAATTTCTGTATTGATATTCACTTTTTGTCCCAAATTTGTCACTTTTTGTCCCAAGTTAAAAAAGGCAAAAGATTTATACGATCTGAAGAGAAACCAGAGTATATTCACTTTTTGTCCCAAGTTATCAATTTTAGTAATCATAACATCTGTCTTCTTGTGGAGTTGTTCCAACGAGTGACTTATCTTGCATAATGCAATCACTAAAGCTTCTTCTGTCGACATTCTCAAATAGTCAGCGGCTGAAGGAGGAGGGTAGGGCAGCGGCTGAAGAAGGAGCAAAAAGGGTTTTCTCCTGTGTGTGTTTCTTTGTGGCTGATTAGCTGCTCTCCCTGTGCAAAGGTCAGAGGGGGCAGGGTTTCTGTTGAGGTAGGTGATTAGCTGTGGGAGGAGCTTATCAGAGCTTGCAGGGCAGCGGCTGAAGAAGGAGCAAAAAGGGTTTTTCTCCTGTGTGTGTTTCTTGTGGCTGATTAGCTGCTCTCCCTGTGCAAAGGTCAGAGGGGGCAGGGTTTCTGTTGAGGTAGGTGATTAGCTGTGGGAGGAGCTTATCAGGCTTGTAGGGCAGCGGCTGAAGAAGGAGCAAAAAGGGTTTTCTCCTGTGTGTGTTTCTTGTGGCTGATTAGCTGCTCTCCCTGTGCAAAGGTCAGAGGGGGCAGGGTTTCTGTTGAGGTAGGTCTGTTGATCTATCTTTAGATTTAGGGGAGCTAGTCTCAAACGTTTGTTGGGGGAGACCTAGGGGTTTTTTGGGGGGGAGTTACTTGTCCTGTCTGCACGCTTCTTACGATGGAGGACCACTGTAGCCAGCCCCAATGACACGTTCTCAAGATGGAGAGTGAGGGAACAGCTGCAGTCGCCTGCGGTTCCTGCACAACATTTGCCATCTTGCCAAAGGTGGCAGGCAGCTTTACCTGCAGCAATTGCATGTTGATTGCCCTCTTAAAAGACAAAGTCCAGCAACTGGAGGAACGTGTGGCTACGCTCCAAAGAATTAGAGAGCTGGAGCTCTTCTTGGAAGCAACAGAGTACACCGTCTCCACCAAGGAGGAGACAGGGGACTCCCCTGAGAAGGAGGCTAGTTCACCAACACAGGAGCCAGATATATGGAGAAACGTGACTCAAAGAAGTAGGAGGCCCAGGGTTCGCTCTGATTGTTTAGAAATACACAATCGCTTTGAGGTCCTCTCCCCTAGAATGGAAGACGAAGAGCAGACTCCATTTGAGGATCTCTCCCTCGTTACAGTCGATCAGGTACATGAAGACGAGCAGCAAAGTCAGTCCTCAGGGAATGTGCAGGCGACCTTGGAACGGACAGATCATGGAAGAACCCCGACCAAACCTAAGAGGAGGCGTGTAGTGGTGATAGGGGATTCCCTACTGAGGGGAACAGAAGCAGTGATCTGTGGGCCTGACAAGATGTCTCGGGAAGTGTGCTGTCTCCCCGGGGCAAAGATCCAAGATGTAACTGAACGACTGCAAGGAATCATAAAACCCACTGACAAATACCCCTTCCTCTTGGTTCATGTGGGAACCAATGACACTGCAAGCAATAGCCTCCAGAAGATCAAAAGAGACTATGAGGCTCTGGGCAGGAAATTGAAGCAATTAAATGCACAAATTGTCATCTCATCTGTCCTCCCAGTTGAACGACGTGGCCCAGGGAGAGAGAGAAAAATAGTGGAAGTGAACAGCTGGCTTCGCAAATGGTGTAAACAGGAACGGTTTGGATTCTTAGATCACGGACTGCAGTTTCTTGAAGATGGACTTCTGGCAAGAGATGGGCTGCACCTCACAACGGTTGGGAGGAATGTTTTTGCCAAAAATCTCAGAAACCTCATCAGGAGGGCTTTAAACTGACTAATGTGGGGGAGGGAGGCAGTGCTCCTGAAGGTAGGAGTCTATCAATTGATGAAGATGATCATCCAAATGTCATAGACCAAATGGAGCAAACAGTACGCAGACCTAGTGGTGGGAGGAAAAAATCCTTAAATAAGAGACACGGGGGAATGATTAATGGACTTCAATGTCTGTACACTAATGCGCAAAGCATGGGTAATAAACAAGATGAGCTTGAGCTCTTGGTACAGCAAACTAAATATGACATAATAGGCATCACTGAAACCTGGTGGGATAAGTCCCACGACTGGAATGTAATAATGGAGGGATACAATCTATTTCAGAGAAACAGACCAGACAAGAAAGGAGGAGGAGTGGCGTTATATGTCAGGGATGTGTATACCTGTGAAGAGATCCAAGATTTAGAACCTCAAAGCCAAAGTGAGAGCATTTGGGTCAAAATTAAGGGAGAGATGAATAACAGGGACCTCATTGTGGGAGTTTACTATAGATCCCCAAGCCAAACGGAGGACATAGATGATGCCTTCCTGGAACAGATGGCCAAGCATGCAAAAGGAAGGGAGATAGTAGTAATGGGGGACTTCAATTACCCGGATATTTGCTGGATGTCAAACTCAGCCAAGAGCATAAGGTCAAACAGATTCCTCACTGGCCTTGCAGACAACTTCATTGTCCAGAAAGTGGGAGAAGCAACAAGAGGAACAGCCATTTTAGATCTGGTCCTAACCAATGTTGATGACCTGGTTAGTGGGGTAGAAGTGGAAGGATCATTAGGCGCGAGTGATCATGCTCTTCTGAAGTTTACTATACAGCGGAAAGGAGCAGCCAAGCATACTAGGACTCAATTTCTTGACTTTAAGAAAGCCGACTTATGACTTTAAGAAAGCCATATGTCAGGAGTGCTCTGATGGTGTTTCCTGCTTGGCAGGGGGTTGGACTCGATGGCCCTTGTGGTCTCTTCCAACTCTATGATTCTGTGATTCTGTGACTTCATAAAACTTAGGGAAGTGCTGGGTGAGATCCCATGGACAGTAATATTAAAAGGAATGGGAGTTCATGATGGCTGGGAGTTTGTTAAGAGGGAGATAGTAAAAGCACAACTTCAGGCAATACCAATGAGACGGAAACATGGAAGGTGCCTAAAGAAGCCAGGGTGGCTATCTAAAGAACTTTTAACTGAGTTAAGATTAAAAAAGGATGAGTACAAAAAATGGAAAAGGGAGGAAACCACCAAAGAGGAATTCAAACAAATAGCCAGCACGTGTAGACACAAAGTCAGAAAAGCTAAAGCACAGAATGAACTCAGGCTTGCTAGAGAGGTTAAAAGCAACAAAAAAGGCTTTTATGGGTATGTTCGTAGCAAAAGGAAGAACAAAGAAACAGTGGGGTCACTCAGAGGAGAAGATGGTGTAATGCAAACAGGGGACACAGAAAGGGCTGAACTCCTCAATGCCTTCTTTGCCTCAGTCTTCTCCGATAAAGAAAACAATGCCCGACCTGAAGAATTTGGAGCAAATGATTCAGCAGAGGAAACACAGCCCAGAATAACTAAGGAGATAGTACAAGAATACTTGGCTAGTTTAGATGTATTCAAGTCTCCAGGGCCAGATGAACTGCATCCAAGAGTATTAAAAGAACTGGCAGATGTGATCTCAGAACCACTGGCAGTCATCTTGTCCCTATTTTCAAAAAGGGGAAAAGAGAGGACCCGAATAATTACCGCCAAGTCAGTCTGACATCAATACCAGGGAAGATTCTGGAGCAGATCATTAAGCAAACAATCTGTGAGCACCTAGAAAGGAATGCTGTGATCACCAATAGTCAGCATGGATTTCTGAAAAATAAGTCATGTCAGACTAACCTGATCTCGTTTTTTGACAGAATTACAAGGCTGGTAGATGAAGGGAACGCAGTGGATGTAGCCTACCTTGATTTCAGCAAGGCATTTGACAAGGTGCCCCATGATATTCTTGTAAAGAAGCTGGTAAAATGCGGACTTCACTATGCTACCACTCAGTGGATTTGTAACTGGCTGACTGACCGAACCCAAAGGGTGCTCATCAATGGTTCCTCTTCATCCTGGAGAAGAGTGACTAGTGGGGTGCCACAGGGTTCTGTCTTGGGCCCGGTCTTATTCAACATCTTTATCAACGACTTGGATGATGGACTCAAGGGCATCCTGATCAAATTTGCAGATGACACCAAACTGGGAGGGGTGGCTAACACCCCAGAGGACAGGATCACACTTCAAAACGACCTTGACAGATTAGAGAACTGGGCCAAAACAAACAAGATGAATTTTAATAGGGAGAAATGTAAAGTATTGCACTTGGGCAAAAAAAAATGAGAGGTACAAATACAAGATGGGTGACACCTGGCTTGAGAGCAGTACATGTGAAAAGGATCTAGGAGTCTTGGTTGACCACAAACTTGACATGAGCCAACAGTGTGACGCGGCAGCTAAAAAAGCCAATGCAATTCTGGGCTGCATCAATAGGAGTATTGCATCTAGATCAAGGGAAGTAATAGTGCCACTGTATTCTGCTCTGGTCAGACCTCACCTGGAGTACTGTGTCCAGTTCTGGGCACCACAGTTCAAGAAGGACACTGAGAAACTAGAACGTGTCCAGAGGAGGGCAACCAAAATGGTCAAAGGCCTGGAAACGATGCCTTATGAGGAACGGCTAAGGGAGCTGGGCATGTTTAGCCTGGAGAAGAGGAGGTTAAGGGGTGATATGATAGCTATGTTCAAATATATAAAAGGATGTCACATAGAGGAGGGAGAAAGATTGTTTTCTGCTGCTCCAGAGAAGCGGACACGGAGCAATGGTTCCAAACTACCAGAAAGAAGATTCCACCTAAACATTAGGAAGAACTTCCTGACAGTAAGAGCTGTTCGACAGTGGAATTTGCTGCCAAGGAGTGTGGTGGAGTCTCCTTCTTTGGAGGTCTTTAAGCAGAGGCTTGACAACCATATTTCAGGAGTGCTCTGATGGTGTTTCCTGCTTGGCAGGGGGTTGGACTCGATGGCCCTTGTGGTCTCTTCCAACTCTATGATTCTATGATTCTATGACTTTAGAATTGACACTCTGTGTGTCTCTCTGTGTGTAAGGGCTCCTCCTCCTTCTCTTGCTTCCGTTCACTCTCCCTGCGCCTCTGCGACTTTAGGGCCAGTTCTCTCTCTGCGTGTGTGTGTGTTTTGACCTCACTGCACTTGTTGGGGGAGAGTGTTGGTCGCAATTTTTCTTGATTTGTCTCAGAGTGGTTACTATCATGGTTTCCTTGCCGGGGAGGAGGGAGAGACGCAGAGCCTGCTTGTTCTAAAGGAGCAAAGCCGGAGAGGAGCCTCTCCTGCATTATTAGCAGCATCCTTCTCCACACCCCCCATGCGTGCTCCTTGTCCCTTGAGTTCTTTTCCTTCCCTCCCCACTTAAAACGTGGTTACAAAGCACGGATCCACATGGATCCTCAGGATTTTTGCCCTGGGTCACCCCAAATTCACCATCAGATCACACAGCATGTCCATGGCTACAGCCTGCACCAAAAAACAGACACACACCCACTGTTTCATGGGGCTGCAATGGCGCAAAAACGTGGTTACAAAGCATGGATCCACATGGATCCTCAGGATTTTTGCATTGGGCTACCCCAAACTCACCGTCAGATCACATGTCTGTGGCCACAGCATGAACCACAAAAATCATACATCCACTGTTTCGTTTAGAATATTTTTTTCTTGTTTTCCTCCTCCAAAAACTACGTGCGTGTTATGGTCAGGTGCGTGTTATAGAGCGAAAAATACGGTAGGGAGTGATCCTTTTCTAGACTGCAGCCAGCTCTGGAAGGAAAATTAATCAATATACTTTAAGTTAGTTGAAGCTTACCTTGTTTGGTCTGACATGCTATATTCATCGGATCTAGTATAAGATCTGAAATGTAATGAGAATTAAGATTACTTAACCTTAATTATATACACATAAACATACCTCAGTTTTGTCATGGAGTTAGCCTTACTATAAAGTCTGAAAGTTAATTATTATTATATGTACTGGGGTGGGCAACCTTCAGAGGTTGCTGGACTACACCTCCCATCTTTCCTGACCACTAGCCACCATGGGTTGTTGCAGTACAACAGCACCTGGAGGGTCACAGGTTTCCTATCCTTGCTTTTCTTTCTTTTGTTGTTGGACATCATCTCCCTCCAGTATGGCCAACCCTTCCCTGATATATACTAACAGCAAACTCCTATCTGTGTTATTATGCAGCTGAAATGGCACCTCTGATGCATCAGCAGACTCAGACGAACCCCAAGGTTTGCAGAAATACAACAAAAATATTAGGAAAAAACCCTAAGCAAGGGACTTTCCTCTCACACACCTCACAATAAAACCCCACAGCCCAATGCAAAAGTGTGTGAGAGGGGAAAGGGAATGTGGAGGCAGCCATGGCTGAAGACTGCATTCTGTTGCAGGTCCTACTTGTCCAAATTGTTGATGGACCAGAAGATTTCAGATGTGTACAGGGCAGGCCCTGATAAACTGTGGCCAAAGTGACTTACTCAGAATCGCCTAGAGACTCGCTGTCATCTATGCAGTACTTGCTGATTCGTGCCCATTTGACAATCAGGATGGCTGACCCAACCACAATGGGCAGAAAGAGAAATATGCTCAGGAGCACCCACGTCCGCATGTTGTCTTCTATGACTCTTTCTGTAATATCTAGATGGAAACAAATTTCACAGCAAAGACTGAACCAGGAAAGCTGCCGCATTAGACATTTTTAGCGTGGCACTGCCCAAAGCTCCAATTTTATAGAATTTTTTAAAGATTAGAAAGCAAACTCTTTCCACATTGCTAAAACAGCAACAACCAGAAAGGTTTTTTATTTTTAAATTAGCATTATTGTGGTATAAAAATGTAATATTGTAGTAACACAGTTTTATAGCACCATTCCTCTCTTTCATTTAAAAAAATAAGAGAGCTGGAAAAGTGTTAAATTAAAAGACCATTTAAAAATATATAAAATGGGGTTATAAAATGGCATCCTTCACAAAGGTCATAGTGAATGTGTACTGAGCTGCAGACAGAAGTTATGTCAAATCCACAGGTGTCCAAGGAACATAGCAGGTTATACACATAGAAAAATGCCCTACTACGAATGATGCAGGAAATCAGTTGCAGTTCTGCTTGCAGCTTACAGCAGAAAAGCAGTAACTGGGTAGCACTAGGAATGTGTTGGCTTCTTTCTCTGCAGTGCTCTCTCTCCCTCTTCTGTGTCTAAGTGCTATCCTCATGTGCAGCTCCTGTTCCTTTCACTGGAGTTTGGGCAAGATTGTCTCCTGGTAGAGTGTCTCCTGTGCTCCAGGGTTATTACAAGCAGAAGAAGGTATTGTTTGGATTTTTTCATTCTGGCACCAATAAGTATTGTTCTGACCCAATTAATTGTAAACCCATGCTGACTTTGTACTAGTCCACTGGGATTCAGCTGGCGCATCAGAATGCACAAGTCCATCACAGCCTGGTTTAGGGAGGGGCAGTAGTACTAAAACATTTGCTTTTCACTTTTGCTCTTTGAAAGAGAACTAGAAAACAGGGATGGAGAGAGGGGTTAAATCTATACTGAAAATTTTATACTAGCTTAACTGCCACACTTCTCCCATTGCCTGGGAATTGCAGTTTAGTTCAGGTACTAAGAATTCTGAAACATTTCACTCACACTCACTCTCATAAACACACAGCCTACAATCCTAAAGTTCCTTTGGAAGAAGGAATGATTATTAAGCTAATGTGCTGTCACTTTTTATCTTGTTCTTTCTGCCTTGAGAAAGACAGAAAATTCAAGGGAAGAATAAAGAGGGGAATGAATGGGTTAAAACATAAATCAAACCCAGCCCCATGGTTTCAGGTTGAGATGAAAAGTGGGTCCTAATTCTAAACAGTTTGGAAACTACTGCAGCAGAGCTATTTGTCAGGATGGAAGATCCTGCTTTTACTGACCAGAAGCCAACATACGAAGCCCACTGTCAACGCTTCCTCCTAGGGGGCCTCCTTTTTCCTTGCAATTTGGAGGTGCCCATCCTGGATCACAGTGGCAGTTTCTTTTGTTGTTGCAAATCTGAAGGTGGGGGAGGAATAGCAAACATTTACTCCTTGCTTATGTGCTTTATCTTAAAAAGAAAAATATGCTTTAAGAAAACATTATTCTTATTACTTTCTGAGTAGGGCCTCAGTTCTAGTCTAAAATGGAGCTGGACCTTCAAAGGTAGCCCCACGTAGAGTACGCTGCAGTAGTCCAAGCGAGAGATAACCATGGTATGTACCACTGTGGTGAGATAGTATGCAGGCAGGTAGGGTCTCAGCCAGCGTACCAGATGGAGCAGGTAGACAGCTGCCCTGAAAATAGAATTAACCTGTGCCTCCATGGACAGCTGTGAGTCCAAAATGGCTCCCAGGCTGTGCGCCTGGTCCTTCAAGGGCACAGTTACCCCATTCAGGACTAGGAAGTCCTGCCCCCTGTCCCCCAGAAATAGTACTTCTGTTTTGTTGAGATTCAACCTCAACCTGTTAGCTGCCATCCATCCTCCAACCGCTTCCAGACACTCACACCGGACATTCACTAGTTCCAATTTAAATGGAAGGGATCCAAATGTTCCACATCCTCTAGACATGCCTGGAGCTGTTGAGCAACCACCTGCTCAATTACTTCGCCTAAGAATGGAAGATTTGATTATAATTGCCCATAATGGCTGGGTCCAAAGAGAATCAGCTGAGAGGCCATCAACAGGGGAACGCTTCAGGCACTCAAGAAAATACCAAATAGTTTCTGAGGGAAAACCACCATCTCCTTTTTATAGCTGAAACACTAACATGGAAAATATAACATTCATTTTACTTACTCCATGCCCAAAGCACTTTTTTGTAGGATCACAATCATATTTCAGGACGCCATACTTTTCACATACTTGTTTGATACAAACCTTTAAAAAAAGCAATAGTATTTTTCAGTTTTCAAGAAGAGTTGCTGCCCTGCAACAGACCTTTTGCGTCCACCAGACCCCATCCATGAGTGCTTCCAGACAGGTGTTTATTGTGAGATCTGAATGCAAGATTTTTCCAGTGTATGTACAACGTCATCTGCATCCAAGTGCTAGTCTGTATTTTTCCCTCCATTAATCCAGAACTACCCTTTTTACAGGAAAACTGTGTGGTATGTAAAACACAGGAGCAGTCAATTACAGGTAAACTTCCTGGGACAGACTTCCTCCGCATGTGACCAGAGGTAGGTGTGGCCTCACCTGTGCAGGTCATGATAAAAGCACAGGGCAGGACAGCCATCTCTCTCTTGCCTCTTGCTCTCTCTGCCATCTTCCTTCGAAGAAGCCACATCTGCTAAAGATGCCCTCTTGGCTCCCAGCCAAGAGAGCAGAAAGGGACTATCTTCCTATAAGATAGATTCTAAATGTATTTTACCTTTTTAAGCCTGTCTGCCTTCTGGGATCCTATTGTGAACAGAACGTGAGTAAGCTGTTTTTATACTTTTATAAAAGACTGTGTTATGTCTTCTATTTTAAGAGGGAACAAAGGGGAAATTACCAGAGTAATTATTATAGAGGTTCTAGCGAACCTGAGCACACATTACCATTGCGAACTTAAAAGGGGAATGTCTACTAACTCTGCTGATATTTTGGGAACTTGTTAGCACAAGTTGGATAAGGATATAATCTCACAATATATCCTCTCCTGCATCCATGAACATTCCCACAAAGGGTTATTGGCCCCAGTATTCCATATTTTTGTGTATTTTTGAAGGATTGCGTTGGATTGTGATTTTCAGTTGAGTAGTATTTTTCTGAGATAACTTCCTGGTAAGCACATGGTCCTTTGTTCCATTGTGCAGTGGGGATTAAGCAACCCCCCTTCCCTCAGAGTTCACAGTGACCCAAGGCAGTGAAGGATTGTTTTGTTTTTTGAGGTTTTGATTTTAGAATTTTGAGAAATTTTGAATTTTGAAGAATTTTCAAAAAAATTGTAGGCGTGGCGTTTCGCATACCCTACTGGCAACCAGTCTAAGCTGCTTATTAGCGGCAGCGCTGAGTTCTGCGAGCAGAGTGGGTGGAAACGTCTTCACGGGAACCCGGATGTTCTTTCAGAACAGTTTGACTCAGATGAGGAAGAGGAGGAGGACGAAACTGAACCTGTTGCTGAGGTGCACAGTCCACAGCCACAGAGTCCAGAACCGGGGTCCCCAAGGGAGAGGCTCCAAACCTCTCCAAAGGGAAGTCCCAAGACCCCTCCACAGGTCTCTGTCAAGTCTGAGCCAAGGAGTGAGCCATCCTCGCCTACAGACCCAGTTGTGAGGCCTAAAAGGCGCAGCAGGTCAGAGGGGGAGGTTTCTGACACAGGGGATGGTATGGCTGGCCCTAGTGAATCAGGTGCCGTTCCAGAATTCACGCTGAGAAGGTCAGCAAGGTCAACCAAGGGAAAGCCACTGGAAAGGTATGAAGCCACTATCGTGTGGGTAGGTGTCACTAGATGTGAACCTGAATCCTTTGAGGATGTTCAGAAGTTGCCTCAAGAAGAAGCTAGCAAATGGCATGAGGCGATGCGGAAGGAGATGAACTCAATGGAATCTCTTGGTGTGTTCTCACTCACACAATTGCCGGCTGGCAAGCAGGCTATGAGTTGCAGATGGGTTTATCGCCTTAAACCCACAGAAGCTGGAGAACCACAATATAAAGGTTGGAAGGCGAACCATTTTGACGTGGATGTCGCCTATCTGAACTCAGACCTCCAGGAGGAGTTGTACATGCTTCCTCCTCCAGGGTTTGAGGTCAGTGGGCCAGGCATCGTGTGGCGGTTGCACAAATCCATTTATGGGTTATGTCAATCTGCCAGAAACTGGAACATGTGTCTGAATGAAGCCTTAGAAGAGCTAGGTTTCAAGAGAAGTGTTGCTGACAGCTGTCTTTACCTTAAAGGGTCAGGTGTGACACAGGAAGCTGCTCAGATTTTTGTTGATGATATTTTGTACATATCACAGACAGGTAAACAAGTGGAGAAGTTTGCTAGGGAGCTTGGAAAGCTGTTCAAGCTCAAGCAGCTTGGAGATGTCAAGTCGTATCTAGGCGTAGGGATAACTAGAACAAGAGATGGAAGCTTTTTGCTCAACCAGAAAGGTAAGATTGAGCAGTTGCTTGAGAAGTTCAGAATGTCTGAGTGTGCAGGTGTCAAAACACTCATGGAGGCTGGTTACGTGAAAGAATGTCAGCAAGTAGAACGCTCTGTGTTCGAAAATGCTGAACTCTTTCAATCAGCTCTGGGTAGTCTACTGTATCTGTCACAGTGGAGCAGACCAGATATAGCATTTGCTATCAATCTGCTCAGTAGAGAGGCTTCAAGTCCAAGTGTACAGGCCTGGAATGGTATTAAACGGGTGCTGCGTTACCTGCAAGATACCAAAGATTTTTGCCTCAAGTTGTCAGCTGAGGGTGATGTCAAGCTTACAGCATGGGTGGATTCGGATTGGGCTAACCTTCAGGACTGCAAATCAGTGTCAGGCCTAGTGGTGAAGTTTGGGAACTCAGTAGTTGGGTGGAGGTCCCAGAAGCAAAGTCTCATAGCGCTTTTGTCTACTGAAGCTGAGTTCAGTGCGCTCTCTGAGGTTTGCATAGAACTGGAGTTCTATGAGTGTTTGGTCCAGGAACTCTGTGAAGGTCTGTGTTTGGGGTGAGCATTGTTGCTTGTTTCCCCCAGATGCAGGACAAGAGGGGGTGTGGAGTTTGGAGGTTATAGGGTTAAACTTCTTGGTGTCCTGTATCTGGGGAGGGGCCGTACATCACAGGCTTTGTCCGTCTTTGTCTGTGAAAGCTACTTTCACATTAGACTGAGAGACACTGCAGAGAGACTGTGTGCGCTTTTATAATAATAATAATAATAAATTTTATTTATATCCCGCCCTCCCCAGCCGAAGCCGGGCTCAGGGCGGCTAACAACAATCAACAATCAAACCATCAGATATTCACACATTCTAAAAATATTACATTATAAAAATCAATTAAAATCAAATTAATGGCAACTAATTAAGCAAGATTCTAAGCAGGTTGCCAGAGGAGGGAGTCAGGCTGCGCCCTGACCAAAGGCCTGGTGGAACAACTCTGTCTTGCAGGCCCTGCGGAAGGATGTCAGGTCCCGCAGGGCCCTAGTCTCTTGTGACAGAGCGTTCCACCAGATTGGAGCCGCAGCCGAGAAGGCCCTGGCTCTAGTTGAGGCCAGCCTAACCTCTCTGAGGCCTGGGACCTTGAGGATGTTATTATTTGCAGACCGTAGGTTTCTCTGTGGGGCATACCAGGAGAGGCGGTCCCGTAGGTACGAGGGTCCTAGGCCGTATAGGGCTTTAAAGGTTAAAACCAGCACCTTAAACCTGATCCTGTACTCCACCGGGAGCCAGTGCAGCTGGTATAGTACCGGTTGAATGTGATCTTGCAGCGAAGACCCCATAAGGAGTCTCGCCGCGGCATTCTGCACCCGCTGGAGTTTCTGGGTCAGTCTTAAGGGCAGCCCCACGTAGAGCGAGTTACAATAATCCAGTCTGGAGGTGACCGTCGCATGGATCACAGTGGCAAGGTCAGGGCGAGAGAGATAAGGGGCCAACTGCTTAGCTTGGCGGAGATGAAAAAATGCCGCCTTTGTTATAGCTGTAATCTGCGCCTCCATAGAGAGGGAGGTATCGAAGATTACACCCAAGCTCTTAACGGACGGTGCTGGCACTAATTGCACCCCCGCAAGAGATGGGAGTTGCCCCCTCAATCCCATATCATCCCGCCCCAGCCAGAGGACCTCTGTCTTCGAAGGATTTAACTTCAACCGGCTCCCACGTAACCATCCAGCCACAGCTTCCAGGCATCTCGCCAGTGTATCGGGGGCCGAGTCAGGATGGCCATCCATCAACAGATAGAGTTGGGTGTCATCGGCATACTGATGGCAACCCAGCCCAAAACTCCGGACAAGCTGGGCGAGGGGGCGCATAAAGATGTTAAAAAGCATCGGGGAGAGAATCGCACCCTGAGGCACTCCACACACCAAGGAGTGGCGCGATGACAATTCCCCCCCGAGCGCCACCCTCTGTCCCCGACCAGAGAGAAACGAGCGCAGCCATTGAAGGACTGTGCCCTGGATTCCCACGTCGGCAAGGCGGTGGTCCAGGAGTTCGTGATCGACCATGTCGAAGGCTGCTGACAGATCTAGAAGAATCAGCAGCCCCGACCCGCCTCGATCCAGCTGCCTACGGAGATCATCTGTTAGGGCGACCAGAGCCGTCTCGGTCCCATGACCAGCACGGAAGCCGGACTGGAATGGATCCAGAGCAGATGTTTCATCCAGAAACCTACCAAGCTGTTCAGCAACCGCTCTCTCAATCACCTTACCCAGGAATGGAAGATTCGAGACCGGGCGGTAATTGGATAGATCTAAGGGATCTAATGATGTTTTCTTTAAGAGCGGACGCACCACTGCCTCCTTCAGTTCCCCTGGGAATATCCCGGTGCCAAGGGACAAATTGATGATATCCCCCAGGGGGGCCCGCACCTCATCTGGACACGCTCTAATCAGCCATGACGGGCACGGGTCAAGAGGACAGGTGGTGGGCTTTCCAGCTTGGAGGAGTCTGTCCACATCGGCTGGAGATATCCGGTCAAAATGGTCCAATACTGGACCCGAGGACAGTCGAGGGGCCTCCAGTTCCTTTATTGTATCCAAATTGGCAGGGAGGTCATGGCGGAGCAACAGGACCTTCTCCGCAAAAAAGCTCGCAAATGCCTCACAGCTGTGTGTCAGATTTTAGCACGGGAAAGATGCCGGAGAGTTCCGATGGAATGAGACTGATTTATGGCTTGTAAATAAACACTTTTAGAGATAGCAAGAAACTTCTCTGGGCTTGTTTTATCCCTCTATCTCACACGGACGGCAGGACTGCTGCGACTCTGCATTTTCTGCCCAGGTCAGTCCCAGCAGAGCTGAGCAGGGAGCGCTGACTGGACGGCAGGATTAATTTGCATAGGCCATATGCTAAAGTGGATGGAGCAAGAGAGATGACAGAAGCCGGCCATGCAAGTCTGTGGCCATGCTGTGTGGGTTGACATGTGCACCCCTCTCTCCCTCTTCCACTCAGGCAAGCAAGAGGTGTCAGCACTGCTCAGGGACATGTTGCAGCCAAGCAAAAGCAGCCCAGGAGGGCACAGGGCAAGGCCAGCGAGAGGTGAGATCTGTGGAGGGGGCATAGCCAGAGGAGAAAGAAAAGTCTGCAGGGCTGCATTAAGCCCCCTGGCCCTGAGGTCCCCCCCCCCCACTTTCGGCACTTATGAACAAACATCTAATTGCATTTGCTGATTTCCATCTCTGCTTCTCCCATCGCTCCCAGCCCATCATACCTGTCTCCTCAAAGCTGAAATTTAGATTTTAAGTTCTTCAAGCATGAGACCAGTGGTCTTCCTTTTGCTTATGCTGCTCTCTAGGATACCATACACACTGGTGACAACATTTAAGTCACAGTAATAGTCATGCTGTGTCAGATTGTATCCCTTACCTTTTTAGTTCCACATTTTGTACCATCTTTCACCAGCATTGGGTCCGGAAAGCCCTCTGGTTGTTGAAGGTCCAGAGATATACAAAGGGTATCTTGGAAAGGAGTGTACAGAATTGGAATGTTCATGTCAACATAAGGCTTTCTGGTTGGATAGACGCAAATTAACTTTCCACATTTGATATCCCTATCAAAGGCATTTGGAGAAAAGAACAGGATCATACATTTGTAAAGAGTTGGGGATTATGTATTGGAAATGTTTTTTTCACCTCCAAAATATCAGATTTAACAACTGAAATATATTTTTGAACATGTTACCTAAAAATGCATGCTTTTCATTACACAGATGACATGTGAGAGGGGCTGTCATTCCTCAACCTTTGAAACATCTGGCATCAAAGATTACTGCCCAACAGTTTGTGCCCAACGGGTTTATTTTGGTATATCTTAATTTGTTGTTGTAGTATGGTTTTGCTCTGTTGATTTTCTTATGTGAACTACCTTATAATCATTTTGGTGAAAGGCAAGCTACAATTAATTAATTAATTAATTAATCAATCCTTCCTCTCCATCCATTTTTCTTTTGTGTTGTGTCCTTTATTTTTTCAAATTAGTTTTTATTAAAGATTTTATTGTGTAGCAAACAAACAAATAGACAAAAAAAGTACATATAGTGTCTCTACTTTCAATTCATAGTTTTTTTCACAGTTCGTTAACATTTAGTACTAGACACATATGCAATTGGGGGACAAGAGAGAGGGAAGGGGAGAGAGATGAGGGGACATTGATATTTTGTTCTGTTGTGTAGTTTGTGCAGGGTTTTTATGTCAGCATCGTGTGGGTAGGTCCTCTATATATTTATTCATTAATGATGGCACTGCGAGAGATTTGAGTGTCCAACGCTTGGTTGGTTGTGTTCAGTTAGTTGCAGTGTGGTTTGTTTGTTTGTTTGTTTGTTTGTTGGTATGGGGTTGTTGGGTCAGATTACCCATTTTGATTCTTATGCTGTTGGGGTGGGGGAGAGAATAGATCATTGTCTTGTTGTGCTGTATATATGATAAAGGGGAGCCACACCCATGCTACTTTAAGTTTGTTGGTTAACTTTTCTAATAGGGCAGTTTTCTATACTTTTTGGTACTAGTGGTCTATATTCACTCCTGATAGGTCATTCCAGTGTCTAGTCATGATGTTTTTAGTTGCTGAGAGTAAGTGACTTGTCATGTGAGTTGTTCCTTGGAAGATATTTAATAGGACTAATTCTGGAGTTGCTTCTATTACTTGTTTTGTGATTATGCAGATTTCCTGCAGCACTGATATACAAAAGGATTAGATGTATTCAAGTCTCCAGGGCCAGATGAACTGCATCCAAGAGTATTAAAAGAACTGGCAGATGTGATCTCAGAACCACTGGCAGTCATCTTTGAGAATTCCTGGAGAACAGGCGAAGTCCCGGCAGACTGGAGGAGGGCAAATGTTGTCCCTATTTTCAAAAAGGAGGAAAGAGAGGACCCAAATAATTACCGCCCAGTCAGTCTGACCAGGGAAGATTCTGGAGCAGATCATTAAGCAAACAGTCTGTGAGCACCTAGAAAGGAATACTGTGATCACCAATAGTCAGCATGGATTTCTGAAAAATAAGTCATGTCAGACTAACCTGATCTCGTTTTTTGACAGAATTACAAGCCTGGTAGATGAAAGGAACACAGTGGATGTAGCCTACCTTGATTTCAGCAAGGCATTTGACAAGGTGCCCCATGATATTCTTGTAAAGAAGCTGGTAAAATGCGGACTTCACTATGCTACCACTCAGTGGATTTGTAACTGGCTGACTGACCGAACCCAAAGGGTGCTCATCAATGGTTCCTCTTCATCCTGGAGAAGAGTGACTAGTGGGGTGCCACAGGGTTCTGTCTTGGGCCCGGTCTTATTCAACATCTTTATCAACGACTTGGATGATGGACTCAAGGGCATCCTGATCAAATTTGCAGATGACACCAAACTGGGAGGGGTGGCTAACACCCCAGAGGACAGGATCACACTTCAAAACGACCTTGACAGATTAGAGAACTGGGCCAGAACAAACAAGATGAATTTTAACAGGGAGAAATGTAAAGTATTGCACTTGGGCAAAAAAAATGAGAGGCACAAATACAAGATGGGTGACACCTGGCTTGAGAGCAGTACATGTGAAAAGGATCTAGGAGTCTTGGTTGACCACAAACTTGACATGAGCCAACAGTGTGACGCGGCAGCTAAAAAAGCCAATGCAATTCTGGGCTGCATCAATAGGAGTATTGCATCTAGATCAAGGGAAGTAATAGTGCCACTGTTTTCTGCTCCAGTTCTGGGCACCACAGTTCAAGAAGGACACTGAGAAACTGGAACGTGTCCAGAGGAGGGCAACCAAAATGGTCAAAGGCCTGGAAACAATGCCTTATGAGGAACGGCTAAGGGAGCTGGGCATGTTTAGCCTGGAGAAGAGGAGGTTAATGGGTGATATGATAGCCATGTTCCAATATATAAAAGGATGTCACATAGAGGAGGTAGAAAGGTTGTTTTCTGCTGCTCCAGAGAAGCGGACACGGAGCAATGGCTCCAAACTACAAGAAAGAAGATTCCACCTAAACATTAGGAAGAACTTCCTGACAGTAAGAGCTGTTCAACAGTGGAATTTGCTGCCAAGGAGTGTGGTGGAGTCTCCTTCTTTGGAGGTCTTTAAGCAGAGGCTTGACAACCATATGTCAGTTGTGCTCTGATGGTGTTTCCTGCTTGGCAGGGGGTTGGACTCGATGGCCCTTGTGGTCTCTTCCAACTCTATGATTCTATGATTCTATGATTCTAAATTTGGGGGCATTCCCACCACATGTGGAGGTACGTGGCCATGGAAGTGCAGACTCTCCAGCATTTAGATGAGGAAGTGCCAGATTCCGTGGTGTTAGGTTCCATCTATAGATAAGTTTCAGAATGAGTTCTCTTCTTTTGGCTGAGATGGATTTAAATGATGGGGAGGTGTGAGGGCTCTGACAGGACCCTAGAGTCCTCCTGCTTCCTTCCCAAAGCCTAGTTAGCACTTGCCCAGCTTTAGGAAGGAGGTGGGAGGGAGATTTGTGCCTCCTTCCCAAAGCTTGGTGCCTCCCTTCCCCGGCTTTTGGAAGGCAGCTTTGGGTGGAGTGGGGAACACGTCAAATTTGGGCCTCACACAGGGCACCATATTACCAAGATCCGCCCCTGTTTGGAAGTGAACTGAGGACTTGTAAACCTCTGTCTCGAGGCTCTGCTCCCTTTGGGGAACTAGAATCTCCTAAAGGGCCTGAAAATAGGCACTTCTTCAGTGCTCCATGACCTCCCATTTGGTGTGCTTCTTGCACCGTTGGACTGACAGTGTGGGAGACACTGTGTTCCTTGGTCTTGGGGGAAGAGATGCCCATGACAATCCTGGCTCCAGTACCATAGGCTTTGATGCTGTGGGATGTGGTTCAGCAGACACCTGTCAACCACAGTTTAGTGGGACTGACCACCAGCATCAAGGGTCAGGGTCAGAAACCCAGTGCCGTCCCTCAGCTAGTGACACAGGAGCCTCCAACTAGGTGTCCTAGTCCCTGTGGGAGGATCATGACAGCCCACTCCACCTGGCTACCTTGATACTATAACAACAGTAAAAACATGCACCATACAATAGAAGATGCCCAAGCCGCCAACCCACAAACATCCTGCCACACTCCTCCCCCTGAAAATTTTATTTCAGTTTCTTCTGTTTCCTAATCACATACCGGAAAGAACAAGTCTTAAATCCCTTTCGTATGTCAATCCCACAGTGTCCAAATCTATCTGCCTGACCATTAATTTCTTCATAACATGCTTGAGGAGCACTTTTTGACTCTATAAATATTAAAAGGATTTTGATTAGAATAACGAAAATGAAACATTTAATAGTTTTCTTTTAGCAATGCTCTTAACAGATACTTTCATATGTGTACAAACAAATCAGTCTGATGCATAAATTGGATTTGCCTCTGCAAATAATGAATGTTAGCCCTGAAGGTGCTGCAAGACTCTGTTGTTTTCACTGAAGCAGAATTATTTAGTTATTTAAGATATCTTCTTCATGCAGCACATAGTTAAACAATGGAGATCGCTGCAAGATGTAGTGAAGGCCACCAATTGAGACGGATTTAAAAGGGGATTTGCAAAATTATGAATGGTAAGTCTATAGATAGCTACTAGCTATGACAGCTCTATATACAGTATAACTTCCTGTAGAAAGAGGCAGAAGGAGCAGCAGAGCTACTTGTAGGCTTCCTATAGGCATCTTGTTGGCTATGGTGAGAACAGAATCCTGATTAGATAGGCCTTCGGTCTGATTCAGCAGGATCCCCCATAAAGGCATTTGATGAAGGGCTTCACCAAAACAACATAACTGAACAGGTTGGCATGGTCACTAACAGCAGTTTGGCTTGTGCCTAAGTGCAGTTAGGTAGCTAGTAGAGTGATTTTAAAGTTGGCATAAAATGCATAAACCTGGTCATACCAGTCAGAATTCTGGTAGCCATCTTCTGCACTAAGGAAGAAGACGCATGCCTTGGAAACCAGCCACATTGGGACTAGTTGCAAACGTGGAATGCAGCACAACTAACACTATGGGCTTCCCCCTCCAGCCAGCTCAGCCAAAAGGGCATATGTGTCAGGAAAGCCCCCCAAACAGGGTGTGGGGGGAGGAGGGGGGAGGTTTCAACCCCGTTCACATCCTGAATAGAACAGGTCACGTTTCGCTGCTTCCGTGCATGCACGTGACGTCATTTTGACCATCTCCGCCTGCATGAGTGACAAAACCAGGAAGTAACACACTCAGTTCACCGTGGAGCGCAACCCGAAAATACTTATCCTGAAGCATATTTATCCCGAAGTATGACTGTACAGTAGTGTGACGCTGAATTCTGCTCAAAGAGTTCAAGAGAAAGCCAGGACTCATTCAACGGGCAAACTGGTATAAAAGCTGAGGAAAGCTCATGGTATAGGTATGAGTGGGCATGCACACACAATTTGGTTACAGAAGGAAGCTGTTTGCCTCCTTGCTTGTTCTTTTTAAGAGTAAATATTTCATTTTGTTTTTAAAAGAAGCCAAAAAGCAAGTTGTCTCACTTACTTTCACCAAAAAGATCCTGACACTGTAGATCGGCTGCCTGACAGGATCCACCATAACAGTAGCCAGCATTAGAAGCACAGCTGTAGCCATTCTGGGCATAAAAATTGCTTGGGCAGGACGCCGAACTGCCATTGCAGTACTCAGGGAAATCGCAGACACTATCTACAGCTGCTCTACAGATTGTGTTTCTTGGCTTAAACTAGGTGAAAAGGAAAAGGAAGAAGGAAAGTATCAATAGCATTTTTCACGGAGGAGTACAGCTAGGGTTGAGGAGGATTCCTGTTGACTCCACAATTTGCAGTTAACCTTCCCATTTCATTACCCTCAGACTTATGCACAGGTCCTAAAGTTGTTTAAGCCACATAATCACTGGACTGAACAGGGCACATGCCCACACAGTCCTTACAAGATGGTCTAAGGCCTGTCTGTTTCTTTAACTCTTAAGAGGTTGTAAGCTGCTTAGAGCAGCTCCATAGCCAAACACAACATGTGGGAACCATATGGGAAAAAGTGGCTGCCTACCTTTGGTGTCTGACGTCTTTTTTCCACTCATTGTACAGAAAAATGTGCAGATGGCATGCTAGCATGGTCTTCCTGGAGGCTGTTTATTGCCTCAGTATGAGTATTTATGTGCATGTTTTACATATTTAGTTCCTCATATTCCACACTTGGGGACACGGGTGGCGCTGTGGGTTAAACCACAGAGCCTAGGGCTTGCTGATCAGAAGGTCGGTGGTTTGAATCCCCGCAATGGGGTGAGCTCCCGTTGCTTGTCCCTGCTCCTGCCAACCTAGCAGTTTGAAAGCATGTCAAAGTGCAAGTAGATAAAAAGGTACCGCTCCGGTGGGAAGGTAAATGGCATTTCCATGTGCTGCTCTGATTCGCCAGAAGCGGCATAGTCATGCTGGCCACATGACCCGGAAGCTGTACGCCGGCTCCCTCGGCCAATAAAGTGAGATGAGCGCCGCAACCCCAAAGTCAGCCACGAGTGGACCTAATGGTCAGGGGTCCCTTTACCTTTACTAAGTGCTACTTCTAAGTGCTTAAGGGAGAAGGGCCCTGGGCCAGGGATAGTTTTAATCCCTGACATATCCAGGTAGGATTGGGAGAGATTCTTGCCTGAAATCCTGAAGAGCTGCTGCCAGTCAGTGTGGACAATACTGAACTAGATGGACCAATGGTTTGACTCTGTTAAGGCAGCTTCCTAGGTTCCTATGTTTCAAGGCAGATCCAGATTTTAAAGGACATTTCCTCCACACTGAGGTCGACACCTCTTCCTAGAGAGTAATCTGACAACTGGATACCCACATCTGCCTTAAACCGTCTGCTGTACCCATCTCTCTTAGGATGTGTTCTGCGTGGGGCTTCCCTCGGGACTGAGCTGGAAGCTGCCGTGAGGGCAGAATTCTGCAGCGCGATTGCCGACAGGAGGGAGGCCTGCGCTCAGAGATCGGCACTGGCTGCTGATCATGCTGCTTAGTCATGCTGGCCACATGACCCAGAAGCTGTACACTGGCTCCCTCGGCCAATAAAGCAAGATGAGCACCGCAACCCCGGAATCGGGCACGACTGAACCTAATGGTCAGGGGTCCCTTTACCTTTACCTTTATTCCACCCTTACTTTGAACTGGAGCACAGAGTGGTTGACGATGCTGTTAGGGATTGCTGTAAAAACTAGGTCATTTGTTCTCAGAAAATTGTTATCTATGTTAATTATTGGCATGAGTTTGGGGAGTTGCCCACCACCTGCAAGGTCAAAGAAATGAAGTGACAAGCGCCAGAGTGCACAGAAACGCCGTTTACCTTCCCGCTGCAGCAGTACCTATTTATCTACTTGTACTGGTGTGCTTTCAAACTGTGAGGTTGGCAGGAGCTGGGACAGAGCAATGGGAGAAACAAGGCTTTGATGAAACAAGGCCTGGGAAACAGACTGTGAGACTAGCTTCCTGAACCATTAGTAGAGTAGTATAATTTTATTATTTATTTATTTATCTCTTCCCTAGAGATTAGTGAAGCCCTGCCTTGGGCTGAGCAGAGAGTCTCTTCTGCCTGATGGCTAAATGAGTTGCTGTTGAAGGTATAATTTGAGTGCAGTGAGCCGTCTTTGATCAGTAACTGCATTCCCTGTTGTGGCTGCAGCCTTTGGGGCATTTGTTATTGTCAGGGGCTCAGGAGCAGAGGCACAGGAGAGGGAGGAAATGGAGAGCGAGGGGGAGGAATCCGAGGGGAGCGTAGGCGGTGACAGTGGTCAGAGGGATTCCACGAGCCTCTCCAGCGAATCGGAAGATTCACAGAAGGGAGCGCCGATGACCAGGGCAAGGGGGGTGCCAAGGGGGAAACCCCAGAAGGAAGGGGCCAGCGGGGACTCCCAGAGCAGCAGTTGGAAATCAGGACCAGCTTCCCCACCAGAGCGCAGTGGGGGGGAGGAGTCCCAGGAATCGGGACCAGTGTTCTCGCCACCAGCGAGAGGAGATGAGTCAGGATTGACCACGCCTCCATCGGAGAGCGGGGAAACGGTCAAGAGGAAGGTTACCGGCTGGGCGCGCGCGCCAAGTTCAAATGTACAGGCGAGCGGCACAGCAGGTAGCCCGGATAGGGAGCCAGGTCCTAAAGCCCGCCGGAAGGAGGGGCAAGACTCAGGGGGGTCAGCGTCAGAAGAGTCCAGAAAGGAGGAAACCCCAGGGGGCAGAAGGACCCAGAGGAGGAAAGAACAACGGAAGAGGTGGAGTAAGGCTAGAGTCTTAAACTGGTGTCTAGGAGGCGGAGACTCAGATGGAGCTTCGCCGGTCTAGCTTCTAAGACGTAGAGTTGCACGCTGCGGTTTGGAAATGGAAACTAATCTTCAATAAAGACTTTTATACGTTATTACTGGCTAGCGTTGGTCCTCTGTGAGCTGGGACCTGGAGGCAACTCTGACAGTTATGAATTGCTATATTGTAGCCTGGTGGCCATGTGCATTGCTTTGCAATCAATAAAACCGTCTCCTTTTTGTGATTTGGATTTCTCCTACATGGTCTGCAGAACTTTGGTAAACCTTCACACTCACCTGTGTAAGTGCTTACACTGCTGCTGAGATCCTGAGATTCTTTCCCTACCCTTGAACAACATCAGCATTTAATGCTGATATGAAAATCCTCAAAAGTGGCATTCCATCTTTAAAGGAAATTCTTCCTTGATCTGATTGCAGTTCAAAGTTAATTAGCATCTTACATCAGGCTGCAAATGGTTGTAACTAACTAAGTTCTACTCACAGTAGACACATTGAAATTAATGAAACTAAGCTAGCCATGTCCATTGTCAAGGAAGAGTTAGAAGTTTTCAGTTTCTCAGAGGGAGAAAGCATTCCCCAAGGGGGGAAGGAGAGCAGTGAATCTAATAGAAGGGAGCAAGAGGAACAAGAGGGAGGGACCGGCTGTTCCCAGGAAAGGCAAGGGTTCAGTTCTAACTCAGATTGGGAGGAGGGGAGATACAGGCCAGCTCTAGCCAGGAGGTTAGAAAAAAGAGCGGGGAAACGAAGGGAAGGGCACGTTCGCCATTTTGAGGGTGGCTGGTCACGGAGAAGCAGAGCTCAGAAGGTAGCTGAAAGAAGTGACTCTGAGGAAGAATAGTTAAGAACCGTTTATAAGATTGTTTTGTTAATACGCAATAAAAAGTTTTATAAAAGAACAAGAAGCGTTTGTGTGGTGATCTGAAGAGGACAACGACCAGGCCTGACAGAATACCTTCTGCTCTGCACCTCTTCACTATAAGTAAAGAAGGAGAAGCCAAAATGGAGGGAGCTGTGGCGCCAGTTGGGCAAGGAGAAACCCCAGCGCTCCAGCTAACATTACAGGACTTAGGGCAACAGAACTTACAGTTGAAAAGTCAAGTCAACATACTATCAGCAGCACTGGGAGAACATAAAACCATGCTGCAAGCGACGTGTGGAGATAGAGGGAGTAAAACTTTTACTATACGTCCACGTAGCTTCAAGGGAGAAACCTCTGAATACATGGCTTTCAAGACAGAAATTTCTTACATAATTGAGATAAAGGATAAAGAATTTCAATCTGAGCAAGAGAAGGTTGCTTATGTGATTAATTTCTTGGAAGGGAGGGCTAAGGACTGTGTTATACCCCTAATATCTCGAAGGGATGCCGCCCTAGGAAATTTACAAATGTTTCTGCAGTATCTAGACACGATTTTCTTAGACCCTGTGCATGAAACAACCACAGCTAGGCAGCTGTTGAGAATGAGACAAGGAAAAGACACTGTGGGAGTTTATTGGTCCAACTTTAGTTTGCTGGTGCAGAAATTAAAATGGGATCTGAATTCCCCAACAGTTGCAGCCCTTTTTAGGGAAGGACTGAATAATGAGATTTTAGACCAATTGGCCCAAATGCCAGAACCTAGTTCCTTGGACTCTCTGGTCCGAACGTGCCTGCAATTGAGCATATGCATAGAACGGAGGGCTAGTGAAAAGAAGGAACAATGGAGACCGCGATGGCGGGAAAACAATATCAAAAGTACAGAAAGCAGAATGGGCAACGTGCCAGGACAAGAGCGGCCAGAGCCCATGGAATTAGGGGCAGCCAGACCCCTCCCAGTTACTACCTTGCAGGGCAGCAGCTGAAGGAGGAGGAAAAAGATGTTTCTTGTGTGTGTGTTTCTTGTGGCTGATTAGCTGCTCTCCCTGTGCAAAGGTCAGAGGGGGCAGGGTTTCTGTTGAGGCAGGTGATTAGCTGTGGGAGGAGCTTATCAGAGCTTGCAGGGCAGCAGCTGAAGAAGGCGTGCACAGTTTGATCCATCTTTAGATTTAGGGGAGCTAGTCTCAAACGTTTGTTGGGGGAGACCTTGGGGTTTTTGGGGGGGAGTTATTTGTCCTGTCTGCACGCTTCTTATGATGGAGGACCGCTGTAGCCAGCCCCAACAACACGTTCTCAAGATGGAGAGTGAGGGAACAGCTGCAGTCGCCTGCGGTTCCTGCACAATGTTTGCCATCTTGCCAAAGGTTGCAGGCAGCTTTACCTGCAGCAATTGCATGTTGATTGCCCTCTTAAAAGACAAAGTCCAGCAACTGGAGGAACGTGTAGCTACGCTCCAAAGAATTAGAGAGCTGGAGCTCTTCTTGGAAGCAACAGAGCACACCGTCTCCACCAAGGAGGAGACAGGGGACTCCCCTGAGAAGGAGGCTAGTTCACCAACACAGGAGCCAGATATATGGAGAAACGTGACACAAAGAAGTAGGAGGCCCAGGGTTCGCTCTGATTGTTTAGAAATACACAATCGCTTTGAGGTCCTCTCCCCTAGCATGGAAGATGAAGAGCAGACTCCATTTGAGGATCTCTCCCTTGTTACAGTCGATCAGGTAAATGAAGATGAGCAGCAAAGTCAGTCCTCAGGGAATGTGCAGGCGACCTTGGAATGGACAGATCATGGAAGAACCCCGACCAAACCTAAGAGGAGGCGTGTAGTGGTGATAGGGGATTCCCTACTGAGGGGAACTGAAGCAGTGATCTGTGGGCCTGACAAGATGTCTCGGGAAGTGTGCTGTCTCCCCGGGGCTAAGATCCAAGATGTAACTGAACGACTGCAAGGAATCATAAAACCCACTGACAAATACCCCTTCCTCTTGGTACATGTGGGAACCAATGACACTGCAAGCAATAGCCTCCAGAAGATCAAAAGAGACTATGAGGCTCTGGGCAGGAAATTGAAGCAATTAAATGCACAAATTGTCATCTCATCTGTCCTCCCAGTTGAACGACGTGGCCCGGGGGAGAGGGAAAAATAGTGGAAGTGAACAGCTGGCTTCGCAAATGGTGTAAACAGGAACGGTTTGGATTCTTAGATCACGGACTGCAGTTTCTTGAAGATGGACTTCTGGCAAGAGATGGGCTGCACCTCACAACGGTTGGGAGGAATGTTTTTGCCAAAAATCTCAGAAACCTCATCAGGAGGGCTTTAAACTGACTAACGTGGGGGAGGGAGGCAGTGCTCCTGAAGGTAGGAGTCTATCAATTGATGAAGATGATCATCCAAATGTCATAGACCAAATGGAGCAAACAGCACACAGACCTAGTGGTGGGAGGAAAAAATCCTTAAATAAGAGACACGGGGGAATGATTAATGGACTTCAATGTCTGTACACTAATGCGCAAAGCATGGGTAATAAACAAGATGAGCTTGAGCTCTTGGTACAGCAAACTAAATATGACATAATAGGCATCACTGAAACCTGGTGGGATAAGTCCCACGACTGGAATGTAATAATGGAGGGATACAATCTATTTCAGAGAAACAGACCAGACAAGAAAGGAGGAGGAGTGGCATTATATGTCAGGGATGTGTATACCTGTGAAGAGATCCAAGATTTAGAACCTCAAAGCCAAAGTGAGAGCATTTGGGTCAAAATTAAGGGAGAGAAGAATAACAGGGACCTCATTGTGGGAGTTTACTATAGATCCCCAAGCCAAACGGAGGACATAGATGATGCCTTCCTGGAACAGATGGCCAAGCATGCAAAAGGAAGGGAGATAGTAGTAATGGGGGACTTCAATTACCCAGATATTTGCTGGATGTCAAACTCAGCCAAGAGCATAAGGTCAAACAGATTCCTCACTGGCCTTGCAGACAACTTCATTGTCCAGAAAGTGGGAGAAGCAACAAGAGGAACAGCCATTTTAGATCTGGTCCTAACCAATGTTGATGACCTGGTTAGTGGGGTAGAAGTGGAAGGATCATTAGGCGCGAGTGATCATGCTCTTCTGAAGTTTACTATACAGCGGAAAGGAGCAGCCAAGCATACTAGGACTCAATTTCTTGACTTTAAGATAGCCGACTTCATAAAACTTAGGGAAGTGCTGGGTGAGATCCCATGGACAGTAATACTAAAAGGAAAGGGAATTCATGATGGCTGGGAGTTTGTTAAGAGGGAGATAGTAAAAGCACAACTTCAGGCAATACCAATGAGACGGAAACATGGAAGGTGCCTAAAGAAGCCAGGGTGGCTATCTAAAGAACTTTTAACTGAGTTAAGATTAAAAAAGGATGTGTACAAAAAATGGAAAAGGGGGGAACCACCAAAGAGGAATTCAAACAAATAGCCAGCACGTGTAGACACAAAGTCAGAAAAGCTAAAGCACAGAATGAACTCAGGCTTGCTAGAGAGGTTAAAAGCAACAAAAAAGGCTTTTATGGGTATGTTCGTAGCAAAAGGAAGAAGAAACCGTGGGGTCACTCAGAGGAGAAGATGGTGAAATGCAAACAGGGGGGACTTCCAGAGGCGGCGCGAACGGCAATGGCTGCCCTCTTCTAACCGTGAAGAGGGAGCTCCAGGGAAACGTGTCGTCCGCTACGGCGAAGCGGAGACCCGCATTGGGAAACCACAGGCAGAAGAAGCCTGTGGCCGTGGGACTCAGCGGGCACCTGTAGCGCCCCCCGAAACTGGATAGGAACCCCGTAAGGGGCTCCGGAAGGTGACGGGGTTGGCGCGGTGCTGAGAGTCGATCGCTCTTTCCTTCGAGTGAAGCCGCAAAGCTGCTGCCGGTGAGCGCTGACCTTTTTTCTGGGACAATTTGGCTAAGAAACGACTACCGTGAGTAGGTGAAGTTTAAGAAATTCGTATCTTTAAAAAAGAAGTTTAATTTGGACACTGAAACGGGAGATGTAACCAGGAAGTCCGTCTCCCGGCTCTGTTTAAAGTTTAAAGCAACAACGATTAATTTACTGTTGCCTAGAACTTTGCTATAAAAGACTGTTATCTGAACATCGGATACAGAACTTCACCTTATTTTTAAGGTGGAAGAGGAAGAATTTGGCTTTCCCTCTTCTCGTGTGGATTTATAAATATTTTAATTTACTGAACCCCTGGAGATCGGGCTGCCAGGCTATTAGAGCTGTCAGGCTGCAGGAACTGTCAAACTGCAACTCGCGCTTTTTGGAGACATTGTAACTTTTTAGGATTAACTCTGCAAAATAGAGGATCTGCAAGGTCTGCTGGACATTTGCAACTGTTATAAATTTGAAGGGACATTTTGTAAATCTGAGACTGTATAAATTGTGACTTTTGAGATAAACATTGTGTCCCTCTAGTGGAAGATTGAAGTGGTGTAAGGACTGGGGGTATTTTTCCATCTTTGGACTTGGGGATTTCCATGGGAACTGCAAACCGTGTGACTGACCTTGACGCATAGACAGCAGTGGAATGAGAGGGAGGACAAGATCAAGCAAAGCCAAAACACAACAGACTAGCATAATTTCACAGCTGCGCAGGTCATCTGTTCCTGCTATTCCTGTGGCACAAGAGGAAGATTTAGAACAAACAAGGCTTGAAGGAATGGCCACAGGAGGAGACTTTACTACAGTGCTAGATAAAATTTTTGAAAAATTAGATGGCCTAAGTAAGCAAGTGGGGGACCAATCATCTAAACTTGACCAAAACACAGCTAGTGTCAACAATTTGACTCAGCAAGTCAAGTCAAATGCAGAATCTATTGGGAAGTTATTGGAAGCCACTACAGTAAACCGTCAAACAGCTGAGGAGGCCAAACAGAAAGTAGAGGCCGTGCAAGAGGAAATCAAACCTATGCGCAAACAGATTGGCGAACACCAGGCATATCTGTCTATGATTGAACTAAAATCTAGGGAAAATAATTTGAGATTGAGGTCAGTTCCAGAGCTTGAAAAGGAGGACTTAACTGAGTTTTTGACAAAAGAGTTTTCAAAATTTTGGCCTTTGGAAGAGGATAAAGACTTTAAAATTATAAGTGCATTCAGACTTGGAAAGGGAGGGAGGAAGGTCAGGTCAAGAGACTGCCTGATCTCCCTCAGAACGAAAGAAGAAAGAGACAAGATTCTGGGTGCACACTTCCAAAAGACTCTTGAGATTCTGGACTTTAGAGTGGAAGTCTACAAGGATATCCCTAAGCATCTTCTGGAGCTTAGATCTAACTACGGAGACTTGGTAAAACTACTGAGAAGCAACGGAATCATCTTCAGATGGGAGTTCCCCCAGGGACTATCTTTTAATTATAGAGGGAAAAAAGTTAAAATCAAAACAGTTGAAGACAAGGAAAACTTTTTGAGTGACTATGGAAAAGACCTTCAGAAAGGGACTGAAAAAGAACCAGGAGCCTCAGGATTTGATCCTTTGAGACCATTACTCACACCTTTGGGTCTTGACGTGCAGGAGAAAGTGACACCACCGCCAAAAGGAGAAGAACTTTTGGGAGCAGTAGGAGGAAAATAGATATACTGCAACATGACTCTGCAACTATTAAGTTGGAACATTCACGGCTGTAACTCGCCCCAGAAAAGGAAGACGATATTTCACATATTAAAAAAGGAACAATTTGACTTAATTTGTTTACAGGAAACGCATGTGATTAGGCTCCATCGGAAGGTTTTAATCAACAAGAGGTTAGGCCAAGAATTTATTTCATCGGACAGAGTGAAGAAGAGAGAAGTTGTTATCTATGCAGAAGAGAGCCTATCACCAAAATTCCTTTTTAAAGATGAGCAAGGAAGAATAGTGGCAATTGAAATTCAAATACAAGGAGAAAAATTTTTGATTTTAGGAATTTACGCACCAAACGAGGGGAAGTCAGAATTTTACAAGAATTTGCATGAGACAATGTTGGACTATATGGATTACAACAATATTATCATGATGGGCGATATGAATGGGGTGGTGTCCACAAATATGGACAAGGCACAAAGACAAAACATGACAAAAGACGGCAGACTACCTAAAACTTTTTTTGACCTAACTGACAATATGGATTTGATTGACATTTGGAGAACAAAAAATCCCTTAGGGAGAGAAGGGACTTTCTTCTCTGAAGCCAAAATGACCTGGACTAGAATTGACCAAATATGGATAACTAGAGGACTGGCACCAAAGACTAGAAAGGTGGAAATCTGCCCCAAAACTTGCTCCGACCACAACGCCGTGAAGATGGAAATGAAGTTAACATTAACTGGTTCCTTCAGATGGAAAATGAATGACACCCTTTTAAGAGATCAAGAGATTGTTAAGAAGGCCCAAAAGACTTTGAGAGATTATTTTGAAGTAAATTTGAAAACTACAGTGGAAAAAAGAGTAATCTGGGATGCAAGCAAAGCGGTCATGAGGGGGTTTCTGATACAACAGAATGCTATAAAAAAGAGAACCCAAAATGAGAAAAAAGATAAAATTTTGGAGAAAATAAAAGAAGGAGAGAAAAAATTAAGATCGAAACCAAAGTCACAGGAGATTCTGAGAGAAATTAAATTATACCAAGTACAATATCTGAAATTGACAAATCAGGAAATTGAGTGGAAAATTAAACAAATGAGACAAAAGACTTTTGAATCAGCAAATAAATGTGGGGAAACTGCTAGCGTGGCAGTTGAAAAAAAGACAGAAATTGAACACGGTTACAAATCTTGAGGTGGAAGGAAAAAACATCCAGAATCCTGTGGAGATCAGAAAGTGCTTCCAGAGATACTTCAAACAACTCTACACTCAGGGGCCACAGAATGAGACTGAGATAGACCAATTTTTAAGAATTAATGGATTACAAAAAATATCTCAGGAAAATAAGATAACATTGAACCATAAAATAACAGAACAGGAGATTGAAGGTGCCATTCAAAATATGCAATTAGGCAAATCTCCAGGACCGGACGGATTAACCTCCAAGTACTACAAGACTTTGAAAGACTATTTAATTCAACCATTAAAGGAGGTGTGCAACGAGATTTTGAAGGGAAAGAAGGTGCCGGAGTCGTGGAAAGAAGCTTTCATCACATTAATACCAAAATCTGAATTTGAAAAGACACAACTCAAAAACTACCGTCCCATATCCCTTTTAAATGTGGATTACAAAATCTTTGCAGATATTTTAGCCAACAGACTAAAAAGAGTTTTAAATGAAGTGATACATAAAGATCAGGCAGGCTTTCTCCCAGGCAGACATCTTTCTGATAATACAAGGAACATTATTGACATTTTGGAGTTATTGCAAACGAATATAAATACAAAAGCAGTTTTAATTTTAATTGATGTGGAGAAGGCCTTTGACAACATTTCTTGGAATTTTATGAAGAAAAATCTTAAGGGAATGGGAGTGGGACAGGGGTTTGAAAATGGTATAGAAGCAATCTATTCAGAACAAAAAGCAAAATTGATAGTTACTGATGTGGTGTCAGAAGAGTTTAGAATAGAAAAAGGAACACGACAGGGATGCCCTATCTCTCCACTGTTATTTATTTCGGTCCTGGAGGTGCTTTTGAACATGATTAGAAGGGACCAGCTGATCCAAGGAATTAAGGTCGGAGTCAAACAATATAAACTTAAGGCTTTCGCAGATGACTTGGTGTTGACATTACAGGAGCCAGAATCTAGTACGAAAAGGGTGTTAGAATTGATTCAAGAATTTGGTCATGTGGCAGGATTTAAACTGAACAAACAAAAAACTAAGGTTTTAGAGAAAAATTTGACAATAATGGAAAAAGAAAGGTTTCAGAAGGAGACAGATTTAACTGTGGTTAAGAAAGTGAAATACCTAGGGATTAATATGACGGCTAAAAATTTGAATTTATTTAAAGATAACTATGAGAAATGCTGGATAGAAGTCAAGAAAGATCTAGAAATTTGGTCAAAATTGAAGCTTTCCTTGTTGGGCCGGATAGCAGCTATAAAGATGAATGTATTCCCAAAAATGTTGCTTTTGTTTCAAACTTTACAGATTGTTGACAAGATGGATTGTTTCAAGAGGTGGCAAAGAGATATCTCTAAATTTGTCTGGCAGGGCAAAAAGCCCAGAATAAAATTTAAAATATTGACTGATGCTAAAGAAAGAGGGGGGTTTGCCCTGCCAGACATGAAGTTGTACTATGAATCAGCAGCATTCTGCTGGTTGAAAGATTGGCTACTTCTTGAGAACACTGACATCTTGGATTTGGAAGGGTTCAATAATGCTTTTGGGTGGCATGCATATTTGTGGTACGACAAGGTAAAAGCTAATCGAGTATTCAAAAACCATATTGTCAGGAAAGCTGTGTTTAACGTCTGGACAAGATATAAAGATCTATTGGAAAACAAGACCCCAAGGTGGTTATCACCTATGGAGACTAAGGCTTTGAAAAAACTCAATATGGAGGCCAAATGGCCGAAATATTGGGAGATACTAGAACAAGATCGAGACACATTGAGATTGCAGAGTTTTGAGAAACTAAAAGATAAAGTGCGAGATTGGTTACACTATTATCAAACTAGAGAGGCCTTTAACTTGGATAAAAAAATAGGCTTCCAGGTGGAAAAATCGAAATTAGAAACAGAATTGTTAGAACCTAAAACTAAGATACTTTGGAGAATGTACAACCTGCTGCTAAAATGGAACACTCAGGATGAAACAGTCAAATCAGCTATGATTAAATGGGCACAGGACATTGGTCATAACATTATGTTTGCTGACTGGGAAAAGTTGTGGACCACTGATATGAAGTTTACGGCATGTAATGCCTTAAGAGAAAATATTATGAAAATGATCTATAGGTGGTACATGACCCCAGTCAAGCTTGCAAAAATTTATCACCTGCCTGATAACAAATGCTGGAAATGTAAAGAAACTGAGGGAACATTCTTTCACCTTTGGTGGACATGCCCAAGGGTTAAGGCCTTCTGGGAAATGATCTATAATGAACTAAAAAAGGTATTTAAGTTTACCTTTCCTAAGAAACCAGAGGCCTTCCTTCTGGGCATTGTCGGCCAATTGGTGCAAAAGAAAGATAGAACATTCTTTATGTATGCAACAACCACAGCAAGAATACTTATTGCAAAGTATTGGAAGACACAAGATTTGCCCACCCTGGAAGAATGGCAGATGCAAGTGATAGACTATATGGAATTGGCAGAAATGACTGGCAGAATCCGAGACCTGGGAGAAGAGTCGGTGGAAGAGGACTGGAAGAAGTTCAAAGAATACCTACAAAAACTTTGTAAAATGTTTGAATGTTAAAATGATGTTGGATATAAAGATAATATGGCATTAGTGACATGGTAAAAAGAAAAATGCAAAAATGTTTTAAAAGAAAAGGGTGTAAAGGTCAGAATAATATTATAAAGAACATGTAAAAATGGATTTAATAAAGAAAGGGAAAATCGAAGACATAATAGGTTGAAATGTATAATATTGATTAAGATTTGAAAGAAGGTAAGGATTTGCTGAATTTGATTGTGTAAAGGGGAACGCAGGAAAGGGAGACGTGAGGAAGTCAGGAAAGAGGGTTATAAAGACAAGAATCCAAAAACTAATTTTCTTTATTTTCTGTTTCTTCTTATTTTTTCTGTCATATGTTTTTTACTGTTTTTTTTAGTTCTGTTGGATTATGTTGCTTTTTATTGTATTTCTTTTCTGTTTCGTTTGATTGTAATATTTGTTTTATTATATAAAATCAAAATAAATATCTTTAAAAAAAAAGAAAAAAAAGAAATGCAAACGTTTTTTGACAGAATTACAAGCCTGGTAGATGAAGGGAATGCAGTGGATGTAGCCTACCTTGATTTCAGCAAGGCATTTGACAAGGTGCCCCATGATATTCTTGTAAAGAAGCTGGTAAAATGCGGTCTTGACTATGCTACCACTCAGTGGATTTGTAACTGGCTGACTGACCGAACAGAAAGGGTGCTCATCAATGGTTCCTCTTCATCCTGGAGAAGAGTGACTAGTGGGGTGCCACAGGGTTCTGTCTTGGGCCCGGTCTTATTCAACATCTTTATCAACGACTTGGATGACGGACTCAAGGGCATCCTGATCAAATTTGCAGATGACACCAAACTGGGAGGGGTGGCTAACACCCCAGAGGACAGGATCACACTTCAAAACGACCTTGACAGATTAGAGAACTGGGCCAAAACAAACAAGATGAATTTTAATAGGGAGAAATGTAAAGTATTGCACTTGGGCAAAAAAAATGAGAGGCACAAATACAAGATGGGTGACACCTGGCTTGAGAGCAGTACATGTGAAAAGGATCTAGGAGTCCTTTATTATAGAATCATAGAATCATAGAGTTGGAAGAGCCCTTGTGGTCTCTTCCAACTCTATGATTCTATGATTCTATAATTCTACCCCTTCCATGGTAAGAGGAAATGCAGGGAGAGGAAGAGACACGAGGCGTTGCTTTGTCTGTGGAAAACCAGGCCATCTAGCACGACAATGTCGCAATCGTAAAGGATGGAAGTCTCTATCTGGAGCAGACATGGGAGAAGACAATTGCCCGAAGGAACTGCATCAGGGAAACGAATGTCCCCAGCTGGAAATGGGAGCTTGCAGACGGGTGGAGGAGCAACAGAAGGCTCTCACACGGAACCACCTATTCCAGGACTAACGGTGAAGGTGCAACTACAACTACCCAATGGACATAGGGTCCAGGTAGAGGCGCTGTTAGACTCAGGAGCGTCAGCAGATTTCATAGACCAGAAATTGGTACAGGAACACAAAATCACTTTGTTACCTTTGAATTTCCCACTACGAGTGAAAACAATCGACGGCAGACGGCTACTGTCAGGAGAAGTGACTTACGAGACTCCACCAATGAGAATGGATATGGGTCATCACTCAGAGACCAGGGCATTTCATGTGACCAAACTAGCTGGGCACCCGATAGTCCTGGGCATGAGTTGGCTCAATCGTCACAATCCAGTGATTGCCTGGCATCAAAGGTCTTTGGTTTTTGGTTCGATCTATTGTATGACACATTGTTTGGGGCAAAAGGGGAAAATCTCGGTGGAAGTAATGGGAACAGAGGTGGAAGGGAAGTTGATGGGGAATGAAAGTGAGATTCCGTCACAATATATTGCTTATCAGGATGTTTTTTGTGAAAAAGAAGCGGATAAACTTCCACCACATAGGTCCTATGATTGCAAGATAGATCTAGTCCCTGGGGCACAGTTGCCACCAAGCAAGATATATGCCATGTCGGAAGTAGAATCTGCAGCATTGAGGGAGTTCCTGCAAAAGAATTTGCAGAGGTTTTATTAGAGAGTCCAGGGCCTCAGGGGGTGCTCCCGTCTTTTTTGTCATAAAGAAAGGGGAGGAAGGGGCACCGAGATTAGTATGTGACTTCAGAATCCTTAATAGCCAAATGAAGCCTCGCGTGTGCCCACTGCCACGTATAGATGACCTCTTAGAAAGAGTAAGGTCAGCCAAAGTCTTTACCAAGCTTGATCTACGAGGAGCATATAATCTGATAAGGGTCAGAGAAGGGGATGAGTGGAAAACCAGTTTTTGTACTAAGTATGGTGCATTTGAATTCTTGGTAATGCCTTTTGGCTTGCAAAATGGCTCAGGGGTATTTCAAACCTTCATCAATCACGTCTTGGCAGGTATACTGGATCAGTTCTGTGTCTCCTATTTAGATGACCTCTTAATATATAGTGAAAGTATGGAAGAACATGTAAAACATGTCACGCAGGTGTTAGAGAGATTGAGGACCAACAGGTTATATGTGAAGTTAGAAAAGTGTAAGTTCCACACACAAAATGTGGAGTTCCTGGGATATTGCATTTCCCACAAAGGGGTGCACATGGACCCCAGTAAAATCCAGGCAGTGGTGGAATGGGAGGCACCTAAAACTAAGAAAGATCTACAGAGGTTTTTAGGATTTGCTAATTTCTATCGTAAATTCATAGGTAATTACTCCAAAATCACAACACCACTGACTGATTGTCTAAGAGGCAAGAGGCCATTCAGATGGTCTGAGGAAGCACAGAAGGCCTTTGATAAATTAAAGGCGGTGTTTGCTTCAGAAAAATATCTTATGCACCTAGATCCAAGTAAACGTATGAAGGTAGAAACTGACGCCTCTGATAGGGCTATTGGGGCCATTCTGCTGCAACAGGACAAGGAAGGGGACTGGAGACGCTGTGCATTCTACTCTAGAAAATTAAATCAATCAGAACAAAACTACACCATATTTGATAAGGAACTTTTAGCTGTGCATGCTGCCTTTAAAGTGTGGAGACATTTTTGGGAAGGGGCGTCACATCAGGTGGTGGTATAAACAGATCATAAGAATTTAGAGTATTGGAGAACTGCTAGACAGCTAAACCAAAGGCAAATTAGGTGGGCGGGGTTTTTTGCTGGGTTTAATTTTAGGATTGAGTACATACCTGGGCATCAAAATGTTCGTGCAGATGCGCTATTGTGCAAACCTGAGTATATGGAAGGAGAAGCACCTCCCAAGTTGCGAGAAATGCTGAGATCGGATCAGTGGGGGTGTGCAGCCGTAGTAGTGGACGGCAGGGAATTCCAGCGATTGACAGTAACAGATGAGTTTGCACAAAAGAAAATGGAGGAACTGAGAAAAGGTAGAGGGGAAGAGGAAGGTTTCAAGGGAAAAGGTGGATTGTTGTACAGGAGAGGGGTACTGTATGTACCTGCAGGTAAAGTGGTAAAGTAAGAGGTAAAGTGTTGAGGCAACATCATGATAACCTGACTGCAGGACATTTCGGTAGAGAAAAGACCCTGTATCAGATCACACGGCAGTTCTGGTGGCCAAAGTTGAGGGAGGAGGTAACGCAATATGTAAGAGGTTGTGAAGTATGTCAACGAGCCAAGGCACCCAGAGCAGCTCCTGCAGGGTTGTTACAACCTATGCCCACGCCGGGAAGGCCTTGGGATGTGGTGTCTATGGATTTTATAACGGATCTACCATCATCGCATAGGCATACAGTGATCTTTGTGGTGGTTGACATGCTAACCAAGATGGCGCATTTCATACCATGTGCCAAAATTCCGACCGCACAGGAAACTGCAAAGATGTTTTTAGATAATATTTTTAGGTTGCATGGTATGCCATCACAAATCATTTCAGATAGAGGGGCCCAACTTACATCACAATTTTGGAGGAGGTTAATGCAGTTACTAGATGTGGAGCTAAGCCTCATGTCGGCGAGACACCCGCAAACCAATGGGGAAGCTGAAAGAACGAATGCAACACTACAACAATATCTGAGGTGTTATGCTGGTTATCAGCAGAGCGGGTGGTTAGAGAAGTTGAGTCTAGCAGAGTTTGCGTATAATAATGCAATGCATGTATCTAAAGCAGAGCCCCATTTGTGGCAAACTATGGCTTGCACCCAAGGGCATTCCCAGGTCAAGAGGAGCAGTTAGCAGTACCAGCAGCAGAACAAATGATAGAGGAGTTGAGATGCATTCATGAGATATTGGAAGAGGATTTGGAAGAAGCTAAAGAGGCTTACAAGAGAGCTGCAGACAGGCACCGGCGAGTTGGGGAAGAAATCCAAGTAGGGAGCTGGGTATGGCTGTCTTCCAAGGGACTACCAATACGAGGGAGGTGTAAAAAGCTAGAACCAACGAGATTGGGACCTTTCCAAGTAAAGGCTCAAATTAACCCAGTCGCTTTCAAGCTTCATTTGCCTGAAAATATGAGAATACACCCTGTATTTCATAGATCTTTATTGTCAGTGTTTGTACCAGCACATAAGTATCAAAGTTCAAGGGAACCACCTCCTTTTCCCACCATGATGGGGGAAGAGGAGACCGAAGTGGAAGAGATATTAGACTCGAGAATAAGTAGGAGGAAATTACAGTATTTGGTTGCATGGAAAGGGTTAGATGAGCCTGAGAACTCATGGAAACCAGCAGAAAAAATTAATGTTCAAGTCTCCAGGGCCAGATGAACTGCATCCAAGAGTATTAAAAGAACTGGCAGATGTGATCTCAGAACCACTGGCAGTCATCTTTGAGAATTCCTGGAGAACAGGCGAAGTCCCGGCAGACTGGAGGAGGGCAAATGTTGTCCCTATTTTCAAAAAGGGGAAAAGAGAGGACCCAAATAATTACCGCCCAGTCAGTCTGACATCAATACCAGGGAAGATTCTGGAGCAGATCATTAAGCAAACAGTCTGTGAGCACCTAGAAAGGAATACTGTGATCACCAATAGTCAGCATGGATTTCTGAAAAATAAGTCATGTCAGACTAACCTGATCTCATTTTTTGACAGAATTACAAGCCTGGTAGATGAAGGGAACGCAGTGGATGTAGCCTACCTTGATTTCAGCAAGGCATTTGACAAGGTGCCCCATGATATTCTTGTAAAGAAGCTGGTAAAATGCGGGCTTGACTATGCTACCACTCAGTGGATTTGTAACTGGCTGTCTGACCGCACCTAAAGGGTGCTCATCAATGGTTCCTCTTCATCCTGGAGAAGAGTGACTAGTGGGGTGCCACAGGGTTCTGTCTTGGGCCCGGTCTTATTCAACATCTTTATCAACGACTTGGATGATGGACTCAAGGGCATCCTGATCAAATTTGCAGATGACACCAAACTGGGAGGGGTGGCTAACACCCCAGAGGACAGGATCACACTTCAAAACGACCTTGACAGATTAGAGAACTGGGCCAAAACAAACAAGATGAATTTTAATAGGGAGAAATGTAAAGTATTGCACTTGGGCAAAAAAAAATGAGAGGTACAAATACAAGATGGGTGACACCTGGCTTGAGAGCAGTACATGTGAAAAGGATCTAGGAGTCTTGGTTGACCACAAACTTGACATGAGCCAACAGTGTGACGCGGCAGCTAAAAAAGCCAATGCAATTCTGGGCTGCATCAATAGGAGTATTGCATCTAGATCAAGGGAAGTAATAGTGCCACTGTTTTCTGCTCTGGTCAGACCTCACCTGGAGTACTGTGTCCAGTTCTGGGCACCACAGTTCAAGAAGGACACTGACAAACTGGAACGTGTCCAGAGGACGGCAACCGAAATGGTCAAAGGCCTGGAAACAATGCCTTATGAAGAACGGCTAAGGGAGCTGGGCATGTTTAGCCTGGAGAAGAGGAGGTTAAGGGGTGATATGATAGCCATGTTCAAATATATAAAAGGATGTCACATAGAGGAGGGAGAAAGGTTGTTTTCTGCTGCTCCAGAGAAGCGGACACGGAGCAATGGATCCAAACTACAAGAAAGAAGATTCCCCCTAAACATTAGGAAGAACTTCCTGACAGTAAGAGCTGTTTGACAGTGGAATTTGCTGCCCAGGAGTGTGGTGGAGTCTCCTTCTTTGGAGGACTTTAAGCAGAGGCTTGACAACCATATGTCAGGAGTGCTCTGATGGTGTTTCCTGCTTGGCAGGGGGTTGGACTCGATGGCCCTTGTGGTCTCTTCCAACTCTATGATTCTATGATTCTATGATTCCAGAATTGCAGAGAGAATTTCATAGAAAATATCCCCACAAGCCAAAACCCCATAACTGGCATCTTCAAGAAATTTTTGAAGAGACAGATAGCGAGGAAGAAGAGTTCATAGGGTTCGGTCCTTCAGAAACAGAGGAGAGCGAGAAGGTGGAAGGGGGGCTTAGGGGAGGGGGTGATGTCAGGGAAGAGTTAGAAGTTTTCAGTTTCTCAGAGGGAGAAAGCATTCCCCAAGGGGGGAAGGAGAGCAGTGAATCTAATAGAAGGGAGCAAGAGGAACAAGAGGGAGGGACCGGCGGTTCACAGGAAAGGCAAGGGTTCAGTTCTAGCTCAGATTGGGAGGAGGGGAGATACAGGCCAGCTCTAGCCAGGAGGGAAGGAAAAAGAGCGGGGAAACAAAGGGAAGGGCGCCTTCGACATTTCGAGAGTGGCTGGTCATGGAGAAGCAGAGCTCAGAAGGTAGCTGAAAGAAGTGACTCGGAGGAATAATAGTTAAGAACCGTTTATAAGATTGTTTTGTTAATACGCAATAAAAAGTTTTATAAAAGAACAAGAAGCGTTTGTGTGGTGATCTGAAGAGGACAATGACCAGCCCTGACATCCATTAACTTTGATGGGTCAGCTTTGTGTAGGATGAGCATTGGCTGCAACACAGAGGTTACGGAGATAAAATCAGAGGAAGTGGTAGTGTCAATTCAAACAAACTGAGGTGAATGTGTGGCCAAGGCAGTGAAGAGAGTACTTTAGCATCTTACCTGACAGTTTTCACAGCACAATTCGTTGCTGCACACTGCTCCACGGAGAAACGTACATGAGCTAGTACAACATTTACTGTACTTACATTCCTGAAAACAAAAATCATACAGCTTTTTGTCTGGGGTCAGTAAAGAGTTTAAACAATGAAAAAAATGAAAGTGAAAGCTGAAACTCCAAAGCTTAAGGCCAACAAGGCACTCTATTGTTTTATCTTTTTTTGTAAGCTTTGAGGTTTGTTTTACAATCAAGCAGTGTATGAATTTTATTAAATAAATAAATGTAAAGGTTTATACATGGAATCTGCTCAAATCTTTTCTGCTACATCATGCTTTTTTACACAGAGGAATTTCAAAATACAGGAAAGGACAAGAGGGAAAGGTTGACTTCAAATTTTACTCAAATAAACCTGATTATAATACTTTTTTAATATACGAACCACTTCCCAGAGGTATTTACAAATATATATCAGTTACAACTATTACATATAACAAAAATCTTACTATATACAGGTATTTAAATAAAAATAACAGTCTAAAACAACACCAGCACATAACATTAAATCAGTTCAGATTCAATATAGACATCAGCTGGGATAAAGATATCCATTTAGAACGCTTGTTGAGATATCAGTTATGAGATTCTGTCACCCCCCCACCCCACCAGCAACCAAGCTGCCACTATCAAGAGTATTATGAGCAGCCTGGGGGAGGAGGGGTGCTGTTTAATTATTCCCTTCCTGTAGTTTGTATGTACATCATCACCCCCTTATTTGCTTTTATACTCAACAGAGGGGGGGGAATAAAGGTTGAATGCATCTTTCTTCCTATAGGGAGAGAGAATGATTCGGGAGGGGATTTTTTGCCCACTTTTCAGTCATTGTGGGAAAATGGGGCACATGCTAATGTTTAGCTCCCTCTTCTGGGGGTCCTTTGGAGCGTCTTTAGCATGGGGTCTTTCCCAGTCCTGCTGCCTGGAATTCTATAGATGGGAATATTCAGAATCAATTCCAAGTTCTTCTGCATATGGGGCATGTGATCTGTCACTGAGTTATCACCCCCTACCCCTTGATGCAGAAGAGAGAAATCGCTCACCTGGGGCTCTGGATGGGCAACGTCTGCTGGATGGTGTGGCCGTGGTGGGTCTAGGGATGCCACCATTTTCTGCTGCAGCTGGGGGAAGGAGTGGTTACCTGGCATCACCCCACCATCTGCAACAGCCTTGCAGGTATGGGCAGGCAGTGCCTGTAGGTAGGGCCAAATCAATGGCAGGGTTTGTAAGGCTGCATCCAGCCCATCTCTGGCCTATTTAAGAGAGCAGCCAGTTGCAGGTCACCCTCTTGCCTTATTGTCACTGGATTTTCCACCCACCCAGTTAGGGACCGCTCAATGGGAGAGTGGGCAAGTGGCATATGAACCTTGCTGTGATTTACTCGGCTGTCATATTTGTGGCCAGAGAGGAATTTTCTCCTGCAAGCAAACTGGCCGCTTTGCAGGTTTTCACCTACCTCATGGCAACCATCGCAACTTGGGTAGATGAGGCATTGGACTGGATCATTAGTCACAGGGGTACACCATTAGAGGTGTCCAGGAAAGGTAACTCTGTCTGGGAGTCCACAGGGGGAATGATGGGCCAATACACCTCTCCAAATGGTGGCCTGTGTGGAGTCAAGACACCCAATCTACATTTGGGGCAACTCCCCAGCACAGGATGGAACCCATTGGGTCCATATCAGGTAGCAGGCAGGCTGCCTGATCAGGATACATGCCCCGACTTCCAGGTTGGCGCCTCCAGCAATGGCTGAATTCCTCTGATCGGGAGGAATTTGCCTCGTGGAAATCTGGCTCTGGCCACCACGGCAAAGGCGGAGACCCACTAAAAATCACAGGCGGGTGAAGCCTGTGAATGTGGGATTTGGCTGGCACCTTTTGCACCTTCCCTACTCGCGGGGAAACCCGGTTTCGGGGATCCGGAGCGACGTGGGGTGAGTGGCGCGGTGCTTCAAATTGACTGCTTCTTCCACGGAGTGAAGCCGCATAGCTGTTGCCGGAGAGCGCTGACTTTTTCCTGTGCACGATTTGATCTTAAAGCAACTATCCGTGAGTAGAGCGGAGAATTGGATTTTTAAACGTCTTAATTTGGTGCCGAAACGGGGAGGTCTAAAACAGGAAGTCCACCTTCCCCTTTTGTAAATAGATTGAAGCAATGAGGATGCAAGCTGAAGTCTCGGAAAGTCTATTGTCAAGGACTAAATTTTCATCAGAAAAAAAATACTAAACCCCGCTTGGTGGCAGGAGAAGAGGGGGGAAAGCTTTGGACTGAGTATACCTGCAGGAGAGAGCGAACAGAGTTAATATACCACCGCTCCAATCCTGGAAACGGGCTACCAATAGGACTGACCGTGATTAGAACGTTCACTGACAGTTAGTTAAATAAGAGGAATACATTGTTTCCATGGTCTCTGTCTGCGTTTAAAAAGGAGTAAAAGTAACAGAAAATTGAAACTAACTTTATTGTTTGAACTGTGTCTAAAAGGACTAATACAAATAGGAACTGTTTCCCTCTAGAGGAAGCTTTTGAAACTATTACAAGAGCTGATCTGAGGGGATTTCCAGCTGCAAGATAAAACCTGTGAGATTCTGGGGACCTTGAATCGGTTAAGAATGTTGACAGAAGAGGCCTTAGTGGTTGTATTATGTAAGATAAGTGACTCACTGGAACAGCTTCACAAAAAGGTGGTTGTGGTAACTACTAAAATCGACAATTTGGGACAAAAAGTGAACACCAATATAGAAATTATTCAGAAACGGACACAGGAATCTACTTCGACATGGCAAACTGCAGAGAAGGCTGGGGAGAAAGTTATTGTCGTTGAACCTAAAGTAACACAATTGAAGAGAGAGAGAGTCCCAGCCTTACAGATGCAATTTGATGACCATAAGTTGATGCCTGCTATGATTGAATTTAAAGAAAATCAGATTCCGAGGATCAGAGCCCTACCTGAACTGGAGAAGGAAAGTTTGATAGATTTCCTCACACAGGAATTTGATGACTTTTGGGACCGGGACTTGGGTCAAGAAGAGATTAAAACTGTGAGGGCTTTTAGAGTTGAAAGAGGAGGGGAAAAAGAGAATAACAAAATAAGAGACTGTTGGAACTACCAGAGGAACTTAGAAGAACAACAGTTAAGAGTGGAAATTTTGAAAGACGTTCTGAAATACTTTTTGGATCTTAAATTTAACTACGGAGATTTGGCTGCCCCGTCGAGAAGGAATAAAATTATCTTTAGGTGGGAGTTTCCCTGAGATCTACTCTTTGGCCTCAAAGGAAGGAAAATGAAATTAAGATCAGTGGAAGACAAAGTAAAGTTAATGTATAATTTTGAAGAAGACTCGCAGAAGGGACTTGGAAAAGAGTTAAGAGCATCGGACAGAAGATCACCAGGTTGATGGACTATAGGGAATTGGCGGATTTGACTGGCAGAATCCGGGACCAGGGAGAAGAGTCGGTGGAAGAAGATTGGAAAAAGTTTAAAGACTATTTATTAAAATATTGTAAAATTAATGTGTGTTAGAAAAATGTTGGAAAGGAGTTATATGGCTTTAGTAGAAATGTTACAAGGAATTAAGTACAAATAGATTATTAGAGTATTAAAGGGAAAATAAGGTTAAAATATGTTAAGACAATTATATATTAAAGGGAAAAATAAGGTTAGAATATGTTAAGATAAATTACAGGACAGAAAATAGAGGAAGATGGAAATGAATTGCTGAAACAGTTAATTAAAGTGGAATACAAAAAGGGAGGTGTGAGGAGGTCGTTGAAACAAGTAAATGAAAGTTAAGATACTGAACTTATTGGATGTGTTTTGGATTGTGTTTGTCTGGTTTTGTTGGTTTAATGTTTTGGGGTTGGTGTTGTGTGGTGTTTTTGTATTGTATTGTATTGTATTGTTTAATTCTTTCTCTTTCTTTTCTTTTGTAGTCTTTAAAATGTTAATAAATATTTTTTTTAAAAAAAAAAAAAAAGATCAGGATACATGCCCAATGCCTTAGCCAAACCTACTCTTTCCTGTGATCAGTGAAGTTGTGACCTTATTCAACCCAATACCAGTCTGCTGTGTCCATTCCTGTGGACCCCCCTGCACCTGCAGCAGCTATTATGTGCCTGTGCCAGCAATGTGTACAGGCTCTAAGGAGGAGCCCTAAGGAGGAGTCTAGTGATGAAAACAAAGGATACAATTCTGTGGTTGGTGGGGAAGTCATATGGAGAGCACCTTCTCAATTTCACATTGAAGCAGTTGGAAACCCGAAGGCAGGCTGGAGCCCTCAGAGGCCTTCCTGGGCCCTCACAGGTTCCCATCCCCTTGCTCTTCCCTCCACTGAAAGAATATTTGTTGAGCCAGTGGAAGGGTTTTTGTCAAGTCTGTGTTCAGGGAGTATGGGGTACCTGCCATAACAGCTGTAATACAGCTAAAAGGTGAGGTGCTTTTCACCTTAACGTCAGCTCTCACATGTGTTTTCTCTTCATCAACCTAGTGCCCTCCAGGTGCTTTGGACCACAGCTTCCATCATGCCCAGCCAGCATGGCCAATAGTCAGGGAAGACAGGTGTGGTATTCCAACAACATCAGGAGGGCCATTGTTCCCCTGCTACTGTATTATAACTTGCATCCATAACCCTGGGTGTTGCATGTCAAAAGCCTATTGAAATAAAAAGCATCTTCAATTTCTGGCAAAAGAGACAGCAGTGATGACTGGTGCCCATTGGGACAGGCAGGGCGGAAGGCAGGGAGACTAACAGTAACAAGGGTCAGAGCCAACAACAGACAGAACCAACTCATTCTGGTTTTGTCCCATCCCCATCCTTGCTGATTTATCCAAGGGACAACATTGAGAGTGAGAGGAAGCCGACTGTCATCCCCTGGACTAGTTAAACGGTGGGCAGGTGAGGGGGCACTGAGGTTGGTAGGGCAAAGCCTCATTTGCCCTTTGAATCAGCCACTGCTGCCTGCCAGTTTTCAATTGATAAAAAAACAGTGAGCTACAGAGAGGACCTGTTTCTTGTGCTCACTCAAGAAATATACTGTATTGAGATGGCACCAAGAACAAGGAATCTGACAGCTCGTTCGGTAGAGCATGAGACTAATCTTAGGGTCATGGTTTCAAGCCCTATGTTGGGCAAAAATATCCCTGCGGGGTTGGACTAGATGACCCTCATGGTCCCTTCCAACCCTACAATTCTATGATTCTCTGACTTTCATCTTAATTCCTAGGCAGATATATATTGGTCCCAAAGCTAACCTGGTTCTAAGCCGATGAGCTTTTTGTACTGTTATTTGGATATAGGGTTAGTTTTACATTTCTGACAGTAAACTGGTCTTCACACATATATATGGTCTCCTGTTGGCTTTGGTTGGCTTTTCAAATAACTGCTACATAGTTTTTCATTTGATAACAATGTTGTTTTTAAATTTCCAAAGCTGTGCTAGAAGAGAATGCAACAAGTATTTTTCCAATTTAAACACATCAGGAGCAGGCGAAAACAACCAGAAGGGCCATAGTTTAGTGCTAGAGAATCGGTTTTGAATGCAGAAGGTCCCGGGTTCAATCCCCATCATCTCCAGGTAAGCTTGGTTTAAGGCAGCTGCCAGTTTTCCAAAAGGGGTGTTTGCAGCAGCCATGGAGGCTTCCCAGAGCAAAAGTGGAAAGCAGGCACAGGTAGGTGGGAGTTATTCTAAATGTCTGCTTCTCTGTTTATTTTAAATAATCAACCCAAAACCCATGGAATAGGGCAGAATACACATTCAAATGAACAAACCTGGAAAACAGGAGGTACTGACCTCTTCAGAGCCACAGTCACACTTCTCTCCAGCTTCCAGAACACCATTCCCACAAAGCGCTTTGCTTCTGGCACTTCGCTTCTTATAAAACAATTTTAAATTAGGTCGATTAGAGAGGCAATGGGCTCCCTTGAATTTAATGAAATTTTGGAAGTCTTTAATGCTGCAGCTGCTAAAAGCTTTAATTCCACTTGAAAGTCTAAAACATAGTAAGATGAATCTGCTATTATTATATGGCAAGCACAAACACACACACAACATATTTTGTTATAAAAAATAAAAACAAGAGCTCCTTCATTCTTATGCATGCTGAATGGAGGGCTGCCGAGTGCCGCAGGAGGCCAGGCCAGTCTCTGAAACCTGGAAGGTGACTTGAGCAAACTTTAATATATATATATATATGCTTTCGTAGATTTTCACGGGTACAGGAATGCAGGTTTTGGTGTCCTCGGGTGTCTTCCCGTGTAAAAGTTGGGGTGTCTAGGCGACGTTTCGACGAGGTCTCACTCGTCATCTTCAGGCTGGTGCTTTCGGCTTCTTGTTACTGGAACAGAGCTCCAGTAACTGTCCATTAACTCCATATATATATATATATATATATATATATATATATATATGGAGTTTTCAAGAAGTAGTTTTGTTACAGTCTGCCCAGTTGCAGACACGGCTCCAAGGCATCATACTGAAACACTATAAGGTAGGAGCCAATTATTAAAAATGAGTATTTATTTTGTCCTCCTTTCAGCTGGTAAACATCCATACCATAGATTTAAAGCACATGACTTCCCCCAATTATCTGGGAACTGTGGTATACCCCTCACAGAGCTACACTTCACAACCACAAAGTATAGTTTCCAGGATTCTTGGAGGGAAGCCATGTGTTTTAAATGTAAGTTGTGGTTGTTTTGCAATTATTGAAAGAATGCAAAAGACCTGAAAGAACTTGCTGTCAAGAGGCAAAAGGAGAAATGAGTGCACACAGCATGGTCCCTCTTTAAAACCACCTCCAATTATCTTGAGGGGGGGGTAGCATAAGTCTCCAGTATTAAACAAGGTTTACCCTTTCTACTTACTGGATTTTTTCCAGTTACATTTGGTACAAAATGATAACAGCAGATACCAACTCTATCAATAGCAGTGGAAGATTTTTGGCTCTTCAAAGTTTGCTAGTGCACAAGCCCTATTTATACACAGGTATAGCAGAACTTCACCCCTTATGGCAGGAGTGGGGAACATCAGACCCACGGGGAGTGGGGAACATCAGACCCACGGGGCATAAATTAGGCTTTCCTGACCTCTGAATTTGTCCCAGAAGTTGAGGAGAAGTTTTTAATGTGTGGTGTTGAATTGTGCTTTTACTATTTTTTGTTGGGAGCCACCCAGAGTGACCGGGGCAACCCTGTCGAATGGACAGCATATAAATAAATGTTGTTCGACAGGGCAACCCTGTCGAATGGACAGCATATAAATAAATGTTGTTGTTGTTGAATGGACAGCATATAAATAAATGTTGTTGTTGTTGTTGACAACAAACCACAGGAGATAAGCCTGTGCCTGTTCTTTGATGGTAAACTGCAGAAGAGTAGCCACCATTTCTGTTATCTCCAATCTCTGTACAGTGCTGAGATAGGAAATGAGCTCTGCTGCTGCCTTCCACTATCAAAAGTACAAGCAAAGGCTTATGTCCAGTCCTAAAACCTATGAGCTGCTTAGTGCAATAGTCATAGTACTTACACTGCTTCCGTGTTCATTATGCAGACAAAGCCTCCTGGGCACTTGCACTCTTTGCCATTGTCATATTCCATCCCCAGGTTAAGGCCCAGCAATTGGGCCAGAATGACGGAGAATGGCTCTTTGGTCATGGACTTCTGATACTAGAAGGAAGAGGGAAAACTTGAATCAGGAACCAGATTATTCCACCCCATTATGGGAGACTAAATGCAAACAAGTCTCTTCGGTCCATATTTTAGGAGTGTAGTGAAGTTGGGAAATCTTGGTATGTCAAACGCTTGTTCACACAGCAGTGAGAGAGATAAAACTGTTGCTTTGGGAGAGATAAAACTGTTGCTTTCTGGGGAATGGGTGTCTGGTCTCTTTAAACGTAAAAACTCTCTGTCGCTAGAAGTGTGAGTCAATTACTTCTTGACTCTAGGCAGGATGAGATATTATCTGATTTGAAGACCCTGGCACAGCTGGGGGTTTGAGTGTGGATTGGGTTGTATAAAGGTGCAGGAGGCTATCAAGTAATTTACAGCTTGGAAGCCTGGTACGTGTAAGAAAGGCCTGGAAATGAAGGGAGAGCCTTTTTGATCTCAAGTTCTCTGAACCTAATCAAAGTTCAGCTGTGCCATCTCCTGACAATCAGGAGATATAGTCTCATCATACAGCCATTGGTAAATTGGTAATTAACCTAAAGAAATGATTGGTCCCTAACCTGCCCTCCACCTGGGTTTTCAAGGATAAAGGATTTGAAGAAGAAGAGTTTGGATTTGATATCCGGCTTTATCACTACCCAAAGGAGTCTCAAAGTGGCTAACAATCTCCTTTCCCTTCCTCCCCCACAACAAACACTCTGTGAGGTGAGTGGGGCTGAGAGACTTCAAAGAAGTGTGACTGGCCTAAGGTCACCCAGCAGCTGCAGGTGGAGGAGCGGGGAAGCGAACCCGGTTCACCAGATTACGAGACTACTGCTCTTAACCACTACATTCAGATGCAAATTGCAAAACATCTTGCCCTGGTACTTTGCCTGAGGGCGTTTAACCAGTGAAAGGACTCCTGACTACTCGCTGTGCTTTGAACTATTGTTGATGTGTGAGTATGGTTTTTAGTTAGCTATATTTTACCATGTTTTTATTTTCTGTTTGTAACTTCTAAGAACTGTGCAAACCTTTTGAGTAGCTTTTTCAATAAATTTGGAAAAGGACTTTTTGCCTTTTGTATTCTGTGCCTTTGCTCAGAGAAGCTGAACTAGTGCCTGACCGTTTGGACACCTACCAGGTGAATTAATGTCTGCGTCATGGTAAAGTGACTCAGGGCTGGGTAACCTGGTAAATATCGAACGGAGGTTCTCCTCCTTGAACCCCATTTGAGGGTGGCCCAGGAAAGGAGGTGATGGCAGCTTTACCGTTTGGCTTGTGATTTGCACCAACTAGTGAACTCTCCCCTGTCCCTGCCAAGTCCTGCTGGTGTCTAGGAGGAATGGTCGGTGGGGGGGGGGGGTTAAGAGCTTCTCAGTATTTAAGCTCATTTTGTAGAACCTAAGATCATATTAAAAGGGACGCAGGTGGCGCTGTGGGTTAAACCACAGTGCAATAAATAAAGGTTATGTAATATGCAATGTTAAATTATACAACAGGTTTTAGAATAATTGGCATTACTTTTCAAAGTAGTAGGTGACCACCAGAGGCTTAAAAGGAGCAGCAGATCAGGAAGAGTGTTTATTTTACAGCCACTCTGCAGCCTCCCCAGATTCCCACACTTGAAGGAGGCTTTTTCAGATCAGGGAGTGTGGGCAGGCTGAGAGGATGGAGCGGGACTGGATAAATGCTTAATGGAAAGAAAAACACACCTTGCAATGTTAAGCTAAACTCAACAGACACCCACTGAAACAGTAACAAAATTCTAAAGCAGCCTGAGAATGAGGCAAAGAAATAATAATGGAAGGCTCTTTCAAAGGAGAAGAAAACTTTCCAGAAACTGGAGGACAGGCTTCAGCACAGCACTCATTAGAAGGAGAGGAGAATGAATGAATGAATGAATGAATGAATTTATTTCCTGCCCATCTGACTGGGTTTCCCCAGCCACTCTGGGTGGTTCCCAACAGAATTAAAAGCACAATAAAACATCAGACATTAAAAACTTCCCTAAACAGGGCTGCCTTCAGATGTCTTCTAAAAGTCAGATAGTTGTTTATTTCCTTGACATCTGATGGGAGGGCATTCCACAGGGCAGGCGCCACCACCAAGAAGGCCCTCTGCCTGGCTCCCTGTAACCTCACTTCTTGCATGGAGGGAACTGCCAGAAGGCCCTCAGAGCTGGACCTCAGTGTATATACAGAAGGTAGTGGTGTGTTTGGGTGCTGAGCTACATCACATCCTATGCTTTGCTGTGGCGACATAGGCAAGGTGTTCACTGATGCAGGCATGGCTTGCAGAATAGCAAGTTCGGCTGTCAACAGGAGTGTGGTCAGGGATTGCAGGAGCACAGAGTGAAGTGTGCCCCTCCTCATCCTGTCCAGTCTGCCAGCATATGGTTCTGCTGGTGTACTAGGAGAGCTTTCCTAGCATATCTGAAATGCCAGAAGCTTGTTTATGTTAAAGTTTGTGGGTCATATATGTTTTGACCCACTGAGTCTGCTGCAACGGCCCTGCAGTAAATTTGATTTATTGCCACTCCGACAAACTTCCAATGGTGCCCACACGCTTCCACTCCGCGCGTTGCCACTCTCCTCAGTTGCCGGATAATACGCAGCAGAAAATGGCCTGTCTGTGTTGACGTGGTCTCTTGAATAACACAGCTCCTACACCAGTGCTTCTAATCCAAAACTCTTTATTTAGCAGCACTCAAAACAGAAAAGAAAACCTGCAGAATCCAGCTGCATGTTCACAGCTTTCTGCCTCTTAACAAAAACTAAACGACCTTGCTAACGTTCCCAGACAGACTGCTCTCCAGAGAGAGCTCAGCCCCCACAGAGCACAGATCAAAGGAACAAGCATGGATCACGTGGGCAGTGCACCCAGTTGATAAGAATACTCCTGGAGTGTTAACTAACCCCTGACAGTCCAGAACCATAACAGTTTAGTGTGCAGTTGGACACAGTATTAGGCAGCTGGAAAGCTGATAATGTACAGTCCGAAAAAATGGTGTGGGGGGTAGACAGGTTAAGCATATGCACTTATTACACACTTAAATGACCGGCAATGTCAGGGACAGCATGTACAAAAATTATATAAGGGAGGAATGGACTCGGTTTCTGTCAAATCCTAAAGCCACTCTGCCAGCATGACTCCAGTACAGGATTATATCCTAAGCTACTGAATGCAGCTCCTCCAAGAACTGCACTGGAAAACAAATACCCAGAGGCATGTGACTTATACTTACAGCAGGAACAGGGAACCTGTAGCCCTCCAGATGTTGCTATAACTAATCTAATCTTACTTATCTATGCACCCTTTTATGGCAAAATAGGCTTTGCAGTGGTTTACGATGTAAAAAGCAGTTACAGAAATATAAAAGTATAAACATCCATAATTAAGATATGCAATAAAACAATCCCAACAGCAATTAAAAGAGGCTTAAGTTGAGAAACAAGTGCCTCTTCAAAAGTTGGCAGAATGCCAATAGTGATTGGGTCTCTAAGGTTTCAGTAGGGCGTTCTTGGATACCAGCTTCTACAATCCCCAACCAGCAAGAACAATAGTCAAGGAACATGGGGGCTGTAGTCTCACAACATCTGAAGGGTCACAGGTTACCCAACCCTGCAATATCTAAATCCAAGACAGGCAACATATACACTTCAGCTAAGAAAGTTCAGCGATACTGTACCAGAGCAACTCCTGCATCAAAATTCCGGAGACACAGCTTCCCCATAAATCCTGCTCCTACATAATTAGGTTTCTCCCTGTAACTAAAACACAAAAGTAGATGGTGGGCCATACACTTTGGAGTAGCCAAAGGGATTGTGTCTTCAAAACAAATGGCAAAATCTTCACATAATCAAGAAGCTGTGGAGAACATTACATACACAGTGGCCTTCTCAGATCTTGTTACCAAGCTGGTCCCTTCCACCATCATTTGCCCACAATCCCAGGTGAGCAATCTGCTATTTAGCTCTAACATCTGCTGGAATCTTTCAGTAGAAGGGAAATATGTTCCTGGCAGGGGCCTCTAATCTGTGCTTCTATGCTTTCAATTATTTCTGCTTGCTGTCCACTGGTTGCGGCTTTCTGTACCTACCACTCAATCAGTGTGTGTTTTTAAGAGGAGGGATGGACAACATTTTCTTGTGCAGTTTCTGTATTGCATCTATGACAGGTGCTTTGCCAACTTGGTGCCATTTAGTTGTTTGGGATTATAGCCACTCTCATCAGCCACAGCCAACAGATAGCTGGGTATGATAGAAGCTGTAATCCAAAACATCTGGAGGCCACCAGGTTGGCGAAATCTCTGTCTCTCTCATACCCTTCTGTTGGAGTTTTCTCTTATGTCTTAAATTGGCTTTTCCTTAGATCCATCTATAATGTGAACATAAAATCCTACAGTTGTCCAAAGATGCATTTGATTTCTCTTCCATATGCTGCCCCACATCAAGAGCATTTAACGTGGCACAACTATTATTTGATATGCAGACATTTTTCATCACATCTTCATCCAAGGAACTCAGGCAACTTTGTGACAAAATGCTTCGTGAGGAAGGGGCATGATATAAATATTGCACTGGATTCAACTAACTGGTCCAAACTTGTGCAAAGACTTAAACCAGCACAATGGGGCTTTCTCCCCTCTGCCCCCATGCCCTCTGATTGGCTGGAGGCAGGGTCCAGAGTGCTCCAAGAACAGCATGGGGGGGGGGAGAGATGGTTCCATGGGACAAGCAAAAATGCTTGCACTGACATAACATTTGTAACAGCACAATGCTGGATTTACTCCTTGATAAACAAATACAGAATGCTGGCCCAAGATTATTCAGTGAGCTTCAAGGCTGAAGAGGAATCTGGAAATGGGTCTCTCTGGTTTAACTCTGGTATGCTATCTACAACACAGTGACTGATCATAGGCACTTTTTATTTTAGCTTTACCTATGGAAAGGTTGGTTCACTGTCTTTGGCCAGCTGCTGGTGCTCTTGCAATACTATATTTTTCAGTTAACTGCACAAAAAGGCTGAAAATCCTTTGATCCTAATAGCATAATCCCAAACCCAGAAGTAGGTCCCATTAAGCTCAACAGGGCATGCTCCTAGGAAAGTGGACAGGATTTCCACTAACTTGTCTTAGGGCTGACATTAATACATAGTTCCCTTTGTAAAACTGGAGTCAGCCACATGAAGCAGGGAATGGGGCAGCAACAAGGCATGGTGACATAACAGCCCTTGCAGGGAATTAGTACAGGAAAAAGGTTACCCCCCCTCCTCATCAGCCATCAGGGCAGTCACCTGCTTTTCCCATATGAAGCCCATTAGAGAGACAATACACCATAACATCCCCAGATGCTTTTGCAGCCCCCTTTTCAACATGCAGCCTGGCTGTTGGATCAGGCCAAAGGCCCATCTAGTGGAACATCCTGTTCTCATAGTGGCCAAGCAGGATCTCAACGCAAGAGCACTCTTCTCACTTGTGAGTCCCACCAAGTGTATTCAGAGGCGTTCTACCACTGACAGTGGAGGGAGAACATAGTTATCATTTTCTAGCTGCTTGAGTTATTAAACAAAAGAAAACATGTAGTCTCATCCCTCAGATCACCATGAATTTTTTAAAAAAACTACATTTGGGGTGATTTTTCAGTGGGAGGGGGCAATTCTGCACATGGAATGTGCAAACAACAAATGTAAAATGTGAGCACATGCACAACGGCTATATGAAGTGGACTAAAACTGATCTGTCTATCCCTAGTTTTAACAGAACTGCATTTTGATGGAAGGCTATGTTATTTATATTTGCTACCTACTCTAAGGAAGAAATGTTGTTAAAGGGCACAATGTTCTATAATAAATATTTCAGTAAAGGGTAAAAACTATGGCTCAGGGTGGAACACCTGCTTTCCACGCAGAAGGTCCCAGGCTCAATCCCCGCCAGCTCCAGTTAAGTCTGAGAAAGATGCCTCTCTGATATCTTAGAGAGCAGCGACACTGACTCAAGGCCCCACACTGTGGGTGCCCAGCATGCCCCACCCAAACTGTGACGTCATGATGTCGTAGTGCAGGGCATGAGCTTCAGCAGTGAGGTGACTGGACCTCTCCCACCCGAACACCACACTCTCTTCCACCCTCCACCCAAACTCCACACTCTCTCTTCCATGGAGCATGGTGTCCACACGCCTGCCCCTGCATTTTGTGGGTGCCCAGCCCCTATACGTGAACTCTTGTGGGTGCTTGGGCACCCAGAGCTCCAGGGAGATAGCGCCTATGTTAGTGAGTCACTATCTCTCAGTGTATATGAGTATGCATGCTATAGCAATATTAGAGTGCTTTATATGAGAAAATATACCTCCTTACACTAACAAAAGTGCCAGATCGTGAGGCCGTAGAACAAGATATGAATTTTTCCAACGTAAAAATTTTCGGAGTAACACATCGGGCTCTCCTGATGTTGAGATTTTATTATGGTCTGTCCAGAACTCCAAAGAAGATAGAACAACTGTAATGTTAAGGCTAGAAAATATCTGAAAAGATGGAAAGAATGCAAACTCAAATAAAGGCAGGGAGAAATACATGTTCAGTGGTTCCATCTTAATTTTCGACAAATTCATCATAAAGATTTGGGTGATTGTAAGTAAGAGCCTGGTCCTAATTTGTGCCAGAGCTCACCAGTCTGCCATTACACGTGCAAGAAGCTCAGGGATGGTGTGCCCATGAGGCAAATGTGGGGGTGGCCTCAGGGAGGCAGCCTCTGGACAGCTGGAAGGGGCACCACAGTGCACACATTGCGACACACACACACTGTCTGGGCGCATGCCGATAGTGGGCAGTGAGTGGTGAGTGCTGTGACAAATAGAATCAGTCACCCATGTCCTGGTATCAGATAATTCAATCTAAGCTTATTAATCTGTAGGTTTGTTAGTAAGGAGTGACCATTCAGACAAATGTAAGGTAGCTGCCTTCAGGATGGGGGATAAGATGGAGATAGTAGCCAGGTTTCATTAACATGTTATAGTACATGTAACTTAAGTGTTAGATGCAGGTTTCTGATGAGTATTTTTTTTGTATTGAACCTACTGGAATCTTGTACATATGCCAATAATAATAACAATAATAATAATAATAATAATAAATTTAATATTTCTACCCCAGCCACTCTGGACAGCTTTCAGCAGAACATTAAAAACAGAATAAAACTTCACATGTCTTCTAAAAAGTCAGATAGTTGTTTATTTCCTTGACATCTGGTGGGAGGGCGCTCCACAGGGCAGGCACCGGCACCAAGAAGGCCCTCTGCCTGGTTCCCTGTAACCTCACTTCTCACAGTGAGGGAACCGCCAGAAGGCCCCCAGTGCTGGACCTCAGTGTCCGGGCTGAATGATGGAGGTGCAGGCACTCCTTTAGGTATACTGGGCTGAAGCAATTTAGGGCTTTAAATGTCAGCACCAACACTTTGAATTGTGCTCGGAAACATACTGGGAGCCAATGTAGGTCTTTCAGGACCGGCCACTCAATAAAGGTTTGAGAATGAGAATGAGACTTCCAGACTGCATGCACATATAGATCCTTGGGCTCAAATGCTGCCCCCTCCCCATTCCTTTTTTAGCGTGTCCATTTATGGTTTTAAACTAAACAGACTTCTGAACTGGGGAGGTTGGTTAGTTTGAACTATGGTTTGTTAACAAGTCAAAATCCCACACCAAGGTTTGATACTGCTTTGTTTCAACAAACAGTACTTTTAACTAAACAGAGTTCCTCCACCCCACCTCACCCTGGTCCCAGTTCAGAGATAAAAGAAACTCTAATTAGTTTTAAATAGGAAGCAAGTAGCTTCAGATCTCCTTCTCATGGCTGTGCCAGAAGAGGGGAGAGAAATAAAGAGTGTGTGAACCCAAGGTTCACTGCTACTAGTGTGAAGTGTTAGGGGTAGCCAGTGTGGTGCCCTCCAGACATTGTTGAACTCCCATTCTCTTAAACCATTGGCCATGCTGGCTGGGACAGATGTGAGCTGTGATCTAACAAACTGCTGGAGGACATCATTTTGAGCACCTCTGTGCTAAACTGTGTGTTGGCATCATCTGTCTCGAGAGACAATGGAGTGTGCCTCCAGGGGTGATGTCAAACCGCTGTGTTAGCAGCACTGAACTGACCTCCCTGGGACACAAGCTTGGGCAGTGCGTCTGGAGGTCCTGGGCTGCCCAGACGAGAAGATCCTCCTCTCAGCCTCACTGATGTGGTCCAAAGGGAAGCAGAGCTTGGCTGCAGCAGTTGCTGGAAGGAGGTATACAAGGTGCCATCCAACTGTCTTAGGGATTCCACTCTGGATTTGTGTAGGGTTTATTCCTTTTCTTCTCTCAAAGATATCCCACAAGGCAGCAGAGGTTTAGGATCAGAGTTTTCCTTCTTCCCAGGTTGATGAGCCCCATCTGCCCCTCACTTCCCTCTACAACACATGCAGAAACCGCCTTCTTGACTGTTGGACCCCCTCTTGGCCTCATCTGCTCAGTCTGCTGGAGCCTGTCTTTGCATACAGGGGAAGTCCCTAACTCACCAAGGGGTTGAGACCCATTAGCTACCCTCACCTGGTTTAGCCAGCCAGCCAAAGCTGTTCCTGGGGTGTGGCCACTGTTGTATGCTGACAGCTTCTAGGAACCACGGGTGAGAGCTGAGTGCAGGGTGGCAACCAAAGTGAACAAACTACCCCAGAAAGAGCATGATGTGTCCCCTACCAGAGGTACTACCCCTCCCCTAACATTCCATACACCCCTGTGTTAAACCATCGTTTAACATTATGTCCTAAAAGCGTCAGACATGCCAATCTTGTCTTCTATTGTAGGGTAAGTACTACTGAAACCATGCATGCTGTTTAAGTTAGTCAAAACTAAGTGGTGTCTCAATTTAAATGGAATGTAATCTATACTAATTTAACTGGATCAAGACCTAATTATCTGATATAACAGAACATAATGATCAGTGTTGGCCATTTAATTATTTGCGTACATTATTTATATGCTCCCTTTCCAAGAGAGACATTTTATGTAACATTGTAATGTTGAAATAAGATCACGAGCCATGACCTCATGAGTGTGCATGTATTCCTATCATCCAATGCTATGCAATTACTTTGCCAGAACAGATGCTTGAAAGGCAAGGCTGTTAGAGTGAGAGCCAAGTGAAAACATCCAAGTGGCTCTTGTTATACAAAAGAAAAACAAAACATGGCAGTCACTTACACTGTTGACAAAACCAATAAGCTGTGCTATGCCGTCGGTTACAATTTCTCTGCTTCCACCCAAAAAGTTGTACTGGAGAGAAAAACAGTTGTGTGCATCATAGCAAAAATAAACAATAAAACAGACAATAATTATGGTAGACTGCCAGTGTTGGCAACAGAATGCAACTTGATATGACAGATGAACCAGACGTTGAGCCAGGCATATATGGAAAAGAGATGTGAAGTGATTTGAATGCTCTTAGAGCTCGCCTTTCTGTGCATGTGCATCTGTAGGATAGCAGTGAATCAAACAACCTTAGCAGGGTGAGATGGTCTTCAGGGTCCTCAACAACCTCCTGTCATGCTTCAATTGCAGTCTACTGCTAATAAGCTAAGTGAGTATACGGTGTTATCTCATTTTATACTCAGTAGTGGCCCTGCAAACCAGATTAGATTGAGATAAAATGGCTAGACCAAGTTGACCCTATATGCCAAATTTCACCATCTAAGGCTAACACTCTATCCACTACACCAGTTTCCAACCCGTGTGCCATGGCACCCTGGGGTGCCTTTAATAATGGTCAGGGGTGCTGTAGGCACCTTCCCTCCCCCCTCTGATGCCCTCTTGCATCTCTGCCTCTCAAAGGCTTGCACAGCTGTTTGTTGCAGCAGCCTGGCTACAAGCTCCGCAGGCAAATGGAGCCTCTGAGGCTGGCCAGGGGATGCTGGTTGCCAGGAGCTGAGGCGGCCTCAGAGTAAGCAAGCAAGTGGGTGAGGAAGCCCAGCCAGCCAGTCCACCAGCCCTTATTGTTGAGAATGGCTGAACAAGTAGGAAGCCAGGCAGGCAGGTGCCATGCTGGCCTTTCTTGTGCTTGCTGTGTGCAATGTCTTTCTGGGAGCTGAATGCCCAGCGCCAAAGGGAGCCTTTCCACCCTGCAGGCCCAGCGGCACCCATGGCTGCCTCCTAAGGTGAGTAAGGTGCTGGCCTCACGCTCACCTTTGGCCAGTCGTCACTGGGCCTCTAAGGCTGGGGGCATCCTCTTCCCAGGGCCTCTTGGCGGTAGTTCAGAGACCAAGGGCAGTGGCGGCAGCTGCCTGGAGGACTCCCAAGGAGAGGTGGCTGAGGGAATAATCCACAAGGGAGGGTGTTCAAAAAGGGGTGAGAGGCTGCTGACTCTGCAGGCAAGGGATGACATAACTGGGCTTCTGAGGCTTGGAGTGTATTTCCCCACAGGGCAGCTGCAGAATGAATGTAGTTGGTCAAGGGAACATGGACTCAAAAAGGTTGAAAACCTCTGCAATGTAGGATATGAAACACATAGCAGTCAAGTACAACATTCCTAGAGTGAACATGGTAGAGGATACTTTGTACCAGCCAGAAGAAAACTTCTTGTTTCCTCCTGAGCTGGGACAAACTTCCTCTGCATGTGACTAGAGGAGGGCATGGTCTAATCCGGCCCCCTCTCTGCCTGGAAACAAAAGCAAGGCAGGGAGCACATCTCTCTCTCTCTTTCGGCTCTTCTCCATTTTGTTTTTCTACGTGTGAGGAGAAGTGACTGGTTGTTTGCAGTCACTTAAGAACTAACCAACTCCTTTATGGGATATTTCCACATATGCAATATACTTTTGTAACATAAGTCTGCTTTCAGGGATCCAACTGTGAACTGAATGAATGTGAGTAAACTACATTTATATTGACTTTAATAAGATTGTTGTGTTTATTTTTTTAAGAGGGACAAGAAGGGATCCTACCAGAAGAGCGCCCTATCACAGTCAAAGACCCCCAGGAAAAACCTCAAATCGAGCATGAGGTCGAGCATGAGGATGTGGGATCCGGTGGGTGTCAAAAGCGGGCTCCCCCCTCCCCGGTAAGCTGTTTTGAGCTCTGAGATCGAGGGGGTTGGAGCTGCAATGCAACGGATAGAACGCTTCCTTTGATGGTACGAAGCTGCGAGACTGTGAGGCATTAGTGGTCAATTCTTCCAACGCTAAAATCATTTAAGGACTGTACTATGAGTACCCTTTATATTTGGATTAAAATTTGGAACAATCTGGACATGAGTGAGGGAATTTAAAAATGGATGTCAGTCCCTACCCGCTGATAGAATGGGAAAGCAGAGATGTTTCTGAAGCAAAGAGAAAAGATTTAGAGACTTTTAAACTTCCAAAGACTGGATCTATTAACCCCCCAAAAGCAGGTGAAGGGGGAAAGATGATTTAACATTACTGAAATACCTGCAAAAGCTCTTAAAAAGGTATTTTTAAAGCCGCTTGACTCTCTGGAAGCGGTGACCCGGTCAGAGTGGCAAACAGCCATTGTGATGTAACAATAGAAGGCATGCTTGTTACTTTCGTTTCCTACTTGGATATTTTGAAGTTGCTGCAGCGGTCAAACTGAAACATTTTAACCCTTAAAGTGAAAACTGGCAACATACCTCTATCTGAATTGCTTGAGGAGTGAAAAAGGAAAATAAATAAGAATGGCAGGTTGGAAAAATTGGGACTGTATTTTAACTGCCTTGTCTTGCAAACTGGAGCTGTTGTCTGACTTCCAGCTCATTACTCCTGTTTTGAAATAAAAGTATCTTTGGAAATCTGAGTTACTAGCGGTGCTATGGCGGGTGAGCCTGGGAAAAAGCCATAAACAAGAAGAGACTCTAAAGACCAGGCTTTCCAAGAGCAAATATTGGAGTTTATGAAAGATAATAAGCAGGGTCTGCAGAGTCTTGCAACAGAGGTCAGAGCTAATACGCTCTGTCTCCAGGAATTTAAAAAAGACTTTGGAATTCTGTGCAAAGACCTCCAAGAGGTTAAATCAGAAGCTGCAGGTTTACAGAAAAGACTATCAGAGATTGAAGCTGTTAAACTTTCAGACTTAAAAGAATTACAGGAAGAGGCCCAAACAGCAATAGCTTTTTTACAACTTAAGGAAAGAGAGACATATCTTCGTTTGAGAGGCCTACCAGACATTGAACAAAGAAATTTGAAAGAGTGCTTGGTCCAGGAATTTGTGTCCTTTTGGGACCTAACAAAGGAAGAGGTGGAACCTACAATTGTAAAGGCCTATAGATTTGGACCCAGAGGAAAAAGGACTCAAAATTTTAAATGATTGCCTGGTAGTCTTTCCTGGTAGGCTATCATATCACCCCTTAACCTCCTCTTCTCCAGGCTAAACATGCCCAGCTCCCTTAACCGTTCCTCATAAGGCATCGTTTCCAGGCCTTTGACCATTTTGGTTGCCCTCCTCTGGACACGTTCCAGTTTGTCAGTGTCCTTCTTGAACTGTGGTGCCCAGAACTGGACACAGTACTCCAGGTGAGGTCTGACCAGAGCAGAATACAGTGGCACTATTACTTCCCTTGATCTAGATGCAATACTCCTATTGATGCAGCCCAGAATTGCATTGGCTTTTTTAGCTGCCGCGTCACACTGTTGGCTCATGTCAAGTTTGTGGTCAACCAAGACTCCTAGATCCTTTTCACATGTACTGATCTCAAGCCAGGTGTCACCCATCTTGTATTTGTGCCTCTCATTTTTTTTGCCCAAGTGCAATACTTTACATTTCTCCCTGTTAAAATTCATCTTGTTTGTTTTGGCCCAGTTCTCTAATCTGTCAAGGTCGTTTTGAAGTGTGATCCTGTCTTCTGGGGTGTTAGCCACCCCTCCCAGTTTGGTGTCATCTGCAAATTTGATCAGGATGCCCTTGAGTCCATCATCCAAGTCGTTGATAAAGATGTTGAATAAGACCGGGCCCAAGACAGAGCCCTGTGGCACCCCACTAGTCACTCTTCTAAGATGATTAGTTCCAGTACATCCAGGTAAATGAAGCATTTAAAGTGGATAAGAAAATTGGTTTTCAAACAGAAATCCAAACTGAAAATGGAATTATTAGATACAAAAATGAAAAACTTATCCAAGATGTATAATTTATTACTGGAATAGCATACGAAAGATGAACAAGTGAAATCTGTAATGATTGAATGGGCTAGGGATGTGGGGCACAATATTGTGATGGTGGACTGTGAGAAATTGTGGAAAAAAGGAATCCAATTTACAGAATGTAGGGTATTAAGAGAAAATTTGATGAAAGTGATGTATATATTGTACTTAACACCAGTGAAGTTAGCAAAAATGTATCATACTAATGATGATAAATGCTGGAAATGTAAGGAAAAAGAAGGAACCTTTTACCACATGTGGTGGACGTGCCCCAAGGTAAAAGACTTATGGGAAATGATTTATAATGAACTGAAAAAAGTGTTTAAAAACACATTTATTAAGAAACCAGAAGCCTTTTTACTTGGTGGGGGGTGAAATCCCCAGAAAGGATCTTACTTTTTTTCTGTATGCCACAACAGCTGCGAGAATATTACTAGCGAAGAATTGGAATAAGATTTACCAACTATTGAAGAATGGCAAATGAAGATGATGGACTATATGAAACTTGCTGAACAGACTGGGAGACCAGAGAGAAGCGGCGGCGGAAGAAGATTGGAAGAAATTTAAAGAATATTTGGAAAAAAAAAGTTAATATTTAAATTAGAATAGCTTTGGAAGTGGATATAGGCTGTAGGGTAGAAGTAGAAGACAGTGTATTTTAAAATAGTATTATAGGTAAAAGGCGAAAGATTTATACGATCTGAAGAGAAACCAGAGTATAAATATATGTAAGGGATAAAATATGAAGATTTTTATGCTAAAAGTACCGTATTTTTCGCCCCATAGGGCGCACCCAGTTTTTGGGGGGAGAAATAAAGAAAAATATTTTTATTTCCCCCCCAGGCGCGGGGCTGGGGCGGGGGAAGCCCAAGCTTCCCCCGACCCCATCACCCAGAACAGGCTGCTCTCCACAAGCCGTGGGAGCCTTCCCACGGCTTGCGGACAGCTACCCGAAGCTCGGGTGCGACTGCTCAGCGTGCCTAGGTTTCGGGATGCAGGCAGCTCTCCGCAAGCTGTGGGGAGCCCTGTGGGAACTCCTGCGTGCTCCCAAGGCTTGCGGATAGCTTCCTGAAGCCTGGAGAGCAAGAGGGGTCGGTGCGCACTGACCCCTCTCGCTCTCCAGGCTTCAGCAAAAGCCTGCATTTGCCCCATAGGACGCACACACATTTCCCCTTCATTTTTGGAGGGGGGAAAGTGTGTCCTATAGGGCGAAAAATACGGTAAGTGTGATTTTAAAAAATGGTTAAAAATTATGATATATATAAACTGCTAAGGATGAGGTAAAATGAAAATCAGATAGGGAGGACCTGGGGAAGCTCACCTAACAATGTGAACAAGGATAAGACAAGGTTAAGATAAGGATAAGACAAGGATAAGACAAGAATTTGTTTGTATTGTTTGTTTGTTTTTTTCTGTTAGTGCTGTTTATTTGTGTTATCAAATGAATATTTTTTTTTGGAAAAAAGAAAGAAAGAAGGGATCTTACCAGGAATCCTATATATTTAGAGGCTAAAACTAGCCTGCAACAAGTTGTGCGTTTGAAAAGGGAATGTTGAAACTCTGCTTAGATATAGAACTTGCTAACACAAGTTAGGAAGGATATCATTAAACAATATATCCTCTCTTGCCTCCCTGAACATTCCCACATGCACAAAACCATGCTGGTTCAATGAATTGCCTTTGTAATTTAAGATGTGTTTCTCGTGGTCAGTAACTTACCAAACCCTTATCCAAAACGATATATATTTCTATGTATCTGTGTACTTTAGTGACATCTGACAGTGGCTGAGGAAAGACAAAATAAATCACATTTAGTAATCATTTTTGTATTTTGGTCCCCGGAGCTTTTATAATGCAAAATGGCTTAACGTTAGCAGCAGATTACTAGAACCAAGCCTGCATCAAGCTGCCCCACTTTTTTCAGGCTGTGCATTGCATCTGTATTGTAAGCCTACTAATCTGAGTTCTCAGGGAGGACTCCAAATAAAAAAATGAATATTGATGGTAATTACTCCTAAAGGCCAGTTTAAGAATGAAATAAACCTCTTAGCACTTACCACAGTATCTGAGAGCAGCTTATAAGGCATGCCCTCACTCCCCAGTTGTCTTTCTGTAGATGGCAAATCTTCTCTCCTAAGTGGACTCTGGAGGTTTTTGTGGTTTATCTGATAAATCAGGTGCTCAAAATTAGCTGAGGATTTCAAATGCTCAATTCCATAGCTGACATTCTCAAACTGCAACAGCCCTCTGGAAAAAATAGAAAGTACTAGCCAAGGTTCAAGGAAACCTCGGGTTACATATGCTTCAGGTTACATACGCTTCAGGTTACAGACTCCGCTAACCCAGAAATAGTACCTCAGGTTAAGAACTTTGCTTCAGGATGAGAACAGAAATCGTGCTCCGGCGGCGCAGCGGCAGTGGGAAGCCCCATTAGCTAAAGTGGTCTTCAGGTTAAAAACAGTTTCAGGTTAAGAACGGACCTCCAGAACGAATTAAGTACTTAACCCGAGGTACCACTGTACAGGAAAAGTGAGCTTGTTGTTGTTGCTGTTTAGTCATTTAGTCGTGTCCGACTCTTCGTGACCCCATGGACCAGAGCACGCCAGGCACTCCTGTCTTCCACTGCCTCCCACAGTTTGGTCAGCATAACTTTTATATGCCTGTTGTCTTTGTCCATGGAGTTTTCTTGGCAGGAATACTGGAGTGGCTTGCCGGTTCCTGCTCCAGGTGGATCACGTTTGGTCAGAACTCTCCACTATGACCTGTTCATCTTGGGTGGCCCTGCACGGCATAGCTCATAGCTTCTCTGAGTTATTCAAGCCTCTTCGCCACGGCAAGGCAGTGATCCATGAAGGGGAAAGTGAGCTTAATTAACCTCAAACCCATTGTGGGATGCGAAGAATGTTTTTCATTACTCCCTTTACGCTCTGAGCACACGATACCCACCTCACACACAGTGGCTTTCTGATCGCTCCCAAACAAACTCCCATCCCTAATCTTGCACCTCACCTCCACTTCTCAGTGCTCATGTCCCAGTAAAATCCTGCCCATGACTTTTGTCTCACCTTGAACACTCTCAGTCCCTTGAACACATCCTGCTCCACCCTTTCCCCTTGGCTGCCCTTTGATGATGCTCTTCCTTTGAAAACTAAGGGCTTGTTGGGTGTAGTGAAGGGTTAACCTTCTGTGTCTCGAGCTTGAGGGGAGAAGGGCTTACAAAGGAAGTAAGACAGGACATTACATCAACAGCTTGTTATGCTGTGAGAGAGTGCTTTCGATTTCAGATCGGTCGCTGCACTGAGGATGTGAGGAGTCAGAGAAAATGCAGCTGGACACTGATGGTCTTTGATGGATTGTAAATAAGCTATTTGCTGTACAATAAAGCTTCTAGGATAGAAGAAGCTGTTTGGACTGATTTACTGTCCTTCTCACATTTCGCTGTGCATTCTGCTACGTTTACTTTCTCCCGTGCTTACGCTGAAAACAAGAAGCTGGCAGACGCTCGCAACGGGAGCTTAACTGGATGGAGAAGCAATAAATCATAAAGGACAGGTTATGGCTCAACGCCAAGAGCGTGAGAAAGGACTTGAAAGGCTTTAAATGACTGGAGGTCGGCTTAGTCAAAGAGAACAAAGGGCAGATCGGAGGAGGCTGACGGAGAAGGAGCATTGGAGCCAAGACTTTCCGGAACACCCAGTTGGCAAGAATGAGTGAGTACTCCAGCCAAAGAAGGGAAAGGGAAAGCATGGCAAAGCTCCAGGGACATGGCTTTGAGTTTAAGATGCCGTGTCAGAGACTGAGTAGCCATAATTGGCTGGAATGGTCTTTTGCAATGGAATTCCTGCTGGTGGGAGAGCAATTATGGCACTTGGTCCAACCCCCACAGCCTGCAGCTGGGAAAGCAAAGGCAGAGAAGGCTGCAGTTCAAAATGAAATGGAGCAGCGTGTGCTTAGAATTTTGGCTGAAAGTGTGGAAGCTTATCTTGTGCCAGTCCTACAGGGTACCAGACAGCCAAGGGTCGCTTGGGAATCCCTCCAAAAAGCTTGTGAAGCTGGGGTGGGAAGCAAGGGCCGAGAGGTGGCTGCACCAGAGGGGGAGAGCCAAGATGGCACCAGCCAGTTTCTTGAAAGCTCATTGAAAGCTGGGAGGAGCTTTGAGCCCCCAAGGGGGGGGTGAAGGGACAGTTGCTGTGACTGCTGCTGGTGCTTTTGCTGTGCCTGGGAGCAGTTTGGATGCTGCAATGTGTCTGTGTGAGGAGCCAGGAGAGAGGCTAAGATTCGGAAGCCCTACACCCATCAGAGGGGGGTGCAGGCAAAGGTCCTGGAAGCCCTGTGAGCAGTGGGGGGGGGCAGTGAGCAGTGAATGTCAAAGTTCTCTCTGCTTCTGATTGATGATTTCTCGAGAAATGTGTGAACATTTGCTTTACGCTCTAAAGGGGAGGCAGCTAAGCTGATCAGGGATTGGGTCACCGCAGTTGAGGTAACCTTCTCCACCAAAGTGCGTGGCTTTCAAAGTGACAGAGGTTCGGAGTTCACTGGTTCTGCTTTGCAGGATTTCTTTAGGGAGAAGGGGATTAGCCGATTGACCGCTCCTTACTCTCCGCAGCAAAATGGAGTAGCGGAGAGGAAAAACAGGATGATACAGGAAGCGGTGTCGTCTGTACTGTGGGATGCAGGGCTACCCCAGAAGTACTGGTCTGAGCCTGGCGATTTGTGGTGCATACGCAGAACAGAGTGTACAACTCAAGTGTAGGGAACACACCCTATTTCTTGCTGCATAGAAAGAAACCCAAGGTGCACTACCTTCGTGTGTTTGGTTGTGAGGCCTAGGTTCTTATTCCAAAGGCTCTACGCAAGAAAGGTGACCCAAGATCCAAAAGAATGATCTTTGTTGGGTATGAGCCTGGCTCCAAGGCCTGGCGGTTTGCGTACCCAAGTGGAAACCAGTCAAGGTTGGTGATCAGCAATAGCACTGAGTTCTGTGAACAAGCTGGATGTTCACGTTTGCACGCTAATCCAGACGTGATTTCACAGCCGTTCTATGACTCAGATGTTGAGGAGGAGGAACTTGTTGCTGGGGACCATGGTCCAGAGCAACAGGGTCCACCACAGGGATAGAGTCCAAGGCAGGGACAGCTCAGGATCCCTCAGAGGAGGGAACCTAGAACACCTCCTCAGGTAAGTGTCAAGTCTGAGCCAAAGAGTGAGCCTTCCTCACCTGCTGGACCAGTTGTAAGGCCCAAGAGGCGCAGCAGGTCAGAGGGGGAGGACACTGGAGTTGAGGATGATTTAGCTGGTCCCAGTGAGTCAGAAGGGACACCAAAGTTCACACTGAGGAGATCAGCGAGAACAAGGAGGCCTCCTGATCGGTATGACGCTTCAGGCGTCTGGGTAGGTGCAGTCAGATGTGAACCTGAATCCTTTGAGGATGTTCAGAGTCTACCTCAGGAAGAAGCAAGTAAGTGGCACAAGACAATGGACAAAGAGATGAGGTCCATGGAAAACCTAGGTGTGTTCTCACTCACAGAGTTGCCACCGGGCAAGCAGGCTGTGAGTTGCAGGTGCGTTTACCGCCTTAAACCCACTGACGCTGGAGAACTGCAGTATAAAGCTAGGTTAGTTGCTCGTGGATTCACTCAGAGAAAGGGAATACACTTCACCGAGGTGTATTTGCCAACTTCACGAGCAGAGACTCTGAGGACGCTTTTAGCTGTTGCTGCACAGAGAGGCTGGAAGGTAAACCACGTTGATGTGGATGTTGCCTACCTGAACTCAGATCTCCAGGAGGAGCTGTACATGCTTCCTCCTCCGGGGTTTGAGATTTTGAGGCAGGGTGTTGTGTGGAGATTGCACAAATCCATCTATGGATTACGTCAATCAGCCAGAAACTGGAACATGTGCCTGAATGAAGCCTTAGAAGAGCTAGGTTTCAGAAGAAGTGTTGCTGATAGTTGCCTTTATTTGAGAGAATGAGGTGCAACACAAGAATACGTGCAGATTTACGTTGATGATGTCTTATTCTTTTCAGAGACAGATAAACAGGCAGAAAAGTTTGCCAGAGAGCTAGGTAAACGGTTCAAGCTTAAGCAGCTTGGTGTTGTCAAGACCTATTTAGGTGTAGATGTTGTCAAAGCACAAGATGGGAGCTTTTTGCTCAGCCAGAGAGGCAAAATTGAGCAGCTGCTTCAGAAATTCAGGATGAGTGATTGTGCGGGAGTGAGAAGTCCTATGGAGACTAGTTTTGTGAAGGATACGCTGTGTTCAAAAATGCTGAAGTGGATAAGTCACTAAGACAGGCAGTTACGAAAGACGGAAGACTACCAAAAACTTTTTTTGAGATGACAGACAATATGGACTTAATTGATACTTGGAGAACCAAGAACCAAGAACCCCCTAGGAAGAGAGGGGACCTTCTTTTCTGAAGCCAAAATGACATGGACAAGAATTGACCAAATCTGGATAACCAGAGGAATGGCTCCTAAGATTCGGAAAGTGGAAATTTGCCCTAAAACTTGCTCCGACCATAATCCTGTGAGAATGGAGATGAAAGTAACAGAGACTGGTTCCTTCAGATGGAGGATGAATGACACCTTACTCAGAGATGCAGAAATTACCAAGAAGGCCCAAAAAATTATGAAAGACTATTTTGAGATAAATATGAAAGCTATAGTTGAGAAAAGAGTAATCTGGGACGCGAGTAAAGCCGTAATGAGAGGGTTCCTGATTCAACAGAATGCAATAAAAAAGAGAGCCCAAAATGAGAAAAAAGAAAAGATATTGGAGAAAATAAGAGAAGGTGAGAAGAAACTTAGAGTGAAACCAAAGTCACAGGAGATTCTGAGAGAAATAAAGCTATATCAAGTACAATACATGAAAATGATAAACCAGGACATAGAATGGAAAATTAAACAGATGAGACAAAAGACTTTTGAATCGGCTAATAAATGTGGGAAACTGCTAGCGTGGCAGTTGAAGAAAAGACAAAAGTTAAATACTGTTACAAACCTCGAAGTGGAAGGTAAGAACATACAGAACCCACAAGAGATTAGAAACTGTTTCCAGAGATATTTCAAACAACTTTACACACAAGGGCCACAGAAAGAGATTGATATAGACCAATTTTTGAAAACTAATGGATTACAAAAAATTTCTCAAGAAAACAAGCTATTTCTGAATTATAAAATATCTGATCAGGAGGTGGAAGGTGCCATCCAGAACATGCAGCTGGGTAAATCTCCAGGGCCGGACAGTTTAACCTCTAAGTACTATAGATCCTTGAAAGATTGGTTAATTCAACCACTAAAGGAGGTTTGCAATGAAATTTTGGAGGGGGAAAAAGTGCCAGAGTCGTGGAAAGAAGCATACATTACACTTATACTGAAAACTGAGTCTGAAAAGACACAACTCAAGAATTACCGCCCCATATCTCTGCTTAATGTGGATTACAAAATTTTTGCTGATATTTTGGCTAAAAGATTGAAAAAAGTTTTAATGGAAGAGATACATAAAGATCAAGCTGGCTTTCTCCCGGGTAGACATTTGTCTGACAATACGAGGACTATAATTAACATTTTAGAAATGCTTCAAACAAATATTAATACCAAAGCAGTTTTGATATTTGTGGATGCGGAGAAAGCTTTTGACAATATTTCCTGGAGTTTCATGAAGAAAAATCTTCAGAGGATGGGGGTTGGTCAAGGTTTTGAAAATGGTATAGGTGCAATTTATTCAGAACAAAAGGCTAAGTTGATAGTTAATAACATGGTGACAGAAGAATTTAAGATGGAGAAAGGGACACGACAAGGCTGCCCAATTTCCCCATTGCTTTTTATTTCGGTCCTGGAGGTCCTGCTAAATATGATTAGAAGGGACCACTTGATTAAAGGTATCCAGGTCGGAGCCAAACAATACAAACTTAAAGCTTTTGCAGATGACTTAGTATTGACATTACAGGAGCCAGAATCTAGTACTAAAAGGGTTTTGGAATTAATCCAGGAATTTGGCAAGGTGGCTGGTTTTAAGTTGAATAAATTAAAAACCAAGGTTTTGGAGAAAAACTTAACACTAAGTGAGAAAGAGAGGTTTCAGAAGGAGACAGGTTAACATTGGCAAAAAAGGTAAAATATCTAGGGGTAAATATGACTGCTAAGAATGTGAATTTGTTTAAAGATAACTATGAGAAATGCTGGTCAGAAGTGAAAAAAGATCTTGAAATATGGTCAAACCTGAAACTTTCCTTGTTAGGCAGAATTGCCGTTATCAAAATGAATGTATTGCCAAGAATGTTATTTTTGTTTCAATCATTGCAAATAATAGACAAGATGGACTGTTTCAAGAAGTGGCAGAGAGATATCTCTAGATTTGTCTGGCAGGGCAAGAAGCCCAGAATAAAATTTAAAATACTTACTGATGTAAAGGACAGAGGTGGATTTGCCCTGCCGGACTTCAAGTTGTATTATGAATCAGCAGATTTTTGCTGGCTGAGAGAATGGCTGCTTCTTGAGAACACAGACATTTTGGACCTAGAAGGTTCTGACAATGCTTTTGGGTGGCATGCATATCTGTGGTATGACAAGGTTAAAGTGCACAAGGCTTTTAAAAATCATATTGTCAGAAGAACATTGTTTAATGTCTGGACAAGATATAAAGACTTACTTGAAAATAAAACCCCAAGGTGGTTATCACCTATGGAAGCGAAGGCTCTGAAAAAACTCAATATGGAGGCCAATTGGCCAAAATATTGGGAGATTTTGGAACAGGAAGGTGACAAATTGAAATTGCAGAGTTTCGAGAAATTAAAGGATAAAGTGCGAGATTGGCTTCATTATTTTCAAATAAGGGAGGCTTACAACCTAGATAAAAAAATTGGTTTCCAGGTGGAAAAATCAAAATTAGAAACAGAATTGTTAGAATCCAAAGCTAAGACACCATCAAAAATGTATAATCTGCTGCTGAAATGGAACACTGAAGATGAAACGGTAAAATCTGCTATGATAAAATGGGCACAAGATATCGGTTATAACATTATGTTTGCTGACTGGGAACAGTTGTGGACCACAGGTATGAAATTCACGGCATGTAATGCCTTAAGAGAGAATATTATGAAAATGATATACAGGTGGTACATGACCCCAGTCAAGCTCGCAAAAATCTATCATCTGCCCGATAATAAATGTTGGAAATGTAAAGAGACTGAAGGTACATTCTTTCACCTCTGGTGGACGTGCCCAAAGATTAAGGCTTTCTGGGAAATGATCTATAATGAATTGAAAAAGGTATTTAAATATACCTTCTTGAAGAAACCAGAGGCCTTTCTCTTGGGTATGGTCGGCCAAGGGATGTTAAAGAAGGACAGAACTTTTTTTATGTATGCTACAGCAGCAGCAAGAATACTCATCGCAAAGCATTGGAAGACACAAGACCTACCCACCTTGGAAGAATGGCAGATGCAAGTAATGGACTATATGGGATTGGCTGAAATGACTGGCAGAATCCGAAACCAGGGAGAAGAGTCGGTGGAAGAAGATTGGAAGAAATTTAAAATCTACCTACAGAAATACTGTAAAATTATTGAATGTTAATGACGTTGGAATGAAATGAAGTGGTTCTAGTAATAGGTTAAAATAAGAATAGGCAAGAAGGGATGGATTTTAGATGAAAATTTGAAGCTAAAATATGTGATGATAAATAATTAAGGGTAAAAAATGAGGCTATGAATTTGCTGAATAAATCTTTGAATGGAATACAAAAAAGGGAGGTGTGAGGAAGTCACGAAAATAAGTAAATGAATGTAAGTCACGAAAATAAGTAAATGAAAATAAGTAAATGAATGTAAAAGAGGGATTTTTTAGATTTTATTTTTTCTTTTTATGTTGAATTTTGGTTTTTGTATTTTTGTATTTTTTTGTGTGTGTCATTATTCTGTAACTTTTTTTGTTAAAAATTTAATAAATATCATTAAAAACAACAACAACAACAATGCTGAAGTGTTTCAGTCAGCCCGAGGGAGTTTGCTGTACTTGTCCCAGTGGAGCAGACCAGATATAGCGTTTGCTGTCAATCTGCTCAGCAGGGAAGCCTCAAACCCCAGTGTGCAAGCCTGGAATGGCATCAAGAGAGTTCTGAGGTATATGCAGGAAACCAAAGACTTTTGTCTTAGGCTACCAGCACAAGGTGAAGTCAAACTGACTTGTTTTGTGGACTCGGACTGGGCTAATCTTCAGGATCGCAAATCCATGTCTGGTCTAGTGGTGAAGTTTGGGAACTCGGTAGTTGGATGGAGGTCCAAGCGCTCTCATCCACTGAAGCTGAGTTCAGTGCTCTTTCAGAGGTGTGCAGAGAGGTAGAGTTCTATGCTTGTTTGGTCCAGGAACTCTGTGGGACAGATTGTCTGCCGATACTTGTCTTCAAAGACAATCAGCCATGCCATAAAATTTAAGATTTTGACTGATGCAAAGGATAGTGGGGGTTTCGCCCTGCCGGACTTAAGACTTTATTATGAAGCAGCAGCTTTTTGCTGGCTGAAACAATGGCTACTTCTTGAGAATACAGATATCTTGGATCTGGAAGGCTACGACAATAACTTTGGTTGGCACGCATACTTATGGTACGACAAGGTAAAGGTTCATAGAAACTTTAAAAACCATATTGTCAGGAAAGCACTCTATAATGTATGGAATCGATATAAAGATTTGTTGGAGAGTAAAACCCCCAGGTGGTTGTCACCAATGGAAGCTAAGGCGGTAAAAAGACTGAATATGAATTCAGACTGGCCAAAATATTGTGAAATTATAGAATATGATGGTGAAAAGTTGAAACTACAGAGTTTTGAGAAATTAAAACCTAAAGTCCGAGATTGGTTACATTATTACCAGATTAATGAGACCTTTAAGCAGGACAGGAAACTAGGATTCCAGAAGGAGAGGTCAAAGCTAGAAACAGAATTGTTAGAACCCAATACTAAGAATTTGTCTAGAATGTATAATCTGCTGCTAAAATGGAACACACAGGATGAAACGGTCAAATCAGCTATGATTAAGTGGGCACAAGATATTGGCCATGATATTATGTTTGCTGACTGGGAGCAGTTATGGACCACAGGTATTAAATTCACGGCATGTAGTGCCTTAAAAGAGAATATAATGAAAATGATCTATAGGTGGTACATGACCCCAGTCAAGCTTGCAAAGATATATCATTTGCCCAATAATAACTGTTGGAAGTGTAATGAATGCAAAGGAACTTTTTATCATCTTTGGTGGACCTGCCCGAAGATTAAGGCCTACTGGGAAATGATCTATAATGAAATTAAGAAAATCCTTAAGTGGACATTTGCAAAGAAACCGGAGGCTTTTCTCTTGGGCATGGTAGGCCAAATGATTCCAAAGAAAGATAGAACATTTTTTATGTACGCAACAACAGCAGCAAGAATTCTTTTGGCAAAGTACTGGAAGACTAAAGAACTACCTACTCTGGAAGAATGGCAGACCAAGGTGACTGAATTTATGGGACTGGCAGAGATGACCGGCAGAATTCGTGACCAGAGGAGAGAGACAGTGGAAGAGGACTGGAAAAAATTTAAAATTTATCTTAAAAATTGTTGTAAAATTTCGGAATGTTAAGATGTCAAGGGATTTGATATAAAGAATTACAGCTGTAAAAATTTAAGCTTAAGAAAATTTTAAAGAGAATTAAATATAAAAATGGATGAAGGATTGCTAAAAAATTTTAAAACAAGGATGCAGTGAAGGGGAGGTATGGGGAAGTCGTGTTATGTTTGTTTGTTTTTTGTTTATGTTGTAAAATTAATAAAAATTATTTTTTTTAAAAAAAAGACAATCAGCCATGCCTTTGTTTGGCCGAGACGGGTCAATTCAAGGCCAGGACCAAACACCTAGACATTCGCTTTCAGAATGTGTGCCAGAGTGTTCAGGAGGGGTTAGTTGCGTTGAAGTACTGTCCCTCCGCCAAGAACCTCGCTGATGGGTTCACGAAGCCACTCTCCATCCAAAGACACAGAGAGTTTTGCGAAGGTCTGGGTTTGGGGTGACCAAGGGTCAATATCCCCCCCTCAGGCACAAGACAAGAGGGGTTGTTGGGTGTAGTGAAGGGTTAACCTTCTGTGTCTTGAGCTTGAGGGGGGAAGGGCTTACAAAGGAAGTAAGACAGGATGTTATGTCAACAGCTTGTTATGCTGTGAGAGAGTGCTTTCGATTTCAGATCGGTCGCTGCACTGAGGATGTGAGGAGTCAGAGAAAATGCAGCTGGACACTGATGGTCTTTGATGGATTGTAAATAAGCTATTTGCTGTACAATAAAGCTTCTAGGATAGAAGAAGCTGTTTGGACTGATTTACTGTCCTTCTCACATTTCGCTGTGCATTCTGCTACGTTTGCTTTCTCCCGTGCTTACGCTGAAAAACAAGAAGCTGGCAGATGCTCGCAACGGGAGTGTAACTGGACGGAGAAGCAACTGGACGGAGAAGCCGGGGGGGGGGGGAGAGACACACTTGTTAAAGCTGAATCAGTGCTAACATCCATTTGGGTTTTCCACTGACTGACATTTGCTCCAGTTGAGCATTAAAGAGTGTGTTTTCACAGGGAATGCTCCAAAGCTAAAAACAGGTGCTCAGACACAGAGCTTTAAATTGTGAGCTGTGTCAAGAAAGAGCAGAGGAAAGATAAGTGCGGATAAGCCCTAAATTATTCCAAGAAGACATTATAGAGAAGCAAAAGGCTGGCATAAGGACTGCCAATCGCTGGAGTTTGCTAGTATCTTAGGGTGCTGGCCATCTCCTCTGGATACCTCATACAGGGACAGGGGTATTTGGCTGTCTGCTGGAATGCTTAAGCAGGGCCTCCACTTATGCTTATGCTCAGCCTGCATGTTTGTAAATAAGCTCAAATATTACAAAACCAAGTAAATCTACAGTGATTTCCTTCCAAAGGAGACCAAACCTGGGTAGGCCCCACACCTGGGAACTTTCCACTGCTCAGAGAAGAGTAAATATCTTGGGCTGCTGTGAACTTCCACTCAACAAAGTCAGGAGTGTGAAGAACAATGATGGGGATGGGAGAGGCAGGACATATACTGCATGTACTTTTGTGAAACATCTGGTGCCTGGATTATGCCAGAGACAGGTTGCTGCTAGGGTTGACAGATAATTGATTTAGGCTGTTGAAATCTCTTACCTGAGCCCATAACAGGTGCTGAGTATTGCAACAGAGTTTGGGAACCCTTGTATGTATCCTTGATAAAAGCATTCGCCCTAAAGATATTTTTTAAAATTAGAAAAAAGCAATTGATGCAGCATTTACACAATTGAAATTCTCTATTAACTAGCCTTACATGCAGTTTTTAACCCTCACCCTCCTGCCCCACAGTTTCAGTTCCCCCAGAATTGTGCTTCTAACCATCTTCCATCCGTTCAGGTCAATGTGCCGATGACAGCTTGTCTTAGAAAGAGAGAGCCTAGCCACAGTTATTTGTGATGTTCATGTGTGTCAGAGCTGCCTCTAGGTCCCAGCTCACAGAGGACCAACGCCCGGTTGATGTAATGTACAAAAGTCTTTATTGAAGTTTAGTTTCCATTTCAAACCCCAGAGCGTGCAGCCCTACGTCTTGGTTCTAGATTGGCGAAGTCCCCTCTGAGTCACTACCCCTTCCGCACCAGTTTAAGATCCTAGCCCGGCTCCACCTCCTGCGCTGTTCCTTCCTCCTCTGGGTCCTTCTGCCCCCTGGGGTTTCCTCCTTCCTGGACTCTTCTGACGCTGACCCCCCTGAGTCTTGCCCCTCCTTCCGGCGGGCTTTAGGACCTGGCTCCCTATCCGGGCTACCTGCTGTGCCGCTCGCCTGTACATTTGAACTTGGCGCGCGCGCCCAGCCGGTGACTTTCCCCTTGACCGTTTCCCCGCTCTCCGATGGAGGCGTGGTCAATCCTGACTCATCTCCTCTCTCTGGTGGTGAGAACACTGGTCCCGATGCCTGGGACTCCTCCCCCCCACTGCGCTCTGGTGGGGAAGCTGGTCCTGATTTCCAACTGCTGCTCAGGGAGTCCCCGCTGGCCCCTTCCTTCTGGGGTTTCCCCCTTGGCACCCCCCTTGCCCTGGCCATCGGCACTCCTCTCTGTGAATCTTCCGATTCGCTGGAGAGACTCGTGGAATCTCTCTGACCACTGTCACTGCCTACACCCCCTCGGATTCCTCCTCCTCACTCTCCATTTGCTCCATCTCCTGTGTCTCTGCTCCTGAACCCCTGACAATGTGAATTATTATTATCTATAACATGTGTACACTCCCATTCATCTGAGGATCACAGGGCAGTTGTCAATGTAAAAACACAAAAATAGATAGTATAGTAACAATAGATAGTAACAAACAATAGATAGTAACAAACAAAAACAATAACCATCACCCACCATTTAAAAGGCCATAGATTGTTTAATCAGCCAAAGGCCTGGGAGGAGAGGAATATGTTCTTGCCTGGCAGCTAAAGATACGTAACAAAGCTGCCAGGTGAGTCCCCCTGGGAGAGCATTCCATAAGCAGGGAGCTACCCCAGCCATTCTCATGTTGCTGCCCTCTAGGTAGAGGCAAAGGACCTTGGATGGCGACTATGGGGTGTGCCGCTCATCTTGCTTCAGGCCGAGGGAGTTGGCATTTGTCTGCAGACAGCTTTCCGGGTCACGTTGCCAGCATGACTAAACTGCTACTGGCACAATGGAAACACCGCAACAGAAGCCAGAGCGCACAGAAATGCCATTTATTTTCCTGTCGCAATGGTACCTACTGTATGTATCTACTTGCACTGGTGTGCTTTCGAACTGCTAGGTTGCCAGGAGCTGTGTCAGAGCAGTGGGAGTTCACCCTGTTGTGGGGATTTGAACTGCCAAACTTCTGATCAGCAAACCCAAGAGGCTCAGTGATTTAGACCACAGCACCACCTGTGTCCCTTACTTTGCCTTTACCTGCTGAATTCTGCACCAGCTGAAGATTCCGAACCATCTTCAGAAGCAACCCCACATATAATGGGTTGCAATAATCTAAACTAAAGGTTACCAGAGCATAGTTTGCAGAAGTTAGGCTATGCCTGTCTTGAGAGGGGCGCAGCTGGGCACTCAATGCAACCGAGGCCACTTGAGCCTTAAGTGGTAGCAATGGATCTAGAAGCATCCCCAAGCGTGTACTAACTCCTTCAGAGCAAGTGTAACCCCATCGAGAGCAGACAACCTCTCAGTCATCTGCTCTAGGGAACCACCCACTAAAGGTGCCTCCATCTTATCTGGATTGAGCTTCGGTTTGTTGGCCCTCATCCAGTCCATTACTGAGGCAAGACAACAGCCCAGCACTTCCACTGCCTCATCTGCAGATGTAAAGGAGAAGCAGAGCTGTGTGCCATCAGTATATTGATGACAATGTACTCCAGACTCTGGATGGCCCCCTTAGGACGCATTCCAGTGCATGGTATGTGGGACTGCTTTGGAAGATGGTCCAAAAAGGGCAGCAAATACATAACAGAGCAACTAGGTTACTAACTGGGCCTGGACATACAGAAGAACGCTTTTCACCAGCATAGCTTCCTAGCTCTTCATAAGTTTTCAGACCTAATTCAAGGTGCTTGTTTTGACACATAAAGCCTCAAGCCAAGTTACCTGATGGAGCACCTCTTCTTGTACCATCCCGTCCAAGATCTGAGATCTGCCTGGCAGGTCCTTTTGGTGATACCATTGCCATATGCAGTTGAGCTACCAAAATGTTTAATGAGGCTTCCTCAACAGAAACCCCACCTCCCTGCCCCTGGTTGTGGAACACTTTTCCTCCTGAGCACCAACAATGGTTAGCTTTCGGGACCAGGGCAGACATCATGATGTTATATACAAAACTGAATTATGAATTTTAGATGCTTTAGTACTGTATTTCTATGACTATTTTGTGCTGCTTAACATGAGGCTCCTCATGAGGCCTGAGGAACATTACCTGGCTGTGAGTGTGAAGGCCGCTCCCTACAAAGCCCTTTCCACCTGGCCTAGGGGGCAGGGCCCACACTCACCCAGCCCTACTTTGTTAAATATGTATTCTGTAGTTGACCTCCTTTGTAATGTTTTATTTTGAAATCTTTAAGATAACATTTTAGTTTTCTATTATGTTGCTTTGACTGTACAGTGGTGCCCCGCAAGACGAATGCCTCGCAAGACGAAAAACTCGCTAGACGAAAGAGTTTTCCGTCTTTTGAGGTGCTTCGCAAGACGAATTTCCCTATGGGCTTGCTTCGCAAGACGAAACGTCTTGCGAGTTCTTGCGAGTTTTTTTTCTTTTTTCCCCCTTTATCTAAGCCGCTAAGCCGCTAATAGCCGCTAATAGCGCTAATCCGCTAAGCCGCTAATAGCAGTGCTTCGCAAGACGAAAAAACCGCAAGACGAAGAGACTTGCGGAACAAATTAATTTCGTCTTGCGAGGCACCACTGTATACTCTATATTTGACTTTTTCAGATTGTTTTATTTATGTTTTATTGATTTAATATGCTGTAAACCACTTTGAGATTTTTCTTAAAACCATAAAGTGGTATAGAAATTAATAAAATAAAATAAAATAAAAATAAATTTTGTTGTGACCCACCATGCAATCATTTTGAGGAAGAACAAGATCTTATGCATACCACTTAGGAGGGTTTGTTATGATTATTTGGTTCATACATTTATTTAAATAAATAATAATATTTTATTTCATTTTTACAAATAAGTAGCTTGGAACCAAGTTACTTCAAGGGCTGCCTCTTCCTGCATGAACATACCTGACTGTTGAGAACTTCTTCTGAGACTTTTCTGTGAGTCCCTGGGCTATTTGAGGCAAGGTGTGAGAGGTAACTGGGGGGTGTGGGGTGTTCTGCTGTGAAACCCCTCCTTTGGAAATTGCTCACCAGAGAAGCTTCCCCATCACCTCTTACAAATGCCATATGCATTTTATTTTTTTACTTTCCCCCAGGCTTTTTGCAATGTTCAGACTGAAGGGTTTATCTGATCTCAAAATGCCCTTTCCTCCACAATCTTCTTCTGTAATGAAGTTAAATCTTTATTGTTACACGCCACCCCAATCTCCATGAGCAGTGTGATATTCCAGGGGTTGCAGGCACACTTTTATTTTGAGAATGAGGCACAGTGGAGAATGGGGTGTCTTTATGATATATGGTTTATTTACACATACATACAATCTGATTCTAGATGGTGGGAATCCCAGCATTAAACCCCAAGAGGATCTCTTGTGTGTCAGATTTTAAAGAGACCTCAGCCATAACTCTGCATATCTGCCTTCTGCTTGCCGCTTCCAGACTGGAGAGGATTTTCCTCCACACTCACTTCATGCTTTGGCATCTCCCACCCCCTGCCCCACTCCCCGCCACCTTCAAGTTTGCAAAACCAACACTTTCTGTCTGCTTGCTTACTTTAGTCCCAAGGAAATTCTGAAATTTCTTCTACCCAACTCTGGCATTGTCTTTGCTAACTACCCCCCCCCCCCTGCAGCTGGCACAGCCTCTGCTTTGCTGCTTATCAGTCTTTCTGACTTCTCTGCCAGGGAACGCTCCATCAGGAAAACTCAGGGTTAGCCTGTATTTTACACTGCTTTTGGGGGGGGGGCAGAATCTGGCATGCAGGAATTTAGAAGAGTCATGGTAGCCCACACACCCATAACAATATTGTATTGCCTCAAAATTTTGTACACTGCTTTTGTATATCTGACAAGTGGTGTACAAACACTTAAAATCAATCAAGCAATGTCTGAAATGACATCCAAACACAATTAAGAACCTTTACCTGAATATGTGGGGAATTGGGGTGGACAAAGCCTCCTTGGTTGTATGTATAAACCAAAAAGTCATTGGGCAAAAATGTTCTGTGAAGAAAACAACAAAGTGATATTTATGTTGGCATTTCAAAAAGAATCACTGACTGCCCTCTGGGTACAGATAGGTAGCCGTGTTGGTCTGCCATAGTCAAAACAAAACAAATTCCTTCCAGTAGCACCTTAAAGAGCAACTAAGTCAGTTCTTGGTATGAGCTTTCGTGTGCATGCACACTTCTTCAGATATTCCCTCTGGGGAAAGTCTCATAGGGTTGGGTTGAAGAGGTAACTAATGAAGATCCCCTAAGGCACTGTACTTTGTCTTTGTCAGCAAGCTGAGGAACAGAAACAGGGGATGCTTCTGAAATTTGCTGGCAGTGCTAAGTGAAGAGGTACAGCATTCATAAATATTAGTAGCAAACTGCCTATCACAATGATGGAGGCAGAGATCTTTACTGCAGTGCTTCCCATAAGTGAGGCCCAGATCCCCTTGAGAGGTTGTGGGCTCTCTCTCATTGGGGGTTTCTAAGCAGAGGGCGAATGGCCCTCTGTCAAGGGGGTTGGACTAGATGACCCTTGGGGTCCCTTCAAACTCTACGGTTCTATCATCAGTGGTTCCTCTTCATCCTGGAGAAGAGTGACTAGTGGGGTGCCACAGGGCTCTGTCTTGGGCCCGGTCTTATTCAACATCTTTATCAACGACTTGGATGATGGACTCAAGGGCATCCTGATCAAATTTGCAGATGACACCAAACTGGGAGGGGTGGCTAACACCCCAGAAGACAGGATCACACTTCAAAATGACCTTGACAGATTAGAGAACTGGGCCAAAACAAACAAGAACAATTTTAACAGGGAGAAATGTAAAGTATTGCACTTGGGCAAAAAAAATGAGAGGCACAAATACAAGATGGGTGACACCTGGCTTGAGAGCAGTACATGTGAAAAGGATCTAGGAGTCTTGGTTGACCACAAACTTGACATGAGCCAACAGTGTGACGCGGCAGCTAAAAAAGCCAATGCAATTCTGGGCTGCATCAATAGGAGTATAGCATCTAGATCAAGGGAAGTAATAGTGCCACTGTATTCTGCTCTGGTCAGACCTCACCTGGAGTACTGTGTCCAGTTCTGGGCACCACAGTTCAAGAAGGACACTGACAAACTGGAACGTGTCCAGAGGAGGGCAACCAAAATGGTCAAAGGCCTGGAAACGATGCCTTATGAGGAACGGCTAAGGGAGCTGGGCATGTTTAGCCTGGAGAAGAGGAGGTTAAGGGGTGATATGATAGCCATGTTCAAATATATAAAAGGATGTCACATAGAGGAGGGAGAAAGGTTGTTTTCTGCTGCTCCAGAGAAGTGGACACGGAGCCATGGTTCCAAACTACAAGAAAAAAGATTCCACCTAAACATTAGGAAGAACTTCCTGACAGTAAGAGCTGTTTGACAGTGGAATTTGCTGCCAAGGAGTGTGGTGGAGTCTCCTTCTTTGGAGGTCTTTAAGCAGAGGCTTGACAACCATATGTCAGGAGTGCTCTGATGGTGTTTCCTGCTTGGCAGGGGGTTGGACTCGATGGCCCTTGTGGTCTCTTCCAACTCTATGATTCTATGATCATTCTATGATCACACAGTGTCAGGGAATGGAGGGAAGGTTGTTCTCACCACAATGTTGTCTCCCTTTGCACTGGTTTGCTTTTCCTGTCTCCTTGATCCTTGCCCATCCTGGCTCATAAAAGCAAGTCTGGAAGGGCTGGGCAATGGGCTCTGTGGGGTGGTGAATGCTTCCCTCTGTGAGGGAGCCTTCCCAGACCCGCTGAAAGAGGCGGTCATTAAACCGCTTCTTAAAAAAACATTTTTAGATCCAGCCAATATGGTCAACTATCGCCCAGTCTCAAATCTACCATTCTTGGGCAAGGTGATTGAGCAGGTGGTTGCTGAATAACTCCAAGCACGCCTGGAGGATGCGGACCATTTGGATCCCTTCCAATCAAGATTCAGGTCCCACCATGGTACTGAAACTGTGTTGGTCATGCTGGTCAATGAACTTCAGCTGGCCAGGGACAGAGGTGAAAGCTGTTTCCTGGTCCTGCTGGATCTCTCAGCGGCCTTTGATCCAATTGAACATGGTATCTTTCTGGGCAGTCTTGAGGAGCTGGGAGCTGGGGGCACTGTTATACAGTGGTTCCGCTCCTTTCTCCTGGGCCGTGTTCAGAAAGTGGTGTTGGGGGATGAGTGTTCAGACCCCTTGGCTCTCAGTTGTGGGGTGCTTCATGGTACTGTCCTCTCTCCCATGCTTTTTAACATCTACATGAAGCCGCTGGGAGAGATCATCAGGGGGTTTGGGCTGGGTGTTCATCAATATGCAGATGATACCCAGCTCTACCTCTTTCAAATTGGAACCAGTGAAGGCGGTGAAGGTCCTGTGTGAATGTTTGGAGGTGGTTGGAGGATGGATGGCGGCTAACAAATTGAGGTTGAATCCTGACAAGACAGAAGTACTGTTCTTGGGGGACAGGGGGCAGGCCCTCTAGCTATTTTTGGGACTACAACTCCCATCATCCCTAGCTAACAGGACCAGTGGTCAGGGATGATGGGAACTGTAGTCCCAAACAGCTGGAGGGCTGAGTTTGGCCATCACTGCCATAGGGTGTCTTATGTACTAGGCAATTAATAAGCAATGTACTCTGAGCGTTATTTCTTTATTAATAATATTGTACCATATTTTTCGCTCCATAAGACGTACTTTTTTCCTCTTAAAAACTAAGGGGAAATGTCTGTGTGTCTTATGGAGTGAATGTGTGGTCCCTGGGGCTGGGGGGGGACCCGGGCTTCCCCCGTCAAGCTCTGGGAGCAGCGGGCAGGTTGTGCGCAGAACATTCGCTGATCCCTGAGGTGCTCTTTGGGGTGGGGTGGGGGACCCAGGCTTCCCCCGCCAGCCCCGACAAGCTCGCATGTCATCTCTCTTTTCCTTTTAGTGCCACAGGCCTTTTAGATTCATTCATTTTTAATCATTGCTGGAATTTTTCTACCATGCTGTTTTCTTTGGAAGTTGCATTGTTATGTAAGTGTTGCCATTTTTTTATTGTGTTACTACTACTACTATTACTACTATTGGGCTTCTTTAACCCCTTGTAAGCCATTACAGGAGCTTGCTGCTGAACTGTTTGGGTAAGATGCTTCCTAAGAAATGAACAAATAAATCTTTTGTGGGGCACTTTTGTCTAGCACAGGCATGATGCGTAAACTGAGAATTCTCATACTGCCTATGACCTTCTGGACAGTTCTGAGCAAAATAAGACTGGTGGCCCTGTTGAGGTGGTAGTGGACTAGGAAAGGCCCAATCTGATCACCTTCTGGAGCTAGCCATTATGGACTACTGAAATCAAAATCAGGTGCAGATTAGTAAGTGGCCTGGCTCACATGTCACACTAAGCCAAGCCATGGCTCTCCAGGGTTTCAGACGGGGGTCTCTGCCTAGAGACACTGGAGACTGAACTTGGGACCTTCTCCATGCACAGCACATGCTACAGCCTTTCCATAAGCCAAAGGGTTAAGAATAGGGAGTCACTTACTGTTGCTGCAGGTGAATTGTGTACGCCTTCTTTTTTATTGTAATCATGTAAGTCTGTGTGCTCTGGACAATTCAAAACAAAACAAAACAATCAGTCAGAAGGGTATGTAGAAACAGTATTTTTACAAATGAAATGAACAGTCTCTATTGAAATGTATTTGATGATGGCAGAAAAGCTATGGCAGTGATTGGCTGAGCCTCTTTATCTTTCAGAGAGGCAGTTCAGGACCCAGGGAAAGAAAATAAGTTTCACTGATGAAAGGAGGAGGCAGGGGCCTGAGAAGGCATTTGCAGGAGTGGGGGCAGAGGGCTAAACCCTAGAAATAAATGGTAGGGTTTTGATTAGCTGGAGTATTGAAGGGAAGATTGCAGGCCAGTGGAAAAATACAAGCTAAACTTCCTTTCCCAGCCAAAGCTTCACCTGGGATAGCAAAAGGTGTTGATGGCCCACCTGAGAGGAATCTTTGGCCTGGGCAGATGGACGGTTGCCAGAGGTTACTCTGTAAAGTGACAGGAAAAGAGAGTCTTGAAAGCAAGGAGTGCTGGGAAGAAGAAGTTGGGGAGAATGAAAAGAGAGATCCATCCTGGGCAGGCTGGCTGGGAGAGATGCATTGGACTCTAGTGCTGCACTGCTGTAGGGGACAAGCTCCTCTTAAAATGACCAAGCTATAAGATCTGGACTCTCTCCATGCAGACGGAAGGTGTAAATAGGTGAATAAACCATAGCTTTTAAAGTTACAACTCCACAGGCTCTTCAATTCTCCAGAGGACCATAGACCCTGGGTGAACCCCTGGAATCTTCCTACCGCTTGGCAGAGAGTGGGGCTGGCACCCAACTTCTGAAACAGAAATCAAGGCAGCTCAGGCTTAAATGGGGATCTCCTGAGGAATAAGGAAGCCAGGTTGAGAAGCCTGCTAAAAAACTAGGAGAGAGAACAGGCAGAAAGGAGAAGTAATAGCACATTGATTTGAAATAGCCAGTCAGATCTCTGGTTCCAGGTCTAATTAATACCTTGATTAAAAAAAGGATCCCTGCAAAGAGTACATGGACATGTGGGGCTCCTGCAACAGGTGAGGGAGTGAAAATGCTGCTGAACAAAACAGCAGCAGTGATTATGATGGCGGAAAGGGGAAACTATCATTCTTAAATGATATTTAATAATGTTTGCTCTGACCCAAAGATTCTTATGCACAACTGTAGAGTGCACACATAGCTGTACCTGAGGATCTCTGCTCATTCACTCACCTGGAGGACCTCAGGTGTGAAACATGCACATGTTTGTGGGTTTCCCAGAGGTATCTAGTTGACCCCTGTGGGAAACCTAGCAAGAGCTTGCAGGGCAGGAGCTGAAGAAGGAGCAAAAAGGGTTTTCTCGTGTGTGTGTGTGGGTGGGTGTGGGTGTTTCTTTGTGGCTGATTAGCTGCTCTCCCTGTGCAAAGGTCAGAGGGGGCCGGGTTTCTGTGGAGGCAGGTGATTAGCTGTGGGAGGAGCTTATCAGAGCTTGCAGGGCAGCAGCTGAAGAAGGTGCGCGCAGTTTGATACATCTTTTAGATTTAGGGGAGCTAGTCTCAAACGTTTGTTGGGGGAGACCTAGGGTTTTTTTTGGAGGGGAGTTATGTGTCCTGTCTGCACGCTTAGAATCATAGAATCATAGAATCATAGAGTTTGGGTTCGGTCAGTCAGCCAGTTACAAATCCACTGAGTGGTAGCATAGTCGAGTCTGCATTTTACCAGCTTCTTTACAAGAATATCATGGGGCACCTTGTCAAATGCCTTGCTGAAATCAAGGTAGGCTACATCCACTGCATTCCCTTCATCTACCAGGCTTGTAATTCTGTCAAAAAACGAGATCAGGTTAGTCTGACATGACCAGGCTAGTTTAGATGTATTCAAGTCTCCAGGGCCAGATGAACTGCATCCAAGAGTATTAAAAGAACTGGCAGATGTGATCTCAGAACCACTGGCAGTCATCTTTGAGAATTCCTGGAGAACAGGCGAAGTCCCGGCAGACTGGAGGAGGGCAAATGTTGTCCCTATTTTCAAAAAGGGGAAAAGAGAGGACCCAAATAATTACCGCCCAGTCAGTCTGACATCAATACCAGGGAAGATTCTGGAGCAGATCATTAAGCAAACAGTCTGTGAGCACCTAGAAAGGAATACTGTGATCACCAATAGTCAGCATGGATTTCTGAAAAATAAGTCATGTCAGACTAACCTGATCTCGTTTTTTGACAGAATTACAAGCCTGGTAGATGAAGGGAATGCAGTGGATGTAGCCTACCTTGATTTCAGCAAGGCATTTGACAAGGTGCCCCATGATATTCTTGTAAAGAAGCTGGTAAAATGCAGACTCGACTATGCTACCACTCAGTGGATTTGTAACTGGCTGACTGACCGAACCCAAAGGGTTCCTCTTCATCCTGGAGAAGAGTGACTAGTGGGGTGCCACAAGGTTCTGTCTTGGGCCCGGTCTTATTCAACATCTTTATCAACAACTTGGATGACGGACTCAAGGGCATCCTGATCAAATTTGCAGATGACACCAAACTGGGAGGGGTGGCTAACACCCCAGAAGACAGGATCACACTTCAAAACGACCTTGACAGATTAGAGAACTGGGCCAAAACAAACAAGATGAATTTTAACAGGGAGAAATGTAAAGTATTGCACTTGCGCAAAAAAAATGAGAGGCACAAATACAAGATGGGTGACACCTGGCTTGAGAGCAGTACATGTGAAAAGGATCTAGGAGTCTTGGTTGACCACAAACTTGACATGAGCCAACAGTGTGACGCGGCAGCTAAAAAAGCCAATGCAATTCTGGGCTGCATCAATAGGAGTATAGCATCTAGATCAAGGGAAGTAATAGTGCCACTGTATTCTGCTCTGGTCAGACCTCACCTGGAGTACTGTGTCCAGTTCTGGGCACCACAGTTCAAGAAGGACACTGACAAACTGGAACGTGTCCAGAGGAGGGCAACCAAAATGGTCAAAGGCCTGGAAACGATGCCTTATGAGGAACGGCTAAGGGAGCTGGGCATGTTTAGCCTGGAGAAGAGGAGGTTAAGGGGTGATATGATAGCCATGTTCAAATATATAAAAGGATGTCACATAGAGGAGGGAGAAAGGTTGTTTTCTGCTGCTCCAGAGAAGCAGACACGGAGCAATGGTTCCAAACTACAAGAAAGAAGATTCCACCTAAACATTAGGAAGAACTTCCTGACAGTAAGAGCTGTTCGACAGTGGAATTTGCTTGACAACCATATGTCAGGAGTGCTCTGATGGTGTTTCCTGCTTGGCAGGGGGTTGGACTCAATGGCCCTTGTGGTCTCTTCCAACTCAATGATTCTACGACTCTGTTTAACTTCTTAATGTAAAACAACTTGCAACACAACCCTCACTATATCTACTCAAAAGTAAATCCAATTAATTCAGTGGCACTTACTCCAAGGTAAGTGGGGTTAGGATTTCAGCCTTGCTCAACTAAATGATGTTTCTTGCCTGTGTCTGGGGCCCAGAGAAGCCAATGGGGGGGGGGGAGATTTGACTGGAAGGAAATGAAACTCCCCATTTTCTGGTGCTTCAACTCAGTTGCTCATGGGTATCATTGTCACAAGTACAAGGGTAACCGTTTTCTAAATCCACACACAATGAGTCAGGAACAGCAAAGTGGGAAAAGAATCCCACAGTGCAATCTCCTGAAGTCTACCATACCCAACAAAAAAATCTGAAAAGGAAAAGTTGCATTAATAGAATCATAGAATCATAGAATCATAGAGTTGGAAGAGACCACAAGGGCCATCGAGTCCAACCCCCTGCCAAGCAGGAAACACCATCAGAGCACTCCTGACATATGGTTGTCAAGCCTCTGCTTAAAGACCTCCAAAGAAGGAGACTCCACCACACTCCTTGGCAGCAAATTCCACTGTCGAACAGCTCTTACTGTCAGGAAGTTCAAAGCACATTCAAAGGCCAACAGCCTCCTGCCACTCAGAATGAAAATGTGTGGTCACATTAATTTGCTAAATAAATACAGTGGTACCTTGGTTTACGAACTTAATCCGTTCTGGAAGTCTTAAGAATGCTGCAAACCCGGAAGTACGTGTTTTGGTTTGTGAACTTTGCCTTGGAAGCAGAATATGTTTTGCTTCCTGTTGAGTGTGTTCCATTTGTAAATTGAGTCCCCCACTGCTATGGGAAAGCATGCCTTGGTTTAAGAACGCTTTGGTTTAAGCATGCTTTCCCATGTGTTTACAAACAAATTTATTTTAACTCAGTAAAGCTTTCATTCTTTTACTGAAGAAGACTCTGCATTATTAATTTACACTGTGCGTCAGCTGATGTCAGATGACTTAAGAACCCCTCCCTTTGACTTTGGGCATATGGGGATACAGTGGTGCCCCGCAAGACGAACGCCTCGCAAGACGAAAAACCCGCTAGACGAAAGGGTTTTCCGTTTTTCGAGGCGCTTCGCAAAACGAATTTCCCTATGGGCTTCCTTCGCAAAACGAAAACCCATAGGGAAATCTCCGGGACAGCGGGGAAGCGCAGCGCGTCTTCCCCACTGTCCTCGGACCTCCTCCGAAGGCTGGCGGTGGGGCGGAGAGACCTCCTCCCCGCGCCAGCTTTGGGATGGCTGCTCCGAAGGCTGGCGGTGGGGCGGAGAGACCTTCTCCCTGCGCCAGCCTTCGGATGGCTGTCCTGAAGACTTGCAGTGGGAGGAGGGTTTTCCTTCCCACCGCCAACATTCAGAATGCTGTTCTGAATGTTGGCAGTGGGGAGGAAAAACCCTCCTCCCACCGCAAGCCCCGGGAACAGAAGAGAAGCGCTGCGCGCCTTCCCCTCTGTTCCCGTACCTGTCCGAAGGCTGGCGGCGGGAGGAGGTCTCTCTGCCCCACCGCCAGCCTTCGGAAGGCTGCTCCGAAGGCTGGCGGCGGGAGGAGGTCTCTCTGCCCCACCGCCGGCCTTTGGAAGGCTGCTCCGAAGGCTGGCGGCGGGCGGAGGTCTCTCCGTCCCACCGGCAGCCTTCGGAAGGCTGCTCCGAAGGCTGGCGGTGGGGCGGAGAGACCTCCTCCTGCCGCCAGCCTTCGGAAGGCTGTCCTGAAGACTTGCAGTGGGAGGAGGGTTTTCCTTCCCACTGCCAACATTCAGAATGCTGTTCTGAATGTTGGCGGTGGGGAGGAAAAACCCTCCTCCCACCGCAAGCCCCGGGAACAGAAGAGAAGCGCTGCGCGCCTTCCCCTCTGTTCCCGTACCTGTCCTGAAGGCTGGCGGTGGGGAGAAAAGCCCTTCTCCGCACCGCCAGCCTGGCAAGCGGTTTCCATAGGAATGCATTAATTGATTTTCAATGCATTCCTATGGGAAACCATGCTTCGCAAGACGAAAAAACTTGCGGAACGAATTAATTTCGTCTTGCGAGGCACCACTGTAGATTGCTCTAACTTGCCAGAAACATTTGGAAGAGACCAACAAGTGTTATGCTTCCTCTAAACCACAGACAGCATCGTGAATACAATGAAAATGGTCCTGTTGATAACACTCTTCGTCTCAGGGGTTTGTATGATGATGGAACAGGTGGATGGCAATCCCTCTATGGCTGCTTGAAATTCTCTGGGTGGGTGGGAAGAGTTCCCTTACGCAAGGCCACAGGTGCCAACTTGAATAAAATATGATGGGGGGGGGGGCAGATAAGCCCTGCTTGTCAGGAGACAAACTCACAAAAGTGACTCACACAAAAGCAGTGGAGGTGGAGCCCTCCGCCTCAAACTTTTAAAGGAACCTTTTCAAATGCTAGAGTCAAATATGCCTCCAGTTTTAACTTGGAGAAAAGCATGTGTCAGCAAGCTTGGGAAATCACTGTGCAAAATATCATCCACTGAGTAGGCATTCACTCCATAGCACAAACTTTTGAATAAGTATGTTTCTTAATTCCAAATACCTCATCTGGACCTAGACCATCTTCAGTCATGTTGGATGGAATTTTCTTTGGATAAGTGATATGCAAAAAGGTTTGACAATCTGGAGAAAAAGAAGAATGCTAAGAAGTTAATCGCCATTTAATTTCTACAAGGCACAAATGTCACAGCACCTTAAGACACCTAAGAATTACATCCAATCACATTCAGTTGCACATTCTGAATTTGCTGGGAAGTGGCTGAATCCCACCTGAAAACAGTGAGTCTAGATATGTCTGAATCCCACCTGAAAACAGTGAGTCTAGATATGTCTAGATACCCTTAATGATATGTGGCAGGTTACATCCACAACAAATCAGTCTGGAGATTAGATTGCAGCCTGCTTGTGTTGCAAAAATCAATGTTTGGGGCTGAAAGAAAAACTCAAGCAGCAAAAGAGGAAAACAAAGGCTTTTATTTTGCAAGCCAGCAAAATAGGCAGCAGAGGAATAAACTCCAAAGTCTGCGCCCAACCCCTAAAAGGGGGGGGGGCTTAATATACATTTCTGTTATCTCCTAAGGCAATGCATATGCATAAACTGAGGCAACTTCTCCTATCCTAGGCTACATCGCCCTATTAGCATACGATTATGGTTTTTCCTTAATGAATATACATTGAGCAAGCGAACAAAGAGCCTAGCCTGGTTAGCTGAGCTTATAGGTCTCTATGTGCATCACCTGGGAACAGGGGAATGCCTCTCTTAAGAAATTCTATATACATTGACATCATATAAATTAGGATTGCTAACCAAATAGAGATCTAGGAAAGACAAACTCTTGTGCCTTTATCTGTACCTTTCTTCTTTCTTCTATCCCCATTTATTAAATTCTTACAACATATAATGACATTGTAGATGAGTAATAAAATATCCCACCCTAAGCCAGAAGGTAATACATCCAAAATAACATCCAAATAATACAATAAGTTCTTATCCCAGACTACCATTTTTATAGAAAACAATAAACAGTCCATTAACCAAAAAGTTTTAGACTGTTTTCATTTCTAGTCATATGCATAAAAAAGCTGTACCAATCTGTTACAAGAGTATTTATGTTTCAAACCTTATGCCAATTTTATTCATTAGTCAATTTTCCCACAAGTGCTATTTGCCATATTTTATTGTACTAATTTGTCAGAGATGCACCCTACAACTTCTTCTAGTATCTCATTATGAGCGACTATTAAAAGAGAACTTAGAGGTTTGAGCAGTACATTAATATCATCGCCCATGAGAAGACTGAGCAGCATCAGCTCTGGACATTTTGAGACAGTTTGAGATTGCTTTTATTTTGACAAATACTTTCCTCCCAGAACTTTCCCACCTCAAATGTATGAGGTTAACTTCCTGCTTGGTGAGCAGGAAGAACGAAAATGGGCTGATTGTATTGGTGTGAGATACCATATTTGCAGTATTTTAAGTACTACTTCTATGGGACGTGGGTGGCGCTGTGGGTTAAACCACAGAGCCTAGGGCTTGCCGATCAGAAGGTCGGTGGTTTGAATCCCCGCAATGGGGTGAGCTCCCGTTGCTTGTCCCTGCTCCTGCCAACCTAGCAGTTTGAAAGCATGTCAAAGTGCAAGTAGATAAAAAGGTACCGCTCCGGTGGGAAGGTAAATGGCATTTCCATGTGCTGCTCTGATTCGCCAGAAGCGGCATAGTCATGCTGGCCACATGACCCGGAAGCTGTACGCCGGCTCCCTCGGCCAATAAAGTGAGATGAGCGCCGCAACCCCAAAGTCAGCCACAAGTGGACCTAATGGTCAGGGGTCCCTTTACCTTTACTAAGTGCTACTTCTAAGTGCTTAAGGGAGAAGGGCCCTGGGCCAGGGATAGTTTTAATCCCTGACATATCCAGGTAGGATTGGGAGAGATTCTTGCCTGAAATCCTGAAGAGCTGCTGCCAGTCAGTGTGGACAATACTGAACTAGATGGACCAATGGTTTGACTCTGTTAAGGCAGCTTCCTAGGTTCCTATGTTTCAAGGCAGATCCAGATTTTAAAGGACATTTCCTCCACACTGAGGTCGACACCTCTTCCTAGAGAGTAATCTGACAACTGGATACCCACATCTGCCTTAAACCGTCTGCTGTACCCATCTCTCTTAGGATGTGTTCTGCGTGGGGCTTCCCTCGGGACTGAGCTGGAAGCTGCCGTGAGGGCAGAATTCTGCAGCGCGATTGCCGACAGGAGGGAGGCACTGGCTGCTGATCTGCTCCCAGGCCGAGATCAAGGCCTTGCCCCACTTGTGCCCAGGGGGCCGCTTGGACGGGTGGACCTGGGCCCACAGCTTGCTCAGCTCCTGATCCTTTCCTCTCGAGATCAAGCCTGCACAAAACGTTCCTGCTCAGAGAAAGCTGAGGCCATCCGTTTCAGTATTTTAACTTTTGTATGTTTTAAAGCAGTGTTATCTTTTTGTAAACCGCGTTGAGGGTTTTCAAACCACCAGGCAGCGTATTCATTTTATGCTAGACAGCTAGGTGCTCGGGCCTTTCTCAACCCGGGGTCCCCAAGTGTTTCTGGACTACAACGCCCACCATTCCCTCGAGGACAGGGAGGGTGGAAGTTGTAGTCCAGCGGCGCCTGGAGGCCCCCAACTTGATAAAGGCTGCCTGTGGGCTTGTCCCACCAATAAAGATGGTGGGAGAACCGCTGCCAGTCCCGGCAGGGGGACGGGGCGGGCTGTGAGGGAGCCGCCCGCCCGCCCGCCCGCCCGAGACGGGCCTTCACTCACCGAGGCCCGCGGCGAAGAGGAGCAGCGCCGCCGCCGCCGCCCACAGCTGCATGGCGACGCGGCTGTCCAGCGCCCTCCCCGCTTGCTCTAACGGTCTCGCCTGGAACGGAGAGCCGCGCGGCGGCTGTCGAGCGTGGTGCGCGCGCCCAGGAGGGCCAGGACTCCTCCGGCTCCGAGGGCGAAGCGCCGGGGCCCGGCTGGGCTTGGAGGTTCATTCCCCTCGCTCGCTCGCTCGCTCGCTCGCGCAGGCACGGGTCTTTTCGGCCAACCCCAACCTGCAAGCATGCGGGCCGACGCCGCGGGGCCCCTGTCAAAAGAGAGCAGGTGACCACCCGACACGCGTCTTCCTCCTTGACTCGAGTTCCGTGGGGTTGACTCCCGTGCCCATTCAAGGGCGCCCGGATGCAAGAGGGGCAGCTAAACAGTAGTATTTCAGCATTTTATTATTGTAAGCCACCCCAAGAACTTTTGCATGGCGTATAAATGTTCATAATAAAACCAACTAGGAGTACCACCCCAACTGAGGGAAGCATCACGCACACAAAGCAGATAGATAGATAGATAGATAGATAGATCGATAGATAATCCCATTTAGACCTAATAGCTACATTCCTATTGGGGAAGATGGCGACTGGGTCCTCCTGGTGCCAAGTCCAGACCTTCTCTACTCGTCCAGTGCAGCAGCGGGAGGCCCCATTAGCTAAAGTGGTACCTCAGGTTAAAAACAGTTTCAGGTTAAGAACGGACCTCCAGAATGAATTAAGTTCTTAACCTGAGGTACCACTATATACCAATAAAGTGTTTTGAGCACACAAGAAATGTGTATATGTTATTGAGTAGGATTGTGTCAAAGAACCAACCTTTCCCATCCACCAGCAAATTTGTAGCTGGTTTCCAGACCAGAACAATAAAAAATTATTGGTAAGTATACGGTTTTGCAAATATCGGGGAGACCACAATAGTTCAAGTATTTTATTATTGCAACTGCAGACATATATTTATATAAGAATATATGCAAAGACTGTTAAAGACTTCTTTTTTGGCGAGAATTATGAAGAAATTTACCAAACAAGCATATGCTGAATATTTGCCGCCATGTGGGAATAATTCTTAGCATAATTTAATACAAAGTGTTTCATTCTCTGAAGCTATTGTAGCAGACGTGTCTGTAATGGTCCTTGCACATTATGAAATTCTATGATTCTATGAACAATATACTATCTAAGCATAGCACACAGGGAAATCCTGCCACCTCAGCTAATCTTAATCTACAGCTCCCAGTCTAAAATAATCTCTTTAGCAGGTACATCTTTAAAAAATCTGGCTTAATCAACGGTGCAAAGATTGAGGCAATTCAATCCAACAAGATTTAGCCAATGTAAACATCCTGACTGACACGAAAAGCAACATAAAAAAGAAAAAGTGATGAAATATACGTACAGTATACAGAATTCTTCAGCAGGCTGCTAGGGTTTAAAGTGCTCATAACAGTTTCAATGGGTTTAAATAAAAATGGATTTTGCACCAAGGCTGGTGCTCTCACACTAAAGATGTTGCAGCAAGTGTGCTGAGTTGAAGTGTGTGCAAAGTAGCTGGAAAGTGCATACTGACTTTGCAGGTTAATATGCAGTCAGCAGTTATGATCACATTCCCAACAGCAAACACACACACACACACACACACACACACAAATGAGAAACATCAGCAGCTCTTAGTAGTAGCTTGCATGCGTGTCTGAAGGCCACATTGGAAATACATCACTAGAACTAGATGGAAGAGTTGCCACTAATTTGCATGTCATTAGCAGTATCTGCATAGCATCTTCCTGAGTCTGACAAATGCCAAACTGTAGAAGCAGCAGGATTGCTGGTGATGGTGGAAGAACCTGTGGCATCTCTGCACTAGCCCACAGAGATGTTTTGGTAGACAGATACCAAAGATGTATGAATCAACATACATTGAATCTGTGCTTTTGCCATCACATACTCAAGCATCTCTCTGCGTTTTGTTTTTACTTTAAAAGCTAGAATACTTGGACTCAAGAAAATTCATGAGAGCTAAATATAAGTGCTTTGTGAACTGTGAGCAGCCCACTCCCCAGCCTAGTCCCCAAAAAGTGACTTTCTCGTACCTTTGTTTTGAATAACCATTAGTGGTAAATTAGAAAAATTTATTCCTTAACCTAAAATTGTTAAGTAAAACTTTCCTAACATAATTTTTTATTATTATTATCTACAGTTTAGTGTCAGCCAGCACACAGTTCAAACTGTCTATGTTTTAAAATGTGTTAATAATAAACATCGAGACACACTATTAAAACATATAAACATGCTAACAATACATTTCATCTTCTCGCAATAAGTAGATTAAGGCTGCAATCCTACACTCACCTACCAGGGAGTAAATCCCAGTTGGCTTACTTCCAGATAAATGTGTCTAGGATGGTGCTGTGTGGCTGCCATCCTAGACACTTTTATCTGGAAGTATGTCTCACTGAACTCAATGGGGGGGGGCTCCACCAATTGGAATTTTTCTTGGTGTTTCCACCTTGTGCCTTTTAGTTACGTGCACACAAATAACAAACTTCAGTCCAACATGAGTTTTGACTTTTTGTGTACAGGTTCCCACACATAACAACCTGAAGCTATTGTTGTTCATAGAAATGTGCTGGTCTAATTTGAACTGCAATTCTTAACACCTGCCTCTACACAACTACAGGTTGGGATGGCCCACCCATGAGGCAAGTAAAGCAGCCACCTCAGGCAGCAGGATCCACTGGGGGAGCAGATTCTGATGTGGATCTTTCCTCCCACCTTGTTCCTGATGTAGATCTTCCCTCACCCCTTCTTCCCTGGCGGGGAGGGGAGTGGTATTTTGGGGTCTGCCTCAGGTGCCAAAATGTCTTGCCTGACTATAGGTGAAGACAGATATAACATTTAAAAAGAAAACTCAATCATAGTGTGAGCTTGGCTTCTTCTCAGCTTTGCAGTTGAATGACTCATACACATGCCAGTTCAGCTGCCATGCTTCAGGCTGCCCTTTTCTGTTTTTAAAAGTGCAACATACAAGCTTATATATGTCCATTGCTAGTCTTAGTCATTTTTTTAAAGCAGAATTTTTTACAAGCGCAAAATTGCTCCAGATTTTGGAGGTGGGCTTCTGGGGGACATCATAAGTTCCACCATTCATTGCTAACCATAAGCTGGTCTCTGTTGCAAACGCAGAACTGCCTTTCTTCAAGATATGAGTCTTTTTGAAAAATATAGATTTAGATTAAAAACAGTAACATTTCCTAATTGATCCTAATTGATTTCCTACTATCTCTAATAATGTTATGTCTGTCTTCACTTAATGTTTTTTCTCTATAAAAACAGCCCAGGAGGGGGAACCCACATACCTTGTATGATTAAATATAACCCTAAAAAGGGGGAAGTACAGTTAACACCCAGAAAATGACCCACTTCTCCAGCAATGTAGCCCAACCGCAGCACAGAGTTTTCACAGGCCCAGTGGTTTCAGTTCCCGGAGCTTTGGTAGAGGTATTTGCTTGTTAAGTTTACATTCCTTGGTATTGCATTTTGTTCTGTTTCTTAGCCAGTGCTGGGGGGAAACAAAAGGTTTCAAGGGCCACTTTATGCAAGACGCAGCTCTGGCTCTGTGAACAGGGTGGGTTGTGAAGGAAAAACCGGCAGTTTTATACAGGAGGCAGTGGTGCAGGTCGAGAAGGGTAAATTGGTTCCTGAGTTTTTGCAGTCTTCAGCACAGGGGGTGGAGGCCTGCAACAAAGGATGAAGGGTCAAATGTCAGCCTGTTTGTTGACTTATCTGCCTTTTCATCAATTCTGTTTGAATCAGCCTTCCCCAAATTGGTGCCCTCCAGGCAGTGCTGGCTGGGGCTGATAGGAGTTGTAGTCCAAAGGACCCAAGGTTGTGGGAGGCTGGTTTAAATAAATATGCATGAAACATGTTCCCAGCATTCATTTTCCCCAAGTGCTGATTCAGGGATGGGAGAAGTGTGTTTCTCCATAAGTTTGTGGACTACAGGAGTGTATGAGGTGTTAGGGGAGGTGTAGAACCTCTGGTCCCCTTCATGGATCACTGCCTTGTTGTGGCAAAGGGGCTTGAATAACTCCAAGAAGCTGTGAGCCATGCAGTGCAGGGCCACCCAAGACGGACAGATCATAGCTGAGAGTTTAGACTAAATGTGATCCACCTGGAGAAGGAACTGGCAATCCACTCCAGTATTTTGCCAAGAAAACTCCATGGACATAAAAAAGGAGAAGCTTTGAGAAGAAAGTAAGAGTTTCCAAGGCATGCTCTGGTTCATGGGCAGTGGCGTAGCATGGGTTGTCAGCACCCGGGGCAAGGCAAGTAATTTGCGCCCCCTAACCCGTGGATTTGCGCCCCCTAACCCGTGGATTTGCGCCCCCTAACCCGTGGATTTGCCCTAACCCCAGAAGTTGCGCCCGGTGCGGCCGGCCCCCCCTGCACCCCCCACGCTACGCCACTGCTCATGGGGTCATGGAGAGTCGAACACGACTAAGACGACTAAACAACAAAAGAACCTCTGGTGAGAGACACGTCATGCTCCTTCTGGGGTAGTTTGTCCATCTTTGACTCAGCTCTCACCTGTGGCTCCTAGAAACTGTCAGCATGTGACAGCAGCCACCCCCCTGGGAAACAGCTTCAATTGGCCAGCTAAACCAGGTGAGGGTAGCCAGTGGGTCTCAGACCTTTGGTGAGTTAAGGTCTTCTGCTGCCTGTGAAGACAGGCTCCAGCGGATTGAGCAGACAAGACCAATAATGGATTTAATCTTCAAGAGAGGATTTACGCACATTGCTGTAGAGAGAAATGAGGGGCAGATGGGCCTCATCCACCTGCAAAAGAAGCCCATCTAGGAGAAGAACCACTTTGATCCCAAGCCTACGCTGCATTGTGGAACATCTTCAGAAGAACAAAAAGCTAAGAGTAAACTCTACACAAATTCAGAGTGGAGTCCCTAAGGCAGTTGGATGGCATCTTATATGCCTCCTTTGGGCAACTCCTACAGCCCAGCTGGGCCAAATGTCTTGCTCGGCTTTCCTTTGGTCCACATCAGAAAGGCCGAGAGGGGGGTCTTGTCATCTGGGCAGCCCAGGACCTCCATACACACTGCCCAAGCTTGCACCTCAGAGAGGTCTCTTTGGTGCTGCTAATGCAGCGAAAATAATGTGATTTGACCTAACCCTTGGAGGCGTACTCACTTATCTCCTGAGACAGATAGATGACACACAGGTGGACTACAACTCTCATCAACCACAGCCAGTGTGGGCAGCAATGATGGGAGTTGGACCAGGGTAGGGGTGCGTGGACACAATTGTGCGTGGACACAATACAACCTAATCATGCTTTATCAGACCTAATATCATTACATCTGAACTAGCCAATGTGCAAACAAACTATATTTATTATTATTGATCACAATTGTATTGCTTCCTTCCTCCAAAGGAGCCCCGGACAACTTATATGGCGTGATGCCTTTTGATCCTCATAACCTTGCAAGATTATGCAGAGAGTTAATTGACTGGCCTAGGGTGGCACAGTGAGCTTTGAAGCTGAATCAGGATTGGAACTCTGCTCCAAGCCCAGCCCCTTGAGCTGCTTCTAGCTCTCACACAAGAAAAACTATAACCCAGGACCACAAGCTGTGACTTTCTCTGCATTGCCGTTACCAACCTCATTGGGATGCAGTGCTGCTCCATGGATGGCCCCATGGCTGCCGGAGAGGGAAGGGGAGAAGTGTAGTGATAAGTGTCACAATACGGTTGCAGATTAGCTGCGTAAGCTGGCACAGGGTATCTGTTTGCTTGTGTGCTCTGCAAGGAAACCAGTGTAAGCAAAGGTTGTTTTTAAAATATAAAGTTCACTAGTGAGGATTCTGTTCAGCGGCATGAGTTGATGGTACCCAGAAATAGCCACACACTTCATTTTCAGAGTCCTTCAGTAAAACACAGCAAGCGTTACGGCTGTGGCACTGGCGGAGGAAGGGGGGTGCGGTGGGTGCAGTCCGCCCCGAGTGTCATCCCCGAGGGGGGTGACATTGCCACCCCATCCCCACCACCAGGACACTTGCCACCGGCGGCGCCCCCCCTGGGACATGGGTGCCAGAGCAGCTAGCTCCGCCTCTGCTTGGTGGCAAAACACATGTGCACTTATCTCAAAAGTAGGTTAATTCCTGTCCAGAACCCTGAAAGCCACTGTCAGCCATTGCATATTTATTTTTATTTTAAAAAGTATATACAGTGGTACCTCAGGTTAAGTACTTAATTTGTTCCAGAGGTCCGTACTTAACCTGAAACTGTTCTTAACCTGAAGCACCACTTTAGCTAATGGGGCCTCCTGCTGCTGCCACGCTGCCGCACAATTTCTGTTCTCATCCTGAAGCAAAGTTCTTAACCTGAAGCACTATTTATGGGTTAGCGGAGTATGTAACCTGAAGCGTATGTAACCTGAAGCGTATGTAACCCAAGGTACCACTGTATACCAAATGACTGTAGTAGGACCTCTAAGCAGTTCACAAGATGATCAATAAAAAATTATCAATAAAAACAACTATGTGAATACAATTAAAATTAACAGTAATTTTTTTTTAAAAAAACAATCTAGATAGGCTTGCCTAAACAAAAATGTTTTAAGTAGGTGCCAGAAAGAGTACAGCAAAGATGCCTGCCTGGTGTCCATGGTGTAGGTGCTGCCACACTAAAAGATTGATTCCTTACCACTGCAGGAGTGTTCTGTGGCACCTGAAACAGAGCCAGTTCCACAGACCAAAGCAGTAGAGCATAAGGCGATCCCACAAGTGAACTGGCCCCAAGCCATTAAGGGATAAAACTTGGAATAGATGGACCAGCTTCCTATAGTCCCAAGTATTTTCTGTGTCATTTTCCTCCACTTTGTTCTGACCCACTTCCCAAGGCTGTGTGTGGATCCTCTCCTGTGTTTTTCAAAAGCTCCCTTTCCTTCCATAACAGGCCCAGGCCCCGTCTTGAAGTAAAATTATATCCCAGCTCAAGATTATGATTTGTCCAAGCTCCTTCACATTATTCTGCCTGAAGGACAGCATTCTGCAATGTGACCCCCTCCAGATGTTTTCACCTGCAAGCCATGCTGACATCTCAAACACACCAGGTGAGGAAGGACCACTATCCGATGTCATCCTGCCCCCACACTCAGATTATCAGGCTTCTCTCATTAAAGCACTTGGCTTCCTTCTCCCAGAGAATCCTGGGGGCCGTAGTTTGTTAAGGAAGCTGAGAATTCTTAGCTGGGAGCATGTAATTGCGGGGAGGGGCAGGCAGGGATTCCCCAATGGAAAATTCTCCAGATTCTCACTGTGTAACAATTCCCAATATTGAGGTAGAGGTGGGGGTGGGATGGGAGAACCACACCAGCCATTATTTGGACCGGGGCAGAAAGCAGAGAGACCAGAGCCAATGGCAGGCAGAGCCAACGAATTCCAGTGTTTTCCCTAACTTTCTCCTGCCTGCTGAGTTCTACAAGGGTGACACTGAGAAAGAGGAAGCTGTCAGCCATAGAATCATAGAATCATAGAGTTGGAAGAGACCACAAGGGCCATCGAGTCCAACCCCCTGCCAAGCAGGAAACACCATCAGAGCACTCCTGACATATGGTTGTCAAGCCTCTGCTTAAAGACCTCCAAAGAAGGAGACTCCACCACACTCCTTGGCAGCAAATTCCACTGTCGAACAGCTCTTACTGTCAGGAAGTTCTTCCTAATGTTTAGGTGGAATCTTCTTTCTTGTAGTTTGGAACCATTGCTCCGTGTCCGTTTCTCTGGAGCAGCAGAAAACAACCTTTCTCCCTCCTCTATGTGACATCCTTTTATATATTTGAACATGGCTATCATATCACCCCTTAACCTCCTCTTCTCCAGGCTAAACATGCCCAGCTCCCTTAGCCGTTTCTCATAAGGCATCGTTTCCAGGCCTTTGACCATTTTGGTTGCCCTCCTCTGGACATGTTCTAGTTTGTCAGTGTCTTTCTTGAACTGTGGTGCCCAGAACTGGACACAGTACTCCAGGTGAGGTCTGACCAGAGCAGAATACAGTGGCACTATTACTTCCCTTGATCTAGATGCTATACTCCTATTGATGCAGCCCAGAATTGCATTGGCTTTTTTAGCTGCCGCATCACACTGTTGGCTCATGTCAAGTTTGTGGTCAACCAAGACTCCTAGATCCTTTTCACATGTACTGCTCTCAAGCCAGGTGTCACCCATCTTGTATTTGTGCCTCTCATTTTTTTTGCCCAAGTGCAATACTTTACATTTCTCCCTGTTAAAATTGTTCTTGTTTGTTTTGGCCCAGTTCTCTAATCTGTCAAGGTCATTTTGAAGTGTGATCCTGTCTTCTGGGGTGTTAGCCACCCCTCCCAGTTTGGTGTCATCTGCAAATTTGATCAGGATGCCCTTGAGTCCATCATCCAAGTCGTTGATAAAGATGTTGAATAAGACCGGGCCCAAGACAGAACCCTGTGGCACCCCACTAGTCACCTCTTCCCTCTGGACCAGATGCAAGGAAAAAAGCTGGCATGTGGGAGCTGGCTGAGGTTGGTGGGGCAGGGCCCATTTGCCCTCATAGTCCTGCCTCCCCTGAACCACATCAATTGCTGGTACGTATTTGTAGTGCAGCTATGGCTCCTGTCCATTCTAAGTGGCCTTCCACCACTTTATTCTTCCAAGCCCCACCACTAGTCAAGATCAGGAAAGCTCTTACCATAGGAGCCGACATGTCCCTTGTAGAATAGGGAATGTTTGGTGGGTAGGAAGCATGTACAGACTCCTGCGTCCTATTGTCTGACCTTCTTCTGAAACGCCTAAATAAAACAACACAGATTGATTGATGACATCCTATGCAGGCCTGTAGACACCTTGCTATACTCATATAGAGCATTCTTTACATAGCCCAAGTTGTTCATTTGCAGTTCTGCCTGTGGCAAAATTTCCACACCAAATTTGGGACCCATAGCTTTCTTAAATAATAATAATAATAATAATAATAATAATAATAATAATAATAATAATGTTGACATAATTTTGAAGAGCAAAGAAGAGCACACATTTGCCGACTTCCCCTTTTATTATGGATCACTATGACGACTCTCATTTTACATACTCATGTAAAAGAGTATGTGTCCTGGAAAAAGAGGACATATGGCAACCCTAATTTATCAATTAGATTTATATACCACCATTCATCATAAGATCTCAGGGTGGTTCATGGTTCACAGAACGAAATAATGATTTGACCTGATCCAAGTAGATTCCCATGATTGGTAAGCTATGTCTGGAAATATTCAAGCAAGAACTTGGATATCAGCTTCAGCTTCAAACATGCAAACCAAACTGGTTTATACAAAACAAATGTATCTGCCAGGTAAAGATGCAGCTGAGCCAAAATGGGTTTGCAGCTGAATGCCCAGAGCCATGTAAGTCCCAATGAGCAGCTGATTCCCAGCAGTGGAACCAGTCACCTGGTGTAATTGTGCCATTGGTGATTACTAGGTCAGTTGCCCCTCCTGCCTGGCAAACCTGGTCTGCCAGGAGTGGGGGAGAGAAGGGTCATGCACCCTATTCCTGTGATACAGAGAAGGCATTTAAGCAAGAGCCGCATTCCTCAAAGATCCCCTTTCTAGATCATTCTCCAAGGGAAGGTGGGGAGGGAGAGAGAGCATAGTTGCTGAGGATGGTAACAAACCCTTAATTACAGAGGCATTTATTTAAACTGGCACAAACCTTACACAATTAGGGGAAAGAGGGGCACATTGATGCACGGGGCACATTGATGCACCAACAATATTTCAATATCAAGAAATGTTATTCGTGTTGCCACATCACTAAAACATGTCTATACGTGTGTGAGTACAACAGTTACAACCGTACCGCCCGCCAATTAGCCATTGGTGTTTGACGAGAGTAGGTGTGTTTTTCGCATGGCCAACTAAAAAATTACGTGAAATGTAAAAGTGTTCCAACACTGTTTTACGTCGTTTAGTTAAGATATAAAAATACCAAAGGTACTGTAAGTTATTCAACTCAGTAATCAGGATTACACGTGATTTTTAAATAAGTACAGTGGTTTTATTAATAATTGTTAGTTTTTTTGAAAATGCCTGTTGGGGCACTTTGATACACTAAGACGCGGGGCACATTGATACATATAAAAGTGCCCCGCTAGTGTACAATAGTGCCCCAATATACAAGTTTGCATGAAATCTCTAAAGTCAATAAATTTGAAAAGAAAAAACTTGTTTACTACGTGGCCAAAGTCATTTCTAAATATAATATGACCGATTATCAAGTGTCATATCTCAGGAAAAAAACAGGATCTTGTATGTTTGTCTTCCCCATTGTAGAAGATAAGGCAAGGGTTGATTCCAAGAATGTTGTTTTGCCGTTGCCAAAACCAAATTTCCCAAAGGGTAGACTCCACCGTGGGAGCAGGGCCAGGGCGGAAGAGTGCTGGAGTCCTGTCTAGTCATGTTATATGGGATCAATTCCAATCTGTTACCTCCGAGGATTGGACGAGTGAAACCGACCACCTGTCTCCTTGATCCCTGCCCATCCTGGCTAATAATAGGGAGCTTGGAAGGGCTGGGCAATGGGCTCTGCGGGGTTGTGTATGCTTCCCTCTGCGATAGAGCCTTCCCAGACCTGCTGAAAGAGGCAGTCATTAAACCGCTTCTCAAAAAAACATATTTAGACCTGGCCAATATGGTAAACTATTGTCCAGTGTCAAATCTTCCATTCTTCAGCAAGGTGATTGAGCGGGTGGTTGCTCAACAACTCCAGGCATGCCTGGAAGATGCAGACCATTAGGATCCCTTCCAGTTGGGATTCAGGCCTCATCATGGGACTAAAACTGCCTTGGTCGCGCTGGTCGATGACCTCCGGTGGGCTAGGGACAAAGGTGAAAGCTGTTTCCTAGTTCTGCTGGATCCCTCAGCGGCTTTTGACACCATCGACCATAACATCCTTCTGGACCATCTAGAGGACCTGGGAGCTGGGGGCACCGTTATATAATGGTTCCGCTCCTTCGTCCTGGGCTATGTCCAGAAAGTGGTGTTGGGGGATGAGTGTTCAGACCCCTAGGCTCTCACTTGTGGGGTGCCTTAGGGTTCTGTCCTCTTCCCCCATGCTTTTTAACATGAAGCCACTGCAAGAGATCATCAGGGGGGTTGGGCTGGGTGTTCATCAATACGTGGATGACACCCAGCTCTACCTCTCTTTTAAATCAGAACCAGTGAGGGCAGTGAAGGTCCTGTGTGAGTGCCTGGGGATGGTTGGAGGATGGATGGTGGCTAACAGATTGAGGTTGAATCCTGAGAAGACAGAAGTAGTGTTCTTGGGGGACAGGGGGCGGGCAGGTGTGGGGGACTCTCTGGTCCTGAATGGGGCAACTGTGCCCCTGAAGGAGCAGGTGTGCTGCCTGGGAGTCATTTGGACTCACAGCTGTCCATGGAGGCACAGGTCAATTCTGTGTCCAGGGCGGCTGTCTACCAGCTCCATCTGGTACGCATGCTGAGACCCTACCTGCCCGTGGACTGTCTCGTCAGAGTGGTGCATGCAGACTGGTGACTGGGAGCAGTCACCGAGACCACATAACACCGGTCTTGAAAGATCTACATTTGCTCCCAGTACATTTCCGAGCACAATTCAAAGTGTTGGTGTTGACCTTTAAGGCCCTAAATGGCCTCGGTCCTGTATACCTGAAGGAGTGTCTCCACCCCCATCGTTCAGCCCAGATACTGAGGTCCAGCACTGAGGGCCTTCTGGTGGTTCCCTCACTGCGAGAAGCCAAGTTACAAGGAACCAGGCAGAGGGCCTTTACAGTAGTGGCACCCGCCCTGTGGAACGCCGTCCCATCAGATGTCAAAGAGATAAACAACTATCTGACATTTAGAAGATTTCTGAAGGCAGCCCTGTTTAGGGAAGTTTTTACTGACTGATATTTTATTGTATTTTAATCTTTTTTTGGAAGCCGCCCAGAGTGGCTTTGGAAACCCAGCCAGATGGGTGGGTTATTAACAAAACAACAACAACAACAATATTACTATTTTTTGACTAATGTAAGTTCTTACACTTTTTAAGTTTTTCCAAAGTTTTCTTTTTAATGGATAGGTGTTTGAGGAAAGATTAATATAAATTTTTATGTTTTGTTAAGAAAACCTGCCATAAAGTCTATGATATGTGTGAAACACTGTAAGTTTTGATATATAATTTAGATTTTAAGCAACAAATTGTAAGGCTGATTATGATCTCTCTCAATAAAAATTGTTTTTTCATAATTTTTTGCAAATAATTACCATACTCATACAATTTATGCTTTGTATTGAAGTGCCCCATTGGTGGGGCTGAATGATACAAAACCCATTTTTTACTCAAGTCATTATATTCTCATTATCTTCTACCTTTAATGGTTCTTATGATTGCTATTATAATATTGATTAGTTATGTCATGCATCAAGCCAAAAATTTTATTATTTTACTCATTAAAATATGAGATTGAATTTTTCTGTATCAATCTGCCCCACTTCCCCTAACTAACAAAGGTCCAATTTGGCATAAGCTAAACAGAGTGATGTTATTCTGCCCCCACCAAACGGTACAGAATGCAAGAAACCACGTTCCACACTCTATGCCCACAGTGAGGATGGTGTGATCATGGAAGTTGATTAATCCTTCACCTTCACTAACCTTGACAGAGTAATTCTCTGGCCTGCAGGCACTAGCATCCCTTCCTGTGCCTCCTCTGCTACCTATGAAAGGTCTCAATAAATACCCCCTCAAAATTCCACAATGCACAAGATTCTTCCTTGCTAGTTCCTGTTGGCTCAGCTTGTTCTACATTGAACAGGCAACCTGTAACATACCCAAATTTCACTTAACCCCAGGATTAAGTATGCGAGGGTGAGGTGCCAGTACACACACCGTGGCAGCCATTTTGTGCCATGGTCCAAACCCCCTGGCAGTCATTTGTGATGGCGCCCACAGCACTTTCTCAAAATTCCAAATATGCCCACTGGTCCAAAAGGGATGGTGACCCCTGATCGAATGTCTCAGGTTTGTGTGTGGTGGCATTACAGAGAACACTTTGCGGAGTCTTGCAGTTGTTCTCTAAGTGAACAGAACACACTGGATGTGACTTTACCAAGAGGCTCAGCTTCTATGCAGATGCTTGTTTAGCAATTCCACGATTCAGCCATACCAAGAATTTCTTAGAGAAAATCTGTAAATTTAAGAGTCAATCCCATGCTTTGCCTGCAAAATTTCCAGGGAAGGCTCCTACCTGAAACACTGGGGAGTCACTGCCATTCAGAGTAAGCAACACTGAGATACTTGACCAAAGGTCTGACTTCTCCAATTGTTTTCTGACAGCGTGCAGAGAACAAAACAGGGCTGGCAAACTAGGGGGAACTGGCTGGTGTTCAGTTGGTTCTAGAAAAACCAATTCTTCCCTATTTTGCAGAATACACAATGCCCCTGGCAGAGGGACACATCCAATTTTGGGAATGTAACACACACACACACACACACACACACACACACACACACTTGCTGCCAGTGCTCCTCTTTTACCTGTGTTGCGAAGCGGCATCCACAAAGAGCTGGCAGGGGCATTGACTTCCAGTGGGATATCACAGGATCTTGTGTGCTGTGCGAGATCTCGTGAAATTTCAGTGAGATCTCATGAGATCTTGCTGCAAACCAGCACTGTTGCAGGCAGCCACTGCCTCTTAGGCTTCTACCGCTCAAGGCAGGCACCTCACCTTGCCTCACCAGTGGACCGGGCCTGGCACCAATGCTGCACACAGAGCCTTTAAATGCCTTAGTTCTGCCAAAGAATTCCTAGTCAGCTTTCCACACAGCAGGGAGGGGGGGTGGACAGAAAATACTTACCCACAACAAGCCTCTATCAACGGCATTAAGGATGACACCAACTGATTCCTCGCAAGGTAAGTGAAGAGCAAAAGCAACAGGAGAGGGAGAATCAGGCAGAAGAATGCCAGCAGCCAATTTCTTGTGGTGTTATCCACATCTGAAAGAGAGAGAGAATAAACAAAGAAAGAAAAAACAAAAAAAATTCCTTCCAGTAGCACCTTAAAGACCAACTAAGTCAGTTCTTGGTATGAGCTTTCGTGTGCATGCACACTTCTTCAGATACACATGAAAGCTCATACCAAGAACTGACTTAGTTGGTCTTTAAGGTGCTACTGGAAGGAATTTTTTTTGTTTTGACTATGGCAGACCAACATGGCTACCTATCTGTAAAAGAAAGAAAATTAGCAACAACAGGAACAATGGTTACCTTTCTGCAGGGTGGGAATTACAAACTTCCTCAACCCCATTGAGGGAGAAAAGGAATGATGTGAGCTTGTTAAATCAGTCAACAGTTTCAACCTCTGCTCTTTTCAAAATCCAAAGCAGTTTACAAATGCGTATAATGCACATAACAAGATTAGTATCGGTCATTTAAAGTAGCTGGGTTCTTATGGACATGTTGGTAATCTCAGTACCCTTTCTTCCCATTGGGCAGAACATGGAAAGGCAGGGCAAAGCTTACTTTTTCCTGAGCACAACTGACTCCAGGGAAGGCCACGGTGGTGCCCTCCAAGTGTACTCGACTACAACTCCCATTAGCTCCAACCACTATGACCTATGGTCAGGGAGGATTATGGTTGTTGTTGTACAACAGCTGCAGTTTACCACGCTGGCTACCTCTGGACTAGACTACTGACTTTGCTTTTCTCCCATATAATCAAAATGTAGATTTGCAGTGCCCCATTAGAAAGAGCAGGGAGGGAGGCAAGAGAGAAGACAGCTTGCCCAAGAGCAGTGGCTATGGAATGGGAGGGAGAATAGAGGGAAAGTGCTGGTTTGAAACCAGGCTTGCTTACAGCAAGAAGGGAGTCGGGAAAGGCTCTATTGTGTTAGCTTTTGGTGTTGGCGTCCGTGTTGCATCCCTCTCTGCTATTTCTTTTTGTAACCTGTCATGTTGCCTTCAACATGAAGCTCCAGATTCAATGTATCAACAAGCAAACAACATCCATCAGCTCTAAGTGAGCAAGCTAACTGGACAGGTTTGCTCTTAAGGTTCAGCTCGTCTTTAAGGTACAGCAACATCTCCATCATAGCAAGCGGGTGGAAAGGGAGCTGCAAAATAAGCCTAGAAATATGGGTGGCCTGTGTGCCAGGGAGAGTTGAGAAAGGGAAGGAGGAGGGAGGGGAAATGGGGTGCAGGTGAAAATGGGGGTACACAGCAGAGTTGCCAAAAAGGAGAGAGTAGGAGACATGGAGAAGATAAAATTGGGTAAGAAAGGTGATGCGGAATGGTGGCTTTATTATTGGGCAGAAAGTGAAAAGTGTGCCTGTTGGCTGCAGGGTGAGCAGGGAGGAAGATGCCGGAGGTGGTTGCTGTTGTTCATTTATGCCCCGCCTTTTCCCCTGACAGGGACTCAAGGTGGCTTAGAGATAAAATAAAAACACCTAAAAGCATAGGGGGAAACAATGGAACAATAATAGAATTACTTTAATCTACATTATATTTACAACGGTATTTGTTGCCTCAAAGGATGCTGTGCCAGTCTTTACCTTGTGCATAATACCCACCACAAAAAATCCACCACAAAAAGTCCAGTAGCCCATCAATCTAATTGTCTTCTCCAAGAGAAACTTGGATTGCATGGTATGACCCCCAAAAAATCAACACTAAAAATTGTTACCAACCTTTGTATGGAATTGGGTCTTTAGGAGCAAATGGATCTTTATACTGTATCTGGGACCTTCTTCTATACCTTTGGGGGAGGGGTTGCTTTTTTGTCTGAATTTAATACAACATGCAGTGCAGTGTCTGTGCTCAAACAATAAATGGTAAGTTAAGCGGCAATGTTGCAATATTATCCTAAGTCAAAGCAAAGACCCTAAAAGCACTCCTTCATCAGTCACACATCTGAAACACAGCGAGTGTGAACAATATGCAGGAAGTCCTTGTTGTGTGTGCAATTCCTGGCTTGGGATTTTGCTTTGCTTTTTTAAAAAATCCAGTTGCCATTACTTAACAGAACAGCAGTCAAAGAAGTAGCAGCCTATCAATGTTAAGTTACAGAAGAGATATATAAAGAAATCCAGATAAATGTTGTGGAAATATGTGCCATATGAAAGGGCTTTAGTGATGATAATCTGGTGTTTTCCTTTCTTTCCCCTCTTCCCTTTCTCCATTTCCCCTTTCTTTTCTGTCTGGGCTTTGCTGCTTATATTTTACTGTCTCTATGTTATGTGCAAGAATAGTGTCTGTATGCTTAAAAGGCTCAGCTGGGTTGGAAGTCCACAACTTGCCTAAGAAAAACATGCCTAAGGAATAGGACTAGTAAAAATGTTTAAAAAGATATTGTTGGAGAGTAATTTTGTGGACTTGGCATTTCATATCCCAGCTTTTCTCCAAAGAGCTTGAGGTGTGTCCATACTTCTCAATGTTATCCTCACAACAACCCTGTGGGGTAGGCTAAGTGACAGCAACTGGCCCAAAGTCACCCAATACGCTTCATGGCTGAGTTGAGATTTGAATACTGGTCTCTTCCAGGTCCTTACCTTCCAGGTGCTTCAATTGGAAACGTGTTACTGTAGCTGTCTCTTTGTATTTTTCATGCTTCCTCATTTGTTTGTGGGGGTTTTGAAGTTGGCACAAGAGAGTGAAAGCCTTCAAGACAGACTGTGGTGTACACATTTTTTTTATCACTGACTTTAATTTTTGCTTTTTATTGCCATTCAGCTCCCACCTTACAATTTTCTCCTGCATATACCTGCTAACTGAGAATTCATTTATGCACCTGACAAAGCAGACATGAGCTAAATTTGTTAGACTCTTGAGACACCAAAAAATTCAATGTTTTCCCCCCACATTTTTTCAAAATAACATGTGCATGAATTTGGAATGGTCATAGCTCAATTACAGAGCACCTGCTTTGCATGCAGAAGGTCTCAGGTTCAGTCCATGGCATCTCTGAGGATCCCTGGCTGAAATTCTGGTGAGCATTAAGCAATACTGATCTAGGTGGATAAAGCAGCTTCCTCTGTCCCCAATGACATTTGCAGAAAGTTGGCCCAGGACAAACAAAAGCTCTGAAAGTTGTAAGATTCCCCCCACCAATCCAGAGGCCCTAAGTTTCCAATGGCTGGTTATCCAAAACCCAAGCTCCTCTTCCCATGGAAAACAAAACTAGAGAGGCACAGTAAGCCACCACCATACCAGCCAAGGAGGACTTAAGCCTCTTGGAGCAGCTGTCACTTCCCAACCTCCAGGCGTCACCAAAGACAGGAAGGTGTGCAGTTCAGGTACTTGCCATTGTATGCAGGTCCACTGTCCAGACTGCCGCCATATCCTTTGGCATCACAGTAGGGAGGGGCCCACCCCGGGTTACAGTGGCAGTTCTTATTGCTATTGCACACCTGTTTGGATGAAAAGCAGCAAGCAAAGAGTGAGAAATAAATACAGTAAATGGACAAAAGTACAAAGAACATAAAGGTAAAGGTAAAGGGACCCCTGACCATTAGGTCCAGGCGTGGCCAACTCTGGGGTTGCGGCGCTCATCTCGCTTTATTGGCCAGCATGGCCGGGTCATGTGGCCAGCATGACTAAGCCGCTTCTGGCAAACCAGAGCAGCACATGGAAACGCCGTTTACCTTCCCGCCGGAGCGGTACCTATTTATCTACTTGCACTTGGACGTGCTTTCGAACTGCTAGGTAGGCAGGAGCAGGGACCGAGGAACGGGAGCTCACCCTGTTGCGGGGATTCGAACCTCCGACCTTCTGATCGGCAAGTCCTGGGCTCTGTGATTTAACCCACAGCGCCACCCGCGTTCCACAAAGAACATACATTACTCATATTGAAATACTGCCCCTCAATGAGTACAAACTTTCATCAGTAAAACACCACACATCCACATTCCACACTGCTTCATACATTAAACTATGGGTAGGCAAACTAAGGCCCGGGGGGCGGATCCAGCCCACGGATGGTCCAGGAATCATGTTTTTACATGAGTAGAATATGTCCTTTTATTTAAAATGCAACTCTGCGTTGTTTTTGGGGCGTGCCTGGTGTTTTTACATGAGTAGAATGTGTGCTTTTATTTAAAATGCATCTCTGGGATATTTGTGGGGCATAGGAGTTCGTTCCTTTTTTTTCCTTTTCAAAATATAGTCCAGCCCCGCCCACAAGGTTTGAGGGACGGTGGAAAGGTTTGCTGACCGACCCCTGCATTAAACACTTGTTTCTATCTGAGACTCAGGAAACATCATGATAGTAAATGAGGCTGCCATCTGGGGTAGCAGCGGAACTGACGATTAAAAAAAAGTTTAGTTTCTTCTCCCATTAGATTCTTAATTTTTTTAGGGGTTTGCATACCCCTGCGTCTCCCCAGGAAAAAAGCACTGAGTAATACAATAATATTATATATCAATGGAAAGATAATTTAATGAAGAATGTAATGCAATGACTTTTATGAATGATTATTTATTAAAACAGCAGTCATAAAGAAGAAACCTGAAATACATAGAAAAAATGAGATATACAAAAACCCTCACCATTTCAGTTAATACTTAGTTGAGTAACCTTTAGCTTTAATTACGGCCTTACAACGCCTTCCCATGGAGTGAACCAAGTTTTTTAGTCCTGCAGCTGTTATAATGTGAAACCAAGATGGAATTATTGCCTCTATTAATTGAGTTTTATTGCTGGGTTGCTTCTGACTAGCAAGTTTCTTTAGTCAGCTCCATAGATTTTCTTTTTTTAAAAAAAATTAATTTTTATTGAAGTTTCCACAAAGTTTTTATCAACACAAACAAAACAAAAATACACAACACTAAACACATAAAACACATATAATTTCGAATCTTAATTTCTTATACCTTACTTTCCCGACTTCCTCATACCTCCCCTTCCTGCATCCTCTTGTCAGTAATTATTTAACAAATCCCTCCCTTATTTCAACTTAATTTTAATATCACTCATTTTCTTTTAACTTATCCATTACCGCTATTAACCCCTATTTTTCTCCTCCAGCATCAACCTAACATTCACTGATTTTTGCATATTTCTTTAGATAGTCCTTAATTTTTTTCCAATCCTCTTCCGCCGTCTCTCTTCCCTGGTCTCGGATTCTGCTCGTCATCTCTGCCAAACTCATGTAGTCTATCACCTTCATCTGCCATTCTTCCACGGTGGGTAGCTCTTGTGTCTTCCAGTACTTCGCGATGAGTATTCTTGCTGCTGTTGTAGCGTACATAAAAAAAATCCTGTCTTTCTTTAACACCAATTGGCCGACTATGCCCAGGAGAAAGGCCTCCGGTTTCTTAGGAAAAGTGTACTTAAGTACCTTTTTCAGTTCATTATAGATCATTTCCCAAAAGGCCTTAATCCTTGGGCACGTCCACCAAAGATGAAAGAATGTTCCTTCGGTTTCCTTACATTTCCAACATTTATTATCGGGCAAATGATAGATTTTTGCAAGTTTCACTGGGGTCATGTGCCAGCTCCATAGATTTTCAATTGGATTAAGGTCTGAGCTATGTATTTGGGGGCATTTACATTACCCGAGTGGCGCTGTGGGTTAAACCACAGAGCCTAGGACTTGCTGATGAGAAGGTCGGCGGTTTGAATCCCCGCGATGGGGTGAGCTCCCGTTGCTCGGTCCCTGCTCCTGCCTACCTAGCAGTTCGAAAGCACGTCCAAGTGCAAGTAGATAAAAAGGTACCGCTCCGGCGGGAAGGTAAACAGCGTTTCCATGCGCTGCTCTGGTTCGCCAGAAGCGGCTTAGTCATGCTGGCCACATGACCCGGAAGCTGTATGCCGGCTCCCTCGGCCAATAAAGCGATATGAGCGCCACAAGCCTAGAGTCAGTCACGACTGGACCTAATGGTCAGCGGTCCCTTTACCTTTCCCTTAAAGGAAAAGGTACCCCCGCCCGTACGGGCCAGTCGTGTCCGACTCTAGGGTTGTGTGCCCATCTCACTTAATAGGCCGGGGGCCAGCGCTGTCCACAGACACTTCCAGGTCACGTGGCCAGCATGACGAAGCTGCTCTGGCGAGCCAGCACCAGCGCAGCACACGGAAACGCCATTTACCTTCCAGCTATACAGCGGTACCTATTTATCTACTTGCACTTAGGGGTCCTTTCGAACTGCTAGGTGGGCAGGAGCTGGGACCGAAGATGGGAGCTCACCCCGCCGTGGGGATTCGAACCGCCGACCATGCAATCAGCAAGCCCTAGGCGCTGAGGTTTTACCCACAGCGCCACCCGCGTCCCTACCTTTACCTTACATTCCCATTAATGACGCAAATTCTGCCCACACCTTTTGCTGTCATACAACCCCAGATCATAACACTATCTCGGTGTTTCACAGTAGGTGCAATGCAGTAGGATGTAAATCTTCTCCAATTCTTCACCTCACATATTTCATGCCATTACTACCAAGCAAGGAGATTTTGGTCTCATCACTCCAAATAACACTGTCCCATTCTTCTGCTGTCCAGTTAACATGGGGTTTAGCCCAGTTTAATCGTTTCAACCTTTGTTTGAGAGACAACAATGGCTTTTTCCTTGGAATTCTAGCATTTAGACCATATTCCTGCAGTCTGCGCCAAACGGTGCTTGCACTCAACTTCACATTACATTGCCCCATGTCATCTTGTATAAACACAGATGATTTTCTTCTGTCATGTAGCCACAGTTTCTCAGTTCTTCTATCGTCACTTGCTGTTGTGAACCTTTTCTTACCTTACCTGTCTGATTTTGTAATCTCCTTTTACCTCTTCAAAAATTTAGGAATACCACCTTTGGTTAAGTTTCCACCAATTTTTCTTCTAATTTCTTCATAACTGTAGCCTTCTTCACTTAATATACTGTGCCATTTCTGAAGATATATGGATTTGTGATTATTATGCTCATTTACCTTCAGTAGTAAAGCTCTGCTGGATGAATTACTGCCCGTCTATTTTTGGGGAATCCTGCAACGTGTTTCAGTTTTTGCTAACTATATGCTGGAGTCTGCTCTGGATCAATATGAGCAGTATCAAATAACAAGCCAAGTCCACCCATCCAACCCCTGACATAATGCAGGTAGATAAGGGCAGCGCATCAAAGGAACAACCAGAAGCTTGAAGGGAGCTCTCAACTGTTCCTTTGCTGGAGCTCCTACCTGTCCGTCATTCAATGGAACCAAGTCTCCCTCCAGCACCTTCTGAAAAAAGGGGAAAGGAAGGCCCAAGAGAGGAGGTCAGAACAAAACAAAGCATCAAGTCAGTAACCCCTGGAGAAAGCACTGTCTAGAAATCCGGCGTGGTTTTGTCAGCTTACCCCTCGTCCATTGCACTGATGCTCTGCATTACAGCTGTAACCCAAAACAGAGACATCAACACATTGGTAGTGCTTACATATCTGAAAGAAAGGACACACACAAATTCATTATGATTGGGACTGCAAACCTTAAATTAAAGTAAGTGATGTGTCTGCCCAATCTAAAGTTTCATTTCTAAAGCTTTCCTCACAGATCAAAATCCCCTCTCTTGCAAATGATTAGGGTTAGGGTTAGGGTTAGGGTTAGGGTTAGGGTTAGGGTTAGGGCTAGGGCTAGGGTTAGGGTTAGGGCTAGGGTTAGGGTTAGGGTTAGGGTTAGGGTTAGGGTTAGGGTTAGGGTTAGCTACCTTACTGGCTCCTGGGCTGCTGGAACTGCCGCTACCAGCGCCACCAGCACCAATACTGGAGAGGAACTGGGGGCGCCCGGAATAACTGCAGCCCCACCCCCGTGACCTTGATCGAGCCAGGACCAAGGGCACCCGGCCACCCGAGGTCAGGAGGATCTCGGAGCCAGCACAGAAGCAGGAAGCAGGAGGGGAAGGAGAGAAAGGAGCCCGGACCCCATCGCTTCTGCCTCCACCACCGCCAGAGGGAAACTGGGGCATCTGGTGCGCCTACCGAGGGAGCCACAGCCTCCCTCCCCGCCAACAACCCAGTGGAGCTCCGAGGCTGGAGGGACCTTGGAGCCAAAGCAACAAAGGGAAAGGGGGGGGGGAGAAAAGAGGAGGAAGAGAGAGAAGAGCCCCGACCTTGCCGTCACCATCGAAGAAAGAAGAGGAGAGCCTGTTTGTCGGTCTGTTTTTGAAGGGGGAGCCCTTTCTCCCCCCACCCCTCCTTTAAAACAAAACTTTTCCCCACACCACTGCCACTGCTACAGTTACCTCTCCCTCCCCCACCCCCTCCCCCTCCTCCTCTTCTTCTTCTTCTCATTTCTCCTCTTCCTTCTCTCTTTTTCTCCCCCTCCCTCTCTCCACCCCCCTTTCCTCCTCTCTCTCTTTAAAGAAAAGACATACATACACTCATACACACATACCACTGTATTATACTTTTCCCTCTCATACTATAGCTAAAACTATCACTGCAATCTATTACCACTGTTATTACTCTACTTTCTCTCCTTCTCTCTCTTTCTTTCCCCCTTTCTGTCTCCCCCCTCCCTTTTATTTTACTCTAATTTCCCCTTCCCCCTTCCCCCCATTTTTCTCTTTGTTTCTTTTCTCTTTTCTCTTCTTCTTCCTCTTTTCCCTCCACCTTTTGCCTATATTCTGTTTTGTCTGGTCCTGTTCCTGAACACATTCCTAACCCCACCTTCCACCTTAATTGGACCCTAGTACCCCTTTTGCGTATATGAGTGTGCAGGCGTGGACACACGGGTGCAACCACAAATAACCCCCCTCAAACACACATTTCCCCTGGCCCCACCTCTCTGGTCTCTCACATCTCTGCCTGCTAACCCCCTCCCCCTTATGTGAACTGTCTGTTGGTCTACCCGCCTGTCAGCTTACCTACCCCCCGCTCTGGCAGCACCGCTGAGGCGACCACAGCCTAGACTCAACACAAATGGCCACCTAATCCGAACGCTCTGTAAAACACCAGTCAACAATGCCTGTTCAGCTCAGCAACCCAACAACATCCAGGAACCATCACCACCACAACTTCTAACCGCAACACGCCCTACTCCAAGAGGACGCCAAGCAAACCTCAAACCAAAACCATTAGGGAGATTGAGATGACACCAACCAGGGAGATGGCAAATAGCGCTGAGACCACAACACCCCTTCAAGATGACGACCACCCAACAACTAAACGAGATCTGAGGGAAATGGAAGCGAGATTAGCAGAAACACTGAAGGCCACAGTGGCTCCCCTGCAGATATTAATCAACGATCTAACCTCCAAAATGAAAGCTCTAGAGAACAAGAATGAAAGAAATAATAATAGAGCAATACCGGGAGGAGAACACACACATCAATAAGAAATTGGATGAACTGGTAAATCACCTGGAAATAGAAAACACAGAAATGAGAATCAAACAAACAGACATCGAAGATTGCAATAGACGCTGCAACATCCACTTCCGCAACTTTCCTGAAAAAGTAGAGGAGAAAAGCCCAGCAGACCTAATTGTACGCTGGCTGAAAGATACAATCCCAAACATGACACTTGAGGTAGATGACCTGGAGAGGACTCACAGAGCCCTAAAACCTATGCCGAAACCCAGCACCCCACCCCCCAATAAACATCATTGTGTGCTTCACACGCTACAAAAAGAAGGAAGAGGTATGGAACAACCTCAGAAACTCAACCAACCTTCAATATGGAGATGCCCCCATATTGGACTTACAGGATTTATCTCAGGACACCCTTAATTCGGAGAAAAAGCCTAATGCCTGTGCACCCAGTGTCTCCAACAAGCAGGGATCAAGTACCAATGGGGCTTCCCTTTTCGACTCATCATAACAACCAACACAACACAACAAAGAGCTACCAACATACCTGAAGCCTTGCAACTACTGAAGAACCTCAAACTCGACCTTCCACCGGAATGGCAACCAACAAACCCACTAAGTGACAGCCACAACCATGACGAAACAACAGCAAACAATTGGATGACAGTAAAGAAGAAACAAACGAAGATCAGGGCCACTGGTCCCATCACCTCCTGGCAAATAGAAGGGGAAGAAATGGAGGCAGTGAGAGATTTTACTTTCTTGGGCTCCATGATCACTGCAGATGGTGACAGCAGCCACGAAATTAAAAGACCCCTGCTTCTTGGGAGAAGGGCAATGACAGGCCTAGACAGCATCTTGAGAAGTAGAGACATCACCTTGCCAACAAAGGTTCGTATAGTTAAAGCTATGGTTTTCCCAGTAGTGATGTATGGAAGTGAGAGCTGGACCATAAAGAAGGCTGATCGCCGAAGAATTGATGCTTTTGAATTATGGTGCTGGAGGAGACTCTTGAGAGTCCCATGGACCGCAAGAAGATCAAACGTATCCATTCTGAAGGAAATCAGCCCTGAGTGCTCACTGGAAGGACAGATTGTGAAGCTGAGGCTCCAGTACTTTGGCCACCTCATGAGAAGAGAAGACTCCCTGGAAAAGACCCTGATGTTGGAAAAGATGGAGGGCACAAGGAGAAGGGGACAACAGAGGACGAGATGGTTGGATAGTGTTTTCGAGGTCACCAGCATGAGTCTGACCAAACTGCGGGAGGCAGTGGAGGACAGGAGTGCCTGGCGTTCTCTGGTCCATGGGGTCACGAAGAGTCGGACACGACTAAACGACTAAACAACAACAACAACAACAACAAAGAAGAAAAAGAAACAACAGACAATGCAAACCAATACAGTCAAGCACCACACACAGAATCATCCCGCCGGCCATATGACACAAGAAACCAGACCAAAATTAACCAAACCAACTCATCGCAGATGGACAACCCTACTACAACAACAACCCCAGCTGAATGAAGCAACCGGGAAAAAACCACAAACTGAAGTACTGATGATTCTCCCCCCCTTCCCCCCCTCCTTTCCCCGCCGAACATAGATATAGTTAACACCATCAACATCCCCCCGCAGCCCTGCACCTGCACAGAAATCCCCACCCCAACACCAGTCCAGACCTCAAACCACATTCCCCATCACCTAACAACCCATAACCCACACCTTCAGCATCCCCCTACTCCATACTAAGGAAAAATAACTCCTCCAACCTTAATAACACAACCCACAAACAGGCTAAAATCTGATGCCCAACCAGCACAATGGTGGCGCCAGAGCATACCAACACCCACATCCTCACCCCAACACACCAACGATGTTGCTAATAACATTGGCAACATTGCTTACGAACCTTATATCCGACATTGGCGTCACAAAGATGCTTCACCCCATCTCACTGATCATCGCCTATCGCAAGCAACAGCCTGGCCCTATACATGGTCCTCCACACCAGCTGAGACCTAGAACTAACTGGCTAAATGCCAAATGGCCCAAAATACCCCAAACAAACACACCGTATATGACTACATATAGGAAACTCTCTACAACCTACCCCCTACTCTTTAACCCAAATCTAACTCTAATACCACTAGTCCCTCAACCACCACACTGTAGGTCAGTGCAATCCCATTGGTTCGTTAAACAACACAGGGGTTGGGAAACCCCATCAAAAGAAAATGCATCACCTCATACATAAACACCATGAAACCGCACATCACCTTCCTACAAGAAATACACAACCCACCCAACGGGATCAAACTCCTGAGTGACCCCCACTTCAGTCAACAGTGGGTTGCACGAGGCTCAGGGAAAGCCCATGGCGTAGCTATAATACTCAGTAGAGACCTGAACTTCACTGCCACAACAGTCCTAAAAGACAAAAAAGGCATTCATTTTCGCTAAAGGGACACTAGATGGCAAAATTAAACTGACAATCAGCTCCATATATGCCCCAAACTCAAAACAACTAGAATTCTTTCAGAACACACTAAACAAGTTCCTCTCCTTTTCTGAAGGGGAAGCAATCCTAGGATGAGACCTCAACCTAAATATGAAAGGCATATCCCCAAAAAACATTCACCCTACAACCCCATGGTCAACCTTCCTTGAAAGAAACCCCCAACAACTAGGGACTCTTACAAGTTACTAAAATGTTAAAAAACAGGTGTCTACGACATTTGGGGTGAGCAAAACCCGGGAGACACCAGCCATACATTCCAATCCGGACGCCATGGGGTACAACGTCCAGGCTCGAGAGCATTCTGCTCACACAGGGTCTGATCTCCTTAGCGGAATCAAGAAACATCGGTAACATTAAAATCACAGACCACCCCATCATGGTCCTTCAGCCCCATCCTAACTACAAACAAACAAATTAGAGAGAGTCTCACAAAAACTCTATAAAACTACTTCAAGGAAAATGATGTAGACAATATAACAACCCCCCTCATAAATTAACAAAAATAGAACAAGACATCATGGCCCTCTCACCACGCTACAAACAAACAGGATCTAAAAAACTTCTTCAATTTAGAGAACAAAAAAGGAGAGAACTAGACTCCCTAGAAATCAACAAAACAATGATCAGTATTCTATACTCTAAACAATGTTACTCCAAACTATTAGCAAATAGATGTAGGAAAAAAGAACTCAAAACAAGAATAGAATCATAGAATCATAGAGTTGGAAGAGACCACAAGGGGCCATCGAGTCCAACCCCCTGCCAAGCAGGAAACACCATCAGAGCACTCCTGACATATGGTTGTCAAGCCTCTGCTGCATCACCAAAAAAGACGGCAACATAACATTCTCCCCCAAAGAAATAACCTCAGAATTTGAAGAATTTTACTCCAACCTATACACTTCCCATAGCCCACCTGAGAAGGAAATCAGAAAATTCCTAGCAGGACTGACCATGCCCACCTTAATTGACGAGGAACAGGAATTCATGGACAGCTCTATCACCCCAGAGGAAATAGAATCATAGAATCATAGAATCATAGAGTTGGAAGAGACCACAAGGGCCATCAAGTCCAACCCCCTGCCAAGCAGGAAACACCATCAGAGTACTCCTGACATATGGTCGTCAAGCCTCTGCTTAAAGACCTCCAAAGAAGGAGACTCCACCACACTCCTTGGCAGCAAATTCCACTGTCGAACAGCTCTCACTGTCAGGAAGTTCCTCCTAATGTTTAGGTGGAATCTTTTTTCTTGTAGTTTGGAACCATTGCTCCGTGTCCGCTTCTCTGGAGCAGCAGAAAACAACCTTTCTCCCTCCTCTATGTGACATCCTTTTATATATTTGAACATGGCTATCATATCACCCCTTAACCTCCTCTTCTCCAGGCTAAACATGCCCAGCTCCCTTAGCCGTTCCTCATAAGGCATCGTTTCCAGGCCTTTGACCATTTTGGTTGCCCTCCTCTGGACACGTTCCAGTTTGTCAGTGTCCTTCTTGAACTGTGGTGCCCAGAACTGGACACAGTACTCCAGGTGAGGTCTGACCAGAGCAGAATACAGTGGCACTATTACTTCCCTTGATCTAGATGCTATACTCCTATTGATGCAGCCCAGAATTGCATTGGCTTTTTTAGCTGCCGCATCACACTGTTGGCTCATGTCAAGTTTGTGGTCAACCAAGACTCCTAGATCCTTTTCACATGTACTGCTCTCAAGCCAGGTGTCACCCATCTTGTAGATACGGTCCTCAAAAACCTGAAACCACACAAAGCCCCAAGCCCAGACTGCTTCACAGCAGAAGTCTATAGGAAATTCAAAGAACCCTTGATGGCCTACATGACCCGCCTGTTCAATGACATCATGAAAGGGGGGCCCATCCCCAAAACCTGGACCCACTCCAAAATAGTCTCCATCCCAAAACCACTGAAAGACAGTCTCAAAGTAGAATCATACCGCCCAATCTCATTAATAAACCAAGACTACAAGATATTCACATCAATCTTGGCCAACCGCCTAAAGATCTTCTTATGCAAGTTAATAGCCCCAGATCAGACCAGCTTTGTCCCTGGTCGCAATATTACAGACCCCATCAGGAAAGTACTGAACCTAATCAAACACAGCAAGGCACTGTCAATTATGTCCCTAGACATCCTCAAAGCCTTTGATTGCTTAGAATGGAAATACCTATTAGCAGTACTAACTAGCATGAAATTTGGCCTCAACTTCCTACAAATCCTCAAACAAATATACTCCCAAGCCTCAGCAAAATGCAGAACTAACAATTTGGGCTCTAACCCTATAGCAATCCAAAGAGGCACAAAACAAGGATGCCCATTGTCTCCCTTCTTATTTATCCTGGCTCTGGAACCCTTAGCAATCCGAATCCGAGCAGCCACAGACACCAAGGGAGTGGAAATAAAAGGCAGAACCTATAAAGTAGGGCTCTTTGCAGATGACCTAATGGTCACAACAGCAGACCCCATAAGCACAGCAACCTCCCTAACCAGAGAACTCAACACATTTGCAATGGTGTCGGGCCTACAGGTAAATTTTGCAAAGTCAGAAGCTATGTGCTTCAACACCCCTCCTCACACCCAAAAAGAATTCACTAATGTCTCCAAGATAAAAATTTGCCACACCAAGTTCAGATACCTAGGAGTACAAATAACCAGAAACCTCAATAAGTTATTACCTCCACAACTACAAGCCCCTGTGGCGACAAATAAACGAAGACCTAAAAAGATGGAACAACATGCATTCCACCCTCTCCGACAAAATAATCATGATCAAAATGATCACCCTCCCAAAACTAACCTACCTATTCCAAACCCTCCCAATCTGTATTCCCCAAACCCAACTCTGCAGATGGCAGAGAAAACTACACTCCTTTATCTTCTCACACAAAAAACCAAGAATAAGCCCCAAATACCTGCACCTCGCCACCTCAGAAGGAGGATGGGGGCTGCCGTGGAAGTCAAGATAACACAATTGGAAACAGAGAGAGTCCCAGACCTACAGAGGCAACTTGAGGACCATAAGTCGACGCTTTCTACTTAAGGAAAAACAGATGAATTTGTGGATTAGAGCTGTACCTGAATTGGAGAAGGATAGTCTGACAGACTTTCTCACGCAGGAATTTGCAGATTTTTGGCATTTGGATTTGGATAAAGAAGAACTTAAAATCGTGAGTGCCTTCAGACTTGGAAGAGGAGGGAAGAAGAATAAAGTAAGAGACTGCTTGATTACCCTCCGATCTAAAGAAAAGAGAGATAAAATTTGGGGTTTGCACTATCAGAAGACCTTGACAATATTGCAGTCAAGAGTAGAAATATTTAAAGATATTCCGAAACATCTTTTGGACCTTAGGTCCAATTATGGAGATTTGGTTGTCCTGCTGAGAAGGATTAAAATCATCTTCAGGTGGGAATTTCCCCAAGGCCTATCCTTTAGTTTTAAAGGAAGAAAGATAAAAATAAGACCAGTAGAGGATAAAGAAAAGTTTCTGGAAAATTACGGAGAAGATCTGCAGAAAGAACCTGGCAAAGAGCCAGGAGCATTGGACAGAAATCACCAGAGAGAGGACTAGAACAAAAAGCACTGGGCAGAAGATCACTAAAAAGAGGAATACTGGACATAGCAAGACTACCTTTTGGACTGCACCGTCCAGAGAAAGTGATACCAACACCACCGACAGAACAAGAACAAGCATTGGGTGCTGTTGGAGGAGAAGCAGAGTAACTATATCATGGCACTGCAAGTATTAAGCTGGAATGTTAATGGACTGAACTCCCCGCAAAAAAGGAAAAGAGTCTTTCATCTATTAAAAAAAGAACAATTGGACTTGATTTGCGTACAAGAAACACATGTGATAAGGCTACATAGGAAGGTATTGAGTAATAAAAGACTGGGGCATGAATTTATTTCATCAGACAAAGTTAAAAAAAGAGGAGTAGTAATTTATGCAAAGGAGAGCCTATCACCGAAATTAATATTTAAAGATGACCAAGGAAGATTTGTTGCAATTGAAATTCAATCACAAGGAGAGAAATTTTTGATAGTAGGCATCTATGCACCAAATGAGGGGAAATCGGAATTTTTTAAGAAATTACATGAGACTCTGTTGGATTCTATGGAATACAATATGATTTTGTTGGGGGACATGAATGGAGTGGTGTCTACAAATATGGACAAGGCACAGAGACAGGTAGTTAATAAAGATGGTAGATTACAAAAAAAACTTTTTTTGACATGACTGACAATATGGACTTAGTTGATATTTGGAGAACGAAGAACCCCTTGGGAAGAGAGGGAACTTTCTTCTCTGAGGCCAAAATGACATGGACAAGAATTGACCAAATTTGGGTAACTAGAGGGCTGGCTCCGAAGACTAGAAAAGTGGAAATCTGCCCTAAAACTTGCTCCGACCATAATGCTGTGAGGATGGAAATGAAACTAACACCAATTGGTTCCTTTAGATGGAGGATGAATGACACTTTGATTAGGAACAAAGAAGTGACTAAGAAGGCCCAAAAAACCTTGAGAGACTATTTTGAGATAAATAGAACACCACTGTTGAAAAAAGAGTAATCTGGGACGCAAGTAAAGCAGTTATGAGAGGATTTTTGATACAACAGAATGCAATTAAGAAGAGAGCTCAAAATGAAAAAAAAAATAAGATTTTGGAGAAAATAAAGGAAGGAGAGAAGAAACTGAGACTGAAACCAAAGTCGCAGGAGATTCTGAAAGAGATAAAGTTATATCAAGTACAATATATGAAAATGATGAACCAGGAAATAGAATGGAAAATCAAACAGATGAGACAAAAGACATTTGAATCGGCAAATAAATGCGGAAAACTGCTGGCTTGGCAAATGAAAAAAAAGAGAAAAACTCATTACCATTACGAATCTGGAAGTGGGAGGAAAGAATATATAGAATCCAGTGGAGATTAGAAAGTGCTTCCAGAGGTATTTTAAACAATTATATACACAGGAGACGCAGAAAGAAATGGACATTGACTGTTTTTTGAAAACAAATGGACTACAAAAAATCTCTCAAGAAAATAAGCTAATGTTGAATTACATTAAGGGGCCATTCAGAACATGCAACTAGGTAAATCTCCAGGACCGGATGGTTTGACTTCAAGATATTATAGATCCCTGAAAGAATGGTTAGTACAACCTTTAAAGGAAGTCTGTAATGAAATATTGGAAGGGAAAAGGGCACCAGAGTCGTGGAAGGATGCTTATATCACACTTATACCGAAAATAGAGTCTGAGAAGACGCAGCTTAAGAACTACCGGCCCATTTCTTTGCTTAATGTGGATTACAAAATTTTTGCAGATATTCTGGCAAAAAGATTTAAAAAGGTACTAGTAGAAGAAATTCATAAAGACCAAGCGGGCTTTCTCCCGGGCAGACATTTGTCTGACAATACGAGGAACATAATTAACATTTTAGAAAAACTACAAGTGAATATTAACACCAAAGCAGTTCTGATATTTGTGGATGCCAAGAAAGCCTTTGACAATATTTCTTGGAGTTTTCTGAAGAAAAATTTACAAGGGATTGGGGTGGGTCAAGGGTTCGAAAATGGTATAGGTGCAATTTATTCAGAACAAAAGGTAAAATTAATTGTGAACAATGTAGTGACGGAAGAATTTAAGATAGAGAAAGGAACACGACAAGGGTGCCCAATCTCCCCATTGCTTTTTATATAGGTCCTGGAGGTCCTTTTAAACATGATTAGAAGGGACCAATTGGTTAAAGGTATACAAGTCGGAGCTAAACAGTACAAATTGAAAGCATTTGCTGATGATCTGGTATTCTTGTTGAAAGTACACTGAAAAGGATATACCAAGAGCTCTGGCCAAAAGTTTCAATACAAGGAATAATTCCTACTCGAGAGTTGAAAAGAAAAACGTGTGTATTCTGCTAAGAATAACAGTTTTAAACTAATAGTAAATTTAAACACAACGTTTAAGTGCAGAAATAATGTAGTTTCAAATATGCAGTTGTCAGAGCTGCCCAAGGTCCCAGCTCACAAAGGACCAACGCCAGTTCGTTGTTATATACAAAAGTCTTTATTGAAGTTCAGTTTCGATTTCAAAGCCGCGGCGCGCAGCTCTACGTCTCAAACTCTAGACCGCTGAAGCTCCGTCTGAATCTCCTCCCCCCAGACACCAGTTTAAGACTCTAGCCTTGCTCCACCTCTTCCTTTGCTCTTTCCTCCTCTGGGTCCGCCTGTCCGCTGGGGTCTTGCCCTTTTTAGACTCTTCTGACGCTGAGTCCCCTGAGTCTTCCCCCTGCCTCCGGCGGGCTTTAGGACCTGGTTCCCAATCCGGGTTCTCTGCTGTCCCGCACGCCTGTACATTTGAACTTGGTGCTCGCGCCCAGCCAGTGACCTTCCTCCTGACCGTTACACTGCTCCTGTCACTGCTTCCCTCTTCGGGAAGGCTAGCTGGACCTGACTTCCCCTCCGTTCCCTCACTCTCTGATGGAGGCGTGATCAGCCCTGCCTCATCTGCTCTCCCTGCTGGGGGAGACGCTGGCCCTGATACATGGGACTCTTCCCCCCCACTACGCTCCGGTGGGGGAGCTGGTCCTGATCTCCAACTGCTGCTTTGGGAGTCCCCGCTGGCCCCTTGCTTCTGGTGCGTCCCCCCTGGGACCCCCCTTGCCCTGGCCATCGGTGCCCCCCTCTGGGAATCTTCTGATTCGCTGGAGAAGCTCATGGAATCTCTCGGGCCACTGTCATACTCCCCTACGCTGCCCTCAGATTCTTCCCCTTCACTCTCCATTTCCTCTCTCCCCTGTGCCTCTGCTCCTGAGCCCCTGACATCCATCCCCCCTCGAAGCCCCCCCTTCCCCTCTTCAGGTGCGGGTTCCGGGTGCTCCAGTGCTGTGGGGGTGAGTGCGGGATACAGTCCTTCCCCCCTGGTGTGCAGCCTGCCAGTTGGATCCGGCCAGTCCGTGATGGGCTCGTCGACGTCGATCTCCTCTGCTTCCATTTCTCTGCAGCTGTGCTCAAACCCAGGATCCTCCCCCAACACGTCTATGTCCCTCTCTCCCCGTTGCCTTGGGTGCTGCTGCGTGTAAGGGACCCCTCAGCAGTTCCCTGCTCCACCCCACATCCGGTTGATCGTCCCACCAATAAGAACGTTCTGTGGCAAACCCCGAGAGTGATCCCTCTGGGGAGCTCGTCTCTGGCGCCGTTTCCTCAGCTGATGAGAACCCCTGGAACGTGCTGGCTGAAAATGTGGGTGTGAAAAGATAGTCGTCAAAATAATCTGCTGGCATAGGTCTGTGTGGGAAGAGTGCATGGAACTCGTCTTTGAGGTAGTGCTCCTCCACGGCATAGTACGGTACCCACCTGTTGGCGCTGGCCGGGGTACCTTCCCTGGCGAGGAGATATTCAACCCCCTCTTCCCCCCATCTCGAGTCTAAAATCTCTGTGACCTCGTTGAGTGGCGCCGCCCTCGGTGACCCCCCCCTTGTCGGCGATTTGCGGGGTGGGTCTGGTGCGTTCCCTGGCGCCTGAAACCTGTGGGGTTCCTTGTAGGGTGTGAGCACTGATCTATGAAAGACCGGGTGCATTCTGGAGTCCTCCGGGAGTGTCAACCGGAAGGCCACTGGATTGATTTGTGCCTCGACTTGGTAAGGCCCTAGCTGCTTATGTCTGAGCTTCTTCTTAGCTAACGTTCTGCCTGGCACTGCCTGGGCTGCTAACCAGACCCAGTCCCCCACCTGGATGTCTTCCCCGACTCTCCTGTGCCTGTCTGCCTGCATTTTGTAGGCGTGTTTTGCTAGCTCCAAGTGCCTTCGGAGTTGCTCATGGACCTCCTGTAACTCCGCTGCCAAGGCCTCTGCTCCCGGTGGCTCCCCCTCCCCCTTCGTCTCTAACCCCGGGAAGGTTCTGGGATGCCGCCCATTGTTGGCGAAGAACGGTGTCACCCCCGTGGACACCTGCTTCGTGTTGTTGTAGGTAAACTCGGCCAGCGGTAGGTAGTCCACCCAGTTCGAGGGCTGTTGATTCACGTAGCATCTCAGGTACTGCTGCATGATGGCGTTGACCCTCTCCGCTTGTCCGTTGGTCTGCGGGTGTCGTGCCGACGCTAAGTTTATCTTGACGTTCAGGATGCCCAGCAGCTTCTGCCAGAAGCTCGAGATGAATTGGCGACCCCGGTCGGACAGGATGGACCGCGGTAAGCCGTGCACCTTGAACACGTGGTCTATGAATAGCTTGGCGGTCTGTTCCACTGTGGCCACCTTCGCGCAAGGAATGAAGTGCGCCATCTTGGTGAACAGGTCTACGACCGCGAGTACCGCTGTTTTGCCTCGCGAGCTGGGCAGATCTGTGACAAAGTCCAGGGCCACTTTCTCCCACGGTTCAAGCGGCGTCTGTAGCGGTTCCAGCAGTCCCGCCGGCGGCATGTGAACTGGTTTGGCCCTTTGGCATGTGTCACACCTAGTGACGTAATCCGCGACTTCTCCCCTCATCTTGGGCCACCAAAAGTCTCTGGCTACTAATTCCGCCGTCTTGTCCTTGCCGAAATGCCCGGCGCTGGGCGCGTCGTGTAACTGCTGCAGTACTTTCGCGCGGAGGTCATCTCCCAGCACGTAGAGGGCCCCTTTGCGGATGAGCAGTCCGTCGCGTATCTGGAACTCGTCGTCCTTCGCTGTGCCTCTTCGCACCTCCTCCATCTTGGATTGTGCGAACGAATCCGTCTGCAGCACGCGACGTACCGCGTCCAGGTCCACGGTGGCTGAAGCGCACGCCCACGCTTTCGGTGCGAAAATGTGTTTGGCCGCCACCGGTGCCGCTTCCTCGAGATACTGCGGCTTCCGGGACAGCGCATCCGCCATGACGTTGTTGTCTCCCGGGATGTATTCTATCCTGAAGTCAAAATCCGCAAAGAACTCTGCCCAGCGGATGTGTCTCTGGTTCAGGAACCGCGCCGTGCGCCAGTACTCCAGGTTCTTATGGTCCGTGCGGACCTGCATTGTGTGTTTGGCTCCGATGAGGAAGTGCCGCCACGCCTTGAAGGCTGCATGAATGGCCAGCAACTCCTTGTCCCAGATGGTGTAGTTCTGTTCCGACTTGCTGAGTTTCCTGGAGTAGAATGCGCATGGCCTCCAGTCCCCTTGCGGATCTTGCTGCAACAGGACTGCCCCCACCGCTCTGTCCGAGGCGTCCGTTTCAACCCTCATTGGTTTGCTGCGGTTTACGTGTAGCAGCTGTTCTTCGGACGTGAAGAGACGCTTGAGTCTCCGAAAGGACTGCTCCGCCTGGTCTGTCCAGGTGAATTTCTTCTTCTTGGAGCTGAGGGTGTCCGTGATGGCCGCCGTCTCCATCGCGAACCCCTTGATGAACTTGCGGTAAAAGTTGGCAAAGCCGACGAACTTCTGGACCTCCTTCCGATTGTGCAGGCTCTTCCAGTCCAACACCGAGCGGACCTTGGTGCTGTCCATGGCGAGTCCCTTGTCGGACAGCTTGTAGCCCAGGAAATCCACCTCCGTCATGTTGAACTGGCACTTCTCCAATTTCGCGTAAAGTCTTTGCTCCCGTAGTCTCTGCAGGACCTCCTTGACGTCTCTCTCGTGAGCCTCCTGCGATTTCGAGATCAGGATGTCGTCTAGGAAGCAGACGCACTTCTTGTAGAGGAGTCCCGCTAACACGTGGTGCATGAAAGCTTGGAAACAATGGGAGCCATTTTGCAAACCAAACGGCATAACTCGATATTCATAGGTGCCTAAAGGCGTAAACATGGCCGTCTTCCACTCATCGCCCTCCCGCATGCGTATAAGGTTGTACGCCCCTCGAAGATCCAACTTGGTGAAGATGCGTCCCTTCCTCACCGTCGCGAGCAGGTCGTCGATCTTGGGCATGGGGAATGCCGTGGGCTTTGTCCTGGAATTGATGATTCTGTAATCAACTACCAGCCTCCGTTGGGGCGTGTCTTTCTTCTTCACGAAAAACACGGGACTGCCCCCCACTGCTTTGGATTCTTGGATGAATCCCCGCTTCAAGTTGTGATCTATGAACGCCTGAGTTCTTGCAGTTCGTCTTCAGACATGGAATACAGTTTCCCAGTCGGCAGCGTCGCCCCCGGAAGGAGGTCAATCTTGCAGCCGTAGGGCCTGTGGGGAGGCAGCTTGTCCGCTTCCTTCTCGCAGAAGACCTCCAAAAACGCCTTGTTGGGTACCGCTTGCACCATGCCTAAGTGTAGCTGTAGTTCATCCTCTTGCCCCTCATCTTCCTGGCTGGTCAGGATGCAGTGTTCTGCGCAGTAGGAGGAGCAGAAGGTCAATTGACGCTGGTACCATGCTAATGCCGGGCTGTGCCTATCCAGCCAACTCATGCCCAACACTATGGGCGTGTCCGACAGGTGGGTGACGTTGAAGCTGATGACTTCGCGGTGATTTACAATTTGCATTGCCATTGGCAGTGTTTGCTGTACCACCTGTCCTCCCAGTAGCTCTCTGCCATCGACCGTGACGACGTTTAGGGGTATCGTGGCTAGTAGGAGCGCTATGCGATGTTGCTTGATGAAATCCACTCCTACAAAGTCTGCATTACTACCGCAGTCAATGGTAATAGGGACTTCCAGGGTGAGTCCATTGGGCAGCTGGAGCGATGCGGTGAGTTGCACCACTGGTTTGGGCGGGAGGGGGTCTGTGGGCTGTAAAATCTCTGGGGGCTGCTTCACTGACTCGCCTGGCTGGGCCCCAGTGCCTCAGCCTCCAACCAGGCTTCATCGTTTCCCTGCAGCTGTTCCCCCTGCTGAACTGCTCCCCTTACTGTTGCTGCGGCTGCAGTGTGCTTCTGGAGCCTCTGGGGACACTCTTTGGCCATGTGCTGTGCACTGTCGCAGATATAACACTTCCTGCTCCCTCTAGGAGCCTTCGCCTTGACTGCTCCTGGTGTTTGGGCTCTGGTTGCTGTCTGAGCCCTGGCACCACCTATCTCCATCGGCTCTTCTCCCCCCCCACTGGAGGCGTGGACTGTGCGCGCGCTGTCTCTCTGGGTAGGAAGGGAGTTGTTCTGGCTGGTGTGCGTCCCATATGTCCCTCATCTCTGCTCCAAGGGCGTTCTTCCAGGCGCACCCCTATCGCCAGCGCTCTTTGAACGACTTCTGTGGTGCTGTTGGGTCTCTCCCCTCTCGCTAATTCATCTTTCACAGCCCCATTCAGCCCCTCCCAGAACAGATCCCGGACGGCAGCGGAGTCCTTTTCCCAGCCCAGCACATTTACTAACGCAAAAAAGCGGGAGTGATATTGTCTCACAGTAGCTTTCCCCTGCTTCAAACCATGCATTTCCCTTCTGGCCACATCCACATCTACCGTTGATTTAAAACAATCGTCCATAGCCTTGATAAAGGCTTTTGAATCTTGGAGGGCAGGATCATTTTCGCGCCATAAATTGCGCAGCCACGATTTAGCTTCCCCATGCAGATGAGTTATTATGAAGCCTACTTTCTCCTCCTCATCTCTAAAGTCTTTCCGAAGCAAATTGAGCGCGAAAACTATGTCTGCTCTGAAATTAGGATACTGCTGCAGGTTCCCGTCGAAGTGGGCTACGATGCTGCCCCCCCCCTTCCCGAGGCCAACTCCCTCTGGCTTGGGTCCTGGCTGCCCCTCTTTGCCCAAACATTCCCACCTGGTTTGCAGATCCCTGCAGAGCGCTACTGCTTCTTCCTCTCTCTTTCTGGATGCTTCTATTTCTGCGTAAAGCGTCGTGTCTGCTGCTTGCAGGTCTTTCACCTTGTCCTCTGTAGTCATCTTTCCCGATCTTCGTGAGCTCGCAAAACACCAAGTTTTGCCCCTCGCTGCGCCAACTCACGCTGCGAGGGTTGAATTTTTTTTGTGAGACGGAGCTTACTGTCAGAGCTGCCCGAGGTCCCAGCTCACAAAGGACCAACGCCAGTTCGTTGTTATATACAAAAGTCTCTATTGAAGTTCAGTTTCGATTTCAAAGCCGCGGCGCGCAGCTCTACGTCTCAAACTCTAGACCACTGAAGCTCCGTCTGAATCTCCTCCCCCCAGACACCAGTTTAAGACTCTAGCCTTGCTCCACCTCTTCCTTTGCTCTTTCCTCCTCTGGGTCCGCCTGTCCGCTGGGGTCTTGCCCTTTCTAGACTCTTCTGACGCTGAGTCCCCTGAGTCTTCCCCCTGCCTCCGGCGGGCTTTAGGACCTGGTTCCCAATCCGGGTTTTCTGCTGTTCCGCGCGCCTGTACATTTGAACTTGGCGCGCGCACCCAGCCGGCAACCTTCCTCCTGACCGTTACACTGCTCCTGTCACTGCTTCTCCCTTCGGGGAGGCTAGCTGGACCTGACTTCCCCTCCGTTCCCTCACTCTCCGATAGAGGCGTGGTCAGCCCTGACTCATCTTCTCTCCCTGCTGGAGGAGAGGCTGGCCCTGATACATGGGACTCTTCCCCCCCACTACGCTCCGGTGGGGGAGCTGGTCCTGATCTCCCGCTGCTGCTTTGGGAGTCCCCGCTGGCCCCTTGCTTCTGGTGCGTCCCCCTTGGGACCCCCCTTGCCCTGGCCATCGGTGCCCCCCTCTGGGAATCTTCTGATTCGCTGGAGAAGCTCATGGAATCTCTCGGGCCACTGTCATACTCCCCTACGCTGCCCTCAGATTCTTCCCCTTCGCTCTCCATTTCCTCTCTCCCCTGTGCCTCTGCTCCTGAGCCCCTGACATCAGTGATATAGTATAAAGGTACATAAAATACCAGTACACAACAATTGTTTTATACAAGTCTCAATGGCAGTCAAAAAGAGTCCATATTATATAAAGTCAGAATAAAGAATCAAATAGGGCCAAAAAGAAGTATCCGGAGTATGAATTAGATGTACAACTCAGTAGTGGTGACCAGGACAGGGCCCTGTTTCGGAGTAAATGCCTTCTTCAGCTGGTAATATCAAATAATATGTCAAAATAAATCAAGGTTCTCCAATACCATAAATTATAAATATAATGAAGTATATACATTCTAAAGTGTATTAACACATATCATGATATTTGGTTCCATACCTCGTTTTTTTAAGGAATATAAATCTGTTGGAAGTCAAGAGGGATATAGATTAAAACTGCAGAGTTTTGAAAAACTAAAAAACAAAGTGCGAGATTGGCTTCATTATTATCAAATAATGGAGGCTTACAATTCGGACAAGAAAATTGGCTTCCAGGTGGAAAAATCAAAATTGGAAACGGAATTGTTAGATCCTAAAATTAAGAACTTGTCAAGAATATATAACTTGCTGTTGAAATGGAACACTCAGGATGAAACGGTGAAATCTGCTATGATTAAATGGGCACAAGATGTTGGACATAACATTATGATGGCTGACTGGAAACAGTTATGGACCACAGGTATGAAATTTAGGGCATGTAATGCCCTAAGAGAAAACTTAATGAAAATGATCTACAGGTGGTACATGACACCAGTCAAGCTTGCAAAAATTTACAATTTGCCCGATAATAAATGTTGGAAATGTAAAGAGACCGAAGGTACATTCTTTCACCTCTGGTGGACGTGCCCAAGGATTAAGACTTTCTGGGAGATGATCTATAATGAAATGAAAAAGGTATTTAAATATACCTTTCTGAAGAAACCAGAAGCCTTTCTCCTGGGCATGGTCGGCCAATTGGTGTCAAAGAAGGATAGAACTTTCTTTATGTATGCTACAACAGCAGCAAGAATACTTATTGCAAAGTACTGGAAGACACAAGATCTACCCACCCGGGAAGAATGGCAGATGAAGGTGATGGACTACATGGAAATGGCGGAAATGACTGGCAGAATCCGAGACCAGGGAGAAGAGTCGGTGGAGGAAGATTGGAAGAAATTTAAAGACTACTTACAGAAACATTGTAAAATTAATGAATGTTAGAAGGATGTTGGAATGAAGTTACATGGCCTTAGCAGAAATGTTATAAAGAATTAAGTATAATAGATTGTAATTGGATTAAAGGAAAAAATAATGTTAGAATTGGTTAAGTTAAATGATAGGACAGAAGTTTGAGGAAGATGGAAAGGATTTGCTGAAACAATTAATCAAAGTGGAATACAAAAAAAGGGAGGTGTGAGGAGGTCGCTGAAACAAGTAAAAGAAAGTTAATAATTGAAAGTATAGGTTGTGTTTCTTTTTTTTCTTTTTTTAATTGTTTTTGTTTTATTTTTGTTATGCATATGTAATATTTTTGTTTCTATATTGTATTGTATGGTTTTATTATGTTTAATTTTTTTCTTTTTCCTTTCTGTAACTTTCAAAACTTTAATAAATATTATAAAAAAAAAAAAACCAGAAGGAGGATGGGGAATCCCCAACATAGAAGCATATTACATTGCCAACCAAATACGCCATATAATCCCATATATACTAAAAAATGAGACAAAACAATGGACACATCTAGAGAGGGACACAATTGAAAATACCTGCACCACAGCATATCCACCCCTCCCAAACAAACTAAGGAAAATTCCCACAACACTTAAGAGGTACACACAGACCATGCTCATAGCATGGGAAACAGAAATAGGCAAACTATCTCCAACTCCATCCCCACTAATTCCCCTGGCATACCACCCATTATTCCATCACACAGCACAAAACCTCGAGATAAAAACCTGGCTTATATCATCTAATAGACTTCTACAAAAATAACAAACCTTTGTGAACACAATAAATTCAAGACAAACAAGAAGACACCCAAATGTCCTGGTTAACACATCACCGATTACATGCCCTCTTAAACAATCCGGTAGTAAAATCAGCAGCAACTAGGCCCCTGACAACCTTCGAAAACCTCCTGACAACAAAGGGACATGGTAAAGGGATGGTATCTGCAATATACAAAATACTATTCCAAAATCCCACAAACTCCCACAAACAATGAATGACATAGGCTACGAGATTAACCCCACTCAATGAACCAAAATGTGGTTTAAACCCCCCTTTAAATCCATATCAACAAAAAGAAAAGAACTCACTCTGAAAATCACCTACAGATGGTACCTAAAACTAAGAAAACTAGTGCTAATACGCCCAGGAACCTCACCAAAATGCTGGAGAGGGTGCACCTCCAAAGGCACATACCTCCACATGTGGCAGGAGTGCCCCAAAATCCAACTATTCTGGACAACAGCTATACGAGAAATATGTAAAATAACTAAGCAAGTATTAGAAATCACTCCAGAACTGGCCCTACTAAACATCTTCCAAGACAATAATGCCCACTTACACCACAAAGAACTCATAACCCACCTACTTTCAGCAGCCAGAAACATTATAACCAGACACTGGAGAGACCTGTCAGGAGTAAGCATGGACCAATGCTACCAAATAGTATGGGAAACAGCCTTACTTGAAAAATTAACCAATAAACTGAAACTGACACGGGGACAAATAGAAGAAGACGCCTTCATCCCGGTATGGCTCCCCTTTATCACATACACAGACCAACAAGACAACAATAAAAATCCACCAACAGCATACAAATCAATTTGGCTAACCTGATCCAAAACACCCACCCACCCCACTCACACATGAAAACAAAGACCACCACAGCCAACCACAAATGAACAGCCACACCCTCGGCCAACCCCAACCTCTCTCACCACCAAAGGAACACAAGTGAGCAGCAGAGAACCCACACAAGCAACACTGACACAAAACCCCACATATATTAAGTAAAATAGAAACATCACCACCCGACCCCACCCCCACCCATCTTCCCCCCCCAACCTCTTTCCCCCTATTCTTCCTAATGTCTCAACAAATGAAACCAATTTGTAAAAAAAAAAGAGGAAAGTGTTATGTGGGAAAAAATATGAGAGAGAGACATTGCACATACCTTTGTAAATCAAGAAAATCTTTAATAAAAATACATTAAAAAACAACAAAAAACAATTGTCCACCTGAGAACTTTCCTGCTTTACCTTTCCAGGGGCACATTTGGTGCCTTCGTTCACCATCCCTGGATCTGGTACGTCTGATCCCAGTTGGAAGTCCACACCCCAACAGGTGTTACCTTGGATGGGAGACTTGATAATGGCAGGTTCGATTCCAAAGACAGGAAGGGTTTGCACATTCTCACATTGTAGTTTCCCACACATGGCGTTCCTGTGGCAATATGGCACGGCAACTTAAATCACTGACAGTTAATTTCTGAAAGTATGCACAGATCATTATTGACTTAGGTTTTTTGAGGCTTAGTAGGATTAAAGGAAAATATACACTCCTGGGTGCTAATCGTGGGCTAATCATAAGGAAAACATCTGTTTGTGCAAAACGTAGTAATGACATAGTGGGTTTGGCAAAACATCACACTCCTCCAATGAAAGGATGGGGGAGAAATGCATGGCCCAAATCCAGGGGAAGCCAACATGGTGCCCTCCAGACATGTGCACTACAGTTCCCATCGGTCCCATTCAACATGGCCAATGGTCAGCAGTGCTGTGAGTTGTCGTCCAAGGGCACCAGGATAGTGATCCCTGCCCTTATCTGTCAAATGCAATATGAATGAATATGACAGGGGCAGTTGGGGCCTGTCCACCTGGGAAAGTGAGCTCATCTAGGAGAAGAAACACTCTGATCCTAAGCCTCTGCCTCTGCTTGTGGGACAGGCTCAGGAGTAAACCTTGGATGGCGCCTTGTACGCCTCCTTCAGGCAACTGCTGCAGCCCAGTTGGTGCCAAATACCTTGATCTGCTTTCCTTTGGACCACATTAGCAAGGCCTAGAAAGGGGGTCTTGTCATCTGGGCACGTACCAGCTATCAGGCAGGCAGGCTGAGCAGCCGAAACAAAGGCCCACTGCACCTCTTTGGGGCTTCCCGTGACCACACTGAAGTCCTCTTCAGCCTCCAGGGAGGGTTTCCTCGTGAGCCACAAGGACTCTCCAGCCCTCTCCTGCCATTTCCAGGTTTCATTCAAGTTATTTATTTATTTTCTGGCATGACACGTAGACACGGTCATGTGTGAACTGATTGTGCGGGGGGAGGGGGAGCTGTGCAGAGCAGGCTTCTCTTGACAAGCTGCTTATTGAGCAATCTTTTTGATTTGCCTGCATAAAAGAACCTTTTGTGGAAGTCAGATTATGTCCAGGCTTTGTTGAGCATTTGTTCTTATTTTGTTTGTGGGCAGTTACAGGACAATGAACATTCATCATGATTTCATCCTGATTTGATTGTGCAGTGGTTATATGTTAATCATTCATTTGTTTCACTTTTCATGCTTTCCCTGTCACTTGCCTAAACACAAAAAAGTCTGTGTTGTTGCTTTCTAAAGTAGATTTGTAACAACAGAGCACTTTAAGCTATTATAATTGTGCAAACCTACATGTGACTGAATCCACCCCCTAAGGCACCGACAGTCTGGAGGTGACCAGAGTTTCCTTGCCGCACCCACTTACCAGCTCGAGCACTTCTTATAGTCATGCCCATGGTAGCCGCAATTTCCAAACCTGTCACCTTTGGAATTCACTTCGGAAAAGCAGATTTGGGGAGCAGCCTTTGCTTCTGCAAAACACAGATTTGGGAAATCAGGCTTGCCCAGCTCCTTTAGCCTTCTGGCAGGACCAGCAGCATAAAGTAACAGAAGACCCATTTTCTGCATCATGAAGAAATAATAATAATAATAATAAAATAAAACTAATGTGTGCTCCAGGTTGCGGTGGGGAGGGCATCTTGGGCAAGACAGCCTCCATTGGCCCCCTCCCTCACTGTGTCTGCCACCTCATTGCCCTTATCACCTCCAGTTGTTCCTCCTCCTCCTGCTTGCTTACTGCAGAGAGCCTGTGAGCAAGCCAGCAGCAACTGCCTCTTGCTGCTGTTGCTCCTCCTCCTCCTCCTTCCCACCACCACTGTCTGAGCCAGAGCAAGAAGGTGAACAGGCAAGCAGGTGAAGAGAAGCAGCAGATGCCCAACTGCGCTGTCCCTTGATCCCAGCCTTGCAGAAAAGCAACAGAAATTGTCATCCAGAGGCAGTTCCCAATCCCTTAGGATAATGTCTGCTAGCTGTTCCTTGTGGAGAAGCAAACATAACGCAGATCCTCATGCTCCTTACTTGGCCCAAAGATGCCCTGGCACTGGGCATTGTAATACTGGCAGAGCCCGTTGTAGCAGTAAGCCTCGTCTTTGTGGCAAGGGTGCCCGTTTTCAATGGTGACGTCTGGAGGGCAGAACTGTGAAGTTCCATTGCAGAACTCAGGGAGGTCGCACTCACTGGCCCGTTCACGGCACTCTGTGCCTTTGGACAGGAACTACAAAAGGGAGGCAGGAAATGTACCAGCGTCAACCTGCTAATACCCACTGTGGGCAATATACCAAAACTATCAACAAAGTAGATTAAACCTCCCACTGACTTCACCCCATAATAATCTAGCATTTATGCAGCACAGGTCACCTGTCCAAAATATTGTGTTCCTCCTCTGTAATCTTTACATCATCCTCCACGGTAGGCAGGCATTATTATTCCCATATGGCAGGTGGAAGCTACCTAAATGATCTTCTCCTCTTAATTTGTTTAAAGAGCTTCTTCTTGCTCTTGGTCTTAATGTTTTTAGCAACATGCTCCTCAAATTCTTTTTAAGCATTTATGGGACCCTCCTTCCCCCACAATCACTTTAGAAGCTATCCTACCACCTTTAAGGATCTAAGCAGCAATAGTCCCAGTTCAAGTGCAGCCTGTCCCTTTTGTACAGGCCTGGATTGACCAGAATGTTCCCCAGTGTCTAACAAATCCAAAGCTCTCCTCCCAACCCCATTGCCTCATCCACATGCCTCTCTAGCTGACCCTGCAAGGGGAACTGGTAGCATTTCAGAGAAAGCTACCTTGGAGGTCCTGGCTTTCAGCACCGTACCTAGCAAACTACATTTGGCTTCCAGGAGCTCACCTCTACATTCGCCCATGTCATTGGTGCCAACATGCATCACAACCACTGACTCCTCCCCAGCACTATCTTCCAGGCTCCCTAGGCCATGTGCCATATGTGCAGCCTTCATGCCAGCCAGGCAGTTCACCCTGGGGTATCTTTGCGCATCACACACCCAAATATCTAGGTTCCTGATGACTGATTCCCCACTATCACGACCCCTGCACTCCTTGCAGATGTATTCTCTGTGAGAGAGGATAACAGTTTTCCCATCTCAAATAATGTTTACCTGTTCCTCAGAGCAGGACTCTCCTTCCCCAACACCATTCTTCTTCCTGACAGGAGGGGAGCTATCAGCTGAGGAGTGCGACTCTGCTGTAATGCTCATGAAGATGTCAGCCACCAGCCACTTTGCCTCTCTGAGCTTCTCCAGGCCTGCCAGCCTGGCCTCAAGGGATCAAATGTGCTTGCACCCCGACACACCCATGACCTTTGTCTCACAGGGAGACAGTCGTACATGGGACAGACAAACCCCCCACATACAAGCACCAAAGCATTAGAGCCAAAGCATTTGATCTGCTCCAAAATGTTCTCAGTAGGCTTGCAATATGTCTGGAAAATCCCTGACATGTCCTGGTTTTCAGGTGTAAAAATGGCATTGGGGGGGGGGGAGAAATTTTGCATGTGTCAAGGCTGCAATGCTCAACACACTTACTCGAGAGCAAGCTCCACTGAACTCAGCAGGACTTTCTTCTGAGTAAGCATGTGTAGAATCATGCTGTTAGAGACCCAAGTCCCCGTAGAATTTCCTCCTGCCCTGCAGTTTCTGGCAAGAACTTGGGATCAGTGAGTCTTACATGACAGTTGTGACAGCAGTCTCCATAACCACAATCAGCCCCAGGGCGGAGTCTACAAGTTCCTGCCTCACAGCAAGGATCAAACTGGCATTCCTGAAAAGTTAGGAGAGGAAGGGGAAAAAACAGATGAGAAAGGAGGCCATTCTCAGGCATTTCCAACTGGTGCTTTTTTTCTAGAAAACTATGTGCAGGTCCTCCCCATGAAGTTGTTACAGTTGGTGCCACACTTTTTAACAAAAAAAGGGAGGTCCCAGTAGTGCATACCCCTGAGTACCGTCTGAAAAAAAGCACTAATGCCATTTTAATCTTAAAACTCGAATGTTGGCCTTATACAGGCGTAATTAACCTTGGACTTGAAACAATTCCTAAACCAGGGATGAGGAACCTGGCTGTGGCTGATGGGAGTAGGAAGTCCGACACCACATCCATTAAACCATGGGCAGGGCTGGCAGGAGCTGCAGCTACATCAAATCCAGTTCAAACCATGGTTAAAGACTGGCCCCAAAACAGGACATAAAACTATGGTTTGAAGTGGATTTGCCACCATGGTTTGTATTAATTATGGTTAAGTGTTGCTTCTGTACTGTACAAACCACAGTTAAAGGAGGTGCCCTTCCAGCACTTCCTTCATTTAAAAACTTATTCCATTAGCTTCTATTGACTACACCAGCTCCAGGCTGAAATTTTGAGGGGCCTGATCCAAGTTCAGATGTCATGGCAAGCCAGAGTCATTTCCTCCTTAGCCCAGCAAAGGCCAGAGCAGAGGGAAAGTGAAAGAGGTGTTTTTGAGCTGTGTCCTGATGGGCACAAAAGCACCTCTTTCACTTCCCCTCTGCTTCTTTGTGTTAAGCCACAGCTAAAACTAACTGTGGTTTAACACAGGTGAGGCTGAACTCCAGCCTATGGGCCGAATTAGATCCACCCCTCCTCTCCAGTTTTCCTGCGAGGCTGTTATGACCAAACCATGCCCACCTGCCAGGTATGGGGCAGGAAAGGAGAGGGTGGGCCACAGTGGAAATACATATTTTAAGGAAGTTAGGCCAACAATCGATAAATCTAAAGGACTTGCACCTCTCCTTGTGGTATAAAAGCCTGTGGACTTTGGTAGCAGCAGAGAAGATAACACACAACTAAGAGGTCTCCAAAGGGTGTGAAAAACCCAGAGCACGTCTACTGAGTCTGGCGGGACTTTAGTTTGCATGTTTCTGATTCTGATGTGCTGAACAATATAAGTACATCATAAAAGAGATGAAGGGTTTGTGTGGAAAGGCAAGCAGATTCCCTCCTATATGTCTAATATGCACCAGGACAAAGCCCCCGCCCCCACCCCACTGACAGGTGGGTGGCTGGAGAGCAGGGAACTCCCTCCATTTCGTTTGCATGCATGCTGAATGGATATCACACCCACTCAAAGGATCTTTTTGGCCGCCCCCTGAAGCATTCTGCGATGGTGGGTGAGTTGCTCTGAGAGCGAGGGCCATATCCCACACCACTTGAAGCCAGGTTGCTTGCAGAGGGGGAGCAGAAGACTTCCCATGCCATGCCACTGTCATTCTGGCAGCCACCAGGAGCAAATATAAGAATGTTCTATGTTTGATCTTGGGATTCAAGGAGCTTCTCAGAGAAGACAGGGCTAAAGAGGGATCTAAGACAAGAGCGTGGCCTGTGATAGCAGACGCAAGACCAGAAATCCTGAATAGCCCAAACTTCAAACCTGCCAAAAGAATTCTGTGTTGGTGACATCACACCCGTTACTAACCTCTGATGTTCCACAATCACATTCCTCTCCAGCATCTACTAGCTTGTTGCCACAGTACGGGATGCTATAGGTTTCCTCAGGCCTGGGGATATTGAGGAGGCAGCTCCCACCCTTGCTCAGAGTTAGCTTTTCAAAGTCTTCCTCGCTACAGCTGCTGAAGTTCCTGGCCCCTCTGCAAGCATGGAATATTAAAAAATAGTCCTTACATTGGGCCATGCAAACTCTAGGGCAGTCTTTGCCAACCTGGTGCCCTCCAGAGGTTTTGCCCTAAAGCCGTATTCACACACAATAGATGTAAAGCACTGTGATATCACTTTAAAACAGTCATGACTTCCCCCAAAGAATTATGGGAGCTGTAGTTTACGGGTGCTGAGAGTTGTTCAGAGGCCCCCAAAACCCCTCCCCAGAGCTACAATTCCAAGAGTCGTTTAGCAATCAATTCCTCTTCACAAGGAATCAAAATAAAATCACAAGACTAGGGCAGGTCCTAAAAATATAGCTCTCAAGTGTCGAAGGGCATGTATACAAAGCAAAGCAAAACCAGTTTCACCAACATGGCTCCTGCCTTGGCTCAAGGAATCCTGGGAACTGTAATCCAATAAGGGTGCCAAGAATTCCAAAAGAGGTGCTTGGACACCTATCATTTGTCTGCAGTTCCCAGAGTTCCTAGGAAGAAGGGATGGCTATTAAGCCACTTGAAAGCCACAATGGAATGACATTCTAGGGGGAATGTGCAGAAGAGACACCACAGAAAAAGAATCACAGAGAAGGAAGTTTGCACAGCTGCACAGACTCTCTCATTTGACACCTGGCAGCAGTTGTTCCATCAGGCTTTCTTTGAACTGCTTCCATCCCAGCTGGCTGTTTGAAGGACTGTAACTTTAAAACCTGGTGCCTAAACTTGTTTTTCTTCTCCCCCCGCCCCCCCAATCCCTGAGGACTGAGCTTTGTAAGCCACTTTGAGAGCTTTTTTAGTTAAAAGAGAGGTAAAAAATGTTTTGGACATTGTGAGGACACTTAATTTATGTATAAGATCTGGCATTGCTTGTTGGGGGGGGGGGTCCCCACTCTCATGTGCTATGGAAGGAAGGATTCTTGGTTTTACAGTAGTTCTTATTTTTAGTATGTTCTGTATTTTGTTTCTTTTATGTTGCATTTTTATGCTGTGAACTGCCCTGAGATCTACAGATGAAGAGCAGTATGTAAATTTAACAAATAATACCAATCTGTTTAAAAAGAGAAGATTCTCACTCACGTGGCTATGTTTTTGAAAGGATGAAAGCAGCATGGAAATGTTCCCATGGCTGAAATTCAGGGGTCCCCATGTTCAGAGGTTGCTCCCCCTTTGTCTCCTGTAGCCTGTGATTACATCCCTCTACTCCAGGGATGGAGAACCTCAGGCCTCAGGGCCAAAGGCAGCCCTCTGAGCCTCTCTGTGGGGCTCCCAGGACTCTTCCGGCCACAGGCCCTTCCTAGCCACATCCCCTACTGACTCTGTCTGACTGGACCAGGCCCTTGCACCCTGATCATGCCTCTCACTTGCCTGGCTGGAGGCAAGGTGCATGTGGAGACCAGGTGAAATTTGCACCCATTGCTCTGTTGACTTTTGCTTCTGGCCCCTCATGCCCCTGGCATGTCCCCCCCCCCCCCGCAAAGGTTGCCTGTAAGGGAACGCAGCTGTCCAGTTGGAAAAGGTTTCCCAGAGTTGCTCTGCCCAAAGGCCTTCTGCAATAGGTCCAAAAAGAGTTACGTACGATGCTCCAGAGTTCATGATACAGTTTTCTGAACCACAGTCACACTTCCTTTCATCGTCATGGTTCATTCCTAGGTTGTGGCCAAGTTCATGAGCAACGATCGATGAAAACATCTGCACACTGATGGGCCCAAACTAGAAAATAACACAAAAAGAACAAGCGCACACAAGTATGTAATAAAAAGGGGTCCAAAAGTTCTGGCTTGGCTTGTTATAGAAACTATTGTGTAATCACTTAGGGGGAAAGTATCACAAGCCTTTGCTCTCTTCTTTCAGCCTTGGGTGATTGAAGTACCAGCACACAAGAAATCAGGCAGAGCAACCCAACTCCCCCCCCCCCACGCCAGGCTGGGCAAGGAGTGTCTGGATTAGGCAGAGGTGTTCCCCTGCTCTGCTCTCCCAACTGAGATGGCCTTCCAGCTGCCCCCCAGATGTGTGGCCTTGGAACAGAACATTCTGAGGGAGGGGGGTGAGCCAGCTTGGGATCCACAATGGCACTGGGCCCAATTCTCACCCCCGCCCCTTTCACCACAGTTGCCATGAGCAGCTGGGTTGTGAATGCAGCAGTGGTCCTGCCACTCTGCCAAGTCCTAGCAGTGGGAGGGGGGACTTTGGAATACGCCCAAACCAAATGCCCCAAAATAAAAAGAACAAACCCAATGAAAATGGGGCACCTGGATCTCAGCCAGACCCACCGCAAACCCCTTTTGCCACAAAGCTAAGTTTCCACCTTTGTTCACTGGAGAAGCAATGGATGTTGTCTTACCACATTAATGCCTCCGGCGTGGCTCTTGGAGCAGACGGTACCCACGTAAGCCATCCCTGCTGTGCCACCAAATGCTTTTTTCCTGAAATTTACACACAGGAAAGAGTGCCATTAGTTTCTGCTGCAAGCAGAATTGTCATCTCCCATTTAAATCCCAAACAGTAATGCCAGCAAAGAGCGGGGGGTAAGGTCACTTTCAGTGTCTGGGCACTAGCTAAAAGGAGAATCACATTCTTAATAAAAGCCTTTAAAACAATGGGGAAATGGGGGGTGAGGGCAGTCAGGATAAGCAAAATAAAATATTCAAGACTAGGAATAGTAAACAAACCAACAAAGTATATATACATACATGTGCATGCATGCATCTATTAGCACCCCCTAACAACAACAACAACAATTTTATTATTTATACCCCACCCATCTGGCTGGGTTTCCTCAGCCACTCTGGGTGGCTTCCAGCGGTCTGGATTAGTTGTAGTTTCCAGGTAACCTTCATTTTTTTTTTATAATATTTTTATTAAGTTTATGAAATACAGAAAAAAGAGATAAAAACAGAAATAGAAAATACAGTAGAGAAATTACAAATTTCCATAATCCTTTTTTCCAGCACATCTATTGGACTTCCCCACATCCTCCAAACCCTGCATTCTCTGTAATACAAAACATCAGCAATTTGTTAACTTATTTCAAATCTTATTGTATCTTTCATTTTATCATGTTGCCTAATTTCAAAACTGTTGTAACCCAAATCTTATATGTTTTACCTTAAACATAATAAAGTTATTTCATTATTCCACCTCTGACTTCTTGTACCTTAATTTCCATTTCATTAATTTACCGATGCTGAAGCAAGAATTTCTAAAAAGTGCATTTTTTAACATTCATACAACTTGTAATGTTTTTTCAAATAGTCTTTAAATTTTTCCCAGTCCTCCTCGATTGTTTCTTCTCCCAAGTCTCGGATTCTGCCAGTCATTTCGGCCAGTTCCATATAGTCCATCAACTGCGTCTGCCATTCCTCCAGCGTGGGTAAATCTTGTGTCTTCCAATGCTTAGCAATCAGGACCCTTGCTGCTGTGGTAGCATACATAAAAAAAATTCTATCTTTTTTAAGTACTCTCTGGTCTACAATGCCCAGAAGAAAGGCCTCCGGTTTCTTAGGTAAGGTAAATCTAAGTACCTTTTTTAGTTCATTATGAATCATCTCCCAAAAGGCCTTCACTTTCGGGCAAGTCCACCAGAGATGGAAGAATGTCCCTTCCGCCTCTTTACATTTCCAACATTTATTGTCAGACAGGTGATATATCTTAGCAAGCTTGACTGGGGTCATGTACCACCGGTATATCATTTTCATAATATTTTCCTTCAAGGCACTACATGCCGTAAATTTCATTCCGGTGTTCCATAACCTTTCCCAGTCTTCAAACATAATGTTGTGCCCCAAGTCCTGTGCCCATTTTATCATGGCGGATTTGACTGTCTCGTCCTGTGTATTCCATTTAAGCAGCAAGTTATACATTCTCGAAAGTAGTTTATTTTTTGGCTCTAACAATTCTGTCTCTAATTTCGATTTTTCCACCTGGAATCCAACCTTTTTATCCACTTTAAAAACCTCCTGGATTTGAGCATAGTGCAACCAATCTCGCACCTTGTTTTTCAATTTTTCCAAGCTCAGCAACCTCCAATTGTCTCCAATTTTTTCAATTATTTCCCAATATTTAGGCCAGTAGGCTTCCATGTTAAGTCTCTTACGTGCCTTGGCCTCCACCGGTGAGAGCCACCTCGGAGTCTTACTCTCCAATAAGTCCTTATATTTTGTCCAGACCATCAAAATTGCTCTTCTGACAATATGGTTTTTAAACAATTTATGAACTTTAACCTTGTCATACCACAAATATGCATGCCACCCAAAAGCATTATCAAACCCCTCCAGATCTAGGACATCAGTGTTTTCCAATAGAATCCAATCTTTCAACCAGCAGAAGGCTGCAGATTCATAATATAACCTCAAGTCTGGCAGGGCAAATCCCCCTCTTTCTTTCGCATCAGTTAGTATTTTAAACTTTATTCGGGGCTTTTTGCCCTGCCAAACAAACTTGGAAATATCCTTCTGCCATTTTCCAAAACATTCCACTTTGTCCACGATCTGCAGGGCCTGGAACAGAAATAACATTTTCGGCAATACATTCATCTTTATAGCTGCTATTCGGCCCAACAAGGAAAGTTTCAATCTTGACCATATTTCCAAATCTCTTTTAATTTCTGACCAGCATTTCTCATAATTATCTTTAAACAAATTCAAATTTTGGGAGGTCAGATACACCCCTAGGTATTTTACTTTTTTAACCACATTTAATTCCGTTTCTTTCAGGAACTCATCTGTTTCTGTAGTTGTCAAATTTTTTGCTAGAACCTTAGTTTTTTGCTTGTTCAACTTAAATCCCGCCACCCGACCAAAATCAGAAATTAATTCTAACACTCTTTTAGTACTAGAGACTGGCTCCTGTAATGTTAATACCAAGTCGTCTGCAAAAGCTTTCAGTTTATATTGTTTCACTCCGACCTCAATTCCTTGTACAGACCGGTCCTTTCTAATCATGTTCAGTAGCACCTCCAGGACTGAAATAAACAATAGGGGGGATAGGGGGCACCCCTGTCGTGTCCCTTTTTCTATTTTGAACTCCTCTGTCACCACATTGTTAACAATCAATTTAGCTTTTTGCTCTGAATAAATTGCTTCTATTCCATTTTCAAACCCCCGCCCCACTCCCATCCCTTCCAAAATTTTTTTCATGAACATCCAAGAAATGTTGTCGAAGGCTTTCTCCGCATCAATGAAAATTAAAACCACTCTAGTATTAAGATTTGTTTGTAGGAGTTCCAAAATGTCAATAATATTTCTTGTATTATCAAACAAATGCCTACCGGGGAGAAAGCCGGCCTGATCCTTATGGATCACTTCATTAAGCACCTTTTTAAACCTACTTGCCAAAATATCCGCAAAAATTTTGTAATCCACGTTTAGGAGTGAGATGGGGCGGTAGTTCTTAAGCTGGGTCTTTTCAGTTTCTTGTTTAGGTATCAATGTGATGAAGGCTTCTTTCCACGTCTCCGGTGCCTTCCTCCCCTCCATAATCTGATTACAGACCTCCATCAAAGGTTGTATCAAATAATCCTTCAAAACCTTATAGTATTTGGAGGTAAGTCCATCAGGGCCTGGAGATTTGCCTAATTGAAGGTTCTGAATGGCACTTTCAATTTCTTGCTGGGTGATATTACTATTCAGGATAGTTCTCATTTCTTGAGTTATTTTTTGTAATCCATTAGTTTTAAGGAATTGATCCATCTCAAAGTCTTTCTGTGGCCCTTGTGAATAGAGTTCTTTAAAATATCTCTGGAAACACTTTCTAATTTCCTCGGGTTTCTGAACCATTCTCCCTTCAATCTCTAGATTTGTAACTGTGTTAAGTTTTTGTCTCTTTTTCAACTGCCATGCTAGCAGTTTCCCACACTTGTTTGCTGATTCAAAGGATCTTTGTTTCATCTGTTTAATTTTCCATTCCACCTCCTGATTTATCAATTTCAAATATTGTGCCTGGAAAAATTTCACTTCTCTGAGCACTTCCACCGACTTAGGCCTAGATCTTAATTTTTTCTCTCCTTCTCTTATTTTCTCCAATATCTTCTCCTTCTTTTCATTCCAGAGCTTTTTCTTAATCGTATTTTGTTGTATTAGAAACCCTCTCATAACTGCTTTACTTGCGTCCCAGATTGTTCTTTTTTCCACAGTGGTGTTTAAGTTTATTTCAAAATAGTCCTTTAAAGTTTTTTGGGCCTTCTTAACAATCTCCTGATCCCTTAATAAGGTGTCATTCATTTTCCATCTAAAGGATCCGGTTATGTTTAGTCTCAATTCCACTTTCAACGCATTATGGTCGGAGCAGGTTTTTGGGCAGATTTCCACTTTTCTAGTCTTAGGTGCCAGTCCTCTAGTTGTCCATATCTGGTCTATTCGTGTCCATGTCAGATGAGCTTCAGAAAAGAAAGTTCCTTCTTTTCCTAAGGGGTTCTTAACCCTCCATATGTCAATTAAGTCCATATTGTCAGTCATTTCAAAGAAAGTTTTAGGTAGTCTGCCATCTTTCGTTATGTTAGCACTTTGCGACTTATCCATGTTTACACATACAACCCCATTCATATCGCCCAACATAATGATGTTGTTATAGTCTAAGTAGTCCAGCATAATCTCATGCAGCTTCCTAAAGAATTCCGATTTTCCTTCATTTGGAGCATATATTCCTAATATCAAAAATTTTTCTCCTTGCGTCTGAATTTCAATCGCCAAAATTCTGCCATGTTCATCTTTAAATAGAAATTTTGGTGACAGGCTCTCCTTTGCATAAATCACCACTCCTCTTTTCTTGACTTTATCCGAAGAAATAAATTCTTGGCCTAATCTTTTATTGATTAACACTTTTCTGTGGAGCCTTGTCACATGTGTTTCTTGCAGGCAAATAATGTCCAATTGTTCTTTTTTCAAAATATGAAATACTTTCCTTCTTTTTTCCGGAGAGTTTCCGCCATTTATATTCCAGCTAAGAAGCTGCAGAGACATCCTGGTTTAATTGGTGGGTCTTACAATGGGGTGTCTAGGTTTTCCTCCGGTCCCGGAGGTGGTGGTGCTGGTCCAGATCCAGACGGTGTAGGTTTTGGTGGTGGTCCCGGTGGTGGTGGTGGCCAAGAAGCTGCAGCTCCTTTTTGGAGGTCCTCCTCGTGGTCGTGTAGGAACTTCTGCTGATCCTCAGGTGTTTTGATTCTTACTTTCCTTTCTTTATAAGTAAATGATAGTCCTTGTGGAAACTCCCACCAATAAGGAATTGTGTTATGTCTTAACAATTTGGTCAGGTCTGTGTAAGTGGTCCTAAGATCCAATAAATGTTTAGGTATATCTCTGCAGATTTCAGCCTTTTTACCTTCTATCTCCAAGGATTTTTTAAAATGTAGGCCTAATATCTTATCTCTTTCCTCTCTTGATCTCAAAATAACCAAACAGTCTCTAGCCTTATCTTTCTTTACCGATCTTCCCAGTCTAAAGGCCGTCACGATTTTGAAATCTTTATCTTCCTCAATTCCCCAGAATTTGGAAAATAGAAGTGTCAGAAATCCCTCTAAGTTGCCTGCCTCCAATTCTGGGATGGCCCTTAACCTGAGATTATTTTCCTTACTTTTCAATTCAACCAATGACAGGTAGGCTTGTTGTTCCCCTACCTGTCTTTTCAGAGGCCTTACTTCCCCCTTAATCTCATCAACTTTTCGGTTTGCCTGCTCTGCTTTTTGATTGGCTTCCACGGCTAATTTATAATTTTCAGCCGTAGCTCCTTGCAAATTGTCAATTGCCTGAGTATGCTGGGAAACCTGCTCAGTTAATTTACCAATAGAGGATGTAGCTTGGTCAATTTTTGTTGATTGATTGTCCACCTTTTGGTTTAAAATTGCCAGTTGCTCCAGAATTTGTTTCAGGACTGATTCAGATCCTCCAGTTGCCATATCTTCTGTGGCAGGCTGCTCGATTTCCACCTCCTGTGCTGTTAGCACAGTTGGGACAGATGATCTGCGTTGATGAGTTAAAGTTGTTTGAACAAGTTGCACAGATTTCTTTTCTTTTTCTTTTTCTTTAGCTTTGGCTGCTCTTGTTTTCCCTGGGCCGCTCATTCCACACCTGCCTCAGTTCAAGGTCAAATTGTCTTTTATTCCATGAGAGAGACAAGTTCAAAATATAAACAATTAAACCACAAGAAGTCTCAATAAAGTACAGTTCCCAGGCCTCTATGTCTCCACAATCCTCTAGGGGGAGTATTTCAAAGTTTCAAGAAAGGAAAGAACTATTTTCCGCCATTGACGTTCCTATAATCCCATATTAAGTCTTTGTAATTCCTGAGTACAAAAGGAAGGTTCCCAAAGCTTTCTATTTCTTGATTAAAAGCCACAAGGTGTCAAGAATGGTCCCAGAAACAATGTTTAAACGTTAATATCTCAGTCTATGTAACAGTTTGAACTTCAGCAACAGTATCAGCAGTTTGACAGTTCTCTATTACACTCTGGCAGCCCGACGACTAGGTTGTCCCTTTTAACTCTGTATAGCTCAAAAATAGGAAGAAAGTTCCGAAAATTAAGTCCACAAGCTTCACAAAAGTTTCCCTTTTAACTTCTAGAAACAAAGTCTATCAATGCACCTTTGTTCTGTTTTTACGATCCTTTTAGGGCGCTACAGCGCACTTCAGCCCTTGCTTTGATCTAGTTAGCAGGATCGGAAGACGGACTTCCTGTTACTCGCCTCCCGTTTTCAGTCCAAATCCATAAAATAAGTCCAAAATTTAGTACCCCTTACTCACGGGTATGTAGCTGTCAAATTCGATGTTTTCAAGAAGAAAGGTCAGCGCTCATCGGCAGCAGCAGCGCGGCTTTGCATCCACGAAAAGAGCGATGAACTCACAGCGCCGCTCCCCCTTTCACGTTCCGGAGCCCCTTACGAGGTTCCTTCTATGTTTCTGGGGGGGCTTTTGGCGCCCGCCGAGTCCCACGGCCACAGGCTCGCTCTGCCTGTGGTTTTTCTTAGTGGGTCTCCGCTTTGCCGCAGCGGACGACCCTTTTTCGTGGAGCCCCTCTTCACAGGGTAAAGAGGACCGCCATTGCCGTTTTGCGCCGCCTCCGGAGTTTAAAATATTCAAGACTAGGAATAGTAAACAAACCAACAAAGTATATATACATACATGTGCATGCATGCATCTATTAGCACCCCCTAACAACAACAACAACAATTTTATTATTTATACCCCACCCATCTGGCTGGGTTTCCTCAGCCACTCTGGGTGGCTTCCAGCGGTCTGGATTAGTTGTAGTTTCCAGGTAACCTTCAAAGGTAACCCCACACAGAGCGCGTTGCAGTAGTCCAAGCATGCATCACTCTGGCAAGACAGTTTGCAGGCAGGTAGGGTCTCAGCCTGCTTACCAGATGGGGCTGGTAGATAGCCGCCCTGGGGGGACTTCCGGGTTGGCGCCTCCGGCAATGGCTGAGCTCCTCCAATCGGGAGGAACTTACTCCGTGGAAAATAGGGTCTGACCGCCACGGCGAAGGCGGAGACCCACTGAAATCACAGGCAGAAAGAAGCCTGTGAACCTGGGATTCGGCTGGCACCTTTTGCGCCTCCCCTACTCGCGGGGAAACCCTGTTTTGGGGATCCGGAGCGACATGGGGTGAGCGGCGCGGTGCTTTGAATCGACTGCTTCTTTCACGGAGTGAAGCCGCATTGCCGTTGCTGGAGAGCGCTAACTTTCTCCTGTGGACAACTGGATTTTAAACAACTACCAGTGAGTAGAACGGAAAATTGGATCTTTAAGTACCTTAATTTGGCGCTGAAAGCGGGAAGGTCATAAACAGGAAGTCCGCCTTCCGCATTTGTAAATAGACTGAAGCAAAGACGTTACAAGCTAAAGTCTTTGAAAGTTTTTGATAAAGGATTAAATCTCCATTGGTTAAAAATACAAAAAACCCCTTGGAAGCAGGTGAAGAGGGGGGAAATTTTGAATTTTGAACTTAGTAAGCCTGCAGGAGTGAGGGGAAGATCAAATTACCACAGCTCTGAACCTGGGAATGGCTGCCAGATGACGCTTGGGGAAAGTTTATTGACAGAACGGATTTGACAGCTAGCCAAAAATAAGAGCAAGATACTGTTTCCATTGTCCTCTTCTGCATTTAAGATGGAGGGAAAAGTAACTGAAAATCGAAACTATGTTTAATGCCTGAGTTGTGCTTGAAAGAACTGATACAAGTGGAGACTGTTTCCCTCTAGAGTGAGCCTTTGAAATTGTTATAGGAGTGTAACTGGGAGGTCTCCAGCTGCAAGATAAGGATTCTGAGAACCAGAGATTGACCTTGGACTATTCAAAATGTTGATAGGAGAAGTTATTTTGACTGCATTATGTAAGACAAACTATTTGCTGGAAGAGATTCATAAAAAGATGGATGACATGACTTTTAAAACTGATAATTTGGAACAGAAAGTGACTAATATGAGACAAAAAGCGAGCACCAACACAGAAATAATTCAGGACTTGGCCCAGGAACCTACCTTGGCAGAACAAATGGTGGAGGAAAAGGAGAAAGTCATTGTCTTTGAACCTAAAATAACACAAGCGGGACCCTTAGTTCTACAGAAGCAAATTGAGGACTATAAATTGAGGCCTTTTATGATTGAATCTAGAAAAATTCAGATTTTGAGGATTGGATCCCGGCTTGGACTGAAGAAGGAAAGTTGGAAAGATCTCTCTATCCAGGGATTAATTGACTTTTGGGACATGGACTTGGATTTGAAGGAGATTGAAGTTTTGGAGGCCTTTGGATTTGGAGGAACCTTGAAATACGTCCTGAAACACTATATAGACTCTAGCTTCAACTATGGAAATTTGGTTGAACTGTCCAGAAGGAATAAAAGTAATGTTAGGATGGAGTTCTCTCGAGATTTGCTTTCTAGCATTAAAGAATATGAAGAAGATCTGCAGAAGGGACCTGGAAAAGAGTTAAGAGCCTCGGACATATGATCTCCAGGTTGATGGACTATATGGAATTGACGGAAAGGACTGGCAGAATCCGAAACCAGGGAGAGGAGTTGATGGAAGAAGATTGGAAAATTTAAAGTTTATATATAGAAATACCACGAAATTAATGAGTGATAGAAAAATGGTGGATTGATATTTTATGGATTTAGCAGAAATGTTATAAGGAGTTAAGCATATATAAGTATTTTAGTTTTAATGTTAAAATAAGGTTAAAAAAAATTAGTGAAAGGAGGGAAAGTAAAGTTACATTATATTGAGATAAAATACAGAACAAAAATTGGAAAAGATGGAAAGGATTTGCTGAAATAGTTAATCGAATTAGAATACAAAAAAGGGAGGTGTGAGGAGGTCAAGGAAACAAGCAAATGAAAGATAAGTTGGGAAGATTAGTTGTGTTTTTTGTTTTTATGTGTGTGTGTGTTTTTGTTTTTTTGTTTTTTCTTATTGTGATGTGTTGTTTTGTTTTTGTTTAATATGGTGTTATTACCATATTTTGTAATAGCGACTCTGGTTTGTGCACAAGCATAAGAAGGGGTGAGATAAATATTTGCACAACTTCCATCATCCACCTCTTTTTGAAGTTAAGGGAAAAGAGTAGGAGGAAAACCCCCATAGATCTTACAGAACAAACTGTGCACTGTCATGTCTTTGGCGCGGGACAAGCTCCTGCTCTCGCCACTGCACAAAGTTGGCAAGAACATCTCCTGCACCTCCTTCCAGGCGGATCTTGTTTTCCTGAGTCCAGATCTCCAAGCCAACCAACACGATGCGGATGTTCAGTGCTATGTACATCTGGAAAGCAGAGAGAAGAAAGGAGCAAGTAAGAGAGGGCTGGGGAATGTTTTCTATCCCAAGGGCCCCATTCCCTCAGAGGTAACCTTCCAAGGGCTACACGGCAGACAGGATCCTAGCCAAAAGTGGGTGAGGCAGAGGCAAAAGGGCAGAGAGTAACAGGGGTGACTCACTGTTGTGCAGTATTAGGCTCTGTTCCAGTTATAGAAGCGTCAGAGGTTTCAGCACTCACCCTGCAACCACGGCTCTCCATCCTGCACCCAGACAAGCAGGAGGCATTACTTAGGACAAGGACACCGTACAGAGCCTGTCAGGGCAGCCACCTTTGGACCCATGAAATTCTCCAGGAACAGAATGCATGCAAGCATGTAGAGTCTCTTCCGAGGAGCATTTTAAAAGCTTTTTTTTTTTTACCATGCAGACACAGTAAACTAACTAGCAGCTCCAAGCAGCTGTGATATGTTTAAAGAGAATCACGTGTCCCCATGCCCCATTGCCATCCCCACCCCCTGTGCACACTGAATAGAGAATGGAAGCTCATCAGGAAGCACACATAGAGCCATTCCACATTGAAAGGCCTGGACAAAGGGAGGGATCCCAAAAAAGAAAACCAAAAAGATAATACAGCTGGATGCCAAGCAAGTCTTCCTTGGCAAGGCATTCTAGAAACCTCAAAATCACATATTTCAGTTGTCATCCTAATTATTATGTTTCAAATACATGGCACACACAACAAAACTGCTGCACCTTGAACTGGGTGTGGAGAGGGCAGCTGAATGGGACACAGCTGTGGGCAGCCTGAGGCAGGAGCTGCCATCTTGAGCTGCCCATAAAAAGCAAGTCTAGAGTGAGAGACTAGGGCAAAGTCTGCTGCTTCCAGGAGCTCTTCTCATTGTGAGACTTTTGTGCGTGAGCTGAGAGTTGGTTTGGACCCTGGGTGAGAACAGGCTTACAATGTTACATTGTTATTGGCCTCTGTCTGTCTCAAGAGACACTGGAGTGCATCTCCAGGGGTGATGTCAAACCGCTGTGTTAGCAGCACTAAAGTGACCTCCGCAAGACACAAGCCTGAGCAGTGTGTCTGGAAGTCCTGGGCTGCCCAGACGTCAAGATCCCCCTCTCAGCCTCACTGATGGGGTCCAAAGGAAGGCAGAGCAAGACATTTGGCCCAGCTGGGCTGCAGTAGTAGCTGGAAGGAGGTGTACAAGGTGCCACCCAACCGTCTTAGGGACTCCACTCCGGATTTCTGTAGGGTATCCTCCTGAGCCTTCCCTTCTCCCAAAGATATCCCGCAAGGCAGCAGAGGTTTAGGATCAGAGTTTTCCTTCCCCTGGATGGGCTCCCTTCCCAGGTGGACAAGCCCCACGTGCCCCTCACTTCCCTCATGCACATGCAGAAACCACCTTCTTGACTGTTGGACCCACTCTTGACCTCATTTGCTCCATCCACTAGAGCCTGTCTTTGCACGCAGGGAAGACTTTAACTCACCAAGGGGGTATCAGAAGGAAGATGTTGATTATATATATATATATATTAGTAACTTTGTATTGACATAACATTTTGAACTGTGTATTTTTGAAATATTTTGTTTAAGTTGTCCGTTGTTGCTTCAGTTTTTGGCACAGTGTTTTGGTATAGAAATGAAATAATAAATAATCACACCACTTTGAAGAAAGGGGCAGGTAAAAGTAAAAGGAATCAAAATACATGCATATTTTGGCACAATTCATCAACTCTGAGTATCATAAAGCTTTCACTTACACTATCCAGGTAGTTGACCAAATGCACCATCTCTTCTGTAACAGCAGTTTTATTCTGGCCCATCAGCTGATACTGCAAGAAAAGCAAACATTTTTGCACGGACGGAAAATGGGACAATGAAGAAAACAAACAACAGAACAGTGCCAGCAATTTCAGAGCCTTGTGCTTTAAAAAGTTGGGCCAAAAAAAGCCAAAAGTGTGCTTAACAGATTTTGGATGTTGCCAATCTCCAGAATGGAATCATGGAGTTGGTGCAGGTTTAGAAGTAAAGATTGAAAATTTTGAATGGTCTGCATTTTCCTCCCTGCTGTCTCCCATCCATGCAAGGACCCCTAACTGTTAAGTCCAGTCTTGAACGACTCTGGGGTTGTGGCACTCGTCTCGCTTTATTGGCCGAAGGAGCCAACGTTTGTCCGCAGACAGTTTTTCCAGGTCATGTGGCCAACATAACTAAGCCGCTTCTGGCGAAACCAGAGCAGCACACGGAAACACTGTTTACGTTCCCGCTGGAGCAGTACCTATTTATCTACTTGCACTTTGACATGCTTTCGAACTGCTAGGTTGGCAGGAGCTGGGACAGAGCAATGGGAGCTCACCCCGTTGCAGGGATTCAAACTGCCAACCTTCCGATCGGCAAGCCCTAGGCTCAGTGCTTTAGACCACAGCGCGACCGGCATCCCTCATCCATGCAAGACTTCATAGCAAAACCCAAGAATTTTAGGGCTTTGGGAAAAGGAGTCTCAGCTGACAATTTGGGAACACAGTGACTTAAAGGAAAACAATGTTTATGTAGGGATGGGAATGGGAAGTGACCAGTCATAGTGGGAAGGGGTGGAGCAAAGTGAAGAACCACAGAAGCTAACTGGACCCAATGGGGGTGTTCTCCAGTGGCTCAGGGATGGGGTGAGGGTGGCTCATCCCCCAAAATCTGCATTTCAGCTGCACACATTCTGTTAGTACAAGAGCAGGATCCATACCCTTTCTTTGTCCACGACTATAAAGAGCTCCACATATCTTGTCTGTAGGAGGATGCCTCTTTTTCTCTGCAAGGAAAGGGAGGGAAAGGGTGTAAGAAACAACATCTTATCCCCTGACTCATAAGTTTAAAATGGAGTGCTGTCACTCTGATCCATATTCCGCTTTTCTGCTCACACCACAACTACTCTACTGGGGAAACATACCCAAGACACAGAGTGCCAAGGCTTTCCAAAGAAAAGGCAACAATTCTCTTTTGATTCAGAATCTGGCCAGGATACACTCAGTCTGACCAAACAAAACAAGCACATGAGAAATATTTAAAGCTCATTTGTTTATTTTTATGACTTAAAATATTTATATTCCACTTTTCAATTCACAGACAAAAATTTGAAGGCGGAATTAAGCATGCATTATTCACATCCAGGTAATTTTAGGATTTCATCTCAAACTGGGGGGAGGGGAGAAGAGTGATGGCAGCTGGAATCTAACAACATCTGGAGGGCCACAGGTTCCCCATTCTGTTTTTAGCTCTCATGGGCAGTGATCAGAACAAGATGAACAGAATATTGAGCACCCCAGAGCGGAGATTTATTGCCCCTACAAACATCTGTCTCATGGCTCTGTCTCTATGGCTCCTTGCACTCCTTTCCCTCAGTGCTATCCAAGCCACCTCTTAGGGTTAGACCCAATTAAGTTCTACTTAAAGTAGACCCATTGAAAGGAGTGTAACTAAGTTAGGCATAAACCTCAGTGGGTCTACTCTGAGTAGGGCAAGAATTGGCTACAACCCTTAGAATTTGCTCAGACCTTCGAGGTCATCACAGGACACTCACTCTCAGCCGCTGAGTCTCGCTGTCGGGGTGCTGAGGATCTCTTCCTCCCCACTTTTCTCCAGGAAGCTGGCACCGCATGTGATCCTCATCTACCTTCACGTTCTTCAACCGGTAGATAACGTGTTTGGTGCCTGAGGGCGGATCCAGAGGCTCAATTCCATAGCTGATGCTCTCAATTTGCAATAATCCCCTAGCAATGACATTAATTCATGTGTCAGAATCCCTGGGATGCATTCAGCATAGTGCTAAGGAGACCGTTCTGCCCACACAAGCATTCCGCTTGCCTGACAGAACCATCTCCCCTCTCCACCTCCCCATCTCTCCGTGTGCTGTTCTGGGGGTTCTCCTGACCCCCCAGAGCGGATTTGATTTGGGGGAAGTCCCATTATACCATAGGCCTCATTGCTTGAATACAGCCCATTGCTCCCAGAGTATGTGCTGGGATGGGTGAGGATCCTAAATGAACGCACTCACCTCTGTGGAAAGGAAACCAGGCTTCTGATTCAAACGTGCAAAAACAGCATGAAACACTGTATAGTCCTTCCTGGACAGTATTACAGTACTTCAAACTGCAAGTTCAGAAAAGGGCAACCAACAGGACTTTTATATGCACAAAGGTGGAAGGCCTCATTATTATCAACAATGGAAGAATGGCTGTTAAAACTAACAGACTTAGCTGAGATGGAGAAACTGACATGTTTAATCAGAGAAAAGTCATTGTTAATATTTGCTAAAGATTGGAACCCTCTCATGAACTTTTTGCATGAAAAAGAAATAATGATATTTGGATTTGAGTATTGAAGATGATGTTTGTTTTAAAAAGTGGCTTTGTGAGGTGTTATGCTAGATTGGACAAAGTGAATGGTGTTTTTACATAGCGGAAATGAGGAAGAATAAGAAGTTCTTTTCATTCTGAATCTTATTTCTCTCTCTTCCTCTTTTAACCTCTTTTCTATTCCTTTTTTAAAATTTCTTTTTCTTTCACCTCCCCCCCTTTTGCGTTTCTATTGTATCTAGATAAAAATCCTGGTTTGGGTTTTGTTTTTTTTTTAAAAAAGGGAGAAGATCTTAAGCTGCATATTTCTCTCCATAAACCTTAATAAAATTTATTATAAAAATAAAAGGGTAACCAAAATAATCAATGGGATGGAGGCTTCCTGTTTCCGGTGGTGAGAAATGGCTGACTCTGATATGATCGGATCCCAGCCGTGCCGGTAATTCAGGGCTGATATGGGGGTAATTAGCCCTGGCAGACTCCCCAGGGTGGGGGAGGACTGTCTCATAGACCCACAGATTGTCCGAAATTGTCAGCTTGCATCAAGGTGCAAGCGGCATGAAATTGGGTCCCAGAGCATGACACGGCTGGCACTCTCTGAAGTCCCTCTCATAGCCGGAAATATCTGTTTGATAAAATAATTGGATTTGGACAACAAACAGACATAGTCTGGACTGAAGAAGACTAAGAAAAAACCTGCAGAACTATACAGCCCCTGGTGTTTAAGCTCGGACTTCAAAGAGATTCTCATCATGGCACTTGGATTACGGAGGTGTTTGGTACGTCCTTTTTCTCTTCTTAATATCTACAATTCGTTTTCTATGCCAAGCCTCATCAAGAAACTTTTTTTAAAAAAGAGTACAGATGGAGTTCTATTAATAATTAAGTATTCAACTGTGCAGCTCTACTCGGACTTGAAATACTTGATAAAGATGAAAGAAGAAACAAGATGGCGCTTGTTAATATGATGCAGCACGGAAAAATGAGAATTCCTCTCCTTTTCAAGGGAAGCAGTTAATATTTGCTGACTGACTTTGTAATGACTTGAGATAACAATTTGGGACAACATAGTGCATCTTTTTGCAGAAGTTTATCATTATGAGCGAGAGAGAAGGCTGAATGGATGTCTAGGGCCTGGAGGGGGGGGGTTGTGTGGTCTCTGAGAGGCTGATCGATCGCCAAATGACATATATCTGTGGAATACAGTTCATTTACATTGCAATATTGCAGTCTGCCCAACAATCTATAGTAACAACTCAACAACGTGGAAGGTACTGTGTCATATCAAAAGAAAGGTTTGGACAGCAGCCCGGATTGGAGTGATTTAACAACTTGGGAGCTGCTGCGTCGTTAAACTTCAAAGGATAAACATGGACAACAGCCTGGATTGGAAGATTGGAATGAAGTCAGGAAAAGCTGCGCTGCTAAATAGACAGTTTAAAAAATATATATTTACAAATAAAGCTGTATTCAGTGGATGAAAGGATATATGATTTTTGACATGACTGAGAATTGCATAGCCAGGGACGGAGAACTTTAAAGTGTTAAGATCAGAAGGTAGAAAATATGAAAGCAAAGAGAAGAGGAAGGAATGAAGATTTGGAGAAATGCTTCAGAGGTCCAGACTATGGGGAGCTCGGAAAAATTAATAATTACAATTTGGATTACAATTTGGTTTTTTAAATTTTATTTTATTATTTTAATTGGATTATGATTCAGATATTTTGATTGGCTGTTTTTATTGGAAAACCAATAAAAATGTTTTTTTAAAAAAATCGTTGGGATGGAGTGAGTCTCCCAAGAAGAAAGTTTGCAGCCTCTGGGACCTTTTCATTTAGAGAAAAGGCAAGCAACTGGTGACATAACAGAAGTTTATAAAAATTATGTGTGATATGGAAAAAGTGGACAGAGAATGTTTTTCTTCCTCTCTCATTACAACTCTCTCATTTCAACTCAGTGAAACTGAATGTTGGAAGATTCAGGACAGATAAAAGAAAGGGCTTCTTCCTGCAGCGCAGAGTTCTGCTATGGAATCCACTCCCACAAGAGGTGGCCACCAACTGGGATGGTTTTAAAAGAGGATGGGATAAATTCATGGCCTGATCCTGCCATCTTCGTTTCTTATGGAGTGTGCCTGTTGAATGCTGGGTCACGCACATGCACCAAGCCTACCCACATATGAAAATCTAGCATGCCAGGGAGAATTCCCTCTCACTGAGCAGCTAGCTGTTCAGCTATTGGTTTGTATTTTATTTTATTTTATTTATCCCCAAGTGATGTACATAATGAAATTATCAGTAAAACACTGTACTGTCAGGCTGGATAATGGGAGGCCAGGGTCCAAACGTTCTCTTAGCCATGAAACTCCCCAACTGATTCTAAACCAATTGCCATTTCTAAGCCTAGCCAACTTAACAGGGCTGGCGTGAGAATCCGCTGTCGTTGAACTTGAACGCAAAGAGCTGGAGGAGTGGAGGCAAAGAGAGATCTTTTAAGCTAACTGATCTGAGCACCCATTGAACTTTATCTTAAGTGGAACAATAATTTCATGTGCTGGACTTTATGAGTTTTAGCTGCATGGGGATACCTTTCTTCTCTTGGAGCTACATTCTGAGTTAAAACCCCAGGTGCTGGAGCTGCCTGAGAAATTGAGCTGTCAGTTTGCAGTTTGCAGTTTGCAGCTTGGATACTTTGAATCTGAACTTTGAAACAATCTGAGAGAGTCTGAACTTGTTAATCTGAAGCATTTGGATTACCAGTATGCACCATTAGAAACACTGTTGCTGTTAAATCCTAACTCTGCTGATTTTTTTTTTTTTATTGAAGGTTCTTGGACTTTGAAATCTGACTTTATTTTAATTGGAATTGATCTCTTCCCCAGAAATATTTTAAACTCCCCCTAGAGGATTTGGGACTTACAGCAGTGATTTTTATTTTACTTTCCTTTTCCCGGCCCTCTGTTTGACTGTTACCATCTGGGCCGCTGTTTTCTCATGGGAACAACTCAGCTTGACCTTGACTTTTAGATAACTTTGGAATGAGTGGTGCAAGAAGGAGAGGAAGAGCCAAACAAACAACTTTGACAACTTTAACCGCAGCCTCACAGACACGTAGATCATCTGTGCCTACCTTGCCTTCTGAGGAAGAAGCTGCCTCTCTGCCACGGGCAGGGGAGGGAGAAACTGAGGAATTACAATTGGAAGATATGGCCTCAGGGGCAAGCACTGCTATTTTAGAGAAAATCTTTGAAAAATTGGAATCTCTGGATAAGAAAGTAGAATCTCTGGACAAGAAGGTCAATGAGCAAACATATAAAATTGACCAAAACACAGAATGTTTAAATAAATTAACTGGACAAGTAGCACAGAATACACAAGCAATTGGAGAATTGAAGGAGGCTGCAGGGGAAAATCGGAAATTGGCTGAAGATACCAGCCAAAAACTTGAAAATTTAGAACAAGAGGTAAGACCACTCTGCAAACAAGTAGGTGAACACCAGACCTACCTTTCTATGATCGAACTGTGGAACCGGGAGAGTAATTTAAGGATAAGGGCCATACCAGAAGTGGAAGAAGGCAACCTAGCTGAGTTTTTGACCAAAGAATTCTCCAAATTTTGGAGCATAGAGGAAAAGGATTTTAAAATTGTTTCAGCTTTCAGGCTTGGAAGACTTATAAAGAAAGAGAAGCCCAGAGACTGTTTGATAATATTGAGGTCAAAGGAGGAAAGGGACAAGATTCTGGGCCTACACTACGGAAAGTCACTGGACATTTCGGACAAAAGAATTGAGATTTACAAGGACATTCCTAAACAACTGTTGGATCTTAGATCTAACTATTTGGAGTTGACAAGATTGCTAAGGAACAACTCAATCATCTTCAGGTGGGAATTCCCCCAAGGATTATCTTTCACCTTTAGAGGGAAGAAGATTAAAATCAGAACATTGGAAGATAGAGATAAATTTCTGAACGCATACGGAGAGGACCTTCACAAAGGAATTGAGTTACTTCCAGGGCCTGAAACACCAGAGGTACCGGCACCCTTGGATCTTGAAGACCCAGTGAATAAGGTACCACCCCCCGAAAAATAACCAGATTTATTCAGGATGTCTCTGCAACTTTTGAGTTGGAATATTAATGGTTGTAACATTCCGGAAAAAAGGAGGAAAATTTTTCATATATTAAAAAAAGAACAATTGGACATTATTTGTCTACAAGAAACACATGTGACTAGGCTCCATAGAAAGGTGTTGATAAACAAAAGACTTGGCCAAGAATTTATATCTTCGGACAGAGTAAAGAAGCGAGGGGTGGTGATATATGCAAAAGAGAGCCTGTCACCTAAATTTTTATTCAAAGATGAACATGGAAGAATTTTAGCAATTGAGATACAACATCAAGGAGAAAAGATTCTGATACTAGGAATTTATGCACCAAATGACGGGAAATCGGAATTTTATAAGAAGTTGCATGAGACCATGCTGGACTATCTGGACTACAACAACATCATTACGATGGGAGATATGAATGGGGTCGTATCGACTAATATGGATAAGTCACAAAACCAAAATGTTACAAAAGACGGCAGACTACCAAAGACTTTTTTTTGAAATGACAGACAATATGGACTGGATTGACATTTGGAGAACCAAGAACCCCCTGGGAAGAGAGGGAACATTCTTCTCTGAAGCCCAGCTGACTTGGACAAGAATCGACCAAATATGGATAACTAGAGGTCTGGCACCCAAGGTTAGAAAAGTGGAAATCTGCCCAAAGACCTGCTCCGACCATAACGCGCTGAAGATGGACATGACACTACTGCCAACCGGTTCCTTTAGATGGAAGATGAATGATAATCTGTTTAGAGACCAGGAGATTATTGAGAAGGCCCAAAAAACTTTGAAGGATTACTTCGAGATAAATATGAACACTACGGTGGAAAAAAGAACTATCTGGGATGCAAGCAAAGCTGTGATGAGGGGGTTCTTGATACAACAGAATGCCGTAAAGAAAAGGACACAAAATGAAAGGAAAGATAAGATCTTGAAGAAAATCAAAGAACTGGAGAAGAAGTTAAGATTAAATCCGAAGTCACAGCCGATTCTGAGAGAAATTAAACTCTACCAAGCACAATATTCCAAATTGATAAATCAGGAAATAGAGTGGAAGATTAAATTAATGAAACAAAAAACTTTTGAATCGGCGAATAAATGTGGGAAACTGCTTGCGTGGCAGTTGAAGAGACAAAAATTAAATACAGTTCAAGTAGCAGGTTTTAAATTAAACAAACAAAAGACAAAAGTCTTGGAAAAAAATCTAACGATGGGGGGAAAAGATAGCTTTCAAAGAGAAACCGGTTTGGAAATTGCAAAAAGAGTAAAATATCTGGGGGTGAACTTAACATCTAAGAATGTGAACTTATTTAAAGACAATTATGAGAAATGTTGGTTGGAAGTGAAGAAAGATTTCAATATATGGTCTAGGCTGAGACTTTCCTTGTTAGGCCGAATTGCTGTTATCAAGATGAATGTACTGCCGAGATTGTTATTTCTGTTCCAGACACTGCAAATTTTAGACAAGATGGATTGCTTCAAGAAGTGGCAGAAAGATATATCTAAATTTGTCTGGCAGGGCAAAAAACCCAGAATAAAATTTAAGATTTTGACCGATGCAAAGGATAGAGGGGGCTTTGCCCTGCCGGACTTAAAACTTTACTATGAAGCAGCAGCTTTCTGCTGGTTGAAACCATGGCTACTTCTTGAGAATACAGATATTCTGGATCTGGAAGGTTATGATAACAACTTTGGTTGGCATGCATATCTATGGTATGACAAGGTAAAGGTACATAGAAACTTTAAAAACCATATTGTCAGGAAAGCACTGTATAATGTATGGAATAGATATAAAGATTTGTTAGAGAGTAAAACCCCCAGGTGGTTGTCACCAATGGAAGCTAAGGCGGTAAAAAGACTCAATATGGACTCAGATTGGCCAAAATATTGTGAAATTATAGAATATGATGGTGAAAACTTGAAACTACAGAGTTTTGAGAAATTGAAACCTAAAGTCCGAGACTGGTTACATTATTACCAGATTAATGAAACCTTTAAGCAGGACAGGAAACTAGGATTTCAGAAGGAGAGGTCAAAGTTAGAAACAGAATTGCTAGAACCCAATACTAAGAATTTGTCTAGAATGTATAATTTGCTGCTAAAATGGAACACACAGGATGAAACGGTTAAATCAGCTATGATTAAGTGGGCACAAGATGTTGGTCATGATATTATGTTTGCTGACTGGGAGCAGTTATGGACCACAGGTATTAAATTTACGGCATGTAGTGCCTTGAAAGAGAATATAATGAAAATGATCTATAGGTGGTACATGACCCCAGTCAAGCTTGCAAAGATATATCACTTGCCCAATAACAATTGTTGGAAGTGTAATGAATGCGAAGGAACTTTTTATCATCTTTGGTGGACCTGCCCGAAGATTAAGGCCTACTGGGAAATGATCTATAATGAAATTAAGAAAATCCTTAAGTGGACATTTATAAAGAAACCAGAGGCTTTTCTCTTGGGCATGGTGGGCCAAACGGTTCTAAAGAAAGATAGAACATTCTTTATGTACGCAACAACAGCAGCAAGAATTCTTTTGGCGAAGTATTGGAAGACTAAAGAAGTACCTACTCTGGAAGAATGGCAGACCAAGGTGACTGAATTTATGGGACTGGCAGAGATGACCGGCAGAATCCGTGACCAGAAGAGAGAGACAGTGGAAGAAGACTGGAAAAAATTCAAAATCTATCTTAAAAATTGTTGCAAAATTTCGGAATGTTAAGATGTCAAGGGATTAGATATAAAGAATTACAGCTGTAAAAATTGAAATTTAGAAAAAAGCTCTAAAGAGAATTAAATATAAAAAGGGATGAAGGATTGCTAAAAAAAATTTTAAAATAAGGATGCAGTGAAGGGGAGGTTTGGGGAAGTCGCGTTATGTTTGTTTGTTTTTTGTTTATGTTGTAAAATTAATAAAAATTATTTTTTAAAAAAACAAAAATTAAATACAGTTACAAATTTAGAAATTGAAGGAAGAAATATTCAGAACCCCATGGAAATTAGAAAGTGCTTCCAGAGATACTTCAAAAAGTTATATACTCAAGGGCCGCAAGACGAGGTTGAGATTAAACAATTTTTGGAAAGAAATGGACTAACAAAGTTGTCACAAAAAAACAGATTAATCCTGAACAACAAAATAACACAACAAGAGATTGAACAAGCCATTCAGAACATGCAACTGGGCAAATCTCCAGGGCCAGACAGCTTGACTTCCAAGTATTATAAGACATTAAAAGACTATTTGATCCAACCAATGATGGAGGTCTGTAACGAAATTATGGAGGGGAAGAGGGCGCCGGAATCGTGGAAGGAAGCTTTTATCACATTGATACCAAAATCTGAAACTGAAAAGACACAACTCAAAAACTATCTTCCCATCTCCCTTCTAAATGTGGATTACAAAATATTTGCAGACATTTTGGCAAGTAGACTTAAAAGAGTTCTAAATGAAGTAATTCATAAAGACCAGGCAGGCTTTCTCCCAGGTAGACATAAGTTTGCCAACACTAGGAACATTATTGACATTTTGGAACTTTTGCAAACAGATATAAATACAAAAGCAGTGTTATTTTTTATAGATGCGGAGAAGGCCTTTGATAATATTTCTTGGAAATTTATGAAGGGAAATTTAAAAGAAATGGGAGTGGGACGGGGGTTTGAGAATGGGATTGATGCAATATATTCAGAACAAAAGGCTAAATTGATAGTTAACAATGTGGTTACAGAAGAGTTCAAAATTGAAAAAGGAACACGACAAGGCTGCCCGATCTCCCCTCTGTTATTTATCTCGGTTCTGGAGGTGCTCTTGAACATGATCAGAGGGGACCGGTTGGTGGAAGGGATTCAGGTCGGAGCGAAACAATACAAACTTAAAGCTTTTGCAGATGACCTAGTTTTGACCCTGCAGGAGCCAGAATCTAGTACGAAAAGAGTATTACAATTGATTCAGGACTTTGGTCGGGTGGCGGGATTTAAATTAAACAAACAGAAAACCAAGGTGTTGGGAAAAAATTTGACAGATACAGAGTAAGAACGGTTTCAGAGAGAAACAGAACTAACTATGGTTAAAAAGGTAAAGTACCTAGGGGTAAACATAACAGCAAAAAATCTGAGTCTATTTAAGGATAACTATGAAAAATGTTGGTCTGAAATTAAGAGAGACTTGGACAGTTGGACAAAACTGAAGCTTTCTTTGTTAGGCCGAATTGCTGCTATTAAGATGAATGTATTGCCAAAAATGTTGTTTTTGTTTCAAACATTACAGATTGTGGACAAGACGGAGTGCTTCCGGAAGTGGCAGAAAGATATATCTAAATTTGTCTGGCAGGGCAAAAAGCCCAGAATTAAGTTTAAGATATTAACAGATGCGAAAGAAAGAGGGGGCTTTGCCCTGCCAGACTTAAAGTTCTACTATGAAGCCGCAGCTTTCTGCTGGCTAAAAGACTGGCTACTCCTCGAAGACACTGATGTATTAGACCTGGAAGGTTTTAACAATGCTTTTGGTTGGCATGCATACTTATGGTATGATAAAGTTAAGATCAATAAGGCCTTTAAGAACCATATTGTCAGGAAAGCAGTGTTCAATGTCTGGACAAAATATAAAGACTTATTGGAGAATAAAACTCCAAGGTGGCTTTCACCTCTGGAAGCTAAGGCCCGAAAAAGACCCAATATGGAGGCCAAATGGCCAAAATATTGGGAAATACTGGAAAAAGATGGAGACAATTGGAAATTGCAGAGTTTGGAGAAAATGAAGGATAAGGTGCGAGACTGGTTACATTACGCTCAGATTAAAGAAGTTTTTAAAAATGACAAAAAGCTAGGGTTCCAGGTGGAGAAATCGAAGTTAGAAACAGAATTGTTAGAACCAAAGACTAAGGTACTATCTAGAATGCATAACTTGCTGTTAAAATGGAATACACAAGACGAAATGGTTAAATCGGCTATGATAAAGTGGGCGCAGGACATTGGGCATAACATTATGTTTGAGGATTGGGAAAGGTTGTGGACCACTGGGCTGAACTTCACCGCATGTAATGCTCTGAAGGAAAATATAATGAAAATGATATATAGATGGTACATGACCCCAGTTAAACTTGCCAAAATATACCATTCGTCTGATAATAAATGTTGAAAATGTAAAGAAAATGAAGGAACATTCTTTCACCTCTGGTGGACATGCCCTAGGGTGAAGGCCTTCTGGGAAATGATATATAATGAGCTGAAAAAGGTATTTAAGTATACCTTCACTAAGAAACCAGAGGCTTTCCTCCTGGGTATTGTCGGCCAGAAGGTGCTAAAGAAGGACCGAACATTCTTTATGTACGCAACAACGGCAGCAAGGATACTCATCGCAAAAAACTGGAAAACTCAAGATCTACCCACACTGGAAGAGTGGCAGATGCAGCTGATGGACTATATGCAACTGGCCGAGATGACTGGCAGAATCCGAGACCTGGGAGAAGAGAAGATGGAGGAAGACTGGAAGAAATTTAAGATGTATTTACAAAAATATTGTAATCTTGGCTGAATGTTAAGAAGGATGCTAGATTATAAAAAATCGGCCACCACTAAATTAGAATTAAAATTTGATGATAAGTGAGACTAAAGAAAATATAAAATTTTTTGGAAGAATTGCTAGATCATATTTGAATGACTGGACATGAGATTTGTAAACAAGTTGATAATTTGTTTGGAAAAAACTTTTAACGATGTAAATGGGAGCGGGAGACGTGAGGGAGTCCAAAGAAGTGATGAAACTATGTTTGTGACAGAAGTAAGATTGTTTATTATTTGTGCATTTATATTTAAAAACTTTAATAAATATTTAAAAAAAAAAAAAGAGAGAATCAGATGGGAGGGTAGGCAGGAGAACCACTTCCGCCTCCTCGAGAGCCTCAGTAGAAAGGCCAGCTGCTCGCCTGCTCTGGAGGATCCAAGTTACAAAAAGGAGATTCCATGTAAACACCAGGAAGAACTTTCTGTTTCACTCTCTTGGGAAGTTGTGGGCTCTCCTTCCTTGGAGATTTTCAAGGAGAGGTTGGATAGTCACCTACCATGGATGCTTTAGTTGAGACTCCTACACTGCAGGGGGTTGGACTAGATGTCCCATGAGGTCCCTTCCAACTCTACAATCTAATTCTATTTCTATGAAATACAATTGATTAATCAATTAAGGCAGCCTGACCTTGGCTAAGAAGGACAAGACGAGGTGCTGCAGGGTTGATGGAGAAAATGTCTCCAGCATCTCAGCCAGAATGTCTAGAAGCCCCAGGAGCAAAGGGCAAAAAGGAGAAGTTGCTGTGGCTCACATTGGGGGGGGGCGCGTTTCCCAGCCCAGGGGCTGCATTCCCTCACAGGCCACTTTCTGGGTATCGCGTACCAGTGGTGGTGGTCGGGAGTGTCCAGAGACAAAAAGAGGGAGGAGTCATGAAAATGACTGTATTTGACTCCCAGGCCTGAGGATCTGTACCCCTGGTTTCAGAGGCCACTGTCAGTACACAGAAACGCAGGATGCTTTGAGGGAGGGGCAGCCACTATTCTGCCCCCTCCCCCCCAAAAAGCACAAGAACGTATCACTTACCTGAGTCCAGAGCAAGTGCTGACAGCGACCAAGGAATCCGCTACTCCTTTTACATATCCCTGATAGTGGCAGTGATCCTGAATAGGTAGAAAACAAGGGGGGGGGGGATTAAGAAATGACTGCATGCAGCGTTTCTTGTTGCTCACAGTGTTGATACCACAACGCTCTCATGAATCAAGAAAATGAGGTGTTGCTATTTTGAGGGTTGGACTCTATTGCATACCTGTTGATTCAGGTCACCCTTTTAAAATGGATTTGGTCTCTTGAGCAACAGGCCTGCTTCTACACACACACACACACACACCCCTTTTTTCAGTTAAGGAAAGCACAAGGGAAATTCCCTAGAAAGTGTAAGATAATAATGGCTCATATAACTTGTCCGCAAACAAATCAGAATGGCATTGTAGAACTTCCCTGAAATGCTGTGCAGACACATTGAGAAGAATGCTCAGCAAACATGCCCTCCGGAAGCAATGTGAGGGTACAGCTACATGTACTCAAAGTGTGAAGACATGTGAAATCAAGGTGGCCAAAAAAGTCAAGTATCTGGGAATTTGGATGACGGCAAATAATATAAATCTTTTTAATGACAATTATCAACCAGTCTGGAAGGAGATTTAAAGAGAATTAGAAATACGGGACAGATTAAAGCTATCAATGATGGGAAGAATGTCTGTGATTAAAATGAATCTATTACCGAAAATGTTGTTTCTGTTCCAGACAATTCCGATAATAAGAGGTTTAAGACAATTCAAAGAGTGGCAAAAAACCCTCTCGCGTTTTATATGGCAAGGGAAAAGACCAAGAATTAAATTTAAAATATTGACAGATAAGAAGGAAAGAGGGGGGTTTGCAGTACCTGATCTGAAACTCTATTATGAAGCAGCATGTTTATGTTGGACAAAGGATTGGATAATTCAGGAGAACCTAGACTTGTTAGATTTGGAGGGGTTCAACAATAGATTTGGATGGCACTCTTATCTTTGATGTGGTAAGGCAAAAGTGCATAAGGGGTTTACAAATCATGTGATAAGAGGTGCCTTATTTGAAGTCTGGGAAAGAAACAAGAATTTGTTGGAAAGGAAAACACCGTGGTGGCTGTCACCAATTGATATATTAACAGTTAAAAAACTGAACATACTAGGGAAAGGGGCCACATATGAGGAAATTTTGATGAAGGCTGAAAAAGGTTGGAAATTAAAGCCCTATGAGTGTATTGCTGAAAAATTGACAGGATGGTTGCAATACCATCAAGTCAATGATGTCTTTAAAGAGGATAAAAAAACAGGATTTGAGGACAAAAAAATCGAATAGATATTTTAGAGAGTAAATCCAAGCTATTTTCAAAAATGTACAATCTCTTACTAGAATGGAACACAAAAGATGAATTTATAAAAGAGGCTAGGATAAAATGGGCTATTGATTTAGGACATAACATAGAATATGATGTATGGGCCAAACTCTGGAATGAGAGCATAAAATTCACTGCTTGTTCTGCCTTAAAAGAAAATGTTATGAAGATGGTTTATCGTTGGTATCTCACTCCCACCAAATTGGCAAAAATGTATAGAACAAGTAGTAAAACCTGCTGGAAGTGCAAGGAAAAAGACGGCGATTTCTATCACATGTGGTGGTCTTGCAATAAAATAAAAGAGTTTTGGGATGCGGTTTACGAGTTAAAAAAGATGTTTAAGTACAGTTTTCCCAAAAAGCCGGAAGAATTTTTGCTAGGTTTGGTGGGAGAAGGGATTAAAAAGATAGATCAAAGATTATATTTATATGCAATCCAAGATAAAGAACAGTTTTTGGGGAGACACCGGGAAGACTTGCAGAAAGGAACTGTAGACGAGGAAGAACCAACTGATATTGCTAATCTGTCATTTGGACTTTTGTTACCACCATCAGAAGAAGAACAGAAACTTGGAGCAGTTGGAGGAACAGGTACTTAGTAACAAAATGTCTCTGCAACTTCTTAGCTGGAATTGTAACGGTTTGAACCTTCCCCGAAAAAGACGCCAAGTCTTTCATATTTTGAAGAGAGAGCAGTTAGACTTAATATGCTTGCAAGAAACCCATATTGTCAGGACACACAGGAAATTATTGATAAATAAGAGACTGGGACAGGAATTTATCTCATCAGACAAAGTGAAGAAAAGAGGAGTGGTGATCTATGCAAAAGAAAAACTGGCTCCAAAAATGATATTTAAAGATGAACAAGGAAGATACCTGGCAATTGAAATACAAATTCAAGGAGAAAAAATTCTGATAGTCGGAGTTTATGCACCAAATGAAGGGAAGGCTGAATTTTTTAAGAAGTTGCATGAGACTTTAATGGACTTTCTGGATTATAAAATCGTATTGATGGGAGATATGAATGGAGTCATCTCCACAAACATGGATAAAGCACAGAGACAAGTGATTTCAAAGGAGGGGAGACTACCAAAGACTTTTTTTGAAATGACTGAAACTATGGACTTGATTGATATCTGGAGAACAAGGAACCCTCTTGAAAGAGAGGGAACCTTCTTTTCTGAAGCAAAAATGACATGGACAAGAATTGACCAAATTTGGATTACTAGCAGCCTGGCGCCAAGAACCAAAAAAAATAGAAATCTGCCCAAAAACCTGCTCCAACCATAACGCTGTAAAGATGGAGATGAAATTAACAACAACTGGATCCTTCAGATGGAGAATGAATGACACCCTATTTAAAGATGAAGAGATTTATAAAAAGGCCCAAAAAACATTGAAAGATTATTCTGAGATAAATCTGAGAACAGACGTGGAGAAAAGAACAATCTGGGACGCTAGCAAAGCCGTGATGCGAGGTTTCCTAATTCAACAGAACTCTATAAAAAGGAAAAGACAAAATGAGAGGAAAGAAAAATTTTTAGGAAAAATGAAAGAAGGAGAAAAGAAATTGAGGTCCAAACCAAAGTCCCAAGAGATCTTGAGAGAGATAAAGTATTATCAGACGCAATATATGGAATTGATGAATCAAGAAATAGAATGGAAAATAAAGCAAATGAGACAAAAAACATTTGAATCTGCAGATAAATGTGGGAAACTTTTGTCATGGCAACTAAAAAAGAGGCAGAAACTGAATACAGTGACGAGTTTAGAGATGGAGGGAAAGACTATCTACAAACCCAACGAGATAAGTAATTGTTTTCAAAGTTTTTTTAGGAAATTATATACACAAGGGCCAGTAAACGAACAAGAAATTGAAGAATTCCTTAGAAATTACGGATTACCAAAAATTTCAGAACAAAATAAAAGGATCCTGAATGAGAAAATAACAGAACAAGAGATAGAGGGTGCCATCCAGAATATGCAACTGGGAAAATCACCAGGACCAGATGGCTTGACTGCCAGTTACTACAAAATGCTGAAGGATTGGTTAATACAACCTTTAAAGGAACTTTGCAATGAAATTATGGAGGGGAAAAAGGCACCTGAATCGTGGAAAGAGGCTTTCATCTCACTTATACCGAAATCAGAGACTGAAAAAAACCAGGTTAAAAACTACCGCCCTATATCTTTACTCAATGTGGATTATAAAATTTTTGCAGACATTTTGGCAAAAAGATTGAAGCGAGTGTTATTAGGGGAGATTCATAAGGACCAAACTGGCTTTCTCCCAGGGAGACATATGTCAGACAATGTGAGGAACATTATCAATATTTTGGAGCTGTTAGAAGTTGACATTAATAGAAAGGCTGTTTTAATTTTCGTGGATGCGGAGAAAGCCTTTGACAACATTTGTTGGAGCTTTATGAAAAAGAATCTCCAAGGGATGGGGGTAGGCCAAGGTTTTGAAAACGGTATAGGTGCAATATATTCGGAACAAAAAGCAAAGTTAATTGTAAACAATGTGGTAACAGAAGAAATACCTATAGAAAAAGGTACACGACAGGGTTGCCCAATATCTCCTCTACTTTTTATATCAGTCTTGGAGGTTTTGTTAAATATGATTAGAAGGGACCAGTTGGTTAAAGGAGTTCAGGTCGGAGCCAGACATTATAAATTAAGAGCATTTGCAGATGACCTAGTTTTGACTTTGCAACAGCCAGACAGACACTAGTACTAAAAGAGTGTTGGAATTAATTGAAATATTTGGTCAAGTAGCAGGATTTAAATTGAATAAACAGAAAACAAAGGTTTTGGAGAAAAATTTAACAATGGAAGGAAGAGAGAGGTTTCAGAGTGAAACAGGTTTGGAAATAACGAAAAAAGTGAAATACCTGGGGGTAAACTTAACATCTAAGAATGTGAATTTATTTAAAGACAATTATGAAAAATGTTGGTCAGAAGTAAAGAAAGATTTAGAAACATGGTCAAGGTTGAAACTGTCCTTGTTAGGTCGAATTGCTACTATTAAGATGAATGTATTGCCTAGAATGCTATTTTTGTTTCAGAACTTACAAATTCTAGACAAGATGGATTGTTTCAAGAGGTGGCAGAAAGACATATCAAAATTTGTCTGGCAGGGCAAAAAGCCCAGAATTAAGTTTAAGATTTTAACTGATGCAAAAGATAGAGGGGGATTTGCCCTGCCGGACTTAAGATTATACTACGAAGCAGCAGCTTTCTGCTGGCTGAAAGACTGGCTACTTCTTGAGAACACAGACATCTTAGATTTGGAAGGATATGATAATTGTTTCGGTTGGCATGCATACTTATGGTATAACAAGGCAATGGTGTACAAAGGTTTTAAAAACCATATTGTTAGAAAAGCATTATATAATGTTTGGAGCAGATACAAAGATCTATTGGAAACTAAAACTCCCAGGTGGTTGTCACCAATGGAAGCCAAGGGGGTGAAAAAACTTAATATGGATTCTAAATGGCCAAAATATTGTGAAATCTTAGAATATGAAGGTGAAAGGGTTAAGCTTCAGAGTTATGAAAAACTAAAGTCCAAAGTTCGAGATTGGCTGCATTACCACCAGATAAATGAGACATTTAAAGAGGACAGGAAAATAGGATTTCAGAAGGAGAGGTCAAAGTTAGAAACGGAACTGTTAGAACCCAATACTAAGAACCTGTCAAGAATGTATAATTTGCTGCTTAAATGGAATACACAGGAGGAAACGGTGAAATCAGCTATGATTAAATGGGCACAGGATATTGGTCATGACATTATGTTTGCTGACTGGGAACAGTTATGGACCACTGGTGTTAAGTTCACGGCATGTAATGCCTTAAAAGAAAATATAATGAAAATGATCTACAGGTGGTACATGACCCCAGTCAAGCTTGCAAAAATTTATCATTTGCCCAGTAATAAATGTTGGAAATGTAATGAGAATGAAGGTACCTTTTATCACCTATGGTGGACCTGCCCGAGGGTGAAAGCATTCTGGGAAATGATCTATAATGAAATTAAGAAAGTCCTTAAATGGACATTTATTAAGAAACCAGAGGCTTTTCTCCTGGGCATGGTTGGCCAATTGGTGCCAAAGAAGGATAGGATTTTCTTTATGTATGCTACTACTGCAGCAAGAATTCTTCTGGCAAAGTATTGGAAGATGCAAGAACTACCTACTCTGGAAGAATGGCAGACAAAGGTGATTGACTTCATGGGATTGGCAGAGATGACCGGCAGAATTCGTGACCAGGGGAAAGAGGCAGTAGAAGAAGACTGGAAGAAATTTAAAATATATCTTAAAAACTGTTGTAAAATTGATGAGTTTTAAGATGTCAAGGGGTAAGAAGCAGAGAATTATAGCTGTAACCAACAAATTTATGGGAATTTAATGAAGGGAACTAAATGGATAAATTGACTAAAGGGTTGCTAAAAAAAAATTCTTTTTAAAATAAGGATGCAGCGAAAGGGAGGTATGGGGAAGTCGATTGAAAGAAGTTACAAGAAAAGAAGATTATGAATTTATTTATGTTGTTTATGTTTGTTTGTGTTTTGTGATGTGTTTGTCTTTTAATTATGTGTTTTAAAAACTGAATAAAATTATTCAAAGATTATATTTATATGCAACAACTGCAGCCAGAGTTCTGATAGCTCTAAAGTGGAAGCAACGGGAGATGCCGACGATAAGAGAATGGCAGATAAAGTTGGTTGAGTATGCTGAGATGGCTAAACTGACACACAGAATTCGCAATCAGGAGGAGACAAAGTACCAAAAAGAATGGAGTAAATTTATGGTTTATATAAGTGAGAATTGTACAAATATGAAAACGTTGGCAGGATTGAAATACCTCTCATGTCATGGCATAATTTATAATTAAAGAATCTGTAAACTATAGAATGTAATAGGAAAACTGCTGGAAGGGAAGGACGGAAGCTAATGGATCTATGAAACACAAAGTAGGATACATGTAACAAGATGTGATGTTTTGGTGGTGGGTGGTGGGAGTTGGTTGGTGATTGTAAATTTCAATAAAAATCAAATTTTAAAAAAATAAATCAAAGTGTGAAGACATGTGATAGCAGATTCTCTGTAGTGACACCCCAACTATGAAATTATCTCCACGCTCAGGTACACACAGATGTCAGCTATGTTTCTGAGTTTCCAGAACCAAGTTAAGACACATCTATTTACTAAGACATTTGGTGAATTTAGTGGAACTGTCCAAGGTCCTACGATTATTATGAAATGCTACTGTTTCATTGTTGATAATGGCTTGTTTGATGTGTGGAAGCAGCCTTGGGATCTACTCCAAAGGAAGGCAGCTTAGGAGTTCTACAAATTGAGACTTTGCACAGACACCTACCCCCTCGACCTGCCACCTGGATCAGGGCAATTTACCCTGTGTTGTCCCAGGGACCAGACACCCAACACCAGAACCACCTCCAAAATAATTCACAGATGGGGCTATCTTTTTTTAAAGGGATTCAAATCCTATTTTGTTATACAGCTAGGAAAGCTAGGACTCTCCCACTTAACACATCAGGCAGGATCCAATCCTCCCGCTTAACAGCTGTTAATCAGGAGGACCCATCAGGAGGGCTGCTGCTGCTTCATATACAAGGCAAATGTCCTCTCCTCCACTGCCCCCCAGGACCAGGAGGGGCTTGAAGAGACAGGAATGGCAGCAACTTCCATGCAGGAGAATGTCATGGCTGAAGTTTTTTGAAGGCAGAAACTGTTCAGAACTGGAAAGTACTGATCTATTCCAGTGTGTCTGTAACTGTTCATTTCTGCTGAAACAGTTGGACATGTTATGAGTTACCCTGTACTTTCTTGATATGTTATCTCAAGGACACTGAGCCAGAAGAGATATAGCAGTTGTTCAGGGAACTGCCTGGTTATTCCTACTTTTGTTTTCTTCTCTTCGCATCCTCTGAGTTTCTATACATTTATTCTTGAGGGTTTTTTTTTGCTGTAACTAAGCCTAATCCTTAATAAAAAATTCCCTTTGCTAATGTGTTTTGACTCTGCGTGATTTATTGAAACCCAACACATCCGTTCCACCAAGCTTCTGCTACTCTGCTCTTCCACAAGAGAAGGAGTGCCTTGGGACTTAAGGCCAAATCTTGCAGATTGCTTGCGCACGCATGCGCACCATTCAGCGAGGGTACATAAGTTTGGGTGGAGGCATGGTCACCCTGCTGCTTCAGCAGTCCAGTTGGGAGCAAAAGCCAGTGGAGGGGATGCCAACTGCTTAGCCGCCGGAAGCACTGTGCACCTTTGTAAGAAAAACACTGGGGCCCAACTGGATTAGTAGAATGTCTGTCATCTGGTGGGTGGGGCTTCTGTGTTGTGCTCCAGAACTGGCCCCTCCCTTTGGGTGTCCAGTTCAATTCAGTCCAACAGACCAAGTGTCCTTCTGGCCCCAGGATGTGCTTTTAGTCTCTCTCAGACAGGATGTCATTATGTTACAGTTTTCTTTATTATTAAAGCTTTGTTTGAGCCTTTACTTTGCTGAAAGAAAAGCAACTCTGCTGAAGAATGGTGGAATATCCTAAACTGGAAGAGTGAGGGGATATTCCCAGTCTTAAAGGAGGATTAGTTTTCTTTTTCACCCCCACCCTCCACAACATGCCTTAGGAGCTACCCTAAGGGTGCGCTTTGCCAATAAAGAATTAGACTGCAAGCTGTCTGTCCTTCTTGGGCTGCGTGTGCTCGGAACACCAAGGGGAGCCCCAAAACATCTGGAGGGTCACAGGTTCCCCCGTCCCTGATGCAGAAAGAGAAACCTATCAGTGTCTGTTCAACAATTGTAGCTAAATAGAACCTCCAAGTTCAGCAGCAGTATATCAATGAACACCAGGTTGTGTGATGGGTCTGGAAGCCTTTCGCAAAAAAATACCTCTGCTCACTCATAGATATATTTACAGTCTTTATTTACATACATATTTACAAGGCACAGGACATAGCTTAATGCATCCTAATCCTCAGTAGCAGATCCAGGAAGTGGGAGCTTTTGGCTCCTCCTCCAGCAGAGGAGCTTGGGAAGCCCCAAGCGCCTTCTATGTTCCCTACGTTTTAACCCCCTTCTGTCCTGTGCTGAAGGAATGGGCATTAACTCTCCCTCTGTCTGTGAACTGGTTGAGTGGTGTTGATGGTCTCCAGCATCTGGGAGCGTCCTCGCTGCTTGAGTTCCTTCTGCTTGCTTGTCCTCCTCTCCCTCTCCTGTCTTTTCTAACGGCTCCTGTTCTTCCCCCTCCCTCAGCTCTGGGGATAGGTTGCTAGTCAGCAACCATGTGACAGGTGATGACCTTTCCTCCCCATTTGTGGGCCTCCTGGAGGCCTCTGAGTAGCCACTGTGGAAAGCAGTGAGCTGGGCCGGAGGGACTCATGGTCTGAACCAGCAAGGCTCTTCTTCTGTGCTATGCAAACATGCAAAACAAAGAAAGGAAGGGGGGAACTCCCACAAAGGGACTATTTGTTTACAACAACTAATTAGCCAGCAAAGCCAAGAGCCTACTAATAAAAACATGGTAGAGACATAGGAAGCCCCCAGGCATTTTACCTCAGTAGTGTCCACACTGACTGGCAGAGGTTCTCCAGGATTTGGGGCAGGAACCTTTCCCAGTCCTACTGGAGATGCTGGCATAGATGCTCTACCATCCAATTACATGACAGAAACTGACTTCCATCTCAATAACCACAACATCACCAGGCAGCCAGAGTTCAGAGACACACATCTGGAAGGAACTCGCTTGGCGGGGGAGGGGAGAATGCCACACAACACCTGGAAGCTGACAGAGTTTTGGAGCTGTTAGGAAGTAAGCATGATCTCCAAGACCTTTGGAAATACAAGCAGGGTGCTAGGAAATGTCTCACAAGTAGCACTGGGGCCTATGAGCATGTGAATGATGCCATCCACATTCAAGCCAGGGCTTTAAAAAAAATTAAATGCCAGGTTAAGGACAGGGAGCAGCCTGTCCTCAGGAACACAGCAGGTAGTGAGCAGGCCAAGGAGAAGACTAGCCTTTACCCGGAAGGTCCATGACAGATCTCTGCCTAACGCTACAACATCTCATCAACAAATACAAATCAGGAGGGCAGGCCTCACTATACGCTGCCTTCGTTGACCTAAAAGCAGCTTTTGATACAGTCTCCAGAACCAGACTCTGGGACAGACTACAGGGTACCAATATAGATAGAAGGCTCCTGCTCTTAATCCAGGCACTGCATGCAAACACGGCCCTTAGAGTCAGGTGCAGCCGCCTAGGACACCTAACGGACCCAATTAAAACCTTCAAAGGAGTCAGGCCTGGGTGCCTATTGGCCCCTCTACTATTTAATTTCTATCTAAATAACTTAGTATCTGCACTCAATGACTCAGAACTCCACCCGCCGAAGCTTGCAAATCGGCATATTTCGGTCCTGCTATATGCCGATGATGCAGTAATTCTATCTAGAACCCCCATTGGACTCAAAAGAGCACTAAGAAAGCTCGCAGCATACTGTGAATCTGAATGTCTCAAAATCAACTATCAAAAGACCAAGATACTCGCTTTTGGGGAAAAACCAAAGCTTAGAAGCTGGGAACTCCAAGGCCATAAATTAGAACAAGTCACAAACTACAAGTATCTAGGAATGGTGGTACAGGCCTCAGGAACCAACACACTACACATAAACTTCATCAGGAGTTCAGCGGGAAAAAACGCAAATTGTATTCTTAAATTCTTCAGAGCACAAGGGGGCTTCTTTGTCCCCGCAGCTCTAAAATTATACAAGGCCAAAACTTTGGCACAACTCCTGTATGGTTCCTTTTTGAGTCCGCCTTCCTCTGCTTTCTCCCCCCTTGAGAGAGTTCGATCTAGACTTCTTAGAGCTCTCCTCCAAGTCCCCAGATGTGTCTCAAACGCATGGGTGAGATTGGAAACGGGGATGATGAGAGTGGAAGCTAGCATTTGCTTAACATCAATATACAAATGGCTGACATTGAATCTGCTCCCCGGAGAGATAGCCCCACTGATCCTCTGCGACCAATTCCAGTCAGGCTGGCAGACTGCAGTTCTGAACACCCTCCCGAAACTGGGTTTTGCCCCTCAGGCCCTTCTAAGTCTGGGCTTGGGCCAGGCAAAAGCCACGGTCAGGCAAAGAATATTAGATACCGAGAGACAACGGGACTGCGCAAGGTGCCCCGGCTATAAAATTGGAGAAATCGAGAGATACATAGCCGCACTGGCAGCATATCTCTTCTTTCTTGTATCTAGAAACGCAAGAAGGGCATTTACACTCGCCAGTCCTGGATGGAGCCTTTAGAAAAGTCCCCTATGCCCAGAGACTTTGCACCTGTCCATTGGGAGAGATAGGAAGCCCAGAACACTTGTTCTTTAAATGTCCCTTTTATGAAGAAGCACGCAGTAAGTTCATTGATCCCCTACTGGTGAGGCTCGCTGACCTCCCGCAAAAGCAAAAATTGGACCTTTTGCTGTTAGGCAAAGAGCAGAAGAAGACCTGGATGGTTGCCAGATTCTGTGTGCAAATCTGTAGACGCAGACCATCACCCAACTCAAAATAGTCCGGCATGAAAATCCCCAAACTCGGTTCCATTGGTGACTCTGAGTCAACTCCCTGGGATAGTTTATTGTTGCACATTGTGTCTAAATTTATTGTTGTACATTGTTTTAATTGTCTGTTTTAACCATATTTGCACACCAGTTTCCAATGCTGTGAGGGTCCTCTATGTCAGAGGCTTCTACTCTGCAGCCTCTTAGCGTTGTTTTAACTGCGAGTCTTTTAGTTCTTACGCTCTTACAGTTGTTTTAACTGCATGTTTTTATTTGTTTTTACTTTTTATCTGTTTTAATTATCAGTTTTTATCCATCCGTTATCCATGTTTGATCTTGTTTTATCCTATGCTTGTTTCCTTGTCCTTATTTGCTCCAACATTTATCAGTTAAAAAAATCCTAACTGCTATTTTATTTATATGTTTGTTTGTTTTTTATCCTGGTCTGTGAACGTAATAAAGTTCAAGACAAGACTAGCCTTTACCTTGCAGTGGTATTTTTCTACATTCAGGGAGGGTGTTCAAACATCCAACCCCAATACCACTCTTGCAGACACAGCAACCCTCAGCCCTATTCCTACATCTCAGGCAATTGAACTCATTTGCCCTTGGCTCCCACTTGTGCCTGGAAAATCTTTGCTACTTTACTCCTCCAGATGCCAGCCCAGCAGGATGGAGAGGTGGGCTCCCAAGAAATGTATTTGAAAGGAAAACATACCTTGAGATCCAGAATCTCAGAATGCAGCGAGCCGTCAGCATTGTAAGTATAAACTGTGAAGTCTTTGGGCACAAGGGCTCTGGAGGAATTGGAGAGGGAATTATGGGAAGAAATGCATTAGGCAACAATTGTTTTAAAGATTAAGGAAAAAATGCAGAACCAGCAATGTTGAGCTGCAAGGTTGGAAGGGAACGAGGAAAGGCAGGTTCAAAAGCCAGTCTGCTAAACCACCTGAACCCCCTCCCTGCCTTCAGAGTCTTGTTTTTCAAACCCTCCCAAGACAGCTTTGAAAAATAACCAAAAGAGTACAGAATGCTTAACTTAAGCAAAATTAAAAACTTGAAAATTAAGAATGTTCTTAGACCTCATGCTTAATCAGGAACGAACAGTAATGATACCTCATTAAAACCAGGATTAGTTATAAACTCCCCTCTTTTCTTTTTATCACTACCAAACAACCCTCTTTCAGAAAATAAACAAAACATTATAAAAATAATAAATGAGGCTTTTTAAAACTTTTGAAAAAATAAGTGCTTTCACAGAACTGGACCTGGAAGAAGAATGAGGAAAAAGTAAAGATTTGCAAACAGAAGGCTGTGAGAACATGGAATCAGAAAGGGGGGAAAATAACTGTTGCTTTTATAATTCTATCCTTGCAATTATGGTATATTCTAAATGAAATCATAAAGATTTTTTTAAAACAAAAAGCAGCAGCTGGAGACATATCAGTGCATTTCACTATGAATGGAGAGGGATCACACACATTTGATGTAGCTGTGTCCCCCCCCCTTTATAATATACATTACAACAAATGGCCTACTGTAAACCACATGTACAGATTAATAACCTTTAAGGAAAGTTGCTTTCTTTATCAGAAATAAGCTGGCATGTCACCATGATGGCGAAGCCAAAAGTGCTTTGCTGGTGTTTAGTATGGAAGCTGAGGGGGCAGGCAGAGAAATCAAATCAACCAGTTGTTTCCTCTGAAGGGCTCTCAAGTGACCTGTAGACCAGGGGTCAGCAACCTTTTTCAACAGGGGGTTGAAACCTCAGACCTTGTGGGGGGCCACACTATATATATTTTGGGGGGGGGGGATGAACAAATTCCTATGCCCCACAAATAACCCAGAGATGCATTTTAAATAATGACACATTCCACACATGTGAAAACACGCTGATTCCCGGACTATTCGAGGGCCAGAATGAGAAGGCAATTGGGCCACATCCGGCCCCTGGGCCTTAGTTTGCCTACCCATGCTGTAGACTAAGTCCTGTACAGGTCACTTTCAGAACCAGGGAAAAGAGCCAAACAGACCAATTTAAACTCAGAATAACCAGGAGGAAGGAAAACAGCCCAGTGCAGCTGGAAATGAGTCACTTACTTGTTTTTTTCTAGTTCAAGTGTATACTTTGTTCCTTCAACATCAACTTCAAAAGATAGTTCATCCTCAAAAGAAGAAGGAATAATCTGGGAATCCTCAATTAATTATCGACATGTTCCGAACAATCCAGAGATTCCCAGTCCTGTCGGCCCCCCGCCTAGCAAATACACCCTTGTGTGTATGGTGGAGGTGCATCACTCACCCTTTCCATACATACACATTACACAAAGCAGTTTACATCCATGAAAATCATAACATGAAAAATAACAACACTGTCAGCAATATAAAAATCATAGTGTAACAACCACAAATTAAAAGGATAATAATATCAGCAGAGAAAATGCACTTTCCCACTAAAACCCACTAAGCAAGGCCAACAAAAGTCTGATTTAAATTGCTCTGCAAGACATAGTAGCACCCTGTCTATGTTTTTCTCTCTGAATGCTCAGCTTTTGGTGCATTTTCTCTTTATTTAATGAAATAGTTGCAAAACCATCAACTGGCTTTGTATGTCAGGTATGGGGAACCACATTTTTAGGTTATTTTTTCAAAAGTTGTTGCATTTTGACAGTGGCAGGTGAGGAGGCCCTTGTAAGTTTTTCTGCCTCAGTTGCCAAAATAACTTGATCAGTTATGCACCATGATGTAGGGAGAGGGAGCACCATGTGCTCTTCACCTCATTCAGCCAAATGTCTCAGCCCTGTGTACTGTTGACTTCACAAACAATAGGTGCTGCTCACAACAAGCTTCTGCAACAAATATGCAGCGCTCTCTCTCTCTCTCACACACACACACACACACACACACACGCACGCACGCACACACAGTTTAGTCCTAGGCTGCCCTGAACCCTCGGCAGCTGTACCATTCAGGAAGCACATCCATGCTTAATTATTTCACAGCTGCTTCCAGATGATGTGTACAAAAAGCAGAAAGCAACATGCTGATGATGAAATCCTGCTCTGAAATACCTCTGCTACCCTGGATGTCAGCACATCGCGGTGTTTTCTTGTTATCCTCTTGGGGACCATAATTTCGTAAGCAGACAGCTGAGATAATGGCTGAAAACCTAGAAAGATACAGGGAAATGTTAATGGATTAAAACACTGTCAGACTGATAAAGTTAGTGAAACCAGATAGCTTATCCACAGGTCCCTGAGTAACAGCAGCAAGAGGACTAATTGAACCTTGGGCACAAATTTGATGGCTTTAAGATCAGCACATGGATGCCACAGGCTGAAACAGGTTTAACAGTCATTCGTCTCCACAGGAAACCATCAGAAATGACTCCAAGGGCACTTACTCAGATACGTTCTGGGGGTCATTTTGTTTCTGTTTTCTGGGATCAAGTGCCGGGGTTCTTTTCCTTGGAGAAGCTAACACATGAAATTAAGGTCACCCAGGGATCTGCTGCACCACAAGTTTTTGCAGCCAAATTGTGCCCTTTGGTTTTGTTTTGTTTTTACTCAATATGAACACTCATGCTATGGGTTGCCCTCATTACACCTAAGTACGATTTCATTCGGAAGAATTACAGAACTTATTTGGCTCTTTGCCTCCTCCTCGCACTTTTCAAGCTTCTTCTTTTCTTTTTCTGCTATTCCACTAATATTATTATGGTAATCTTTGTACGAAATGTTCCTTTCATATCTCCAATTTTCTTGAACAGATCTCTGGTTCTTCCAATTCTGTTGTTTTCCTCTATTTCTTTGCATTGCTCGTTTAAGAAGGCCTTCTTGTCTCTCCTTGCTATTCTTTGGAAATCTGCATTCAATTTCCTGTATCTTTCACTATCTCCCTCGCATTTTGCTTGCCTTCTTTCCTATTTGTAAGGCCTCGTTGGACAGCCACTTTGCTTTCTTGCATTTCCTTTTCGTTGGGATGGTTTTAGTTGCTGCCTCCTATATAATGTCATGAGCCTCCATCCATAGTTCTTCAGGCACTCTGTCCACCAAATCTAAATCCTTAAACATGTTCCTCACTTCCACTGTGTATTCATGATTTTACTGGTGCTGATTTACTCTGGTGTTGCTGCTTTTTAAATTGCATTCATTGTGGTTTTAATATACTTCTTTGCCCCACCCTGGGGTCTTGAGGTGAAGAGAGAACTATAAATACTTGAAATAACAAAGCAAGCGGTCTAAAGCCAAAAGAGCCACAGCTAAAAACACTGAAACAGGGAGCGGGCAGGCTGGCTCATCCCATGGAAATTGCTGAAAGGGGTACGTGGACATTTTGCTTCATAACTTTTATTTTAGGAAGACAAGAGACCTACTTTGTTTTTGATTTTTAATGAAAGCTTAGAGTCTGGAGTACATGCTGTTTATGTGTGCTCTATATTGATACGACAGGTACCTGCCTCTCTGTAGCCCTGTTCAGTATATCCAGCATCTTTGCTAGTGAACAGCAACTAGCCACATCTAACACTTCCTCCACTCAGGGTTGCAGCCTGGAGAATCTGCTTTTCATTCAAAAAAGAAAAGAAAAGGAGATCTTCAAGGAAAAATTACAAGGAATTATACGTAACCTGCAGTTTGGACCTCAGAGTGCAAAGAACTACACTGAACTTGAAGCCCACATTTCCACTTTGTTATGTTCAGATGAAATTGTGTCCTTCACTCTTTAAAGCATGTCACATCCAAGTCTCACGTTAATCCAAGTCTCAAAAACATACCAGGATTTCAGCACTCAGCATTTTCACCAGCAAAGCTAAGGGAAACTGCTACTGAACAGTAACATTTGCAGGTACTAAGGAGGTGTATTGGAGATTACTTTTCCTTATTAAGTACAATTTAACTACATGCATGAGAAAAATAATGCTGTAGCTATTATAATAAAAATGTATGGTTCAAGTTGGAAGGTTGGTGAGTCCACAACACTGTCATGATTAACTTCCCTAAGGACCAGTTCTCATTGCACTTGTGCAGCTTCCTCTCCCCCCCCCCCAGCACTGTCTTCAACATCCCCACCCTATTTTTGAAACTACTTCTCTCTTCCACTCAGCTGTCCCACATTGCACCTGTTTTGACTTCTCCCCCTGCTTCTGCAATCCTGCTTGCACACAGAGAACTGTCCATCTGGAACATGGCAGCAATAGACACCAGCCCACCTTGCAGAAGCGGTGCTTCTGCAATTACAACATATTCAAAGCATTTGCAACGTGGAGGGATCACTAGGTTGGTGCTAAGTGGCTGCGGCTAATGGAGATTTGGTGAAAATCTCTATAGATATTCACAGCAAATTGCTCCAAGCAAAGCAGTAAGTCTGCCAAGTGTAGATGAAGTGATTCATCTCTCATTTGCACATTTTAATTACAGTCACCTGGGGCACATAATAAATTAATCTTACTTAGCAGGTTTGCCTTGGCTTAAGCAGCCCTATTTATTTTATTTATTTCAGAAACTGTTTCATTAACTGCTTTATTCATTAACTATTTATTTCAGAAACTGCTTGATTGAAGTATATACATAAGTATTTACTGAAGTATACAAAAAGTTTTTTAAGCAGGACTTCCGGGTTGGCGCCATCGATTAATGGCGGATTCCCTCCGAGCTCCGGAGGGAATCGGCTCTGCAGAGACTGGGTCTTGCCGCTGCGGCGACGCGGGGACCCTTAAAATCACAGGCGCGGAAGCCTGTGAGCGTAGTGACTCGGCGGGCACCATTTGCGCCCCCCCAAACTGCGAAGGAGCCTTTTTAAAGGCTCCGGAACGGGGACAGGGTGCGGCGCGGTGCTGAGAGTACTCCTTCCTCTGTGGAGTGAAGCCGCAAGCCATTATCGGAGAGCGCTGACTTTTTCCTTGGAACAATCGGACTCTAAAACATCAACCTGTGAGTAATACGGAAATTCGAACTTTAAAGAAAAATTTGTTGGATCAGGAACGAGCGGGGAAGGGTTAAAAAGGAAGTCCACCCACCCCTCTTTGTAAACAACTTAAAGCAAAGGACCTGTTAGCTAAGGTCGAGAGAACCTTTTATTTCTTTTTAGTAAAAGATTTTAACTTCACGGTTTTGACATTACAATAATTTTCACTGGAGGATAAAAGATTAATTTTGGGGGCTGAAGTTTCACCCCCCCAGACCCGGGAGCGTCCCGCGAGAGAGCCTGCTGATGAAATACTGAAGAGTTTGACAGCTGTCAAGTTAGCTGTCAAGATGGGAAAAGAGAACCTTGTTTTTGTTGCTTCTGCTGGTTACATTGGTTATAATCTGTTGAAAATAAGGAAGGGCTGATACAAAATAACTTGACTTTTGGACTTGAGCTGAAAGAAATATTAAGGCTCCCACCATTCCTCATCAGAGCAGTACTTCTCAGCCTGGTCTCTGACAAAAACTAGCTTTCCTGGATGGATATTGCAAAAGGATGAGGGGCTGGTGGCTGAAGGACCAAATTCCCAATCCTAAAATAAGCCCTAGTGCCAGAACATGCTGCTACAAATACCAACCCTCTAGACCTTTTTTGCTTTTTGGTTAGCAAAAATGCACTCATGCGAACAGCAGCTGTGGCCCAGGAGTCTCCACTTTCTGACCCTTCCAGGAAGACATGTCCCAGGATCACAGGGTAGCCATGTGTTCTGCTTTACAAAGGTCTGCTTTCCATTTGAAGGCATCCTATATAAGATGGGCTATCCAGTCCATGTTCGCTTAAAGAACCCAGGGAAATGGGGGCTGGTTTGAAGTTGCCCACTGCCATGCGCATGTCCTAGTTTGCCTTCTTTTCTGGCCATGTGCAAATGGCAGGAGCACACACAGGAGGCCATTGTGCTACCATTGAGAAGCAGATAGCACAGGCTGCACAGGTAGTATGGGACATTGGCATTAGTGCACCAGCTATGCTGCCCAATGATGAACCGGAAGGAGCTAAGGCACTCTGGGTGTCTGGGAGGGAACACAGTTCCCCAAACACTCAGCAGCCGCCGCCCCCCAACTCAGAACTCTCTGGACACCCCCTGAGGTAAAGAGACGTTATCGAAGAGGGAAACAGGGCCTGGGAAGGCTTATGCCAAAGTGCAGGATTGATACCGGCCTACCGGGTGGTGGGGACAGAAAAGGTGTTGCTCTTAACAAAACGGTTCCTGCCTTGACTTTAATAACTTTGGCCTTTGCTCCGTCTCGAGATGGAGACAGGGTTCTAGGATTGAGGCTCTGTCAATGAGAAGGTCACCCAGGATGGACAAGCTTATCCTCCCAGCCAATGATGACTAGAGAAGGCCCAACGGCTGCCACACATGAACAGAGTTTGTACCCTACAACACCTTACAAAACCTTCTGCGGTTTCCAGGGGTTCCCTGGCAAAAATGCCAGGCTTCCTCAGCAACTGAATCAGAGAAGGAAGGCAGAGGTTTAAAAGGCAGAGAGATTCAAAAAGAGAGTCAAAAAGCAACAGCAAAATTCAATTGCCTCTGTAGGCGGAAGAGGGGTCCTTCCCTTAGGTAGTAAAATATGTTGTGCAGGTCAAGCTGCTCTTTGGATAATTGTAAATTACATTCTCTTATTATTCCACCATAAATATATCATAGACGCCCCCTGTCCTTATAGACCAGGGGTCCTCAAACCTTTTAAACAGGGGGCCAGTTCACTGTCCCTCAGACACTGTTGGCGGCCGGACTATAGTTTGAATTTTTTTTTAACAAATTCCTATGCAGTGCACAAAAAGATCCCTATCTGAAACTGCTGCCAGTCAGTGTAGGCAATACTTAGCTAGGTGGAACAATGGTTGGAAACTTGCTTAGGGCGGACTTCCAGGTTGGTGCCTCCGATCGGGAGGAATTTGCTCCGTGGAAATCAGGGTCTGACCGCCACGGCGAAGGCGGAGACCCACTAAAATCACAGGCGGGAGAAGCCTGTGAACGTGGGATTCGGCTGGCACCTTTTGCGCCTCCCCTACTCACAGGGAGACCCAGTTTCGGGGATCCGGAGCGACATGGGGTGAATGGCGTGGTGCTTCGAATTGACTGCTTTTTTCACGGAGTGAAGCCGCATTGCTGTTGCCGGAGAGCGCTGACTTTTTCCTGTGGACAATTTGACTTTAAACAACTACCCGTGAGTAGAACGGAAAATTGGATTTACAAAAGTCTTAATTTGGTACCGAAACGGGAAGGTTTCAAACAGGAAGTCCGCCTTCCCCTTTTGTAAATAGATTGAAGCAAAGAAGCTGCAAGCTAAGGTCTTGGAAAGCCTTATGTAAAGGATTAAACTTCCATCGATTAAAATCATTAAACCCCCCTTGGAAGCAGGAGAAGAGGGGGGAAGTTTTGGATTGTGTAAGCCTGCAGGAGAGAGTGATAAAAATTAAATCACCACTGCTCTGAACCTGGAAACGGGATGCCAGTAGATTGACGTTTTGGGAGAGTTCATTGACTGTGAATAAAGCATGTTGACAGTTAGTTAAATAAGAGAAATATATTGTTTCCATTGTCCTCTTCTGCATTTAAAAAGGAGGAAAAGTAACTGAAAATTGAAACTGTCAGGGAACTGCCATCGGAGAGTCAGGTGGTGGAAGGGCTCACAGAGGCTAAGATACCCTCGGATGTGGAGGAAGGAACCAGCAGGGGGAGAGGGAGAGTTCCTGCAGAAACTCAATCGGAGGGATGGCTCCAAGATGCTTCCAGTGAGAACAGCGCGGAAGGCTCAGGACCTCCGCTGGGGACACCTACTCCGCGCAGGAAACTGTCACGCCGAGAATCCCGAAGGAGAGTTTCCGTCAAAGAACTCTTATGTTGGCGCAAATTCCGGAAACGCCCACTGACGGATTCTGCCAGCGATTGAGGTAGCCATGCACCCGTGGCTCCGCTGACTGGGAGAGTTTAGAAACTGATTGCATGAGTTTAGAGCTCAACCATTTACGCACAAGCAGCCCCCTTAACCCACAACAGCAATCCGTCAGTCTTCGACGCTGCCTGTGCGAAAGAGAGGCATCATGAGCAACCCAACCGGAGACGGAGCAGCGGGAGGAGCTGGAGCGGGACCAACTCTGGAGGAGAGAAACAGAGCGTTGGAACAGCAGCTGGCACTGCTAATGGCGCGTCTCAAGGAGAGGAGAGCTCAGGATGCACAGGGGAAGCCCACCCCCATCGCAAGGAAGGTACCGGGGTTGGTACAGAAATTCGGGGGTGACCCAAGAAGCTACCAAGCCTTTAAGACAGAAATGCAGTACGCACTGAACCTGCAGTTTGATGACTTTGCCGATGAGGAATCGAGAGTGGCTTTTGTGATTGGGCACCTCGAGGGGGGAGCTAGAGAATGGGTGAGGCCCCTGATGGCATCGAATAATGACGCCTTAAAAGACTTGAGGAAATTCTTTATCGCGATGGACTTGATGTTTTCCAGCCAGATTGAACAGGGCGTGGTACGCAGACAGTTAATGGCGTGCAAACAGGGGAATCAGTCCGTCAGAGAGTATTGGACACAGTTTACCATGCTTATACATAAATTGGGGTGGGACCTGTCTTCGGACCCGATACAAATGCTGTTTGAAGAAGGGCTAGCCCCAGCGGTGAAAGATGAACTTTCCCACGCACCCCGTCCGGAGTCCATGGATCAGCTGACCAAGGCGGCGCTTGCGATTGGAGCACGCCAGGAGGCAAGGGCTCTGGAGAAGCGGGAAGGGAGAGGAGAGCGTTGGAGTGATTTCCGCATTCCTGAGATGCCGGAGCAACCTTCCCCGCCAGTGGAACCAATGGAAATTGGGACTGCGCGCGCGCGCGCGCGCAGAATTTCAAACGTCAACGAAGGGCGGAAGAAGGAGGGGAAGAGCGCCAAAAAATGCTTCCTCTGTCAACAGCCAGGACATTTTGCCAGGGTCTGCCCACAAAGGAAGGGATGGCAAGGAATGGTGGGGGCTGTTGGGAGTGAGGAGGAGGGGGTTAAGGAGCAGGCAAAAGCCAACGCCTGGCTGCCAGCGACAGGGCACAGCAGCCAGGCCAAGGATCAGTGAACGTGCCCAAGCCTGAACCCCCAAGAGCGGCTCTAGTCGTAGAGGTGCTGCTAGAGCTACCCAATGGACATCCACTCACGATAAAAGCCCTGTTAGACTCAGGCAGCTCCTGCAATTTCATGAGTAAGAAGTTTGCATCAGAGCACCAGATACAGACGCTGCCCTTAAGTAATTCCTTCCAGGTGACAACGATTGATGGGAGGGAACTTCTGGGAGGAGAAGTGAACCAACAAACGGTCCCCATGACAATGAGGGTGGCAAGGCACATGGTAGTCATTGCATTTCATGTAGCCACCCTGGCGGGGCCGCCCATCATATTAGGAATGAGCTGGCTGGCGCTACATGACCCGCTAGTGGGATGGCACCAGCGGACAGTCTCTTTTGGGTCAGCTCATTGCCTAGAACACTGCAAGGGAAGATAAACTCAGGGGTTGGCCAGGGCAAGTCTGGCAGGGATGGTGGTGGGGGAAAAGGGAGAAATACCACCACAATACGCCGACCTGAGTGACGTCTTCAGCGAAAAGGAAGCAGATAGACTGCCCCCGCATAGACCCTTTGACTGTCAAATTAACCTACTCCCAGGAGCCCAGCTACCAGTGGGCAAACTGTACGCCATGTCGGACAGGGAGATGCAGGAGTTAAGGGAGTTCATAGACAAGAACCTGAAACGAGGTTTCATCAGGGAGTCAAGAGCGGTGGGGGGGGGTAGCCCAGTGTTTTTTGTGGACAAAAAAGACACTACTAAACCCAGGCTGGTCGTGGACGTCCGGGCCGTAAATTCGGTGTCAGAACCAGTGGCCTTTCCCATGCCCAGAATTGATGACATTTTGACCAGGGTGAGGAAGGGAAAGATTTTTACCAAACTGGACCTGAGGGGGGGCGTATAACCTGATACGGATGAGGAAAGGGGATGAATGGAAAACCACCATGTTCACCCCCTTGGGGGCCTTTGAGTATCTCGTTATGCCCTTCGGTTTACAGGGGGGCTCAGCATGCTTCCAATCCTTCATGAATCACGTCCTGGGACCTTTGCTTTATAAGAACTATGTGGCCTTCTTAGATGACGTGTTGGTCTACTCAGAGGACGAGGAGCAGCATGTCCGAGATGTCCGGGAGGTCCTAAGCAGGCTGCAAGCAAACCAGCTGTGGGTAAAACTGGAGAAATGCCAGTTCCATACCAGAGAGGTGGAATTCCTGGGGTACTGTTTGTACTGTTTGTCAGACAAGGGATTGGCCATGGATCCCAGCAAAGTCCAAGCGGTACTGGAATGGAAGACACCCAGAACCAGGAAGGACGTGCAGAGGTTCCTGGGGTTTGGAAACTTCTATCGGAAGTTCATCAAAAACTTTGCCCATTTAACAGCTCCCATCACCGATTGCCTCAGTAGTAAGAAGAAATTCGCCTGGACGGAAGAGGCGCAGCGAGCATTTGAACAGCTAAAGAAAGCGTTCGCGTCGGAGGAACAGCTCTTGCAGTAGATCTACAAAAACCGATGAGGGTAGAAACGGACGCATCGGATCGAGCGGTAGGGGCAGTGCTTCTCCAACCGGGAAAAGATGCGTCGGACTGGAGACCGTGTGCCTTCTTCTCCCGGAAGTTGAATAAATCCGAAAGGAACTACACAGTGTACGACCGGGAGCTGCTCGCCATTCATGAAGCGTTTCGGCAGTGGCAACACCTGCTGATTGGAGCGCAGCACAAGGTCCAGGTGTGCACGGACCACAAAAACCTGGACTATTGGAGAACGGCCCGAGTACTGAACCAGAGACAAGTGAGGTGGGCACAGGAGTTCTCCAAATTCCATTTTGAGATTCGCTACGTACCGGGGCAGAGAACGTAAGGGCGGACGCCCTCTCTCGTAAGCCAGAGTATATGGAGGGGGAGGGAGCGCCCGAAGAAAGACATGTCATACCCGAGGACCACTGGGTGTGCGGGGCAGCATTGGTGGGGCAACGAGAACTATTGGAAGGGACAGAGAACGATGAATATGCCCAAGATAAGCTCAGAGGGCTCAGGAGGGCCGGGGAGAACACCGGGGGGTTCGAGGAAAGGAACGGGGCGTTGTATTACAAAGGGGCCTTGTACATACCAGAAGGGGAGTTGAGGGGTAGAGTACTCAAACAACTGCACGACAGCCCCACCGCAGGGCACTTTGGGCAACACAAAACAATGTGGTTAGTTACCAGGCAGTTCTGGTGGCCCAAGGTGAGGGAAGATGTACGAGAGTATGTAAGGGGGTGCGACTGCTGCCAACGAGCAAAGGGGGAGAGGGCAGCACCAGCGGGGTTGCTAGAACCATTACCCACACCCGAACGGCCATGGGAGGCAGTGTCCATAGATATTATGACGGATTTACCAAGATCCAAGGGGAAAACTGCGGTAATGGTAGTGGTAGACCTGTTAACCAAGATGTGCCACTTTATAGCTTGCTCACATGCGGTAACGGCCGAAGAAACTGCCAGGTTGTTCATAAAACACAACTTTAGGTTGCATGGCGCCCCCTTGAGGGTGGTCTTAGACAGAGGGAAACAATTTACTTCCAGGTTCTGGAGAAAGCTCATGAGCTTACTGCACGTGGAGGTCAATTTCTCGACCGCCAGACACCCAGAAACCAATGGGCAGGCGGAAAGAGCAAACAGTATTCTGCAGCAATATCTGAGGTGTTACGTGAATGACAGAGAGAATGATTGGGTAGAGAAACTAGCCCTGGCCGAATTCGCCTACAATAACGCGGAGAATGTGTCCACGGGCATGAGTCCATTTATGGCCAATTATGGGTGCCACCCCAGGGCCTTCCCAGGGGAAGGAGGGGAAAGATGGAGTGTACCGGCAGCGGAACATTTTGTGGAAGAAATGGAAGCTATACATCAACAGCTCAAAATGAATTTGGATAGGGCCAAGGAAGAATACAAGAAGCAGGCAGATAGGAGCAGAAGGGAAGGAGAAACCATAAGGGTGGGGGACCGGGTGTGGTTGTCAACCCAAGGGTTACCATTCAAGGGAGGGTGCAAGAAATTGAGACCGAAACAATTGGGACCCTTTGAGGTCATACAACAGGTCAATCCGGTGGCCTTTAAACTCAGGCTGCCAGACAACGTGAAAATGCACCCTGTATTCCATAGGTCATTACTTATCACCATACCGGGAGGGGCAGGAATTTTGGGGACGTGAAGGTGAGGTTCCCGCAGCACCGCAAGTAGAAGAGAGGGAACGCAGCAGTCATGTAGCAGAAATACTCGACTCTCGGTGGAAGGGCAAACAGGTGGAGTATTTAGTGGCATGGGAAGGAGAACCGGAGTCCGAAAATACCTGGGTACCAGCAGAAACAGTCAGAGATGAGGTTTTAGTGGGAACGTTTCATCGCCGGTTCCCACGGAAGCCTCAGCCCATGGCTAGGTTCTGGGAAGAACAATTCGGCACCACTGACGAGGAAGAGGAGTTTGAGGGGTTTCCAGAATCAGTACAGGAAAAGGACGAAGACTCAGATGGGGAAGAGTATTCGGGAAGAAGGGACAATAGTAGGTGGGGAGCAGTTTTCGAGTCATCCGAAGATGAGGAGGATTCTTTCCGGGGTTTCCCAGTCTCACCACCCAGAGATGAGGGGAAAACGGGGGGTGAGGGGGGTGAGGGGGGTCCTGGAGGGGAGGTGGATGTCAGGGAACTGCCATCGGAGAGTCAGGTGGTGGAAGGGCTCACAGAGGCTAAGAGACCCTCGGATGCGGAGGAAGGAACCAGCAGGGGGAGAGGGAGAGTTCCTGCAGAAACTCAATCGGAGAGATGGCTCCAAGATGCTTCCAGTGAGAACAGCGCGGAAGGCTCAGAACCTCCGCTGGGGACGCCTACTCCGCGCAGGAAACTGTCACGCCGAGAATCCCGAAGGAGAGCTTCCATCAAAGAACTCTTATGTTGGCGCAAATTCCGGAAACGCCCACTGACGGATTCTGCCAGTGATTGAGGTAGCCATGCACCCATGGCTCCGCTGACTGGGAGAGTTTAGAAACTGATTGCATGAGTTTAGAGCTCAACCATTTACGCACAAGCAGCCCCCTTAACCCACAACACTAACTTTACTTTTTGAACTGTGCTTGAAAGGATTGATACAAGTGGAGACTGTTTCCCTCTAGAGGGAGCTTTGGAAACTGTTACAAGAGTGGAGCTGGGGAATCTCCAGCTGCAGGATAAGAACTGTGAGAATCAGGGATTGACCTTGGACCATTTAAGAATGTAGACAGGAGAAGCCTTAGTGACTGCATTATGTAAGATAAGCTATTTGTTGGAACAGCTTCACAAGAAGACCGATGTTATGACTACTAAAATTGATAACTTTGGACAAAAAGCGATTAATTTGGGACAAAAAGTGAGCACCAATACAGAAATTATTCAGGATTTGGTACAGGAATCTATTTCAGCAGAACAAATTGTGGAGAAGGAGAAGGAGAAAGTTGTTGTTGTCAAACCTAAAGTAATACAAGTGGGAGCCTCAGCCTTACAGAGGCAAATTGAGGACTATAAGTTGAGGCCTTTTATGATTGATTCTAGAAAAAGTCAGATTTTGAGAATCGGAGCCCGACCTGGACTGGAGAAGGAAAGCTGGAAAGATCCCTCCATGCAGGGATTAACTGAATTTTGGGACATGGACTTAAGAGAGTCTGTGTACTGGTCCAGTAAACACTTCCGCTGCGCAACCAGCAACAGTTCTCTTTGCAGAGCATTAATTAAGTCCAGTGCAGAGATTCTTGTTGCAGTACAAGCTTCAGAGTCTCAGCAGCAAAGAAATAACGACACAGGGAAGCCTGTCTTTCCAAAGACAGGTTTATTGCAGAAAGATAGCAGAAACACCTCCGGAGCTTTCAGACATTTTTGCTTCACGCCCCACACAGGCAGAGAAAACAAACACTCTTTATATACTGAGCAACTTAACAACTTAACGAGCTTGACTACTTAAAGTCACATGACATTGCTAACTTGCCAGCGTCTTAGGTTTCACACCCTAACACCCCCTCTCGCTGGCAATACAAAAACAAAATTACTTCAGACCCATTTCTTCACAAAAGTTTTCATGCCGCTGAAACCCAAGCGGTTTTGTAAAATTCTAGATCTCTACATAACTCAGATAAGGCACAGAACTCAGCTTCTGTTGACGACAAAGCAATCAGGTTCTGTTTCTTGGATCTCCACCCAATCAGAGAGTTACCAAATTTTATTACACATCCAGACACTGATTTTCTATCCTTTAAATTTCCCCAATCACTATCTGCCCAACAAGTAATCTGTGCTTGTCCTTCAGAAGATAATTCAAGGCAAAAATCTTTGGTGTATTGTAAATATCTTAACACTCTTTGAATTCCTTTCCATGCATTTACACTAGGTTTTGAAGCTTCTCTGCTGAGTAAGTTAACAGCGTAAGCAATGTCTGGTCTACTCCATTGCGAAAGATGAAGTAAGCTTCCCAGTGCTGACTGAAAGATTTCAGCACGCTTGAATTCAGCACTATCCTTGAACTCATTGTCTTTTACAAAACCCATTTCCATTGGTGTTCTAACACCTGCACACTCCGTCATGCCAAACTTTTTCAACATTTGCAATATCTTGCCTTTTTGATTCTGTAGGAAACTGCCATTTTTGGTCCTATCTATCTGAACACCAAGATAGACCTTTACATCACCAAGATTCTTAACTTTGAAGTGTTTATTTAACTCTTTGGCTAGTTTTTTTACTTGTTCTTGTGTTTTTGAAGTATAAATCAGGTCATCTACATAAATAAGCAAAGATTCTTGAGCATCTCCTGAACCTCTGAAATATAAGCAATTGTCAGCCTTGCTCCTGCTAAAACCAATGCCTATCAAAACGTCATTCAAACACTCATTCCAATTATGAGCAGATTGCTTGAGTCCATAAATAGATTTATGTAGTTTCCATACCTGATTTGATTTACCAACTTTCAATCCTCGCGGTAGCTCCATATAGAGCTCTTCAGCCAAGTCTGAATGAAGATAAGCTGTAGAGACATCAAATTGATTCACTTTGAACCCTTTCTGAGCAGCAACTGCTAATAGTGCCCGAAGGGTTTCACTCCTTGAAGTGGATGCATAGACTTCGGAATAATGTAACCCCTTTCTTTGCGTAAAACCTCGAGCTACAAGCCTTGCTTTGTACTCTGCTTTCCCCGTCGCTGTTGTCTTTATCCTGTACACCCACCTACAACTTACTGCCTTGGTACCTTCTGGCAGTTTGGTGATGGAAAACACACCCAGTTCTTTCATAGAATTCAACTCTTTTTGCATGGCCTCACGCCACCTACTGGCCTCCTCCTGGGGTAATTGCTCAACCTCTTCAAAACTTTCAGGTTCGCAATTTGCCAAACCAGCCCAAACACTAATAGCTTGGTGCCTTTCAGGAGGTATACCTTTGTTGGCACGCTTGGAACGCCTTAACAGTTCCTGTGATGTTCCTTCAGTTTCCCCCTCTGACCCAGAATCACTAGTCGTCACCTGTTTGTCACTAGTAGTTGAAGAGCTTTCTGATTCTGACTTTACACGTCTCTCTTGCTGTACGGGTGAACTTTTAGAGCTAGAAGATTCTGACTTTAGAGACTTGGGTGAACTAGACAATTTCTCACCCTCGTCCTCAGACTCAAATTCCTCAGCCTGTTCTGGAACTAATACCTGCCCTGGGGCCTGAGTTTCATTGTTACTGTTCACCACATCAAATAGTATGTCAGGATTTCCATGAATTTTATTCCAACCATCCTGTTCACAAAATTCCGCACTTCTGCTGATTGTGATTTTTGTTTGATTGCCTTCTACATTCACAAATCTCCAACCTTTTGTGTTTGCTTGATAACCACAGAAAAGCATTTCTTTAGATCTAGGATCGCCTTTCCTACGTTGTGCCCTAGGCACCAGCACATAAGCACGACATCCAAAAACTCTTAGATGATCATTTTTTGGTTTTTTTCCAAATAGCATGAAGTAAGGAGTGTTGCCTACTGTGCTATTGTACACTCTGTTAAAAGTATAATTCGCATACAGTGCAGCCTCAGCCCAAAACCGCTGTGGAAGTCCAGAATCAAACAGCAAAGCAGCAATGGCTTCCTGTAATGTTCGAAATTTTCTTTCGGCAACTGCATTCTCCTGTGGTGAATAGGGATTGGTAAGTCTATGAACTATACCTTTCCTTTTTAACCACGTCTCCAGCGTGTGGTTCACATATTCCCCACCACGATCTGATTGTATTTTACGCACCCTGGTGTCAAATTTACATTCAACTTCTTCAATCCAATCCATCAGGATGGAAGCTGCTTGTGATTTTTCTTTCAGAAAGAAAACCCAACTAGCCCTTGAAAAATCATCCACCAAAATTTGCATAAATCTTGCACCTCCAAGCGATTTGACTGGCATAGGGCCACACACGTCTGTGTGCACAAGTTCAAAGGGTTTCTTGCTTACTCTATCAGATCTAGGATAGTTACATGTCTTAACCTTAGCATGTTTACAAGCACAACAATCCAGAAAATTTGGACAGGGTTTAATGTTACACTCCTCAGCTAAATCTGGCATCTTGCTTACATACTTAAAGCATATATGAGCTAACCTTCTGTGTAGTAGATGTGCACAACCTATATGAGGAGCCTTATTTACACACTTAGCTTGCGCTTCACCTGTTGAACATCTACCTGCTGCTAACTGCTCTTCATGCAAAACAAAAAGCCCATCCTCACAGGGAATTTTAACTAGCTCCTTCCCCTGTTTCGAAATGGTGCACACATCATTTTCAAACTCAACCTTAAAACCACTTTTTACCAGGCATGACACACTCAAAAATCCATTCTTCATTCCTGGAAGAACGAAAACAGGAAGGTTAGTTTGCAAACAATTAACATAAATTGTGCCTTTAAGGTTCATTTCTCGTTTACTATTGTCTGCTATAGTCACAGTTTTTGCAACTGGCAATGTCTTGCAGTTCATCAAGCTGCCACTAGATGTCGCTGGAACTAAACTGTGACTTGCTTCACTGTCAATTATCCACTTCAAGGTTTGTTGGCTCCTTTTAGGACTCTGTTGTGCTGCCATTGCAGATAGTCCCTTGTCAGCACCTGCTCCCCCTCTGGATCGTTGATTCTTGTAGTTCTCACTTCGTCTTCCCCTGTAGCTCCGGAAACTGACCTTGGACTGTTGAAATTCCTGTTGCTTTTCTGGACACTTTGCTATCAAATGAAACCTGCTGCCACATCGAAAACATGACTTGCTGGCCATAGCAGACACTTGTGATGCTTCCTTACAGCTCTGCCTGCTAGTTCCCCCACGCTGGGAATTATCTGAACATCCGAGCCTTGGGGTATTTGAATTATCAATACGTTTTCGATGATGTTGATATTCTTGCTCACACAATCTACCAGTCACATAATTCATATTCAGCTGGTCCTCTGGCAAAACTTGTAAAGTTAGTACTAAGTTTTCAAACCCTGCATGCAGGCTGCTAAGCAGAGTATAAACTTTAATATTTTCAGGAAAATTCACACCTAGAGATGACAGTCGGTTGAAATACTCAGTCATCTGTGACGTGTGTTCAACCACACTATCCCCTGGCTTCAGTTTCAACTCATACAAAGCACGTATAATGTTCACCTTCTCTCCGGGCGTGGCTCTATGGTGAATTCGCCTAAGAGCTTCCCAAATTTCAAATGCAGACCTTAAATTTTCCACATGAGGTAATTGGGAATCGTCTATCGATACCATCAACATGCATCTAGCTTTAGTGTCCATTTTATCATGTTCCCTGTTCTGAGCATGTGCAGCAGCCTGTTGCTCTGCTGTGGCATCTGCTGCAACAGCCACAAACGGCTTTCGCCTTTGGACATAGTCAGCCCACACTTCTTTGGCTTCCAACCAGACTTGAGCCCTCTTAGACCACTGCACGTAATTAGCAGAGTTCAACTTTGTAAAGGGAACCTGGAAATTTTCCACTGCCATTCTTGGGGTCGGCTGCTACTCCCTCTGTGTGCCCTTGCTTCTCTTTCCCCTTGGGATTTGTTTTACTCACTTTTCAGACGCCTCCAGCCTCCTCTGAAGCCTTTTAAACTTTTTCCCTCCGTCTCTTCACTAGCAACCTACCACCATCCTCTGTTTTTATTAACAAAACAAAAACACAACGGGAGGTCAACCTAGCCTTTTGCAGCTAATGAAGCTGTAAATCTTCACTTACGCAGTTCTCTCAACTTTCTGCAGCCTCTCAGTTCCTTTAAGAGCTGGATTTACGACCAAGCCGGTCTTCTCTCATCCGAAAGCTGCTTTCACTTTCTCTGCACACAATACAGCTGTAGAAACGTAGAAGGATCCATAACCTAAGAGAGTCTGTGTACTGGTCCAGTAAACTCTTCCGCTGCGCAACCAGCAACAGTTCTCTTTGCAGAGCATTAATTAAGTCCAGTGCAGAGATTCTTGTTGCAGTACAAGCTTCAGAGTCTCAGCAGCAAAGAAATAACGACACAGGGAAGCCTGTCTTTCCAAAGACAGGTTTATTGCAGAAAGATAGCAGAAACACCTCCGGAACTTTCAGACATTTTTGCTTCACGCCCCACACAGGCAGAGAAAACAAACACTCTTTATATACTGAGCAACTTAACAACTTAACGAGCTTGACTACTTAAAGTCACATGACATTGCTAACTTGCCAGCGTCTTAGGTTTCACACCCTAACAGGACTTGGGTCAGGAGGAGACTGGAGTTCTGGGGGCCTTTGGATTTGGAGGAATCTTGAAACATGTCCTGAAATACTTTATGGATCTTAGCTTTAACTATGGAAATCTGGCTGACCTGTCGAGGAGGAATAAAAATATTGTTGGGTCGGAGTTTTCCCGAGATCTGCTCTATAGCATCAAAGAATATGAAGAAGACCTGCAGAAGGGACTTGGAAAAGAGTTAAGAGCCTCGGACATAAGATCTCCAGGTTGATGGACTGTATGGAGTTGACGGAAGTGACTGGCAGAGTCTGAGACTGGGGAGAGGAGATGGTGGAAGAGAATTAGAAAATTTAAAGTCTATATAGAAATACTGTAAAATTAATGAGTGATAGAAAAATGTTGAAATGAAATTTTATGGCCTTAGTAGAAATGTTATAAGGAGTTAAGCTTAAATATGTATATTAGTTTTAATGGAAATAAGATTAAAAATATGTTAAGACATTTATGTGACAGAAAATAGAGAAAGATGGAAAGGAATTGCTGAAACAATTAATAGAAGTGGAATACAAAAAGGGAGGTGAGAGGATTTTGTAATCCACATTTAAAAGGGATATGGGACGGTAGTTCTTGAGTTGTGTCTTTTCAGATTCAGATTTTGGTATAAGTGTGATGAAAGCTTCTTTCCACGACTCCGGCGCCTTCTTCCCCTCCAGAATCTCATTGCACACCCCCTTTAATGGTTGAATTAAATAGTCTTTCAAAGTCTTACAATACTTGGAGGTTAACCCGTCCGGTCCTGGAGACTTGCCCGGTTGCATGTTCTGAATGGCACCTTCAATCTCCTGTTCTGTTATTTTATAGTTCAGTATTGTCTTATTTTCTTGAGATATTTTTTGTAATCCATTGGTTCTTAAAAATTGATCTATGTCAGTCTCTTTCTGTGGCCCCTGGGTGTAAAGTTGTTTGAAGTATCTCTGGAAGCATTTTCTAATCTCCACAGGATTCTGAATGTTTTTCCCTTCAACCTCAAGATTTGTAACCGTGTTCAACTTCTGTCTTTTTTTCAACTGCCACGCTAGCAGTTTTCCGCATTTATTAGCCGATTCAAAAGTCTTTTGTCTCATTTGTTTAATTTTCCACTCAACTTCCTGATTTATCAATTTCATATATTGTACTTGATATAATTTAATTTCTCTCTGAATATCCTGTGACTTTGGTTTCGATCTTAATTTTTTCTCTCCTTTTATTTTCTCCAGAATTTTATCTTTTTTCTCATTTTGAGTTCTCTTCTTTATTGCATTCTGTTGTATCAGAAACCCCCTCATGACCGCTTTACTTGCGTCCCAGATTACTCTTTTTTCAACTGTAGTTTTCAAATTTACTTCAAAATAGTCTCTCAAAGTCTTTTGGGCCTTCTTAACAATCTCTTGATCTCTTAATAAGGTGTCATTCATCTTCCATCTGAAGGAACCAGTTGGTGTTAGTTTCATTTCCATCTTTACAGCATTATGGTCGGAGCAGGTTTTTGGGCAGATTTCCACCTTTCTAGTCTTAGGTGCCAGTCCTCTAGTTATCCATATTTGGTCAATTCTAGTCCATGTCATTTTGGCTTCAGAGAAGAATGTCCCTTCTCTTCCTAAGGGATTTTTTGTTCTCCAGATGTCAGTCAAATCCATATTGTCAGTTAGATCAAAAAAAGTTTTTGGTAGCCTGCCCTCTTTTGTTATGCTTTGTCTTTGTGCTTTATCCATATTCGTAGATACCACCCCATTCATATCGCCCATCATAATGATATTGTTGTAGTCCATGTAATCCAACATTGTCTCATGCAACTTCTTATAAAATTCCGACTTCCCCTTGTTTGGTGCATAAATTCCTAAAATCAAAATTTTTTCTCCTTGTATTTGGATTTCAATTGCCAAAATTCTTCCTTGCTCATCTTTAAAAAGAAATTTTGGTGATAGGCTTTCTTTTGCATAGGTGACAACTCCTCTCTTCTTCACTCTGTCAGATGAGATAAATTCTTGGCCTAGTCTCTTGTTAATTAAAACTTTCCTGTGAAGCCTAATCACATGCGTTTCCTGTAGGCAAATTAGGTCTAATTGTTCCTTTTTTAATATATGAAAGATCTTCTTCCTCTTAGGGGAGTTAAAACCATGAATATTCCAACTTAATAGTTGCAGAGACATGTTGAGATAGTTCTATTTTCCTCCTACGGCTCCCAAAAGATCTTCTCCCTTTGGTGGTGGTATCACTTTCTCAGGCTCGTCAAGACCCAAGGGTGTAAGTAAAGAACTTAGTGGTCCAGATCCTAAGGCTCTTAATTCTTTTTCAGTCTCTTTCTGAAGGTCTTCTCCGTGGTCACTCAGAAATTTTTCCTTGTCTTCAACTGTTTTGATTTTAACTTTTTTCCCTTTAAAAGTAAAAGATAGTCCTTGGGGGAACTCCCATCTAAAAATAATTCTGTTGCTTATCAGTAGTGTCACCAAATCTCCGTAGTTAGATCTAAGTTCCAATAGATATTTCAGGATGTCCTTGTAGATTTCCACTCTAAAATCCTGAATCTCAAGAGTCTTTTGAAAATGCGCACTCAGTATCTTATCTCTTTCTTCCTTCGTTCTGAGGGAGATCAGGCAGTCTCTTGACCTAACCTTCCTCCCTCCCTTTCCAAGTCTGAATGCACTTACAATTTTAAAATCTTTATCCTCTTCCAAAGACCAAAATTCTGCAAATTCTTTTGTCAAATATTCAATTAAATCTTCCTTTTCAAGTTCTGGAACTGACCTCAATCTTAAATTATTTTCCTTACTTTTTAGTTCTATCATAGACAGATGTGCCTGGTGTTCGCCAATCTGTTTGCGCATAGGTTTTATTTCCTCTTGCACGGCCTCTACTTTCTGTTTGGCCTCCTCAGCTGTTTTGCGATTTAATGTAGTGACTTCCAGCAGTTTCCCAATAGATTGTGCGTTTAAACCAACTTGTTGAGTCAAATTGTTAACACTGGCTGTGTTTTGGTCAATTTTAGATGATTGTTCAGTCACTTGCTTACTCAGGCCATTCAATTTTTCAAGGATTTTATCTAAGACTGTAGTAAAATCCCCTCCTGTGGCCATTCCTTCAGGCCTAGTTTGCTCTAAATCTTCCTCTTGCGCCACAAGAACAGTGGGAACAGATGATCTGCGCAGCTGTGAGATTATGGTAGACTGTTGTGTTTTGGCTTTGCAAAATCTTCGCAGACATCTTAGCTAACAGATTAAAAAGAGTGTTAAATGAAGTGATACACAAAGATCAGGCAGGCTTTCTCCCAGGCAGACATTTGTCTGATAATACAAGGAACATTATTGATATTTTGGAGTTACTGCAAAAGAACATTAATACAAAAGCAGTTTTAATTTTTATTGCTGCGGAGAAGGCCTTTGATAATATTTCATGGAGTTTTATGAAGAAAAATCTTAAGGGAATGGGAGTGGGACGGGGGTTTGAAAATGGCATAGATGCAATTTATTCAGAACAAAAAGCAAAACTGATAGTCAATAATGTGGTGTCAGAAGAGTTTAGAATAGAAAAAGGAACACGACAGGGCTGCCCTATCTCTCCATTGTTATTTATTTCGGTCCTGGAGGTGCTCTTGAATATGATCAGAAGGGACCGGCTGATCGAAGGAATTAGGGTCGGAGCTAAACAATACAAACTTAAGGCCTTTGCAGATGACTTGGTTTTGACATTACAGGAGCCAGAATCTAGTACGAAAAGGGTGTTAGAACTGATCCAAGAATTTGGTCATGTGGCAGGATTTAAATTAAACAAGCAAAAAACTAAGGTTTTAGAGAAAAATTTGACAACAATGGAAAAAGAAAGGTTTCAGAAGGAGACAGAGTTAACTGTGGTTAAGAAAGTGAAATACCTAGGGATTAATATGACGGCTAAAAATTTGAATTTATTCAAAGATAATTATGAGAAAGGTTGGTCAGAAGTTAAGAAAGACTTAGAAATTTGGTCAAAATTGAAGCTTTCCTTGTTGGGTCGAATCGCTGCTATAAAGATGAATGTATTGCCAAAAATGTTGTTTTTGTTTCAAACTTTGCAGATTGTGGACAAGATGGACTATTTCAAGAGGTGGCAAAGAGATATTTCTAAATTTGTCTGGCAGGGCAAAAAGCCCAGAATAAAATTTAAAATATTGACTGATGCTAAAGAAAGAGGGGGGTTTGCCCTGCCAGACATGAAATTGTACTATGAATCAGCAGCATTCTGCTGGTTGAAAGACTGGCTACTTCTTGAGAATACTGACTTTTTGGATTTAGAAGGGTTCAACAATGCTTTTGGGTGGCATGCATATTTGTGGTACGACAAGGTAAAAGCTAATAGAGCATTCAAAAACCACATTGTCAGGAAAGCCGTGTTTAACGTCTGGACAAGATATAAAGACTTATTGGAAAGCAAGACCCCAAGGTGGTTATCACCTATGGAGGCTAAGGCTCTGAAAAAACTCAATATGAAGGCCAAGTGGCCGAAATATTGGGAGATATTAGAACAAGATGGAGACACATTGAGATTGCAGAGTTTTGAGAAACTTAAAGATAAAGTGCGAGATTGGTTACATTATTATCAAATTAGAGAGGCCTTTAATTTGGATTAAAAAAAAAGGCTTCCAGGTGGAAAAATCGAAATTAGAAACAGAATTGTTAGAACCTAAAACTAAGATACTTTCGAGAATGTATAACTTGCTGTTAAAATGGAATACTCAGGATGAAACGGTCAAATCAGCTATGATTAAGTGGGCGCAAGATATTGGTCATAACATTATGTTTGCTGACTGGGAACAGTTATGGACCACTGGTGTGAAATTTACGGCATGTAACGCCTTAAAAGAAAATATTATGAAAATGATGTACAGGTAGTACATGACCCCAGTCAAGCTTGCAAAAGTATATCACTTGCCTGACAACAAATGCTGGAAATGTAAAGAAATTGAGGGAACATTCTTTCACCTTTTGTGGACGTGCCCAAAGGTCAAGGCTTTCTGGGAAATGATCTATAATGAACTAAAAAAGGTATTTAAATATACCTTTCCTAAGAAACCAGAGGCCTTCCTCCTGGGCATTGTCGGCCAATTGGTGCTAAAGAAAGACAGAACATTTTTTATGTATGCAACAACCGCAGCAAGAATACTCATCGCAAAGTATTGGAAGACACAAGATTTGCCCACTCTGGAAGAATGGCAGATGCAAGTGATAGACTATATGGAATTGGCAGAAATGACTGGCAGAATCCGAGACCTGGGAGAAGAGTCGGTGGAAGAGGACTGGAAGAAGTTTAAAGAATATCTCCAAAAACATTGTAAAATGTTTGAATGTTAAAATGATGTTGGATATAAAGATAATATGGCATCAGTGACATAGCTAAAAGGAATATGCAAAAATGTTTTAAAAGAAAAGGGTGTAAAGGCCAGAGTAATATTATGTCGAAATTAAACAAAATGATATAAGGGATTAAGTTATAAAGAACATGTAAAAATGGATTTAAAAGGAAAGGAAAAATCGAAGACATAATAGGTTGAAATGTATAATACTGAATAAGATTTGAAAGAGGGTAAGGAATTGCTGAATTTGATTGTGTAAAGGGGAACACAGAAAAGGGAGATGTGAGGAAGTCAAGAAAGAGGGTTATAAAGATAATAATAAAAAAACTAGATTTTCTTTATTTTCTGTTTTTTCTTATTTTCCTTTTCTTATGTTTTTTATTGTGCTTTTTAGTTTTGCTGGATTGTGTTGTTTTTTATTGTCTTTCTCTTTTCTTTTGTTTGACTGTGATACTTGTTTTATTATATAAAATCTTAATAAATATCTTTTTAAAAAAAGGAAGGTGAGAGGAGGTCGATGAAATAAGGGAATGAAAGATAGAGTGTGGAAAAGGTATGATGTATGTTTTTAAATTGTTTTTGTTTTGTTTTGTTTTGTTTTGTTTTGTTTATTGTGTTTAGTTTAATGTGTTAAGGTTGTGTTTTGTATTGTTTATATATTGTACTGTATTGTTTTTTCTCTTTTTTGTTTTCTTTCTCCTGTCTTTTTTCTTTTCTTTCTTTTTTGTAAGCTTTAAAAGTAATAAATATTATTTTTTTAAAAAAGAAACTTGCTTAGGGCAAAAAGGTAGGAGGCTGAGGACATCTGGAGAGTGCGGCAGCTGGATCCAGCCAAAGCTCACTTCACCTGGAGCACTCAAAGTGCGGACATGTATGATCTGTTCTCTCCTCCTATTTCCCAATTCCCAAAGAAAGGGAAGCGAGAAGGAGGGTGGGCCGGGCTCACCTTTTTCTCCTTCCTTCCCATGGAACAAGCCAGCGGAGGGAGGGAGGCAGGCTGGAGGTCTGCTGCTGCTACTGCTGCTACCTCAGGAAGAAAAGGCACGGGAAAAGGGGGTGGGGAAATGGCAGCCCTGCCCTGACTGGCTCCAAGGGGAGAGAGATCCAGCCAGGGACTCCTCGCTCACCACTGGAGACATAAGTACAGGAAAAGGAGCCGAGTTTCCCCCAGAGGAAGTGTGGGAGGGGGCTTGGAAGCATTGCCGAGAGCGAGGGGGATCACAGGCTGAAGGGGAGAGGGGGAGAGAGTTAAAGCTCGAGGGGGGAAGAAGAAAGCTGACCCCCACCCCGGTCACCTGGGATCCCCTGCTCTCGCTTTCCCCAAACACTTCCAACCTGGAAAAACGAAAGCAGCCGAAGGGGAGATGGCGCAAAAGAACTCGACTCAACAGAGCTGGGAAAAGAAAATGTTCTGGAAAATAATAATAAAATATGTTGCTGCCGCCGCCAGGTTGAACCCCTGGAAGAGAACCAGCACCCGCCCCACTCCACAAAGCAAGGCAGGCTGGGGAGCAATGGTGGCCAGCACCAGACACTGCTCTGTGGGGCTTTCAGCATGGCACCTCCTCCTCCGAAGAGACCCGCAAGTGGCAGAGGCGGCTGCCAAGGTAGGGGCGCTGAGACACAGCCGATCAGATCAACGCCCGCCTCGTTTGTTCATGAGCAAGGCCCTCAGAGGTTACCCTGCTTTCAAGCATGTTTCAGAGCTTGTAATAGAGCAATGGGGCAGCAGTGATCCTGCACCTCCTTCCATCGGGAATAAGGCGGCAGCGCTGGCTCTGCCTGGGCGGGCCGGGTTCAGGACCCTGGTGGGCCAGATGTGGTCTGCGGACTGTAGTTTGAGGACCCCTGTTATAGACTGATCATCTCAAAAGGGCTCTTACTGCACACACTATGATCAGGAAATCCATCTAAGAAGTCTGAACTCACTAAGCAGATTAATTGAATCTGTTCTAGTTTTAGGCATCCTCTTTGTTTTTGATGTGTACTTCCTCTGTCCTTAATTTGTCCAAACATCTAAGCAATTACAAGTCTATTTAGGAGATGCTGGCATGAGAGCTTTTCCTACTTCCTGTTCTATACTATGAATAGGAATGGGGGCAATCAATTTAGTTTACATTTAAAGGCAAACCTACCTAACTCGGACTTTCCAGAATAATGCACAAACTGAAACACAGCTATCCTCTAAAAGCTGCACTTCTCCAAATTTTGGAACCAAAAGAATACATACAAAAATACATATTTTAGGGTAGGTGTGCATACAAATGCATATATTCATTAAAATATATTCATTAAAATAACATGAAAAATACATTATATTAGAGAAAACTGCTTTTCAAAAAAGTGTGTGTTAAGCAGAATTGCATATAAAAAGGTCTCTATTAAGAGAAATTCAGAGTAAAATGTTGGTGAATTTTTATGAGTTTTAAAAAATAAGCAAATCACTGAACTTTCAGGACAGACAAAAGGCAGCCCTTCTTCACACAGCTCATGGTTAAACTATGGGACTTGCTCTCACAAGAGGCAATGATGGCCACCAATTTTGGTGGCTTTAAAAGAGGATTAGACAAGTTTATGGATCCGTGGGGTGTAGTGGTTCAGAGCAGTAGTCTCGTAATCTGGTGAACCGGGTTCGCTTCCCCGCTCCTCCACATGCAGCTGCTGGGTGACCTTGGGCCAGTCACACTTCTTTGAAGTCTCTCAGCCTCAATTGCCTCACAAAGTGTTTGTTGTGGGGGAGGAGGGGAAAGGAGAATGTTAGCCGCTTTGAGACTCCTGAAGGGGAGTGATAAAGCGGGATATCAAATCCAAACTCCTCTTCTTCTTCTTCTTCTTCTCCGCAGTCGGAGGCAGCATCCTTCTCAATGCCAGTTCCTGGGAGCCGCAGGTGGGCAGAGGGCGGCACTTGCGCTCAGGTCCTGCTCGTGGGTTTCCCATCAGAGACATCTGGTTGGCCACTGTGAGAACAGGAAGCTGGACTAGATAACCCATGGGCCTGATCCAGCAGGACTCTTCTTATGTTCAGGAGCTTCAAATTCCAAAATGCACCCTACCTATACAAACAGATCCATAGGGTGGGCCTCCCTCCAATATTATAATCATGAAAACAGCACCTCAAACAAGGGTGAGGAACCTCAGTTAGACCCAGCAGGAATCCTAATGTGGGCCACAAGATGGTTGTTCCCCAGCCCTGCCCACCTGCTTCATATCTGACATCAAACATTAACGTTTTTTTCCTCTGGGAGCATTTGGCACCTTAAAAATTTGGCAGCCTGCATTTGGCACCTTAAAAATTTGCTACCATTTGTCAGCCGATCCTTGCCTATCCCTGCCAAAATGGGGAGGGGGCTACATTCAGCACTGAATTTAAAGATTTCTTATTTTATGTAAATTGCTTTGGGAGTTCTTGCTAGGCCAGCAAAGTAGCATAAAAATGTATTTATAAATAAAATAAAGAGGTTCCAGGTTAAAGGGCCTGGATGGGAGAGCCCCTGGGAACCACATGAAGAACATGGTGTTTCATGGTGGAAGAAATGTGGGATATGAAAGAAGGAGGGAAGGAAGGAAACCTTTAAAGTGTTGGTAAAGTGACAGAGCTTAACTGTAATCTATGCCATTTTAAAGCCTGTGCTTTGTAGTTGGGGGGTGGGGGTGGAAGAAGGTGTGGAAGAATCAAACTGCCATTATCCCATCACAGGAACACAGGAAGCTGCCTTATACCAAGTAAGACTGTTGGTCCACACTGACCAGGATTTCAGGCATCCCCACCAGGAGATGCCATTGGAGACGGAACCTTCTGCATGCAAAGCAGATGCTCTGTCCCTGAGCTATGGCCCTGGCATGTCAAATGACCAGCAAATAATTAAAAAATGGTGACCATGGTGACCAAGAAAATGAGCTGTAAACTAGAAGTCCCCAGATCAAAACTCACTTCTGCCATGAACTACCGTATTTTTCGCCCTATAGGACGCACATTTTCCCTTCCAAAAATGAAGGGGAAATGTGTGTGCGTCCTATGGGGCGAATGCAGGCTTTCGCTGAAGCCTGGGGAGCCAGAGGGGTCGGTGCGCACTGACCCCTCTTGCTCTCCAGGCTTCGCGCACCTCTCCGCAAGCAGCTGGGAGCCCAGCGCTGGGCTCCCGCTGCTTGCGGAGAGTTGCCTGCATACTGAAGCCTGACCGCGCTGAGCTCAGCGCGTCCAGGCTTCGCGGACCTCTCTGCAAGCAGCGGGAACCCAGCACTGGGCTCCCACGGCTTGCAGAGAGCTGCCTGTTTGGGGGCTGGGGTTCGGGGAAGCTCGGGCTTCCCCCGCCCCAGCCCCGCGCCTGGGGGGGGAAATAATTTTTTCCCCTTTATTTCCCCCCCAAAAAACTAGGTGCACCTTATGGGACGGTGCGTCCTATAGGGCGAAAAATACGGTATATAGGCAGGTCTCTCTCTCAATCCCCTCCCTCTCACAAACTATGTAGCATTTCACATGTTGTTATCATGTTTATTTTATTGATTGATAGAAAAAAAATAGTTATATACTGCTGTATCATAAAGATATATCACAGCAGGTTACAATAATATAAAAACATAAAACCAAATAATAATATCATAAAGAGTTAAAAGCAAGTTAAGGGCAAAAATAAAATAAAAACAAGTACTGAGTTCTCATGTGCCCTAACACTCTATTGAATAAATGCTATACAGGGGGGACACTCTACCCTGCACCGGCATGCCTTCCATACATTTCAATGTGATCTGAACAGCAGAGCTTCCCAGCAGCTTGAGCCCCCCAGGAAGCAGCCCCAGGCAACTGCACAGAGGGAACAAGGGCACTGTCAAGAGGATAAGCCCCAGTCGGAAACAGCAGCTTCCCTGTGGGAACTAAGTGCTGCGGAATAACAGCAAAGAGGAAGGCTGCATTCAAGCTGAGCTCCTGGACTTCTCTAATCATCTGACAGGCCACTCTGGAAAATAGGGTGCTGAACTTGGTGGCCCTTTGGTCTGATCCACCAGGGCTTAGGAACACCTTTTTTGGTATATCGCTGTGGGTTAAACCACAGAGGCTAGGACTTGCCGATCAGGTCGGCGGTTCGAATCCCCACGATGGGGTCCCTTTACCTTTACCTATACAACTTTGAACCAAGATACCGGGGGGGAATACGTCCAACCCCGACCTCCCTGACCAGCCACTCCAAGAGCATCCTGTGAAGCTCATCCAAAGATTCCTTCTGGAGGATGCTAGAACTGGTCCACTTCCTTGGAACTCCCTTGCACTGCACATCAGACAAACACCTCCTCTAAGGTGTTCCTGATTTTTAATACTATAGAATCATAGAAATGTAGAGTTGGAAGGAATCTCAGGGTCATCCAGTACAACCTCCTGCAATGCAGGAAGCTCAGCTAGATTTTTTAACCAACCTCTGCTTAAAAGCCTCCAGTGAAGGAGAGTCCACAACCTACCAAGCAGTGACTAGGGGGACTACATTGGTCCCCAACATGTTTCCAGTAAATTAGAGTATTAAAGTATTAATCTCTGGTGCCTCCTTCCCAAAGCCTGGGAAGCTTTTGCTCGGCTTAAGGAAGGAGGCACAATGCTCACATGAGACATCACAATGTCACGACGGCACCCCAACCCCATTGCCCTCACAAGCTGGCATCTCTGGCCCTGTTCCCCTACAAAAAAATTCACTGCACGCCCCGAGGGAGACTGTCCCACTGTCAAACCACTCTAATGGTCAGAAAGTTTTTTCAAATGCTTAGTTGGAATCTCCTTTCTTGTAACTTGAAGCCATTGGTTCAGGTCCTAGCTCTGGAACAGGAGAAAACAAGCTTACTTAATCCTCCATGTGACAGCCCTTAAGATATTTGAAGATGGCTATCCTATCTCCTCTCAATCTCTTTTCCATACTAAACATTTCCAGCTCCTTCAACTGTTACTCACAAGGCTTGGTTTCCAAACCCTGGATCATATTGTTCGTCCTGCTCTGCACACCTTCCAGCTTGTCAACATCCTTCTTAAACTGTGGTGCCCAGAACTGGACACAGTATTCCATGTGTGTTTTGACCAAGTGGTAATATGACTTCCCTTGATCTGGAAACTAGACTTCTGTTGATGCAGCCTAGAATAGAATTAGCTTTTTTTGCTGCTGCATCTGTGGACTCATGTTCAGCTTGTGGTCCACCAAGACCCCTTGATCCTTTTCACATGTACTGTTAGTAAGCCAGATGTCCCCCATCTTATATTTGTGTATTTGATTCTCCCCACCTAAGTGCAGAACCTGACATTTGTCCCTATTGAAATTATTTCCATTAGCTTGGGCCCAGTTCTCCAATCTGTTGAGGTCATTTTGAATTCTGATTCTGTCTTTTGCAGCATTAGCTACCCCTCCCAGTTTGGTGTAATCTGCAAATTTGATGAGCATGCTCCCAATATTATTTTAAATTTTGTATATTTATATTGTTTATATATATTTAATTGTTTTAACTGTTTTCAATTGTGCAACCGTTTCATATATGACTTATTAGATTGTAAATGGCTTCGGAATGCCTTCTTGGAAGGGATTCTTAAAAGAAAGAAAGAGCTTTTGCCTGCCCGCAAGAACTGACCAAACATTTCCCTGCTCTCTTATACAGAAGTTCCCCAGGCGCTGCTCCGACCAAGGCTTGCTTAAGCGGCGGAGAATCCGCTTAGAGTGCAAAGCGCGCGTGTCCGCAGGGTCTCCAGAGTGTGGAGCCCCCTCCACAGGCGGACGCGGGTGAGGCATCCCGGCTGCCTCGCCAAGGTTCCCGAGCGGAAGCGGGAGAAGAGGGTGGCGCTTCTGTCCCGGGGATCCGCGGGGAAGGATCGGGGACGCGGAGGGAGAGGCTTGGCTCTCGCTCCTCGGAGATCCCCGGCTGGCGCGCGCCGAGGGGCGGGGAGATCGCCGGCCAAAGGCGAGCGGAGACGCTCGGAAGGAGGGAAAGGAAAGGGGGTCCCCGCCCGCCCGCCCGCCCGCCCCCTCCGGACTCACCTGGCCGGTCGGCCTGCGCAGGCAGCGCCCCGAAGAGCAGCAGCAGCAGCAGCAGCAGCCAGCAGCTCCGCGCAGCCCGCCCCATCCCCATCCCCGCGCCCGGATCGGGGCTCCGAGCAGCGGCCCCTCCGCTTCTGGAGCGTGCGCGGCGCGGCCTCCCAGTCCCGGGACCACCCCCGGGGAGGAGCCGGCTCCTCCCCGCCCGCCCGCCCGCCCGCCCGAGGGCAGGACGACGAAGCGGGGAAGAGCGGGAGGGCCCGCGGCCCGGCCGGCGGAGCAGCGCAGCCGCAGACGAGAGGACTCTCCCGACATGGACACGCGGAGCCCCGCCAAACGCGCGTCCCCTGGGAATGCGCCCTCGAGCCGCCGCCGCCGCCGCCGCCGCCTCCATTCGCCTGGCTGTTCTGTTCTGCTTGCGGGGTTGGAATATTCCTGGAGACCCAGATAAAAACAAAAGTCTTGAAAAAAGGAAATACATATATAACTGAAGGCAAATTAGCCAAGGCTTGGTAGGCATTTACTGATCTGAAATATTAACGATTGAAAGACCATAGTACAGTGGTACCTCAGGTTACAGACGCTTCGGGTTACAGACTCCGCTAACCCAGAAATAGTACCTGGGGTTAAGAACTTTGCTTCAGGATGAGAACAGAAATCGCACGGGGGTGGCACAGCAGCAGCAGGAGGCCCCATTAGCTAAAGTGGTGCTTCAGGTTAAGAACAGTTTCAGGTTAAGAACGGACCTCCAGAACGAATTAAGTACTTAACCCGAGGTACCACTGTACCGTGTTTCTATTCAGCTCCTTTAAGAACACAAGAAGCCTTGGGTTAGATCAGGGATTGAAAACCTGAAGCAAAAATGCATTTATAAGAGGGGAAAGTGTTTGCAAAAATGTGTCTTATTAGATGAAATGCTTACAAAAATGCTGTTGAATTTTATGGCGAACAATTCAAAAATATGGTGAACTAAACTGGAAAGAACTGAAGGAAACTAAACTTGAGAGATCCAGCCATCCCTAGTATGAAAGAGGGAGAATTTTGCTTCCTGTGTGAGCATTAAGGTGTTGGGGGAAGAGCAGCCTTTCATTCAGTACTTCTCAAACTGGTGGCCCACAAAGAGAGGAACAAGGAGTTCACTGACCTAATACTGTCAGTTGACTACTCACTGTGGAACATTAGGCATTTGGCAAGTTAGCTATGAAGCTAAGAACGCCCTTGAGGAGGTACCCTTTTTAATCGCATCTTCTGTCTGATAGCAAAGATGACAATGAAATGCCTCTTGCTCCCCTATGGTGTGGCTATCTGGAGACACACAACAACAAACAAACAGCTTATCTCCTGCCCAGCCTTGCACTTCCTGCCACCAGCTAAAAACTGGATCTTCCTTTGTGTACAGACATTTTCTGTGTTTGTCTTATTTGTCTAAGTGGCATATGGTTGAGTGCTGCTGAGACAGGATGGTCCTTTGGTCTGATGCAACAGCAGCACACTTCTGAAGTTCTAAATTTAACTTTAAAGAAACAACATCTGGAGCTGTTTGGGCTTTCATCATTCAAATGTACAGAACCACCCCTCCCTCACAAGTCAAAACAAGGGCCTCATTCCCTTCCAGACAGCATTCTTGGGTCCTTATTCCAGTGGTGGGCAACCAGAGTGAAAAAAGTAAGCAGAGCAAAGAATGTGATCTTTCTACAGCGAGTTGCAGTCACACAAAAGCAAGATGGTTCAATGCACACACCTCTGCTTATCCTCTGTCCAGGCAAGCAAGAGGCAGCATCACAATATAATGTGCACTGTGCAGAGAATAGAGCAGGAAGATTACTTCTGTTGATCTGGACACAATACTTTTGTTCATGCTGCAGCCTAGAATAGCATTTGCTGCTGCATCACACTGTTGATTCATGTTAAGCTTGTCTACCAAGACCCCTAGATCCTTTTTATGGTACTACTGGCAAGCCAGATGTCACCCATCTTATATTTGTAAGTGTAGAACCTGTTGAATTTCATTTTCTTACATTGGGGCTAGGTCTCCAATCTGTTAAGAGCATTTTGTTTTTGTTTTTTTATATAATATTTATTAAGTTTTACAAAAGAAAAGGGTTAACAAACCAACACAAAACAACAAATATCACAAAAAAACAAAAAGAAAAAACACGTAAAAAAAGCAAATTTAGCATAAAAAAACTCTCTTTCAAATTTATGACCTTCAAGACCTTATTTCCCTTACTTCCACCCGCCTCCCTTTCTTGTGTTCCACTTAAAAATTAATTCAGCAAGTTCATTTGTTATTTATTTTCATCCTTTATCACTCCCTTTGAACTCTTATTTATCTTGATCACTAGAACCCCTTCGTTTCATTTTCAGTGTCCTCAACATTCATATATTTTACAATGTTTTTGTAGGTAGGCTTTAAACTTCTTCTAATCGTCTTTCACCTGCTCTTCTCCTTGATCTCGGATTCTGCCAGTCATTTCTGCCAGTTCCATATAGTCTATTACTTGCATCTGCCAATCTTCCAGAGTGGGTAAATCTTGCGTCTTCCAGTGCTTTGCGATGAGTATTCTAGCTGCTGCAGTAGCATACATAAAAAAAGTTCTGTGCTTCTTTGACACCAATTTGACACCAATTGGCCGACTTAAATACCTTTTTCAGTTCATTATAAATCATTTCCCAGTACGCCTTAATCCTTGGGCACGTTCACCAAAGGTGAAAGAATGTTCCTTCAGTTTCTTTACATTTCCAACATTTATTATCGGGCAAATGATAAATTTTTGCAAGCTTGACTGGGGTCATGTACCACCTATATATCATTTTCATAATATTCTTTCTTAAGGCATTACATGCCGTAAATTTCATACCGGTGGTCCACAACTTTTCCCAGTCAGCGAACATAATGACCAACATCTTGTGCCCATTTTATCATAGCAGATTTTACCATTTCATCCTCAGTGTTTCATTTCAACAGCAGATTATACATTCTCGACAATATCTTAGCATTGGGTTCTAGCGGTTCTGTTTCCAACTTTGATTTTTCCACCTGGAAACCATTTTTCCTATCTAAATTATAGGCCTCTCTTACTTGAAAGTAATGTAACCAGTCTCGCACCTTATCTTTAAGTTTCTCATAACTCTGCAATTTCAATTTGTCTCCCTCCTGCTCCAAAATTTCCCAATATTTAGGCCAATTTGATTCCATATTAAGTTTTTTCAAGGCCTTTGCTTCCATAGGAGAAAGCCACCTTGGGGTTTTGTTTTCCAAAAAATCTTTATACTTCATCCAGACATTAAACAATGCTTTCCTGACAATATGGTTTTTAAATGCTTTATATACTTTAGCCTTACCGTACCACAGATATTCATGCCACCCAAAAACATTGTCATATCCTTCCAAGTCTAGAATGTCCGTGTTTTCAAGAAGTAGCCAATCCTTCAGCCAGCACAATCTGTTAAGAGCATTTTGAATCCTGATTCTCTAATCTGCATTAGCTACCCTTCCTAACAGATCCTGAAGCTGAGGCTCCAATACTTTGGCCACCTCATGAGAAGAGAAGACTCCCTGGAAAAGATCCTGATGTTGGGAAAGATGGAGGGCACAAGGAGAAGGGGATGACAGAGGACGAGATGGTTGGACAGTGTTCTCGAAGCCACAAACATGAGTCTGACCAAACTGCGGGAGGCAGTGGAAGACAGAAGTACCTGGCATGCTCTGGTCCATGGGGTCACGAAGAGTCGGACACGACTAAACAACAACAACCCTTCCTAATTTGGTGTCATTGCAAATTTGATGAGTATTCCCTCAATTCCTTCATCCAAATCATTTATAAAGATGTTGAACAACAATGGGAATATGCAGAACCCTGCAGCACCCAACTTGTCATTTCCACCCCCAGGATGACGAGGAACCATTAAGGAGAATTCTTTGGATTTGGTCAGTAAACCAGATACAAATCCACCTAATATGGATTGAGAGCCAGTGTGGTGTAGTGGTTAAGAGTGGTGGACTTGTAATCTGGTGAACCGGGTTCGATTCCCCGCTCCTCCACATGCAGCTGCTGGGTGACCTTGGGCTAGTCACACTTCTCTGAAGTCTCTCAGCCCCACTCACCTCACATAGTGTTTGTTGTGGGGGAGGAAGGGAAAAGGAGATTGTTAGCTGCTTTGAGACTCCTTAAAGGTTAGTGAAAGGCGGGATATCAAGTCCAAACTCTTCTTCTTCTAATAGTTACATTATCCAGCCCACATTCTACCAGCTTCTCTGCAATAATATAATGGACTTTGTCAAAAGCGTTGGTGAAATCACGATATACTACATCCACAGCTTTCCCCTGATCCACTAAACTTGTTACTCTTTTAAAAAAATAATGGGATTCATCTGGCATGATTTGTTTTTGAGAAACCTTTGCTGGGTTTTTCTAATCACAGCATCCTTTTCCAGTGCTTACAGACTGAGTGTTTAAGTATCTGTTAACAGGAAGCCATTAAAAGCAAAACAAGTAAACTAATAAGAAATATTTGTTGTTTAGTCGTTTAGTTGTGTCTGACACTTTGTAACCCCATGGACCAGCACTTCTGTCTTCCACTGCCTCCCGCAGTTTGGTCAAACTCATGCTGGTAGCTTTGAGAACACCGTCCAACCATCTCGTCCTCTGTCGTCCCCTTCTCCTTGTGCCCTTCATCTTTCCCAACATCAGGGTCTTTTCCAGGGAGTCTTCTCTTCTCATGAGGTGGCCAAAGTATTGGAGCCTCAGTGTCAGGGAACTGCCATCGGAGCCAGAGAGAGAGAGAGGGCTCCAGAGGGATTCCGGAGAGCGTCCTGGGATGGGGAGAAGCAGCCCATCTTCTGGGGAAGGAAATCAGCGTAGCACCAATGGAGAAGGGGGACAGATGGGGGAATCGGCGAGGCGGTCCCATGACTCCTCGCCGGGGACCAGCGGGGAGAGCACAGGTCCTCCGCTGCCCACACCCTCCTTGCGCAGAAGGCTTCTGCGCAGGGAGAGTAGGTGGAGACTAGGTGTCAAAGAGCTTCTTTGCTGGAAGAAGTTCAAGAAACGCCCACTGACGGATTCTGCCAGTGATTGAGACAGCCACAGGCGAGTGGCTGTCCGGACGGAAAAGGTTCACTCAGGCAACCCAGCCAGGTGTGGCACCAGTTTATGCACGAGCAACCCCTAGAACCCTTTCAGCAATCCGTCAGTCACTGACGTTGCTTGTGCGCAGCCCCGGAGAGGCAGCACGATGAGCCAAACAGGGACTGCCGGAGAGACAGAGCAACAAGCTGCGGTGCGGAGTCTGGTCGAGAGGAACCGAGACTTGGAGGCGCATGTAGCTACCCTGACAGTGCAGCTGGACGAGAGACGGGCTCAGGATGCACAGGTCAGAACCACCCCCATCACAAGGAAGGTACCGGGGCTGGTACATAAGTTTGGTGGAAAGCCCCAAGACTACAATGCTTTCCAAACGGAAGTGCAGTACGCTTTGGAACTGCAGAAAGATGACTTTGCTGATGACGGGGAGAGGGTGGCTTACATTGTGGGGCATCTGCAGGATGGGGCGTGCAAATGGATCAGGCCCCTAATGCCGACGCAAAATGATGCCTTAAAGGACCTTAAGAAATTCTTCCAGGCAATGGACGTGATGTTCTCCAGCGAGGTGGAGCAAAGTGTGACACGGCGGGAACTGATGGGGTGCAAGCAGGGGGGCCAGTCCGTCAGAAACTATTGGTCGCATTTTGCGATGTTAGTCCACCGACTCGGGTGGGATCTGGACCCTGAAACGATACAAATGTTGTTTGAGGCGGGTCTATCCCCCGAAGTGAAAGACGAGTTGTCACAAGCGCCCCGGCCACGGTCAATGGATGAAATCACAAAGGCTGTGCTTGCGATCGGCGTACACCAGGAAGCGTGGGCTCAGGAGAAGCGGGAGATAAGAGGGGAACGTTTCCATGACAACCGCATTCCTGAGATACCGAGGGAGCCTTCCCAGGCGGTGGAGCCAATGGAAATTGATGGCGCACATGCGCGAAGTTTCAAACACTGGTGAAGTAAGAGCTGTTCGACAGTGGAATTTGCTGCCAAGGAGTGTGGTGGAGTCTCCTTCTTTGGAGTTCTTTAAGCAGAGGCTTGACAACCATATGTCAGGAGTGCTCTGATGGTGTTTCCTGCTTGGCAGGGGGTTGGACTCGATGGCCCTTGTGGTCTCTTCCAACTCTATGATTCTATGATTCTATGAAGGTCGTAAAAGGGAGGGGAAGGAGTGGAAAACTACCAAGAAGTGTTTCCTCTGTCAACGACCGGGACATTTTGCTAAGGTCTGCCCTCAACGAAAAGCCTGGCAAGGGATGGTGGGGGCTACAGGCAACGACGAGGAGGGGGAGGAAGTGCAGGTGCAGGGAAACGACAACGCCTGGCTGCCAACCAGCAGGGGCAGCAGCCAGGCCAGTGACCATTAGAAGTGCCCCAGCCTGACCCCCCCCCAAGGTAGCTATAGCCCTAGAAGTGGTCTAGAACTCCCGAATGGGCACCCCGTCAAAGTTAAGGGACTGCTGGATTCGGGCAGCTTGTGTAATTTCAGCAGAGACTTCGCTCTGGAGCACCAACTCCACCTGTTACCTCTAGATTTTCCCTTGCAGGTGACCACCATCGATGGCAGGGAACTTCTGGGAGGGGAGGTGACACACTAGACACCGCCAATGCAAATAAGGGTCTCCAGGCACACGGAGACCATTGCCTTTCACATGGCCACGCTGGCAGGACCCCAATAATACTGGGAATGAGCTGGCTGGCACTACATGATCCAGTAGTGTCATGGCATCAGCAGTCAGTCACCTTTGGGTCAGCTTACTGTTTAGAACACTGTCTGGGAGGAAAGGACCCAAGAATGATGGTGGCCAGGGTGGCTGGGATGGCCTTGCAAAAAAAAGGGGGAGGTGCCACTACAATATGCTGACTTGAAGGAGGTCTTCAGCGAGAGGGAGGCAGATAGACTACCCCCCCCACAGGCCCTTTGACTGCCAAATCAACCTACTCCCAGGGGCTCAGTTGCTGGTGGGTAAGCTGTATGCCATGTCCGACCGGGAGATGCAGGAGTTGTGGCAGTTTATTGACAAGAACCTGAAGAGAGGGTTCATAAGGGAATCAAAGGCGGTGGGGGGCACTCCGGTGTTCTTTGTGGACAAAAAAGAGACTAATCAGCCCAGACTGGTCGTGGATTACAGGGCCTTGAACCTGGTGTCAGAACCCATGGCCTTCCCAATGCTCAGGATTGACGACATTTTAACACGGGTGAGGCAGGGGAAGATTTTTACCAAACTGGACCTCAGGGGAGCATACAATTTGATCAGGATAAGGGAGGGGGACGAATGGAAAACAACCATGTTCACCCCCCTGGGGGCTTTTTTGTACTTAGTTATGCCATTTGAATTACAATCAGGCTCCGCCTGCTTTCAAGCATTCATGCACCACGTGTTGGGGCCCGTGCTGTACAAGAATTGCGTAGCCTTTTTGGATGACGTCTTAATCTATTCGGACAATGAGAAGCAACACGTCAGAGACGTCAGGGAAGTGCTACAGAGATTGCAGAAGCATCAGTTGTGGGTCAAGCAGGAAAAATGCCAATTCCACGCCAGAGAGGTCGAGTTTCTGGGGTACAAGTTGTCAGACAAGGGCCTAGCTATGGACCCAGGCAAGGTGAAAGCAGTGCTGGAATGGAAAGCCCCCCAAACCCGGAAGGATGTGCAGAGGTTCTTAGGCTTCAGCAACTTCTACAGGAAGTTCAAAAAGAACTTCGCTCACTTGACAGCGCCCATAACAGATTGTCTTAGTAGCAAAAAGAAGTTCGCGTGGACAGAGAGTGCGCAGCAATCCTTTGAAAGGTTGAAGAAGGCGTTCGCTTCGGAAGAGCAGCTCCTGCACGTTGATCTGGAGAAGCCCATGAGACTGGAGACGGACGCGTCCGACCGAGCCATTGGAGCGGTCCTTTTGCAGCCCGGGGCCAAGCAGAGCTGGAGGCCGTGTGACTTTTTCTCAAGGAAGCTGAGCAAGTCAGAGCAAAACTACACAGTGTATGACCGAGAACTGCTTGCGATCTGTGCGGCGTTTCGGCAGTGGAGACATCTATTGATAGGGGCGCGGCACAAGATCCTGGTCTGTAGTGACCACAAGAACGTGGAATACTGGCGGACCGCGTGAGTGCTCAACCAGAGACAGATTCGATGGGCCCAGGAGTTCGCCAAGTTTTCCTTCGAGATCAGATACGTGCCGGGAGAGGAAAACGTAAGAGCAGATGCTCTCTCCCGGAAACCGGAGTAGATGGAAGGAGAGGGACCACCAGTGACCCGACACGTGTTTCCCGAGGACCGGTGGGTGTGGGGGGGAGCATTGGTTGGGAAACGAGAACTGGCAGGGCTTACTAGAGACGACGCGTTCGCTCAAGCAAAAATCAGGGAACTCTGGGACGGAAGGGAAGACAATGGAGGGTGTGAGGAAAAGGAAGGGCTACTGTACTATAAGGGGGCACTGTATGTACCGGGGGAGACCTTGAGGGGGAAGGTACATAAACAACTCCACGACAACCCAACAGCTGGACACTTTGGACAGCACAAGACCATGCTGCTCGTCACCAGGCAGTTCTGGTGGCCAAAGGTGAGGGAAGACGTACGAGAATATGTACGAGGGTGCGACCAATGCCAGAGGGCAAAGGGGGAGAGGGCTACCCCCGCAGGGTTACTGGAACCCTTACCTACACCGGGAAGGCCCTGGGAGGTGGTGTCCATTGATTTTATGACAGATTTGCCCAAGTCAAGGGGGAAGACAGCAGTCATGGTAGTAGTCGATCTACTGAGAAAAATGTGCCATTTCATAGCTTGCTCACACGCGGCAACAGCAGAGGAGACAGCCAGGTTGTTTGTGGATCACATTTTCAGACTGCATGGAGCTTCCTCGAGGGTAATCTCGGATCGCGGGAAACAATTTACTTCCCGGTTCTGGAGGAAGCTCATGAGCTTGCTACAGGTTGAGGTGAGCTTCTCGACGGCGAGGCACCCAGAAACCAACGGACAAGCAGAAAGAGCAAACGGTATACTCCAGCAATACCTACGCTGCTACGTCAGCGAGAGACAGAACGACTGGGTAGAGAAATTAGCTTTGGCTGAATTTGCGTACAATAACGCTGAACATGTGTCCACGGGAATGAGCCCGTTCATGGCCAATTATGGGTGTAACCCCAGGGCCTTCCCGGGGAGGGGGGAGGAAGGATGGAGTGTACCGGCGGCTGAGCAGTTTGTGGAGGAAATGGAGGCCTTGCACCAGCAACTCAAAATGAACTTGGAGCGGGCCAAGGAAGTTTACAAGAGGCAGGCAGACAGGCAACGTCGGGAGGGGGAGGCCATATGGGTGGAAGACAGGGTGTGGTTGTCAACCCAAGGGTTACCCCTAAAGGGAGGGTGCAAGAAGTTGCAGCCGAGGCAGCTGGGGCCTTTTGAGGTAATACAGCAGGTAAACCCAGTGGCATTCAAACTCAAGTTGCCTGACAGCATGAAGATACATCCGGTGTTCCATAGGTCCCTACTTTCACTGTACAGGGAGGGGCGGGAATTTCCAGGGCGGGAGGGAGGAGTCACCACCCACCCACGGGTAGAGGAGAGGGAACACCACAACCAAGTCACGGAAATACTTAATTCAAGGTGGTGAGGTCGCCAGGTGGAGTACTTGGTAGCTTGGGAGGGAGAACCCAGGTCGGAAAACACGTGGGTCCCCGCTGAATCAATCAATGACGAGTATCTGGTGGAAGAATTCCACAGTTTGTTCCCGGATAAGCCAAAACCACTAGCTAGATTCTGGGAGGAAGAATTTGGACCCACAGACGACGAAGGGGACTTTGTGGGTTTTCCTGCCTCCGAAGAGGAGGGAGGGGAGGTGTCAGAGGGAGAAGAATCAGACTGGGAGGTTCAACCTGCGGGAAGAGATCAGAGCGGGTGGGAGGCTGGTTTTGAATCCTCAGAGGATGATGACAGCTCCTTCAGGGGATTCCCCGCATCGTTGGCCGAGGAAAGAGAGGAGGTTGTATCGGAAAATCGCGCCAGGGGTGGAGGGGGTCCTGGGGAGGAGGTGGATGTCAGGGAACTGCCATCGGAGCCAGAGGGAGAGAGAGGGCTCCATAGGGATTCCGGAGAGTGTCCCGGGATGGGGAGAAGCAGCCCATCTTCTGGGGAAGGAAATCAGCGTAGCACCAGTGGAGAAGGGGGGCAGATGGGGGAATCGGCGAGGCGGTCCCATGACTCCTCGCCGGGGACCAGCGGGGAGAGCACGGGTCCTCCGCTCCCCACACCCTCCTTGCGCAGAAGGCTTCCGCGCAGGGAGAGTAGGCGGAGACTAGGTGTCAAACAGCTTCTTTGCTGGAAGAAGTTCAAGAAACGCCCACTGATGGATTCTGCCAGCGATTGAGACAGCCACGGGTGAGTGGCTGTCCGGACGGAAAAGGTTCACTCAGGCAACCCAGCCAGGTGTGGCGCCGGTTTACGCATGAGCAACCCCTAGAACCATTACACTCGGCTTCAAGATCTGTCCTTCCAGTGAGCACTCATGGCTGATCTCCTTAAGAATGGATAGATTTGATCTTTTTGCAGTCCATAATTCTTGCAGCACCATAATTCAAAAGCATCAATTCTTCAGCGATCAGCCTTCTTCATGGTCCAGCTCTCACTTCCATACATCACCACTGGGAAAACCATGGCTTTAACTATACGGACCTTTGTCGGCAAGGTGATGTCTCTGCTTTTTAAGATGCTGTCTAGGTTTGTCATTGCTTTTCTCCCAAGAAGCAGGCGTCTTTTAATTTTGTGGCTGCTGTCACCATCTGCAGTGATCATGGAGCCCAAGAAAGTAAAATCTCTCACTACCTCCATTTCTTCCCCTTTTATTTGCCAGGAGGTGATGGGACCAGTGGCCATGATCTTCGTTTTTTTGATGTTGAGCTTCAGACCATATTTTGCGCTCTCCTCTTTCACCCTCATTAAAAGGTTCTTTAATTCCTCCTCACTTTCTGCCATCAAGGTTGTATCATCTGCATAAGTGAGGTTGTTGATGTTTCTTCTGGCAATCTTAATTCAGCCCAGCCTTTCGCATGAAGAGCTTGCAGGGCAGCGGCTGAAGAAGGAGCAAAAAGGGTTTTCTTGTGTGTGTGTTTCTTGTGGCTGATTAGCTGCTTTCCCTGTGCAAAGGTCAGAGGGGGCAGGGTTTCTGTTGAGGTAGGTGATTAGCTGTGGGAGGAGCTTATCAGAGCTTGCAGGGCACCGGCGCGCACCTAGCGGCGCGCGCAGTTTGATCCATAGCGTAGATTTAGGGGAGCTAGACTCAAACGTTTGTTGGGGGAGACCTAGGGTTTTTTTGGGGGGAGAGAGTTATTTGTCCTGTCTGCACACTTCTTATGATGGAGGACCGCTGTAGCCACCCCCAACGACACGTTCTCAAGATGGAGAGTGAGGGAACAGCTGCAGTCGCCTGCGGTTCCTGCACAATGTTTGCCATCTTGCCAAAGGTTGCAGGCAGCTTTACCTGCAGCAATTGCATGTTGATTGCCCTCTTAAAAGGCAAAGTCCAGCAACTGGAGGAACGTGTAGCTACGCTCCAAAGAATTAGAGAGCTGGAGCTCTTCTTGGAAGCAACAGAGCACACCGTCTCCACCAAGGAGGAGACAGGGGACTCCCCTGAGAAGGAGGCTAGTTCACCAACACAGGAGCCAGATATATGGAGAAACGTGACACAAAGAAGTAGGAAGCCCAGGGTTCGCTCTGATTGTTTAGAAATACACAATCGCTTTGAGGTCCTCTCCCCTAGCATGGAAGACGAAGAGCAGACTCCATTTGAGGATCTCTCCCTCATTACAGTCGATCAGGTATATGAAGACGAGCAGCAAAGTCAGTCCTCAGGGAATGTGCAGGCGACCTTGGAACGGACAGCTCACGGAAGAACCCCGACCAAACCTAAGAGGAGGCGTGTAGTGGTGATAGGGGATTCCCTACTGAGGGGAACAGAAGCAGTGATCTGTGGGCCTGACAAGATGTCTCGGGAAGTGTGCTGTCTCCCCGGGGCTAAGATCCAAGATGTAACTGAACGACTGCAAGGAATCATAAAACCCACTGACAAATACCCCTTCCTCTTGGTTCATGTGGGAACCAATGACACTGCAAGCAATAGCCTCCAGAAGATCAAAAGAGACTATGAGGCTCTGGGCAGGAAATTGAAGCAATTAAATGCACAAATTGTCATCTCATCTGTCCTCCCAGTTGAACGACGTGGCCCAGGGAGAGAGAGAAAAATAGTGGAAGTGAACAGCTGGCTTCGCAAATGGTGTAAACAGGAACGGTTTGGATTCTTAGATCACGGACTGCAGTTTCTTGAAGATGGACTTCTGGCAAGAGATGGGCTGCACCTCACAACGGTTGGGAGCAATGTTTTTGCCAAAAATCTCAGAAACCTCATTAGGAGGGCTTTAAACTGACTAATGTGGGGGAGGGAGACAGTGCTCCTGAAGGTAGGACTTTATCAAGTGATGAAGATGATCATCCAAATGTCATAGACCAAATGGAGCAAACAGCACGCAGACCTAGTGGTGGGAGGAAAAAATCCTTAAATAAGAGACACGGGGGAATGATTAATGGACTTCAATGTCTGTACACTAATGCGCAAAGCATGGGAAATAAACAAGATGAGCTTGAGCTCTTGGTACAGCAAACTAAATATGACTAATAGGCATCACTGAAACCTGGTGGGATAAGTCCCATGACTGGAATGTAATAATGGAGGGATACAATCTATTTCAGAGAAACAGACCAGACAAGAAAGGAGGAGGAGTGGCGTTATATGTCAGGGATGTGTATACCTGTGAAGAGATCCAAGATTTAGAACCTCAAAGCCAAAGTGAGAGCAATTGGGTCAAAATTAAGGGAGAGAAGAATAACAGAGACCTCATTGTGGGAGTTTACTATAGATCCCCAAGCCAAACGGAGGACATAGATGATGCCTTCCTGGAACAGATGGCCAAGCATGCAAAAGGAAGGGAGATAGTAGTAATGGGGGACTTCAATTACCCAGATTTTTGCTGGATGTCAAACTCAGCCAAGAGCATAAGGTCAAACAGATTCCTCACTGGCCTTGCAGACAACTTCGTTGTCCAGAAAGTGGGAGAAGCAACAAGAGGAACAGCCATTTTAGATCTGGTCCTAACCAATGTTGATGACCTGGTTAGTGGGGTAGAAGTGGAAGGATCATTAGGCGCAAGTGATCATGCTCTTCTGAAGTTTACTATACAGCGGAAAGGAGCAGCCAAGCATACTAGGACTCAATTTCTTGACTTTAAGAAAGCCGACTTCATAAAACTTAGGGAAGTGCTGGGTGAGATCCCATGGACAGTAATATTAAAAGGAAAGGGAGTTCATGATGGCTGGGAGCTTGTTAAGAGAGAGATAGTAAAAGCACAACTTCAGGCAATACCAATGAGACGGAAACATGGAAGGTGCCTAAAGAAGCCGGGGTGGCTATCTAAAGAACTTTTAACTGAGTTAAGATTAAAAAAGGATGTGTACAAAAAATGGAAAAGGGGGGAAACCACCAAAGAGGAATTCAAACAAATAGCCAGCACGTGTAGACACAAAGTCAGAAAAGCTAAAGCACAGAATGAACTCAGGCTTGCTAGAGAGGTTAAAAGCAACAAAAACGGCTTTTATGGGTATGTTCGTAGCAAAAGGAAGAACAAAGAAACAGGGGTCACTCAGAGGAGAAGATGGTGAAATGCAAACAGGGGACACAGAAAGGGCTGAACTCCTCAATGCCTTCTTTGCCTCAGTCTTCTCTGATAAAGAAAACAATGCCCAACCTGAAGAATTTGAAGCAAATGATTCAGCAGAGGAAACACAGCCCAGAATAACTAAGGAGATAGTACAAGAATACTTGGCTAGTTTAGATGTATTCAAGTCTCCAGGGCCAGATGAACTGCATCCAAGAGTATTAAAAGAACTGGCAGATGTGATCTCAGAACCACTGGCAGTCATCTTTGAGAATTCCTGGAGAACAGGCGAAGTCCCGGCAGACTGGAGGAGGGCAAATGTTGTCCCTATTTTCAAAAAGGGGAAAAGAGAGGACCCAAATAATTACCGCCCAGTCAGTCTGACATCAATACCAGGGAAGATTCTGGAGCAGATCATTAAGCAAACAGTTTGTGAGCACCTAGAAAGGAATGCTGTGATCACCAATAGGCAGCATGGATTTCTGAAAAATAAGTCATGTCAGACTAACCTGATCATTTTTTGACAGAATTACAAGCCTGGTAGATGAAGGGAACGCAGTGGATGTAGCCTACCTTGATTTCAGCAAGGCATTTGACAAGATGCCCCATGATATTCTTGTAAAGAAGCTGGTAAAATGCGGACTTGACTATGCTACCACTCAGTGGATTTGTAACTGGCTGTCTGACCGAACCCAAAGGGTGCTCATCAATGGTTCCTCTTCATCCTGGAGAAGAGTGACTAGTGGGGTGCCACAGGGTTCTGTCTTGGGCCCGGTCTTACTCAACATCTTTATCAACGACTTGGATGATGGACTCAAGGGCATCCTGATGAAATTTGCAGATGACACCAAACTGGGAGGGGTGGCTAACACCCCAGAGGACAGGATCACACTTCAAAACGACCTTGACAGATTAGAGAACTGGGCCAAAACAAACAAGATGAATTTTAACAGGGAGAAATGTAAAGTATTGCACTTGGGCAAAAAAAATGAGAGGCACAAATACAAGATGGGTGACACCTGGCTTGAGAGCAGTACATGTGAAAAGGATCTAGGAGTCTTGGTTGACCACAAACTTGACATGAGCCAACAGTGTGACGCGGCAGCTAAAAAAGCCAATGCAATTCTGGGCTGCATCAATAGGAGTATAGCATCTAGATCAAGGGAAGTAATAGTGCCACTGTATTCTGCTCTGGTCAGACCTCACCTGGAGTACTGTGTCCAGTTCTGGGCACCACAGTTCAAGAAAGACACTAACAAACTGGAACGTGTCCAGAGGAGGGCAACCAAAATGGTCAAAGGCCTGGAAACGATGCCTTATGAGGAACGGCTAAGGGAGCTGGGCATGTTTAGCCTGGAGAAGAGGAGGTTAAGGGGTGATATGATAGCCATGTTCAAATATATAAAAGGATGTCACACAGAGGAGGGAGAAAGGTTGTTTTCTGCTGCTCCAGAGAAGCGGACACGGAGCAATGGTTCCAAACTACAAGAAAGAAGATTCCACCTAAACATTAGGAAGAACTTCCTGACAGTAAGAGCTGTTCGACAGTGGAATTTGCTGCCAAGGAGTGTGGTTGGCTTGACAACCATATGTCAGGAGTGCTCTGATGGTGTTTCCTGCTTGGCAGGGGGTTGGACTCGATGGCCCTTGTGGTCTCTTCCAACTCTATGATTCTATGATGAATTCTGCATATAAGTTAAATAAGCAGGGAGACAATATACAGCCTTGTCGTACTTCTTTCCCAATTTTGAACCAATCAGTTGTTCCATATCCAGTTCTAACTGTAGCTTCTTGTCCCACATAGAGATTTCTCAGGAGACAGATGAGGTGATCAGGCACTCCCATTTCTTTAAGAACTTGCCTTAGTTTGCTGTGGTTGACACAGTCAAAGGCTTTTGCATAGTCAATGAAGCAGAAGTAGATGTCTTTCTGGAACTCTCTAGCTTTCTCCATAATCCAGTGCATGTTTGCAATTTGGTCCCTGGTTCCTCTGCCCCTTCAAAATCCAGCTTGTACTTCTGGGAGTTCTCGGTCCACATACTGCTTAAGCCTGCCTTGTAGAATTTTAAGCATAACCTTGCTAGCGTGTGAAATGAGTGCAATTGTGCGGTAGTTGGAGCATTCTTTGGCACTGCCCTTCTTCGGGATTGGGATGTAGACTGATCTTCTCCAATCCTCTGGCCACTGCTGAGTTTTCCAAACTTGCTGGCATATTGAGTGTAGCACTTTAACATCATCATCTTTTAAAATTTTAAATAGTTCAGCTGGAATATCATCACTTCCACAATATAGCTGCAATTAAAAAATGAGTGCCAGCATAAAACTATGGGCTCACATGGGAGCAGGCAGTCCTTCTTATAATCTGCTCCCAAACTGCTTGTGGCTTTAAAGGTCGAAAACAGCACTTTGAGTGCAGAAAGAAATTGGCAACCAATGCAACTGGCACAGATTGTGAACATACATAATCTGAACTTCAAAGTCCCTGCTCCTCTTTCTTAGTCTTTAATTCTTAAACCAGACTTGGGGTGCATACACACTAATCCATCTGTAGCACCCAAATGTAATTTCTCTCTCTCCAGAATCATTCGTGCTCCTTCTTAATAAGTTTTATTCAGTCTAGGTTGATTCTGCCTCCTGCCATCCACAAGGGTGGGTGTGGCTACTCAATATGCATTTGGAAAATCCTCCCCTTGATTAGGTGAACCACATCTTTTCCTCCTTGCAAATGTCCCAGGTGAAGAACGAAGTAGTGATTGGGATCTTGGTATACACTCACCACCCACAACTTCATTTGGCAGGCATGGATACACCCACCCATCTCTGTACTGCTAGCATCTGTTTTCAAATGGATACCCTGCGGGATAATTCAGGACCAACCTGGTATGATTTTGTATTTTCAGAATATGTGTGGACTATGAAGAAAAGAACAAGCACCCAGTCTACATTGATTCTAGAATAAAATGTCATGTGTAAGCAGACACGTGTAATCCCTTCAAATCATAGGCACCAACTCCTAGAGGTTGAGGTCCCTTCACCGCCCCCCATTTGCCATTCAAATGGGACATGTGCTGCGTCTTGTGATCAATTATGCAAAGAGGGGCTTACCTGCCCCCCATATATTTTATTCAAGATGCCCCCCTGCTTCAAATAGAGAATTCTCCTCTGCAAAGTAGGACACTTACACCCTACACACATGTGGAAGGCAGCAGATCAGGCAGCAGGGATGCAGCAGAGGTGTTGCGCACTGCACATGCCTCGCTGTCCCTGTCACCCAATTGTGTGAGGGTGAATACCTGAACAGGGTTTCCATCTCTGCAGCCACAACTTCATCTGTAGGTGATACTTCATGAATGCCTCTAAAACCACATGCTACTCACCCTGGGGCCTTATCTGGTAGGGAAAGTAGATGGTTCTGCTTTGAGCTCTAAAGCAAGTTTTAGAAAGCTAGTTATTAGAACTGGTGATCCAAGGATTAGTTGGCCACCAATGCATTACTACAGAAGTCCCTGACCTTTTTGCTTCCATGGACATGTTTAGATAGCTAAGACACTGTCATGGGCACCACAAAATACCAATTTCAGCAGAAGAAAAACTGGCAGTCTAAACACCTACACATGCCATAAAATAAATATAACATGGACAAATAGCCCCCCCAAAACAACAACAACAACCCCACAGGCAGCCCGACCCGCCACCCTCAGGAGTGGATCTACTATGAAACTAGTGAAGCTAGTTTCATAGTAGACCCCTTCAGAGCCCTTAATCCTGGAGGGGCCCCAGAAGCACCATGGTTGGGGGCTCCAGTGTTTCTAGGTGAGTGGCATAAATCAATAAAGTGTATGCTTTGGATGCACAATGGTTCATTCTCTGGCATCTCTGATTAAAATATAGCTGGAAATACCTGAGTTCAAATGGACTTGTACTTAGCCATTATTGTTTCTCTGTATGTATGACAATATTAACATGCAGTCCTGTGCAACTTTATCTAGGATAAAAACCCAATAACAGAAGTGTGGGCAAACCCTCGGAGTAAACAGGAGTAATTCATGCTTACTTGCCATTCAGCCCAAAAGATAATGCAGAATGGTGTGATCTTATCATAGACAAGGACCTTTTGATGGGTATTGAGAAGTACATCAAGGGAGATGACATTATGTATACATGGAGCATTTCAAATTCTGGAAGCCTTCAAGGGAAAAGAGTAGTTCCAAAACTGGGTGATTTAATTTCCCTCCGAATGTTTATTTAGGTGTTCATCACAATTCTCTGCTAAATAAACTGTATCAAACTGACAACTTTTCTAAATGACAATAATATAGTATCTGAACCTCAGACTGCTTTTCGTGACAATCACTCAACATCAGATCACTGCCTATTGCTGTCCCTCCAAGCTGAGAAGTACACCAGACCTCTACAGGGAAAACTATTTGTGGCCTTTATGGATCTGAAATCTGCTTTTGACTATCCCCAGATCCCGTTTATGGACCAAATTACATCTGGTATTACAGGATAAATGTCTCTTCTACCTTATAAAAGCTCTGTACAGTGAAAGTAAATTGCTGGTTAGATGTGGGCTGCAGGGTCAGCTCTCGGACTGTATCGAGATGACCAGGGGTGTGGACTTCCCGTCGAGCGCAAACCTGCTGCAAGTGGGAATTTTCACAGCTGGGAAATTTCGTGCTTTTGGAGGAAAAAGGGGGTGTTACAGGGCGCAGTAGCCCCCCAAAATACCCTCTGTAGAGAATATAGAGGGTCTGGTTCCCGGCAAGCCAAATCGCAAATCATCTGGCCGTCAGGTAGCTTCTGTAGGAGTGAAGAGTACGGCAGAGAGATAAGCGGCCAAAGGGGAAGCCATAAACTATCCTTCAAAAGTGCAGCCCCGAACTTGCAAGGGAAGCAAGTTCTCAAACCTAATAAATTCGGACCTAACTGGAAAGGAATTTGAAGTCTAAAGGTTAAAGAAAGGTTTCGGAGCAAAAGAGAAACAACAACGGAGGTCAGCTGTATCTGCAATCAGAACGGACGCAGTAATGTCGGCAGATCGGGAGAGCAGTGTGTGAGTAATTGCTAGCGGCTACAGTCGCTTTCTCTTCTAAAACCTTTAAGAAGTTACAGAGTAACTGAGAAATTAGTGAAAAGAGTAAAAACAGAAGAGGAAGCATAAGGTTATTTTATTGCAAAGTTTGATAAATCTTTGATGAAACGGAGGGGAAGGAAGGAAAGGAAGCTCAGAAGAGTTTTTAGTTTCGCTTTTAATAAAGAGCTGCGCAATTGAAAAGAAGGACTTCCGTCGCCATTGTTATATTGTAAAAAACACTAGCAACGGCTGTGAGCTGTATGGTTACAAGAAGATAAAATAAAAGCTTCAAGGGATAAAACGGACTTTAAAATTTAATTTTTGACAATAAACAATGCCACTTCATGTACTGGTAAGGTTGTAACCTTCTGTGCCTTAGGAAAGTTTAGTGACCAATGTAACACTGAGCTGTTAACAATTAACTTTGCCAAAACCAAAATTGTACATTTTAACCGCTCCTTCAGGAAAGATAATTGGAGCGTAAAGGGAAACGCCATTGAACAGACTAAGATCTTCCAATACCTAAGCATTACTTTCTCTTATAATGCCAAATTGTCAACACACCTGACCACATCAGCTATATCAGCAGGAAGAAGTGCAAATGCCATCCTTAGATTATTCAGAAGGAAAGGAGCTGGCTTCCTCCCGATGGCCCTTAAAGTTTTCCAGGCAAAATCGTTAGCCCAACTCCTGTATGGCTCTCAAATTAGCCCTTCTACCAACCTTAAGACCCTTGAAACAGTACAATCAAAATTCTTAAGATCATTATTTGCTACCCCAAAGTGTACACCTAATGCAGTCTTAAGGCAAGAAGCAGGACTGCCCAGAGTGGAATTAAAAGTCTGGGAGCAAGCAATATCCCTCTGGTTGAAAATCCATTACAACCCTAAGGGACTGTTACCTTACTTCCTGGCTGCAGTTCCCTATCCTCCTTGGCTTATGCAAATAACTAACAAGATCAAACAAATTGGCCTAAACCCTGAAAATCTTCTTATTGGAACTCTGAACAAGGCTAAAGTAATTATCACTCAGAGACTCTACGATGTCGAATTACAACAAGAAGACGCCCTACTCCCGGAGACGTATAGATCTTTAAAAGCTTGGTCTAATTTTTCAGCTGCCCCTTACTTAACTAACATCACTAACGAAGCTTATAGATGGGCTTTCTCCAGAGCCCGCTTTGAGACAATGCCCTCAGCAGTGCTGTACGGCAAATTTACGCGGGTACCAATGCATGCGCGTCTCTGCCCCTGTATGTCTAATAAGGTAGAATCTGTCACTCACATCCTTCTATTTTGCGAATTCTATAGTGAAGAACGAGCTCAACTTATTTTGCCGCTTTTATCAAAATTTATACCCCTTCAACATTATTTGGAATCCTCCCCCGAAATTCTACGAAAATACCTTCTGGAAGATTCCTCAAGCTCAATATCATATGAGGTGGCCAAATTTTGCACTTTAGCAATCAGGAAGCGTAAATCTCTCTTGTTGAACGGCACACTGCGAAGCTCCCTTGTGTAATAATTTTCTTTTTTTTTTTTCTTCTTGATGCTGTTGTTGATTTCCTTTTGTATGATCTTGTGGTGTTCTGTGTCACTGGCTTTTGCCGCAATAAAACTTGATTAGACTTGACTTGGTAAGGTTGTGAGCCTCAAAACAAAATTTTTAAATTGCTAAAGAACTGCCCCCCCACTCCCCCTTCCCCCCTCCTTCTCCTGAGGTTTCCAGCATTTAACATCTTTGCTTTTTGCAGTGTTTTTGACACATGGATAAGGTTTATTCTTTGGACTGAGATTTTCAACCTGGAGAATCCTGCTTTGGATGTAATTTTTGTGATTTTTCAAGAACTGTTCCGTTATTCAAGTTCTGCCTTGTTGGAATAATTTTGGATTAGAGATCCTGAAGATCACATTTGGATTATAATTGGAGTATAGTAAAAACAATTGTCGGAGAAAATAACAAATTGGATACAACACTTTATTCTCTGTTTTTTAATGGTTTTATCTTCTCTCTGACTTTATCTTCTCCCCTAAGCTCCTGATTGGAATAGCCTAAGTGGTGGCACGAAGAGCTTCCTCTCTTTATTGTCTATTTATCAGAGAAAAGATTCAAACACTGGTTGATATTTGGATTAAATTTGAAGGCTGTGTGGAACATTTTAATTTTTTTAACAAAAAGACAAAAAGGGCAAATATGCTTTTACTTTCTTGGACACTTTGAGAAAATAAGAATATTTTTATTGGGGTATTCTGCTATTTAGACCTCTCACTTATTGGTATAGGAATTGTTTGGGTGGATATATTGACCTGTGGTGTACTGGTGTGAAATTTTGTGAATTTTAGCATACTGGTTGTGTTATATTCAGTATATCAGTATATCATTTAGGTTTGGTTGGAGTAAAAGAAATTAAAAGATATGACGCACCAACAAAAGAAAACAGGTGAAGGGGTAACACCAGCAGAAAGGAGAGGTTCAAAACAAGAGTCCGACTTTAAGGGAGAAATATTATAGAATCATAGAATCATAGAGTTGGAAGAGACCACAAGGGCCATCGAGTCCAACCCCCTGCCAAGCAGGAAACACCATCAGAGCACTCCTGACATATGGTTGTCAAGCCTCTGCTTAAAGACCTCCAAAGAAGGAGACTCCACCACACTCCTTGGCAGCAAATTCCACTGTCAAACAGCTCTTACTGTCAGGAAGTTCTTCCTAATGTTTAGGTGGAATCTTCTTTCTTGTAGTTTGGAACCATTGCTCCATGTCCGCTTCTCTGGAGCAGCAGAAAACAACCTTTCTCCCTCCTCTATGTGACATCCTTTTATATATTTGAACATGGCTATCATATCACCCCTTAACCTCCTCTTCTCCAGGCTAATCATGCCCAGCTCCCTTAGCCATTCCTCATAAGGCATCGTTTCCAGGCCTTTGATCATTTTGGTTGCCCTCCTCTGGACACGTTCCAGTTTGTCAGTGTCCTTCTTGAACTGTGGTGCCCAGAACTGGACACAGTACTCCAGGTGAGGTCTGACCAGAGCAGAATACAGTGGCACTATTACTTCCCTTGATCTAGATGCTATACAGTGGTGCCCCGCAAGACGAACGCCTCGCAAGATGGAAAACCCGCTAGACGAAAGGGTTTTCCATTTTGGAGGCGCTTCGCAAAACGAATTTCCCTATGGGCTTGCTTCACAAGACGAAAATGTCTTGCGAGTTCCTGCGGGTTTTTCCCCCCTTCCCCCCCTTTTTCTAAGCTGCTAAGCCGCTTATCAGCTGATCCGATAAGCCGATAAACCGCTAAAAGCCGCTAAAAGCCGCTAATAGCGCTAATCCGCTAAGCCGTCAATGGGCTTACTTCGCAAGACGAAAAAACCGCTAGACGAAGAGACTCGCGGAATGGATTAATTTCGTCTTGCACTTCTATTGATGCAGCCCAGAACTGCATTGGCTTTTTTTTTTTTAAGTAATATTTATTCAGAATTTTAAAGGATACAAAAAAGTAAAAACAAGGAACAAACAAAATAAAAAATACAAGAGAAAAAATACAATCATTTTTTTAAAAAACAACAACAAATCAAACCTATTTTCCTTTCTTTAACTTATTTCCTTGACCTCCTCACACCTCCCGTTTTTGTATTCTAATTCAAATTGTTAATTCAGCAAATCCTTGCACATTCTCTCTTTCCTAACAGAATCCTTAAATTTACCATATATATTTTTTTAAAACCGCTTTTACTTTATCCAATCTTAACTCTCATCCAAGGCTTTATATCTATACTTATTCTTAATACATTTCCCTAAGGTCAGAAAAGATTCCATTCCACGAATTTCCCAACTCTCATTAAAAAAAACCAAAAAACAAATTATATTATATGCATATTGAGTTCCCAATTTCCATTCCACCCAAACCCCTTCCCGGTTTCAGTCCCCAGCATAAGTCCATCAATCTCAAAAAGCCATCAACCCGGAGATCTTAAATCCAAGGCTCTTAAATCTCTTTCATGTCCCCTCTGCCAGTCTTTTTGATAGTCTTTAGTATTAAAACCCAAATCTCGGGGAAGCTCCAACCCAACAGCATCCACATTCCTTCCAGCCGAGCCTCCATAGTTGAGAGTAGGGCCTGTAAGATCTTCCAAATCTTGTTTCACTCTCCTTTCAGATCCAAAGGACCCCAAAGCTCCAACATCCACCTGAATCCGATTTGTAATCCAAAGGTCATCTGATCTCCACATAAAGAGATCTCTCCATCTTTCATTTTCCAATTCAGGCCAGGCTTCCATCTTCAAAGATTTACTTCTCCTTATTGCCATCATATCAGGCCTCAAATTGTAGCTCGCCTTTTGCATCTGTAGGGTTATGGCTCCCCCTTTCTTCACTTCAGAGACAACATAATTCTCCTTCTCAAATTTTCCTGTTTGTTCAGTTGAATAAAGTTCCTGTGCCGCGTTCTTATCAAATTCTTTGCTAATACTCACTCTTGTTTCCAAAGTTGTAACATTTGTAGTCAAAACATTTATCTGACCTTGCAACTTTCCCAAGAGAAAGAATGTCCTATTCAATTCAAACTGAATTTCCTTCCCGGCCGCCATTCTTAAACAGTCCAAGGTCAAAAAACAGTTTCTCAGCTGGTCCTTAATGCAGTGTCCCAAAGCTCGCTCTAGGGGGATTTAAGTTTCTTTTCACTCCTTTCAGCATAGACCCAAAAGTCCCATACGTTAAATTGTAACAGTCCTTCCTTCGTTTTAAACATAAGCTTGTAGCATATATAGACAATAGAAACCAAGTCCTCTTTTTGTATCTTGACAGCTAGCTTGACAGCTGTCAAATTGTTCTATTCCTCATCAACGGGCTCTCATGGACCACTCCCGGGTCCAGGGGGGTGGCACATCAAATCCCAAATCTTACTCTTCTCCTGCAGGCTCCCCTGCTTCCAAGAAAAATTTCTGATAGTCTCAATCAGTAGAATTAAAGTCTTTTACAAAAAACTCTCCACGACCTTAGTTGACAGGTTCTTTGCTTTAATTTATTTACAGAAAGGGGAGGCGGACTTCCTGTTTGGACCTTCCCCGATCGGTGCCAAATTTTTAAGAGTCCAATTTCCGTACTATTCACGGATTGTTGTTTGAAATCCAAATATCCACAGGGAAAAGTCAGCGCTCTCCGGCAGCGGCTGTGTGGCTTCACTCCGCGAAAATAGCAGTCGATTCGAAACACCGCGCCACTCACCCCGCGTCACTTCAGGACCCCCGAAAAGGGGTTTCCATGAGAGTAGGGGGGGCGCTCTTGGTGTGAGCCGAATCCCATGTTCCCAGGCTTCCTCCGCCTGGGATTTTTAGAAGGTCTCCGCCTTCGCCGCGGCGGCAAGACCCGATTTTTGCGGAGCGGATTCCTCTGAGTCAGAGGAATTGCGCCATTGCCGATGGCGCTAACCTGGAAGTCCCAGAATTGCATTGGCTTTTTTAGCTGCCGTGTCACACTGTTGGCTCATGTCAAGATTGTGGTCAACCAAGACTCCTAGATCCTTTTCACATGTACTGTTCTCAAGCCAGGTGTCACCCATCTTGTATTTGTGCCTCTCATTTTTTTTGCCCAAGTGCAATACTTTACAAATTTGATCAGGATGCCCTTGAGTACATCATCCAAGTCGTTGATAAAGATGTTGAATAAGACCGGGCCCAAGACAGAACCCTGTGGCACCCCACTAGTCACTCTTCTCCAGGATGAAGAGGAACCATTGATGAGCACCCTTTGGGTTCGGTCAGTCAGCCAGTTACAAATCCACTGAGTGGTAGCATAGTCAAGTCCGCATTTTACCAGCTTCTTTAGAAGAATATCATGGGGCACCTTGTCAAATGCCTTGCTGAAATCAAGGTAGGCTACATCCACTGCGTTCCCTTCATCTACCAGGCTTGTAATTCTGTCAAAAAACGAGATCAGGTTAGTCTGACATGACTTATTTTTCAGAAATCCATGCTGACTATTGGTGATCACAGCATTCCTTTCTAGGTGCTCACAGACTGTTTGCTTATTGATCTGCTCCAGAATCTTCCCTGGTATTGATGTCAGACTGACTGGGCGGTAATTATTTGGGTCCTCTCTTTTCCCCTTTTTGAAAATAGGGACAACATTTGCCCTCCTCCAGTCTGCCGGGACTTCGCCTGTTCTCCAGGAATTCTCAAAGATGACTGCCAGTGGTTCTGAGATCACATCTGCCAGTTCTTTTAATACTCTTGGATGCAGTTCATCTGGCCCTGGAGACTTGAATACATCTAAACTAGCCAAGTATTCTTGTACTATCTCCTTAGTTATTCTGGGCTGTGTTTCCTCTGCTGAATCATTTGCTCCAAATTCTTCAGGTCGGGCATTGTTTTCTTTATCGGAGAAGACTGAGGCAAAGAAGGCATTGAGGAGTTCAGCCCTTTCTGTGTCCCCTGTTTGCATTACACCATCTTCTCCTCTGAGTGACCCCACTGTTTCTTTGTTCTTCCTTTTGCTACGAACATACCCATAAAAGCCGTTTTTGTTGCTTTTAACCTCTCTAGCAAGCCTGAGTTCATTCTGTGCTTTAGCTTTTCTGACTTTGTGTCTACACGTGCTGGCTATTTTGTTTGAATTCCTCTTTGGTGGTTTCCCCCCTTTTCCATTTTTTGTACACATCCTTTTTTAATCTTAACTCAGTTAAAAGTTCTTTAGATAGCCACCCTGGCTTCTTTAGGCACCTTCCATGTTTCCGTCTCATTGGTATTGCCTGAAGTTGTGCTTTTACTATCTCCCTCTTAACAAACTCCCAGCCATCATGAACTCCCTTTCCTTTTAGTATTACTGTCCATGGGATCTCACCCAGCACTTCCCTAAGTTTTATGAAGTCGGCTTTCTTAAAGTCAAGAAATTGAGTCCTAGTATGCTTGGCTGCTCCTTTCCGCTGTATAGTAAACTTCAGAAGAGCATGATCACTCGCGCCTAATGATCCTTCCACTTCTACCCCACTAACCAGGTCATCAACATTGGTTAGGACCAGATCTAAAATGGCTGTTCCTCTTGTTGCTTCTCCTACTTTCTGGACAACGAAGTTGTCTGCAAGGCCAGTGAGGAATCTGTTTGACCTTATGCTCTTGGCTGAGTTTGACATCCAGCAAATATACGGGTAATTGAAGTCCCCCATTACTACTATCTCCCTTCCTTTTGATGCTTGGCCATCTGTTCCAGGAAGGGATCATCTATGTCCTCCGTTTGGCTTGGGGATCTATAGTAAACTCCCACAATGAGGTCCCTGTTATTCATCTCTCCCTTAATTTTGACCCAAATGCTCTCACTTTGGCTTTGAGGTTCTAAATCTTGGATCTCTTCACAGGTATACACATCCCTGACATAAAACGCCACTCCTCCTCCTTTCTTGTCTGGTCTGTTTCTCTGAAATAGATTGTATCCCTCCATTATTACATTCCAGTCGTGGGACTTATCCCACCAGGTTTCTGTCTTGGGCCCGGTCTTATTCAACATCTTTATCAACGACTTGGATGATGGACTCAAGGGCATCCTGATCAAACTGGGAGGGGTGGCTAACACCCCAGAGGACAGGATCACACTTCAAAACGACCTTGACAGATTAGAGAACTGAGCCAAAACAAACAAGATGAATTTTAATAGGGAGAAATGTAAAGTATTGCACTTGGGGAAAAAAAAATGAGAGGCACAAATACAAGATGGGTGACACCTGGCTTGAGAGCAGTACATGTGAAAAGGATCTAGGAGTCTTGGTTGACCACAAACTTGACATGAGCCAACAGTGTGACGCGGCAGCTAAAAAAGCCAATGCAATTCTGGGCTGCATCAATAGGAGTATAGCATCTAGATCAAAGGAAGTAATAGTGCCACTGTATTCTGCTCTGGTCAGACCTCACCTGGAGTACTGTGTCCAGTTCTGGGCACCACAGTTCAAGAAGGACACTGACAAACTGGAACGTGTCCAGAGGAGGGCAACCAAAATGGTCAAAGGCCTGGAAACGATGCCTTATGAGGAACGGCTAAGGGAGCTGGGCATGTTTAGCCTGGAGAAGAGGAGGTTAAGGGGTGATATGATAGCCATGTTCAAATATATAAAAGGATGTCACATAGAGGAGGGAGAAAGATTGTTTTCTGCTGCTCCAGAGAAGTGGACACGGAGCAATGGCTCCAAACTACAAGAAAGAAGATTCCACCTAAACATTAGGAAGAACTTCCTGACAGTAAGAGCTGTTTGACAGTGGAATTTGCTGCCAAGGAGTGTGGTGGAGTCTCCTTCTTTGGAGGTCTTTAAGCAGAGGCTTGACAACCATATGTCAGGAGTGCTCTGATGGTGTTTCCTGCTTGGCAGGGGGTTGGACTCGATGGCCCTTGTGGTCTCTTCCAACTCTATGATTCTATGATTCTATGATGATTTTACAGAAGAGCAGAGAAAAAAGATTTAACATTGATGGGAATTATATAATTATTTTTAAAGATGTTCCGATAAGGCTGTTGAAACGAAGAGACCCATATAAATCATTGGTGCAGATCTTGAAGAAGAATAAGATAGAATTCAGGTGGGAGTTTCCGGAGGGGATCTCGTTTTTCTACAAAAGTAAAAAACACAAACATACAAGCTCAGAGGAAGCTAGCAAGTTTCTGAGGAGATATAAAGAATTAAGACCAGAGAAAGAACCAAGAGGAGTAGCAATGGGAGCAGGAGCCGTGGGGGAACGTGGATCGGGAGACAGAGAAGAAGAGGACAGAAGAAATACAGATGAAGAAGAAGTACAAGAAGAAAGATTATAAAATTTAAATAAAATTTATTTAATTAGGATGTCAAAATGGCGCTGAAATTATGGAATTGGAACATTAATGGGATGCATGATAGGAAAAAACGAAATAAAATTGGACAATATTTTAAAAAGGAAAATTTGGACATTATATGTTTACTAGAAACACATGTGGCAAGAAGACATAAAAGAGTTTTGATCAATAAAAGATTAGGAAATGAATTTATATCGTCAGATAAAAACAAAAAGAGAGGGGTTGTATTGTACATAAGAAACAAAATTGAAACTCAGCAAATCTTTAAAGATGAAGAAGGAAGAATAATTGCAGTCCAGATCAAGTGGCAAGGCGAAAAAATAATAATTGTCGGGATCTATGCACCAAATGGAAATAAGACTGATTTTTACAAAAATTTGGAAGAAAAACTGTTTGATTATATGGACCAAAAAATTATAATAATGGGAGATATGAACGGAGTAGTGTTAATGGATATGGACAGATTGAGAGCATCAGGGTTGAGTAAAGAGGGAAAACTACCAAAAACCTTTTTTTCAATGATAAAGAACTGTAATTTAATAGATATATGGAGACTAAGACATCCACTTGACAAACAGTTTACGTTCCATTCGGAATCAAATCAGTCAATGTCGAGAATCGATCAGATATGGGTATCTAACGAATTGACTCCAAGAATCATAAAAGCTGAAATTCAACCAAGAGTAATTTCAGATCACAATCCAATCAAATGTGAAATAAGAGGTTATGAAGAAAGAACTTTCAGGTGGCGAATTAACGATTACCTTCTAGATGATCAAAAATTTTTAGAGGAAGCACGAAAGAAGTTGGTGGAGTACTTTTCGAACAATTGTAATAAGGGTACAAAAATGAATGTATTGTGAGACGCCAGCAAGGCGGTGATGAGAGGATTTTTTATACAACAGAACTCAATTAAAAATAAAAGCAGAGAAAAAGGCAAGAAGGAAATCTTAAAACAAATAATGGACAATGAACAAAAATTAATCAAGAAACCAGATAATTTAAAAATAAAACAGACCATAAAAGCTCTGCAAACACAATTTGCAATGATAATAAACAAAGAGGTGGAATGGAATATAAAAAAGCTGCGACAAAGAAACTTCGAGTTTGCAAACAAATCAGGAAAATGGCTGGCGTGGCAAATTAAGAAAAGAAAGGAGCAGAATACAAGAAATAAAATAATCATGGAAGGTGAAGAGATAGTCAATCCAAAGGGTATTAGGAAAGGATTCTTGGACTTTTACAGTCATTTATACAACAACAAAGAGAAAAATAATATGAGGGAAATAGAAAGATTCTTAAAAGAAAAAAAGGTGCAGAAGATCCCGACAGAAAAGAAAGAAAGGCTGAACGCCCCTATAGAAATGGAAGAGGTTAAAGAAGTCATAAAAGAGTTAAAAAAAGGGAAAGCTCCAGGACCAGATGGATTTACAGCAAGTTATTATAAGGAAATGAGACACATCCTGTCTACACCATTGAGAGAAGTTATGAATAATATTCTTAAGGACAGAGAAATGCTGGAGACGTGGAAAGAAGCTTTTATTACACTTATTCCAAAACAAGACTTGGATTTGACTCAAGTTAAAAATTATAGGCCTATTTCATTGTTAAATACAGACTATAAAATCTTTGCAAGTATCTTAGCAAAGAGGTTGAAAAAGGTGTTACAAGAAGTTATACATAAAGATCAAGCGGGTTTCCTTCCTGGCAGACAGATGAAGGACAATATAAGGAATATAGTCAATCTATTAGAATATCTGACAGCCAGGAATGAGAAACAAGCAGTGTTAATATTTGTGGATGCAGAAAAGGCCTTTGATAATATATCTTGGGACTTTATGTTAAAAAATTTAGAACACATGGAGGTGGGGAATGAATTTTTTAATGGAATAAAAGCGATATACACTGAACAAAGAGCTAAGCTGATTGTAAACAATATGACTACAGAAGAATTAAAAATATTAAAAGGTACGAGACAAGGATGTCCTCTTTCACCATTGTTATTCATAATGGTTCTGGAGATTTTCCTAAATTCAATAAGGAGAAATGAAGCAATAAAAGGTGTGTCAGTAGGCCGTAATGAATATAAAGTAAAAGCCTTTGCTGATGATCTGGTAATAACAGTGGAAGAACCGCCGGAATGTTCAAAAGTTGTTTTGGAGGAAGTTGAATAATTTGGTCAAGTGGCAGGGTTTATACTGAATAAGAAAAAAACTAAAATGTTAGCAAAAAATATGGATCAAGGTATGATAGAAACAATGCAACAACAAACAGGGATAGAAGTGGTGAAAAAAGTTAAATAGCTGGGAATCTGGTTAACCCCCAAGAGTATTGATTTGTTTCAGAATAATTATGTGCCAGTGTGGAAGGGAATAAAGAAAGATCTAGAGGTGTGGGGCCGAATGAAGTTATCCTTTTGGGGGAGAATTTCAACGATTAAGATGAGTGTGCTGCCAAAGATGTTATTCTTATTTCAGACAATTCCAATAATTAAGGGGACAGTGATATTTAAAGAGTGGCAAAGAGCAATTTCAATATATATCTGGCAGGGTAAGAAGCCAAGAATTATGTATAAGTTACTAACGGATGCGAAAGAAAGAGGCGGCTTCGCCCTGCCAGACTTGAAATTATATTATGAAGCTTCATGTCTCTGCTGGTTGAAAGAATGGATAAAGTTAAAAAATATTGAGTTATTGGACTTAGAAGGTTTTGATAACAGATTTGGCTGGCACAGATATCTATGGTGTGAGAAAAGAAATATTCATAAAGGTTTCGAAAACCACATCTTTAGAAGATTTCTCATAGAAATATGGGAGAGATATAGAAGTTTATTAGAATCAAGAACTCCCCACTGGCTATCTCCGTTAGAAGTTATGAGTCTTAATAAAGTCAATATGAGGGGGAACTGGATTACATATAAAGAATTGATTATAAAGGAAGGAGGAAAATGGAAAATGAAATCCTATGAAGAAGTGAAAGAGTATGTGTATGATTGGTTGCATTATTATCAGGTTAACGAAATGTTTAAAAAGGACTTAAAAGAAAGAGGTTATGAGGAAAAAGAATCGAAATTTCAAATAGAAATAATAAACAATGAAAATAAAATTTTGTCCAAGATGTATAAAATCTTGCTAGAATGGTATACAAAAGATGAGGAAGTTAAATCGGTTATGATACACTGGGCCAGAGATTTGGGTTATAATATACAGTTTAATGATTGGATAAAACTGTGGAATGAAAGTATAAAATTTATGGCATGTACTGCATTAAAGGAAAATGTTATGAAAATGATTTATAGATGGTACATCACACCTGTGAAACTGGCAAAAATGTACACACATGTAATAAGTGTTGGAAATGTAAAGAAAAAGAAGGAACATTTTATCATATGTGGTGGGATTGTAAGAAGGTGAAGGGCTTCTGGGAAATGATATATAATGAGATGAAAAAGATGTTGAAATATACGTTTGTTAAGAAACCAGAGGCTTTTCTTTTAGGAATAGTAGGAAATGAAATAAATAGAATGGACTGTAAACTTTTCCAATATGTAGTAACAGCAGCGAGAATATTATTGGCCCAAAGATGGAAACAGGAACAACTGCTGACGCTCGAAGAATGGAGAATGAAACTGATGGAGTATGCTGAACTGGACAAACTAACAGGAAAGATCAGATATATACGAGATCAAAAGTTCATTGAAGACTGGGTAAAATTTTCAGACTATCTGAAATGTGTATGTGATGAGCAAATAACGCTAGTGGGATTTCAAGAAGTTCGGTAAATGATAGAGGACTATTGTATTGATGAAAACTAAGTGTGTGAAGGTTTATAAAATGCAATATAAAATTAGGAAATGCGTATTTTAAAAATTTGAATAATGGATGATTGTCAGAGAGGTTGAAGGAAGTCTAAAAGAGAAAATATGTGATAAATTTAGATTGGATACTATAAGTGTATGTTGGAAAATTTAATAAAAAATTAAAAGAGATGACCAGGGGCGTGAGACAGGGTTGCATTTTGGCCCCCACTTTGTTTAATTCGTTTTTGAATGATTTAGAGCTAAGCTTAATGGACCCTGATGGCCATCTCCCAAAAATAGGAACCAGAAAGACCCCTCTTTTGTTATATGCAGATGACGCAGCCATCCTCTCCCGCTCTAGACCTGGCTTGAAATACCAACTGAAGAAATTCTTGGATTATTGAGCTGTCTGCGGACAAACGCCGGCTCCCTCGGCTTATAGAGCAAGATGAGCGCGCAACCCCCGAGTCATCCACAACTGGACCTAACGGTCAGGGGTACCTTTACCTTTTTAATGGGTTATCCATCAATTATGAAAAATCAAAAATTCTGGTTTTTGAGAAAAGCTTCTCCCCGTGTATATGGGAACTAGGATGGCCATAATCTAGTGCAGACTAAATATTTCCACCCCTTCATGGATCACTGCCTTGCCATGGCGAAGGGGCTTGAATAACTCAGAGAAGCTATGAACCATGCCGAGCAGGGCACCCAAGATAGACAGGTCATAGTGGAGAGTTTTGACCAAACGTGATCCACCTGGAGGAGGAACTGGCAAGCCACTCCAGTATCCCTGCCAAGAAAACTCCACGGACAAAGACAGCAGGCATATAAAAGTTATGACGCTGGAAGATGAGCCCCTCAGGTCGGAAGGTGTCCAACATGCTACTGAGGAAGAGCGGAGGACAAGTACAAGTAGATTCAGAGCTGATGAAGCGGCTGGGTCAAAGCTGAAAGGATGCTCAGTTGCGGATATGCCTGGAAGCAAAAGGAAAGTCCAATGCTGTAAAGATAAATATTGCATAGGAACCTGGAATGTAAGAACCATGAACCTGGGTAAGTTGGATGTCGTCAAAAATGAGATGGCAAGAATAAATATTGACATCCTGGGCATCAGTGAACTAAAATGGACGGGAATGGGCAAATTCAGTTCGGATGACCATCATATCTACTACTGCGGGCAAGAAACCGGTAAAAGAAATGAAGTGGCCCTCATAGTCAACAAAAGAGTAGCGAAAGCTGTACTGGGATGCAGTCTCAAAAATGATAGAATGATCTCGATACGAATCCAAGGCAGAACTTTTAACATCACAGTAATTCAAGTTTATGCACAAACTACTGGCGCTGAAGAAACTGAAATCGACCAATTCTATGAAGACTTACAACACCTTATAGAAATGACACCAAAGAAGGATGTTCTTCTCATTATAGGGGATTGGAATGCTAAAGTAGGGAATCAAGAGATAAAAGGAACAACTGGCAAGTTTGGCCTTGGAGTTCAAAACGAAGCAGGGCAAAGGCTAACAGAATTCTGTCAAGAGAACAAGCTGGTCATCACAAACACTCTTTTCCAACAGCACAAGAGACGACTCTACACATGGACATCACCAGATGGGCAGCATCGAAATCAGATTGATTATATTCTCTGCAGCCAAAGATGGAGAAGCTCTATACAGTAAGCAAAAACAAGACCTGGAGCTGACTGTGGCTCAGATCATCAGCTTCTTATAGCAAAATTCAAGCTTAAACTGAAGAAAGTAGGAAAAATCACTGGGCCGGTAAGATACAATCTAAATCAAATCCCTTATGAATACACAGTGGAAGTGAGGAACAGGTTTAAGGATTTAGATTTGCTGGACAGAGTGCCTGAAGAACTATGGTTGGAGGCTCGCAACATTATACAGGAGGCAGCAACGAAAACCATCCCAACGAAAAGGAAATGCAAGAAAGCAAAGTGGCTGTCTAACGAGGCCTTACAAATAGCGGGGGAGAGAAGGCAAGCAAAATGCGAGGGAGATAGTGAAAGATACAGGAAATTGAATGCAGATTTCCAAAAAATAGCAAGGAGAGACAAGAAGGCCTTCTTAAACGAGCAATGCAAAGAAATAGAGGAAAACAACAGAATTGGAAGAACCAGAGATCTGTTCAAGAAAATTGGAGATATGAAAGGAACATTTCGTACAAAGATTACCATAATAAAGGACAAAAGTGGTAAGGACCTAACAGAAGCAGAAGACATCAAGAAGAGGTGGCAAGAATACACAGAGGAATTATACCAGAAAGATATGGATGGCTTGTACACCCCAGGTAGTGTGGCTGTTGACCTTGAGCCAGACAGCCCGGAGAGTGAAGTCAAATGGGCCTTAGAAAGCACTGCAAATAACAAGGCCAGTGGAAGTGATGGTATCCCAGCTGAACTATTTAAAATTTTAAAAGATGATGCTGTTAAGGTGCTACACTCAATATGCCAGCAAGTTTGGAAAACTCAGCAGTGGCCAGAGGATTGGAGAAGATCAGTCTACATCCCAATCCCGAAGAAGGGCAGTGCCAAAGAATGCTCCAACTACCGCACAATTGCACTCATTTCACACGCTAGCAAGGTTATGCTTGAAGTTCTACAAGGTAGGCTCAAGCAGTATGTGGACTGAGAACACCCAGAAGTGCAAGCTGGATTTAGAAGAAGCAGAGGAACCAGAGACCAAATTGCAAACATGCACTGGATTATGGAGAAAGCTAGAGAGTTCCAGAAAGACATCAAACTAAGGCAAGTTCTTAAAGAAATGGGAGTGCCTGATCACCTCATCTGTCTGCTGAGAAATCTCTATGTGGGACAAGAAGCTACAGTTAGAACTGGATATGGAACAACTGATTGGTTCAAAATTGGGAAAGGAGTACGACAAGGCTGTATATTGTCTCCCTGCTTATTTAACTTATAAGCAGAATTCATCATGCAAAAGGCTGGGCTGGATGAATCCCAGGCCAGCATTAAGATTGCCGGAAGAAATATCAACAACCTCAGATATGCAGATATGCACAACCTTGATGGCAGAAAGTGAGCAGGAATTAAAGAACCTTTTAATGAGGGTGAAAGAGGAGAGTGCAAAATATGGTCTGAAGCTCAACATCAAAAAAACGAAGATCATGGCCACTGGTCCCATCACCTCCTGGCAAATAGAAGGGGAAGAAATGGAGGCACTGAGAGATTTTACTTTCTTGGGCTCCATGATCACTGCAGATGGTGACAGCAGCCCCGAAATTAAAAGACGCCTGCTTCTTGGGAGAAAAGCAATGACAAACCTAGACAGCATCTTAAAAAGTAGAGACATCACCTTGCCAACAAAGGTCCGTATATTAAAAGCTATAGTTTTCCCAGTGGTGATGTATGGAAGTGAAAGTTGGACTATAAAGAAGGCTGATCGCCGAAGAATTGATGGTTTTGAATTATGGTGCTGGAGGAGACTCTTGAGAGTCCCATGGACTGCAAGAAGATCAAACCTCTCCATTCTGAAGGAAATCAGCCCTGAGTGCTCACTGAAAGGACAGATCCTGAAGCTGAGGCTCCAAGACTTTGGCCACCTCATGAGAAGAGAAGACTCCCTAGAAAAGACCCTGATGTTGGGAAAGATAGAGGGCACAAGGAGAAGGGGACGACAGAGGACGAGATGGTTGGATAGTGTTCGCGAAGCTACCAGCATGAGTTTGACCAAACTGCGGGAGGCAGTGGAAGTCAGAAGTGCCTGGCGTGCTGTGGTCCAGGGGGTCACGAAGAGTCGGACATGACTAAACGACTAAACAACAACAACAAATATTTCCAATACCTAGAGCTTTTATTTTATCACTCAAAGTCCTGGAATTACCACTGGCAGCCTATCAAAAGGTGGAGTTAAGGAAACTTGGTATACTCTGATTCTTTTTTACAAGGGGAGGTCAGTATGTTCCATCAGGCATAAGGGTCTTTAATGCAAAATCGGTTTCCCAACTTCTCTACGCTTCAGACGTCTGGTACAACGGTTTGTTTCCCTAGTTAGACGGGTTCCAGGCAAAGTTTCTTTGGTCCCTATTACAGGTCCCAAACTCTGTCCCAAATTCAATTCTATTTTTGGAAACAGGTGAATGCCCACTCTCCACTAAAGCATGGTGGGCTGCCCTGAGATACTGGCTCAAGATCTCAGTATTTGGCCTGGGGAAGGAATTATTTCTACATTTAACCAATGAGGAGTTTATCAGCCCATGGCTGAAAACTATGGCCAGAAAAGCCACCTTGATTGGACTGCCATCATCCCTCTTGTATCATCTGGGCTTTGATACCGCCCTTGAAGCCCTGAGGCAAAGGCTCTGGGACATTTCACATAGCGACCTGCGATCTCAATCTCATGTAATCTGTGGCCCAGTAGCAGTTAGGAATCCAATATGGGTATGACTTTCAGATACCCTCATATCTTAGAAACCAGTCTGTACCAACCTATCAGCATTTATTTAGCACAGTCAGAGTAAATGTATTTCCTTTTGAAGTTCTAAATGGTAGGCTGAGAGGCATCCCTTAACAGAATAGGCTTTGTTTATGTTCTCAGGACGTCAATTGCATTAAGCATATCTTACTGCATTGTGGGCAGTACGAGAAAGAAAGGGACCAACTGATCAAACCCCTACTGGCAAATCTGCCAGGAAAATCTGAAGCCTCCCATATTAAATTTGCTGGAATTTGCTGCCAAGGAGTGTGGTGGAGTCTCCTTCTTTGGAGGTCTTTAAGCAGAGGCTTGACAACCATATGTCAGGAGTGCTCTGATGGTGTTTCCTGCTTGGCAGGGGGTTGGACTCGATGGCCCTTGTGGTCTCTTCCAACTCTATGATTCTATGATTCTAAGATTTTGGAAATTACAAAAAGAAAAAAGAAAAATTGAACAGACAAAGAAAGAAACAAAAACAAAAACACTACATAAAACATTAAATTAACAAAACAAAACAAAAACAATTAAAAACACTTCCAATATTTTCAAATCTTAACTTTCATACACTTGTTTCATTGACTTCCTCAACGCCTCCCTTTTTGTATTCCACTTCAATTAACTATTTCAGCAAGTCCTTTCCATCTTCATCTATTTTCTATCTTAAAGTTAATTTTAACATATTGTAACCTAGTTTTTTCCCTTTTAATGCATTAACAATCTATCTATACCTAGTTCCTTCTAACATTTCTGCCAAAGCCATATAGCTTCATTCCACCTTTTTTCTAACATTCATTAATTTTACAATATTTCCGTAGATAATCTTTAAACTTTTTCCAGTCTTCTTCCACCGACTCTTCTCCCTGGTCTTGGATTCTGCCAGTCATTTCCGCCAGTTCCATATAGTCCATCAACTTCATCTGCCATTCTTCCCGGGTGGGTAAATCTTGTGTCTTCCAATACTTCGCGATGAGTAATCTTGCTGCTGTTGTTGCATACATGAAAAATGTTCTGTCCTTCTTTGGCACCAATTGGCCGACCATGCCCAGGAGAAAGGCCTCTGGTTTCTTCAGCCATATTAAATCTTTTGGATGATAGTTCTAACAATATTACACTGGCCGTGGCAACGTTTCTTTTGGAAATCAAAAGAAACAAAGATCATCAAGCTCAAGACAAAACAAAATGACCGCCTCGGTTTCTCTCTCTTTTGTGGTTGGCTGTCTTAACTGTATTTTGTTCTGAAATAGTTCTATGGGTCTTTGGACTGCAATTAAGATTTATTATACAGTCATACCTCATGTTACGTTGTCAGGTTGCGTCCCACGGCGACCCGGAAGTACCAGAAAGGGTTACTTCCAGGTTTCGCCACTCGCGCATACGCAGTAGCGCTAAATCACACTTTGCACATGTGCACAAGCACCAAATCACGCCATGCACCTTTGCAGATATGGTGATTTGGGTTGCGGGCTTTTCACGTTGCGAACGGGCCTCCGGAACGGATTCCATTCACAACCAGAGGTACCACTGTAAATATTGTAAGATGGAAAATGCATGAGATGTAAAATGAAAAACTGCAAAATGCATAAATAAAATAAATATAAACTTCTCTTACTCACCTTTTCTCAAAACTAAAAAGTCCTAAATGCTGCAACTTTTCCACATATGGGAGTCACTCCAACCCCTTCGCTTGCCCTTTCAGAACCCTTTCCAACTCTCTAATATTGTTACAGATTTGGAGTAACAGAGTATGGGGTAACAAGGGCACCTATAACTGCTTGAGCTAGTGAATGTTGGAAATTAATAAATGTATTTATATATAAATTTATATAATATTTGGAGAAATGAAGGGAAAATGCCAAGCCATTGAAAAACACAGCAGGCTAAAGCTTTTTCAGGCCAGGGCCTCACTTGGGATTGAAGTCATTAAGAATGACAAAAACATGCTGGAAACAAGTCATTGATTAAACTGTCAATGGAAACCATCAACAAGGCAGAAGGCTCTGCCAGTGAGTGGAGGAGATTGCCGCTGTGACGGTGTGTGTAATGTCACACAAGAAAAAATTGTAATGTCACACAAGAAAAAATTGCTCATACCTAGAACTAACTCAGTTGGTCTTTAAGGTGCTACTGGAAGAAAAAATTGTGCATTCGAAATTTTGTGCTTAGGGAAGAAGTAGGGAGAACTGCATGAGTTGCTTTGAAGGCCAGAACCATCTTGGCAAGCTGGTTGATGGCAGGCTGAGAGAGAGGCACACACACATAGATGTCTGGGAATCCAATGCTGGTTTGCTGTGAAGGACTGGCTCCTCCTAAGATATGAATCCTGTGAAATCTCTCTCCATTGAAAACTTCTGGTGTAAATATGTGTAAATAAATCATATTTCAAAGAAACTGCAGACTCTGCCATGCTTCATTTCCCCCAAAGGCACCTGGTTGAGTGCCAAGACCCTTTGAAGTCTGGGGCACTGCTTGGCAGATTGGGGTGGCCAGTAACATTATCCTTTTTGGGTGAGGTGACCAGAATGGTACACAATATTCGTAATGCAGTCACACCATAGTTTTGCATAACAGCATTATGAAGTCAGAGGTTTTACTTGTTGGAGAGAGAGGTTTGGAAGAGAGATCCTTATTCTCCAGTAGCAGGGTTAAGCAGAATGGTGATTGCTCCAAGCACATCTAAACTAGTTACATTTACATCTGCCCTCATCTACTTTTAAACAACATTTCCCATGAAAATACTTGGCTAGAATAAAGCACGGACACCTAGCTTTGCAAATAAGTGAATGTTTTATTCACAGTTTTTAGAAATGGCACCAAACAAGTCGCTGTCTTTTTGGCAATAAAACAAAGATGACTTTAAAACAGATATTGCAGTCTTTGGGTTAGCAAAGATGCAGGTTTTTAAATCTCCCCTTTGGAGATATTCAGTTCATTTGGTTTTTCTTTCAACTGGGAGCAATTGTCTGCATAACTCCTTGTTTGCTCGTTCCAAACAAGGAGTGAGCAGAGGTTGCTGCAAGCCTGCTAAGGCATACTCACTCTGGTAAGGAGCTTACAGCTCAGGTTAACCCTTTCATGTTTGCAAGTGTGAGTCAGTACTGTAATTGTATATTATATTATTTTCAATTCTTTTCCTAATGACCCCCAGCATGGAATTTGCTTTTTTCACAGCTAACACACACTGGGTCAGCACTAGCTTAGGCACTGTTTCAGTGGACAGTGCAGACCTTTGGTTGGACCAAGCTGCACTTTACTTTTGTTCTGGTCTGAACTCACATTTTGTAGCAGACAAGCTTTCTGCCAGTGTGCAGCCATCAAATAAGCAGCTTCCCCTAGGGGCCTGCTCCCACATCAGGTAGCCCTGGTTTATTATATGGTTTGCAATAATACTTGCATTTAGCAGCATAGTATCTTCATAGAATCATAGAGTTGGAAGAGACCACAAGGGCCATCGAGTCCAACCCCCTGCCAAGCAGGAAACACCACCAGAGCACTCCTGACATATGGTTGTCAAGCCTCTGCTTAAAGACCTCCAAAGAAGGAGACTCCACCACACTCCTTGGCAGCAAATTCCACTGTCAAACAGCTCTTACTGTCAGGAAGTTCTTCCTAATGTTTAGGTGGAATCTTCTTTCTTGTAGTTTGGAGCCATTGCTCCGTGTCCGTTTCTCTGGAGCAGCAGAAAACAACCTTTCTCCCTCCTCTATGTGACATCCTTTTATATATTTGAACATGGCTATCATATCACCCCTTAACCTCCTCTTCTCCAGGCTAAACATGCCCAGCTCCCTTAGCCGTTCCTCATAAGGCATCGTTTCCAGGCCTTTGACCATTTTGGTTGCCCTCCTCTGGACACGTTCCAGTTTGTCAGTGTCCTTCTTGAACTGTGGTGCCCAGAACTGGACACAGTACTCCAGGTGAGGTCTGACCAGAGCAGAATACAGTGGCACTATTACTTCCTTTGATCTAGATGCTATACTCCTATTGATGCAGCCCAGAATTGCATTGGCTTTTTTAGCTGCCGCGTCACACTGTTGGCTCATGTCAAGTTTGCGGTCAACCAAGACTCCTAGATCCTTTTCACATGTACTGCTCTCAAGCCAGGTGTCACCCATCTTGTATTTGTGCCTCTCATTTTTTTTTGCCCAAGTGCAATACTTTACATTTCTCCCTGTTAAAATTCATCTTGTTTGTTTTGGCCCAGTTCTCTAATCTGTCAAGGTCGTTTTGAAGTGTGATCCTGTCCTCTGGGGTGTTAGCCACCCCTCCCAGTTTGGTGTCATCTGCAAATTTGATCAGGATGCCCTTGAGTCCATCATCCAAGTCGTTGATAAAGATGTTGAATAAGACCGGGCCCAAGACAGAACCCTGTGGCACCCCACTAGTCACTCTTCTCCAGGATGAAGAGGAACCATTGATGAGCACCCTTTGGGTTCGGTCAGTCAGCCAGTTACAAATCCACTGAGTGGTAGCATAGTCAAGTCCGCATTTTACAAGCTTCTTTACAAGAATATCATGGGGCACCTTGTCAAATGCCTTGCTGAAATCAAGGTAGGCTACATCCACTGCGTTCCCTTCATCTACCAGGCTTGTAATTCTGTCATAAAAATGAGATCAGGTTAGTCTGACATGACTTATTTTTCAGAAATCCATGCTGACTATTGGTGATCACAGTATTCCTTTCTAGGTGCTCACAGACTGTTTGCTTAATGATCTGCTCCAGAATCTTCCCTGGTATTGATGTCAGACTGACTGGGCGGTAATTATTTGGGTCCTCTCTTTTCCCCTTTTTGAAAATAGGGACAACATTTGCCCTCCTCCAGTCTGCCGGGACTTCGCCTGTTCTCCAGGAATTCTCAAAGATGACCGCCAGTGGTTCTGAGATCACATCTGCCAGTTCTTTTAATGCTCTTGGATGCAGTTCATCTGGCCCTGGAGACTTGAATACATCTAAACTAGCCAAGTATTCTTGTATTATCTCCTTAGTTATTCTGGGCTGTGTTTCCTCTGCTGAATCATTTGCTCCAAATTCTTCAGGTCGGGCATTGTTTTCTTTATTGGAGAAGACTGAGGCAAAGAAGGCATTGAGGAGTTCAGCCCTTTCTGTGTCCCCTGTTTGCATTTCACCATCTTCTCCTGTCTGCATTTCACCATCTTAAACAGCTTGTCTCCAGCAAATGCCTTCCCAAACACTGGTGGCCTTTCCAGGCTGCTGCTACAGTGGTATCTCGGGTTAAGTACTTAATTCGTTCCGGAGGTCCATTCTTAACCTGAAACTGTTCTTAACCTGAAGCACCACTTTAGCTAATGGGGCCTCCTGCTGCCGCTGCGCCGCTGGAGCACAATTTCTGTTCTCATCCTGAAGCAAAGTTCTTAACCTGAAGCAATATTTATGGGTTAATGGAGTCTGTAACCTGAAGCGTATGTAACCTGAAGTGTATGTAACCCGAGGTACCACTGTACTTTGCAGCTTGGATTTAACATATCAGCAAATTCAGGTTTCTGCAGTATAATCAGAAATTTTGTGGTAAGGAAAGTGATGGGAAAATGCAGCTGAAAGTGTGGGATGACCCACAACATATAATATAATAGTCCTGCAAGTAAATCGGAACAAATGTTCAGTGCGCAGTTGACATCCTATAACCTGTCCACAAACTATAGACCCTCCAATGCAAAAACCTGGACCATTTGTCTCTTCAACCAAGGTATAGCAATACAGCAATACTAAAGAAAATTACCCATAACGTACACTTATTACAAAGGAATAGTGTTTCATGGTTGGGCCCTATTTCATATGCCAATACATCAGATGTGGAAAATACATGTCACCTACCAAAAACAGGTTTGGCCTCTTTTGTGCCACAAAGGACTTTGTCCTTTTTACTTTTTGTTACTTCTTTTTAATGAAATGTCTGTATATTCATGACCTTATTATATCTGTCCTATGTCGGAAAGAATGGTGGGTTGTTGTTTTTTGTATATGTTATCTCTTTTTTGATGTTCCTATATATTTGAAAACGCAATAAAAATATTTTAAGATTTAAATATTTACTCATATACAAACTTTCTGCAAACGTATCCGGACGGGATGCTTTAGCAGCAGCTGCGCGGTAATGACTGGGGACCATTTGAAATTCAGACACCGGGGAGTGAAAACCCGGGAAGGTTGCGCTAGAGGCGCAGCTGGACTACAATTCCCAACATCCCTGAGCGCGGCTGGCTGTACTCCTACAGCGCCCAGCTGACCCGCCCCTTTCAAAGAGGCCTTCCGGCCCTATGACGCCTTTCCCCTGCGCCGGAAGTGCGCGCGGCGCGGCCCTCTGCCCGTTTCCCCGCCTCCTGCCTCGCCCCTCGCCTCCGACTGGCTAGATGAGAATCCCCTTTCCTGATTGGCGGAGAGGGCGGCGGCGAGGCCCGGGCGCAGCGCGGGTTTTCTGGGTCCCCGGCGAAGGAGTCTCTCTGCGCGGCGGCGGCGGCGGGGCCGCCATGGCGGGCCGAGGGCCGCCGCTTTGCTACGCGCTGCTGTGCGGGCAGGCGGCGCTGCTGCTGGGCAACCTGCTGCTCCTGCAGGGCGTGCCGCGCAGCCTCCAGCACAACGCCACCCTCGGCCCCGAGCCGCCCGACGCGGAGCCCCCCGCCAGCGCCGGAGCCGCCTTCTCCTGCCACGGCCCCGGCCCCCACGGCCCGCTCGTGCGCTGCGACCACCTGTAAGGTCCCGCGAGGCTTCCGGGGCGGGGGGCGGGGAGGCGGCCATCTTCTCCCCCCTCGCCGGAGCCTGAGAGGCGGCTTCCTGGCGCAGCTCGAAGGGGCGCCCTGGCCTCTCCCGGCCCAGTCAGGCAGTGGAATATGGGAAGGGAGTTCAAAGGACACGGGGCCCGGGAGGCGGGTGAGGTCCGGCTGGGATCTGTGACTGGGCTGGCCGAGGCCAGGGTTCAGATCCTGCCACAGCCATGAAGCTCGCTGGGTAGCCTTGGGTCGTAGAATCGCAGAACTGTAGAGTTGGAAGGGACAGTGAGGGTCATCTGGTCCAACCCCCTGCAGCAGGACAGGAATTTTTGGCCAACCTGGGGCTCGAACCCACAACCCAAGAGGCCTCACAACTTCTCAGTGTTGCTGGGAGGATAAACGAGGAGAGGAAGAACAGTGTTTGCCACCTGGAACTCCTTGGAGAAAAAGTGGGGTCTAAATGTAGTAAAAAAGTATGCCCTTGGCATACTGTCTTGGCAGGTCTGCTTAGCAGAGGTATGCGTTTGGCTGGCACTGGCCAGCTGTCACATTAAGCAGCCTGGAGGAATGCTATTTTGGGCACCCTTGGCAGGGGCAAAACTAGGCTTTATTTCACCCAGGTCAGAGACTCAGTATGGCACCCCCTCCCCCATGCATTTGTGTACTTACACACAAGCTTTGAGCTTCAATGGCACCCCTCTGGAGGCTTCACCGTCCTAGGGTAAAAAAACCCTAGCTAGCCCCCACCCCCTGGTAGCTACAGCCCTGCTGTAGGGCACTGTTGGAAATTTTAAATTGTGTCCTGTAGTTTCTTGCTGCCCGGTGTGATGAGGGCCAGAGGAAGCATCAAAATTGATGGGCCCTGGTGGGTGTTCAGAAGTGCTGAGGACTGCAGGGTGAGGACACAACCTCAGGGAAGTTTTTAACGTGTGATATTTTACTGTGTTTTTGCTTTCTATGGAAGCCGCCCAGAGTGGCTGGGGAGGCCCAGCCAGATGGGCGGGGTATAAATAATAAATTATTATTATTATTATTATTATTATTATTATTATCTGGGGGCAGGAGTCAGGATCCACAGGGGCAGTAGATCTGGCCTCCAAGGAATGTATAGCCAGTTCTACAGTAGCAACTGCTGTGGTGTGTTTCTTGGAGGCCAGATCTGCCACTTCCTTGGCAGCCCCTGCCCCATGCTACCTCTACAGTGGCAGCATGGTGAATAGGAGGTGCTGCTGGTTTCCTCCCACTCCAGGGTGGAAATGGTAGGGGCTGCTCCTGGGGTCATAATTTGAGGCTGGTGGAGGGTGGCACAGTGTTTTGCTGCTTCTCTGTTGCCAAAATGTCTTGGAATGGTCCTGGGTACAGTGATAGGCATTGTGACTTAAGGCGCATTCCTACACTCTAAGGTCAACTTTAAAAAAATTACTTCTGTACCGATTGCATTGTTTTAAAAAATCCAGACAGAAACTTCAGCAATAAAGGACTATACTGCCAGCTCAGAGTAGGAGTCAGCTGAGATGGTGGTTTAAACACAGATGCAAATCCAGTTGCTACTGGCGTAAACTGCTGCTTTCTGGGCACACAGCTGTGAAAGCTCCTTAGTTTAGTTTATGTGTGAAGAACTAAAGGGGTAAGGATGGAACACAAAGGGTTTTTTAACAGTGGAAGGCTGTGGCTTGTGCATGGAAGGATGAGTGGTGCTGGGGTGGAAGACAAAGGCGTTGCCAAAGTCTAGGGCTGGGATATGAATCGGAGCAAACTGGAGGCAAGACAAAGGCCTGGAGGGGAGTGGCAGAAGTTGATGTTGGGCAAAGAGAGGGGATGGTTGATGGGAAAGGGAGAAGGGAGTGTGTTGGAAATGGAGTATTAAACTTGATGGGAGGTGTCTGGGGTCAAGGATGAAAGGTTAGGTGCAAGCAGTAAACTGCCCCAGTTAGGAAGGTACAGTATGTTGGAGAGGCTGCCACAGAAGCAGACTGGAGAAGGGATGGGGTTAAATTGATGCTAGCCTGATCAATCTAAGGAAACTGGGGAACATTCATGAATTACTGCTGTGCTCTGACTTCAGCCTTTGTTCCAGCTCTTAGAATCATAGAATCATAGAGTTGGAAGAGACCACAAGGGCCATCGAGTCCAACCCCCTGCCAAGCAGGAAACACCACCAGAGCACTCCTGACATATGGTTGTCAAGCCTCTGCTTAAAGACCTCCAAAGAAGGAGACTCCACCACACTCCTTGGCAGCAAATTCCACTGTCAAACAGCTCTTACTGTCAGGAAGTTCTTCCTAATGTTTAGGTGGAATCTTCTTTCTTGTAGTTTGGAGCCATTGCTCCGTGTCCGTTTCTCTGGAGCAGCAGAAAACAACCTTTCTCCCTCCTCTATGTGACATCCTTTTATATATTTGAACATGGCTATCATATCACCCCTTAACCTCCTCTTCTCCAGGCTAAACATGCCCAGCTCCCTTAGCCGTTCCTCATAAGGCATCGTTTCCAGGCCTTTGACCATTTTGGTTGCCCTCCTCTGGACACGTTCCAGTTTGTCAGTGTCCTTCTTGAACTGTGGTGCCCAGAACTGGACACAGTACTCCAGGTGAGGTCTGACCAGAGCAGAACACAGTGGCACTATTACTTCCCTTGATCTAGATGCTATACTCCTATTGATGCAGCCCAGAATTGCATTGGCTTTTTTAGCTGCCGCATCACACTGTTGGCTCATGTCAAGTTTGTGGTCAACCAAGACTCCTAGATCCTTTTCACATGTACTGCTCTCAAGCCAGGTGTCACCCATCTTGTATTTGTGCCTCTCATTTTTTTTGCCCAAGTGCAATACTTTACATTTCTCCCTGTTAAAATTCATCTTGTTTGTTTTGGCCCAGTTCTCTAATCTGTCAAGGTCGTTTTGAAGTGTGATCCTGTCCTCTGGGGTGTTAGCCACCCCTCCCAGTTTGGTGTCATCTGCAAATTTCATCAGGATGCCCTTGAGTCCGTCATCCAAGTCGTTGATAAAGATGTTGAATAAGACCGGGCTCAAGACAGAACCCTGTGGCACCCCACTAGTCACTCTTCTCCAGGATGAAGAGGAACCATTGATGAGCACCCTTTGGGTTCGGTCAGTCAGCCAGTTACAAATCCACTGAGTGGTAGCATAGTCAAGTCTGCATTTTACCAGCTTCTTTACAAGAATATCATGGGGCACCTTGTCAAATGCCTTGCTGAAATCAAGGTAGGCTACATCCACTGCGTTCCCTTCATCTACCAGGCTTGTAATTCTGTCAAAAAATGAGATCAGGTTAGTCTGACATGACTTATTTTTCAGAAATCCATGCTGACTATTGGTGATCACAGTATTCCTTTCTAGGTGCTCACAGACTGTTTGCTTAATGATCTGCTCCAGAATCTTCCCTGGTATTGATGTCAGACTGACTGGGCGGTAATTATTTGGGTCCTCTCTTTTCCCCTTTTTGAAAATAGGGACAACATTTGCCCTCCTCCAGTCTGCCGGGACTTCGCCTGTTCTCCAGGAATTCTCAAAGATGACCGCCAGTGGTTCTGAGATCACATCTGCCAGTTCTTTTAATGCTCTTGGATGCAGTTCATCTGGCCCTGGAGACTTGAATACATCTAAACTTGCCAAGTATTCTTGTACTATCTCCTTAGTTATTCTGGGCTGTGTTTCCTCTGCTGAATCATTTGCTCCAAATTCTTCAGGTCGGGCATTGTTTTCTTTATTGGAGAAGACTGAGGCAAAGAAGGCATTGAGGAGTTCAGCCCTTTCTGTGTCCCCTGTTTGCATTTCACCATCTTCTCCTCTGAGTGACCCCACGGTTTCTTTGTTCTTCCTTTTGCTACGAACATACCCATAAAAGCCTTTTTTGTTGCTTTTAACCTCTCTAGCAAGCCTGAGTTCATTCTGTGCTTTAGCTTTTCTGACTTTGTGTCTACACGTGCTGGCTATTTGTTTGAATTCCTCTTTGGTGGTTTCCCCCCTTTTCCATTTTTTGTACACATCCTTTTTTAATCTTAACTCAGTTAAAAGTTCTTTAGATAGCCACCCCGGCTTCTTTAGGCACCTTCCATGTTTCCGTCTCATTGGTATTGCCTGAAGTTGTGCTTTTACTATCTCTCTCTTAACAAGCTCCCAGCCATCATGAACTCCCTTTCCTTTTAATATTACTGTCCATGGGATCTCACCCAGCACTTCCCTAAGTTTTATGAAGTCGGCTTTCCTAAAGTCAAGAAATTGAGTCCTAGTATGCTTGGCTGCTCCTTTCCGCTGTATAGTAAACTTCAGAAGAGCATGATCACTCGCGCCTAATGATCCTTCCACTTCTACCCCACTAACCAGGTCATCAACATTGGTTAGGACCAGATCTAAAATGGCTGTTCCTCTTGTTGCTTCTCCCACTTTCTGGACAACGAAGTTGTCTGCAAGGCCAGTGAGGAATCTGTTTGACCTTATGCTCTTGGCTGAGTTTGACATCCAGCAAATATCCGGGTAATTGAAGTCCCCCATTACTACTATCTCCCTTCCTTTTGCATGCTTGGCCATCTGTTCCAGAAAGGCATCATCTATGTCCTCCGTTTGGCTTGGGGATCTATAGTAAACTCCCACAATGAGGTCCCTGTTATTCATCTCTCCCTTAATTTTGACCCAATTGCTCTCACTTTGGCTTTGAGGTTCTAAATCTTGGATCTCTTCACAGGTATACACATCCCTGACATATAATGCCACTCCTCCTCCTTTCTTGTCTGGTCTGTTTCTCTGAAATAGATTCTATCCCTCCATTATTACATTCCAATCGTGGGACTTATCCCACCAGGTTTCAGTGATGCCTATTACGTCATATTTAGTTTGCTGTACCAAGAGCTCAAGCTCATCTTGTTTATTTCCCATGCTTTGCGCATTAGTGTACAGACATTGAAGTCCATTAATCATTTCCCCCGTGACTCTTATTTAAGGATTTTTTCCTCCCACCACTAGGTCTGCGTGCTATTTGCTCCATTTGGTCTATGACATTTGGATGATCATCTTCATCAGTTGATAGACTCCTACCTTCAGGAGCACTGTCTCTCTCCCCCACATTAGTCAGTTTAAAGCCCTCCTGATGAGGTTTCTGAGATTTTTGGCAAAAACATTCCTCCCAACCGTTGTGAGGTGCAGCCCATCGCTTGCCAGAAGTCCATCTTCAAGAAACTGCAGTCCGTGATCTAAGAATCCAAACCGTTCCTGTTTACACCATTTGCGAAGCCAGCTGTTCACTTCCACTATTTTTCTCTCTCTCCCTGGGCCACGTCGTTCAACTGGGAGGACAGATGAGATGACAATTTGTGCATTTAATTGCTTCAATTTCCTGCCCAGAGCCTCATAGTCTCTTTTGATCTTCTGGAGGCTATTGCTTGCAGTGTCATTGGTTCCCACATGCACCAAGAGGAAGGGGTATTTGTCAGTGGGTTTTATGATTCCTTGCAGTCGTTCAGTTACATCTTGGATCTTAGCCCCAGGGAGACAGCACACTTCCCGAGACATCTTGTCAAGCCCACAGATCACTGCTCCTGTTCCCCTCAGTAGGGAATCCCCTATCACCACTACACGCCTCTTAGGTCTGGTCGGGGTTCTTTCGTGAGCTGTCCGTTCCAAGGTCGCCTGCACATTCCCTGAGGACTGACTTTGCTGCTCGTCTTCATATACCTGATCGACTGTAATGAGGGAGAGATCCTCAAATGGAGTCTGCTCTTCGTCTTCCATGCTAGGGGAGAGGACCTCAAAGCGATTGTGTATTTCTAAACAATCAGAGCAAACCCTGGGCCTCCTACTTCTTTGTGTCACGTTTCTCCATATATCTGGCTCCTGTGTTGATGAACTAGCCTCCTTCTCAGGGGAGTCCCCTGTCTCCTCCTTGGTGGAGACGGTGTGCTCTGTTGCTTCCAAGAAGAGCTCCAGCTCTCTAATTCTTTGGAGCGTAGCTACACGTTCCTCCAGTTGCTGGACTTTGTCATCTAAGAGGGCAATCAACATGCAATTGCTGCAGGTAAAGCTGCCTGCAACCTTTGGCAAGATGGCAAACATTGTGCAGGAACCGCAGGCGACTGCAGCTGTTCCCTCGCCCTCCATCTTGAGAACGTGTCGTTGGGGCTGGCTACAGCGGTCCTCCATCATAAAAAGCGTGAAGACAGGACAAATAACTCCCCCCCAAAAAACCTAGGTCTCCCCCAACAAACGTTTGAGACTAGCTCCCCTAAATCTAAAAGATTGATCAAACTGCGCGCGCCGCTGCCCTGCAAGCTCTGATAAGCTCCTCCCACAGCTAATCACCTGCCTCAACAGAAACTCTGCCCCCTCTGACCTTTGCACAGGGAGAGCAGCTAATCAGCCACAAGAAACACACACACCAGAAAACCCTCTTGGTCCTTGGTGCTTCTGAACTTAACTCTAGAGCCAGTGTGGTGTTGTGGTTAAGAGCGGTGGACTTGTAATCTGGGGAACCGGGTTTGCTTCCCCACTCCTCCACATGCAGCTGCTGGGTGACCTTGGGCTAGTCACACTTCTCTGAAGTCTCAGCCTCACTCACCTCACAGAGTGTTTGTTGTGGGGGAGGAAGGGAAAGGAGAATGTGAGCCGCTTTGAGACTCCTTCGGGTAGTGATAAAGCCGGATATCAAATCCAAACTCTTCTTCTTCTTCTTCTCAGAATCAAACTCACCTTGTGGTTTATTTGCAGACCTGAGGAGTTTGTAGAGTGTGAGGCTCCCATGGATCATGGTGGAAATGCAAGTGCACGAGAGGAACTGGGCTACGGATGTCTCAAGGTGGGCTCAAAAGGGATTATTTTGCTACTCTAATATTAGATAAATGTCTGGCAAATTTGGGGTAGGGATAAAGAGAGGCTCGATTTCCTGCTCCCTATGTTCCAAGATAAATGTATTCATTATGGAAAATGTATACTTAAAACAAGGAATCTAGCCCAATAAATTCTCAATTCTGTCCGCTGTTGTTGTTTTGTCCCTGTAATAGTTTGGTGGTCAGGCATATAGTGATGTGAGCCACACTCAGGTCCAATGCAAGGCACTGGATGGCATCGAATGTGCAGGCCAGCGGACCTTTCGGCGGGGGAATAAGCCATGCATAAAGTGAGTTTCCTTTTTGCTTTGTTTCTTGAGATTACTGAACCCAGAATTCCTTTGCAACATTCATTGTGTGACAGGCAGTGCACAGTCTCATCCCCACTTCTGTTTGTGCCATACTTTCTAGCCACAGCTCTATGTCCAAGCTGCCTTTTTTTGGTCCAGCTATGTCACGGACGTTGTTTGCCACTGAATCGGAACAAACATAAATTTTCAACAAACATCAGTTTTCCGTGAATTGCAGTTTGTTCCAATTCAGAGGTAAACAGGTTTTCCTGGGGGGAACAGCAGGACAACAACAACAAACTTATTGAAAATGGACCTAGAGATCATGGGCCTGTGCCTAGAAAGCACAGCACAAATGGAAGTGTGGATGAGTCCTATGCAAGACAGATCTGACTCTCCTCTCCCATATTGTGTCTTACTGACTTCAAGTGTAAGGAACTATTCTTGCTCACAAACGAAGAGTAAATGCAGGTCTCTTCACTGTTCCAACCAAGGCCTATGTAGGCACAGTCTAGTACAGGGGTAGTCAACCTTTTTATACCTACTGCCCACTAATTCATCTTTCCTGATGGTAAAATTTCCTTACTGCCCACCAGTGCTCGATGGAAGAAGGATTCAGCTTGTGCCATAGAACCCCCTACCACCCACCTAGAATCCTGAAATGCCCACTAGTGGGCGGTAGGGACCAGGTTGACAACCCCTGGGCTAGTACATTTTAAGTACAGTACATAGAGATTCTGTGCATGCTCCTTTATGCCCATTAGAGGGAACTGTTGTACAGTGAAGGCAAGGGTGGATACCAGCTCACCATGTGAAAGTTTTATTCAATTTTGTTCTCTCTCAGATACACAGGGCACTACTTCATAACTACTCTCCTCTACTCCTTTTTTTTGGGCTGCTTTGGAGTGGATCGCTTCTGCCTGGGGCACACAGGCACAGCTGTAGGGAAATTGCTCACTCTTGGAGGACTTGGGATCTGGTGGTTTGTGGACTTGATTCTTCTTATCACTGGGGGACTGATGCCCAGTGATGGAAGCAACTGGTGTACCATTTACTGAAAGTCTACAACTCTGACTGGACCTAAACCAAAGAAGAAATGGGAGGAGATTCTTTGTTCAGCTGGAGGTCTAATGTTTGGATCGTGTCTTGTAGCAGGTATAGAGGCTACACTGGTGTACTCATTTTGCTGTGGAATGACATCCTTCTAAAATGGAAATACCAGAAAAATGCAAACCATAATTCTGCTATACATACCTCATTGTCTTGTTTAAATGGAAGCTATGCTTTCCCCATCCACAAGGACCTGGGGAGACTTCTGCCCTGTAGAATAAACCTCAAAAATGGATTTACAACTGTCATGAAGGTATTGAAGTTCTTTATATCCTTACACACTTGTGTACACTCTAGGAGGTGCCAAAGTAGTAACTGGCTTACCCTGCTCTGCTTAATCCTAGTTCTCATTGCTATACACTTTAGAAGAGGTTTTCCAAATAAGTTTATGCCGCCTATATAAGCTGAAAATACCTACTGAAGTTGATGTAACTGCAAAAGTTACTTTCTTGTTTGATTTTAGCTCACGCTGGCAGGATGTTTTCCCATAAGAATGTTGGCCCACAGGTCCACATGAGACAGAATGCTCCCTTAAGTTTCCCTTTCTTGTAAAAGGACGTGAAGTCTTCGGGATTGCTTCCTCATTCTCTGTTAATCTGATATTGTGATGGGATGTGGGGGAGTAGTTATCTTGACATTTAGCAATGTCAAGCCCAATTTATTGCAGAACTTCAGAATGTTTTTGCAAAGTCAGAGAAACCCAAGTGTAGTAAACCGCCCCTGCCCTCCCCAAATGGCCATTTGCTGGCTCATTTCAATAAAGTAGGGGAATTGGACTATTTTCAGTATCAGCCACAATTTAAATTGCAATTAATGAGGAAGAATGCCTCTTCTCAGTGTGTTAGACTGACAGCAGCACCTGATTAGTCTTTCCTAACCTCTATTTAAGTATGTTCTAGTGACTAATGATCAGTCCATGCTGTAGGTCAGGCCTGTGGCTGGTTGGCGGTGTGTGTGTGTGTTAATGCATGTGTACTTTTCAGTAACAGCATGTAAAATGTATTTCCATGTTGAGCAAATGCAGGGTTTTTTTAAAGCTGATGGGTAAGAATAAAGTTTGGAGATCTTAAACTTAAATGTGTAACTATTTTAATCTTGTTTTGAAATTGTTATAAAAATTATGTTCTAGAGCAATAACTGGAAGTGGCATGGGGATGGGTATTCTGAAAAGCTTGTTTGTTCCCATCGAGAGATTGGCAAGTACTATCACTTGGAGCAAGGGTCAGCAAACTCTTTCAGCAGGGGGCTGGTCCAATGTCCCTCAGACCTTGTGGGGCTGGACTATATTTTTTTGGGGGGGGGGGATGAACAAATTTCTATGCCCCACAAATAACCCAGAGATGCATTTTAAATAAAAGGACACATTCTACTCATGTAAAAACATGCTGATTCCCAGACTGTCTATGGGCTGGATTGAGAAGGCGTTTGGGCTGGATCCAGCCCCTGGGCCTTAGTTTGCCTACCCATGACTTGGAGAGTAGGTGCTTAATCTCCTCACCTTGGAGGAGATACTTACCTATCATATTTTGCCTTTGCTTCATGGTGTTGGGAAGGAATATCCACCAGAGCCGGCATTCTCAAGACTGAAGTGGCCTTAATGGCACCTGCCAGCCCTGCACCTGGATAGGTCTGTATTAAACTTAATTCTTGTATTGCAGGCAACCTCCAACATTTGGCATACCTTCAGCTCTTCAGTTGGCCCACTAGAAAACGGGATGTCGAGTTAAATCTCTGTGTGTAGTAGGGGCATTGCACAAGGTGACCTTCAGCCTACAGAGATCTGTGATTGAAAGGAATTCCTACCCCCTGCTTAACTGTTTTGTCTCACTTAAATGAGTATTTTTTTAAAAAAGAAAGAAAATGGCTTGTCTATTTTCTATTTGAAATATTTGATTTGTTCATACTGGAAAACTAAGAGCTACAAGTATGTTTCCACTTTGTACAGTTCTTTCCTAAACTGTTTCTGATAAGAGTATACAGCAATTTAGGATTTCAACACAAACTTTTTCTGCAGAGGGCACCTTTTTTTAATCAATTTCATCAGGTGTAACTGTCACAATGAGATCTTCGTTTCCTCGCCGTACAACAATGGAGAGGGTGTCACTGTTTTGAACAGTGTCTGTTACATCTCTGGTTGAAGTGACTGTTTTCCCATTAATTGCTATAATGACATCACCATCTTGCAAGCCAGCACTGCAACCAAAGACAGAAATGTTAAAATATAGGAAGCATTTGATTATGGCACTCTTACTTTTTATTGTGGCCAAACTGTTAGATAGCCTTAGTTTCTCCTTATCAAGTACTCTTTCAGGTTGGCCCCTTCCTCCTACTGCACACATAACTTCTAAAAGAAGCACAGGTTGCTTTGGAAGAAGCACTGCAGGGACTCCTATCTTAGGAGAGACCTTACCACCTTTAGTGGCCATGTGTCAACATGGGAAGCTTTCAGAGTACTGGATGTCAGTACAAAACTTCTTTGGGCTAAAGGGAATTGTATGAACATCTGCCCTCAGGGCTGCATCACAGCTGTCCCTGTAATTCAGCATAGAAAGCGTGTGAGATGCAGTCACATTTTGACAGACAAGCACCTGGGGTGGAAGCAGCTGCCCAACATCTGTCCCCAGGAGAGTGCACTAGGGCTGGGCGATAACTGGTTTTCAATATTGCGATATATCACCAGCTAAACATTGCGATATATCGATGTATCAAAAAAGGAAGAACTACGCAGAGGCAAATAGGACAATGTCCTGGCAACTGCTACTACTTAAGGGTCTAAAACTGATAAATTATTATACAGTGGTAAAGGTAAAGGGACCCCTGACCATTATACAGTGGTACCTTGGGTTAAATACTTAATTCGTTCCGGAGGTCTGTTCTTAACCTGAAACTGTTCTTAACCTGAAGCACCACTTTAGCTAATGGGGCCTCCTGCTGCTGCCGCGCCGCCGAAGCACGATTCCTGTTCTTATCCTGAAGCACTATTTCTGGGTTAGTAGAGTCTGTAACCTGAAGCGTGTGTAACCCGAGGTACCACTGTATTCACCTCATGGTACTTTCAGCAGCAGGCAAGCCAGCTGCACAGTACTCCTCACCTGGAGTACTGTGTCCAGTTCTGGGCACCACAGTTCAAGAAGGACACTGACAAACTGGAACGTGTCCAGAGGAGGGCAACCAAAATGGTCAAAGGCCTGGAAATGATGCCTTATGAGGAACGGCTAAGGGAGCTGGGCATGTTTAGCCTGGAGAAGAGGAGGTTAAGGGGTGATATGATAGCCATGTTCAAATATATAAAAGGATGTCACATAGAGGAGGGAGAAAGGTTATTTTCTGCTGCTCCAGAGAAGCGGACACGGAGCAATGGCTCCAAACTACAAGAAGATTCCACCTAAACATTAGGAAGAACTTCCTGACAGTAAGAGCTGTTCGACAGTGGAATTTGCTGCCAAGGAGTGTGGTGGAGTCTCCTTCTTTGGAGGTCTTTAAGCAGAGGCTTGACAACCATATGTCAGGAGTGCTCTGATGGTGTTTCCTGCTTGGCAGGGGGTTGGACTCGATGGCCCTTGTGGTCTCTTCCAACTCTATGATTCTATGATTCAGAATGCATCCAAATGAGACTTTTGGTTTGGGGCTTGGCTACCAAATGGTGGTAATCAGAACAATCCAAAGTTTGGTGATGTGTCATAGCGAATACCAATACTCTGGGACTTCCAGCAGGCCTGCTAGGAGGCGGCAGCGGCAGCAGCAGCAGCCTGGCAATGGCAGAATCAACGATGGGGGGGGGGAGCAGTGGCAGCCTGGCAGTGGCACAATAATCAGCAGCATGTGAAGCCTCACTGTGGTAGTGGACAGTGGCAGCAGAAGCGGTGGCAGCCTGCAAGGACTTGTTGTGGTGCCTGCAGTAGTGGTGACCTGCAAGACCTTGTGGCAGAGGCAAAAGCGACAATGGCCTGCAAGGCCTTGTCATGGCGGTGGCAGTAGTACTGTGAGGCCTTGCAGTTGTGGCAGAAGATGGCAGAAGCAGAGGTGGCCTGCAAGACCTCATTAAGGCAGGCTGCCACAGCTTCTGCCATCGCCTACCACTACTGCCAGGAGAGCTTGCAGGCCACCGCCACTTCTTGCCACCATGGCGAGGCCTTGCAAGCCCCACTGCTGGTGTTGCCATGAGGCCTCGCAGGCTGCCACTACTATTGGTGCAATGCGTTGCCGCTGCAAGACCTTGCAAGATGCCACTGCTACTTCTGCCCTCCCGTTGTCGCCATGAGGGCTTGCAGACTACCACTGATTGTGCCGCCACTGTGAGGCCTTGCAGGTTGTCACCGCTATTGCCGACATGTACTGCGGTCATGGCAAGCTGTTTCTGTCTCCTAGCAGGCCTGCTGGCAGTCCCAGATTTTTTGTATTCACTATGACTCATCACCGTACTTTGGAGTGTCCCGAGTGCCATCATTTGGATGTATTTTGGCTTGCCTGCTGCTGAAACTGTGTGTGTGATGATCGAAAATATTGCCATTTATCTGTTTTAGTCCCCTAAGTAGTAGCAGTTGCCAGGACATTGATAACACTGTAGTGTTTAGCTGGTGAGTTAGCATGATGTTTAGTTGGTGAGTTATTGCCTAGCCCTTACACACATTGTGATTCGCAATCTATTGCCAGCTCAAATATGGAGCAACACAATGAACTTCAAACTGGTTTTGGCTGATATATCAACATATTGCCCAGCCTAGTGTACACCCAGATTATTAGGTTTTGTTTTAATTTTGCTTTAAAAGTGTTACTGTAAAACCACCTTAAGTTTGTTCTAAAGTTGGAAACATAGTTTGCACACTTTGTGATCTTCACTCAGGCCTTTCTCTGTACAGCAGCCTTCCCCAGCCCAGTGTCTTCCAGATGTTTTGGACTACATCTCCTCCAGCAGCTGGTACTGATGGGAAGCTGTTGTCCAAAACACCTGCAGGCTGTTAAGACATCCTTTCTACAGGGAACTCTTCTACAGCTGCCTCAGTCTGCCCTAGTTTCCTGCCCGCCTTGGGGATTAACATTCACAGAGGGGTCTAAGTGGGTAGGCTGTCCCTGGGCTATTTCCTATCTAATTATTCCTGCTCCTAGAAGCCTCGTGTGAGCCATGGTTATGCAAACAGTTTAGTAAATGCACCTCTGTACAAATCTTCATAAAGAATATAGTGTTTCTCTCTCTTTTTTAATCCCATGGGGAACAGGGAATTGGATGCAATAACAGCTCACTCACTGGCTTCAGCAAGACCCCCTCATAATAAAGTTTGAAGGGATGACATTTTGTGCCTCTGCTCAGATAGGCAAACAGAGCAGCCTGGTGAGGACTGGTACCACTTGCCTAGGATGGCTTTTACCTCTTCAAGAATATGCTTGACCCTTATTCACAACCTGAACCACCATAACAAACGCTGCAGCCAGCCTTAGCTAAGCACTGCACTGGTTCAAAGCCAGAGTGCACTCTTCAAACATCAGCTGCCCCCGTCTAGCTCTTGAGTAGGGCTTCCAGCAGGTGTGGAGAATCATAGCCCCCCCCCCCCCGATGTTGCTGAACTAAACAGCAGGGCACTTGCTTTGCAATATGTCCAGTGTTTAATGCAGGTAACACAACATACACCGTTATGCTGTTATTAAAACATAGTTCACTACTGGGTTTAAGGGACTTAAATCAATGCATGAAATATGGGGGGGGGGTGCTGAACAAAGCTGACTTATAGCACAGGTGTGTCCCTGTGGCCAAGATCCAGTTCTGTGCTGCAGTTTTGTTTTTGTTTTTTAACATTTTCTGCAAGAACTTGGGTAGCACCGTACTATCATTGCAGAGAAAGTGTGTGAGACAGCAGCATTTCTAAATCAGAAACATTCCCAGAGAAGCAAGGCAAGCACTCTTACTTTCTATCCAATCCCAATAGTATATGGGTGGGTAGAAATTAATATTTTACCTTGCAGCTGCTGTTCCTTGAATCACTTCGTAGACATAGACACCCGAGCTCAGGTCTGGGAAATCCCTGTCCCGCCGTCTCAGTTCACGGATGAGACTAAGGGAAGAGATCAGGACAGTATAGTCAATCAGGTGGTCTACCCACTAAATGCAGAAATCCCAAATCTAATCAAAACACTGTAGGTGTTTAGCAGCACAACTGAGGTGACTATAACAAGCCATGGCCTCCCCCAACCCCTCCCCCCACAACTGGTGATAGTGCTGCCAGGAAACATCCCTGCCAGCAGGGGACAATACATGGGCACTGGTGGTGGGTGTGAGGAGACTGCACACCCTTCACTAGTTTGAATTTGTCTGGGGAGGTGGGGTGCCCTACTGCAGCTTGAAAGAGGAACACTGAGGACATCACCACCGTCAACATTTCCCCAAGTTCTACCTATTGAGCAAATATTAAGTTTCCCACTTAAGCTGTTTTAGGGACTAGGTGGGAAATAATGGTTTAAGGGGCAGGTTACAGAACAGGTCCTGAGTGACCACTGGCAAATGAGTTCTCAAATAACTTTATTTGGGGGGGCTTCAGTCATGCAATACTAACATGAACTTGGCCTAACACAGAGGCCAGGCGGGAGCCACACAGGTGAAAGACAGGGATGTGGGACTGAAGACTTACTTGAAAGTGAGAGGGAGCATTCGGAGTCCCAGGTATTTTTTCTTGGGTCTGATCTTCCCTAGAGAGACATGAGAGTTAGAAGCATTCTCAACAAAGTCATGAAAAGAAAGGACAGGTTGGGTCTGGCCCCCTCTCTTTCTCTGTGTACACAAAGGCCTAAACAAGTAGGTGTTCCCCTGCTCTGCACTCAAAAAAAGGACAGAGGGATTGTGTGAACTAGACAGAAGGTTCTCTGATAGCCTTAAAAACACATCTATTCATAAGAAAGTGGGAATCTCCTTTCCAGGGATTCAGAGAAGAGTCTACCTGCTCTGCCTGGAGATGTTGGCAATTGGTCCTGGGGTGCAAAGCAGTTGCTCTTCCGCTGAGTTACAGCCGTTTCTACTGCCTACAGGGAGTGTCTGCGTGAGAGCTCTACCTAACAAAACAAGAAACAGGTTTCCTATTACCTTTCATGTAGCGATTGTGATAATCTTCCAGGAACTGGCGGATTCGATCAGAGGGGATGGCAAAGGAGATGCCGGCTGTGACCTTCAGGGTGTTCATTCCAATGACTTCACCATCCTAATGGAAAGAGAGCAGCTGCTGTGGCCAAATGGAAGGATTTCCATCCCCTTTCACACCTTTTTTCTCTTATCACATTATTTCCTCTATAAATGTATTATTTTTTTTTAAATACACACAAAAAAATACAGATAGTGGCTAGTGGAAGAATGATAAAGAAAAACACACTTTAAGTTTAGACAAAAATGAGAGGTGAGAAACAATAAAATAATATCTTACCAAGTTTACCAATGGCCCTCCAGAATTCCCATACTGCAAAAGAGAACAGAATTGAAGAGGGGGTTAATCAATGCATTCCAAATCCACTTCTTACAGAATTCACAGGTGATGGAACATTTGCCAATGCGCTTCCAAAGAGTTTACAGCCCATTTTGCCTACAATCATCAGAATTTTCTTAGGTTTGCAGTGTGTTAAGTCACTCTCTAAAAAAGCCCCAGCCTCTGACTGACTTGGCTTCAGCTTCTCAACCATCTGCTCCCCCCCCAGGCCCCACCTGTGCTTCTGTGCACTCATGGAAACAGTTTCTCCTATAGAACTTAAGGTCCCTGACAAACACAGTTCAAAGAAGCAAAAATGTATATGTAAATATGTGCCTGCCTGAATATCCAAGTGGGTCAGAACAGATCCCCCATCCCTGGCAGGGCCGCACTTGCTTGTCAACACGACACAATGTCAGAGGGCCCATTTTTCTCTTGCAGCACGGCAAATTGTACAACCATGGAAACTCAAAGGCCAAGCAAGCATTGCTTGAAGTTACTGCTGATTGGTGCTGACTTGAAGCCCCCCTTGGGCAGGGTCCCCACTGGTCTCAGCAGGCTTGAAGTAGCTGCCAATCAGGTGATTTGTGCTGCTTCAAGCTCCATTTTCTGGCAGGGCTTGGCTGCGCTATGGAGCTCCCCGTGGATATCTCATTGGGCAGGCTGTCACTGGCAACAGGCTGACGGGTGTAAACGACAAGCCTCTTTTCCAAGGAACTATCAGAAGCACCCTTTAAGGCTCCCAATGGCATGTTGGCAGTCCTACAGGTATTATGACGTTGAGGTGGGGCAGGGGAGTGTGGTTTTGAGGGAAACTCAGGGGCCAAATTTGGCTTGGAGGCTAGAGGTTCCCCAAGCCTCAAAGAATCCCTCCTCATTCATTTCTACCCACTGCAAGATCAAAGAGAAGGCGGGCATGCATGCAAGACAGAAGGAGAAACCCAAGAAGAATGGCAAACCAAAACTTCACCAAACATCCTGGCAGCAATGCTACTGACTGCCCCATTTGAGCTGGAGGAGCGTCTCCCCCCCCCCCCCGAGTCTCTTACATTTATAATGGCGTCAGTCTGGATGTATTCCATGTCGGAATCCTTAAGGCCAAGCTCCTTCCCATCTCTCTGCGTGCTGCTCACAATTCCCGTTGTCACGGTGTTTTGCAGGGAGAAAGGGCTGCCCAGAGCCACCACAAACTCCCCAGGACGCAGCTCAGAGGACTTGCCCAGCAGGAGGACTGGGAGGGCCATCTGCACAGGGTTTAAAATATGGTTTTTATTTTTTAAAGGAGTCACTCACCTGGTCCCCTGTGGCAATTCAGACTAGTTTGTAGGCAGAGAAGCTACCACTGTTTCTTCCTGCCCATAAGCAGCTAGTGTGTGGACCGGCAGGCTTGAGAGGCAGCAGTTGTAGTGGCCTTCTTCGATTCTGCTCTCTCAAATACCAGCCCAGTTTATGGAATGAATTCTGCCACCCTCTTTACACCACTGTAATATGACAAGAAAGAGTCTGAGCCTTGGGGGTTTCTTGTCCTGCTGAGAAACAAAGCCGTTCTCACCTGGGGGTCTATTTTGATCAGGGCGATGTCCAGTTTGTGGTCAACATCTTTCACCTTGGCATCAAACTGGTGGCCATTCTGGAGCTCCACTTTGATCCTATGCTTGTTGGTGAGAACATGGGCGTTGGTGAGGATCAGGCCTTCCTCGGACACAATGAAGCCCGAACCGCTGGATACCAGGACTTCTTTGTTTGTGTAAGGTGACCTGCCACAGGGTCACACAGAGACAAATTCACTACCGCTAGCCACAAAATCTGCATTCATTCATTTATCATTTCAATTTGTATCCCACCCTTCCTCTCAAAGCCCAGCAACAGATTAATACAATTAAAAATAAAATTAACGCATGTTTAAAACAGGTAAAAACAAAGGTCTGAGCAATGAGGCTGGAGATATAGCATGTTTAGAGCAGTGAGACTGTTTACCCTGCCAACAAATCAGTCCAAATGTAACCTTTCCTTCCCTGTGACAAGCTTGGGGCAAGTACAGTATGAGGGAGAAACATATCCACTTCAGTGGGAAAAAGCGAGCAATGCAGGAGTCTGACTGGCCAGCATCTGTCATGCCACCAACATACCTATGTTACATAACAATTTTGCAACATCCATAAAAATGTTTGCTTTTTTTTAAAAAAAAAAAGTAAGAAAATAGCATGAGGTGAAAGCTGAATGCATGAAAAAACACACATGACCAAACACACCATGTGTTTTAAAAACTGTTTGGCCTGTCCAGGAGGAAAAGCAAGACTCACACATTTGACCCAGCATCTCTCATCTTGCTGGAAGGTCTGCACATTGCAGAAACTTGCAAAATCAGGACAAATCTAGGCTTATGCTGGAAGTGAAGAGCCTGCTCTGCAAATACTGTATTGTCCCACTCTTTAGCTTTTGATTAACAAAATACAAATAGGTACCAAAAATACCTGAAGCCAGCCCTGTTTAGGGAAGTTTTTAATGTTTGATATTTTATCGCTTTTTAAATATTCTGTTGGGAGCCACTCAGAGTGGCTGGGGAAATCCAGCCAGATGGGCGGATTTTTATTTATGTAAAAAACAGTTTTTATTTATGTATAAATAAATAAATAAATATTAACAACAACAAACTTTCCATACAAGACAGCAGAGGAGAGGAGAGGAGAGGAGAGGAGAGGAGAGGAGAGGAGAGGAGAGGAGAGGAGAGGAGAGAGGAGAGGAGAGGAGAGGAGGATGACCTTCACACTGCAAATCATATTTAAGAGGAAAGCTCTTTAGGCATATGAGCTTCTGCAAATCTAACTAATTCCCATATAACATCCATGTTTGTACCACTCAATAGTTCAAAGTTTGATATAAAAACAAGAAAATAAAGGGAAGTGATGCAGCTCAGTGACCAGGTACATGTTTTGCTTGCAGATGGTCCCAAGTTGAGTCTCCAGGTGGCTGATGGGGTCTTCTGGAGCTAAACAAGACTTTGGTCATAATCCAATACAGTGGAACCTCGGGTTACATATGCTTCAGGTTGCAGACTTCGCTAACCCAGAAATAGTACCTCGGGTTAAGAACTTTGCTTCAGGATGAGAAAAGGTTAAGAATGGACCTCCAGAACGAATTAAGTACTTAACCCGAGGTACCACTGTACTAAACTATATGCTTAAGCCCATTGATTATGACATTATGCCCATTGAAAGCTGTTTCAGATCTGCTCCTAAGTTATCCATGCATAGTACTTCTGACTATACTATATCCTATCAGACAATAACTCAAATAAAAATTAAGCCAAGCTTTAATCAGGGCAGTCAGCTAATGGAAATATTTGCCTTCAAATTGCTTAGTAATCCTAAAATCAAGCAGTGGATCTATTTCCATGTCAAAAGCTCTTCTAGGTGGAAGATAACGTATCAGTAAAATTTAATTAATTCCCATCCATCCTCATTTGAGGGCAATGGAGAAAAATTAATGACACCAGCTCCATGCTGGTGCGGCCTGAGAGGAATGGATTTACTTTGGATTACGGAGATCCACCATCAGCTCTGCCTTGCCCTTCAAATGCCCAGTTTGAAGCTCTCGAGCTCTTTCTCAGGGGCCACACCAAGGCAGTGCTTTTCTGCTGGCAGAGGACACCTCCGCCATCTCCTAAAACCCTCCAGCAGGAATCACTAGGCAGTTAGCGTTGCAGCCTCAATCAAGTGGCTTCATATTACATAGCTTAGTTGCACTTTGCAGGCTTTGTTGAGCAATCAGATGGATTAATTGATTAAAAATAATATTTGTACTGACTGGAAAGGTGCCTCTGAACTGGGAAACTTTTTTTAAAAAATTGATGGTTTCTGATTTCTAAAAACCCCAATGGCCATATTAGAAAAGGCATTCTCTCTCTCACATTGCATGGTGCCCTGCTGCCGCACAACCATGCATTGTTTAAAATATGGTTACATTATTCAAAAACTGTTTTTATTTACAAACAAATGTATGCAGATTCAATTGATTCATTTATCATTTAAAACTCATATGATGAACTGACCAAGATTTCTTAAACCAAGTGACCAAGGTTCAATATGCTGCTGTAATAAAATAAAACAAAAGTGTGCAAGCCGTGGTCACTATGTCTTAAGCATCGCCACACAAGACCACCCTTCCCCCAGGCTGAAAATGGCCTCATTCACTGCTTTGGCTGAAGCTCCTGGCTTTAAAGCAGGCATAGGCAAACTCAGCCCTCCAGATGTTTTGGGACTACAACTCCCATCATCCCTGACCACTGGTCCTGTTAGCTAGGGATGATGGGAGTTGTAGTCCCAAAACATCTGGAGGGCCGAGTTTGCCTATGCCTGCTTTAAAGAGCTGGGAGAGGCAGCTCCTATAGCGCCACAGTTGACCAAGGAATAACCTCTGCAAAAAAAGTTAATGGGCAGACAAGTGGCTAATTTCTCCCTCTAACTAATGGAGCTTACCTGCGGAAGAGTTCCAAGTGCACGACGGCAGGAGCAATCTTCTCCACCACGTCAGCAATAAAGTTGAACTTGTACCGCAGACTGTTGGGGTCCACAAGACCTGTGAAGCAAGGGATGTGTCTGGCACTTGTCCAATACAAAGTTGGATCTCAACATGCTCTGCAAGCAGGGACAGGCAAACTTCAGACTGGCAGGATATATTTTGTTTTTATACTGGACCCAGAGAGCCTCTAGCTGGAGCAAGATGCAAGAGAGCAGCGGAATGGCAACATATTCTTAGAAATATGGAGCAAGGGGCCTCTGGGCATATGCTTAGCCCAGGCATTTGTTTTCAGTCCTGTCACATGAAATGCCACTCCTGGTTTTCCGCTACAGCTGCTTTCTTTCAAAATTAGGGAGCTGAGAGCAGTCTTGCTTACCTACTGTAAATCACTACAAGGCTATTGATAGATCCACTCTCGCCTGCTCTACAGCAGAGGTTCCCAAACTCCACTCCAGCCCCACCTCATGGACCACTTAAAAATCATTTAATGATTTTTCTGTCTGTTGCAGCAACTGTAATGTACATTGTATTTAACTGTATTACAATTAATAATATGAAGATTAAAGATTAATATGCACTACAATAAATGTGCCATCTCCCAGGTTCAGCCACAAAGCCAGACATGTCACAGTACACCTGGGTGAAGTTTGCAGACCATAGACCATGGATTGAGATTGCCTGCTCTACAGTCTAGAGTCTGCACCTGACACAAAAGAAATACACAAAGGACATATAAAGTGTATGCAGAAAGGATCAAAGTGGACCAGATTTTATTGGATTGCAACTCCTCTCATCCCTAGCACTATCCTAGCTGATGGGAATTGTAATACCTGTGCCAAACTCTGAAGAGTACCTGGGTAGAAAAGGCTGCTGCAGGCAACCTTGGGTTAACTAGAGGAAAAGTGCAAACTTCTAGAACAGCTTCCTAAGGGAGTCAGTTCATAGGGGACAGATTCCTTCCTTTTTGCAATATTTGAATAAGCTAAGAATTCACTTCTAGCATTTGCAGGAAAAGAGGAGCCCAAAATTCTAACTTGGGGCTCAGCAGTTGAGACGACGTCACCTCAAGCAATCCATCCATAAATTCAGCCGCCAGTCCCCCAAATGGCTTCACAGACGTTCCTCTTCTGAGGACTCTGCACTGGTTCGCGAGTGGCTGAAGCCGGGAGCGGACTCTGCTGAGAAGCGGAAGGCTCGAGTCGGGAGATGATCTGCCGACAGTCCAGCCCCGGGTTGCCCCGAGAACAACCCGCCGCCGGGCAGCAGCTCCCCGCCCTGCTCTCTCCCCGGCAGCTGGCCTTCCCAGGTAGACTGCCTGGGGGGCTGCCGCTCTCCCTCCCGGGCCAACCCGACTGCTGCTTTGAAAGCTCTCCCAGCCCGGGCACCTTTTTCTCCGCAGCCGCCCTTCTGGACGGCGATGACGGGCAGCTCCCTCCGACGGCCGGCCTGCTGGTTCTGGGCGCGCAGGTGGCACAGGCTCCGGTAGGTGCGCCCGTCGCTGCCGCACACGGCCAGCGGGGACTCGGCGCACCAGCAGGTGCCGCGCGCGCCGCCTCCGCCCGCCGGCCCCCGGCAGGCGAGTCCGCGGGCGCAGCGCCCGCCCGGGGCGCACGGCTGCCCTTCCCCGCCCGCGCACTCCCAGCAGCAGCCGCAGCGGTCGGGCCGCAGCTCCCCGCCGGCCGCCGAGCAGGCCAGCGCCGAGCGCCCGGGGCAGCGCTCCGGCTGGCACGTCGGCGGGCAGGGCGGCGACGGGGCGGCCGCCACGGCCAGCAGCGCCCCCAGCAGCCAGCGGAGCCGCGGAGCCGCCATGGCCAAGAAGGGGCCCACCTCTGCTCGACGGCCGCGCCGACGGCGCCTTATAGCCGGGCGGGCGGGCGGGGAAAGGGAGGCCCTCGGGGCGCAATCGCAGGAGGGGGCGCGCACTGTCCCAAACAGAAAGCGAAATGCTGAATATATTCATTCATTCCAGGGTCAAGCACATCGTTTTAGAAAATGTGTAGATTTCTTAAATATGAGTGTAGGTTGTTTTTGCACAGGGGGAAAAGATACGCCTTAGTGTTGATTTTCCTGTCGACTCCACTCCTGATCACTTTCTCAAGGATGGAAACTGCAGGGCAAGAAAATAAGGCGCTATAGTGACGATTAGCAGAGTTTGTAGTCAAACTAGCCGCAATCAGGCACATGGCACAGCAAAGGGCTTGGGCAAGACTGTCTAGATCAGACCTTCTTAAACTCTAGTCCACAGATGTTGTGTGGTCTGGAACCCTTTTTGAGGTGGCCCATGGAAAGGCCCTGATGCTTGGCCCTGCACTGGTAAGCCAGTAAGCCCCTGGAGGTCAAAGTGGCCTCAGGCAGGCGACTCTCTGGGCCCAGAATAAGTAGACTCTTCCCACCCCCTAGCATTTTACCAGTTAAAACAGTGGTTCTCAAGGGTGTGGAGAGGATGGCAAGTTGGGCGGAAGATTCAAGGACAATCAAATCCTTGAACATTTCAGTGTGGTATGATATGGGGGGGGGTATATCCCCCATTATCATATTATAAAGTAGTCATGTACGGTGTTATAAATCAATGTCTTATCAGTAAAAAGTTGAGTGTGGCGTGAGCAATTTTTTTCCTGAAAGTGTGGACCAGAGAAAAAAGTTTGAGAACCAACAAATTAAGGGTCCTTTTTCAGTGGCTTGGCTTGGGCCCTCACTTTCCACAATACAGCACACCATTTTTTCATGTTGCCAGTGCTGAAGAAAATAAAATTGCTTTTAACTTTCTCAATATAAAGGCAAGATTTTGGTTTTTAAAATACAATTAATGTATGTTTTTTTATTTGGGGGGGGGGGGAGTTTATTAAAGGGCCTGCCATGATCAAGACCACCAGCAATTTTCAAGGATTCGGTGAAGGAGATACCCTTGAGATCATTTTACCTTAGGAGTGGGGAACCTCGGGCGTTGGGGCCAAATGTGGCCCTCCGGACTCTCCGTCCCAGGCCGAGCCCCTTTCCAGCCCTGGGAGTTCTTTTGGGCAGCTGGAAGGTGTCCTTGAACTGTGATGACCCGTCTTGCTTGCCTGGAGGATGGAGAGGTGACCTTTGTGTTCACTAAATGTGGCCTACTTTGCAGAGATGAAAGTCCCATCCTTTGTTCTACCTCTAAAGGTGGGATATTGATGTAGAACAAATAAGAGAACAACAGGAGGCATTCCATTGTTTTAAAACTGGATAGCCCCCCCCCCCAACACACAATAGTGAATAGGGGAGGCACAAAGCATTGCTTTTCTGAACTGGTATTCAGACTGCAAGTTGCACTTTGGACTGAATTGTGCTCTTTTCTGAAATGTTGAATCAGGGTCCGAACCAAATACTGTGCTTGGTAAATAGCCCTCATGTAAACTACATACCCTGCACCCTCTTGGAGTGGTTACATAACCAGTTGTTGTCGCTGCTAAGCAGGAAAATACTAATTTATAATTTGCATGATTTTAAAAGTAATGACATCTTAAATTACTCCATACAGCCAGGGCAGGAAGAAAAACACATTAAAATGTTCGTTCTGTTTTATTAAAACAGTTATCCCCAATTACTTGTTTGGATCAAGCAATTGTACCATATAAATTTTGCTCAGAGAAAAAAAATTACCAGTACTCTTTCTACAGGAGCGCAATTCACACCTGAGAGTTATTAGTGGGAGTCCCATAGCTAAATGTACAAACAGTTCCAAAACCTTTTTCTTAATAAAACAAGAAAACACAGTTTTGATGATTGATTGGTTTGTTTTTTCCTTGAACCCACTGGGTGGATGCTTGGCAAGGAGAGAAAAATTATTACAACTTCATCCATCTGTAGCCTAAGTTAATACGAATAACTTGGATTTGCTTCAACAGGATCACATCCAAGCATTTTGATTTAGGCAGATTCTGGACCAAGTGACAGTTCCACAGATGCAAAGCAAGCAGCACCATCATGTGATTTAAAACAGGTTTACTTGGCAGTTCTGTTGAATTCAGTGGGCTTGCTCTCTTGTAAAAGTGGAGCCTAGGCCTGCAACCTTATAGACAAGGGAAATTTCTCTCCTCTAGCTCAGCCAGACACAAGAAATTACTTTTCCACACAGTATGAAAAATAATAATAGATGAGGCCCACTGCCATAAGACTGGCTTAGGGTTTTCAAAAGGAAACTGGGTAATCATGGTCTTGAGAGCTAAATGAAGTCTTCAAATACAGGAGCAGTTGGAGTTATCCATCACCTTTGTGAATCCTTCCTGGTAAGATTCCCAGAAGGATCTATCTGGCTGACCCTTTTAAGCTATAGGTGAGGCAGTTGAAAGTCAAGGGGTCCTTTGTGAAAAGGTCCCTCCGAAACAAGCTGCCCAAGTGAAAGGAGATGTTGAAGTCTTTGTGGATTCAAGCATTTCAGCAAGGCTTTCAAAGGAGAATGTTAGGGTGTGGATTGTCCTCATCATGGGTTTAGAGACACCACCTCCTATTAAGCACCTCTGCTCTGAGTCACATGCAGTAGAGCTTGCACAATAGATTCAAAACACTGAGGGGTTCAGAAACTTATTCAGGGACAGCCCCATGGAGGCCATGCTTTCCACAAAGTCACAAGCAGCCCTTTGTAAGGTTGTGTCAGAATGGATGGACCTAGCTGCCTCCTCCACAAGAGGTCCAGAGGGTGGCAATATGAGAACAGGCTTTTTCTGCAGTGGCTCCCCATTTGTGGGATGCTCTCCCCAGGGAGGTCTGCCTGGCACCTTCATTCTACATTTTCAGGCGCCAGGAAAAAACATTCCTCTCTAATCAGGCCTTTGGCTGACTGATATCTGATGCCCATTTAAAATGTGTTGTGGAAGTGGGTGATTATTGAATTCTTTTTTGTTTTTATTCAGTATTTTGTGTTTTTATACTGTGATTTTATGTTGCAGAAGCAGGCTTTTGGAGGAGCCCCAGAAGCTCTTGCCAACTCTTACAGAGCAATGCATTTCCAAGTTCCCTGCACAGCCAGTCAAGTGCATGGCATGTTAGAGCTCAGCTGCCTAAGATTAATGGCTGCCATTTCAATTTATTAACAGCAACATAGCTGGAATTTCTGAGGCTCCAATACTTTGGCCACCTCATGAGAAGAGAAGAATCCCTGGAAAAGACCCTGATGCTGGGAAAGATGGAGGGCACAAGGAGAAGGGGACGGCAGAGGATGAGATGGTTGGACAGTGTTCTTGATGCTACAAACATGAGTCTGACCAAACTGCGGGAGCCATGTTCAAATATATAAAAGGATGTCACATAGAGGAGGGAGAAAGGTTGTTTTCTGCTGCTTCAGAGAAGCGGACACGGAGCAATGGTTCCAAACTACAAGAAAGAAGATTCCACCTAAACATTAGGAAGAACTTCCTGACAGTAAGAGCTGTTCAACAGTGGAATTTGCTGCCAAGGAGTGTGGTGGAGTCTCCTTCTTTGGAGGTCTTTAAGCAGAGGCTTGACAACCATATGTCAGGAGTGCTCTAATGGTGTTTCCTGCTTGGCAGGGGGTTGGACTCGATGGCCCTTGTGGTCTCTTCCAACTCTATGATTCTATGATTCTACAGGAGTGCCTGGTGTGCTCTGGTCCATGGGGCCACGAAGAGTCGGACGCGACTAAACAACTAAACAACAACAAGCTGGAATTTCTAGCCCCAATGTTTTTGCTTCACATTAAATCTATAGATTCAAGAAAAGGCAAGGGCAAGCTGTAACACGCTGATCCTGTCCTGATCAGGTTTACTCAGGAGGTTGCATTGACTTCAATGAGGCTTCCCTGAAGGTTGTGTGCTTAGGAGTGTAGGGCGAGGGCCACCAATCCTATGCAAACTTAAGTGAGGAGTGAGCCCTATTGAAGTTGTATTTCAAAGTAAACACACAGAGGACTGAGTGTCCTGTGCTCAAGGCAGCCTTCCTCAACCTGGCACCCTCCAGGTGTTTTTTGACCAAATCTCCCATTGGCCATGCTGGTTGGGACTGGTGGGAGCCAAACAACACCTGGAGGGGGATTCTGGCTTCAGGGCTCTTCTCCCTGATGTTCCTGTCTAAGCATACCTACATGATAAGTAAAGTCCACTAAAAGAAACCAACAGGGTTTCAAATTAAGACTACAATGCTACACATACTTACTCTGTGGAATGCAGTGGAATTTGCTTCAGAGTAAAAATGCACAGAATCCCATGGCATGTGTGTTTCAAACACAATATAGGAAGCCTGTTGTATTTACACACATTTCACCTAGACCAAACAACTTTTTCTTTTAGCAAAGTTGTAGGGCAGATTGAAATGGAGCAGAGGAAGAAGTGGAGCACAATGCTTTGCAGCCACCTGACCTCTGCCTATTAAAAGCAGACAAGGATTTCCAGGAAATTATTGGCAAACTTGACAAGGTACTCACGTGTTTAAAGTACAAGTTAGTGCAAAGGAATACTTATTTTGAAAAACACAACAGAACGGTATTGGTCAAATGTACATTTTTGTAAGCAAACAAAAAGACAAATGGTCATCTGGTTCAATACTACTTCCATTCATTCAAATGAATTTTCATAGTTTCCAGCAAAGTCTACTTTTCCAGCATAAATCTCTTTTAATAATTATTTTGCATGTATTCACAAGGAAAAAGCAATGTGTAAGCCTCTTCTCTCCCTTTAAAAGAACAGGGAGTTAAGGTGCACAATCCTGAAACATCTCCCATCTTGAGCCTTGGGCTACATTTCAACATTATTAATTTGATTAATTTATTCTTTTGGGATGGGGGTCCACAGCTCAGCAGCAGAGCACATGCGGTGCATGCAGAAAGGACCAGGGCTGTGATGTGCATGCTGAGATCCTGGGGGGATGCAGAAAAAGTGCAGAACGTGGTATCAAGACGTGGTGCAATTCAGCTTCTTGAGAAATTCCACGTTTTAAATTTGGGGGCTGACAAGAGAAAAAGAGCAATATTTTGACAACTACAAAGTGTGTTGGCAATGCCTGTGTTGGCAATGCCTGCTAAAGAGCAAAACATGGCTGCAGTCTTGGGCACACGTGCTTGGGGAGTAGGCCTCACTTAGTAGGACTTACTTCCAAGCAAGCAAGCAATACTTGAGCAAGTTTTCTTCTATTCCTTGCTTTTCTTTAGCTCCCTTTGGACATTCCAAATAAATTGGCGTAGGGAGGGTCGAGCTGGCACATATTAGCTCTATCCACAATATCTCCATCCCAACAGGGGCACAGCTTCAGGCCAGGCTGGCAAGGAGAGGACAGCCTAGGGCAGCCTTTGCCCACCTGTTGCTGGACTAAAAACTTCTATCATCCCTGGCTATTGCCCATGCTGGACTGGTCTGATGGGGAGTTGCAGCCCAAGCATACCTGTCATGAATGGAATATGAAAATATAATGAGAATGCCTGGTGGCCAACATGCTTGCTGGCCTCCCCACACGCTGCTCAGAGGGTCAAAAGCAAAGCCTTTAAGCATCGCACAAAATGTCTTTAGACTTTTATGATGAGAAAAACCAGAATAAGTGATGCAGATAGTAAATAAATTATTTAAAAAATATGCAAACAGTATTCTTTTTTTGTGCAGTACACACACTTAATTCTCTGTATCCTTATTGCTTCATATATTAACCAGAATCTGTTCCAGGTTAATGTTGGCATTAAAAGGGGTGGGGGGAGTAATCTAGCTTGATACAAGTTATCACAGCCCACTCAAAAAACAAATAAATATCTTTTTGTGCTCCTGAAAAACCTGCCATATAAAAAGGGAGCATACCTGAGTATATTCTGACCACAGACGTTCACACTGTTTGAGAGTAGTCTTCGCATAGCGAAATCCTGTTTGATTTTTCCTTGCTAGATTTGCGTTTTGCTTTGCTTTCTGTTCTAGTCAGACACCCGGAACAATTTAGGGGGGGGGGGGGAAATGATCACAACCCCACCTCTTTGCAAAGGCAAACATTATTTAGATGACTACATTGTGACCTGGAAATATGGGAGAAGGAAGCGTTTAAAGAGGAGCTAGTCCTCACTCTGAGGACAGACTTTCCTTCTGTCCTGGACATTCAGAGCTAAGAAGTTCACTTAATGCAGCTATGTCACATCCAAACCATACATGTAAAGCACTGTAACCGTCATGGCACCCCTCCCCCCAGAGAATCCTGGGAGCTGTCATTTCCTAAGGGGTCTTCTAATAACTCTCAGCACCCTTGGCCAACTATAGTCCCCAGATTATCTGGAGGAAGCTATTAAAGTGTTCCAAGAGGCCTGTAAATGCATGGTGTGGCTGTGTTAGCAACCAGATTGTTTGTGTGTGACAGTCCTCATTTAGGAAGCCAGAGCCAAGGGCTGAATTTTAGAACACTAATTCTGTTGCACTGACTTTTATCACATTCTGTCTGGCCCTTTCTCTGTATTTCTCCATACTCCAGGCAACACAAGGAAGGCTGTTAAAAAATCTTAGCAATTAAATCTCCTAGGCTGCAGCGCAGTTGCACAAACGCCATGTAGGGCAGGCCTCCTGTAGCAAGTGGGTCTTGCTAGTCTTGGGCCTGATAAGCATCAGTGAGGCATTCACAGAAGGTCGGTGGTTCGAATCCCCGTGACGGGGTGAGCTCCCGTTGTTCGGTCCCAGCTCCTGCTCACCTAGCAGTTCAAAAGCACAGCAAAGTGCAAGTAGATAAATAGGTACCCCTCCGGTGGGAAGGTAAACGGTGTTTCCATGCGCCTAGTCATGCTGGCCACATGACCTGGAAAAACTGCGGACAAACGCCGGCTCCCTCGGCCAGTAAAGCGAGATAAGCGCCACAACCCCAGAGTCGTCCGTGACTGGACCAAACGGTCAGGGGTACCTTTACCTTTACCTATAGATGCATCAGAGTGCAGGGCAGGGTGGAGGAAAGAGCGGCGGCAAACATATTCTGCAGGCAATTGAAGTTCCTGGCCTTTCCAGGTAGGAGTAGAAAGATCTTGGCTGAAGTCCTGGAGATCCGCTGACAAATGATATATACATCGTTGAATTAGATGAGCTAAGACTGTTGTGGCACAAGACAGCATCCTGGTTTTAGATGCAACTGAGTTTTTGGTTGTGCCAGTTCTGGAAAAGTTCTTTATGGATTTCCTGTTGTTGTTTTTTACTATTATTATAATGGTCTCACACACCAGCTGAAAGCACACTGTGTAAATCCGCGGTGGGGAACCAGTGAACAGTCAGGTGTTGGTGAACTTCAACTCCCATCATTCTTGACCATTGACTGAATTGGCTGGGGCTGATGGGAGTTGGAATCCAACATCTACAGGGTCATAGGTTGCCTGTGCTGGTGTAAATATAGCTTTAGCCAGTTGAACACATTGCAGATCACCAGAATATCCCCATACCAGAGTTTGAAGAATCCCTGCCATAACCTTGCTTTATTTGCCCCCTGCCCCAACCTTCTGTGCAACTGCAGTTGATGCTGCTGTGTAGGAAAGGGCTATGGCTCAGTGCTGGATCAAATGCCTAGCATGCAGGAGGTCCCAGGTTCAACCCCTGGCATGTCGAGGTAGGGGTGAGAGAAATGCCCCTCTCTGAAATCCTGGATGGACAAGTTCTCTCAGGATAAGTCAGCTTCCTATGCTCCCTTCTGCAGGAAAAGCTCTCCAGGAACTCCACTTTGTTCCAACCCCTTGTACCTTGACACAAAGAGTGTTTGGCCTTCCCACATCAGCAGCATGGCTCACTGAAGATGAAGAGCATCTGTTACACACACAGGTTTCTGTGAGAGCTAGAGAGTTAGACATTCACATTGAAACTGACAGTCCAACACTGTTCCACAAGATTTCTTCAAAAGCCACAATTATAGAAAAACCCTCAAAGTCCTCTCCCACAGAAGTTAGGAGTGCTGCTTTCAACTCCTCTGCAGATCAAGCATGCAAGCCAGACCACCAGTGTGCTGCTACAAAAACAGTGGGGTGTACCTGGGCACATTGCCAGAAGAGGTCAAGATGACTCCAGTGAGTGACACACACACACACACACACACAGAGAGAGAGAGAGAGAGAGAGAGAGAGAGAGAGAACACCCATACCAGGTTTCTAGCTGATTGGCAAAGGTGGTCTCTCCTTTACTATATGGGAAGGCATCTGAGAAGGATCCACATCACACTGAAAATGTGCAAGGAATGACTCCAGGGCTGGAGGTTGCATCTCATGTGCTTCCCACATTTAAGGTCATCACATCACAGTGACTGCTCCAGCTCCTGCTTCCTAAGCATGTGCAAGCTAGCTAGCATTTGCCCCAACACATCCATGTGTCAGGACCAGGGAAGCGTCAACATGGTCTGTACATCGACAGGCGCTGCTTTGCAGTGCACAGTCACACATCCGAGGTCCGGATGCTCTCGTCATCCAGGTCAAAGGGAAATGGATGCTCTTTAAAGTTCTGGGGCTCCGACCTGTGCCGGAGACGCCCGCCCTGCGTGGCTCTAGCATTTCGCTGGGCAAACAGAGGGGAGAACTCTGAGTCCTTTGGCAGGCCAGCCTTCTGCTCTGCTGCAGGCTGCGGCTTCCCTTCCGACTGTGGCACTGGCATCCAAGGCAGCCAGCACGAGGCCGACGGGCTTTTGGCAGAGGCCTTGGGCTCCCCTCCCAGATGCTTCAGCCTCTCAATGGGAGGCATGGCTGAGCTGGGGCCTCCGCGCTTGTTCACCGAAGCAGATCTCACCAAGTCCTGCATGCGGTAGAGGGGTGTGGGGGAGAGAGGGAGAGAGAAAAGAGACACACCTTGCAGCTTATGCATGCCAAAGGGGGTGCCAGCACAGTGCCCATGGGTGCAATGGTGCCCCTGAAGTCTTCCCAGGGACCGATGAAGCCCCTGCGCTCCCTTGGTCATGTGGAATGCAGTGGTTTCCTCCCCCCCCGAAAGTGACACTGTTTCCTACTTCATCTCTATGTGCTTTTTATTTTTATTTTTTATTAAAGATTTTCTTGATTTACAAAAGTGTTTGCAATGTCTCTCTCTCATATTTTCCCCCTCCCCACGTAACATTTTTACAAATCAGTTTCATTTGTTGAGACATTAGGAAGAAAAGGGGGAAAGAGGTGGGGGGAAAGATAGGTGGGGTTGGGGTTGGGTGGCGATGTTTCTATTTTACTTACTATATATAGGGTTTGGTGTCAGTGTTGCTTGTGCAGGTTCTTTGCTGTTCGCTTGTGTTCCTTTGGTGAGAGAGGTTGGCCTAGGGTGTGGGTTATTTATTTGTGGTTGGCTGTGGTGGTCTTTGTTTTCATGTGTGAGTGGGGTGGGTGGGTGTTTTGGATCAGGTTAGCCAAATTGATTTGTATGCTGTTGGTGGATTTTTATCGTTCTCCTGTGGGGCTCTGTATGTGATAAAGGGGAGCCATACCGGGATGAAGGCGTCTTCTTCTATTTGTCCCCGTGTCAGTTTCAGTTTATTGGTTAATTTTTCTAGTACGGCTGTTTCCCATACTATCTGGTACCATTGGTCCATGTTTACTCCTGACAGGTCTCTCCAGTGTCTGGCTATGATGCTTCTGGCTGCTGAAAGTAGGTGGGTTATGAGTTCTTTGTGGTGTAAGTGGGCATTATTGTCTTGGAAGATGTTAGTAAGGCCAATTCTGGGGTGATTTCTAATACTTGCTTGATTGTTTTACTTATTTCTCATATGGTTGTTGTCCAGAATGGTTGGATTTTGGGGCACTCCTGCCACATGTGGAGGCATGTGCCTGTGGAGGTGCACCCTCTCCAGCATTTTGGTGAGGTTCCTGGGCGTATTAGCACTAGTTTTCTTGGTGTTAGGTACCACCTGTAGGTGATTTTTAGAGTGAGTTCTTTTCTTTTTGTTGATATGGATTTAAAGGGGGGTTTAGACCACATTTTGATCCACTGAGTGGGGTTAATCTCATAGCCTATGTCATCCTCCCAATCTCTATGTGCTTTTCAAGGTTCAGACTAATTCTACTGGATTCAACTTCCCCAATGACTAGTTGCTTAATATACATAATTTGTACAGGTTGAAGAATTCAACATTTCTTGGTGCAGAATATTAATATATTTCAGTGCAGAGCAAACTCATCCCAGGCCATAGTGAAGCTTTCCTGCAGTGAAATTGTTTTCCGTATGGTCAGAATGCCTGGCAGACATTTGAGTCAACCTTCTTCAGATTGCCTTAAAAATGGATCTGATCTTGTACAGATGCATTCACATGAACCCTTTGCTGCTGGTGAGGGAGATGGGAAAGGGTTTTGGTTCTGGTCAAAAATATAACCTAAACTAGGGATGGGTAGATTTCCATCTTCCCTCTTTGCTTTTTCCAACAACCCTGAGGTCCACTGCTCAGAAGCCAAAGGGAAAATAGTAGCTTAGAAAGAGGGGTGGACATTGACTTAGAATTAAAGAAAAGAGCCCCTCACAGTGCACATCATGAACTTGTTTTCAGTACCAGAACTGAGATCACAGCCCTTTCATATAAAAATCTAGTCCTGGTTCCCCACCACAACCCCTCAGCTTTCTTCATTTCAGCAACCTAATTTGGGAGGGAAATTGTTGCTATTGTTAAACAGTTGGGAGTCAGAAATCCCTGGCATCTCCAGGAAGGGCTGGGAGACACTCCCTGTCTGAAAGCCTGGAGAGCTGCTGCCAGTCAGTGTAGACCATCATGAGCTAGATGGATGAGTGGCTCTAACGAAGTATGAGACAAAAGCAGGCCTCAGCCAACTCCTACATGACAGCCAACAACATACTGTACAAGAAGCAAAAGCTAAAGCAAAAGAGAAACCACAAAGACAATAATGATCTTTTTCCTCACAGAAGAAGGAACCAGAGGCAGAACTGGAGAGCAGGATGGCTCCTCCCCCCGGAAGAGGAGGCAAAAGAGGAGGCAAAAGTCAGTCCTCAGGGAAAGTGCAGGCGACCTTGGAACGGACAGCTCACGGAAGAACCCCGACCAAACCTAAGAGGAGGCGTGTAGTGGTGATAGGGGATTCCCTACTGAGGGGAACAGAAGCAGTGATCTGTGGGCCTGACAAGATGTCTCGGGAAGTGTGCTGTCTCCCCGGGGCTAAGATCCAAGATGTAACTGAACGACTGCAAGGAATCATAAAACCCACTGACAAATACCCCTTCCTCTTGGTTCATGTGGGAACCAATGACACTGCAAGCAATAGCCTCCAGAAGATCAAAAGAGACTATGAGGCTCTGGGCAGGAAATTGAAGCAATTAAATGCACAAATTGTCATCTCATCTGTCCTCCCAGTTGAACGACGTGGCCCAGGGAGAGAGAGAAAAATAGTGGAAGTGAACAGCTGGCTTCGCAAATGGTGTAAACAGGAACGGTTTGGATTCTTAGATCACGGACTGCAGTTTCTTGAAGATGGACTTCTGGCAAGCGATGGGCTGCACCTCACAACGGTTGGGAGCAATGTTTTTGCCAAAAATCTCAGAAACCTCATTAGGAGGGCTTTAAACTGACTAATGTGGGGGAGGGAGACAGTGCTCCTGAAGGTAGGACTTTATCAAGTGATGAAGATGATCATCCAAATGTCATAGACCAAATGGAGCAAACAGCACGCAGACCTAGTGGTGGGAGGAAAAAATCCTTAAATAAGAGACACGGGGGAATGATTAATGGACTTCAATGACTGTACACTAATGCGCAAAGCATGGGAAATAAACAAGATGAGCTTGAGCTCTTGGTACAGCAAACTAAATATGACTAATAGGCATCACTGAAACCTGGTGGGATAAGTCCCATGACTGGAATGTAATAATGGAGGGATACAATCTATTTCAGAGAAACAGACCAGACAAGAAAGGAGGAGGAGTGGCGTTATATGTCAGGGATGTGTATACCTGTGAAGAGATCCAAGATTTAGAACCTCAAAGCCAAAGTGAGAGCAATTGGGTCAAAATTAAGGGAGAGAAGAATAACAGAGACCTCATTGTGGGAGTTTACTATAGATCCCCAAGCCAAACGGAGGACATAGATGATGCCTTCCTGGAACAGATGGCCAAGCATGCAAAAGGAAGGGAGATAGTAGTAATGGGGGACTTCAATTACCCAGATTTTTGCTGGATGTCAAACTCAGCCAAGAGCATAAGGTCAAACAGATTCCTCACTGGCCTTGCAGACAACTTCGTTGTCCAGAAAGTGGGAGAAGCAACAAGAGGAACAGCCATTTTAGATCTGGTCCTAACCAATGTTGATGACCTGGTTAGTGGGGTAGAAGTGGAAGGATCATTAGGCGCGAGTGATCATGCTCTTCTGAAGTTTACTATACAGCGGAAAGGAGCAGCCAAGCATACTAGGACTCAATTTCTTGACTTTAAGAAAGCCGACTTCATAAAACTTAGGGAAGTGCTGGGTGAGATCCCATGGACAGTAATATTAAAAGGAAAGGGAGTTCATGATGGCTGGGAGCTTGTTAAGAGAGAGATAGTAAAAGCACAACTTCAGGCAATACCAATGAGACGGAAACATGGAAGGTGCCTAAAGAAGCCGGGGTGGCTATCTAAAGAACTTTTAACTGAGTTAAGATTAAAAAAGGATGTGTACAAAAAATGGAAAAGGGGGGAAACCACCAAAGAGGAATTCAAACAAATAGCCAGCACGTGTAGACACAAAGTCAGAAAAGCTAAAGCACAGAATGAACTCAGGCTTGCTAGAGAGGTTAAAAGCAACAAAAACGGCTTTTATGGGTATGTTCGTAGCAAAAGGAAGAACAAAGAAACAGGGGTCACTCAGAGGAGAAGATGGTGAAATGCAAACAGGGGACACAGAAAGGGCTGAACTCCTCAATGCCTTCTTTGCCTCAGTCTTCTCTGATAAAGAAAACAATGCCCAACCTGAAGAATTTGAAGCAAATGATTCAGCAGAGGAAACACAGCCCAGAATAACTAAGGAGATAGTACAAGAATACTTGGCTAGTTTAGATGTATTCAAGTCTCCAGGGCCAGATGAACTGCATCCAAGAGTATTAAAAGAACTGGCAGATGTGATCTCAGAACCTCTGGCAGTCATCTTTGAGAATTCCTGGAGAACAGGCGAAGTCCCGGCAGACTGGAGGAGGGCAAATGTTGTCCCTATTTTCAAAAAGGGGAAAAGAGAGGACCCAAATAATTACCGCCCAGTCAGTCTGACATCAATACCAGGGAAGATTCTGGAGCAGATCATTAAGCAAACAGTTTGTGAGCACCTAGAAAGGAATGCTGTGATCACCAATAGTCAGCATGGATTTCTGAAAAATAAGTCATGTCAGACTAACCTGATCATTTTTTGACAGAATTACAAGCCTGGTAGATGAAGGGAACGCAGTGGATGTAGCCTACCTTGATTTCAGCAAGGCATTTGACAAGGTGCCCCATGATATTCTTGTAAAGAAGCTGGTAAAATGCGGACTTGACTATGCTACCACTCAGTGGATTTGTAACTGGCTGTCTGACCGAACCCAAAGGGTGCTCATCAATGGTTCCTCTTCATCCTGGAGAAGAGTGACTAGTGGGGTGCCACAGGGTTCTGTCTTGGGCCCGGTCTTATTCAACATCTTTATCAACGACTTGGATGATGGACTCAAGGGCATCCTGATGAAATTTGCAGATGACACCAAACTGGGAGGGGTGGCTAACACCCCAGAGGACAGGATCACACTTCAAAACGACCTTGACAGATTAGAGAACTGGGCCAAAACAAACAAGATGAATTTTAACAGGGAGAAATGTAAAGTATTGCACTTGGGCAAAAAAAATGAGAGGCACAAATACAAGATGGGTGACACCTGGCTTGAGAGCAGTACATGTGAAAAGGATCTAGGAGTCTTGGTTGACCACAAACTTGACATGAGCCAACAGTGTGACGCGGCAGCTAAAAAAGCCAATGCAATTCTGGGCTGCATCAATAGGAGTATAGCATCTAGATCAAGGGAAGTAATAGTGCCACTGTATTCTGCTCTGGTCAGACCTCACCTGGAGTACTGTGTCCAGTTCTGGGCACCACAGTTCAAGAAAGACACTAACAAACTGGAACGTGTCCAGAGGAGGGCAACCAAAATGGTCAAAGGCCTGGAAACGATGCCTTATGAGGAACGGCTAAGGGAGCTGGGCATGTTTAGCCTGGAGAAGAGGAGGTTAAGGTGTGATATGATAGCCATGTTCAAATATATAAAAGGATGTCACACAGAGGAGGGAGAAAGGTTGTTTTCTGCTGCTCCAGAGAAGCGGACACGGAGCAATGGTTCCAAACTACAAGAAAGAAGATTCCACCTAAACATTAGGAAGAACTTCCTGACAGTAAGAGCTGTTCGACAGTGGAATTTGCTGCCAAGGAGTGTGGTTGGCTTGACAACCATATGTCAGGAGTGCTCTGATGGTGTTTCCTGCTTGGCAGGGGGTTGGACTCGATGGCCCTTGTGGTCTCTTCCAACTCTATGATTCTATGATGAATTCTGCATATAAGTGCCACTGTATTCTGCTCTGGTCAGACCTCACCTGGAGTACTGTGTCCAGTTCTGGGCACCACAGTTCAAGAAGGACACTGGGCAACCAAAATGGTCAAAGGCCTGGAAACGATGCCTTATGAGGAACGGCTAAGGGAGCTGGGCATGTTTAGCCTGGAGAAGAGGAGGTTAAGGGGTGATATGATAGCCATGTTCAAATATATAAAAGGATGTCACATAGAGGAGGGAGAAAGGTTGTTTTCTGCTGCTCCAGAGAAGCGGACACGGAGCAATGGATCCAAACTACAAGACAGAAGATTCCACCTAAACATTAGGAAGAACTTCCTGACAGTAAGAGCTGTTTGACAGTGGAATTTGCTGACAAGGAGTGTGGTGGAGTCTCCTTCTTTGGAGGTCTTTAAGCAGAGGCTTGACCACCATATGTCAGGAGTGCTCTGATGGTGTTTCCTGCTTGGCAGGGGGTTGGACTCGATGGCCCTTGTGGTCTCTTCCAACTCTATGATTCTATGATGAATTCTGCATATAAGTGCCACTGTATTCTGCTCTGGTCAGACCTCACCTGGAGTACTGTGTCCAGTTCTGGGCACCACAGTTCAAGAAGGACACTGGGCAACCAAAATGGTCAAAGGCCTGGAAACGATGCCTTATGAGGAACGGCTAAGGGAGCTGGGCATGTTTAGCCTGGAGAAGAGGAGGTTAAGGGGTGATATGATAGCCATGTTCAAATATATAAAAGGATGTCACATAGAGGAGGGAGAAAGGTTGTTTTCTGCTGCTCCAGAGAAGCGGACACGGAGCCATGGTTCCAAACTACAAGAAAAAAGATTCCACCTAAACATTAGGAAGAACTTCCTGACAGTAAGAGCTGTTTGACAGTGGAATTTGCTGCCAAGGAGTGTGGTGGAGTCTCCTTCTTTGGAGGTCTTTAAGCAGAGGCTTGGCAACCATATGTCAGGAGTGCTCTGATGGTGTTTCCTGCTTGGCAGGGGGTTGGACTCGATGGCCCTTGTGGTCTCTTCCAACTCTATGATTCTAGGATTCTATGACTTGAAAGGCCCCGACTCTCAGGTGGGAAGAGTCAGCCTCCTCAATGCAGGTCCTCCAGTGCACTCTGGCTTCTCTGATCACAAGAGTCTCTACTTCTGCTTCTTCCCTCTGCAAAACAAGTTACTAGCCCTCATTGATTATGAAGGGCAAAATATTTGAAAGTGGTGCATCTAATAACGGAAACCAGAGGTGGATGAGGTAGAATATCTAGGACAGGGTGCAACAAGTGTGGCCACTGAGAAACAGGTTTTTTTTATTCTGTGCTTTGGATGGGCAGTGGTTATTCCCTGGTCCTTCCACCTGTGTTCTTAGCTAAAGTCTCCTTGCAGAGCCATCCCTCGAGGGGACTAAATAAAAGAAATGAGACTGAACTAAGTTATGTCAACTTGCAACTTGTTCCTATGTAAATAATAATAACCAGGTCCAAAAAACTCGGGGCCACTAGCGGCGCATTGGAAGATGGCCGACAATAACATCTCTCCGACCCACACAAGGTAATTAAGAGGCTGTAATGGGAGTATGCAGCCTCCCTGCCCCCACCAAGGGAATGGGGGGGACTGCCCTTGTCTGCTGTGCCCATAAATCACCCCCAGATTCGAGGGGGTGAGGGCACTAGGCGGAACGCCCTTGTGTGGACTTCGGCTCTCCTGGACGCTGTCTCTGATCGCGCCACTAGCTGCAACAACTTGAAAATAAACAATTAGGAAGAAGCAAATGCACATATTTCAAGTGAAGAATGGGGAGTAAAGACTGCTAATTGAAGGGACCTCTGTGAAAGAAGACGGGTCGGATAAACAGGAATATATCATGAGAAGACACATCAAGGCTCGGTATGTCGGCAGCGGGACTGGATGGGGGAGGGGAAAAAACTTTTCTTTCTTTCTTCTATGTGATTAACCAATAATCCCCCCCCCCACAAGTCAGAAATGCTGATTAAATGACCTAAGCTGGATGATTTAAGACTGTGTGAAAATAAATTCTAACCAAAAGCATGTTTTAAGGAGATCGAGAAAAGTACAAGAGCTTTGGGATGACGCAGTAAAAAACAGCGTCGCCATTTTGGCAAGTTCTGTCGAAAGATTTATGTCTGGGAGGAGGAATGGATCTGTTTTTATACTGCGGGCGAACCTCCTCAGAGGACTAAAGAAGGCGACAGATTTGTGAAGATTAATGATGGAAAGAGTGCTTTTATCTATGGAAGTGATGATATATGGAAACCATCTCGATATGGCTATTGGACGAACGGAAAAATTCACACAGGATTACAACTTGTTTTTACCTGCTTAAGGAGATTATCAGAAGAGGTTGCAAAGAGAAAGGAAAAATTATACAAAAATAACAAGATGAGATGTGGGAAACAGCAAGATAGGATTGGATAGAATTATGAACATTATTTGGACAGATTTGTGGACATTAATGCAGCAGGAAGATGATGATTGGACCCCCTTCGGAACTTGAAATATGGGTACCCCCAACAAAAATTTAAAAATTCGGCTTTGTAATTTGGAATTTATGTGATGTGATTTGATTTGATTTGTCGGTTAATAAAAATTATTTATATATTAAAAAATCAGGTCCACAAAACTGGACTGCATGGGATGGGGGTGGGTTATAAAGTTGCTCCAATTTCGACTTCCGGGTTGGCGCCATCGCCGAATGGCGGACTCCCTCCAAGCTCCGGAGGGAGCCTGCTCGGCAGGGGCTGGGTCCTACCGCGCCGGCGACGCGGGGACCCTCAAAAACCATGGGTGCTGAAACCCATGGGCATGGTGACTCGGCGGGCACCATTTGCGCCCCCCCCGACCATGCGAAGGAGCCTTTCTAAAGGCTGCGGAGCGGGTGACAGGGGGTGGTGGTGCTGTGAGTCCTCCGCTTCCCCTGCCGAGTGAAGCCGCATGCCATTTGGCGGAGAGCGCTGACTTCTTCCATTGAAAATTTGGACTTAAAAGAATAACCCGTGAGTAATTGGAACTTGGATTAAAAAGGGGAATTTTTTTAAAAAAAAAAAATTCGGAGCGAGCGGGAGAGGTGCAAAAAGGAAGTCAGCCTCCCCCCTGTTGTAGAGGAGCTAAAGCAAAGGATTTGACAACTAAGATCGAGAGCAACCTTTGTTTTTTGATAAAGTTATTAATTTCGCGATGGAAAATTATAAGCTGGGCTGGAGGAGAAAAGTGGAATGTGAATTAAAATGCAACCCCCCCCGGAAATCCCGGGAGCGATCCGTGAGAGCGCCGGGAGAGGAGAAATAGAGGTTTTGACAGCTGTCAAAGGAGCTGTCAAAGCGGAAGAACAAAAAGAGAACTTTGTTACGAGGACTTTGCTGGTTACATTTGTTATAAATTGGATACAAACTGTTTAAAACAAGGAATAATAAGTTACTTTGACTGTTGGGTGTGATCGGGAAGGAAACTGTGTTACTATAAATCCCTCTAGAGGAGCTGTGGGACACTACAAGTACTGCTGGTATGGAATTTGAATAGGACTTTTTATCTCCTGGGAAACTGCAGAAATGGAACACTATTTTGTCTACAGAGGTCTATATACTAAAGGAGACAATAGATTTATCTATTGAAGAATGGAAGGGACTTGACATAATGTTTTGTTCCTGAATAACAAAACCTCTGCAGAGGAATTTATAAGCTTTTTGGAATTAGAACATTTGTGCAGGAGAGCAGGAGAGCAGAAAAAAAAAAAAAGAGGAGGAGAGAGAACAACAAGAACAACAAGAATAATAAGAACTGGACAAAGTTGGAAGATAGACTCCTTCCAAGATTGGACATTCGAAACCAAAGATGATTAAAAGACGGCAAAGACTATTAAAAAGACGGCAAAGCGGCCCGGTGAAGGACTATGGCCTAGATGTGGGAGCTCCAGGATGACAGTAGATATTGATGGACATTGGGAACGCAACCGGGAAAGGGGGGAGGGAAATTTGGAATCCAAAGGGTGTTAAATTATATTTTATTCTTTTTTCTATTTTTTATGTTAATCTGTATTGCATACTAAAGAGGGGAACTCGTGGAAGGGAACAGGTCAATTTTACGGGATGGGAAAATATTTTTTAAATTGGGTTAATGATAATAATTTTAAAACTTGGGGTAAGAATTTGCTGAACCTATTTGAAAGAATTGGAATACAAGAGGGGGAGGGGAGGGGAAGTCCTGGGAAGATGCTAATGAAAATAAGGTTTTAAATTTGGATGTTTTCCTTTTTTTGTTGTATTTGAAAATCTTTAATAAATATTATTTAAAATAAATAAATAAAGTTGCTCCAATTTCTAGCCCCCAATTTCTGCTTAATTTCTAAGCCACAGAATTATGATTAATATCTCCCCCCCCCCAAGGAAAAGTTAAGCAAGTTTTGCCAAGTTGCTTGCAGCAGCTGTAGAGAGGCGGACAGATACATGTTCCCATTGCATAATGCTCATTAATTTCTCCGGTCTCACCCGCTTTCCATTCCCGGTTTCTGTGGGATCAAGCCAGAGACTAGTAAGCTGCCTCCAGGAAGTGAGATATTTCTCAAATGTTTGCCCAAGACATTAAAATGGATGATGTCTGCTTAAGAAAACAAGCACAAAAAACTAATTAATTCTGCATGCAAAGGATATGACCTACCCTAGGGCAGCTCTTTAGGGCATGCACAGCCCCACTGATCTCCTTGATCCAGCTGTGCATGTCCTCAGGGCTATAGGCCTGCAGAGAGAAAGAATAAAGACATCAGCCAAAAACAACACAGCCCACGAGACTCCCATCCCCAGAGCTGGATTATGCTGCACCATGACATTTCAGGCCATGAAGAGGGTCTGCGGGTGAACTGACCTAGTGATTGACAAGTGGATAGCCTCATCCCCCAGTCAGAGCTGCCTTGTGGGGCCGGTACCCCACTCCTGCCCTAGCCAAGTGGCTACCATGTTAAAGTTCCTTCCCATCGTGTTAAATGTGAAAAGAGGGGTGAAAAGCTGAATGTTCACATCATGAAGAAGAGACAGCAAGACCTAATCAGATTAGACTCTAATAGGTTCTGTGTAAGTTCCATGTTGGACCCAGGACTGCTGGAGATAAGCGCTAGACAATGGTTGATCTGTTTTGAAAAATATAAGGGCCCCTCCAATAGACCTGCTTATTGAGCATTCAATTGGACTTGCTTGCAAGAAGCTTATGTGGCAATTAGCCTGTTTCCTGTCTCTCTGGAGCAATCTTCTTATTTGTTTGCAGGGCAGTGATATGACAATGAGCATTTGCCCCACATTCATTCTGATTTGCTTGCAGCATGTTTACATTTCTTCCTGTTAGTCATTTGTTCATCCACACTTTTCAATGCATTTTCTCACCTCTCCCCAAACTACAAAATCAGTGTTTGTTTGGTTTTTAAGTGGGTTTGTTGAGCAGGGGTGACAAAGGCCTGTCTGCAAATGTAAATCCCTTCTGCAAAATAGAGAGTCTACACTACAGGCACACAAAGTTCACCTGTTGCCATGCAAACTTCCACAAGGGGACAGAAGTGAGACTTCAGAAATACATTTCTGCAAAGCACACATACACACACATCCCCCAAAAGCAACAAATCCCCAGGGCCTTTTTTTTTTAAAAAAAATAGGCTTTCTGAGAAAGGGAAGCAGTTGCCTTCCAGATGGGCAGCACAGTCTGAGAATGACAGCTCAGCTACATGACTAAGCCCCACTGAAGTCAACAGGATTTGCCCACACATAAATGACAGCTAGATCTCACCCCAAATATCAAGGGAAGGGAAAGTTCTTGTCATTGACTGCTGCTCATCACAGCAAGGGGTGAACAAACACGGAGTAGCAGGGGATGTTCTCATCCTGGCCTTGAAGAAAGACACTGGAGAAGCAGCGTGAGCTAGTGGTTATTTAATTATTTCATAAAATGTATACACCAGTTTACTGGGGGGACGACGACCTCAAAGCGGTCAGAGCGAGGGTTGCCAATGTGTCACCATGGGCAGCACAATGATACCCTTGCAATCTTCCCCTGGCACCCGCTAAGCCCCTGAGCCCCCACCTCCTGGCCTCTTGCCTGCTTTCCCTTTCCCTGAAAAATACATAGAGCTGAAAGTGGAAGTTGGAAGAATGTCACTTCCCCCCATTTCAGCTCTATATAAGAACCTCAGAAGAGACTTCTGGATCAGGCCATTGGCCCACTTGTCCACCATCCTGATCTCATAGTGGTCAACCAGATGCCTGTGGGAAACCTTCAAGCAGCACCTGAGTCGGAGAGCCCTGTCCCCTCCTGTGGTTTCCAGAAACATGATGGCCTCTGGCTGTGGAGGCGGAGCACAGACATTGTGGCGAGTTGCCCTGGATAGCCTTTTCCTCCATGCATTTGTCCAAGCCTCATTTAAAGCCCTGCAGTTGGTGGCCATCACTGCCTCCTGTGGCAGGGAGTTCCATAGTTTAACTCTTTCTTTTATCTGTCCTGAAACTTCCAACCTTCAGCTTCACTAGATGACCCTGAGCTATGAAGGAGGGAAAAATCTTTTTTCTATCCACTTTTTCCATGCATGCACCATTTTATAGTCTTGCAAACGAACCAGTTCATGCATGAGATTCACCGATACGATCATAGGTGGATGAATCACAGACAAATTACTACGTCCTTGTCTCAGCTCCTGAATTACCATTACCGAAATCTAGAAAATTTCCACTTCCTGCCTACCTTGGGAAACATCACGTGCCTATTTATGACCTTTAGGTCCTCAGCCCTATTTATGACCTTTAGGTCCTCAGCCCTCCCATCTCGACTCATGGAGATAACCACTCTATGGTGGTTCCACTCTCTCCGTCCAGTGAGGGTATTTAAGGACGAAACAAGGAGGCAATTGGTTCCTTGCATAGAGCCAAAGCTAATGCGGACAACGGAAATCAAGCTTAATACTACTAACTGTCCGAAGGAAGAAAAGAATTCTGTAAGCCTAGAATTACAAGATCCGAAGAAGAGGTTATCGAATATAAGACTGAGTTTTCTACCCAAAATATAAGGACAGTAGAGCCTAGAGAACAATATTTAAAGACGTCCAACAGCTTCTTACCTCATAGAAAGACATCAGTGCAACTCCCTGTTCCCTTTTCAAGTGACATCGAAGTAGATGAGGAATTTGGCGCCTCTGACATTTTCTATGTCAACAACACCTAAAGAATTCTATAGTCAAAACAAAAAAATTCCTTCCAGTAGCACCTTAAAGACCAACTAAGTCAGTTCTTGGTATGAGCTTTCGTGTGCATGCACACTTCTTCAGATACACGAACTGACTTAGTTGGTCTTTAAGGTGCTACTGGAAGGAATTTTTTTGTTTTGACTATGGCAGACCAACACGGCTACCTATCTGTTAAAGAATTCTATGTTGCTGACAGTCTGGAGAAATCCAGCACCCAATCTATATCTGGACCTTTGCCTAATGTTCCAAAAACTTATGAGAATGATCGACCTCTATGGTACTCCTGGCGAGACAGGATGGACAGAGCTTCCGAATTCGAAGCTGGCTCTTTGTTGGCCAGCGATTCCCATTTTATAGCACATGCCTCATTAATACTCCCACAGCCACAGATAGAATCAACAGTCCTTCAATCAACCCAGGAGGGAGAGAGGGATTGACAGCGAACTAAACACTGTGGGACCGCCCTCCCCACTTGGGGTGAGGTTGGTTGGGTTTTATCTTCTAGGGATAATTACCCTATCAAACTTTCACCTCTTCCCCATACCATTCTGACCCAGGAGTCCTGGCCCAGGGATGACTTGTTAGTGAGGGGATCTTACCCCTCTATTGGGGAGGCTAGTATGGGGTCTGGGATTCCCACTATTGAAGGGCTAGGGAAGAATGGTGGTGGTGCTAGATATCACTATTGGCGAAGGGTTTTGAGATGCAGTGATGCTCAAACCCCTTCCAATCTACGCCCCATCCCAAGGGACGAGGGTAGGGCGAGCAGGGATTACCCACCTCCGTCATTGGTGTTGTGCAATGCCAGGTCCATAGGCAATAAAACCGCTACCATGTGTGACTTTTTTGTCTCTCAGGGGATTGACCTGGCTTGTGTGACGGAGACCTGGGTACGGGAAGGTGAAGTAGTCTCCCTACATGAGATAACACCTCCAGGTTTCTCTGTCCTCCATCAATCGCGGACTGTGTGTCAGAGGGGAGGAGCATCGTTGTTAATCCGGGAGGATTGCTCTTTCAGGGCTCTGCCACCACCAGCAATCTCCGGCATTGAATGTGTTGGTCTTGTGGGGGCACCAGGGAGAGCTTGGCTGTCTGGCTGGTGTACCGACCATCCAGCGCACCAGCAGCCACCCTGTCAGACCTGCTGGAGGTGGCGGCGGGCTGGGTCTTGGAGTTCCCAAACCTATTGGTTTTGGGAGACTTCAACGTCCATGCCGATGCCGCCCCCTCCTCACAGGCTCTGGACCTAGTGACTTCCATGGCAACACTAGGGCTCTCCCAGTTTGTTTTGGGCCCCACTCATCAAGCAGGCCACATGCTGGATTTGATCTTTGGTGCTGGCATAGATGTGATCATGCTCCCCGCTGTGGAAGTGCCATGGTCTGATCACAACGCTCTGAAAGCCAAGATTGACTTCCCACTCCTCCCCTGCTCGGGTGGCGAGCCTATTTGGGCTCGCCCGCGAAGGCTGATGGATCCGGATAGATTCCGTCAGGACTTGCGGGACCCTGCTCCTCCTGGCGACTCATTAGATGACCTTGTCGAGGATTGGAATAACCGGCTCTTGGCGGCCATCGATGAGATCGTGCCTAAGCGCCCTATGCGACCCCGTTGAAACCGGGCCCCTTGGTTTACTGAGGAGCTCTGGAAAATGAAGCGGGATCTCAGACAGCTAGAGCGAGTATGGCAACGGACTCATGACGGAGCTTCAAGAGCATCTTATAGGGCGCTTATGAAAGCCTATGAGATGGCTATGAAAGCTGCTAAGAAATCTTACTTCGCAGCTTCCACTGCATCCACTAGCTCTCGCCCGGCACAACTTTTTAGAATAATTAGGTCAATAACGTACTTAGGAGGACAACCAAATTTAAGCACAAATTCGACCCACAGCTGTGAGGCACTTGCGAACTTTTTGCGGAGAACGTCCTGTTGCTCCACTGTGACCTCCCTGCCAATTTAGATACAGTGACAAAACTGGAGGCCCCTCGATTGTCTTCGGGTCCAGTGTTGGACCATTTCAATCGGATACTCCCTGCTGATGTGCATAGACTCCTCCAAGCTGGTAGGCCCACCACATGCCTCCTTGATCCGTGCCCATCTTGGCTGATTAGGGCATGTCCAGATGTCGCATGGACCCCCTGGTTGAAATTATCAATTTGTCCCTTGGCACGGGGATATTCCCAGGGGATCTGAAGGAAGCAGTGGTGTGTCCGCTCTTAAAGAAAACTTCACTAGATCCTTTAGATCTATCCAATTACTGCCCAGTTTCAAATCTTCCATATCTGGGTAAGGTAATTGAGAGAGCGGTTGCTGAATAGCTTGGTAGGTTTCTGGAGGAAACATCGGCTTTAGGTCCATTTCAGTCCGGATTCTATCCTGGTTTTGGGACCGAGACGGCTCTGGTCGCCCTAACAGATGATCTACGCAGACAACTGGATCGAGGCAGGTCGGGACTGCTGATTCTCTTAGATTTGTCAGCAGCTTTTGACATGGTCAATCATGATCTTCTGGACCACCGCCTCGCCAACGTGGGCATAGTCCGTAAATAGCTGTGCTCTTTTATAGGGGACAGAGGGTGGCACTAGGGAGGGAGATGTCGTTGTGCCACTCCTTGGTGTGTGGAGTGCCGCAGGGTGCAATCCTCTCCCCGATGCTTTTTAACATCGTTATGCACCCCCTTGCCCAGATTGTCCGGAGCTTTGGGCAGGGTTGTCACCAATATGCTGATGACACTCAGCTCTATCTGCTGATGGATGGCCATACCGACTTGACCCCGGACACACTGACCAGATGTTTGGAAGCTGTGGTTGGATGGTTTTGTGGGTGCCGATTGAAACTAAGTCCTTCGAAGACAGAGGTCCTCTGGCTGGGTCGGGATGGTATGGGGATGAGGGACCAACTCCCTTCTTTTGCGGGGCCCCAATTAGTGCCATTGCCTTCCGTTAAGAGTTTGGGTGTAATCCTTGACGCCTCCCTTTCCATGGAGGTGCAGGTTACAGCAACAGCCAAGGCGACATTTCCCCCCCTTTGCCGCATCAAGAAGTTGGTCCCTTACCTTTCACGCCCCGACCTGGCCACAGTGATCCATGTGGCGGTCACCTCCAGTCTTGACTACTGTAATTCGCTCTACGCGGGGCTGCCCTTGAAGCTGTCCCAGAAACTCCAGCGGGTGCAGAATGCTGCAGCAAGGCCCCTCACAGGGTCTCTGCCATGGGAGCATATTCACCCAGTGCTTTTTCAGCTGTACTGGCTCCCGGTGGAGTACAGGGTCAGATTTAAGGTGCTGGTTTTGACCTTTAAAGCCCTTCGCGGCCTAGGACCCTCGTACCTACGGGACCGCCTCTCCCGGTATGCCCCACGGAGGACCTTAAGGTCCATAAATAGCAACACCCTAGAGGTCCCTGGCCCTAAGGAAGTCAGATTAGCCTCAACCAGAGCCAGGGCCTGGTGGAACGCTGTGTCTCATGAGACCAGGGCCCTGTGGGATCTGATTTCTTTCCGCAGGGCCTGTAAGGCAGAGTTGTTCTGCCTGGCCTTTGGCTTGGAGTCAATTTGATTCCCTCCCCCTCTTTCTTTTTTCCTTTCTCCTCCTGTGAAAAGGCTGCATCTTAATGTTTTAATGTTGTATTTTAATCTTGGTTTTTAAATTGTATTTTAATCAACTTGTTTTTATTATTGATTGTTAGCAGCCTTGAGCCCGGTCTTGGTTGGGGAGGGTGGGGTATAAATAATAATAATAATAATAATAATAATAATAATAATAATAATAATTAGTTGCCTTCCAAGGCTCAGATTAACTCCACTAGCTCCAACTTCTGCCAATATCTCTGGGAAGAGTAAAGTGACCCAAGGGGGGCACCAAAAGTGCCTTTAGGCAGATAAAGGTTGGCAGCTCCCTGCATAAGAGTCTCAGACTCAAGGAGTCAGTCCCCGCTCAGCTAGGAAGCTCACTGGGGGTCCTTAGGCCCATCACTCTCTTGCAGCTTAAATCTAACTCACAGGGGATAAAATTAAGCAGGTGAGGAGAGAACCATGGATGCCACACTTGGAGGCACTTGGAGGAAAGGTGGGATACAGATTAAGTAAGTGTTTGTTCCTTTTACAGTACTGCTAAAGTACTACATCAGTGTAGCCGACATGCTGTCCTCTGGGTGTTATTGGACTACAATGCCCATGATCCCTGACCACCGATAATGCTGGCTGGGGCTGATGGGAGTTGTAGTCAACAGCATCCAGCAGGCACCATATTGGCTATCCCTCTACCACAGCGGCCAGCCCCACTTCCTGTTGTGAACAGGTGTCGTGGGAGATGCTATGGCAGCGGCAAAGAGGTGGAGGTACAAGACTCAGCAAGAGCAGAAGCTTCTTTGCTGTTTAGGCCGGCCAGCAAGCCAGACCTACTGCTTTACATCCTGCTTTTCCTCCAAGAAGCTCTGGGTTGTGTACTTTGAACAGAATCCAAGCATTCCTGTGGTTTGTTGGCTGCAGGAATCAACCTTTTCTTCCTGTTCCACTGAATTCCCAGAAGGCCTCTGTCCCTGGCACTTTCCCACCTTGTTGGCCCAGCTCAAGAATGGGGAACCTCAAGCATAAGCCCCAAATGTGGCCCTCCAAGGCTTTCTATCTGGCCCTTCGGACTCTCCCCAGGCCACACGCTTCCTTGCCCTGCTTCACACCCTGAGGGTCTTTACTAGGTTGGATACATCGATTGCATAGGGATTCTCCAGATTTAGGAAGGAGAAAGTGTGTGTGAACAGTAGTTGCAGGAGAATGTCACAATAAGTGGGGTTTTTAAAGGAGGCACAAGGGGTTCCATATTAAGCTGAGGTATGGATGGGCCCTGAATCAAACCGCTGGGCCCTATACTGCCTGCTCTGAATGGCAGCTGTTGTCTTGCTAACCAATATATTTTTAACTTGAGACCCCAGGGACGGAATCTGCCTACTTCTACAAACCAAACATATGATCTCTTGCTTCTGAACCAAAGTGCTGCCCAACATGATGTTGGCACGCTCTCATGCACAAGACCTTACCACACAGTTATGTGACTGATAAACAAAACTCAGCCAGGTGCAACTCCTTGACATGTGCATAGAACAGCAATCTGCTTTGCAAAAACCATTCTGAAAAACATATTTCCACCTGCCCCTATTATTCTGATCTTCTCTCATGGTTAGAGCATCTGCTTTGTATGCAGAAGGTCCTTGGCATCTCAGGTAGGGCTAGGAGAACTCTGAAGAGCTGCTGCCATTGACAGCACCGAGCAAAATGAAGCAACAGTATGACTAAGCGCAAGGTACCTTCCTATGTTCCAAATCTGAGTGAACTCTATCAAAACAAACTGAAAATATTCCACATATAGAGGCTGGTGGGGGCTGACACACAGCTCTGGTGCTGTCCAACATCTGATGCTCCTTGAGTTGTCAGAGACTTGAAGTGGCCACCTTCTCTACCCTTGGGGGCTAATCCAAATGCTAGGCTAGAACACCCCCACGACCCCTCACAAACAGCCGGGCAGAGGGGGAGCACATGTTTGCATATGGCTGGCTTCAGGCATAGACATGGCTGGGGACCCAGCAAGGGCCCACAGTCCACCAGGGACCCCCGGAGAAGAGCATGTTGGAGCCTCTCTAGACTGGCAGACTGGGAGGCTGTGGGAAGCCCTGTGCACAGAGTATCAGTCTGTTCGCAGAAGCTATGGCAGTTAAAATGTTACATAGCCAGGTTTTAGAGGGCCTTTCCAGACTGGCAGTGGTCCCTTGGCCCTTCCAGAATGGGCATGAGACAGCAACGCAATGCATGCAAAACACACACAGAGATCTGACTGGGCTGTGCTTTGATGCAGACATGTGGCTGCTGGTCACCAGTAATGGCACCCTGGAGTCATGCTGCCCATGTCCTCCTCGGAACACGCAGTTGTAGTCACCCATGGCTTTCTCCTGCTAGCAGCAGCCAATGATACATACATTGATATATTATGGGGAAAGGAGGCAGATGATGAAGTGAAGATGCCAGATTCGGGCAACATCCTGTATTTGCCTTAACATGAAGATGGATCCTGTTTGTTATTTTCCCTTGCATTACAGTTGCTTTGAGGGTGTGTCTGGAGGATAAGGCCACTAACCACAAAGCCTATGTTCTATCCCAGCAGCAGAGGAGGTGTCCCTCTGACTACCAGCTGAGGGGAATCACAAGCGGAAAGAGTGGCACTTAGGTCTTGCTGGCAAGCTTCCAATGGGCATCTGGCGGCCACTGCAGAACATAATGCTGGACTAGACAGGCCTTTGTAATGGTCTAGCAGGCTCTTCTTATGTCCATGGGACACCCATGTCCCAAGAGGAGCAGCTGGTCTCTATTTTCTCTGGAACTTGTCTCTGGAAAAACTACTGCCCACATTTCTGGACTTTGCAGGATACCTTGAGATGCTAAAATTCACCCAGAAGGATCGTAGCTCAGTGGAAGAGCATCTGTTTTGCATGCAGAAGGTTCCAGGTTCAATCCTGGCCATCTCTGGGTAGGGATGCCTGACATCCTAGAGAGCCACTGCCAATCAGTGTGGACAATAATGAGCTCCAGGGACCAATGAGTTTGACTCAGGATAAGGCTCTTATTCTATATTCCTAATGGTCTCAAAACTGAGGTGCTAAAATCTTCACTCCTGCCCTCCCCCCAAAATTTCTAAAATATCTTAATACTAATACTAAATGAGGTTAACATTGTTAATTATATTTGTGGTGGCAGGTATGGGATTATGCCCCAAGATCTGGTGATGGCCAATCAACCTTAAAAGGAAATCAAATTCACAGAGGATAAAGTTACAAATTGCTTTGAGTTGTGATGGCCATATGCCACAACATGCCAATGAATACCAGCCACCGGAGAACACAAGTGGAAGAGGGCTGCTGGTGGGCTTCCTTCCCATAAGCTACTTTAGGAAACAGGATGCCGATTGAGCATTGGCTTTGAGCTCTTCCTATGTTCGTAGGGCGGCATACAGGATTCTCCGCTATTTTATCCTCACAAATCTGTGAGACAAGTTAGGCCGAAAGAGAGCATCAGCCCAACCAACATCATCCCATGAGCCTCTTGGTTGAGTGGGGCTTTCAGCCCAGTCTCCTTGGCTAGTCTGACTCTCTTAACATGACTCCACAGGTGCACATACAGGGAGCAGCCTGCCCATGAATAGCAAGGAATAGTGCACTGCACAGCTTGAGGTATATGCTGGACTCTTGAGCACCCTGTGCAAAACCCCAACTCTGTCCACTTTCCTTGTTGCTGAAGGCTCTAAGCCAGGAAACAGGGAAGCTGTTGCCCTCTGGGTGTCATTGGACCACGAATCTCATAAGCCTTAGGCATTGTGGCCAAAGGGCAGAGATGGTGGGAGGGCCAGTTGTTCCCTATCTCTACTAGAAATGGCTGACCTGTGCAGTTCTCCAATGTACAGTTCTCCCATTCACGTCCGTGGGGATTGCACAAAGTAGCTTTCAGGTGGATTGTGTATTTAGGAAGCTTCCTCCCCAACGGTGCATAACACAGGAAACATAAATGGAGAAGTCTTCTTCAAAGAAGACCTAGACCAGCTCTACCACACACTGTACATGTGAACAATCCCCATCTTTATGGTTCTCTTTTGCACCTGCACAAATAACTTTCTCTATAAATATGATGGAATGGAGAAGTGAAATAGCTGCAAAAGCAGGCTGCCCTTGGTATGGAGGGCCCCAGAGGCCAAAAAGGAACTGTGTATAAAGTCTCAGCTCACTCAACCCTTTCTGCTTGAAAGGTTGTCAGCAAAGCATCCTGTTTGGCAGGGCAAGACCAGAGTTAACTGTTAAGGGCTAAATTTACTGTAGAGAAAAATAAACTTAAAAACAAACAGTCCTCCCAACTGGGAACCAATTCTGAAATTGCATAATGTGTGCTGATCACTTGAGGACCAGTATACACTGATGTAGGGACATGGGTGGCGCTGTGGGTTAAACCACAGAACCTAGGACTTGTTGATTGGAAGGTCGGTGGTTCGAATCCCCGTGAAAGGGTGAGCTTCCGTTGCTCGGTCCCTGCTCCTGCCAACCTAGCACTTCAAAAGCACGTCAAAGTGCAAGTAGATAAATAGGTACTGCTCTGGCGGGAAGGTAAATGGCGTTTCTGTGCGCTGCTCTGGTTCGCCAGAAGCGGCTTAGTCATGCTGGCCACATGACCCGGAAGCTGTACACCAGCTCCCTCGGCCAATAAAGCGAGATGAGCGCCGCAACCCCAGAGTCGGTCACAAGTGGACCTAATGGTCAGGGGTCCCTTTACCTTTACCTTTACACACTGATGTATATTTATCACTATAGAAATATTCTGGTTAGATAGTAGGCATGGATGGAATTGCCAATTTTGGCTTCTCTCAATTTTCTCATTTCCACATTGGTTTGTGGTATTTTTTAACCAGTCATGAAAATTCATCAGCATTTTAGTGCAAATTTATTCTAATATACACATTTATGTATGGAATTTCATTGAGTCAGTCTATCTATCATCTATCTATCTATCTATCATCTATCTATCTATCTATCTATCTATCTATCTATCTATCTATCTATCTATCGTATATATTCGTAACACAGACTTTCCAAATATGTATGTTATTTGTTGTATGTTATTTTCCCCAATACATGTATCTTTACGCAGAGGCAGTTTTAGGGGAGCGTGACCAGTACAGTACTGGGTGCTACATTGCAGGGACAAGACAACAATGCTCTAGAACAGAGTGCAAGAGGTAGGGGGGGCACTAAATTTTAGCACTGAACAGGGTGCTGCTGAAATTTGAGAGCCTAAAGTCCGTCACTGCTTTATGCACACTTTACTGTATTATATGAATTTTCCTACATGCTACTTGGCTGTAGAACTGCAATGCAAAATTTGAAGAAGTGTAAATTTTGAAGAATGCCTGTGTTTCAGTTCTCATACTGTTTTAGAAAAATGTAAATTTGCTAGGTTTACTTTTAAACATTAACTGAATCTAATTTCTCCCCCATCTCTACACAGAGGAGTCTTCTGAGGACTATGACTCATCAAATGCAGCACAGAGATGTTCTGGGGATGTTCTGGGGTGCAGGTAGACCCTGGTGTGATGGACAGACCATTGGGTCATCCTCCTGGAGGCTCTTCGCCAATCACAGCAGGGAGGAGAAACGGCCCATCAGGAGAGAGTGAGGAGGGTAAAGAGAGAAGCTGGCATTCTAACTGGCAGGGCCTGGTCCAGGGAAGTAGCTAAGGGTGTGTGGGGCAGAATTAACTGGTTTAATTTCCTCATGTGGAGCGAAGAGGGCTAGAGATGTTTTACAGGCAGAGTAAAAGCAGATAGCCATTCTAGGAAGAAATAGACTTAATAGAAGCAGTTCTGTTGTGGAGGTAAGAGTTCTTGTTTAAACCTGAAACAGTATTTCGGACAGAAAATAAGTATTATGCCTTTAACAGCAAAACCGTCAAGGTTTATCCTTCACGCTGTGTTTATTAATAATAATTAAAAGATCAATTCCATTGTGCCGCAACTTCAAGGATAAAGTTGTCACAGGAGCCTCTATAGCTGCAGATTTACATTATATGCTACCACATAAAGTTAAAACATGAATTATCGGTTGTTATAGACAGGGAGAGACCAAGGCTAAAAAACCCTAGACTTGGTCGTGTTTCCCCTTTCCCATTTGCTACATCTGTCGGTGCCTGAACAGCAGTCGGCCACATGTCAGCCAGGCTCTTTGGGCTGCTGGTACCGTATTTTTCGCTCCATAAGACGCACCTTTTCCCTCCTAAAAAGTAAGGGGAAATGTGTGTGCGTCTTATGGTGTGAATGCAGGGGGGGAGGCAGGCAGGAAAAGCCCCCAAGAGCTGCACACAAGCTCCGTACGGCTCTTGCGGGCTTTTCCCCAGGAGGGAGAAAGGACTCACGCGGCCAGTCAGTCCCTTCTCCCTCCTCATAGAAAAGCCCGCAGGAGCAGCGCACCCTTTAAAGAGCGCGCCGCTCTTGGGGGCTTTTCCCCGAGGAGAAAAGCCCCCAGGAGCTGCACGCTCCTGAAAGGGTGCTGCTTTAGCCGCGTGCAGCCTCTCCGGCCGGGAGAGGCTGCACGCGGCTAAAGCAGCCAGGACAGCGAGCGGAACCATCCCGCTGGTTGTCTTGGCTTCTGCCATAGCTGCGCACAGCTTCTTCCGGCCGGAGAGGCTGTGCACAGCTAAAGCAGCCAGGACAGAAGCTAAGCCAGCCAGCGGGATGGTTCCGCTCGCTGTCTTGGCTTCTGTCATAGCCACGCACAGCCTCTCCCGGAAGCCAGAGGAAGCCAGGACAGTGAGCGGGATCCTGTTGGCTTTGCTCTTTGGGGCTGGGGGGGAAACCCGGGCTTCCCCCGGCAGCCCGAGAAGCTCTGGGAGAAGCGGACAGGTTGCGCGCAGCCTGTCCGCTGCTCTTTGGGGCTGGGGAAATAATATTTTTTCTTGATTTCCCCCTCTAAAAACTAGGTGCGCCTTATGGTAAGGTGCATCTTATGGAGTGAAAAATACGGTAATTCTTAAGTCTCCCTGAAGAGGAAGTCAAAGAAAGCTGAGGAGATTCCAGAGCTCCTGGCCATCTTCCCCCATCCCAGCTTTATGCCAGCATTCTCCAACCTGGTGCCCTGCAGATGGTTTTGGACTGCAACTCCCATCAGGCCCAGTCAATGCAGCGGTCTGACCTGGAAGAAGGCAAAGGAGTCTTAAAGGGTCCCTGATGCCAGACTTCGTAAAGGATTTTCTCTCCAAGAAACCCCTAGGATGCTTCCCCAAAACTGCCCTACCTGCCAAGTCTCCACTGGTCAGTAAGGAGGGTATTTTACCTGGATATAGAAGGTCCTGTAGCTCGTTGTGATTTCAAAGAGATTGTCCCGCATTAGAAGATCACTAGAAAACACAGAAGGAAAAGCCGACCTGTTGACACCACACTTTTCTTCTTTAAGTCAGTTATTTTACAAAAGTGTTGCAGTATTCCTTTGGCAAGACATTAAATGGCTAATGCACCATGTCATGAGACAAAGGTTCTTAAGAGCAGGAGCAGTAAGGCAAGGACTACAAGGCCTACACAATCATTCATTAACTGCTACCTGTTAACAGCAAACTGCTGAATCATTATGACTCATTACAACCCTGGTAGATGAAGGGAATGCAGTGGATGTAGCCTACCTTGATTTCAGCAAGGCATTTGACAAGGTGCCCCATGATATTCTTCTAAAGAAGCTGGTAAAATGCGGTCTTGACTATGCTACCACTCAGTGGATTTGTAACTGGCTGACTGACCGAACCCAAAGGGTGCTCATCAATGGTTCCTCTTCATCCTGGAGAAGAGCGACTAGTGGGGTGCCACAGGGTTCTGTCTTGGGCCTGGTCTTATTCAACATCTTTATCAACGACTTGGATGATGGACTCAAGGGCATCCTGATCAAATTTGCAGATGACACCAAACTGGGAGGGGTGGCTAACACCCCAGAGGACAGGATCACACTTCAAAACGACCTTGACAGATTAGAGAACTGGGCCAAAACAAACAAGATGAATTTTAACAGGGAGAAAGGTAAAGTATTGCACTTGGGCAAAAAAAAATGAGAGGCACAAATACAAGATGGGTGACACCTGGCTTGAGAGCAGTACATGTGAAAAGGATCTAGGAGTCTTGGTTGACCGCAAACTTGACATGAGCCAACAGTGTGACGCGGCAGCTAAAAAAGCCAATGCAATTCTGGGCTGCATCAATAGGAGCGCACCTAGTTTTTAGAGGGGGAAATCAAGAAAAAATATTATTGCCCCAGCCCCAAAGAGCAGCGGACATGGCAAGCGATGGGCTGCACCTCACAACGGTTGGGCGGAATGTTTTTGCCAAAAATCTCAGAAACCTCATCAGGAGGGCTTTAAACTGACTAATGTGGGGGAGGGAGACAGTGCTCCTTAAGGTAGGAGTCTATCAATTGATGAAGATGATCATCCAAATGTCATAGACCGAATGGAGCAAACAGCACGCAGACCTAGTGATGGGAGGAAAAAATTCTTAAATAAGAGACACGGGGGAATGATTAATGGACTTCAATGTCTGTACACTAATGCACAAAGCATGGGAAATAAACAAATGAGCTTGAGCTCTTGGTACAGCAAACTAAATATGACATAATAGGCATCACTGAAACCTGGTGGGATAAGTCCCACGACTGGAATGTAATAATGGAGGGATACAATCTATTTCAGAGAAACAGACCAGACAAGAAAGGAGGAGGAGTGGCGTTATATGTCAGGGATGTGTATACCTGTGAAGAGATCCAAGATTTAGAACCTCAAAGCCAAAGTGAGAGCATTTGGGTCAAAATTAAGGGAGAGAAGAATAACAGGGACCTCATTGTGGGAGTTTACTATAGATCCCCAAGCCAAACGGAGGACATAGATGATGCCTTCCTAGAACAGATGGCCAAGCATGCAAAAGGAAGGGAGATAGTAGTAATGGGGGACTTCAATTACCCAGATATTTGCTGGATGTCAAACTCAGCCAAGAGCATAAGGTCAAACAGATTCCTCACTGGCCTTGCAGACAATTTCATTGTCCAGAAAGTGGGAGAAGCAACAAGAGGAACAGCCATTTTAGATCTGGTCCTAACTAATGTTGATGACCTGGTTAGTGGGGTAGAAGTGGAAGGATCATTAGGCGCGAGTGATCATGCTCTTCTGAAGTTTACTATACAGCGGAAAGGAGCAGCCAAGCATACTAGGACTCAATTTCTTGACTTTAAGAAAGCCGACTTCATAAAACTTAGGGAAGTGCTGGGTGAGATCCCATGGACAGTAATACTAAAAGGAAAGGGAGTTCATGATGGCTGGGAGTTTGTTAAGAGGGAGATAGTAAAAGCACAACTTCAGGCAATACCAATGAGATGGAAACATGGAAGGTGCCTAAAGAAGCCAGGATGGCTATCTAAAGAACTTTTAACTGAGTTAAGATTAAAAAAGGATGTGTACAAAAAATGGAAAAGGGGGGAAACCACCAAAGAGGAATTCAAACAAACAGCCAGCACGTGTAGACACAAAGTCAGAAAAGCTAAAGCACAGAATGAACTCAGGCTTGCTAGAGAGGTTAAAAGCAACAAAAAGGCTTTTATGGGTATGTTCGTAGCAAAAGGAAGAAGAAAGAAACAGTGGGGTCACTCAGAGGAGAAGATAGTGAAATGCAAACAGGGGACACAGAAAGGGCTGAACTCCTCAATGCCTTCTTTGCCTCAGTCTTCTCCAATAAAGAAAACAATGCCCGACCTGAAGAATTTGGAGCAAATGATTCAACAGAGGAAACACGGCCCAGAATAACTAAGGAGTTATGTATGCAACAACGGCAGCAAGGATACTCATCGCAAAAAACTGGAAAACTCAAGATCTACCCACACTGGAAGAGTGGCAGATGCAGCTGATGGACTATATGCAACTGGCCGAGATGACTGGCAGAATCCGTGATCTGGGAGAAGAGAAGATGGAGGAAGACTGGGAGAAATTCAAGATGTATCTACAAAAACATTGTAATTTGGTTGAATGTTAAGAAGGATGCTAGATTATAAAAAATCGGCCACCACTAAATTAGATTTAAATTTGATGATAAGTGAGACTAAAAGAAAATATAAATTTTTTTTAGAAGAAGTGCTAGATTATATTTGAATGAGTGGACATGAGATTGTAAACAAGTTGATAATTTGTTTGGAAAAAACTTTTAACGATGTAAATGGGAGCGGGAGACGCGAGGGAGTCCAAAGAAGTGATGAAATTATGTTTGTGACAGAAGTAAGATTGTTTATTGTTTGTGCATTTATATTTAAAAACTTTAATAAATATTTATAAAAAAAAAAAAGAATAACTAAGGAGTTAGTACAAGAATACTTGGCTAGTTTAGATGTATTCAAGTCTCCAGGGCCAGATGAACTGCATCCAAGAGTATTAAAAGAACTGGCAGATGTGATCTCAGAACCACTGGCAGTCATCTTTGAGAATTCCTGGAGAACAGGCGAAATCCCGGCAGACTGGAAGAGGGCAAATGTTGTCCCTATTTTCAAAAAGGGGAAAAGAGAGGACCCAAATAATTACCGCCCAGTCAGTCTGACATCAATACCAGGGAAGATTCTGGAGCAGATCATTAAGCAGTCTGTGGGCACCTAGAAAGGAATGCTGTGATCACCAATAGTCAGCATGGATTTCTGAAAAATAAGTCATGTCAGACTAACCTGATCTCGTTTTTTGACAGAATTACAAGCCTGGTAGATGAAGGGAACGCAGTGGATGTAGCCTACCTTGATTTCAGCAAGGCATTTGACAAGGTGCCCCATGATATTCTTGTAAAGAAGCTGGTAAAATGCGGTCTTGACTATGCTACCACTCAGTGGATTTGTAACTGGCTGACTGACCGAACAGAAAGGGTGCTCATCAATGGTTCCTCTTCATCCTGGAGAAGAGTGACTAGTGGGGTGCCACAGGGTTCTGTCTTGGGCCCAGTCTTATTCAACATCTTTATCAACGACTTGGATGATGGACTCAAGGGCATCCTGATCAAATTTGCAGATAACACCAAACTGGGAGGGGTGGCTAACACCCCAGAGGACAGGATCACACTTCAAAACGACCTTGACAGATTAGAGAACTGGGCCAAAACAAACAAGATGAATTTTAACAGGGAGAAATGTAAAGTATTGCACTTGGGCAAAAAAAATGAGAGGCACAAATACAAGATGGGTGACACCTGGCTTGAGAGCAGTACATGTGAAAAGGATCTAGGAGTCTTGGTTGACCACAAACTTGACATGAGCCAACAGTGTGACGCGGCAGCTAAAAAAGCCAATGCAATTCTGGGCTGCATCAATAGGAGTATTGCATCTAGATCAAGGGAAGTAATAGTGCCACTGTATTCTGCTCTGGTCAGACCTCACCTGGAGTACTGTGTCCAGTTCTGGGCACCACAGTTCAAGAAGGACACTGACAAACTGGAACGTGTCCAGAGGAGGGCAACCAAAATGGTCAAAGGCCTGGAAACGATGCCTTATGAGGAACAGCTAAGGGAGCTGGGCATGTTTAGCCTGGAGAAGAGGAGGTTAAGGGGTGATATGATAGCCATGTTCAAAGATATAAAAGGATGTCACATAGAGGAGGGAGAAAGGTTGTTTTCTGCTGCTCCAGAGAAGCGGACACGGAGCAATGGCTCCAAACCACCAGAAAGAAGATTCCACCTAAACATTAGGAAGAACTTCCTGACAGTAAGAGCTGTTCAACAGTGGAATTTGCTGCCAAGGAGTGTGGTGGAGTCTCCTTCTTTGGAGGTCTTTAAGCAGAGGCTTGACAACCGTATGTCAGGAGTGCTCTGATGGTGTTTCCTGCTTGGCAGGGGGTTGGACTCGATGGCCCTTGTGGTCTCTTCCAACTCTATGATTCTATGATTCTATGATCTACAGGATGACTCATTCTCTCTATAGATTTGCATCCTGTTTGCAGGCAGGCCCAGTGTAGTGCCTGTGCCTATGTGTCTTGTTGCAGACGGAGTGGCTCCAGGACTCCGGTTAATCAGTGACTATGACTGTGGCTCTGTGAAGAGGCAGATAGCTGCTATGAGCACTCTGTGTATGCTCTTTATCTATGCTGTTTCTGAACAAGTTTATTTTCTTAAGTAAAAGTTTTATTCGGTTTATGAAGAAGATTCTGTGTTGATTAATTTACCGCTGCGTGACACACCATGTAATAGGAATACACACATGCACACACATGCCAGCAAAAAACAACAGTTCTCCCACACTATTAAGTTATCTTCTGGAACACAAAATAAACCTGCAACCACCAGTGAGAGAACGGCTGCTTTGCCTGCAGAAATTCCAAGTTTCCCTTCCCAGCATGACCTACCCGGACCCTGAGATCATCTTCTGAGCCTCTTCATCATGTGCCTCCTCCTTGAGAGGTCTGGAGGGCGGCAACACAAGAACAGGCCTTTTCTGCAGTGGCTCCCATTTGTGGAATGCTCTTATACATCTTTAGGCACCAGTCAAAAACAACATTTAAATGTATTGGGGGCTTATTGGTTTGTTTTTTGTTCTTATTTTTATTATGTATCTTATGTTTTTATATTGTAATTTTATTTTGTGAACTGTATACAAATTTGAAGAAGACGGAATGAGAGAGACTTGGTTTAGGTCCATGGTGTGTGAGAGAGGGTTTAAACTTCTATTCCCCTCTGAATCAAATCACTCCCCCCACTTTAAGCCTTTTCCTTAACTATTCCATGATGAGGCACCTGACTAGACAAGCTGAAGTTTCATTTGTGTCGGGCAAGAGAGGAACTGCAAAGGGATGACAGAGCTCTTCCTACCAATCTTAGCAGTGATATTTTCTTTTTAAAGTCCCATATTTACAGGGTATATACCGCTTTTCACCCCTGTGCAATTGCCAAGTAATTGGGGCTGCCGCTATCTCTATCTCTCCAGTAAGGTGCTGGGGACCCCAAAACCTTGGGTCTCACTGGTCCTCACAGAGAGAACCTGCAGAAGTTGGCTCCAAGTGCCAATGCCAAATATAAAACCCAGCTGGAAACAAAAGCCATACCCGGATTTCACTAGACATTCATGAGTCTTCAGCACATCCTTCAGGAGGATTGATCGCAACGGCTCTTTGTCCTGAGGAGACAAGCAAAACAGATGCCAGGTAGTTGAACTGTCAGCAATGAGAGCAGAAAATCTAGGCAAGAGCAGTTAATGGAGCCATTGAGTTGGCAGATGAGCTTCTGGGGAGCTGGTGGCAAGAGTAACAAGGTTACAACTTTTGAGCATTTTAGTAGGAAAAAAGTTAAGTTATGGGGCTTGTGTATACATGATAGAACTGTACAAAGCTGTACAAAGAGGCAACAGAAGCTTTTCTAGACCATGGGCTAGAAGCCAAGTATTGGAAGATTCAGGATAGACAAAAGGAAAAACTCCTTTGCACAGCGCTGAGTTGAACGAAGGAATTCACTACCACATGATGTAGTGATAGTTGCCCAACTGGATGTCTTGAAAAGGAAGTTCGAAACATTTACCGAGTGTAAGGCTTCTCCATGGTGGCTAGTCATGACGTGGCTGCATGCAGCCCCCAGGAATAGTTACTGGGAGCACAGTTTGTAAAGCATGGCTGTGCTTATGTCCTGCCTGCTTGCATCTGGCTGCCCATAGTGAGAAAAGGATCTTAACTGGATGTACCTTTAGCCTGAAACAGCAGCATTCCTCTTTGGTGCTTATGACCATAAAGCAACTTCCCTTTTAGTCACCTTAATCTTCAATTGTCCAAACCTGACTCCCTCACAGCAGTCACACAGCATGGGTGGAGAATGAGATCCAGCTTGCCGACCAGACCCTTCTCTCTCCCACCCACCCTCCTTGGGCTCTTTGGCAGGTGGACGGGGGGGCGGGGCAGCCGCTGAGGTCACAGTGTCATCAGGGGAACTGCTCTGGCCCGCGCGATTTCTAAACAAACTGTGTGCAGAGCTTTGCAGGCACCTCTGGTCAGATGACGGGCAGCACAAACCCACTTTCAGCCCAGTTGCAGCTTTACTACACCTGCACCTGATGCCACCATGCACAGGAGTTGTGGCCGGCAGTTTCCCACCACAGACATAGCAGATTCACACCAGCCTCCCTTTTTTGCTTAATGGAAAACAGGCATTTGTCCTGAAGGAACTGGGGCCCCTTGCACCAGTTACGAGAGCAGCCAAGAGCAAATGGCAATTCTCAAAAGGCACAGCAGCCTGGCTTCCCTCAGGGGTCACCACTCTGGCTCCTGCAGCAGCCGGAACACAATGCCTGCAAAGCTTTTCAATGATGCACTCTGACTCTAAGCTTTTTTAAAAAATTAAACTTAAAAATCAATTCTCTATCCCAGGGGTTGTCAACCTGGTCCCTACCGCCCACTAGCGGGCATTTCAGGATTCTAGGTGGGTGGTAGGGGGTTCTATGGCACAAGCTGAATCCTTCTTTCATCGAGCACTGGTGGGCAGTAAGGAAATTTTACCATCAAGAAAGATGCATTAGTGGGTGGTAGGTATAAAAAGGTTGACTACCCCTGCTCTAGCCCTTCTAGAAAGAAAGTTACAGAGCAAAATGTGCAGTTACGTTTTAAGCAATTTCTGAAAAATGAAGGCGAATGTGGAGTAGCCAACCAGTACATTCTTCTTAGTAGGAACGTTCCCTGTTGCTGTCTTTAGGAGGAAGGGCAGGATGCCAAGGGTGGCTGTTTCTCTAGTTTTGCGCTGTGCCATGTTCCTTGTGGCAGCCCATTTGTGTGGTGCACCTGCCCCATCACAGCCATTTTGTGACTGGCACCTGAAGCACTCTCTCAAAATGCAAAATGTGCCCACTGGTCCAAAAAGGTTGGTGCCCTCGGCTTACCTGCTCACACTTGAAGTAACTGATGGAAAAGTCATCCAGGGTGAAATACCGCCGTTTCCAGCTCTTCCTCTAAAAGACAGAAACAACCCCTTTTGATATATTCTATCAAAGTCTTCCACAGCTGTCCCAAACACTCCACATCACAAGAGCCTGTGATCTTGCTCTCTGCACCATACAGACTTAACCTGTGTGATTTGCTGCCACCAGGTTAGATAGGTTTTCAAAACAACGTACAAGAATGGATAGTTTCGGGGTGGGATTCCTCACCCACAGGCATAATAACGAAGTAGAGCCCTTGTGTACAGAGGCTCTGAATGGTCAGTGTTGGGGACAAGCAGAGGACAGCATGGGAACCAGACCCTTGGCCTGACACCTATCAGGACTGGGGGAATCCCTGAAGATGTTGTTGGACTACAACTCTGAGCATTCCTGATGGTTGGCTGTTCTGGCTGGGGCTGATGGGAATTGGAGGCCAGCGTATCCACTCAAAAGGGTCTCTCACAGGTCCAGCCCTACCATTAGACAGGATGTGGCAGCTGTCCCAGGTGGAATGTTTTTGTCTTGAAATGACAGAAAACTGGTAGCTATTTTAAATTTACTATTGATGTATTTTTACTGCCAGATGAGGAGAGGAGGTGCTTATGAAATGTGCTGTCTCAGGTGCCAAGATAACTTAGGTACCATGACTATAACTTGAGGGGGTGGGGTGGGGGATACAGATAGGTGAATTTCTCAGTTTCACTTTCTCTCAGTCTTCACTTCAGTTCTCCACATTTCCTCATGAGTTTGTAAAAAGCATTTTTAAAAGTCCTCATAAAGATTTATCAGCATTTTAGTGCAAATCTCTCCTAATATACACTGTTTGTATTTAACTTTGCCAAATATACACTTTCACATTTCCCCCCACTAACGTATGTGCATTTCTCTGCACACTTTACCTGTGTATATGCATTTTTGTGCACACTGCCTGGCTAGAGAGTGTCATTGCAAGACTCAGAGAATTTCAAAATTTCAAAAGAAACACTGTGTTTTGGTATGCAATATTTCAGATAGTGCAAATTAAGTGGGCTCAGCTTCAGATGTGAACCAAAACGGATTTCTTCCCCATCCCTAGAGACCTGACACTGTTTGCTACTCCATCTCAGGCAGCAAAATGCTGTGGGCCTACCTGGAATTCTCTCCAGGAGTCACCACAACCACCTTCATATTCAGTCCCCCCCCTCCCCCGCCCCGAGCCTCACTGGACGATTTCATCACCCACAACGGAAGCAACAGGTTTTAAAACCCATCACCACTTCATCACCAAGGCCGGCCAGGGCATAGACCTACCACATTCCCCTGCTTGACACAGTAGCCGCTCTTGAGGACGGGTGGCCCAGGTGGCGTTTTGGTACTGGGGATGTAACTCTGAGACCGTTTCAGAAGAGGATGCACTGTTGGCTCGCCGCTTTCGGAGCCATCCCCTCCATTCTAGGAGAGAAGGGGAGCAGGAGAAAACACACACACCAAGAATCAGGCTGCCACTGAGGCTGGACAGGAAAGGAACACTGGACATCTGTTTTGCCAAAGTCCCATAACTGCCACACAAGACCCCAAGAGTCAAACTATATACAACACTTGTATGCAATTCGTCATTAGTAAACTGCAGGCATAAGGGCCTTGGTCAGGATTGGGACCGTGGTTTGTGGGGGCAGGAGATTAATAGGTGCCTTACTCCTTACCTACTATAAATGAGAGCTCCATCTTCCCCACAATTCAAACAGTAGCCGATTCCTACTTCAACATAGGAACTTTGTACCAAGCCAGATGACTGGTCTATTTAATCCGGTACTGTCTACACTGATGGGCAGCAGCTCTCTGGGGTTGCAGACAGGGGTCTCTCCCAGTCCTTCTTGGAGCAGAGCAGATGGCCTAACTGAGCTCCTTCCCGAAATAGGTGGAAGCAGGAAGCTAACTCCAGGGTCCCAGTTTGCATCAGTCTGCAAAATCCACTCATGTAATGGCACCACTGCTTCCTGAATAAATGGCATCTGGCCCAGTTTGCCCCTTCTTTATGGTCATTTATGTGGATAAAATTAATTGAGAGCCAAGCCAAGGCGGTGCAGAAGGGAGCGCTGGGAGCAGTTTGCAGTCCATCAGACAAGGGCTTCTGACTCCCAGATTATTAACAATACAACAACTGAAAGATTTTCCTCTTCCAAATTAGGCTGCGGAATCAAACCAAGTTTAGGTGGAAACCAGGAGTTGATTTTTGTGCAGAAGGACTGATACTGAAAAACAAATTGCTGGGTGTGCATGTGCTCAGAGACTCCCTGCTGCTTTCAAGTGAGCACGCCCCACCTGCACCACTATTTTGAACATGGGTCTGGTGGGTGGACCTGTGGAGTTTGTAGATCCTGCAAGCCTGATGTCTGCCACCACTACCCCCAGCGCAGTGGTGAGATCGCTGGCCTTGGGGACAAGGAAGCGGAGTGCCCAATCCATGCACAACCACAATGCTCCCTGGGTGACTCAGGGCCAGGCATTCTCGGTCAGCCTAACTCAGACATGAGAATGGTATGAGACCTTGGACTGAGTGACGTCAATTGGGATTATATCAAGGCCTGTAATTCTGTATCGAGGAGATTTCAAAACTAGCATTAGAGGCTGCTGAGCCAGTCAGATCCGTTCCTTTGTAAGATAGTGTCCTCAGCTGACCAGCTAATTGCCACCATTTACAGGTCCAGAGAGGTTGCCCTGTTGCCTTAGAGACAAATGGGTGCAACCTTCCTCTCCCACCTCACCCAACTGGAAGCAATACCACCTTGTAAGGTAGAAGAGCAATAGCTTGTGCTTTGTGCGTGAGCTTTGGCCAGTGCTGGAAGCTGGCGGCACAGAGGCTTGTCTTGCTCCATGCTGGACCCAAAGCTCATGGTTCAGAGATCTCCCTGGGAACCGAAATGGGAGGCAAGCTCTTTGGCAGTACTAATGCTGTGAGCCCTTCCATCTTATGGTCAGGTTGTAAACAAAACCATAAATCCTAAGGATACCACAGTCTCCGTTGATCTTCATTCCAAGGAAACCAAACCCTGCAAAAGCACTGGAACCCCTGAAGTCTTTCGCTGTTTGGAGACTGGGTGCATGCAACAATAGGTGATACCCAGCATTTTCCTAGCTTAATAAATTGCCTATGGCTGGGCATGAACGGGAATGCAAGTGTGTAACTCCAGCTCCCACTGGTAGCAGAACAAAGTTCCTGGAATGACTGGGCCTTGTATGAATAATCCGGTCATTTGCCTTTTCCTGGGACAGGGATGGACACAGCATCCAGTTGTTAAAATAAAACTTTTAAAATTTATTTTTTAAAAAACAACAACATAAAATTCGGATTAAATTTTAAAATGTAACTTAATAATTGCACAAAAAAATCATCTTTAAATGATGTATTCTCTCCCAAAAATCAATTTTTTGAAAAGATCTAATATAAATATTTTTTTAATTGTAACTTTATAATAAGAATTGCAGGAAGACTCAAATTAGAATATGTATTCTCTCTCAAACATTTCTAAACATTACTTTTATCTTAAAATAAACATTTTTATAAGCAGTTTGGGGTTTTGTGTGTGAGGCTATAATTGCATTGCAAAATTTTGAGGAGTGTGAAATCCAGATATGCATTATTGTGTGCATATTAGTCTGGAATTACAGATCAGATTAGTTTGAGTGGAATTTGCAAACAAATAAATTCCTCTAGCATCTGAACCTGGTGAATAAAGCAGTCCTTTCCAAATAAAGCCACTGGTCCTGGAAACCATCAGGGCAAGGTCTGCTTGTAATTTCCCAGAGTCCTGGCCCAATCTTGTTATTGTGTACTGGCTAAAATTGGGATTCTGGGGTCCCTTTCAGGACAACACCACTTAAGGATGCCACAAAGCACAAAACCGACCTGAGAAAACAGCTTCCTTGCCACATGGAGTGGGAGGGAAAGGAAGGGAAGAGAAAGAGAGAAGTGGTGTGTGACATGGGAAATGAATTTTTTCACCCGCAATTAACAGAAATGCAGAAAAATAAGCCAGTGACAAAACACTAGGCTTTCACAAGCTCCCCTTGGCTAAAGAGAGAGTGAATAAAGCAAACTGTTCTTCTGATGCAGCTTTGACTTCTACAGAATGGGAGCCAAAGGCTTCGCTCTTCAAAGAAGAAAGTGGGCTTTTGCTGGCTGCATAAATTTCATGGGTGAGTGCCTGCTTATTGCTTCTGAATAAATGCAGTCCCCAAAGGAAAAAGGGGGCAGACACTGGGCGCCATTGTGTGGCACATTTTAGGTGGCCAACGTGCTCCACTGGGGCACCAGGCTCCCCTGGCCTGAAGGGCCCACAACAAAGCACCCCTCCCCAGTGTCTGTGCCATGTTGGGGAAGAGCCAGGAGTGGGATTGTGGAGTGGGATTCTCCACAATCCCACTCAAGCTGGCCAGACCTTGACAGCAGCGCAGAGCATTGGACGTGGGGAGGAGGAAACATCTGTTTACAACAATACAAAGCAACAGCAGCAGTTAATAAAACAGTTTCCATCCTAAAACTAAAAGCCTGGGGAAATAAAAGGTCTCTGTCTGTCACCGGAAGGACAGCAAAGCAGGCAACAGGCATGCTTTTTTGAAGAGCATGTGGTAGGAATTATTTTTGAATGCTCCCTTGTGTAAAACATTCCCCACAAGTGGAAATCTAGCAGTGGGCTGGAAGCTCTCTCATGGATGTGGTGGTTTTATTGTTGTTATTATTTTCTTGCAAGGGATTACCTTAGGGTGACAGTGGCCATGCCGCATGGGCCTGTTTCCTTGCCTGTTTCCTACTTCTTCCCACAGCTCAGAGAGGGAAGAAGTAGAATTGCACTATGTTTGAAAAGCTAGATGCTCAACTCATTTGGCTCTGCTGAGAAGCCAGCTCCATCAGGCTTTTCCTCTGTCCTTCTCAGCTGCCGCCTTGCTGCAGCCATTCCACCAGGCTGCAGAAGAGGAAGAGCTTGAAAGCTGGGCTCCTGTCAGCTCAGCTAAGAAGCCCATTCTATCGAGGCTTCTTCCATCAAAGGTCACCTGGCAGCACCTATTCCATCAGGCTTCAGCATGGGCATGAGAAGAAGCAACTCAGCTCAGCGACATTTGGCTCCTCCACTTCATTCCATCGGGACATGACAAAGAACTAGGGCCTGAGTTTGATTTCCACCTCACAGTCTCACAGTTCCTCTTCCTTTTTGTGTCCTGTCTTTTAGATTGTGGGCCTGAGGGCAGGGACTGTCTTATATACTCATCTTTTAAAAGTGACCTGGGACTGAAGAGAGGGGTAAAAACACTTTCAATAAACTAAGAAATGCTTTAAAAAATGGCATCTCCTGGCAGTCTAAAGTGGCACTGTCTTCTCTACCATCTCATTCTACTTTTGTGCAAAGCAGTCCCAGGTCAGCAATTAAACTGGGTCTGCTAATTGGACACAGAAACTATGGATACCTGCTGTTTGTTCTCAGCAGAATGGAGCAGAGCGTCTAGAGGTTGAGTGAGTGTGTGATATGCACAGCCAAGCCATTTAATTTAAACATGTGGGGCCAAGCCTTAATTAAGGGAGACATGCAACTGGCAACAGCTGTAATGAAAAGCTGGAAAGACTTCCTCTTGTAGTTCAAGTACTCTGTACCTATTGGGTTGGCTGGCACTGTTTCTTTCATGCCCTATCCTGCCCTGTCCTGAGGGCTCAGGGTGGATAGCAGCCCGAGAACCACAGGCCAGCAAAGCCAGTAATTAGGATACTGGGATATAGAACCAGAAGTCAATCTACATGTTCAGCAAAAGTACACAGGATAGTCCTTCCTGGCACTGAACCACTTGTTTGAATGCTAAGATGGCCAGGTAAAAGACAGACACAGAGAGAAAGGACACAGAATCTGCATCTTCAACAACTGCATAGATGATCCCTACAGTGTGTGTAATTTTGTATTGCGCTTTAATTGTACTATAATAATAATTTAATAATTTCTTATTTATACCCCACCCATCTGGCTGGGTTACTGCATTTGCTATTGCAAGGGGCGACAATCTTTTGGGACCTATGGGGACGTTTGCAAACTGTTGTGTGCGCCACAGGTGTGCTGCAACTCTTGGCTACTGTAAAGACGGCTTCTGTTGGCTAAAGAAGGCTTCTTTCAAGCCTAATTTCAGCTGGAGGATGTGACTCTCTGGTGCCAGGGAAGGTCTCTGCAAGATGCACATGCCTGTGCCTCCAGGAGTGGCCCCCAGGTAACCCCTGTTTCACTGTATCAATACGCAGTTCCAAAAGCAGCATATAAGTAAACCACAATAGGAGAGGAATAGAACAGCGTATTTGCTTGTCATGCAAACTACACCTGCTAAAATTCCATCTTCTCCACAACTACTCCACTCAGTGGATTTGTAACTGGCTGACTGACCAAACCCAAAGGGTGCTCATCAATGGTTCCTCTTCATCCTGGAGAAGAGTGACTAGTGGGGTGCCACAGGGTTCTGTCTTGGGCCCCGTCTTATTCAACATCTTTATCAACCACTTGGATGATGGACTCAAGGGCATCCTGATCAAATTTGCAGATGACACCAAACTGGGAGGGGTGGCTAACACCCCAGAGGACAGGATCACACTTCAAAACGACCTTGACAGATTAGAGAACTGGGCCAAAACAAACAAGATGAATTTTAATAGGGAGAAATGTAAAGTATTGCACTTGGGCAAAAAAAAAATGAGAGGCACAAATACAAGATGGGTGACACCTGGCTTGAGAGCAGTACATGTGAAAAGGATCTAGGAGTCTTGGTTGACCGCAAACTTGACATGAGCCAACAGTGTGACGCGGCAGCTAAAAAAGCCAATGCAATTCTGGGCTGCATCAATAGGAGTATTGCATCTAGATCAAGGGAAGTAATAGTGCCACTGTATTCTGCTCTGGTCAGACCTCACCTGGAGTACTGTGTCCAGTTCTGGGCACCACAGTTCAAGAAGGACACTGACAAACTGGAACGTGTCCAGAGGAGGGCAACCAAAATGGTCAAAGGCCTGGAAACGATGCCTTATGAGGAACGGCTAAGGGAGCTGGGCATGTTTAGCCTGGAGAAGAGGAGGTTAAGGGGTGATATGATAGCCATGTTCAAATATATAAAAGGATGTCACATAGAGGAGGGAGAAAGGTTGTTTTCTGCTGCTCCAGAGAAGCGGACACGGAGCAATGGTTCCAAACTACAAGAAAGAAGATTCCACCTAAACATTAGGAAGAACTTCCTGACAGTAAGAGCTGTTGTGTTTGCAGAGTCCTGAGCACAGCGGAAGGATGAGCAGTACGTGCCACATACTTTACATTATTTTATTTACACTTCAAAGCTGGTAGATTACCGAAAAGCATCTTGCTTCTCTGAGAGCAGAGAAAGCATCCTATCTCCTCTGAAACACGGAGAGAACTGAGAAAAACAGGAAACCAGTGTACGTCACATCCAGTCTCCTTTCCCGTGGGAAAACCCAACAGCACAGACTGTGGAATGTAAACACCTGTCTCATGACAAGCACTTCGCTGCACAGTGAAGAAAGCAGAAACCAACAAGAGCTGTTCAACAGTGGAATTTGCTGCCAAGGAGTGTGGTGGAGTCTCCTTCTTTGGAGGTCTTTAAGCAGAGGCTTGACAACCATATGTCAGGAGTGCTCTGATGGTGTTTCCTGCTTGGCAGGGAGTTGGACTCGATGGCCCTTGTGGTCTCTTCCAACTCTATGATTCTATGATTCTATGATTCTAGTAAAGGTGAAGGCATTCTGCACCTGCCCAGTAGGCATGGGGGGGATGGAAAACTAGGGGGAACAGGAAGGAAAAGTGCTTTCGAGAGGAAGACATGGCTGCTGGCTTCCTGGAGAGAAGCACTCTGCATGGCAACATTATTTGGCAGGTACCACTGTGTTCTTTTTGCTTCTTAGCCACATTTCAAGTCATGGCTCAAAGGAAAACGCTCCTGCTCCTCCAGTCTCTTCCCTAACCTTCTGAATCCTGCATCACAGGATGAGCAGCTTCCTCTTAAAAAAAGGCACACATTGCTAAAAAGAGGAGGGTGGCACACTTTTCTCCGGCAAGTTAATGAGGCATGACAGGCCATTTGGCAAGGAGGCAAAGCAGCTGCTACGCCCCAGATTTTGTGTTGCCCAAGGGTTGGGCAGGGTGGTATTATTGCTGGGATGTCTCATTTTCATCTTAGTTTTGCTTATGCCTAAGTACCAGCAGGCGGTGGGGAAGCTGCAGCCCTGCAGATGCTGCGAGACTCCAGCTCCCATCAGTCACATCCGCCAGCACCATCCATCACCTGGAACTTGCCAGAAACACCTGGCTGACCACTTTGGGAAATAAGATGATGCACTGGGAGGCTCTTTGCACTTATTTTCCTGGGCTTTGTTTAGGTCCTCATGGCAGCCGTAGCTAACCTTTGGCCCTCCAGTTGTTGCTGAACTCCAAGTCCCATCATCCCTGACTGCTGGCTGATGGGAGTTGGGAGGGGCAACATCTGAAGGACCACAGCTTCCCCACTCTTGAGTCAGATCAGGACTCACTGCCATGCTGTTCACTTTATCACCCTTCACTGCTACTACAAGAGGTTGTTGTGCTTTTTTGGCATGCATCCCAGCTAACCGGGTCATTGCCTGAATTTTTGCATTGCACTGCCCTCACTGCTTACGTTTCCACCCAAAGCAATGTGCACATTGTTGCACGCAAGCCCCAATCTCTGAGTGGTGAGAGACTCCAGGGGTGCTTCCCCAGGGTTCAGTTTCTTTAGAATGCAAGTCAGCACAGACTGTGGTGTCTTTTAGGACGTATTGTTTTGTGTACACATGCACGCAATGCAAGCACAGGATGGAAGGGATTGCAGCATCACCACTCCAACAGATCTTGCTTCCCCATTAGCCCCAAGCCCAGCACGGAACAAGACATGTCTCTGTGTCTCCAGCTTCCAGCACTGACCCCCGCCCCATGCACAGTGGCCCCTTGACCTATTGCTCTCCATCCTAGGTGAGGCAACCATTTGTCTCTAGGGCAACCTCTGCAGACTCATAAATCATAATAATTTTATATTATTATTATTAATCACAGTATTAACTGGCCAGCCAAAGCCATTCACTTAACTAAGGGACTGGTTGGGTCAGTTTCCTCTTATCGATTCTACCCCACATAAACAGGACCACAACTTTGGGATGTAGGGTATCATCCTGACTGACCCCCCCCCAACTCATAATAGAATATATCTGCACCTGAAGACAAAGAAGACTCCAGTCCATTGAAGCATATGCCAGAATAAATGTGTTAAAATTTAAAGTGACACAAGACTTACTTTTGCCACAAGACTGACTAATGCAGTGTCAGGGACGTGACTGAATCGAACGCCTGGGAAGAGTCAAACTCTGAAGATGAAAGAATGCAGACAGAGCAGGAGTGGGTTAGCTCGCGCCCCCCCGCCCCTTCACCAAGAGTTTCCAGACTCAGATAGAGCAGCAGACTCGGAGAGCTCGCAGGCAGAGGGATGGGAAGAGATAGACGGCATTGAGGAGGTTGCTATGCAACCAAGTGAGAAACAGCGTTCAGAAGGCTCTTCTTTTAAGAGCGGGGTGAGGTGGGGGTGGAATTCCACCCACCTTCTCCCCGAACCAGAAGAGCTGAATGGGTTAAAATGCAACAGAAGTGCAAGAGAGAAAGGACTGGACTCTGGTGCACTTCGTGCTGTGACAGGGGCGGAGACTCAGAGTGACCAACTTGCATCCAAGTGCGGCAGGCTGGGAGCCACGCTCTGGATGTAATTTATAAATAAACGTACCATAAAACTGCCAGAGACTTGTTAATTCTTATCAGGGCTTGCTTGCCTGCCTGAGATCATTACATGCAACTACCCTTCTGGAAACAAAACCATGGCTCCATGGGATCTTTGATCAGGGTCAAGGGACCAACCCATTATTAGAAGGACTCATGCCTACGTATTATATGTACACCAGGCCTCCACAAGCCCTGTCTGGGCCCAAGTTTGCTTATGTTCTCCTTCCCTCCTCATACCTTTTTCCTTTTGTGCTATGTATTTAGATTGTAAGGCTGCAGGCACCGGCTGTGTGTTTTTAAACTGGTCTTATGTGGGGGCCTTATCTGGGGGCCTTTTTGGCTGCAGAGTGGGGTATAAATGCTGTAAAGAAATGCTGTAAACTTCTCCATCTCCATCCCTTCTCCAAAGCAACAGATTTGGCTGACCAGCCATTCCCTTCTCACCTGGTTGACTGAGATTGGCGTCTGCACAACCACCCCACCAATGATCTCAGTCCTGTAGGGACGCTTGACAACTTCTGCAGTTGGAGGGAAACTTTCACCCTTTGGGACCTAAGAGAGAGAAAAGGACAAGTTATGTCTCGTGCTCAAAACCAAACAACTGCCTTCTCAAAATCTGCCAGGCTCTCGCTACAAGAGACAGCATCCTTCTAAATCCCTCCAAATGTACCCTTTTTTGAAGTGCTTTTATCAATTGCTAGAGTGACACCTGAGAATGTATATGAAATCCCATTCAGCAAGGATTTCATAGAATCATAGAGTTGAAAAAGACCATGAGGGTCATCTAGTCCAGCCCCTGCAATGCTGGAATCTTTTGCTCAATGTGGGACTCAAACCCATGACCCTGAGATTAAGAGTCTCATGCTCTATCCAATACCAGCAAAGAGTCCAGCTGATTTGTAGAATTCCTGCAATACTCCACTTTGAAATAGGGAGGCATACTGGAAATAATGGGCTGCATTTATTTGCATGATATAACTGTACTAAAGAAAAAAGTTGGTGCTTTAAGATCAAATTATTTTGCTCGAATATTTTTTGACAGATGGACTAGCTGGATTTGAATGACACAAGAGCCCCTACCCCAGCACAAAATCTGATTTGTGGAATCTTGCATATGTGTTGCACATTCTTGACAGTATTTTTAAAGTGTACATTTTTAAAGACCCAGAACTCTTTAATGGGATCTATATATCATCTTTCCAGCACTAGCAAAGATGTCTTTGTACTTCAGCCCTGGTCCAACTTTTCATACCACAGCCTTGTCACACAGGCAGTGGGGAGCGAGGTCAAAATTTGATGCTCCCTCCAGTCCCCACACTGGCTGGCTGGGCTTTGGAAAGGTGTTGTGAGGCTCTAACAGGGTCCTAGAGCCCTCCCAACTCTTTCCCATCGGCTGGGTGAGGACTGCAGGGCCTGCTCCCTTCCAGGGCCTTTTCCAACTGGCCCAGGGGGCGTGGCCCAGGAACAAACTTTTGGGGAAGGGTGGGAAGTGTTCTGCCATTGCTTCCCTGTTCCAGGTCGTTAATGTGCTTTAAAATGTCCTCAAACAGTCGGTGGCAATTTAAATTTTTATTTCTTTATTTCTTTTTTTCCATTGTCGGGGGTGGGTGGGATGGATATTTGGTTGGGGATTAATTTTAATATAATTGTTCTGTTCCTTTTTGTTGTTGTTGTTGTTGTTGTTCTATTGGTTCTGTATAGTTTGTGTTTTGTTTTGAAGGGGCTAGATCAGGGCTGCCTGGGAGTGGGGCCCCAGCCAACACGATGGCTGGGACAAGTTCCACAGGGGGGGAAGCACTGGGACACCCGATCTTGGTGATCATGGGCAGGAGGCGGAGTTACGCTAAGACCAGACCATGTCATTACCGAGGAGGCAGGTTTAGTCGTTGTTTGAAGACTATCCCTGCCTCCGGGTCTGGCCTTGACCGGAGGGATGCTGGAATCAACAGGGGAAACCTACATGACCTGAAGGTGTTGCTGTGTAATGCCAGGTCAATGATGAATAAAACCACTGCCATCCACGACCTGATTGTGGATGGAGGACTTGACCTGGCATGTGTGACAGAGACCTGGTTGGAGGGAGCAGATGGGCCTGTGCTTGCTGCTGCTTGCCCACCAGGTTTCTCGTACGCACAGCAACCCAGGTCATGTGGGCGGGGAGGGGGGGTTGCAGTGATTTTTAGGAAGTCACTAGCTTGCACCAGGCGTCCTACTGGGAAGATCCAGTTTTCTGAGTGCATGTTCTGGAAGTTGGGCAATAGGGGCAGTACAGGATTCCTTTTGGTGTACCGACCTCCCCGCTGCACCAAGGATTCCCTGTCTGAGCTGCTTCAGGTCGTGGCGGATTTTCTCCTGGAGACACCTAGTTTGGTTGTCCTAGGGGATTTTAACATCCATGCCGACACGACCTTACAAGGGGCTGCTCGGGACTTCGTGGAAAGCATGGCCTCCATGGGGCTGTCCCTGAATAAGTTTGGCCCAACTCATAGTCACGGACATGCCTTAGACCTGGTGTTCACCTCTAGTGACGTGGGTGATCTGACACTAAGTAAAAGTGAAACGAAAGAAGTGCCATGGTCAGATCACTTCCTGGTGCAACTGGACTTCTCCGCGACCCATCCCCTCTGCAGGGAGGTGGGACCAATTCGGATGGTCTGCCCCCGCCACTTAATGGATCCAAATGGTTTCCAGAGAGTGGTAGGGGATGCTTTATCCCATGTTGATGGCCTTTCAGCTGATTCCCTGGTGGCCCGCTGGAATGCGGAGTTAACCAGGGCTATCGACTGTCTGGCTCCGAAGCGCCCTCTCCGATTGCATGGAGCCCGGACAGCTCCGTGGTTTTCTTCGGAGCTGAGGGCGATGAAACAATCGCTGAGACGGCTAGAGCGTCGGTGGCAAAAAACTCACTCCGAATCTGACCGGACACAGGTTAGAGCTCAACGTCGAGCCTACCAAGTGGCGATAGTGACGGCGAAGAAGACTTTCTTCACCGCCTCTATTGCATCTGCAGAAAATAGTAGCAGGAGACTTTTTCAGGTGGTTCGTAATTTAACAGAACCACCTTTACCACCGGGGCTTTGTAAAGACCCCAAGATCTCCTGCAACGATTTTGCAAAGTTTTTTGCAGATAAAACAAAATAAAAAAATTCCTTCCAGTAGCACCTTAAAGACCAACTAAGTTAGTTCTAGGTATGAGCTTTCGTGTGCATGCACGAAGTGACTATGGCAGACCAACACGGCTACCTATCTGTTTTTGCAGATAAAATCACTCATATTCGGAAGGAGCTAGACACCACCGTGGGAGCAGGGCTGTGGCGGGAGAGTGCTAGAGCTCTGTCTGGTCAAGTTGCATGGAATCGATTTCAATCCATTACCCCCGAGGATGTGGACAGGCTGCTTGGACGCGTGAAACCAACCACCTGTCTCCTGGATCCTTGCCCATCCTGGCTAATAAAAGCAAGCCAGGAAGGGCTGGGTAATGGGCTCTGCGGGGTGGTGAATGCTTCCCTCTGTGAGGGAACATTCCCAGATCCGCTGAAAGAGGCGGTCATTAAACCGCTTCTTAAAAAAACATCTTTAGACCCGACCAGTATGGCCAACTATCGCCCAGTCTCAAATCTTCCATTCTTGGGCAAGGTGATTGAGCGTGTGGTTGCACGGCTGGAGGATGCGGACCATTTGGATCCCTTCCAATCGGGATTCAGGCCTCATCATGGGACTGAAACTGTCTTGGTCGCACTGGTTGATGATCTCCGGCGAGCTAGGGACAAAGGTGAGAGTTGTTTCCTAGTTCTGCTGGATCTCTCAGCGGCCTTTGATACAATCAACCATAACATCCTTCTGGACCGTCTAGAGGGGCTGGGAGCTGGGGGCACTGTTATACAGTGGTTTCGCTCCTTCCCCCTGGGCCGTGTTCAGAAAGTGGTGGTGGGGGATGAGTTTTCAGACCCCTGGGCCCTCACTTGTGGGGTGCCTCAGGGTTCCGTCCTCTCCCCCATGCTTTTTAACATCTATATGAAGCCGCTGGGAGAGATCATCAGGGGGTTTGGACTGGGTGTCCATCAATATGCAGATGATACCCAGCTCTACCTCTCTTTCAAATCAGAACCAGTGAAGGCGGTGAAGGTCCTGTGTGAGTGCCTGGAGGCGGTTGGAGGATGGATGGCGGCTAATGGATTGAGGTTGAATCCTGACAAGACAGAAGTACTGTTTTTGGGGGACAGGGGGCGGGCTGGTGTGGAGGACTCCCTGGTCCTGAATAGGGTAACTGTGCCCCTGAAGGACCATGTGCGCAGCCTGGGAGTCATTTTGGACTCACAGCTGTCCATGGAGGCGCAGGTCAATTCTGTATCCAGGGCAGCTGTCTACCAACTCCACCTGGTACGCAGGCTGAGACCCTACCTGCCCGCGGACTGTCTCGCCAGAGTGGTGCATGCTCTAGTTATCTCCCGCTTGGACTACTGCAATGCGCTCTACGTGGGGCTATCTTTGAAGGTGACTCGGAAACTACAACTAATCCAGAATGCGGCAGCTAGACTGGTGACTGGGGGCGGCCGCCGAGACCACATAACACCGGTCTTGAAAGACCTACATTGGCTCCCAGTACGTTTCCAAGCACAATTCAAAGTGCTGGTGTTGACCTTTAAAGCCCTAAACGGCCTCGGACCAGTATACCTGAAGGAGCGTCTCCACCCCCATCGTTCTGCCCGGACGCTGAGGTTCAGCGCCGAGGGCCTTCTGGCGGTTCCCTCATTACGAGAAGCAAAGCTACAGGGAACCAGGCAGAGGGCCTTCTCGGTAGTGGCACCCGCCCTGTTGAACGCCCTCCCATCAGATGTCAAAGTGATAAATAACTACCTGACATTCAGAAGACATCTTAAGGCAGCCCTGTTCAGGGAAGTTTTTAATCTGTGATATTTTAGTGTATTTCTGGTTTTTATGGAAGCCGCCCAGAGTGGCTGGGGAAACCCAACCAGATGGGCGGGGTACAAATAATAAATTATTATTATTATTATTATATTTCCCAAAGCTGGGAATGCACAAACTAGCATTTGGGAAGGAGGAAGGAGGACTCTCAGACCCTGTCAGAGCCTCACGCCTCCTTCCCAAAGTGCCTTGCTTTCACTTCTGCTTGACCCACACTTTCTAGGCATGGGTCCTAGTGGTTTTCCCCTTCCCTGGCTCCTTTCCTAGTGCTATTTTTCTAGCAAAAGAGGTGCTAGAACTCACCATGAGCACCTCCCTCTTTCTCGTAGAATGGCACCTGACAGGGCCAGAAATGAGTTCCGGTGAGTTCCCCCTGAAAAAAAGCCACAGGAAAACCTACCCTTTTGCTTTAAATTGGGGCAAATGTCAATCTGGAGAAAACCTGATTGACGTTTACTCTGAGTGCTAAAGATTGGGTTTCCCTGGGGGAAAGTGGTGGGAAGTCTGGATGAGCCCCAAGTCTTGTTTAATTGCACCACCTTCAATAGGCTTCACTATGCCTAATTCTAAAATGCATTGAAGTAACCGTTATATAAATTAATAATAAAATTCCCTTGTATTAAATTAGACAGAATTGCCTATGATTTCTACAGCCATTCTTCTTAAATTAGTATCTTACTCTGTTTCCAACGTTGTGCTCACACCAAGCTTGCTACAACTTCCATATTTAAAAAAAACTTCTTTCTCTGAGGGATTAGTACCTTTGATTTGCAAAGCACAATACCCAGTTTTCCTCTGGTGGTTCTACAGTATATGGAGCCACTCATGTATCTATTTCCTGAACTTTCCTCTCAGGTGCCTCCCTCTGCTCCTTCCCAATGCCTGCCTTGCAAAGGTACTCAGGTGTCCTTCCAGACAGGGGGGTGGCGGTGGCAGCAGCAGCAGCAGCAGCAGCAGCATCATGGCCCTTCAGGTGCCAAGCAGACAGAGATATCTAGCAGCTCTCAGCAGCTCCTTGGCCAGAGTACAAAACTAAATGTGGGTCTATATCAGATTCAGGAGGAGTCTGTGGCTTTCAGCATGCATTTCCCCTGCCTAATAGCAGAAATTCTTATCTACAATCTGGTAGCAAATGCTGGGAGGATTCACTTTCCAACCTTCCATCAAAGAGGTGAAGGTACTCTGTGGGCTGGGCAGGTAAAACTGGCTTTTACTAGGCTAACACCTACGTGACCCAGATCTCCGCCTCAGCTGGATCTCAAACAGCCAATACGTGGAAGGAATTTCAGAGGCTGTCTGCATGCAGGTTCCCCATAAGATGGTTAAAAGGGCTCTGCTGGAACAAAGGCAAGCTTCCATCTAATCCCAGGCACTCTTTTTCCCATGGTGACCAACCAGACACATCACAGCATGAAGGCAACTGCCTTCTTCTGCTTCTCAGCAAAGCCACTAGTTTAGGTGTCTCTTGAAGAGGATTAGACAAACTCACATGAGAAAGGGGCATCAATGGCTCATTTCATCAGATTTTGACCTTCCTGGAGCTATATGCTGCTGGGGGTTGGGGCTGGGGCCAGTAGAGGGAAAGGACAGGGCTGGAAGTGGCTGGAGAGCACTGTTGATTTCTGTCAACTTCTTCCCCCGTCCCCTACCTGCCCACTGCCACTTGCACGAAATTAGAGTGAGGGTCTCACGTGGCCCTCAGGCCATAGAGTAATGCAGGAATGGGCAAAGAGCAATTACCTTCACCCTGTACTTGGCGTGGGAAGAAGCTATTGGCAATTTTGACCCTAGCAAATGCCTGTCAGGGTCATATTCCCACATGGGCGACCTTCCAGGGCCCACATGGTGACAAAAGTCAGAGGTTTCTACACACATTTCCCTCTCCTGGCATTATCACACTTCAAGAATGCATTTGAGCAGTCAAAGGCCTTTGAGGAAGGGATGAGCAGGCCAGAGAGAAGCCTAACTGGCCACGTTTGGCTCCCAGGCCTGAGGTTGCTCCCCTCTGGTGTTTTAACGATACACATATGCTATGTACTGAATTGAATAGGATCCAAAACGCAGCAGTCTGATTGGTCCTAGAACAATAGGATTCAGAATGCAGCAGTCTGATTGGTCCGCAGGAGCCACCCAATCCAGCTCCAGGTGGAAGTGAATCCACAACCTGATTGGCCTGCAGGAGAATCCCGGAATTAGCCAATCACATGGGGCCCATTATGTAAATAATGTATATAAAGCAGACATTCTTGGGGAACTTCCATTCCTCCTCACCACTATGAGCTGAATAAAGAGCATGAAATCCACTCTTGACTCCGAGTTATTTCACCATATTTGCAAACACAACTTTGCCCCCACTTGGTGCTCACATTTAATACATCTTAGATGTATGCCTAACCATAACACAGCGTGCAAAGGAAGCCACTGTTGCCTAGATTTAGGAATCTAAAAAGGCTTCCTTTCATATTCATTTCTCAGTTCTTAAGATAATAATCCATGTTCCAGCAACCAGTTTTCGAGAGTCAAGTTTGGCCAGCTGAAGGGGAAGTAGCCAGCCCTCATGGACAGGGAAACAGGAAACAAGCGTGTAATAGGAGCACATCTTCCTGTTTCAGAAGCAGCACAGCGATTTTACAGGGTGAGTGGATATGGGGAATTTAGTCAAGTTGCTGTCAAGTCATCCCTGTATTTAAGGCACCAGTGGCCAACCATTCTGGCAAGTGGGGCATAAGCCATGCCCACAGAGCTCTACCAAAAAACACTTCCTGCCCCTTCTCCTTGCAGGATGGCAGAGTTGACAGGAGACCTCTATCGCCCTCACAGAGCGGCAGTTCTCAGCATTCCCTGTGAAGAGGGATTGGTTCCTAAACCACTGTGGGCATTGTTGCTCTTTGAGGGGTATAAGGGTCCCCTAACAACCCTCAGCACCTTTAACAAACTTCAGACGCCAGGATTCCTTGGGGAAGCCATGACTGCTTAAACAGCTATGATACTGCTTTAAATGTATAGTGCAATTGGGACCCAAGATAGAGGGGGGGGGCATTGATTTTCTTTGCCTTTCAATGGGAAGCCACTTAATTTGCATGTCTTGAACCAATATGCAAACTTCATACTACTCTAAATTACTCCAACCAAACAGTGAGTACAAAATGTATCATATTAGGGGAAAGTGTGCAAAAAACCCCCCACAAAACCAACCCACCCTATTTTAGTGTAAACAACATGCAAAAATGAATTTTATTATGGGAAATTACTTTCAAAGATATGTGTGTGAGTCAAAATTGCACACAACAATATGTTTAATAGGAAAAATTCACACAAAAATGCTGATGGATTTTCAAGAGTGGTTTTTTAAAAAAGACACACAAATTGCTTCAAAAATGTGGAAGCCTGATTCTAAGACAAGAAAAATGAGACACCGAAACTGACCAACTTCTCCTTTGCTACACAGCCCATGTGCATCTCCCCAATGCTCTTAGAAGATGCCTCTAGGCCTCCAAACGCAACCAATGGCAGAGAGTAACTGCTATATGGCACACAAGCTGCCTTTCAGGAAAACTTTCCGTCCCTATTGATCAGTGGGGAGCCACTGGCCCGTCTCCAAGGAAGCTGGACAAAAAAACCACAGGCTTAGATCCCTGCAGCTGCAGTTTGGCAACAGGTCTAATGTAAGCTATGCAGGAGGAGAGTCAAAAGGCAGCAGGCAGGGGGAATTTGATATTCCAACTGCAGGTGTTGGTAGTGATACAAGATGCACCACACACACTTCCCCAATGCCAGAGCCATCAACACACCGAGCATGGCATCCTCAACCCAAGGTTCCATATGAAGTGGCAAACACCTGCCATCATGGAGAGAAGGAAACATCCCTCTAAGCTGGCCCCTAAAGCAAGGGGCTTCCTAGGTTCGGCTAGAGAAGTTTCGGGTTCCATATACATGTCACCACTAAAGCAAAAGAGAGTGTCTTCCCCCTCCATCAGGGAGTTAAATTTACACAATACACCGCTTCCAGGTGATCACACCAAAAATGTGGGTAGTTCTTTTACAGGTTGTTGTTGTTTTTAGAACAACTCTTACAAAAGAAATGGGAAACCAGTGGCCCTCCAGAGATGGTTAGACTCCAACTGCCATCAACTTGAGCCAGCATGGTCAATGGTCAGGGCATGATGGGAGTTGTAGTCCAACAACATTTGGAGGACCCCAGGTTCCCTATCTTTGCTAACTGGGAACAAATGTTTGCTTTTCTCATGTCATGAATTACAGGGCCAAGCTTGTTCAAATTCTGTAAACAACAACAACAATAAATTAGATGTATATGCCGCCTTTCATCCAAAGATCACAGTTTACAGTATAAATCAATATATGCACCATGGAAAGGAGGGTATATTAACAGCAGCCCATTTTTTCATGGCATATAGAACACATGTAGATGGGTAAAATGCCCTGGGGAGGATTATCACATGCCAGGGTATCTCAGATTGGTTTGGCATTGGTCTGGCAAGTGGTAAGGACAACTTTTACTACATGTTGGGCACAGCTGGGGGGGGGCAAGTTGGGGAAGGCTACTCTAATGTCTAACCCTCTTTTTTCTTACTGGACTCCAGTTCCTGTTTTCTGCTAGGTGAGTGAGAATGGCAATTAAACCAACTCAAGTTCTTCAAAACCTGCAAATTCACCCCACCTATCAGAATTACTCTGAATAAATTCTAAATCCATGCAATTTGTAAAATTGCTCAGCCTTGCTGGTCTGCAGGTGCCCAATTGCAGTTGCTTTTGCAATTCTCCTGTAGTAACTTTAGCTAGAATAAATGGCTGGGGAAGCGTAACAAAGTGCTGTGGGTGCCCCCCTCCCTGCCTGTGGCAGTACAGGACTTTTCAGGCTATAAAATACTGACAGCTTATAGGGCCTTTTTCCTATTTGTGTCCCGGGTGTTCTATCTATTTTGCATTTCCTGGGGTGAGTTGTTAAGGAAAAAGTGGAGGAGGAACCTGTTTGTTATTACTTCTTCTTTAAAGACTTTCTACACTGCCTTTTTACATTGGGCACTTCCAGATAATCAGTGTTTTCAGATGGGATTCAGTCATATAACAGCAAAAATTGGTTCAACAATTATGACTGGGAGGTCTTGTACAACAAACCACTTCCTCAAAGGCCACATTTTTTGCAATAAGGTAAATGACAGCAAAGTATAGTGTGGAATAACATTTGCTTTGATGCAATGTTGTTTAACTTCCCCATAAGCAAATCAGAATGAATGCTCATTTAATAGCTAACAATTGTCTGATCTACCTGCAAACTAATCAGGATGAATAAAAGAATAATGGGGGGGGGGAGAGAAAGATAAGACATACTCCCTGTAGGAGAGTGCAGACCCCTCTCCTTCCCCTTCCCCCAAATTAATGAACTCCACCTGTTCAATTATGTTTTAGGATTCTGGCCAAGATGCCCACATAATTCAGCTGAAAGGAAAGAAATCCCTACATTCCAACCAGATTAAAGCCTGAATAAAAGGAAACCAACATGACCCCTTCTTTCCACTGAACACCAAAAAGATACCCAAAGCACTGGGCAAACCTACCGTGATCTTGCTGGCCCGATTTAGTGCCTCCACCCAGTCCTGCAGGTCCTTTTGGTCATTGGCTTGCAAAACATAGCGCTGAGACAATGCATTAATAACTGTGGACACAGAGATCAGTGTCAGTGTTTGGCATAGCATATTTCTCCCCCACCCCAAATTCTGGAAATTGTAGTTAAGGCTATTGGTAAATTTAGCTCTATGAAGAGTAAACAACAGTTCCCAGGATTCTTTGGGAGATGCCATGTGCTTCAATCGTATAGACTGGATTTGACATTGAGGCTCACCTGAACAGCTCTCTCCACCCCCGCTCCTTTCAGATGGAGAAAATAATTCTGTTCTGGAAGGCATTTGCCCTCACAGAATCCAATCTGATCTAGTTGCTGGTCTTAGCACTTAGATTTAAATGGGTGTCTACGTTAGGGAATCTAAAACCAAATGTCACTCTAAAGTTCTTGGCTTTGGTTTTTATGGCTGGGTTTCGAACCTAGCAGTTCGAAAGCACGTCAAAGTGCAAGTAGATAAATAGGTACCGCTCCGGTGGGAAGGTAAACGGCGTTTCCTCTGGTTTGCCAGAAGCGGCTTAGTCATGCTGGGCACATGACCCAGAAGCTGTACACCGGCTCCCTCGACCAGTAAAGCAAGATGAGCACCCCAACCCCAGAGTCGTCCGCGACTGGACCTAATGGTCAGGGTCCCTTTACCTCCCTTTACCTTTATAAATTCTGCAAGTGGGACCTGTAACAAAATGCCACACTGTATGCTCCCCTTCCAACAGGAGATCTCTTGTTCAGGGTTCTGGCCAGCTGGCCAGACCCACTCTCCTCCAAGGTAGTATAAATGGTTAGGGCAGGAGTGGGGAATCTGTACCCCTTGAAGTAATGTTGTGGACTACAATCTCACCAGACCCACTCAGCCAGCATGGCCAATGGCCAGAGATTATGGGTCCCTACAATTGGCAGCTGAGGCCTTGTTGGTGGTGCCACCTCTGGGGGCTGCCTGGTTTGCACTGACCTATGATGGGGCCTTTTCAATGGTGGGTCCCTGTTTGTCTGCCTTCCTTAATACTGACATTCAGGAAGCATCTACAAACATTCTTGCTTAGGCAGGTATTTGATGGCTGTTCCTGGCAAAACCAAAACCAAAACCAAAACCAAAAGAGAATGCTTTTAACTGTTTTTAGAATGGTTTTAATCGTGTTTAGTAATGATGTGCTTGCCTCCTTTGGGAGGAATGCCAGGCTCTAAGTGAAATCATCATCATCATCCAACAACATCTGAAGCGTCACAAATTTCCTACTTTTCTGTTAGGGTCCCAAACAGACCAATGCCTCCTCCTCCTGACCCCTCGTTTTCTGTTTTATTTTTCCAAATGACACTCAATATTCTGTGGTTTTGGAGAATACTCCATTCTCATTGGCTTGTTTTGGAATTTTAGAAGGGGTGGGATTTGTTTGTTTGTTTGTTTTGGTACTTCTGCCAGCTTCAGGATTCTCTGAGGCAGACCAATACCATCCTCTGTATTCTGGGTGGTCTCATTTTCTCTCCATTTCCTTTGGGACAAGAGTTTGCTATTAGGGGAGTGAGATTGATATTTCATTGAATATATTTTTATTGTTCACAACTCTGATAACTGCATTAAAAAAAGCAAAATAAAAAATATGTTGTGCTGGGGAAGGTCGGCGGGAAGTTGAAATGCAAGAAAACCTTTTTTTAGAGCAAATATTACTCACTGCTTGTACACAACCACATTTTGGATGGGGGTTCGGTTATAAAGACCATCGTGCATTTTGCAGATGGGCAGAAGGAGTGCAGCATATGGTTCACAGAATTCAGCTCTCTAAACATCTCTGTTTTAAAGTCAGATATTAGCTCCTTAAACATCTTCTGGCTTCTATGGTTGCAAGGGTTTGCATGGACAAAATCCTCTCAAAAACCAGGATAGCCAAGTCAGTTTCCCGAGGGTTGAAAGTGTGGCTGAGAAAGGAGGGAATCAAATTCACAGAATAAGCTTGTGGTGGGGTGGGAGGAATCTGAATCCACTTCAAAGGTGCATTAAGGCACTCCTTGAAATATAAACTATGGTCTGAAGCATCCTTCACTAACCTGGTGCCTTCCAGATGTTTTGGACTACAACTCCCATCAGCCTCAGCCAGCACATGGCAGCTGGAACTGATGGGGTTGTGTTACAACACATCTGGAGGGCAGCAGGTTGACAACCGATGAGCTCTGTTCTCCTGCCTCCCCCCTTACATGTCATGCACAACAACAACAACAATTTATTTATACCCCACCCATCTGGCTGTGTTTCCCCAGCCACTTTGGGAGGCTCCCAACAGAATATTAAAAATAGAATCAAACATTAAAAACTTCCCCAAACAGGGCTGCCTTCAGATGTCTTCTAAAAGTCAAAACAAAATAAAAAAATTCCTTCCAGTAGCACCTTAAAGACCAACTAAGTTAGTTCTTGGTATGAGCTTTCGTGTGCATGCACACTTCTTCAGATACACTGAAACAGAAGTCACCAGACCCTTCTATATAGTGAGAAGGTGGGGAGGGGTATTACTCAGAAGGGTGGTGGGAATGGATGATTGGCAGATAGCTGTGATGAGCCTGTTGACGACTCTTAACGACTGCAATAGGTCTTACAGGAAAAAGCAAGGGGTGAGAAGGTGAAAAATGGCTTTGTCATGTATAATGAGATAAGAATCCAATGTCTTTGTTCAGACCAGGTCTCTCCATGGTTTTAAGTTTGGTAATAAGTTGCAATTCAGCAGCTTCTCTTTCCAGTCTATTTCTGAAATTCCTTTGTAATAGAACAGCTACTTTGAGATCTAGTATAGAATGTCCTGGGAGATTGAAGTGTTCTCCTACTGGTTTCTCTGTCTTGTGATTCCTGATGTCAGATTTATGTCCGTTTATCCTTTGGCGTAAGGTTTGGCCTGTTTGTCCAATATAGAGAGCTGAAGGACACTGTTGGCATTTGATGGCATACACAATGTTAGACGATGAGCAATTAAATAGTCCCGAGATGGTATGTGTGATGTTGTTGGGGCCAGTAATGGTGTTGTCTGGGTGTATGTGGCAGCAAAGTTGGCATCTGGGTTTATTGCAGGCTCTGGTGCCAGTGTCCATGTTAAGTCTGGTTGTAGTATTATTGTGGGTTAGGAGTTGTTTAAGATTGGGTGGCTGTCTGTAGGCAATGAAAGGTCTTCCTCCCAGAGCTTGAGAAAGAGAACTGTCATTGTCCAGGAGAGGTTGTAGATCTCTGATGATGCGTTGTACTGTTTTAACTTGGGAGCTGTATGTGATGACTAGAGGTGTTCTGTTATTTTCTTTTTTGGGTCAACAGTGCCAACAGTGTCCTTCAGCTCTCTATATTGGACAAACAGGCCAAACCTTACGCCAAAGGATAAACGAACATAAATCTGACATCAGGAATCACAAGACAGAGAAACCAGTAGGAGAACACTTCAATCTCCCAGGACATTCTATACAAGATCTCAAAGTAGCTGTTCTATTACAAAGGAATTTCAGAAATAGACTGGAAAGAGAAGCTGCTGAATTGCATTACCAAACTTAAAACCATGGAGAGACCTGGTCTGAACAAAGACATTGGATTCTTATCTCATTATACATGACAAAGCCATTTTTCACCTTCTCACCCCTTGCTTTTTCCTGTAAGACCTATTGCAGTCGTTAAGAGTCGTCAACAGGCTCATCACAGCTATCTGCCAATCACCCATTCCCACCACCCTTCTGAGTAATACCCCTCCCCACCTTCTCACTATATAGAAGGGTCTGGTGACTTCTGTTTCAGTGTATCTGAAGAAGTGTGCATGCACACGAAAGCTCATACCTAGAACTAACTTAGTTGGTCTTTAAGGTGCTACTGGAAGGAATTTTTTTATTTTGTTTTGACTATGGCAGACCAACAAGGCTACCTATCTGTTTCTAAAAGTCAGTTGTTTATTTCCTTGACATCTGATGGGAGGGCGTTCCACAGGGCGGGCGCTGCTACCGAGAAGCCCCTCTGCCTGGTTCCCTGTAACCTCACTTCTTGCAGCGAGGGAACCACCAGAAGGCCCATGGGGCTGGACCTCAGTGTCCAGGCTGAATGATGGGGATGGAGACACTCTTTTGGGTATAATGGGCTTAAATCATTAAGTTATGTTTTGGAGGTAAACTTAACCATGGATTGCTGGTTCAAATGTAATGGCAAATTATGCTTTGATGAAAACAGGAAGTGACAAAAGTCTGAATGCAGCCCAACATTCAGCCAATGCCATCTAACTGGCATAGTGTTAGCTTTCCTCTGCAACCACGAAATGAAATTAGAGCCCTTTTGGGGAGACTTGAACTAAATAACCATATTACAGAATCACTGGTGTCCATCTTCTCTTTGATGGACAACTTATGCATCGGCGTCCCCTAATTGATGGCTGAAAGTGACATTGAGTGATGATTTGTGTACATAAACATAAGTCGTAAAGGTTAAAAAGCCACAGGTAACATTAAGTGTTGCAAGTGCAGCTGCTTGTTTTCAAGTGTACTGTGCTTTGAAGACTTACATGCATGTGTGAACCAGCCCTTTCCCTTCCCCACTTCCTTGGAATGCCTTCTACTTACCAAAGCAGAGGGGTGTTTTTGGCTTTTGTTTGGGGGGAGCCACACTGACCTGCAAGGAAAAAGGGAGGCGAGACAGCTGATTACACAGCCCTGAGTAATTTTGTCCTAGTTATTGGGTAAGTTGCAAAGGTTTTTTCCAGGGTGCCTTTAGCATAGCAGGCAAACACTCAGCATCCTAAACCTTTCTCAGCACAGTTAAGGCAGGCAGGATTGAGCAGGTGAAGCCTTTCCTACCATGCAGCATTTAAAGGAGGGGAAATCTTTTGCAAGGCCAAGGGCCACATTCCCTTGCAGACAAATCTTTGGTGGCTGCATGCTGATGGTGGGCATGGCCAGAGGCAAAACTGGGTGGGTCAACAGCTGTGACTTTTTCCTTTGCATAGCAGGCTACATTCCAGCCATATCAAAAACAGAGGTTCCTCTGCATCCCCCATCCAGGCAAGGGGCAGCCTTTGTCACAGGTCCAGGATACTTAACCAGGGGCGTCTTGCCCATAGAGGCAAGTGGCGTGGGGTGCTAGGGCGCCATGTTCTGGAGGGTGCCAGGGAAGAGGCAGAGGATGGGTGCGGCGCCTCCCAGCATCCACTTGCCACCCTCGCCCGCCTTGCTGAAACAGCAGCACACCCGGAGCCTTCGCCTCTTCCCTGCCAGAGGAGCCGCCCTGCAGCCGCTGCCCGCCTCCTCCAGCCCCACAAAGCTGCTGGCAGCGCGGTAAAAAGGTTGGCAACTCTGGGAAACAGGGGTGGGGGTGGGGGTGGCTGCCGGAGGATCTTTGCAGCACGATGCCGGATATACTTAAGACGGCCCTGTACTTAAGTGAGTGTTCACCGACAACAACACACGGCTCTGCAGCCAAAGGACCAGAACAGGAATGAATGGGGAAGACTGCGCCCCTCCTGATGTAGGGCAACAACTGCCATAATCCCTGAGCACCGGCCATGCTGGCGGGGGCTGTGGGGAGTTAGGCTCCAACAACAGTTGGAGGGTCACAATTGCCCCCGCCCGTGGACTAGAAACTTGGCTGTTAATAAATGGGTAAAGCTAACATTTTAGAAATGGAACACTTTGCAATTGGCCCCCTGACCCCTGGGTTGCTCTCTGCCCCAGCAGCAGCATCATAGTTCTGCCTTCTTCCTCCACATTAGGCAAAGGCTTCCTCTTTCCCCTGAGAAATTATACTTTCCTCAACTGAGGATTTGTGAATCACTGGGTTATGCTGGGCAATGAGAAACAGGTTTGTCCCCAGTGGAAGTGGTGGCATTTTGTGTCCAGCTATGGATACGATGCTATTGCAGCTGAATGCTTACTCAGCAGCACTGGGGCATGCAAACCAATATAAAGAATGCAGGAATGGTGCCATCCTTGACCAGGGATCTGAAAATAGCCCATCCAACCAAACCAAATCCAACCAGATTTTGCCTATGCTGTCACAAGCTCAAATGGTTATAAGAGTAAGTGCACCCATAGTTATAAGCACAGAACTGGTGGGCTTAAAACAATAGCAACAAAACCTTGAGGGCTAGAAGAGTGGGGAGGAGCAATAGGCTCTGCCAGGTTCCTGCCAATCGTATCTCCACCTTGTTCTTACCTTCGAGATGTAGGTCAGCTGCAAAGATCCCACAGCTTTGGCCCCCACAGCCAAGTTCTGAAATGGGTTAAGAAGTCAATCAGTCAAGTGGCAATGAACAACCAAACCCTCAGATTGCTTATTTAGAATTAGTGATGATCAATGGCAAGGATGCTAAAATTGAGCGACTGGAGCAGCCTTCTTCAAGCAGCCTAGCGTCCTCTAAACCCCTAACCCCTGGCCATGCTGGCTGGGGCTGATGAGAGATGGAGACAACTGGAAGGTACCATGTTGGAGAAGGCAGCTGTGGAAGATCTGGCCCACTGCCTGCCTGCCCTGGAGTATGGCTGCCCAAATCTCTTTTCTGATGAGAGCAGCTTTTGCATCTCATTTGGAAACCAAGGACCCAGAGTCTGGAGAAACAATGGGGAGGCACATAATGCCAGATGCTTGAAGTCCAGTGTGAAGTTTCCACAGTCTGTGTTGATTTCGGGAGCCATGTCATCAGCTGGTGTTGGTCCACTGTGCTTCATTAAGTCCAGGGTCAACGCAGCCGTCTACCAGGAGATTTTGGAGTGCAGACGAGCTTTATGGGGATGCTGACTTCATTTTCCAGCAGGACTTTGGCACCTGCCCACACTGCCAAAAGTACCAAAACCTGGTTCAATGCCCATGGGATTACTGTGCTTGATTGGCCAGCAAACTCACCTGACCTGAACCCCATAGAGAATCTATGGGGTATTGCCAAGAGAAAGATCAAAGACATGAGACCGAGCAATGCAGAAGAGCTGAAGGCTGCTATTGAAGCATCCTGGTCTTCCGTAACACCTCAGCAGTGCCACAGGCTGATAGCATCCATGCCACGCCGCATTGAGGGAGTAATTGATGCAAAAGGGGCCCAAACCAAGTACTGAGTACATATGCATGCTTCTACTTCTCAGAGGTCCAATATTGCTCTATTTGCAGTCCTTGTTTTGATGATTTCATTTAATATTCTAATTTTCTGAGATTGTTAATTTGGGGTTTTCATCAACTGTACGCCATGATCATCACAATTATAGCAAATAAAGGCTTGACATATCTCACTTTGCATGTCATGAGTCTATCTCATATATTAGTTTCACCTTTTAAGTTGAATTACTGAAATAAATGAACTTTTCCATTATATTCTAATTTTCCGAGTTTCACCTGTATTTGTGCACCTGGTTCTTCCTGCCTAAGTGCAGAACCTTACATTTGTCCCTATTGAGATTATTTTTATTAGCCTGGGCCCAGTTCTCCAATCTGTTAATGTCATTTTGAATTCTGATTCTGTTTTTTGCAGCATTAGCTACCCCTCCCAGTTTGGTGTCATCTGTAAATTTGCTGAGCATCAGGCCAAGAGAAAATACCTGGCCAAGCATCACACATTATGTTTCATGGCTGAACAGAGCCCATGAGGACAATCCCATCAACTGTTCATGGACAACTGTTCTTGTCTAAATCTTCTGCCCACATGTGTTATAGCACACTGAGCCCTTGTTCTACTGTTCCTTTTAAAATACTAAATGGATAGATACTGAATAAAATCTGTGGTAGTTACTTCAAATGGATGAGTGCAAAGGAAGGGGTGCAGATCCCATACCAGCTTCTAAACTGACTTTGTTCAGTTCTCAGCTTGCAAAGTCCAGTTGTCCAGGGAGGTTTCCCAGACAAGACTTTTTGTTGTGGCTTCCTTGCAAAGATGCTCAGACAGTTCAAGGCATGATATGAGTCACAGCAAACCGCTGGGTCAGATTTCCTCTTTGAGCTCATGAAGCTGAGCTTCACAAGAGCTGCTGTGTGTGAGTGTCTATTTTGATGTCTGGTGGCAGCATCCAGACTTGAGATCCTGTTTGCAGGGTTCTGTCTGGTGTTCTGGAGTGTGAGACAGGAGCTGGGTCTGAGTTACCATAGAAGGTAAGTGCTGTGGCCTTAGGAGAACGGAAAGGAGCAGAGGTGCAAAACATCAACTATGCTGACTGACAGCTTGAACTGAGCCTTTGGACTGGCCAGCCCTGCTATAAATATGAGAAGCCTCGCTTTCTGCCCCCGCCCCATCATCAGAGAAACATCTCCCTGCTGCCCAAGCAACTGCTCTAGCATAGGACCCTCTTTGCAGCTATAGCAATGGACAGCAGGGCTGGCATTAAGCGGTGGCATGGTCAGGCATCTGCCAGGGGCCCACACTGCAAAAGGGAGCCACCAGGACTTGCTGCAATGGGGACATGCTCGTAAAACTAGAACACATGGACTTCCAATGAAGCTGAATATTAGACAATTCTGGACAGAAAAAAGAAAGTCCTTTGAATAGCATATGGTTAAACGATGGAACTTGCTCCCAAAGGATACAGTGATGGCCATCAACTTGCATGGCTTTAAAAGAGGATTAGACAAATTCATGGAGCTATGTTTTACAATGCTTCTGAATTCTAGTCGCTGGAAAGCACAGGAGCGAGAGGGATCTTGTGCTCAAATCCTGCTTGTGGATTTTTCACAGGCATCTGGTCAGCCACTTTGAGAACAGGAGGGTAGACGGGATGAGCCATTGGCCAGATGCAGCAGGCTCTTCCTATACTCTTAGGTTCTTAGCCTCACACTGGAAATTATCTGAAACATCATCGAGTCCAACCCACCTTCTCCACACATGCCCATGATAGAAATCTGCCCACATAACTGGCAGAACCAGAAAGCGGGGAGACCTGCAGCATCACTCCAATAAGAGCCAAGCAGCCTGAGGCTACGAGGTACCAGGATCACATCTCATGAGCAGCTTAAGCTCCATTGTCAGTAATATTATTTTGCCCACCCCTCATCGTGTGATCACAGGGCAGGTTGTAGGACAATAAAAAAACATAAAACAATTTCCATAACATTAAAATACAACCAAGTTCAGCAGAACCAAGAGTGGGTGAGGATAGAAGACCACCCATAGGTCATCACGGTAGCAGCAGTCAAACATCCCATGGAGATTACTACCCCACAAAATCCTGGGCAAAAGAGGTAGGTCTTTATTTGGCGCCCACTGAAATGTGTACATGTGAATCAAGAATGTGCAGCACAGCTTTCTCCAACCTGGTGCCCTCCAGACATGTTGGACTACTATTGTCCCACCGTCCCTGACCATTCATGGAAATTAATGGGAGAAAACATTTAACAGCTCACCTCCACTGGTGGTGCTCATCCTGCTGTACTGCAAGGGCCACAGCAACCTGACTTAAATATAGTTCAGAGATTTATACAGTCACAGTTTGTGGGGAAGGAGGTCAGTCTGGATTATATCTTGGGCCCTTCCCAAGCCTGCTTAGAACTTAGTGGAAGAGGTTACTGAACCAGCCAAATTGGTTCCTTTGTCAAGGCAATGACTTTGGCTGGCCACTTCAGTATGCTATTTACCATATTCAAAGAGGTTGCCCTGTTGCCATAGATACAAATGGATGGGCCCTTTCCCACCTCACCTGACAGGATGCCACAACGTTATATGGATGGGAAACAACAGGCCAGGCATTGTGTCTGGGAGAGTTGGATGCAAGAGTTTGGCCCTGATGGTGTTTCCTGCTTGGCAGGGGGTTGGACTCGATGGCCCTTGTGGTCTCTTCCAACTCTATGATTCTATGATTCTATCCCAGTTCCCACTGTCCTTCATTCCAAGGAAATGGTGCCTTGGATAAGCACAAGGGAGCAAACAACAGCTTTTGCATGCTGCACACATCCCAGACCCAATGGTCGGTATTTAAATCCTTACACATGCACATCAACTGCTTTCAACTGCTGAGTCTCAGTGATAAAGAAGTAGCACCTCAACATCCATCTCAGTTGCTTTACCAAATGGGGCACTGAGACACTGGAATGTGCTGCTTCTTTTTATCACATGATTTCTATATAAATCTAACAGAACTGGGGGAGGGGGGACTCTACAAAGGACCTGAAGAATGTCACAGAAAGGCTGCTGCTTTCAGGTGGGCCACTGGTGTCTACTTCTGAGGACAGGCATTACCTGGGGATTGTCCATGTACCACAGAAGGCTATTGGCCTGGGTATCCAGGATGAAATATCTTCGCAGGAACTTCCCACAGGACTCATTGTCCTCAATGTCCAGGAACCCACAGATTCGGTTCTGACGATCCACATAAGGCATTCCGGGCTCCTTCTAGCATCACCCTGTGAAGCACAGATACAGAGAGATGTGAACCAGGCCTTTTGCAAGCATAGGTGCCCTGTACAATGCCCCACCACCCTTTCTTATTCTTGCTACAGAGGTCTCTACATCTCATGACTCAGTCGAGTGACAAAACCCACCCATGCTGGTCAGTGCTGCTGACATCATTATTTGACAGAACATTGCGTGAACTTTCCTGGGCTCCAAGACTGGTCAGAAGAGGCCTCACTTAAGTGTCCACTATTCAAATAATATCATTCCAGAAGCCACAAAGGACAGGGCCTTTTTAGTGGTGGCCTGTGGAATTTCCTTAAGTGGGATGTGCTGTTTCTAAAATGACCTTAAAGCAGAGGTTTTCAACCTTTTTGAGTCCCTGGCTCCCTTGACCAACTACATTCTTTCTGCAGCTTCCCAAAGGGGCTCAGGAGCCCAGCTATGTTTCCCCCCTGCCTGCAGAGCCGGCAGCCCCTCACCCCTTTTTAATAATAATAATAATAATAATAATTTATTTATACCCCGCCCATCTGAATGAGTTTCCCCAGGCACTCTGGGCGGCTTCCAATCAAGTGTTAAAAACAATACAGCATTAAATATTAAAAACTTCCCTAAACAGGGCTGCCTTCAGATGTCTTTTAAAGAGAAGTTAGCTGCTTATTTCCTTCACATGACAAGGTGCCCCATGATATTCTTGTAAAGAAGCTGGTAAAATGCGGACTTGACTATGCTACCACTCAGTGGATTTGTAACTGGCTGACTGACCGAACCCAAAGGGTGCTCATCAATGGTTCCTCTTCATCCTGGAGAAGAGTGACTAGTGGGGTGCCACAGGGTTCTGTCTTGGGCCCGGTCTTATTCAACATCTTTATCAACGACTTGGATGATGGACTCAAGGGCATCCTGATCAAATTTGCAGATGACACCAAACTAGGAGGGGTGGCTAACACCCCAGAGGACAGGATCACACTTCAAAACGACCTTGACAGATTAGAGAACTGGGCCAAAACAAACAAGATGAATTTTAACAGGGAGAAATGTAAAGTATTGCACTTGGGCAAAAAAAAATGAGAGGCACAAATACAAGATGGGTGACACCTGGCTTGAGAGCAGTACATGTGAAAAGGATCTAGGAGTCTTGGTTGACCACAAACTTGACATGAGCCAACAGTGTGACGCGGCAGCTAAAAAAGCCAATGTAATTCTGGGCTGCATCAATAGGAGTATAGCATCTAGATCAAGGGAAGTAATAGTGCCACTGTATTCTGCTCTGGTCAGACCTCACCTGGAGTACTGTGTCCAGTACAAACTGGACACTGACAAACAAAGGACACTGACAAACTGGAACGTGTCCAGAGGAGGGCAACCAAAATGGTCAAAGGCCTGGAAACGATGCCTTATGAGGAACGGCTAAGGGAGCTGGGCATGTTTAGCCTGGAGAAGAGGAGGTTAAGGGGTGATATGATAGCTATGTTCAAATATATAAAAGGATGTCACATAGAGGAGGGAGAAAGATTGTTTTCTGCTGCTCCAGAGAAGCGGACACGGAGCAATGGTTCCAAACTACCAGAAAGAAGATTCCACCTAAACATTAGGAAGAACTTCCTGACAGTAAGAGCTGTTCGACAGTGGAATTTGCTGCCAAGGAGTGTGGTGGAGTCTCCTTCTTTGGAGGTCTTTAAGCAGAGGCTTGACAACCATATTTCAGGAGTGCTCTGATGGTGTTTCCTGCTTGGCAGGGGGTTGGACTCGATGGCCCTTGTGGTCTCTTCCAACTCTATGATTCTATGATTCTATGATTCTATGATTCTATGATTCTATGATTCTATTCTATGATTCTACATCTGAAGGGAGGGCGTTCCACAGGGTGGGCGCTACTACCGAGAAGGCCCTCTGTCTGGTTCCCTGTAACCTCACTTCTTGCAATGAGGGAACCGCCAGAATGCCCTCGGTGCTGGATCTCAGTGTCCGGGCTGAATAATTCGGGTGGAGACGCTCCTTCAGGTATACAGGACTGAGGCCATTTAGGGTTTTAAAGGTCAGCACCAACACTTTGTTTTTTTTATATATAATAATATTTATTAAATTTTTAACAAGAAAAGGGTTACAAAACAGTAAAAAAAAAGATACAATAAAAAATACAAAAACCAAAATTAAGCATAAAAATAAAAAATAAAAAATAAAAATCCCTCTTTCTGATATCTTACCACTCATTTATCTAACGCTTTCTTTATGTACGCTACAGCGGGAGCAAGAATACTCATTGAAAGAAGTTATAAGAAAATAAGATTATGAATTTATTTATGTTTGATTTGTTTATGTTTGTTTGTATGTTGTGATGTGTTTATTCTTTAATTATGTGTTTTAAAAACTGAATAAAAATTATTATTATAAAAAAAAGAAGACTCATTGCAAAGCATTGGAAGACACAAGACCTACCCACCTTGGAAGAGTAATGGACTACATGGAATTGGCGGAAATGACTGGCAGAATCAGAGACCAGGGAGAAGAGTTGGTGGAAGAAGACTGGAAGAAATTTAAAATCTATCTACAGAAACACTGTAAAATTATTGAATGTTAATGACATTGGAATGAAACGAAGTGGTTCTAGTAAATAAGGTAAAATAAGAATATGCAAGAGTGGATTGATATTATATGAAAATTTGAAGTTATAATATGTGAGGTTAAATAATTAAGGGTAAACTAAGAGGTTATGAATTTGCTGAACAAATTTTTAAATCGAATACAAAAAAGGGAGGTGTGAGGAAGTCATGAAAACAGGTCAGCACCAACACTTTGAATTGTGCTCAGAAACGTACTGGGAGCCAATGCAGATCTCTCAGGACCTGTGTTATGTGGTCCCGGCAGCCACTCCCAGTCACCAATCTAGCTGCCGCATTCTGGATTAATTGCAGTTTCCGGGTCACCTTCCCAGTCACCTTCAAAGGTAGCCCCACATAGAGTGCATTGCAGTAGTCCAAGTGGGAGATAACTAGAGCATGCACCACTCTGGCAAGACAGTCAGCAGGCAGGTAGGGTCTCAGCCTGCGTACCAGATGTTGCTGGTAGACAGCCTCCCTGGGCACAGAATTAACCTGCGCTTCCATGGACAGCTGTGAGTCCAAAATGACTCCCAGGCTGTGCACCTGGTCCTTCAGGGGCCCCGTTACCCCATTCAGGACCAGGGAAAGAAAGAAAGAAAGAAAGAAAGAAAGAAAGAAAGAAAGACGGACAGAGGCCAGTGTTGCCCATGGCACCTCTGACCATCATTCAAGGCTGCCATGGTACACTGGTTGAAAACCACTGCCTTAAAGGATTGGCTATTCCAACCTGCTGAAATGAGTTTGCTTATATATGATTTTAACTGCTGCTGATTCATCTGGAAATGCCTTCTCATTAAGAACTGCGTAGCAGGTGAAAGAGTTCGTCATTGTGTGCAACAGTTGAAGAAGTAGCATCTGAAGGATGGCACATTTTGGCTGCCTAACAGAAGGCAGGTGGATCTGGCTTATGGGCACATTGGTAACTTTTCCTACACACACTTCCTTGAGTGTGCTCTTGCTCAGCTCTTGACCACTTCAAGGTTTGTGCAGGAGCAGGGCCAACACAAGACATAGTGCTGCCTGACATGACATTCCCCTCTTCAAACCAAGGCACCTGAGGCAGAATATCTCACAAGCACCTCTCCCTGTCACTCTCTGAATCAACTGCCTGAGGCACCCATCCCACACTCCAATGATAGGGTCGGCCTTATGCTGGAAAACACAACCAGAGCTGCAATCTTATAGCCAAAATATAAGCAGGAAAATGGTTTATAAATTGGTTTATATTACAAGAGGAGGAGTCTATTCCAAGGAATGCCTAAGAGATATCATTTTCTTTAATTTTTTTTAATTTTTTTTTTTTTAGTATTTTGGTTGTAAACTACCTGGATGCCCTTGAACACAGCATATAAATACACATTTAGAGCCATAAATAAGAGCAACACCATTAGAGCAACCAAATTATTTCAATTTTATAACCCACACTTCTTCCCCTTTTACTTTTTTTTGCCCTTGTGCGATGAGCAAGAGAAACCCTATGTATTATTTTTGTATGTATAAGTGATTATTTACTTCTGTCTTACTAAAACACCCAGGAAGGGCTGACTTACTTATTGGCAAATCCATACAAAAACAGTAATGGAAACTGTTGCTAAATTTATCTTTTCTGCTGCAAAGATTCATAAAAGGATTTGTCTGTGCAGTTTGGGTTGTTTTTCTCCTTCTTATTTTATATATGTACTATATATTTTAACTCATGTTATGTTAGAAATGGTATTATTTTGTTTTTTTTACAAGTCTGTGACTGTACAACAGAATCTGATTAATTGACTGGGTTTTTAAATGCCATGTATTAAATATTGTGATGGAGGAGAACCAGACGCATATTCCACTTACAGAACCATGCATACCTCCTGTGAATTTCAAAGAAGGACTTCCCAATGGATTATGTCTCATGTTCATTAGTGTGAGGAATGATGCCTGGTTTTTCTGCTGCCAGCCCCGAAACATCTTGGGTCAGTCTATAAGCTCACTTAGATCATCTAGGGAAATTCAATTCATGGCAAGGCACCCCACAGAGCTTTAGTCTCTCAGCCATGCCAACCTTTCAATTGGCAAGCCCAAGGGGCTCAGTGATTTACACCACAGCGCCACCCGTGTGTCCCCCCGAATTCGAATTTGCACAATGGGGTGTTGCTTTGTCCCAGCTCCTGGCAATCTAGTAGTTCGGAAGCACACTAGTGCAAGTAGATAAATAGGTACTGCTGTGGCAGGAAGGTAAATGGAATTTTCGTGCCCTACGGCACTCATAATGGTGTTTTGTTGCTCCAGAAGCAGTTTAATCATGCTGGCCACATGACCCGGAAAGCTGTCTGCGGACAAATGCCGGCTCCCTCAGACTGAAGCAAGATGAGCTTTTAACTGGACTTAACTGTCCAGGGGTTCTTGACCTTTACCCTAGTCTCTCAGCCACACCAATGCTTTGAAAAGTCTCATATTCTTATTCACCACAGATGACCAGGTAGGTAGATATTCACAAACACGATTTATTTCCATGGGCATCAAGTAGACCCTAGGCCTAGTGACATGGGCTTCTTCCAACAACTATACTAGAAAAAGAGGAATAGTCCCTGCGTCCACCAAGAGTGCTCTGCCTGCTTAGCTTTCAGACCCTGTCCCAACCCAAGACAGCGTCTTCCTCTCCGATTTCCTTCCTCACTCACTGTGATTGGAGGGCAAGTCCCAAAGCAAAGTCCCAAAGAATCCCCCTGCTAAAGGGAAACTTTGAAGAGCTTATTATGAAGTCACCACAAAGTTCAGGGCAACTGTGAATTTGTCACATTTGCTTTCCCAAACAATGCGACATGGAATTTCTACCCTGGTGAGACAGTTTTCGAATTCTCTGGCCGAACTACCCAGTGTGGTTCCTATGGACCTTCATGGGCTGACAGAGGATTGTGGGAGCAAATTATTGAGCGCACATGAGAATTCCCTCCCCTTCTGCCAGGGCTGGCTGCACCACCAGGCAGAGGAAGATGGCTGCCTCAGGTGTTGCTTCTTCCTCCTCAAAAAGGACAGCAGACACAGCTAGGTGGGCCTTGTGCCCCATCCTCAGAGCCAGCTGGTTGCCCGTAAAGTGGGGAGAGCACTTGCACTGGGCAGCAGAAGAGCAAGTGAGGGAGGCATTCTGGCACGTGAAGAAGAGAAGAAGAAGAGTTTGGACTTGATACCCCGCGTTTCACTCCCCTTAAGGAGTCTCAAAGCGGCTCACAATCTCCTTTCCCTTCCTCCCCTACAACAAACACTTTGTGAGGCAATTGAGGCTGAGAGACTTCAAAGAAGTGTGACTGGCCCAAGGTCACCCAGCAGCTGCAGGTGGAGGAGCAGAGACGCGAACTCGGTTCACCAGATTATGAGTCCATTGCTCTTAACCACTACACCATGCTGGGGTTGCGACTCATGCCCACTAGCAAGACGTGAGGAGCACAGCTCTCTCCCGCTCCTGTTCCCAGTGACTGGCACTCAGAGGCTTACCATGTCTGATACAGGAGGTCATATACAAGCATCATGATTAGCAGCTATTGGCAGCCTTGCCCTCCATTAATTAGTCAACCCCCTTTCAAAGTCATCCAAGCCAATGGCTGTCACCATTTCCTGAGGGACATAGGCACTGGGGGAGGGGGCTGGGTGCCCCAGGCCCCACAACTTTCCCCAAGAAGGGGATAGGCACCCACATTTTTTCCCGCTGGGGCCGCGTGTGCTGATATCAAATGCACATGTGCATAAGGTCCTGGGGCCAAGCTGGTGGGCCTGCTGAGGGAGGGGACTGCATGCTTTCATTATGCACTATATGTGTGTGTGTGTGTGTGTGAGAGAGAGAGAGAGAGAGAGAACTTATTCCTATCTACTTTCTCCATCCCAGCTATATACATTTTCACATCTCTACTATTTCTCTCCCACTCCCCTACTCCCCCCCACAAACAAAAAAACCTCAAAACTAAACAATAAAAAACTAAAAACCCGACCCAACCACACTATCCAGTAAAATAAACAACAAAAGAAAAAAGGCAACGTATATAATCCATTGAATGTAGAACAGGGTTATGTAGAAGGTAAGTTTCTACCCTCATTAGACTTCGCCACCCGCAATATTTGCTTGGGAGAACTCTGATCTTGAGACGGGCAACAACAACGTGTATCTAGCTTAGAACTTAAGACTCTAAGAAGAGCCTGGAGGGTCAAGCCAAAGGGCCATCTAGTCCAACATCCTGTTCTTTCAGGGGTCAATCGGATGCCCAAGGGAAGCCCAGAAGCAGGACTTGAGCACAGCAGCACTTTGCCCACTTGTATTTCTCCAAAACTCGCTTTCAGAGGCTTACCGTCTCCAACAGAGGAGGTAATACATAACTGTTGTGGCTGGAAGTCATTGACATCCTTCTCTGTGAATTTGTCTAATACTCTTTTAAAGCTATCAGAGTTGATGGCTGTCACTGCCTCTTGTGGGAGCGTCCTGACTGGTGTCTCCTCCAAGCTGGCAAGATCCCTTCTCACTTAGCAATGCTGATATTTATCAGGGACTTTGACCAAGAGCAGCTGCCATACAGCCAGAATCGCAATTGGGGTATCCCAAGGGCATTTGCAACCATGGAGACAGAATGCTTGCTTAAACAGAAAAGAAAAGAAATCTGATAACTTCCGGAGGCGGCGCCAACGGCAATGGCGGTCTCCTTCTACCTTTGAAGGGGAAGCTCCGCAGAAATGGGTCGCCCACTACGGCGAAGTGGAGACCCTCATCGGGAAACCACAGGCAGCGGAAGCCTGTGGCCGTGGGACTCAGCGGGCACCATCAGCGCCCCCCGAATTTGCAAAGGGACCTCGTAGGGGGTCCCGGAGCGTGACGGGTCGGCGCGGTGCTGTGAGTCGATCGCTCTTTCTGTGGGGTGAAGCCGCAAAGCTGTTGTCGGTGAGCGCTGACCTTTTTCCTGGGACTATTCGGCTAAGAAAACAACTACCCATGAGTAGGTGAAGTTTAACGAACCTGTGATCAATCGGAAAATAGAGTCTGAATTTGGCACTGAAGCGGGAGGCGCAACCAGGAAGTCCGTCTCCCGGCTCTGTTTAAGGTTTTAAAGCAACGACGATTAAGTCTAATGCTTTGGAGATTGTGATTGTAAAGACTTAAATCTCAACATCAAACAGAAGATCCCCCCTCAAGTAAATTGAGGGGGAAAGGGATAAATTTGATCTTTGCCTCTTCATTTGTGGATTTACAAAAACTTCTGAACTCCCGGCAATCGGGCTGCCAAGTTGTCAGAACTGTCAGGCTGCTTTGAACTGTTATATTGTAACTCGCACTCCTTGGAGACATTGTAACTTTATTAGGACTAACTCTGCAAACGTTAAAGGTTTTGGAAGGTTTTCTGGAGATTCGCTACTGTGTAAATATCTAAGGGACACTTTGAAAATTGAGAAAGACTTTATAAATTGTGACTTTAAAGATAAACATAGTGTCCCTCTAGTGGAGTATTGAAACTGTTCAACTACTGGGGGATTTTTCCATCTCTGGACTTGGGGATTTTCCATGGGAAGAGCTGACCGTGGGACTGACCTTGACTCATAGACAGAAGTGGGATGAGTAGGGTAACAAGATCAACTAAAACCAAAACACAGCAGTCTAGCATAATTTCTCAGTTACGCAGATCACCTGTTCCCAGTTTCCCTGTGGCACAAGAGGAAGACTTAGATCAAAGTAGGCCTGAAGGAATGGCCTCAGGAGGGGACTTTACTTCTGTGTTAAATAAAATTTATGAAAAATTGGATGGCCTAAGTAAGCAAGTGACTGAACAATCAACCAAAATTGATCAAAATACAGCTAGTATTAATAATTTGGGCCAGCAAGTTAATTTAAATGCTCAATCTATTGGGAAATTATTGGAAGACACTACATTAAACCGTAAAACGGCTGAGGAGGCCAAACAGAAAGTAGAGGCTGTGCAAGAAGAAATAAAACCAATGTGTAAACAGACTGGTGAACATCAGGCACTTCTGTCTATGATAGAATTGAAAAATAAAGAGAATAATCTGAGGATTAGGTCAGTACCAGAACTTGAAAAAGAGGATTTAATTGAGTATTTGACACAGGAATTTGCAGAATTTTGGTCTCTGGAAGAGGATAAACACTTTAAGATTGTAAGTGCATTCAGACTTGGAAAGGGAGGGAGGAAAATTAAGTCGAGAGACTGTCTGATCTCCCTCAGAACGAAGGAAGAAAGAGATAAGATACTGAGTGCGCACTTTCAGAAGACCTTAGAGATCAAAGATTCAAGAGTGGAAATTTACAAGGATATCCTGAAACATCTACTTGAACTCAGAACTAACTACGGAGATTTAGTGGCACTAATGAGAAGCAACAAAATTGTCTTTAGATGGGAGTTCCCCCAGGGGCTATCCTTTACCTTTAAAGGGAAAAAGGTTAAAATTAAATCAGTTGAAGATAAGGAAAATTTTTTGAGTGACTACGGAGAAGACCTTCAGAAAGGGATCGAGGAAGAATTAAGAGCCTTAAGATCTGGACCATTAAGCTCTGCACTTACTCCTTTGGGACTTGACAAGTCTGGGAAAGCGATACCACTGTCAAAGGAGGAAGAGGAAGAACTTTTGGGAGCAGTAGGAGGAAAATAGAACTACTTCAACATGTCCCTGCAACTACTAAGCTGGAACATTCATGGTTTTAATTCCCCTGAGAAGAGGAGGAAAGTTTTTCATTTATTAAAAAAGGAACAATTGGACTTAATTTGTCTACAGGAAACACATGTGATTAGGCTTCACAGGAAAGTTTTAATTAATAAAAGACTAGGCCAAGAGTTTATCTCATCGCATAAGGTAAAGAAGAGAGGAGTTGTTATTTACGCAAAAGAAAGCCTATCACCAAAATTTCTTTTTAAAGATGAACAAGGAAGAATTTTGGCAATTGAAATTCAAACCCAAGGAGAAAAATTTTTGATTTTAGGAATTTACGCACCAAATGAGGGGAAATCAGAATTTTATAAGAAGTTGCATGAGACAATGTTGGACTACATGGACTACAACAACATCATTATGATGGGAGATATGAATGGAGTGGTATCTACGAACATGGATAAAGCACAAAAACAGATTGTAACAAAAGAGGGCAGACTACCGAAAACTTTTTTTGAATTGACTGACAATATGGATTTGATTGACATATGGAGAACTAAAAATCCCCTAGGTAGAGAAGGGACATTCTTTTCTGAAGCCAAAATGACATGGACTAGAATTGACCAAATATGGATAACTAGAGGACTGGCACCTAAGATAAGAAAGGTGGAAATCTGCCCCAAAACTTGCTCCGACCATAATGCTGTAAAGATGGAAATGAAACTAACACCAATCGGTTCCTTCAGATGGAAGATGAATGACACCTTATTAAGAGATCAAGAGATTGTTAAGAAGGCCCAAAAGACCTTGAGAGACTATTTTGAAGTAAATTTGAAAACCACGGTTGAAAAAAGAGTAATCTGGGACGCAAGTAAAGCGGTGATGAGAAGTTTTTTGATACAACAGAATGCAATAAAAAAGAGAACTCAAAATGAGAAAAAAGACAAAATTTTGGAGAAAATAAAAGAAGGAGAGAAGAAATTAAGATCGAAACCAAAATCACAAGAGATTTTGAGAAATTAAGTTATATCAAGTACAATATATGAAACTGATAAATCAGGAAGTAGAGTGGAAAATTAAACAAATGAGACAGAAGACTTTTGAGTCGGCTAATAAATGTGGAAAACTACTAGCGTGGCAGTTGAAAAAAAGACAGAAGTTAAACACGATTATAAATCTTGAGATTGAAGGGGAAAATATCCAGAATCCTGTGGAGATTAGAAAGTGCTTCCAGAGATACTTCAAACAACTTTATACACAAGGGCCACAGAAAGAGACTGATATAGACAAATTTTTAATAACTAATGGATTACAAAAAATATCTCAAGAAAATAAGATAATGTTGAACTATAAAATTACAGAACAGGAGATTGAAGGTGCCATTCAGAATATGCAACTGGGCAAGTCTCCAGGGCCGGACGGGCTAACCTCTAAGTATTACAGGACTTTGAAAGACTATTTAATCCAACCACTAAAGGAGGTTTGTAACGAAATCATGGAGGGGAAGAAGGCGCTGGAGTCGTGGAAAGAAGCTTTCATCACACTTATACCGAAATCTGAATATGAAAAGACACAACTTAAGAACTACCGTCCCATATCCCTTTTAAATGTGGATTACAAAATTTTCGCAGATATTTTAGCCAATAGATTAAAAAGAGTGTTAACTGAAGTGATACATAAGGATCAGGCAGGCTTTCTCCCAGGCAGACACTTGTCTGACAATACAAGGAACATAATTGACATTTTGGAGTTATTGCAAATGAATATTAACACAAAAGCAGTTTTAATTTTTATTGATGCGGAGAAGGCCTTTGATAATATCTCTTGGAACTTTATGAAGAAAAACCTGAAGGGAATGGGAGTGGGACAAGGGTTTGAAAATGGTATAGATGCAATCTATTCAGAACACAAAGCAAAACTGATAGTTAACAATGTGGTGACAGAAGAATTTAAGATAGAAAAAGGAACACGACAGGGCTGCCCTATCTCTCCGTTATTATTTATTTCGGTCCTGGAAGTGCTGTTGAACATGATTAGAAGGGACCGTTTGATTAAAGGAATTCAGGTTGGAGCTAAACAATACAAACTGAAGGCCTTTGCAGATGACCTGGTTTTGACATTACAGGAGCCAGAATCTAGTACGAAAAGGGTTTTAGAACTGACTCAAGAATTTCGTCATGTGGCAGGATTTAAACTAAATAAGCTTAAAACTAAAGTTTTAGAGAAAAACTTAACACCAACGGAAAAAGAAAGGTTTCAGAACGAAACAGGTTTAACTGTGGTTAAGAAAGTGAAATACCTGGGGATTAATATGACAGCAAAAAAATTGAATTTATTTAAAGACAATTTTGAGAAATGTTGGCTAGAAGTTAAAAAAGATTTAGAAATTTGGTCAAAATTGAAGCTTTCCTTGTTGGGTCGAATTACAGCTATAAAGATGAATGTATTGCCAAAAATGTTATTTTTGTTTCAAACTTTACAGATTGTGGACAAGATGGACTGTTTCAAGAAGTGGCAGAGAGATATTTCAAAATTTGTCTGGCAGGGCAAAAAGCCCAGAATAAAATTTAAAATATTAACCGATGCAAAGGAAAGAGGGGGGGTTGCCCTGCCAGACATCAAGCTGTACTATGAATCAGCAGCATTCTGCTGGTTGAAAGACTGGCTTGCTTCTTGAGAATACTGACATTTTGGATTTGGAAGGTTTTAATAATGCTTTTGGGTGGCATGCATATTTGTGGTACGACAAGGTTAAAGCTCATAGAGTATTTAAAAACCATATTGTCAGAAAAGCGTTGTTTAATGTCTGGACAAGATACAAAGATTTATTGGAGAACAAAACTCCAAGGTGGTTGTCACCTATGGAAGCTAAGGCTCTGAAAAGACTCAATATGGAGGCCAAGTGGCCGAAATATTGGGAGATATTAGAACAAGAAGGAGACATATTGAAATTGCAGAGTTTTGAGAAATTAAAAGATAAAGTGCGAGATTGGCTGCATTACCATCAAATTAGAGAAGCCTATAATTTGGATAAGAAAATGGGCTTCCAGGTGGAAAAATCAAAACTGGAAACGGAATTGTTAGAACCGAAAACTAAGATACTTTCAAGAATGTATAACTTGCTGTTAAAATGGAATACACAGGATGAAACGGTCAAATCAGCTATGATTAAATGGGCGCAAGACATTGGTCATAACATTATGTTTGCTGACTGGGAACAATTGTGGACAACAGGTATGAAATTTACGGCATGTAATGCCGTAAGAGAGAATATTATGAAAATGATTTATAGGTGGTACATGACCCCGGTCAAGCTTGCAAAAATCTATCATTTGCCTGATAATAAATGTTGGAAATGTAAAGAAACTGAGGGAACATTCTTTCACCTTTGGTGGACGTGCCCAAAGATTAAGGCTTTCTGGGAAATGATCTATAATGAACTGAAAAAGGTATTTAAATATACCTTCCTTAAGAAACCAGAGGCCTTTCTCCTGGGCATTGTCGGCCAATTGGTGTCAAAGAAAGACAGAACATTTTTTATGTACGCAACAACAGCAGCAAGAATACTCATTGAAAAACACTGGAAGTCGCAAGATTTGCCCACCCTGGAAGAATGGCAGATGCAAGTGATAGACTATATGGAGTTGGCAGAAATGACTGGCAGAATCCGAGACCTGGGAGAAGAGTCGGTGGAAGAGGACTGGAAGAAGTTTAAAGATTATTTGCAGAAGCATTGTAAAATGTTTGAATGTTAAAATGATGTTGGATTTAAAGATAATATGGCAGTAGTGATATAGTTAAAAGGAATATGCAAAAATGATTAAAAAGAAAAGGGGGAAAAGACCAGAGTAATATTATGTCAAATGTATATAAAATGGCACAAGGAGCTAAGTTATTAAGAATAGTTGAAAATTGATTTGAAAAGAGAAGAAAAATTGGAGACATAATAGGGTGAAACATATAATTATAAATGAGATCTGAAAGAGGGTAAGGATTTGCTGAACTCGATTGTGTAAAAGGGAACACAAAAAAGGGAGATGTGAGGAAGTCAAGAAAGAGGGTTATAGAATTATGAAGTTAAAAATTGGGGGGTTTTTTGTTTGTTTTTTATCTTTCTTATGCCTCTATGGCCAGTTTTTTCTCTCTCTTTTGATGTATTTTTGTTGTTGTTGTATGTCTGCTTTATTTTCTATTATTTATGTATCTTTTTTGTAAAATCTTAATAAATATCTTAAAAAAATAAAATAAAAAAAGAAAAGAAATCTGATAGCCTCCATTTTTTGAAGGCAGAACTAAAAAGCTATAAATAAAAAGGTTTTCTTTTTTTATAAAAAGTGTTGAATTGATAAACATGCACAAGAAAGGAAGGATGTGGTCACACTCTGACAGACACAACCAGCAAGAGTTAAAATTACTGCCTATGCCCCTGATGGGCACCAGACTCTTTTTTTAAAAAATAAATAATTATTAACATTTTAAAGACTACAAAAGAAAGAAAGAGTTAAAGAATACAATACAATACAATACAATACAATACGAAAACACCACACAACACCAACACCATAATATTAAATTAACAAAACAAAACCAAAACAATTTAAAACACATCAACCTATTTCAGTATCTTATCTTTCATTCACTTATTTCAGTGACCTCCTCACACCTCCCTTTTTGTATTCCACCTCTATTAATTGTTTCAGCAATTCCTTTCCATCTTCCTCTGTTTTCTGTCCTGTAATTTATCTTAACATACAGTGGTGCCCCGCAAGACGAATGCCTCGCAAGACGAAAAACCCGCTAGACGAAAGGGTTTTCCGTTTTTCGAGGCGCTTCGCAAGACGAATTTCCCTATGGGCTTGCTTCGCAAGACGAAAATGTCTTGCGAGTCTTGCGATTTTTCGCTTTTTTCTCCCTTTTTCTAAGCCGCTAAGCCGCTAATAGCCGCTAAGCCGCTAATAGCGCTAATCCACTAAGCCGCTAATAGGGTTGCTTCGCAAGACGAAAAAACCGCAAGACGAAGAGACTCGCGGAACGGATTCTTTTCGTCTTGCGAGGCACCACTGTATTCTAACCTTTTTTTCCCCCTTTAATATATAATTGTCTTAACATATTTTAACCTTATTTTCCCTTTAATACTCTAATAATCTATTTGTACTTAATTCCTTATAACATCTCTACTAAAGCCATATAACTCCTTTCCAACATTTTTCTAACACTCATTAATTTTACAATATTTTTATAAATAGTCTTTAAACTTTTTCCAATCTTCTTCCACCGACTCTTCTCCCTGGTCTCGGATTCTGCCAGTCATACCCGCCAATTCCATATAGTCCATCAACCGGGTGATCTTCTGTCCGATGCTCTTAACTCTTTTCCAAGTCCCTTCTGCGAGTCTTCTTCATATTTTTTTTCCCCCAAGTGTAATCTTATTTCAACTTTATTAGGACACAATCATATACATTACTAGGAGGGTTTAGTTTGTGCTTCCACATGGATGGATCTAACACTGGATCAAAGAATTACATGGATTATATCAGAAGAAACCATATACATACTTCTAAGTGGAAGCTGATGGTTGAAAACTAACCCAGGACATCCCCAGTTCAAATCTTACCTCCACTTATACATGAACCCTTCCTTTGAAGCTAAAGAGTAAATCTCGGGGAAACTCCCACCTAAAGATGATTTTATTCCTTCTCGACAGGGCAACCAAATCTCCGTAGTTAAATCTAAAATCCAAAAGGTATTTCAAAACGTCTTTCAAAATTTCCACTCTTAACTGTTGTTCTTCTAAGTTCTTCTGGTAGTTCCAACAGTCTCTTATTTTGATCTTCTCTTATTTCCCTCCTCTTCCAAGTCCAAAGGCCCTCACAGTTTTAATCTCTTCTTGACCCAAGTCCCGGTCCCAAAAATCATCAAATTCCTGTGTGGGGAAATCTATCAAACTTTCCTTCTCGAGTTCAGGTAGGGCTCTGATCCTCAAAATCTGATTTTCTTTAGATTCAATCATAGCAGGCATCAACTTATGGTCATCAAATTGCATCTGTAAGGTTGGGACTCTCTCTCTCTCCAATTGTGTTACTTTAGGTTCAACGGCAGTAACTTTCTCCCTAGCCTTCTCCGCAGTTTGCCATGTCAAAGTAGATTCCTGTATCAATTTCTGAATAGTGTCTGTATTGGTGTTCACTTTTTGTCCCAAATTATCGATTTTGATAGTTACCACATCCACCTTTTTGTGAAGCTGTTCCAGTAAATCACTTATCTTACATAATAAAACCACTAAGGCCTCTTCTGTCGACATTCTCAACCGATTCAAGGTCCCCAGAATCTCACAGCTTTTTATCTTGCAGCTGGAAATTCCCCCAGCTCAACTCTTGTAACAGTTTCAAGGGCTTCCTCTAGAGGGAAACAGTTTCTATTTGTATTAGTCCTTTTAAACTCAATTCAAACAATAAAGTTAGTTTCAATTTTCTGTTACTTTTACTCCTTTTTAAACGCAGACGGAGACAGTGGAAACAATGTATTCCTTATTTAACTAACTGTCAGTGAACGTTCTAATCATGATCAATAAGCATTCCAGAACACGTCAGTCCTGTTGGCAGCCCGTTTCCAGGATCGGAGCGGTGGAATTTTTTTTAAAAAAATAATATTTATTCAAATTTTAAAGATTACAAAAAGAGAAAAGAGAAAAAATAAAAATAAAAAATACAGAAAAAATACAAACAATTAAAAAAAGAACAGATCAAACCTTTACATAGCTTTCTTTCCTTTGCTTATTTCCTTGACCTCCTCACACCTCCCATTTTTGTATTCTAATTCAATTTGTTATTTCAGCAAATCCTTCCAACCTTGTTTTTATCTTAATAATTTGTCTTAATATACTATAATTTTACATTCTCTTTCACCAATTCATTTTTACTTAATCCTTTATGTCATTTCTACTAAAACCACATAATTTTCTTTTCCCAACATCTTTCTAACAATCCTTAATTTTACAATATTTTTGAAGATAAACTTTAAATTTTTTCCAATCTTCTTCCACTGACTCTTCTCCTTGGTCCCGGATTCTGCCAGTCATCTCGGCCAGTTCCATGTATTCCATCACCTTCATCTGCCATCCTTCCTGGGTGGGTAGATCTTGTGTTTTCCAATACTTTGCAATGAGTATTCTTGCTGCTGTTGTGGCGTACATAAAAAAAGTTCTATCCTCCTTTTGCACCAATTGGCCGACCATGCCCAAGAGAAAGGCCTCTGGTTTCTTCTGGAAGGTATATTTAAATACCTTTTTCATTTCATTATAGATCATCTCCCAGAAGGTCTTAATCTTTGGGCATGTCCACCAAAGGTGAAAGAATGTACCTTCAATCTCTTTACATTTCCAACATTTATTATCGGGCAAATGATAAATTTTTGCAAGCTTGACTGGTGTCAAGTACCACCTGTAAATCATTTTCATTATGTTCTCTGTTAAGGCATTACATGCCGTAAACTTCATACCTGTGGTCCATAACTTTTCCCAGTCAGCCATCATAATGTTATGTCCAACATCTTGTGCCCATTTAATCATAACAGATTTAACCATTTCATCCTGTGTATTCCATTTCAACAGCAAGTTATACATTCTTGACAAATTCTTAGTTTTAGGATCTAACAATCCTGTTTCCAATTTTGATTTTTCCACCTGAAAACCAATTTTCTTGTCCAAGTTATAAACCTCCCTTATTTGATAATAATGAAGCCAATCTCGTACTTTATTTTTTAGTTTGTCAAAGCTCTGCAGTTTAAATCTATCTCCTTCTTGTTCCAAAATTTCACAATATTTCGGCCAATTTGCCTCCATATTGAGTTTTTTCAGAGCCTTAGCCTCCATTGGTGACAACCACCTTGGCGTTTTACTTTCAAGCAAGTCCTTATATCTTATCCAAACATTGAACAGTGCTTTCCTGACAATATGGTTTTTAAAAGCTTTGTGTGCTTTGACCTTATCATACCACAAATATGCATGCCACCTGAAAACCGGAGCGGTGGTATTTTAACACTCAGTCCAAAACTTTCCCCCCTCTTCTCCTGCCACCAAGGGGCGTTTAGTATTTTTTACCGATGGAAATTTAGTCCTTTACAATAAGCTTTCCAAGGCTTCAGCTTGCATCCTCATTGCTTCAATCTATTTACAAAAGGGGAAGGTGGACTTCCTGTTTTAGACCTCCCCGTTTCAACACCAAATTAAGACGTTTAAAAATCCAATTCTCCGCTCTACTCACGGGTAGTTGCTTTAAGATCAAATTGTCCACAGGAAAAAGTCAGCGCTCTTCGGCAACAGCTATACGGCTTCGCTCCGTGGAAGAAGCAGTCAATTCGAAGCACCACGCCGCTCACCCCACGTCGCTCCGGATCCCCGAAACTGGGTTTCCCCACAAGTAGGGGAAGCGCAAAAGGTGCCAGCCGAATCCCACGTTCACAGGCTTCACCCGCCTGTGATTTTTGGTGGGTCTCCGCCTTCGCCGTGGTGGCCAGACCCAGATTTCCATGAGGCAAATTCCTCCCGATCAGAGGAATTCAGCCATTGCCGGAGGCGCCAACCCGGAAGTCCCGATGGGCACCAGACTCTTCTCAGCTTTACATGCAACAGCAAGAGGACAAAAGGTGACAGGAGCAACACAGGGCAGCTCTGGCCAGGGCCCTACAACTGGCAAAGCAGCCCCAGCCCCAACAGTATTCCCACCCCCATCCCAGGAATCACTTTATGCAGAGAGCATCCTTAAAGTTCACCTGCGCAAGATCCTGAGGGGGAGGGAAACAACATTACATTACAGATGACAGAAGAACACCTGATAACATAGCACCTAGATGCACAGGAAACTGAGGTGGTGCTCCAGAAACCTGCTAAAGGGCAAGAAACTACCAGAAGGAAGCAGCTGGATAGAACAACTTGCTGTTTCAGTTGTCTGTGCACAAATGCACAGAGTATGGGAAACAAGCAAGACGAATTGAAGCTTTTAATACAAGATGGCAAATATGACCTGGTAGGCATTACTGAAACCTGGTGGGACCCATGACTGGAATGTAGGGATTGAGGGGTATAACCTGTTCAAAAGAAACAGACAAAACAGGGAGGGAGGAGAAGTAGCAATATATGTAAAGAATGTGTACACTTGTGAAGAGATCCATGACCTGGAACATGGAAAGCAGATTGAGAGTACAGTGGTACCTCAGGTTAAGTACTTAATTCATTCTGGAGGTCCATTCTTAACCTAAAACTGTTCTTAACCTGAAACACCACTTTACCTAATGGGACCTCCTGCTGCTGCTGCACTGCCAGAGCACGATTTCTGTTCTCATTCTGAAGCAAAGTTCTTAACCTGAGGTATTATTTTTGGGTTAGGAGAGTCTGTAACCTGAAGTGTATGTAACCTGAAGCATATGTAACCCAAGGTATATGGGTAAAAACTTGGAAACCAAATCTCAAAAAATGGAAAAAGTGACTGAAGAATTGAAGGAAGAACAAAAGGTAATAAAGTGAAACATAAGAGGACTATCTGGCAGGCAGGACCAATTTGAGGACCAGCTTGCCCTTTTAGAAATGAGACAAAAATCTAATGTTCTCCGAATAAGAGGTCTCCCAGAAAATGAGGGGGATCAGGACTTAATGACATAGATAGCTAAGACATTTGCTGAGTGGCTGGAGGAGGATCAGGCATAAGTGGAAGGAATTATACAGAGCTGCTACCAGGTGTGGTCAGTCAGCTAAAGCTAGAAAGCAACCTGGAAACGGTTTGGTAATGTTTGTTTCAAAATAAAAAATAAAAAAATTAAGGACGCTATGGTCCAAAAAAATTATAAAAACAGACTCCAGGTGGACGGTAACCTGGTCGCCATGTTTAAAGAGATCCCTTCCAGATTGCTTCAAAAATGCCAGAAATTCCATTACATAACAAATGGATTGCTCAAAGCCAACATCAAATTCAGACGGGAATTCCCAGAGGGACTTTCCTTCAAGTACAAAAGTAAGAACTACAGATTGGCAAATGAAGATCAAGCTTGGGAATTCTGGCAAAAATGTGGTAAAGATTTTGACTTTGACAATCCATATAATGTACCAGAACCACTTGGAGCAGGGGAAGGACCAATAGTAGGAGCAACAGGAGGGGTGATAGATAAATTAAATAATCAACACAAGGGGAAAGCATAGATAAGACTTAGAGAAAAAGACACAGTAAAAACATAATGGCATATTTAAAGGTTGTGCGTTGGAATGTAAACAGCTTAAACAATAATGCAAAAGGAACAAAATTCAACATGTAATTTTAAAACAAAATTTAGATGTAACTTGTCTTCAAGAAACACATATTGCGAGTAAACATAAAAGAATCCTAATTAATAAAAAATTAGGAATGGAATTCATAACAGCAGATAAATCCAAAAAAATGTGGAGTGGTCCTTAATATTAAACCAAAATTTGAGCCCAAACAAATGTTTAAAGCTGATCAAGGAAGAGTTATGGCGGTACAGATTGTAGTGCATGGTGAAAAAAATCTTATTAATAGGAATTTATGCCCCTAATGAGAAAAAAGCAGAATTTTATAAGAAATTAGAAACAGATTTAATGGAATTTGCAGATCAAAAAATTATACTGATGGGTGATCTGAATGGGGTCTGGTCATTGGAAGTGGATAGAACAATTAGGAAGAAAGACACCAAAGAAAGCAGACTCCCAAAAACTTTTTCCGAAATGGTAGATAATTTGATAGATACTTGGAGAAGCAAACATCTATTAGATAGGGAATTCACTTTCCATTCACATGTGCATGAAAGCAGTGCAAGAACAGATGTGATCTGGATGTCTAAAGAGTTAGAATTAAAGGTGAGGAAAATAGAAATCAGGCCAAGAAAAATTTCAGATCACAATCCCTTATTTTTAGAATTGCAAAATGAAAATCAATCCACCTTAAGATGGAGACTGAATGAAGATTTATTAGATGATCAGAACTTTTTAGAAAAAGCAGAAAAAGTATTAGGAGACTATTTTGAGTTAAATCTTAATAAAGAGACCAATGTACAGACAGTATGGGATGCCAGAAAAGAGAAATCTTAGAGGCCCAAATGAAGAAAGAAAGAGAATTAATAAGTAAGAGAAAGGGACACGACAAGTTTGCCCAATTTTCCCATTGCTTTTTATATCGGTCTTGGAGGTCCTTTTAAATATGATTAGAAGGGACCAATTGGTTAAGGGTATACAAGTCGGAGCCAAACAGTACAAATTGAAAGCATTTGCAGATGACTTAGTATTGACATTACAGGAGCCAGAATCTAGTACTAAAAGAGTATTGGAACTGATTCAAGAATTTGGTCAGGTTGCAGGATTTAAGTTGAATAAGTTAAAAACTAAGTTACAGATAGGTAGCCGTGTTGGTCTGCCATAGTCAAAACAAAACAAATTCCTTCCAGTAGCACCTTAAAGACCAACTAAGTCAGTTCTTGGTATGAGCTTTCGTGTGCATGCACACTGTCGTGTGCGTGTATCTGAAGAAGTGTGCATGCACACGAAAGCTCATACCAAGAACTGACTTAGTTGGTCTTTAAGGTGCTACTGGAAGGAATTTGTTTTGTTTTAAAAACTAAGGTTTTAGAGAAAAACCTAACAATGATCGAGAGAGAGAGGTTTCAGAAGGAGACAGGTTTAACATTGGTCAAGAAAGTGAAATACTTGGGCGTTAATATGACAGCTAAGAATGCAAATTTATTTAAGGATAATTATGAAAAATGCTGGACGGAAGTGAAAAAATATTTAGAAATATGGTCAAATTTGAAGCTTTCATTGCTAGGCCGTATTGCTGCGATAAAAATGAATGTATTGCCAAGAATGTTGTTTTTGTTTCAAACACTGCAAATTTTGGATAAAATGGATTGTTTCAAGAAGTGGCAGAGAGATATTTCTAGATTTGTCTGGCAGGGCAAGAAGCCCAGAATAAAATTTAAAAGAGAAAGAGGTGGATTTGCCCTGCCAGACCTTAAACTTTATTATGAATCAGCCGCATTTTGCTGGCTGAGAGAATGGCTGCTTCTTGAAAACACAGACATTTTGGACTTAGAAGGTTTCAATAATGTATTTGGGTGGCATGCATATCTGTGGTATGACAAGGTCAAAGCACATAAAGCGTTTAAAAACCATATTGTCAGGAAAGCATTGTTTAATGTCTGGATAAGATATAAAGACCTACTTGAAAATAAAACCCCAAGGTGGTTGTCACCGATGGAAGCGAAGGCTCTGAAAAAACTCAATATGGAGGCCAAATGGCCGAAATATTGGGAAATTTTGGAACAAGAGGGAGATAAATTGAAATTGCAGAGCTTTGAAAAACTAAAAGACAAAGTGCGAGATTGGCTTCACTATTATCAAATAATGGAGGCATACAAATTGGACAAGAAAATTGGCTTCCAGGTGGAAAAATCAAAATTGGAAACAGAACTGTTAGATCCCAAAACTAAGACTCTGTCGAGAATGTATAACTTGCTGTTGAAATGGAACACTCAGGGCGAAATGGTGAAATCTGCTATGATAAAATGGGCACAAGATGTGGGACACAACATTATGCTGGCTGACTGGGAACAGTTATGGACCACAGGTATGAAGTTTACGGCATGTAATGCCTTAAGAGAGAATATTATGAAAATGATATACAGGTGGTACATGACACCAGTCAAGCTCGCAAAAATATATCATTTGCCCGATAATAAATGTTGGAAATGTAAAGAGACTGAAGGTACATTCTTTCACCTTTGGTGGACGTGCCCAAGGATTAAGGCTTTCTGGGAGATGATCTATAATGAAATGAAAAAGGTATTTACATATACTTTCCTGAAGAAACCAGAGGCCTTTCTCCTGGGCATGGTCGGCCAATTGGTGTTAAAGAAGGATAGAACTTTTTTTATGTATGCCACAACAGCAGCAAGAATACTCATCGCAAAGTATTGGAAGACACAAGATCTACCCACCCGGGAAGAATGGCAGATGAAGGTGATGGAGTACATGGAGCTGGCGGAAATGACTGGCAGAATCCGAGACCAGGGAGAAGAGTCAGTAGAAGAAGATTGGAAGAAATTTAAAGACTATCTACAGAAATATTGTAAAATTAAGGAATGTTAGAAGGATGTTGGAATGAAGTTATGTGGTTTTAGCAGTAATGTTATAAAGGAGTATTTAAAGATGGATTATTAACAGGTGAGAATGTAAAGTTATAATATATTAAGATAAATTATTAAGATAAAAGCAAAAATGGAAAGGATTTGCTGAAATAACTAATTGAACTAGAATACAAAAAAGGGAGGTGTGAGGAGGTCAGGGAAACGAGTAAATGAAAGTCAAGATATGGAAATGTTGATTTGTTTTTAATTGTTTTTACTTTTTTGTATTTTGTATTGTTTCTTTTTCTTTTCTTTTTTTATTCTCGTAACTTTTTGAAACTTTAATAAATATTTCTTTTTTAAAAAAGAAAGAGAATTAATAAGTAAACCAAATAAAGAATCCATGAAGCAAGCAATAAAATTATTACAAACACAATATTCAATGATCATCAGTTATGAAATTAAGTAGAAGGTTAAAAGAATGAAACAAAAATATTTTGAACATGTGAATAAACCAGGGAAATTATTAGCATGGCAAATGAATAAAAATTAGCAAAAAACAAACAAACCATAAATACCATATATGAAAATACCATAAATGAAAAATACCATAAATGAAATGAAAAAATAATAGATAATCTAAAAGAAATCAGGAAAACATTTGTTAAACATTTTACAGATTTATATAGGAAAGGATGTGAAAAGGGGATAGAGATAGATGAATATTTGAAGGTAAGTAATTTACCATAAAGAAGGCTGAAGGCTGATCGCCGAAGAATTGATGCTTTTGAATCAATGTTGAATCAGTGTTGGAGGAGACTCTTGAGAGTCCCATGGACTGCAAGAAGATCAAACCTATCCATTCTGAAGGAAATCAGCCCTGAGTGCTCACTGGAAGGACAGATCCTGAAGCTGAGGCTCCAATACTTTGGCCACCTCATGAGAAGAGAAGACTCCCTGGAAAAGACCCTGATGTTCGGAAAGATTCAGGGCACAAGAAGAAGGGGATGGCAGAGGACGAGATGGTTGGACAGTGTTATAGACACTACCAGTATGAGTTTGACCAAACTGTGGGAGGCAGTGGAAGACAGGAGTGCCTGGTGTGCTCTGGTCCATGGGGTCACGAAGAGTCGGACATGACTAAACGACTAAACAACAAACAACAACAATTTACCAAAAATTAAAGAAGATAAATTGATAATTTTAAATGCCCAAATAACAGCTCAGGAAGTACCGTATTTTTTGCACCATAACACTCCTCCTAGAAAGTAAGGGGAAATGTCTGTGCGTGTTATGGAGGAAATGCCTACGGGTAGCATGCCTACGGATTTTCCTCTTCTAAAAACTATGTGCGTGTTATGGTCGGGTGCGTGTTACTAGATGCAATCAAGCAAGCAAAGACAGGAAAATCGCCAGGACCAGATGGACTATCAGCAAAATATTATAAGAAATTAAACAAACAACTTTTAATACCATTACAGGATATACGTAATGAATGAGATTTTAAAATTAGGGAAAGTCCCAGAGAGATGGAAGGAAGCATATATAACATTAATTCCAAAACAAGAGCAGATTTGACTTCAATAAAAAATTATAGATCAATCTCGCTATTAAATAATGATTGTTTGCTAATATAATGGCCAACAGAATGAAAATAGTACTGAATGAATATATACATTATGACCAGGCAGGATTTCTTCCAGGGAGACAAATGAAGAATAACATACTATAGATGTTATAGAATACCTGGAAGTGAAAAATGAAAAGTAAGAAGCATTGATGTTTACAGATGCAGAGAAGGCATTTGATAATGTCTCTTGGGAATTTATGAAAAAAGTATTACAAGAAATGAATTTTGGAGATAATTTTAGAAAAGGAATTCAAGCTATTTACTCAGATCAAAAAGCAAAACTAATTGACAATCAGGTGGCTGTGGTTCGAGGACCCGACCCCCGCAATGTGAAATGAATACACAAGGACACGAGATATAAGGTTAATGGGCAAGAAAAGGCCACAACTTTATTGATTACAGCAGTGAAAAGGTATTGGCTTAGGCATTGGAAGTCTAAAACAAGGGGGGTTTATTCACCAGTAGGTGGAGCCTGTTGATGCTCATCCAACTATAGGCTCACCCCTGATGTCACCAAGGGTCGTGCCATGGCCTCCCGCCAAGCAGGCATCGGACAGAATACACGACCGCCAGATTCCTTTAATGGAATACCCAAAATATTGAAGGCATAGGCGATGGCCACACCTAGCTCTTCGACACCACAACACATTTTTTCCAATGCCTAACCTACCCACCAATACCACGAAAGTTGTGACGATTGCTACGAAGTAGGCGAAAAACCACAAAGCCTAGTGCCAAATGGAAAAATTCCTACCAGGCCCCCCAGACAACCAGGGCGACCAACCTAAGGTCCACAGCAAGGCCAAAGGAAAATTTCAGACCCTGAGCTCAAAGGGAGTGGAGGGTGGGTGACTCGCGATGGGACGAAGGAGAATGAGGCCAAGGAGGGGCTGGCGCTGCAGCATATAGGCTGCTAAACACGCCCCCTCGGAAGCACCTGGTTGGGTGCCTGTCGATGGGGGTGGGCGCCAGCCAGGTGAGTGGAGGAGGCGGAGCTCGGGCTCCCGCCCACAACCACTCCCCTCTCTTTCAGGGAGGAGAGTCTTAACAGATGAGTGTAAAATACATAAAGGAACAAGGCAAGGATGTCCGTTATCACCTTTATTATTTATTTTGGTTCTAGAAGTCCTGACGAGAAATATAAGGGCAGATGAAAGGATTACAGGAATTAATGTAGGAAAAAATATAAATTGAAAGCATATGCCAACGACCTGGTAATTACAGATCAAAAAAATTCTCTTCCGATAGCGTTAGAAAAGATTCAGAAGTTTGGGCAAGTTGCAGGGTTTAAATTAAATAAAAACAAGACAATACAGATTTGTTAGATCTGGAAGAACATGACAACAGATTTGGATGACATGCATATTTATGGTATAATAAATGGAAGGTACATAAAGGCTTCCATAATCATATAATTAGGAAATCATAAAGTATGGGAAAATATAAAGAACTATTAGAACAAAAAATGCCATGGTGGGTATCCCCAACAGAAGCAACTTCAGTTAAAAGAATAAATATGGAAGGCAGATGGCCTATATATAGAGAGCTGTTGATAGAGAAGGAAAGTTAAAGCTTAAGGATTTTGATGAGATAAGAGAGTATGTTTATGATTGGTTACAACATCGTCAATTAAATGAGGTTTTTAAAGAAGATAATAATAAAGGATTTGGCTATAGTATATCTAGATTTCAAAGAGAAATAATAGATGATAATATTAAACTTTTGAAGAAAGCATATAATATATTATTAGAATGGGAAACCAAAGATGAAGAGGTCAAAGGGGTAATGATTAAGTGGGCACAAGATTTAGGACATAATATTCAAATGGAAGACTGGGAAAAACTATGGAAAGTAAATTAAAAATTTACCGATTGTATATTGTTAAGAGAGAATTATATGAAGATGATGTATCAATGGTATATTACACCTGCTAAAATGGCAAAAGTGTACAGAACATGCTCCAATAAGTGTTGGAAGTGTAAAGAAAAAGAAAGCATGTTATTTCATATGTGGTGGAATTGTAAAATAATTAAAAGTATTGGGAAATGATTATAACAAATTGAAAAGAATGTCAAAAAAAGAGAGAGAGAAGGAAAAACTGTTCATGTATACTACAACAGCGGCTAGAATTTTACTAGCCCAAAGATGGAAAAGTGATGAAATACCAACCAAAGAACAATGGCAAGAAAAACTGATGGAATATGCTGAAATGGCGAAGCTAAGTGAAAGACTCGGAGACAAAGAAAATAGAGATTGTAAAGAAGATTGGGAACCATTTATGCTGCATCTACGGAATCAATGTAAAAAAATGGACTCACTAGCAGGGTTTGAGTAAACACTTACAATTAATAATATAAACATAGAAGTTGTAAAAATTAGGCTTAAATGATAAGAATATAATCACATTTAATTTAAGGATATAATACTGAAGTATAGTATTGTGAGTCTGACCAAACTGCGGGAGGCAGTGGAAGACAGGAGTGCCTGGCGTGCTCTGGTCCAGGGGGTCACGAAGAGTCGGACACGACTAAACGACTAAACAACAACATTGTAAGCAGGACAAGTTCATATGCAAAAAACCAGAAAGGGAAGTCGGGGGGGGGGGCGGAGCGGGGAAATCAGTTTGTTATTATTTGTTATGATGTACTTGTGATAAAAAAAAAATGTAAAATTCAATAAAAATATTATTTAAAAAAGAGTAAGAGAGAGAAACAACAGTAGACCTACAGTTACAGATAGGTAGCCGTGTTGGTCTGCCATGGTCAAAACAAAATAAAAAAATTCCTTCCAGTAGCACCTTAAAGACCAACTGAGTTAGTTCTAGGTATGAGCTTTCGTGTGCATGCACACGAAAGCTCATACCTAGAACTAACTCAGTTGGTCTTTAAGGTGCTACTGGAAGGAATTTTTTTATTTTGAGTAGACCTACAGACCTCCAAGCCAGACTGGAGACTTGGATGATGCCTTACTAGAGCAGATTACCAAACATTCAAAAAGGAGAGATATATTAGTCATCTCCATCTTCAATCTCCACGATATCTGTTGGAACTCAAACTCTGCCAGGAATGTAAGGTCCAACAAATTCCTCCATTGCCTTGCTGACAATTTCATTTCCCAGAAGGTGGAAGAAGCAACAAGGGGATCATCTATCTTTGACCTCTCCTCACCAACAGGAAGGAACTGATCGATAAAGTGGAAATACTTGGAAACTTGGGAGGAAGTGATCTGTTCTCCTGGGTTTCATGATACACAGGCAAGGGGAAGCTGAGTGTAGTTGGACATGCACTCTGGACTTTTAAAAGGCCAATTTCAAAAGGTTTAAGGAGCTACTGGGTGAGATCCCGTGGTCAGAAATACTTGAAGTGAAGGGAGTCCAAGATGGAAGGGAGTTTATAAAAGGAGAAATATTGAAGGCCCAAATGGAGACAATACCAACAAGAAAGAAAAGTGGGAGGCATCTAAGGAAACCAGTGTGGCTGCATTAGGAACTCACAGATGAGCTGAGAGTTAAGAGGGGCATGTATGAGAAATGGAAGAAAGGGGAAATCACAAAGGAGGAGTATAGACGAGTAGCCAACAGTTGCAGGGGGAAAGTCAGACTGGCTAAAACTCAGAATGAGTTATTTTTAACCAAACAAGAGAGGTTAAAAATAATTTTAAAAGGTGCCTCCAGCTATGTCTGAAGCAAGAGGAAGAACAAGCAAGTGTTAGGTCCTCTGCGTGGAGAAGATGGAGAAATGCTATTGGGTGACAGAGAGAAGGCGGAACTACTCAAATATACTTTGCCTCTGTCTTCTCCCCAAAGAAAAGTGATGCCCAACGTGGCGATAACAGAATAAATGATATTAGGAAGGAGCTGCAGCCCAAGACCAGAAAAGAGGTGCTAAGAGAACACCCAGCTACTTTAAATGAATTCAAATCTCCAGGACCTGATGAGCTGCTTCCAAGGGTACTAAATGAGCTTGCAGATGTAATCTCAGAGCCTTTGTCTACGATTTTGAGAATTCTTGGAGAACAGGTGAGGTCCCTGCAGATGTTATCCCCCATCTTCAAAAGGGGGGGGGGAGAAAACCTAGGTAACTGCCAACCAGTGAACTTGACATCAATATCAGGACAATAATAATAATACCAGCACAGATAATTAAACTGTTGGTCTGTGAACACTTAGAAAAGGATGCTGTGATTACCAAGACCAGCATGAGTTTATCAAAAACAAGTCACACCAGACAAATCTCATTTCTTTTTTTGATGAAGTTACAAGCTTGGTGGATCAGCTGAAAGGTCATCAACATAGAATAAAACATCCCCTACCACTTTCTGGAAACCATTTGGATCCATTTGGATCAATTAAGTGATGGGGGCAGACCATCCAAATCCGTCCCACCTCCCTGCAGAAGAGAAAGGTCACAGAGAAGTCCAGTTGCACCAGGATGTAATCCGACCATGGCACTTCTTTTGTTTCACTTTTACTTAGTGTCAGATTACCCACATCTATAGAGGTGAACTCCAGGTCTAAGGCGACTGTGAGTTGGGCCAAGCTTATTCAGGGACAGCCTCATGGAGGCCATGCTTTCCACCAAGTCCCAAGCGGCCCCTTGTAAGGTCGTGTCAGCATGGATGTTTAAATCCCCATGGACAATCAAACTAGGTGTCAAACTAGGAGAACATCTGCCATGACTTGAAGCAGCTCGGGCAGGGAATCCTTGGTGCGGCGGGGAGCTCAGTACATCAAAAGGAATCCTGCACTGTCCCGATTGCCCAACTTCCAGAACATACACTCAAAAAACTGGGTCTTCCCAATAGGACGCCCAGTGTAAACTAATGACTTCCTAAAAATCACTGCAACCCCCACTCCCCTGCCCATATGACCTGGGTTGCTGTGCATAAGAGAAACCTGGTAGACAAGCAGTGGCAAGGACAGGCCCATCTGCTTCATCCAACCAAGTCTCTGTCACAAGCCTCCATCCACAATCAGGTCGTGGAGGGCAGTGGTCTTATGAATCATTGACCTGGCATTGCGCAGCAGCACCTTCAGGTCATGTGTGTCTCCCTTGCTGATTCCAGTATCATTCCAGTCAAGACCAGACCTGAAGGCAGGGATAGTCCTCAAACAACGACTAAGCCTGTCTCCTTGGTGATGCCATGGTCTGGTCTTAGCGGGACCCCTCTACCTGCCCGTGATCCCTGAGATCAGGTATACCAGTGCATTCCGCCTTGTGGAACCTGCCCCAGCCATTCTGTTGTCTGGGGCCCACTCCCAGGCAGCCCTGACCCTCTCCCCTTAAGAGCGAAGTATAAATGATACAATAGCCAATAAAACAGTAGGGGGGGAATAAAAAATACAATTATACCAAAACTAAACCAATCCAGAGCCCCAACCAAATACCCACCCCACCCCAACACAGCAAAAAACAAACAAACGCCCCCCCCAACTTAAAACTTAAAACACCACTGACTGCGTAAGAACTTTTCAAAACGCATGGACACTTGGAGCAGGGAAGCAACAGCAGAACACCTGCGTCGTTGTGCGCCCCCCCCCCAGCACTTCCCCAGGAGTTCACTCCAGTGAGTCCAGCCCTGCCCAATGGGCGCTGCAGTCCTCACTGCAGCCCCTCCATGACCGTAGTCTTAGGTCTACGGACGCAATGCCATTCCAGAAAGCTTGCACAACCCAGGCATGTTATCACATGCATGACAAATCTTCCAGAGGTTGTACATGGGGCACCAGGAGGCAATTAGCCTGCATGTTTTAGTTCACCACAGTCTTAATTTCTTTGGCCAAAATTAAACTCCAGCACATTGCATTCTGGAATGCACACAAAGGCTTTGGGTGCAACTGTTAGCTCCTCGGCTCACCAGATCTCTGAGCACCACCTGAGGTAGCACCGCCTTTTCCTGGACAGGAGGAGCTTGGTTAAGCGTGAACGATTTTCTTCCATCTCTCTCAGCAAAGTCCAGAAAGGAAGGAGCCTTAGCACTGCAGCAGCAGCAGCAGCAGCACCCTGGCTCCATTAGAGCTTGTGAGCACCTCTTCATTACCACAGCCATTGTGTCACACTGTGGAAAGAGAACCCACTGAACAAGACGCTGCACACAAGCGCAGAGGAGCACAGGCCTTGCCTTGGGAGCACTGAGCATCAGGAATGCGAGGTCTTGAACTACAGGCTTGGGAGTGGAGGCCAAGATCTGGTCTAAGGGATACATTACGCACTGTGTATCTTGCATCTCAGTGTGTGTGAGTCTGTAAAAAAACAGCAGATGCAAAGGGGCAGGGGTAGGATCAAGATCATGCCACACGTAGAGGGGAGCTAACCAGGGCTTGCTCCAGGTTTGAGGGGGTCCCTAACATGGGGTTTTCCAATGCTGAACCCTGCTGGTGGCAAGTGGTTCCATCCCTCCCATAGTTCAGTGGCAGAACATCTGCTTGGCATGCAGAAGGTCCCAGGTTCAATCCCTGGCATCTGCGAGGGGGTGGGGTGAGAATGTCCCCTATCTGAAACCTTGGAGAGCCACTGCCTGTTGGTGTGGACAATGTTGAGCTAGATGGATCCATGATCTTCCTTGGCATGAGGCAGCCTCCTCTGTTCCACAGGCAGGAAGATGGCAGGCAGGCATTGCAAAGGAGTAAGAGCAGCAGCACTCTTTTGATGAGTGCCCGGTAGAAGCCACTGTAAAGGCGCATCATGCCCAGAGTGACCGGCAGTGCACTGCAGGCATTTGCTTGGGGCTCAAAGAAATGCTAGAGAAGTGGCCCAGGGCAGCAGCACTCACAGCAGGAGGTCACTGGCAGGTGCACAAGGATGCCACTGCAGAGCAACCCTTTTGCCCTCCAGGAACTGAGTTATGAAGGGGGCACCCACCTTCCTTTCTGGTTTGTTTAGCCAGTGGCGTAGCGTGGGTTGTCAGCACCCGGGGCAAGGCAGAGGTTAAAAGCAACAAAAAAGGCTTTTATGGGTATGTTCGTAGCAAAAGGAAGAACAAAGAAACAGTGGGGTCGCTCAGAGGAGAAGATGGTGAAATGCAAACAGGGGACACAGAAAGGACTGAACTCCTCAATGCCTTCTTTGCCTCAGTCTTCTCTGATAAAGAAAACAATGCCCGACCTGAAGAATTTGGAGCAAATGATTCAGCAGAGGAAACACAGCCCAGAATAACTAAGGAGATAGTACAAGAATACTTGGCTAGTTTAGATGTATTCAAGTCTCCAGGGCCAGATGAACTGCATCCAAGAGTATTAAAAGAACTGGCAGATGTGATCTCAGAACCACTGGCAGTCATCTTTGAGAATTCCTGGAGAACAGGCGAAGTCCCGGCAGACTGGAGGAGGGCAAATGTTGTCCCTATTTTCAAAAAGGGGAAAAGAGAGGACCCAAATAATTACCGCCCAGTCAGTCTGACATCAATACCAGGGAAGATTCTGGAGCAGATCATTAAGCAAGCAGTCTGTGATCACCTAGAAAGGAATACTGTGATTACCAATAGTCAGCATGGATTTCTGAAAAATAAGTCATGTCAGACTAACCTGATCTCGTTTTTTGACAGAATTACAAGCCTGGTAGATGAAGGGAACGCAGTGGATGTAGTCTACCTTGATTTCAGCAAGGCATTTGACAAGGTGCCCCATGATATTCTTGTAAAGAAGCTGGTAAAATGCGGACTTGACTATGCTATCACTCAGTGGATTTGTAACTGGCTGACTGACCGAACCCAAAGGGTGCTCATCAATGGTTCCTCTTCATCCTGGAGAAGAGTGACTAGTGGGGTGCCACAGGGTTCTGTCTTGGGCCCGGTCTTATTCAACATCTTTATCAACGACTTGGATGATGGACTCAAGGGCATCCTGATCAAATTTGCAGATGACACCAAACTGGGAGGGGTGGCTAACACCCCACAGGACAGGATCACACTTCAAAATGACCTTGACAGATTAGAGAACTGGGCCAAAACAAACAAGATGAATTTTAACAGGGAGAAATGTAAAGTATTGCACTTGGGCAAAAAAAATGAGAGGCACAAATACAAGATGGGTGACACCTGGCTTGAGAGCAGTACATGTGAAAAGGATCTAGGAGTCTTGGTTGACCACAAACTTGACATGAGCCAACAGTGTGACGGGGCAGCTAAAAAAGCCAATGCAATTCTGGGCTGCATCAATAGGAGTATAGCATCTAGATCAAGGGAAGTAATAGTGCCACTGTATTCTGCTCTGGTCAGACCTCACCTGGAGTACTGTGTCCAGTTCTGGGCACCACAGTTCAAGAAGGACACTGACAAACTGGAACGTGTCCGGAGGAGGGCAACCAAAATGGTCAAAGGCCTGGAAATGATGCCTTATGAGGAACGGCTAAAGGAGCTGGGCATGTTTAGCCTGGAGAAGAGGAGGTTAAGGGGTGATATGATAGCCATGTTCAAATATATAAAAGGATGTCACATAGAGGAGGGAGAAAGGTTGTTTTCTGCTGCTCCAGAGAAGCAGACACGGAGCAATGGTTCCAAACTACAAGAAAGAAGATTCCACCTAAACATTAGGAAGAACTTCCTGACAGTAAGAGCTGTTCGACAGTGGAATTTGCTGCCAAGGAGTGTGGTGGAGTCTCCTTCTTTGGAGGTCTTTAAGCAGAGGCTTGACGACCATATGTCAGGAGTACTCTGATGGCGTTTCCTGCTTGGCAGGGGGTTGGACTCGATGGCCCTTGTGGTCTCTTCCAACTCTATGATTCTATGATTCTATGATTCTAAGGCAAGTAATTTGCGCCCCCTAACCCGTGGATTTGCGCCCCCTAACCCATGGATTTGCGCCCCCAACCCTAACCCCCAGATGTTGCGCCAGGTGCGGCCAGCCCCCCCTGCACCCCCCACGCTACGCCACTGTGTTTAGCTGCTTGTGCCAGATAGGATGGACACTATGCTTTACTGAGATAAGGTTTTTGGCTTACCTGTACGTGTGACTGTGGGCAGAGTGAAGCCTTTGGATACCCTCAGCTTAAATATTAGGAATTCCACTGTCTGCCTGACCAACAATGCTTGGTTTCCTTCTGCTTGCTGCATTTCAGCTTCCAGCTCAAGCCAGTGACTGCAGAGAACCTGAGTTCATACTTCAGCCGACAGCCTGCTCCACAAGTGTACATAGACCTTGGCTGGTCTGGTCCCGACCTGCAGCCTTCTGCCTTAAAGCTGGACTATGAGTTCCAAAACTGAACAGGGCACAGTCCTCCTGAGATGGTACAACTTCACTGCAGGCAACAAAACCATAGACTGCCCCTTATAGACAAAGCTCCATCCCCCCAGAGGAAAAGGAACAAGCCCTTCTAGAGCACCTGGTACCGCCTCTCAGCACACCTTCCCCGAGGACAGACCAGAATAGATGGGGAGAAAGGCTGAGGCTAATAAGGAAGGAGCAGACAGACTTCTCACCCTGCTGCCGACTACCCAAATTTTGGACCCGAGAGAATTCAAGTGATTTGCGTAATCTCTCCAGACACAAAAGCAGGCTTCTGTTTTTAACATCATAAGACTGTCTTCACGCTGCAAGATTTGCCGTTTCCAATTTTATTTTGCCACCTGGCTTACTAAGGGGCCAACTGAAGACATGATTCAGTCAACCAGAGACACTGACTGTGGCAGACTCCCAAAGGAATTTTGTCAGCACCGTGTTTGTGTTTGTGTGTGTGTGTGTGTGTGTGTGTGTGCTCAGATTAAAATTCTGCCTTAAGAGTTCAATTCTACAACCAATGTGTGTTATGCAAATTAAGAGAATTTGCATGCATCCTTTTATTTTGCATAAGGATTAGGTGTGGTTTTGTGTGTGCCAGTCAGGGACCTACAGAGGCACCTTGACTCCCCACCCCACCCCCGCACGCACGCTTTGCCAGGTCATGCATTGCTAACACACTTTCACTGCCTGGAGGGCTACAAACTTGTACTGAAAGATTAGATTCTCAATATGCTAATTTTTTGTACAATAACAAACTACATTCCTGATCATTGAGCTGCAGAACATGCAGTGCCCTGTATAAAGTCTGGCTGCCGGAAGACCTAGAGGTAGTAACTTCTAGCTAAATTGATAGTGGCAATTCCATTCATTTTGTTTAATTTACTGGATTTGTACCCTCCCTCTTAAAACAAAAGGGTTCACAAGACAAGAGAACTGGAGGGGATTGATTACAAGGAGGCAATATTTCCTGACTTCTGACTTTGCAAACATTTTCAGACCCTTCTCTCTTCCATTTCCTCAGCTCTTGTACAATTAAAAGCAGCTGTAATATATTCCATCCTGGAAGTCACATGAAATAAGCAGATATATGCAAACACATCCTCCATTTCTAGATTCGGTTCTGGTTGCAGATTTGCAATTACATGTGTTGCTGCAGAATCTGGATCCAAAGCTCATGTGATCCGCACCTACTGTCTGAAGGCAGGTCCAGGGCCACCATGCACAAGCCTGACAAGAGGAAGGTGTTCCCCAAGGTCACTTCCCCATTGGAACTTGGGTCTTGAGTGGAGGACTGGCAAACAGGGGCCCAAACTGCTAAAGGCAGGAGACCACCAGCCTCCCAGCTGAAGCCTCCCATTCATTCCCTTGAAGACTCCTGCTAGAGGAACTGCCAGTAATAACATCTTACCTAAAAGACAAGCCCCCTGGTGCCCCAGCCATTCACTCCTGAAAGCTTTTGCACAGCGGATAGGCTTTCTGAGTTCATAGCGAAAGTGACTACAGAGCTTGACATTTTGTAAAAAGGAGGAACCATATATTGTGTAAACCGGTTGCAGTAAATGATTTGTCATGCTTGTTGTGGGACCACTTTTTCACTTTGCATATTGAAGACAGAGGGGGGAAAGTTGGGAAACAAATGCACCATATCCTGAAATGCCTCTACAACTCCCAACATTCATAGTTATTGTCCACACTGCATGGGACCGATGGGAACTGTAGCCCACAAAATCTGAAGGGCACTACGCAGACTTTACCAACCACCACTCTTAGGTCACATCCGCAGCATCCATTCAAAGAACAGGCCTTCCACCAAAGAATCCTGAGAAGTGAAGTTTACCGTCACAGTACTACAATTCCTGGAACCTTTTGCAAACTACAGTTCCCATGATTCTTTGGGGTTCAGTCACGTGCTTTGAACGTATGTTGTAGATGTGAACTATAGGCGGAGGAGATCTTAGGGATGGAAGCTGGGACCTTTGACACATAAAGCTCTACCAACAAGCTATAGTCCCGCTTGAAAAACAGCGCTTTTGCATGGGACCCATTCACACATTCATGCTGCTGGTCCCCATGTACATGAGGGGTGGAGCACCTCAGGCTCAGGGCTCTATGTGGCCCTCCAAGGTTCCCTTTCTGGCCCTCAGGATTCCTCCAAGACAAATGCCCCCCCCCCCGCCTCACTCTGTACTTTCCTCAGTGCTATTGGAAAATGTCTTTTAAGTCTGATAGCGTCTCTTTTACTTACTTACATATATATACACATATACTGCTATTTATAAAAAAATCAGAGTGGTTAACAACAAACGTACACAAAAGAATACCATGAAGCCCATATAAAAAAGTTTAAATCAGAAATCAGCTAACAGTTATGGGAAAAGGTATTCTTAATTTCCTGCAAAAACCTGATGGAAGAGTAAAGGGTCTTTCACCAGGCATTCAGAAGTTGAAGCGGAAGGCACTTGCGATGGGCTCAGAGAGCTGAAGGAACTCAAGCCCAACCAAATTTGCACTGGTATGCTAAACCTGTTTCTGGTCTCTGTCACTTCAGAATGCAGGAAAAGGTTCACTGCAAGAAAAGGGAGTCTCAGCTTTGCCCTTGTAGAACACAGCAGGGAGAGCACTGGGATGAAACTAGAGCAGCTTGGCTCTCCCTATGGTTGGCTCTGGCGCCACCTACTGTTGGCCTCCCTGCCTTCTGACCCACCCGTCCCAAAGGGCACCACAGCCCCAGGAAACCACTAGCCATGAAGTTCACCTTGGGTCATGCTCAGTCTAACCTACCTCACAGGGGTGCTGTGAAGGAAAAACAGAGGGGGAGAACCATGCACTGCCTTAAGCTCCCTGGAGAAAGGTGGGAAATAAATGTTGTAAATAAATAAAACAATTTAAAAAAATATTCCCCATTCTCCCCACAACACTAATTTTCCAGAGGAAGTGGGTTGGGGGTTTTTCATACAGAGGAATATTCAAATCATGGAACAGCCTGGAAATAAGACAATCCTCAGAAGAGGACAGGTTTGTAGCCTTTGCCTGTCAGCAACTTGGGGTATTACACCAGACTGCCTTTCCTTCAGGTGGCTGAAGGGGCCAGCCCTAGATGTGCAGGCCCTGCCACAAGTACCACAACCTTTGGGTGATTAAATTGTGGCCGAGATGATGCTTCTTGTAGTCGACTAGTCACTGACTGTAGCCCTTGGGATCAGCTGAGAAGACAAGTCCAACCTCCCGGTCTGACCTGGGAGAATTATCTCCCTCCCTCCCTCCCCCTCTGCCCCTCTCCTTCTCTCTCTCTGGCATAAGCTTCTCCCATCTATGGATTCAGGACGGAATAAAACGAAGCACAAACTCAGCACTTTCCAGCCTTCTCACAACAACTTTGCAAGGCAAGTCGGTCTTCTTATCCCCTCTAGTGAGGAGAGACACATGGGTTTGAGAGAGTGGGACTCACTTCAAGGTATCCAGCTAGTTATGGCAAGAAATGAGATTCAAGAAGTCTTCCCATTTTGAAGGCTGTGCCAGCTTCGTATATATTATCTCAGTAATTTTCTACAGCAACCTGAGTATTAAGGACCTCATGTTGCTATGTGGGACTGCTGGAATTGGGAGAGCAGAGCAGAGGAAACCTCGCAATTGTTCATGAATCAAAACCCAAAGGCACACTGTGGCCCAAATTGCCTCATCCCCCACTTTGGTGAGACTGTGTCTTAACTGCTCATTTGCTTAATACAAATTTCGAGGGACTAGAGTGCTGAATATTAAAGTTGAGCAAGGATAAATTTATTGAGGGGGGGCGAGAGGAAAACACACTTAATTTAAAATAATTACAAGGCTAAAATTAATAGGTCCTCAATTATTTCTGGCAGAACACAAATGCAGATGCTGAGGCACCATAACTAAAACTATTATTAGGACAACCATCTGAGAGGGATGTTGGTTTTGAATATTGTGGTATTACTGCATTTGCAAACTCCCCCCCCCCCCATTTTTTCCAGAAGATTTAACTTGCAGCATGCCAAGCTGGGTAGCCCATCAGCTAGGTTATAGCAGCCTACCAAGGGCTCAATAGACCACCCAATTCTCCTGCCTGCCTGTGAATGCAGGAACGGGGCGGGGGAGGCAGGGGGCAGGAGGAAGTGTTACAACCAGCCACAAGTGATAGCTGGTCAGCTGTGTTTAGCTTGCTTGGTGCGGTATTAAAAAGAGCCTGGATCAGGCCATGGCAGCCAAGAGCTCTCTCCCCCTCTTTGGCAGACATGGCATTCAAAGGCATCTCACAGGGGAGGGAGAACAGGGTCATATCCTGACCAGTGGCCATAGACAGCCTTATCCTCCAGGAATTGGTCTAGTTCTTTTACAGACTTCCAAGGTGGTAACTATCACCATATTCCATAAGAGCAATTTACATAGTTCAACTATGCATGGTGAATAGAAGTTCTTTCTTTTGTTTGTCTTGAATCTCCCAATATTCTGCTTCGCAGGCTGGCCGTGTTAGGTCCTAGTATGATGAGAGGGAGAAAAACTTCTCTCTATCCAAAGTGGGGCCAAAGAGCAGTGCCAGATTTATGTATAAGCTAAACAAGCTATAGCTTAGGGCCCCACTCTCTTGGGGGCCCCCAAAAAAATTAAAGGAAAAAAACCTAGATGTACAGTTCCAAAATATAAGATAAAAAACAAATAAAATAAAACCTACATACAGCAAGAGTGTTTTGTGTTGTGTAGGCTCCTATGATGTAAGTCATGGGCCCCACCTGCTTGCCTGCTCCCTAAAATATCACTGGTTTGCTCCTTTCTATATATAGGTTGCCTACATTCTGCATGTGCAAATGGCTTTAGATACCTATTAGGTCCATAAATTACCATACAGCATATATTCAACACAAAAAACAGTGACAATTTGTTGTTGACAAAGGGCAGCTGGACATATAAAGGGCCCCATTACCTTCAGTAGCAGAGGGCCTCATCAAACCTAGATCCGGCCCTGCCAAAGAGCCAGCGTTTTCCTTCTCCTTTGGCAGCGGCTTGAAGATGGCTGCAGGGCCTCTTTAGTCACTCCGCAGAACACCAGCCACATATGGCTGCTCCTTTCCTTGCGCTCTTCCACTGCAGCTGGGCATTACAAGAATGCCGTTACAAAGGGGGTTAATGCCTACTTTTCTCCTCCCTCCCCATCTCTTTTCCTTTTGTGTCATGTCTTTTACATTTTAAGTCTGATGGCAGTGTTTGTCTGTCAGCCAGTACAGACCATGCTGAGCTACATGGGAGCAATGATCTGGAGTCTGTATATGACAGCTGCTTACATCCTATTTTTGATATTTGCGTGCTGAGATCCCCCAAAACACCCCTACCCCAATAACTCACACATCACACATAATTTTTGTTTAAGGTTTTTGGCATAATTTTGGCCACAACTTTATTAACATACATAGATGTGAGTGGTTGCTTAGGCATTGGTTATGACTATCTGTTCCCCCACCTTGGGAACAGAACTGACTCCCGGATTCCAGCGAAAGCCAGTGTGGGGAAACAAGATCGGGGATAACTGGAGCTGCGACACAGACCCTCAGCTTCTCCCCGCAAGCTCCCAGGGGCTTACGCGGCCCAAACCCGATACCAGGGGTTTGGACGAAAGGATGGTAAGCCCCTGAATTCCTTTAACGGAATCCCCTTGCAGCAGCAGCATTGAAGGGGCAGGCCCAGCCAATCCATACCCCTCCTCCAACCAATTTTAACCAATGCCTAACCGCCAACCTTACAAGTTGTGACGATTTGCTACGCAATAGGCAAAAAACCAAATGGCACCCACTAATCAGCCAGATGGCAAAATTCCTACCAGGCCCCTGCCCCAAAGCAGACGACCCCATGACAGGCATAGCAAGGTCAAAGCACAAGCCCAAAACAAGGGAGGGCGGGCGGGTGATCCGGTGCCCACAGCGAAAGAGAAAGCAGATCGCTGTGAGCACTGCTTAAATAATCTCTGTTCCCACCCCCAAATTGACAACATCAATTTTACCCAACACCAACAACCAATCCTTGCCAGGCCCCTCTATCCTATCCTGCCTGGCAACTACGGGGTGTCTTGCTTGGCCCCATCTGCAACACGTGCTCTCTTTTAATAAGAACAGCTTTGTCAGCCACTCTGGGAGCCTTTTTCAGCTAAAGAGCTGCTAAAAATTCTTTCTTCCTACACACATCAACCTTTAAGGTGCTGTAATGCTCTGCAGTTCAAATGGCCACCAACTGGCAGAGCTGCTTAGCGTAGGGGAAGACCCTTCACACAGTGGTTTAGCAAGCCATGGTGTGGAGTGATAGAACAACCGGGACCCCAAGGACCATGCAGTCCAACTCCCTGCAATGCAGAAATATGCACCCATATGGGGATCAAGCCCGGGACCTCGGTATGATCAGCACCTTGCCCTAACCAACTGGGCTCACTGGCAACTGCATGGCCACTCCTTAAAAAGGGCTTGGGCTTTTGGGCTTGGGGGGAGCAGGTGAAGGGATAGGCAAGAAGGTAGGTGAGCTGGAAGGGAGGGGCTTTGGTTGGGGTGGGGGAAAGACAAAAGGGTGGGCAGGGCTGGCAGGCAGAGACCTCAGCCCCTATACAATGATATATAAAATTATCCACAATGCCCTTCAGGACAGTGTGAGAAATTAAAATGGCAGCCTACAGTTGGAGTCTCAGAGCCAGCATTTAAGTCTCTCTCCCCAGGACATTGCAAGTAAATAAAACAGTGACTGTTTATGTCCCAGCACCCCCCCCCCATGTGTCCTGCTCTCATCTGAGTGTTGCTGCCTGCTACTACCACAACCACCAGGTTAGCCTGCCAGAGATCCCTGCAATGTAAGAGGGGGCCCACCAGCAGGTATTTTGCTAACAGCCCCCTAAAACCTGGAGCAACACCTGAGTACAGACACATATATGCACTCTCAGTGAGAACAAGGACAAAAATGAGCCATTCCTGCAGCACACACAGCCTGGCAATGCTAAGCTGCATAGATGCGACACCTTGAACACACCTCTGAAGCAAATTCTTTCCCTCCAAGAATTCTGAGCAGTTTGGTTTACCTCTCACTGAGCTACCATTCCCAAACTACATTCCCAAACCCTTAAACAAACTACAGTGCCTGTAATTCCTTGAGGGGGCAAATGCACAAGTAAACAAGCACACCCTAAGAAAGAAAAAAAATATTGTTTCCCTGTTCTGGTAAGGCATTCAACCCTCCAGCGATAGAAAGGCTGTTTTGTATGAAGCCAAGCAGCTCGACCGACCCTTATTTTTCAGAACCTCATCCCCTGGGAAGGCTGCCAAGTTCCTCTGTGCTTGCAGTCTACATAGCTTCCTCTTTGGGTGTTCACAAAGCACATGCTGACTTACATTGTGTGTAAGAGGAAGGCACACCAGAAAAATCCCTTTTCAATAAAGCGGGGAAGGGACAAGGACCACTGATGCAGAAGAGATCCAGACAATGGACATTACAGAGTATCTTGTGAATCAAAATACGTATCTGAAGAGGAAAAGCCAACTTTGGCTGTGCACACACCATACATTAGAACGCATTTAAAGCACATTTTCACCTCCAAAGAATCCTGGGAACTGTTAGTTTGTTAAGGGTGCTGGGAACTGCAGCTCTGTGAAGGGTAAACTATAATTTCCAGGATTGTTTTTTGGACGGGAGAGGAAAATGTGCTTTAAATCCAGGGCACCTTTGCAGCCCTCATCACTGCCGCTCCTCAACCTCAACTCATGCCAAGACATGTTTCCAAATCTGAGGAACAGCCAAAGAGGTGATGATCCATGCTGAGGTTTTCTGATGTTCCTGTATAAGAGCTTCTGGAGAACTTATGGTTGCCAAGGCTCTTCTTACGGCAGGCTTCTGAAACATTTGTAAGGTAGGCAGAATTTTAACAAGGGAAGCTTTTGTCTGGCATGGAGATGAAAAAGAGACGAGCTTCAGCTATGGAGTATTCTGCCTCTAGTGTAGGGGCAGACGAGCCTTTCCATGAAGGAATGTGGTAACATTAACAGTGCTCAATAAGTAGCCAAAGAAAAAAGCATCCACTCTGTTTTTGTTTGTTTGCAACCATTTTAAGAGCTGATGCAGCGTAATAGTTCCAGTTAAAATATCTTCTCACAGGATTGCTTTAGGCAAACCAGCAGCTTCCTTCCCCATCTGCAATACAAGGATAACACCAAAACTAGCCGGACGATATAGGGGAGGCGCTTTGAATATTTGAAGCAAACTAACAGAAAAGCTAAGTATCCTGAATCCAATCATATGTTCTCCAATTATTCCAAGGCATAATGCATATAGGTTTCTAACTTAAATATAATGAAGAATACTTGAGCCTGGGAAATAATGGGTAGGTGGGGGATACAGTTTGCACGATTTTATTGACCATAAGCACAAAGATGCAGAACCCCATCCCCAGATTGGGTAACCTCTGTCCCACAGCTAATACCTTTCACTCAAACACCCAGTGCACAGAGGATTCTGCAATTACCCACAGAGAGACCTGTTTGCAACATGCTCTAGTGAATGTCCAAATTACATTTCACTCCAGCCCAATACACACCAAGCAGTCATAAAAAGAAGAAGCAAGCCTTATTTCCTCTGGTTCTGGTTAAGCCCCACCCAATCGCACCCTAGGGAAAAGTCAAGGGTTGGCTTCCCCAAGCTGGGCTCTCCATAATTTCTCCACAACAGCTCCAATACGCATGTCTGCGCTGGCTGAGCTGAGGGGAACCTGGAGGGCACCAGGTTTGGCAGGGCTGATGTCTGGCCTGCATGGTGGTCCTTTCACATTATCCAAGTTCACAAATACTTTGTGGTGGGAGAATAAAAAGCCACAAGGATGCATCCCAATACATCTGGCAGCAAACTCAAGAGGATCTGCTTGGAGGCTTCCCATAGGCATCTGGCTGGCCACCGAGAGAGCAGATGATGAGCCAAATGAGCTTCTGGCCTGATCCAGCAGGACTTAAGAGGGCAGAGTTCAAATCTCTATGCAGCTCAATGGATGACCTTAGACCAGCCACCTTCCTCTTTCTCTTTCCTTTCTCTGGTTGATGATAACATGGGACAGTGTGTGGGTGCCCCAAGTGTCCTAGAGCAGGGGTGGCCAACTCCTAAGAGACTGCCATCTACTCACAGAGTTAAAGACTGGCAGTAATCTACCCCCTTTTGGGGGGCTCAGGTCAAACTTGTTGAACTGCTTTTAGGGAGGAGAGGGGTGAAGGGCCAAAACATGTTGAGCTTTTTTTAGGGGAGCCAAAGTTGTTCAGCTTCTTTGCGGGAGCCACTGATCTACCAGTGATCTACCACAGACGTCAGACGTCCAGTGATCTACCAGCAGATCACAATCTACCTGTTGGATGTGCCTGTCCTAGAGGATGAGTGGAATACAAATGCAATAGAGAAACTGTTTCTGGGAGGTTTCAAGGCACAGACTTTCTATTTTGCCGCAATCAGCATCCAGGGCAGCAACTTTTATTTCAGATGAACAGCAGTAACAAAGCTAAAGAGATACCAATGGGAACAGAGAATGTATTTTATTGAGTAGAAAAATAGAGATTGCAATGGATTTTTAATACTAGTAGAGCTAATGAAGAGGTGGAGAGGTCCTCATTTAGAATCATAGAATCATAGAGTTGGAAGAGACCACAAGGGCCATTGAGTCCAACCCCCTGCCAAGCAGGAAACACCATCAGAGCACTCCTGACATATGGTTGTCAATAGAATTTGAAGAGTCTACTTTCTCTTGTTCTTTATATAAAACTCTCCATGGACCATAGATGCAATAGCAAAACACTTCTATGGTGCCTTCTTTCTGTGGGGGCCTCCCGATGTAGGCTTACTGGTGCAAATGGGTTTTTAAGATACCACAAACAGGCCATTTGTGACAGGTTTTGCTTTGTTTTTACTTATTACATTTCCAGCACAAAGTGTAAATCTGGATTGGGTGGGGTGGGGTGGCCAGGCTAGCATTTTAATGCAAAATCATGTGGCACTGCAAAAAAACTTAAACAGATGAGGAGCACCAACCCCCACAATAAACATGCATCCTGAAGCATCCCCAGGCTGTGTGTGCCCTTTTAAACTCCATGACTGTGATGTCTATTATGGTGTGGATGTACTTATCCAAGCAGAGAAAGACTGGGGCTCAGTGACAGAACACCTGCTTGGCATGCAGAAGGCACCCTCTTCAATTCCCAGGAAGGGCTGAGAAAGACTCCTGTAGGAAACCCTTCACAGTCCATGCAAAAGGTTTGGAGTTTTAAGACCTGGGACCCACCTTGAGCTGAAACAGGCTTTTCTCCCCTATTGGTCTGACTCAATACAAGGTAACATCCTATGTTCTTCAGGATGGAACACACACATTTTGACATACTTTGTGTGAATCATCTTTACAACAACCCTGGAAAGTAGGCCAGCATTATCATGTGCCTATTGCAAATGAAGCAACCTAGTTGGCTTGCAGTCAAGTTAAAATTCTGACCTGGCACCTCCCACTCCTCTCAGCCATCACCAAATCCCAGCACCTATCTTGAGCTGCCCCACAAAGTGAAACAGGACAATGTTTGGATAGGCAGTGTGTGACTTTGAGCTTCTTAAGGTGAGATCCCCTGGGAGCACCACCCTTGCTTCTCAACTGCAGACTGGGCTCAGAACTCTTCCTAGAAGTAAGGTAGAAGAGCCCTGGTGGATCAGGCCGGTGGCCCATCAGGTCCAGCATCTTGTTCTCACTGTGGCCACCCAGATGCCCCTGGGATGAACGCAAGCAGACCAAAGTCCAACAGCCCTCGCCCTCCCACCCTGGGATGTCCAGCAACTGGTATCCAGAAGCACTTCTGCCTCCCAGAGTGAGGGAGAGCATATTTCACCAGGGTTAACAGCCACTGAGATCCTCCACAAATTGGTCTAATCCTCTTTGAACCCAGTTAAAGGTCTGGAGAGGAGACAGAACTCCGTTGCTGTTTTAAAGGATGCCTTGGCCCGGCGCAAAGGGCAGCCGAAAGGGACACACCCCCTGCCTCGGCCTGTGCCAAAGCGCAGCGCAGCCGCTCTTCCTGGGACTTCCAGAGACGCTGCATGGAAAGGAATGATCCGTCTGCACGCGGCCGTGGGAGGAAAGTCGCATTGAACTCGCGGGGTGTGGGTGTTTACTTCCGAGGCTGCAAAAACTCCGACTGCAAGTTTCTTACATTTTCTTAGCCCACTAAGAAATGCACGCGGGGAGCATGGATCAGCAACGGGAGTTCCCATGATGTCGCATTCATACGCGCCGACTGGAGTCGGGACCACTGGCGTTCCCAGGGCTTACCTCAGAGTAAAGACGCAAAGAGCCCCGCCACGCGTGCTTGGGTTTCTTTTCATAAAGCTTTTCCCGTCCCTTTGACCTAGACACTTCTTCTAGCTAGCAGCTTGGTGCCCTCGTTCTCCCGGGGATCCCAGCACATGCCCAGAGGCCCTCTCGCTTCCTGGCCCGGCCTTCCGGACAGGTTCCGGGCTGAGCCCCAGCGGGCGGCTGCTTCTGGCAGCATCGGGCCCTCCCAAGCGCCCCGTCCTCCCAGCGCAGCGCATCCGCCCCCCGCTCCCGCCCCGGCCCCCCTCGGCTGTGCGCGTCTCTCGCGCCTGTTGCGCGCCTGTTGCGCGCCCGCGCCCGGCACTCACCCAGCTGCGTCTCTGGCCGGCGCGCCCCGGACATGGCCCGCCCGCGACACTCGGAGGCGGCGCGGCCGCGAGCAGCTCCCGTCGCGCCTCGGCAGCGCCTCTTTTTTCCGGGTTGCTGCTGGTTCCCGGAGCCAAAGCCAGCCCCGGATGTGAGTGCCGGGTGCGCCGAGAGCGCCCGCAGAGGCTTGCCGTCGCCTGCGCGCCCGCCCGCCCATCCTCCGGGGTGCGGCGGGCGAGAGCGAGCGCCCGTCGGAGCGGGAGCCCTGGGGAGGGGGGGGGTCACCTGGGCATCCTCGGCGGGGCGCGAAGAAGACCGGGCGGCCGCCGACAACAAGCGGACCCTGCTCAAGTTGCAAAGTTGCGAACCAAGCAGAAACCCAAAGTTCCTCTGCCTTTAACCGTAGCCTGGGAGCAAGAAAGGCGTGCGTGTTCGGTAGAGCAAAAGCCCCTGCCATTAGCAGGGCCGACTTCTGAAGAAACGCGCAGATGATCGGGCTAAACAAAGTGCCCGATCCTGCTGGCAGAGCTTTCCCGGGTTTTACTGGCCTTTTGCAGGCTGGCCCAAAGGAGGTGATAGAACCAACGGCAGCTCACTGTGACTTGTTTGCAAGGCATTTTGAGGATAAAATCACTTGCATCCACCATGACCTTGACTCTGCTGTGAGAGGTGTAGGAAGGGGAGTGTGGTGGGTGTGCTCCACCCCGGGTGCCATCTCAGGGGTGACAAAATCCTCCCTGGGCGGGGATCACCGCGGATCTCCATACTGATGGCCACAGTGGGCGGGGATCGCTGCGGATCGCCTTTCCGATCACCCTTTTGGGCGGGGATCACTGCCCCGCCCCGCCCCGTGGGGTGCTTGCCTTGGGTGCATGGCATGTGTGCCACTCTGGGTGCCCGAGTGGCTAGCTACGCTGCTGTCTGCTGTTAAAGCAGATGAATCTCATGGGATGTCCAGAATGCAGTCTAGTCCTGTTGAGTTGGATGAGTTTCAGTTGGCAAGGCTCGAGGATGTGGACAAGGTGCTGGGATCAGTCAGGGCAACCGCTTGTGCTCTGGACCCTTGTCCTTCTTGGCTGATAAAAACCAGCAGGGAGGCAACAGCTGGCCGGCAAGGGAGGTGATCAAGACCTCTTTTCGAGAGGGGGTGGTCCCTGCCTGCTTGAAGGAGGCAGTGGTAAAACTACTCCTTAGGAAACCTTTCCTGGATTCAGAAAAACCTAACTAACTACTGGCCTGTTGCTAACCTCCCTTTCAAGGGCAAGGTTCTGGAGCAAGTGGTCACCGACCAGATCCAGGCGCTTATGGAATAAACTGATTTTCTGGATCCATTTCAATCGCAGATCCAGGCACTTTTGGAATTAACTGCTTTTCTGGATCCATTTCAATTGGGGTTTAGGCCTGGTTTTGGCAAAGAAACTACTTTGGTTTGCTCAGTGGGAGAATTCACTTTTCTGCTAAGAATCCCCACAGCATTAGCTAAGTCAGGTCTACATGTGGTAACTAAATACAAAAGTTTACCGTTCGCCAACCTGTAGTCATTGTTGTCTGGCAACTGCTTCGAATCCTGCTGATTCTTCAGGAAGTCAGTAGTCATCGGTGTAGCAACTGGATGTGCGTCTTGCATCTGCATGTGCTCAATCAGCTTGTGGATCTTCTGTCTTTGGCTGAGAAGAAATGAGCCGTCCTCTTCTCTTTCCACCTGGATCCCGAGGTAGTACTGGACATCTCCTAGCTCCTTGACTTCCACCTCTTTGCTAAGGTGTTTTACTATCTGTGTATAGTCTTTCTCACTTGCTGTGGCAATAATCAGGTCATCAACAAAAGCTAAGATATATGAGAATTGTCCATTATTTGACTTACTGTACAAGCACTTATCAGCATCACCTTGCTTGTACCCAAGTTGCGTCAGCATTTTATGCAACTTCTGGTTCCAGGCTTTAGCAGCCTGTTTAAGTCCATAAAGTCCTTTCTGGAGTTTGCACACTAAATGTGCCTCATGTGGTTTCACAAAACCTTTGGGCTGCTTCATGTAAATTTCCTCAGAAATCTGCCCATGTAGAAAAGTGGTAGCAATGTCTATGTGTTTCACTCTCATTTTCTTGGAGGCTGCAATGCTTAAAAGCATTCTTACACTGCTGTACCTCACGGTTGGTGCAAAAACTTCATCATAGTCTTCACCAAAACGCTGTGAAAATCCCTGTGCTACAAGTCTAGCTTTGTAGTGCTGCACTTCTCCTTCTGACCCCTTCTTAACCTTGAAAACCCATTTACTGCCAATGGCCTTCTTACCGGGAGGCAGCTCAGTGAGTGTCCAGGTCTTGTTCTGATGCAGTGCATCCATCTCCTCCTGTGCGGCCTTCCTCCAGAGACTGGCTTCTGCAGCTGGCATCACCTGTATCTCTTCCCAAGTGGAAGGTTCCTGTGGAAACGCTGACCCTGAAAAGTAGGACAACCGTAATGGTGGGACACCTTTGTTGGTTCTGGACGAGTGCCTGACCTCTGGTTCTGCGACCGCATCAGCTTCCTCATCCTCCTCCAACGCAGGCATGTCCCCACCTGAGTCCTCAACTTCGTCTCTGGTGCCGCCAGGGTTCTGGTCCTCTGCGTCTTCTGGTGCGTTGCCTGTAGGGGGCGCTGTAACACTCGAAGGCAGATTAGTACTTTGTGGGGTCTCAAAAGGGAAATATACGAACTCTTGAGTCCTTTCTGACTCATCTGAAGAATCCACAACAGTGTTCTTAGTGTCTACTTTTCCATATTCATCAACATAAACCGCATGGTATGCATTTGTCTTACCAGTTTGTAAGCCCATAATTCTGTATCCTTTGCCTCCAGAGGCATATCCCACAAGGATACCTGCTTTTGCCCTGGAGTCAAGCTTGTGTCTTTGTTCCTTGGGCACGTGGAAGTAACACGGACTTCCAAACACACGTATGTGCGACAGGTTGGGAGCTTTCCCATGCCAAAGTTCAAATGGTGTGCGCTCTGCACCTTTAGTTGGCAGTCTATTCTGCAAATAGACCGATGTGTATACTCCTTCGGCCCACAGCTTCTGTGGCAAAAATGCATCCTTTAGCATGCACCTTGTCATGTCCATAATGGACCTAAACTTTCTCTCAGCTATAATAATAATAATAATAATTTATTATTTGTACCCCGCCTATCTGGCTGGGTTTCCCCAGCCACTCTGGGCGGCTTCCAACAGAGATAAAAAATACACTAAAATGTCACATATTAAAAACTTCCCTGAACAGGGCTGCCTTCAGATGTCTTCTGAATGTCAGGTAGTTGTCCATCGCCTTGACATCCGATGAGAGGGCATTCCACAGGGCGGGCGCCACCACCGAGAAGGCCCTCTGCCTGGTTTCCTGCAACTTGGCCTCTCGCAGTGAGGGAACCGCCAGAAGGCCCTCGGAGCTGGACCTCAGTGTCCGGGCAGAACGATGGGGGAGGAGACGCTCCTTCAGATATACTGGACCGAGGCCATTTAGGGCTTTAAAGGTCAGCACCAACACTTTGAATTGTGCTCGGAAACGTACTGGGAGCCAATGTAGGTCTTTCAAGACCGGTGTTATATGGTCTCGGCGGCCGCTCCCAGTCACCAATCTAGCTGCCGCATTCTGGATTAGTTGTAGATTCCGGGTCACCTTCAAAGGTAGCCCCACGTAGAGCGCATTGCAGTAGTCCAAGCGGGAGATAACCAGAGCATGTACCACTCTGGCGAGACAGACCGCAGGCAGATAGGGTCTCAGCCTACGTACCAGATGGAGCTGGTAAACAGCTGCCCTGGATACAGATTTGACTCCATGGACAGCTGGGAGTCCAAAATGACTCCCAGGCTGCGCACCTGGTCCTTCAGGGGCACAGTTACCCCATTCAGGACCAGGGATTAGTCTGCTGTGGTGTGTAAGGAATTGTGGTTACGTGTGCAATTCCTTCCTTGGCCAGGAGAGCCTGCATTTCATTTGAGCAGTACTCACCTCCATTGTCGCTCATTAACACAGCTGGAGCTCTCTGGAATTTATTCTTGACCATGGCAATGTATTCCTTGAGCTTGTCCACTGTCTCACTCTTCTCTTTGAGGAAATATACAACACAAAATCTTGAAAAGTCATCCAGAAATATTAAAATATATCTATTCTTTCCCAGTGAGGGAACATTCATGGGTCCACATATGTCAGTGTGCACAATATAAAGCACTTTGATGCTTCTTTGTTCAGCACAACATGGAAATCTCAGTAATACAGCTTATACACTTTGCTGGAGCTTTGTTGCTCTGCTTTACCTGCAAACCTCTTACAAGATCTCTTTTCTGTAGATCCAGAATGACGTTGGTATCCCTATGTCCAAGCCTTCTGTGCCATAGGTCCAGATCTGCTTCATCCTTCTGGCTGGAATGTGCCACTTTTGCAGACTGGTTCTCTGAAAGATCAAGCTCATATACACCATTTATTAGCTTTGCTTGAGCAACCAGTTTGCCATTTTTAGTCACCTTGCATTCTCCATTTCCAAATGTGATCTGGAAACCTTTCTTGTCCAAAGTGGACACGCTGAAAGGGGTGGGGTTTCTTTGTTTTAGGAGCCCTGCAATTCTTTGCAATGTGTCCTTTGTTACAATTGAAACAAATCACTTTCTTAGGCATCTCTTTGGACTTTGTACATTGCCTAAATGCATAACTGCTGTCCTTCCTTCTAGCATTTCTCACTGGAGATTCAGCTCTATCTATGCATTCTTCTTTTAAATAACCAATCAAGTCTTTAAAATCATAGACCTTGTCTATGATCCATCAAACTTACAAATGCGCTAAAGCGTGGTCCAAGCGATGATAACAAAAATGCTATCTTTGTATCTTCATCAAAAGCTTTGGGAATCAGATCAATTCTTTGAATAATCTCAGTAAACTTGTTGATGTGCTCTGTGAATTCCTCTTTTGAATTCATCCTCAATCTGGTTAATTTACACACCAAGTTTCTGAAGCAGTTTATGCTAGATTCTCCATACACGCGCTCAATATCTCTTAAGATTTGAGAAGCATCATCTGTACTATTTATTAATGATAGCTGCTCATCACGAAGTCCACTCAAAATTATGTGTCTAACTTCGCTATTCATGCGTTTCTAAGCACTTATCTTGGCTAAATCTCCCTCAGTTGTTCCTGTAGGTTGAGGGTTTAAAGCTTCCAAAATGTGCTTATAATCTAAGCATGCTATCAAGCGCTGCTTCCAGTGTATGAAATTGTGTTCATTCAGCACAGGCATTCCTAGCTTTGCATCACTATCAAAAGCTGCTCTAGCCATCTTAAAATCCAAAATTTGAAAATTCTTCAAAATTTCAAAATTTCTCAAAATTTTAAAATCAAAATCTCAAAAATCTCAAAATACAAAACAATTTTTCACTGCCTTGGGTTACTGTGAACTCTGAGGGAAGGGGGGGGTTGCTTAATCCCCACTGCACAATGGAACAAAGGACCATGTGCTTACCAGGAAGTTAACTACTCAACTCAAAATCACAATCCAACGCAATCCTTAAAAAATATGCAGAAATATGCAATACTGGGGCCAATAACCCTTTGTGGGAATGTTCTGGGGTGCAGGAGAGGATATATTGACTAATTATATCCTTATCCAACTTGTGCTAACAAGTTCCCAAAATATCAGCAGAGTTTATGACATTCCCTTTTAAGTTCGCAACGGTAACGTCTGCACAGGTTCGCTAGAACCTCTGTAATAATTACTCTGGTAATTTCCCCTTTTGTTCCCTCTTAAAATACAAGACACGACACAGTCTTTCTAAAGTATAAAAGAGTTTACTCACGTTCTGTTCACAATATGATCCCAGAAGGCAGACAGCTTTAAAAAGGTTACATACACTTAGAATCTATCTTATAGGAAGATAGTACTGTCCTCTCTTGGCTGAGAGCCAAGAGGGCATGTTGTTCCTTCAGAAGATGAAGATGAGAGAGAGAGATATGGCTGCCTGCCCTGTGCTTTTATCATTTACCTGCACAGGTGAGGCCACACCCACCTCTGGTCACATGCGGAGGAAGTCCGTCCCCAGGAAGTTTACCTGCTTGCTAGACAGACATCCCTCCCCATGTTCTAACATGTACACTCTAGGAATGTTGTCATTGACTGCTCCTGTGTTTACATCCCACATGCCTTGTACGATGACCTCTGTCAAGAGAGAGACAAGGGAAACATGTCCCTGTTAATTCTTCTCAAACTCTCAGCAGCTTTTGAAACCATCGACCATGGTATCCTTCTGGAGCGACTCTCCGAACTAGGGGTGGGTGGCACCGCTTTGCAGTGGTTCCAGTCCTACGTGGATGGTCATTCCCAGAGGGTGTTACTTGGGGAGTGCTTTTCAGCCCTGTGGAACTGTCAATGTGGGGTTCCACAGGGCTCAATCCTATTCCCCATGTTTTTTAACATCCACATGAAACTGCTGGGTGTGGTTATCCAGTTGTTTGGAGTACGTTGTCAGTAATGTGCTGATGACACTCAGCTCTATTTCTCCTTTACATCTGCAGGTGAGGCAGTGGAAGTGCTGGACCAGTGTCCTGCCTCGGTAATGGACTGGACGAGAGCCAAGAAACTGAAGCTCAATCCAGACAAGATGGGGGCACTGTTAGTGGGTGGTTCCCTAGACCAGATGGGTGGGAGATCACCTCCTCTTGTCTGAAGGAGCAGCTTCATAGCTTGGGAGTCTTCCTGGATCCTTTGCTGTTGCTCAAGGCTCAAGTGGCCTCAGTGGCCCGGAGTGCCTTCCATCAGCTTCGGCTGGTAGCCCAGCTACACCCCTATCTGGACAGGGATAGCCTAACTACTGTTGTCTATGCTCTGGTAACCTCAAGGTTAGATTACTGCAATGCATTCTACATAGCCTGTCTTTGACTATGGTTTGGAAACTTCAGCTAGCGCAGAATTCTGCGACCAGGTTGCTCACCAGAGCAAGACACTTTAAGTATATTGCACCAATCCTGGTCCAACTGCACTGACTACCAATTAGTTTCTGGGCCCAAATGAAAGTGCTGGTTTTGACCTATAAAGCCTTAAATGGCTCAGGACCACAATACCTCAAGGACCAGCTCTTTCTATATGAATCTACCCGGACCCTGAGATCATCTTCTGTGACCCTTGTCTGTGTGCTTCCTCTGAGAGGTCCGGAGGGTGGCAACACGAGAACGGGCCTTCTCTGCAGTGGCTCCCCGTCTGCGGAATGCTCTCCCCAGGGAAGTTCACCTGGAGCCTTCATTATACACCTTTAGGCACCAAGCAAAAATGTTCCTCTTTAACCAGGCCTCTGGTTGATCTGATTGACATCCTATGCCCTTTTAAAATGTGGCTCTTTTGGGGGGTGGGGGTGTCATTGGATTGTTGTTATATAATATATTATATATATTATTGTTTTTATGACGCTAGTAATCTGGTCTGCAGCTGAATATCTTTGGGCTGCAGGCAGAGTTATTCAGCAGATCTCATGTCTGACTGCTCTCCAGGCTCCCCCAAACCCGCTCCTGGCACAGAGAGAGCATCTTGCCCCTCGACTAGGCTGAGCCCCTCTTACTGGCATATTCTCTTTGCCCCAAGGGAGCCAGGAGCGATGTGCTGGGTAGAGTTTCAGATTTCCATTCAACTGTGAAGCTCATGCAATGATCTTTGGGTAGGCTCTCTTCCTCTGCCTAAGCTGTCTTGCAGGATTGTTGTAAGGATGAAAGATGCATGTGTAAACAATATACACAACCTTGAGCTCCTCGGAGGAAAGGGTGGGATAAAAATGGAACAAAATAAATTAGGAGTTTTTCCAAACATGTAACCCTCCACTTGCTGCATGAAATAACAGTTTGGGAACTACCTTTCTGCTTAATTCTGCTGAATTCCTAGACCTTGCAATATTCACATTTATTTATTTATTTGCAATTCTTAGCTTGTCTTTGAAGGACTTATTTTGTCAGCGAATGACAGAAATGGTATTTTCATCTGCTTCTGCTTCTCCTTCCCACCCCAGTAACTGTAATGTTCCTTACTTTTTCCCTTCTGAAACTGGGGCATCTTTTGTAAACCTTGTGACTGCCTGAGGTCCAGATCTGAAACATTTTTTCTGACAGTTAGATATGAGCAGATTACACACATGTTGCAGAACTATTTATAGAAGCTGGAAAGCTTGCAATTTGCTTCCCTATAAGAGAGTCTTTTCTGCTCTACCTCTGCTTTGCTTTAAATTCTGTTGTTCCAGGCACAAGAGTAAAGAAAAGGGGCACCCCTACAAAAGGTGTTTCAACTGTCCATAATTTGGAAAAATACTTGTATCACTTTGCAGAAATATCTCTTATGGCTTCACTGCAGGATCCATGTTAGAAGGCCAGGAAATGTCCATGTTGCAAAAGGTGTTGCCATACAAAACAACTTTTGTATCTGGACTTTTCAAATATGGCAACCCTAATACTGGAGCCAAGAGCACCATTTGCAAGGGAGAGCACAGCTAGCTTAGCTGCCCATCCTCCAAGTAGGGTGGTGGTACTGGTAAGGAGTTGCCAAATGACCATTACAAACAGAATGGCCTGCTCCAGTGCCTTTATCCACAACATGATCTACGAAAGCAACTTGCCTGTACAGTTACATCTGTTTTGTTCACACCAGTCATTTTTTCCTTGTGAGCTATAACTTCTTCCTCTTGTACCTTAACTGTCTGCTCTTCTCTTGTTATAGGATTGGGGGTTTCATATGAATGTCTTTGGGTCTCCTCCAAACCTTTAATTTTATGTTTGTAAGACTTGGAGTTTGTAGTTTCTTTGTTAAGTTAATGGGCCTGATGAAGTCTGTGAGGAATCCATTTATATGTCTAAAGGGTTGGTCCAGTGCAGATGTGTTGCTATAGGGACACCTAGTCAGAGATATTTCCAGAAGGAAGGGAGGCCTTCTCCCCTCACCCCAGAGGAAGGAGAACAATAGGCCAGGGGATGACTGCCTTTTGTTGAAGTCTCCTGTGGAGCTAGGAAGCCACAGGGGCATGATTTGATTTTGGTGCTGAAACCAAAGCTATGGCTTTTTGGGGTGGGGTGTGTAGAAACCTAGCAGAGAAGCCAGATTTGTTGGAGTGTTAATGCTGTGAGCCCTTCCATCTTATGCTCAGGTTGTATATATGCGCAAATGCAATCATATATCATAAAGACTCCACCGTTCAAAGGAAACTGCACCCAGTGGTGAGCACTGGCACTGTTTAAGCATCTTGCCACTTGGGGTGTGTGTGTAAGAGTGCATATTGTTAAACAATACAATTCAGTAAACAAATGCATTTTTAAAGGCAGAAGCATGGACTGAGGAAAAGATGGAAACCTCGGGGAGGATCTGGGCTTTAAGGGGAGGGGTTATGCCAGTAACTAGCCAAGAAATTGGGGAGCTGGTGACTTCATATGTGTGGTTAAAAATGGGACAGCCCATGTTGTGCAAATCTATCTGAATTTTTTCAGTTCCCATCTGGTAAAAGGCCTTGCATTCACTTTTTCAACTAAACAGAGCCCTCAAGTGGCAGCTAAGGAGGCAGCTTGCTTGACTGCTTCCCTGCCCCAGCCCTCACCAGCAAAACAGCTGCTCCAGAATGCTCACATTTGCAAATTTTGAGTTTTGCTGAGGATGAGGTATTAAGAGAGGGGAGGAGAGAAGAATCCCAGCTGGGAAGTAGACTTGACAAAACAACTGTAAACATTATTCATTTAAAGGAACAATTTGTTTGGATACAGAAACTGCCGCTTATTTGTGCCGTCTGTTGTTCTTGGTAGGTCTGGCACCGCTTGGCCTTGCCTGCATCATTCTGGCATAGGAAGAGTTGTGCAGTGCTCACAGCTTTGGCTACTTAGAACATAGGCTTGCAAGGGCACAGGGCAGGCACCCAATGCTTCAAAGCTTTAGAGGACTCCTTAACATTTCCAGGAGATGGACTTAACTGTTGGGGTCACAATCATGCCAACAATGCATACTGGATTAGAAATTGAGAATTATTCTGGAGGTAGTTAAAAATGAACTGGGTTACAAATAATACACTTCCAAAGTATTGTTAGAGATTGGGGGGGGGGAGACTCCCATAAACCCAATAAATTAATAAATGGTAGGATTTTTCACTTTCGGGTGCTGCGTAATAGCGATCAGAGTGCGAGCCTGATTGCTCTGACAGGCTCAATCGTCACTAGAGGCTGGGGGAAGCGCTAAGGCAAAGCGCACCCCCCAAAAAACCCCCCAAAGGGAACACTGGGGCTCCTTGGGGTCCTGCGACCTGAAAAAAGAGCTCCCCTGTCCCCTTTTTTTCTCTCTCTGTGCTCCAGCCAACAGCGGTTCTCCTCTCCAAAATTCTTCAGTGCTGACTGAAAAACCTCATCAGAAGGCAGAAGGTAAAGAATTTATTTTGGCTTTATTCAGTAAAACGACGGGAAGATAAAAAGGAAGTCCATCCCGTCAGTGGTGCAGTTTACTCTGCATGGGGATATTTTACAGGTGAATCAAGAACACTTTGCTTTTTGTGGTAGACATGCAAGATAACAAAAGCATTCTGGGAAATGATTTACATTGAGTTGAAAAAAATGTTTAAAATAATGTTTGTGAAAAAACCAGAGGCTTTTTCGTTAGGTATTTCAGGTACAGAGAAACCAAAGGAGCAGAGATGATTATTTATGTACGTGATGACAGCAGCGTGGATACTATTGGCCCAGAGATGGAAAGAAGACAAAGTTCTGACCAGAGACGAATGGTTGATGAAGATGATGTACTATGCCGAAATGGTGAAATTGACTGGGAAAATCAGAAACCAGGAACAGAAGAATTTTAAAAAGGAATGGGAAAAAAATATAATGTATTTAAGAGAACACGGTAAACAACTAAACACTTTGGCAGGTTGTGAGTAATGCTTGTAATGTATGAAAGACTATGATAAAAGTGGATTATTTTTCTTTAAAAAATAGAGAAAATAAGGGAAGCAGTTGGAAAAAAAGATTGATAATGGTAACCATGAAAGGGCAGAGGGGAGTCAAAGGATTCAGGGGATCCTAAATGATGATGTTTTGTTTGAATTTAAATTTGTTGTGTAAAACTCAATAAAAATATATTTTTTAAAAAGAACACTTTGTTTTTATGGCTTTGCCCTAGTTAATGATAAAGTTGGAATTTATGGGTGTATGATCCCCTTCTTTGGAAAAGGAAGCTGTAATTCGGAGCTTGACTTTGATTTTCACTTGGATTTCTGGACTTTTATTTTTGTACATGAACTTGGACTTTACTTTTGAACTTGGATTCATTTAAACTTGAGTGTGGATTGTACCAACAAATATCAGTATCTGAACTTGTGCTTCAGATTTGAACTTGGACTTTTAAACTAAGTAATTTGGATCTTGAACGTGAATTTTGCATATTAACTTTGACTTTGGGGCAGGACTCTATTGAAAGAATTGCTCTGTCAACTTTTTGTTCATAACAGTTGATATATACAGTCATACCTCGGGTTAAAGTTGCTTCAGGTTGAGCGTTTTCGGATTGCGCTCCACAGCGACATGAAAGTAACAGAATGTGTTACTTCCAGGTTTTGCTGCTCGTGCATGTACGGACGCTCAAAATGACGTCACATGCATGTGCAGAAGTGGCGAATCACAACCCGCGCACGCACAGATGCGGGTTGCGTTCTCTTCAGGATGTGAACTGGGCTCCGGAACGGACCCCATTCGCATCCAGAGGTACCACTGTACTTTGAAACTGGACCTACCAAAAGACAATCAGGAACTGTGGATATTTAAACTCCAGATCTGTTTTGGGTCTGTGGAAGGGGGAACTCACTAAACCTCTCTGCTCCTGGATTGGATTTACAAAAGTAGCTGAAGAAATTACTGGAACTGTGACCTCTTCTGACTCTCTTGATTCTCTAACTGCAAATTACATATTGTTTGAATTTTATTTTCTTATTACTGTACTATTTTTCTACCCTGCCAAGGAGAGAGAGACATTTTCCTTTGTTCCTTCCACTCTTTCCTTAAATGCTTATTCCCAAACACCTTAAATACCTACTCAAAACCCCCACTTTAATAAATCAAAGAGAGTTACCCTCCCCACCCGAAGAAATTGTGTAATGGTTGGGTCTCTCCCACAGAAGAGAGACAACTCTGGCAGCAATTAACTCAGGTTTATTGCTCAAAAAACACAAATCACTCTGGAACTCAGTCACTCTGCTTCCAAATTAGCTGTTGCTGAGTCTGAGTTCTGCCCCTTCCTCTTCCCCCATTTAAAGCCCCACTTTTGCTTCCTTTCCTGTTCACACCTCTCATTATTTCTTGCGCGCCTGCGCGTCATGGGATGGGCTATTTCCGGTGGCCCTCCCTCTGAGTCCGAGCTTAGCTGTCAGTCTGTGTCTTCCCCCTTGAACTCCCCCCTTCCTTCTCCATGTTCTTGGAGCTCAGGCTTTTACTGCCACTAGGCTGCTCCTCCCTCATTCTGCATTCCTGCCTAATTACCTCCTCCTGTCTCTCCACGCTCTGCCCCTCTGTCAACAATGGGATATAGCTGACAAAGTGAATATGAGGACTAATTGGCCAACATACAGAGAGCTAAGGTAGAAAACAGGTAAAATTAAAAGATTTCGAAGAGGAGAGAGAACCGGTAACAGACTGAATACAATATCATAAATTAATTTTTAAAAAATGGATAAAAAGAATGGTTTAGAGCTTATAAAATAACTTTAAATTGGTGTAAAAAAATGTGTAATTTGCTCCTGGAATGGAACACAAAATATGAACAGGTCAAATCTGTGATGATCCAATGGGCGAAGGATGTGGGACATGATATACAAATGACAGATTGAGAGAGGCTATGGAAAACCGATCTGAAATTTATGTCATGTTCCTCACTGAAAGAAAATTATATGAAAATGATGTATCGGTGGTACTTAACCCCAGTAAAATTAGCAAAAATGTATAGAACAAGTACCAATATATGCTGGAAATGTAAAGAAAAAGCAGGTACCTTTTATCATATGTGGTGGAATTGTAATGTACTCAAAAAATTCTGAGAAATGATATATAATGAAATGAAAAAAAAAGTTTAAAATAACTTTTCCTAAAAAAACAGAAGCTTTTTTACTAAGAATTGTAGGTACCGAGATCCCAAAAGATCAGAGGAAACTGTTCATGTATGCTACAATGGCTGCTTGGATCTTGCTAGCCCAGGGATGGAAGGAAGAGACAACCCCAACCAGAGAAGAATTGCAGATCAAGTTGATGGACTATGCCAAAATGAAACATTATCTGGGAAGCTCAGGAACCAAGAGGACAAGACATTTAAAAAAGAATGGGAAATGCAAGGAGTGCTGGGAAGAAGAAGTGGGGAGAACAAAATGAGAGATCCATCCTGGGCAGGCTGGCTGAAGGCTGGCTGGGAGAGATGCCTTGGACTCCAGTGCTGCACTGCTGTAGGGGACAACCCCTCTTGAAATGACCAAGCTGTAAGATCTGGACTCTCTCCATGCAGACGGAAGGTGAAAATAGGTGAATGAACCAGATTTCTTAAAGCAGCAACAGTCTCTGCCACATCTTCAATTCTTCAGGTGCTCCAAATTAAGTGCCTGGAGCCCCCTGTGGAAGTGTAACAGTATGCAACCGCAGAATTCCACCAATACACCAATTGTGTTGGCTAAGGGAGGCCTCAGAGGTAGAAGAGTCCCATGGATGAATCACTGTGAAAGGACTGCTGGAACAAAACCATAACTGCTTTAGCACCCATGAAGGTTAGGAGCCCATATGCGGAAGGAGCAGAGGAAAGCTTGTTTGCCCCTCTCACCCTAAGAGAGACAATCCCCTTCCTTGTGTAAATTCCTCAACACTCAAGTCTATAACTGCTTGGACACCCCAGCCTTTCTCTCTCATGGTATTTGTGAGCTGCAGGTAGAACGCAACACCCAGTTCTCCAGTCTCCCCACCTTCTTTTCCCCATATTCATAAGCTTCTGGCTGGAGCCCATCTTGCATTCTGAGATCATCACCCCCTTCTCATATTGCAGGCAGAGCTGAAGCAGAAGGATGGGTCACAATCGCCTCTTCTCCCTTCTAGGCCTAGTTCCCCACCTTTTCCTACTTTAACCATTCTTCCCCTTATGTAAGCTGAAACTGTGCTGCCACAACCACATAGCCAATTCATCCCACAATTCCTCAGCAAGTGCTTTTTTATCTGATAGTACTCACCAGTACGGAGTACTGTCACCTTTTTTTTGCTGCCCTTGGTAACTGTTTCATGCCAGCATGTATGATGTATTTATCAAGAGATGAGCACTGGCACCTCATTTTTTTAACCAAAAAAACCCACTGCTTCCAGCTAACCATTTAATTGCTCTTTATTATATTCTTTCAATAAAACCTTTACCTTCTGGAAACCCTTGGACTTGTCTCCATTGCTCCCAGAGTGCCTTAGAAGGGCACTCCTTTACCCAGACTTAACCACCTATTACACATGCTCAGCTCCTCTGTATTTTGGTTGGTGTGTGAATAGGACCAAGCTCCACCACACGGACACCAGGCTTTCCTCTAGAGCAGCGTTTCCCAAACTTGGGTCTCCAGCTGTTTTTGGACTACAACTTCCATCCTCCCTAGCTAGCAAGACCAGTTCTCAGGGCTGATGGGAACTGTAGTCCAAAAACAGCTGGAGACCCAAGTTTGGGAAATGCTGCTCTAGTGGGGGAGCAAAGGTGCCACATTGAGTCAAACCCTGACCCCCCCCCCCAGAGCAGCATGTGTGTTCCGGAAAGGATTATTCCAGGAGAGGAGGACCCATGGCCCTTTAAGTCATTTTGTTATTAAAATTTGTATACCACCCCAGTGCTTTTTTTCTATATACAGTGGTACCTCAGGTTAAGAACTTAATTCGTTCCGGAGGTCCGTTCTTAACCTGAAACTGTTCTTAACCTGAAGCACCACTTTAGCTAATGGGGCCTCCTGCTGCTGCCTCGCTGCGGGAGCACAATTTCTGTTCTCATCCTGAAGCAAAGTTCTTAACCTGAGGTACTATTTCTGGGTTAGCGGAGTCTGTAACCTGAAGCTGTATATAAGAAAATCTTTGGGGGTACTCTCATTTTGACTCAAGAAAATCACCATCTTATAGTTAAAATCGGGAAAAATATATACAGTAAATGAACAAAAGTACAAAGATTCACAAAATGTTTAGGGCTATGCATCCCCAGGAAAAAAGCACTGTACCCCCCACACCCACAGGTCTCAGGGTGGTTCACAGCAGTCACCAATGTGATGCCCACCAGATGTTGTTGGAGTTCAGCATGGCCAGGATGGGATTTAGACTCCAACACTATCTGGAGTGCCACAAGTTCCCCACCCCTGGTTCATTCCCTCAGCACTGAGAAGTAGTGCACAGTGGTGTGAGGAAAAATGTTAACTTGGCTTAGGTTTAGAAATCCCCCTTCACCGGGAGTTCCAGGAGGGGAACAGGCACCTCCTAGCTACACTCTCAGCAGCTCCCAGGATTCATTGGGGGAGGTCATGGCTCTTTAGAGCTGCATCCCAGGGCTTTAAATGTATGGTGTGAACGCAGTCTCATTGGCTGGCCAGTTTGGCCTTGTCTCACTGGAAAGTCACAAGAGGGTAGAAGCAAAACAGACTTCTCTCTCTCTCCCTCCCTCCCCCCTCACTGAAAACAAAGCACAGTAATAAAAGGAAAACAAATACTCCCAACTTGGAAACACTTTTATTTTTATTCAGGCAATGGGACATGGAAAAAATATATTAGTAATCATTATTATAATCTCATTTGTGTGAGTATAACTCTTACAAATATTTACCTGACATAGAAAAGGGAAATTATCATACATATCAAATGTGTGATGGTAGCAAGTCACACCCACTGCACAAAGCAGCCCCAGCCGCAGGGCATCCTGGCCCAGGGCTGGAGACCCTTTGCTGGACGGTACAAAGGAACCAAAGTAACTGTCAGGTTAATATATCTTGGGGACTTTGTGGCAGACAAGTGTTCTCAGCAACTGTATGCTGGCAGACAGCAATAACTGGGTTTAGAGGCAGGCTCCTTTGTGCAAAGGGTTGTTTAGCTTTCATGGCAGAGAGAGAAAGGCATGCTGGGAACCAGAGACTAGCAAATTGCTTCTGTTCTGGAATTAAATCGAATCAACTGGACGATTTAACTAGCCATCAGCCAGATATAAGAGAATCATCCAGTCTGGATTTTTCTGATGCAAGGCAGCCTAATATGGAAGCACAGATTCCAAAATACACCACCAGAACCTTCCCCTCCACCCCGATTTTGAGTTCAGGACATAGGTCGCCTGCATTACATCGACCATTTGGGAGAGAATCATATACTTCTTACAGTATGGGAACAGGCTGCATCTGCCACCACCAGAACTAAGTTGCAGAAGCCATGACAAGGTCGATGAGCAACTAAAAAATAAAAGCAATCTGGGACAGTGTAGCATGGAGTAACCCAGCGCCAAAACTGTTCCTGCTAGTGAGCACAACTGCATTAGAAACTGCACCTGTCTGCTGCATAGTTTGCCTTCCATTCTTTCACCCAGTTTCCAAAGAGATGACAGGAGCATCTAGAATCCCATTAACAGGGAGATTATATATTCATATTCTTCAATGTCTAGGAGCTGTTACTCACTTGGGAGGCCCTGCATTCAAGGTGCATTCTGGGAAATGTGCTCTCTCTCTGTCTCTGGGAGGGAACACTGTCCTCCCACCGCAGCATTAAAGTGCACTAACTGAAAAGATAAATTCCAGGAGGGTACCCTATGTTGGTCTGTGCCTGAACACACACAAGTGCCTTAAGAAAATGTACCGTGGCACAAACCTTCTAATCTACAAGACTTTATAAAGTCTTTAAGGTGCCCTGAAGCACTGCCTTTTTCATTGCCAATCCTGGCTCACAAAGACTTGCTCTCGCACAATCCAGTAGACCCTAATTTGAATTCTACATGTGATCCACCCTCAGGAAGCAATCTAGACACCAGCCTGTGTCATGCAACAGCTGCATTAAAGCTGGCCTTGTTGCGCACCCCCTCCATTGCAGCTTACTTCACATCTCACTTGTGCCTTCCCCATGCTCACTGCAACCGCATATGGCAAAGCACCTGTTTAGGTAAATGGCCCCTCCTCCTGGCCCCTCCCCATCACCCATTGGCAGGTATACACAGCAGTGTCCCTTTTCATCAGGCACCAGCTCTCAAGGCAGCAAATGCAGCATCTTCTGTGGGCTGGAGTCCCACCTAGTTGCAGAACAGAGTGGCTGTTCTCAATGTCTTCGTGCAAATAAAATGGCCTGTCTAATATATATATACTGCATATGCCTCACCAATAGCAGCTGAGCTACAAAAAGTGGACAGCGGAAGTGAAGCCAAGGAGGAGACCTGGACTGGTGTGTAATGTTGGAAATGAACACATAATAGGGCCTCTGATTCCCTCTTGAGAGTGAAGACTGCTTGATACAGAAGGCAAGTGCATGTGCTTTTCCCTCTCCTGCAGCAGGGGGAAGATTAGTTCTGGAAAATAAGGCAGGGTGCTCACTTGAAGATGCAGATAGACAACAGGAAGTAGCAGAGCATGGTTGCTCTGGACGAGAGAGAGGGGGGTCAGTCCGCCTTTCCTAGCTTGGCAATCAGCTCATCGCAGATCTTGGTCAGTTCTTCAATTTCCTGGTTCTGAAAAACACAAAAAACGTAGGAAGTGAAGAGCTGCTAATGACACATTCTTAAATCTCCTTTCTTGCTGCCACCATTGGGTGCAAGAGAACGCAGAGGGTTTGGGCTGGCGAATGGGATAATGGGATAAGTCAGAGCTTTCCAAACTCTGGCTTAATGTGTGTTGCGACACATTAGCATGTTGCCTTCAGTGTGCAGTGTGCGTTTCATGTGAATGCTGCTCCTCCTGGGACTGACAAGGGGTTAGTGCTAGTAAAACTGAATTATTGTGTCGCGAAATGATGCATGTCTAAAAAGTATGTCACCAACATGAAAAGTTTGGAAAGCTCTGGTATAGGCAGTGGCCACAGTCCAGGGATGGGGAGCCTGCGATCGAGTCAACATGCTGGTGGACTCCACACAGGATTCCAATCCCTGCTGTAGAGCATTTCCATAAAAAACAACAACAAAAAACAGACTTGCAAAAGTTGAAACCTGCAAAATCCAATAAGGCACCTGTAGTGCAATGGAGCCTCCTTTAAATGCTTGTGCAATCATATTTTCATATTTTCAACTAGGTCACCTTTCTGTGCCCTGGGCCACATTTGGAAACCAAAGAAACTGTTGTGAGCATCACAAAATGCCCTCAAAACAGGCAAAACATCTACACACACCCTCAACCAAATCAAACACTGACAGAAGAAGTAGCTAAGGAAACCATCCTCCAGAACAACAAGTCCCCAAAACTTAGTATTTGAAAAAGAAACCTAGGAAGGGCTTTTGCAGGCACCAAGGTGGGCCTCAAGTTAGGGACCATAGCAATAGGGTCTTGGTATTGAGGAAATCAACCAATAACCAAGTTAACCCAAACAGATTCAGGAGTACAGATTACTGTATATCATCGGCAGGATTGTACCACCCTTCAGTATATAAGGCTCCCCCAACCCAGAAGAAAATATTAAAAATATAGGACAAATGAAGCACAATAGAAATATTGTATAAACACAATAAATGAACCAGGCCATTGAACAATTAAGAAGAATAAAAAAATAGCAATATCACAAGATCAGGAGAATACTGAAAACTCAATGTACATTTTGCTGTCCATGTTAAAGGAATTTCAAGCGGCATGTGGTAGATTCAGACAATTTGCTCTTTTCTTTGCAGCAGGAAAAAGATAAGAGAGGCTACTTCACCTTTTGCTGGAGGGCCCTCTCCAGAGACTCCACCTTCATTTGTTCTTTTCGGAGCCCAGCGTGAAGAGCTGCACTCTCCGCTTTGGCCTTGTTGCGCACCTGGGCAATTTCTTCATTGGCTCTGCATTGAAGGGGGAAGACAGCAAGAGAAACAGAGATGCAAATAAGGTTCATCTTCTGGATGGCCCTTGAGAGTGATAGTATTGTGTTCAGCCAGGCTGTAATGAAAATGTCCTTAGCAGAGAAAACTGACTCTCAGTTTGTGGGTGAAGGCTTTCAACTGCAGGATTTGCTGTCCGCAATATAGCAGCCCACTGTTGATATTATTCATGATGCGCTGCAATCCTTTGGCAGTGGAGGCTGGTCCATTGCAGCAAACAGGTAGCTCTGCCCTCAGACAGCTGCCACCTGCCTGCTTTCCAAGCCTCCTCTGCCTTAAGTCTCAGTGTTTCCCTGTGTAGAACCCAGCATGGAGGAGGATGGGGACAAAACTAAAATTACATAGCTCTGCTTGTCGCTGACTCTGGCTGCACCAGCTGTTGTTCACTTTGCTTCCATCTTATCACTCCCCAAAGGGCATCAGCCACCACTGATCCTTCAACTGCTTATTATTCCTGAAACTTGAGCTTGTACTTGTATATTCTGTTGCAGGCAAAGACGCTTTTGCTCCCCATCCCCCCTTAAATCAAGACACCATGAGAACCTTCCTCTGGCCTCCCTTGCTTCCCCTTCTCCTCCTCCAGCACACCCACAGGGAGGAATCTGGAAGCTTTCACTCCCGCTTTCTGTTAACCACAGTTCAGTGTTGCCATTCTCTCTTTCCTTAAAAGCCAAAAATTCCTTACTTGTCCAACTTCTCTTCAGCATGGATTTTCAAGGCCTGGTACCGCTGCTCTTCTTGCTTGACCCGAGTGAGATAATCCTGAGCACACTTCTTCAACGCGTCCTCATTCTAGAAGACAAAAGTTAGAGGAAGATGCAAAAGGTTTAGCACCAAAAAGATGCAAGTGTGCCAACTAGCAGAGCATCAAGATGGAGAAGCTAGCAAAGTTCTCCAGAGCTGAACTTGGGGAAAGTGCTTCAGAGGCTTCTTAAAGTCCATAGGGAAATAGCATTCAAGCTTCATGAGCCTCTAAATTCTTCTCCAGCGTGGACTGAAATCTGACCTGGAGCACAATTGTTGGCTTCCTGATACTGCCCCATTGGGGAAAATCTGAATCGCCTGTTGCCATGTGATGTCAGGAAACAGACTGGTGGAGGCCCACACCTATCGGTCAAAAGGGGTGCACAGAGGGTGGGCCAGTTCCGGATCCAGCCCTCCAATGGAGATTATACATTCATCAAAATGAATGCACCCATTTGGATAATGAATATTAAAGAATACACCTTCATAAACTAGGTGTTTTTTAAAAAGATATGAGACTTTGCAAGAGGCTTAATCCATAAATCCTTGACTAACACAGGGGAATAAATGCAATAATATATGAGGGGGATTATTTCCTCTGCTAAAATATGGCAATTGTGCAGTTGATTGTCGGCTGCTGGTGGTGATCGGACAGTGGCTTTGGCGAGGTATGCGATTGGCAGTGGCGGTCAGGTGGGTGAGTGATTGTCTGCAACCCCCCCCCAAAAGCTAAACAACTGTGCCCCCCCCCAAAAGTTTAACAGCTCTGGGCAATCTCCCACCATTTCCTTAATTTGGAGTCCCCCAAAATAGGGGTCGTCTAATACACGGGGGCGTATTCTACATGGAAAAACACAGTAATATAATTTACGGTAATTTCACTTGATAAGTAAAATGTGTTTAAAATTGCCTAGAAATCATTAAAAATGCTTACCAAGTACTTGCAGATTTACTATAAATTATTATTATTGTTAATAATAGTAGTAGTAGTAGTAATAATAATAATAATAATAATAATAAGGCATTCCTGACATTCTCAGAAGGTAAAATTAAAATCCTTTGGTTTTTTTTGGTTTTCCAAAAGCAGATTATATGCTTTTTCCTCAGACATAGACTTACTGAATATTGTCCAATCACAAAAAGAATAGCAGATTTGAATCATACCCAGAAACATACTTTTAAGATGCATCACTGAAGAAATTTGCAAAAATTCAATTTCACCCCCAAAAAAGATACGCCCTCCTGCATCAGGGTACCTGTGGCCCTTCAGAAATTGCTGCATTCAAACTCCCATCAGCCCAGCCAGCAGGGCCAATGGTTAGGGGTCCAGGAACTTCTGGAGCCCACAGGTCCCCCACCTCTGGCCTACAGCAGATAAGGCAGGGATTCTGAGCTGCAGGTAAGGAGGAGAAAGGGCCTTTTTATGCAGAAAAAGGACCTTCTTAAAGCCTTCCAGGACCCCCTTCAGGTTCTCATATCTCCTGAACAGGTCAGAAAGGGACCGTTCCACAGAATTCAGGTCAGACAGAGCCTGCTCCTTCTCCATCGTCAGTTGCTGAAGACTCTTCTGGGATGCCATGTTTGTCCTCTGTTCATCCTCTGTGGATTCAAATGAAAAGGAGAACATTAAGCCTACCTGGAAAGTAGCAGCTGGGCGTTCCCTTCTTCCCCAGTTGTGATTCCTAACGGAGAAGACAGTGCTAAACAGCAGCGCAGGAGGGCAGCTTTTCACGTGTTCAAGAGCTCCGCCAAAGTTTAGTTCACCCTTCACTGACCTGGCGCCCTCAAGAGGTTTTGGACCACAACTCCCATTAGTGACTGAAGGATGGCCAAGGCTGAACTAAATGGAGAGGGGTTGGTGTTCAAAACCTCTGAAGGGCATCAGGTTGGGGAAGGCTAACTTAATTCCAAATTCAGGTAGGTAGATGTGTTGGTCTGATGTAGTAAAAAAAAATAAAAAAAATATTGTCCAGTAGCACCTTATAGACCAACTAAGTTTGTTCTGGTATAAGCTTTTGTGTGCATACACACTTCTTCAGATACCAATTCCAAATGGAGAAGTATCCTGTCCTTGATATCTGCTATTTCCCACCAATTAGCCAATATTTTTTAAAAAGAGTGCTGTTGTGCTCTGTTCTGCCTCTGCGGAGCCAGGGAACCAGGTGGAGGGCCTTCTTGGTAGTGGCGCCCACCCTGTGGAATGCCCTCCCATCAGATGTCAAACACATAAACAACCCCACAACTTTCTGAAGACCTCTGAAGGCAGCCTTGTATCCAGAAGTTTTTAATATTTGATGTTTGCTGTGTTTTTATTATGCTGGAAGCCGCCCAGAGTGGCTGGGGCCACCCAGTCTGATGGGAGGGGTACAAATAAAAAAAATCTTATTATTATGGGCATCTGGTTGGCCACTGTGAGAACAGGGTGCTGGACTAGATGGGCCTTGGGCTAATCTATCTGGCTCTTATGTTCTTATCATGCTTGCAGCATTTACACGGAGACTTGACTATAACTGCTTCTCCAAGCGCTGACCAGACTCCAAGCTACCACTTGAAAACTTGGCACGTCGTGTCACAGACACAGACATTGCATTGAAACTGCATTTGTGAACAGCCCTGAGATCTATGGGTATAGACAGGGTATATACAAAATGGGTATATACAAATTTAATAAAATGAATAATAAAGATATGCCTCCTGCACATTTATGGCCTGGATTAGCTGGAGGGGATGATCTGTAGAGGGTGAGGCACAGCTTTCTTGTCCTTTCTACCCACAAAGCCATGGCTTACCTATCATCTGGGCAATGGTCTTCTCGTATTCAGCCACAATCTTCCTAAACAGAAAAGTCAGGAAACAGCACACAAGAATCAGAATTGCTCACTTCTTGCTTCGGTGAACCAGCTCCACCCACTCATCCTAGTGTGGGATGCCTTTTACATTATTTCATCCTTATGCAAGACAGACAGACAGCCATCACTCAAAGTTTCTCTTCTGCAGGCATCTTAAGATGCATGCAAACTTGAGAATGGTTACATGCACACCCATTTCACTGCATAGACCTGTTTGGCTTCCAAAACTCTTTCCAAAAATGTAGGTAAAGAAAACTGACACCTTTTTTGATTTGGGTGCTTTTTTGTTAACATCCAAACAAACAAACAAACAAACAACTATGTACAAATTTATTCCATTTGTATCCTGTTCTTTCTCCTAATACGGTGCACACAAAGGTCCTGCTCTTTTATCTTCACAACCACCCTGTAAGGTAGGCAGGTTGGACTGAGAGGAACAAGCTGATGATCACCCAGGAAGTCTTGTGGCTGAGTGGAGATTGACTTGGGGTCTTCCCTGCCCAGGTCAAATTCCTAGGCCAGGGATGGCTTTTTTTCATTCAGGGGCCACACTTGCCCTTGACCAACCCGCCAGAGGCTGCATGCCAATGGGCAGCTGCGGACAAAAGTGGACGTTGCCTTTCTACACACTTAAGAGAATATGTCACTGTACTCTTTTTGGTGCCTGCGAAAAACATTTTTGTTTAGACAAAATACCCAAATATAGATAATGTTAATATGTATTCTAATATGTTTTTAGTTTATCAATGATTTTTTTAAACATTTTAAATACTTATTCTTAACTGTTTTTACCAGCAATTTTATTGGTTTATTATTTTGAAAACAGTTTTCAGGGTATTTTGTTTGTTTGTTTTTACATTCAATTGGTATATAAATTTTAGGAAATAATAAAATTATACACACCCACACGTACATCAGCTGAGGTAGGGGGCTATCACTCTCCTTGCTCATCAAATGACTGATCAAACTACAGGACAGGGGGCAATTTATGTCCCCACCAGGGCCCTGGGCTGGATGGAGAGAGTTACCTCATTTCCAGAACCTCTTGCCGGCTTCCTTCATATTTCCACTTCCAATCGTTTGCTTCAATCTCTTTGGAGATGATCTACAAAACATGGAAACAAGGAACATCATTTAGCTTTCCATTTCAAAACCCTCCTAACTGTAAAAAGTAATGTGTGAAGCCACTACAAGGCATTTCAAAAATACCTAATGGGATAGACTCAGCACAGAAGGCACATATCAGGAGTGGTTAGGCGCAAATGTAAAAACTCTGCCTGCCACTTTTAAATTGTCATGGCACCCCTTTCTGTGGGCAAGAAGGGTCACTTCATCCATACTTGTCTAGTAGCTTGCATGTAAACGTCACCCACCTCAGACTAGGAGGACCCCCTGGCAGGCCTGGACCCCAGCACATCTGAGGTACTAGCGGACTTTGGACAAGGCTACCTTCCGCTTTCACATGCTCAGGCTCAGGCCCAGACTGCGGTTCTCTCATTTCCAGAGGGCAGAACAGTGAGAAAGAGCTAGAGCAGGCTCTTGGCATTTATTGCCAGTCCTGGCCACTGATACTGCCTGCCAGTGAGAGGAGCTGATGTCCTTGTCTGTGTTTGAAGAGGCTGTAAAGCCTGAGTGCTCTGTAGCTCACAGGGTTTGACCTCAGATTAGAAGATTCGTGGTTGAACACCCTGATCCCTTGCACACCATACAATGAGGTGGGCAAGCTTTTCTCTTAGGGTGGCCTTTGCAGACCTGGAACGCAGCTTCAACCCAAACATACATTTGGGGACCCATTTCTGAATTTTTAAATAATCTGCTTGCATAGTGGCAGTGCTGCTCCTGTGACTCGCCCTCGGTCATGCTGTGATGTCCTGGCAGTGGGTGCTGACCCAAGAGTTTGAAGGCCAGTGCCTCAGGGGCAGTCTGTGGGGGGGGGCAGCACATTCTCTCTCTGCCTTTCCTTTCTCATTCCCTCTTCCTCCCAGGAGAGGGACTGATCACTCACAGATGTCTTTGGCTTTTAGGCCTGAGGCTGCAGGTTGCCCATCCCTGCTTTTTAAAAACAGATGGCTCAATAGCCCATTTCTACCTCAACATTTTGTAACTGATTTTAAAAGTAATTTATCATTCTTAGTGACAAAGCACTGTTCTCAAACATAACCCCACTGGAATTGCAACGACAGAGATCGTTCTGTGTGCAACTTAAGGGTTAATCCTGTAAGTGTTAAAGTCAGCTAGACAAGAGGGGGAGGGGGGTGTTGCTCAGCAACCAGTTGGAATGGTATGATTTTCACCCAACTGGCTGTGTCTTTTCCTGTCTATGTTTAGTTGAATGTCTCCCTGCTATGTACAAGGCCTGAAATAAGAATGACAACACCTCTCTCCTCAAATTATATAGTTTTCTGTTCAGTTTCCTCAGTAAATTGTTATCGGGATTTCTTTAGAACCCAAAGGCAAAAACTTACTAATGACAGGAGGCAACCAAAGACGTTTTTTGAGATGGTGGACAATTTTGACCTGATAGACATTTGGAGATTGAAGAATCCAATGGAGAAAGATTTTACATTTTTTTTCAGATGCAAATCTATCGTGCAGTCGTCTAGATAATATATGGTTAACTAACGACTTGACTCCAAGAGTGACTAAATCTGAAATTTGCCCAAGGACTTGTTCCGATCATAATGCTGTGTTGACAGAGTTAAAATTGTCTCTACAGAGTTCTTTTAGATGGCAGATGAATGATGCTTTACTGAGAAATGATTTGATTGTAAATAAAGCTCAGAAGACCCTAAAGGACTATTTTGAGTTGAATTTGAATCCTGGAATTGAAGCAAGGGTCGTAAGAGATGCAAGTAAAGTGGTAATGTGAGGTTTTTTGATTCAACAGAATTCTATCAGGAAGAAAACACAGAATGAGCAAAAGGAAAAAATTCTGTCTCAATGAAAGGAGAAAGAGAAAAAACTGAGATGTAACCCAAAAAATCAACAGATTCAAAAGGAAATTAAGGCATTACAATCTTAGTCTTCACAAATAGTCAACCAAAAAATTGAATGGAAAATTAAATTGATGAAACAAAACTTTTGAATTGGCAAATAAACGCGGAAAATTACTGGCTTGGCAATTGAAAAAGAGACAGAAGGAGAGTACAATAATTAATATTATGGAGGATGGTAAGAATATTGAGAACCCAGAAGAGATTAGAAAATGTTTTCAAAAGTACTACAAGCAACTTTACAAAAAGGAAAAAGAAGAAAAGGAAAAAATGGAACAGTTTCTGGACAAAAATGGATTGCAGAAAAGAGCCTACTAAATGAATGGATTACAAGACAAGAAGTTGAAGGGGCAATTGCCCAAATGAAAATAGGCAAAGCACCGGGACCTTAACATCCAAGTATTATAAAATATTTAAGGATTGGTTGATACAACCTTTGATGGATGTTTGTAACAAAATATTACAGGGGGACAAAGAACCCGAGTCCTGGAAAGAGGCATTCATCACTCTGATACCCAAACCGGACACAAATAGAGCTCAAGTAAAGAATTACCGTAATTTTCACTCCATAACACACACTTTTTTGCTCCTAGAAGGTAAGGGAAAATGCCTGTGCGTGTTATGGAGCGAATGCACTGGATCGGAGCCATGGCTGCCATCAGTCAAGCAAAGTGGGAGCCGCTTGCAGGGCTTTGCATGGCTCTAGCTTTGCTTGCTTTACAGCCAGGAGGAGGGGCTCTCTGAAAGTAAGCAAAGTGAGAGCCGCTTACATGCTCTACGAGGCTCTCGCTTTGCTTGCTTTAAAGCGACCTACAGAGGAGCCGGGGAGGAGGGAGGGAAGGAGAGCCATGGCAGCAAAGCGGGCAGCAGCCGCTTACACGGGAGGAGGGACAGACAGGAGCCATAGCGAGCCGGGAGGAGGCAGGCGGTTCAAAGCCAGCAGGCATTTTTAAAGTAGCCAGCAACAGCTGCTGCAGCCTCAGCTAGCAACGGTCCGCGCGCTCTCTAAACGGAGCAATGGGGCTGCAGAGGGACAGCAGGGCACAGAAGGCCTTGGATCAGGAAGGATAAAATTTAAGCAACCAGCAGCAAAAAAAAAACAAAAAAAAAAAAAAACCAACAACCTGGAGCTCTGAGCCACGAGCACAGTAAAAACCAGGAAGTAAAAAAAAAAAGGCTGGGGAAGGCACGGGATGAGGGAGAGGGGAAAACTAGGCAAATCCCCCGCTTCTCAGCTGTTTTCAGGCAGGATAGATTTGAGCACTGTCTGGGTCCTAGTGCCCCTATCGCCTTTTTGTTCTCCATTCTATTGCTGCTGGTGGCTGCTTATCACTCAAACTGAACCTGATACCAGTAGCCACATGTACAAAGTAGAAGGCTGCAAGGAGGAGCGCTTTTACACAGCTAATGGCGAATCCCCTGCAATCCAAGTCCTCCTCACTTGCTCAAATCTATTCTGCCTCAAAACAAGGAGCGGAAGAAACAGGCTGCAAACTGTTAAATGGAAAAAAACCCCAGTCACAGGGCAAATACCTTAAGTATACCTTTAAAGCAACAGTGCTCTTTTCCTCCCCACTCAGCTCCCCGAAAAGCTCCTTCTCCACACACCCCACGCGTGCTCCTTGTCCCTTGAGTGCTTTTCCTTCCCTCCCCACCTTCCCTCCCCACTTTGGTTTCAAAGCACGGATCCACATGGATCCTCAGGATTTTTGCCCTGGGTCACCCCAAATTCACCATCAGATCACACAGCATGTCCATGGCTACAGCCTGCACCAAAAAACAGACACACACCCACTGTTTCATGGGGCTGCAATGGCGCAAAAACGTGGTTACAAAGCATGGATCCACATGGATCCTCAGGATTTTTGCATTGGGCTACCCCAAACTCACCGTCAGATCACATGTCTGTGGCCACAGCATGAACCACAAAAATCATACATCCACTGTTTTGTTTAGAATATTTTTTTCTTGTTTTCCTCCTCTAAAAAATACGTGCGTGTTATGGTCAGGTGCGTGTTATAGAGTGAAAAATACGGTACTGACCAATTTCTTTGTTGAATGTGGATTATAAAATATTTGCAAATATTTCGGCTACAAGATTGAAGAAGGTTTTGAATAAGCACATACATAAAGATCAATCAGGCTTCCTACCTGAGAGGCATATGAAAGATAATATTAGGAACATAGTGGATGTGTTGGAAAGATTAGAGGTAAAAAGGAAAACTAAAGCAATGTTAATGTTTATTGATTCAGAGACAGCCTTTGATAATGTTTCTCGGAGCTTTATGAAGCAGAACTTATGTAATATGGGGGTCGGTCAAAACTTTTTAAATGGTATTAATGCAATTTACTTTGAGCAGAAAGCAAAAATTATAATTAACAATGTGGTCTCAGAAGAAATTAGGATTGAAAAGGGAACCAGGCAAGGGTGCCCACTTTCCCCCCGCTTTTTATTTCTGTCCTAGAGGTGGTGTTGAACATGATAAGGAAGGATGAGGAAGTTAAAGGCATAGTAGTGGGAACTAAACAATATAAGTTAAAAGCCTTTGCTGATGATTTGGTATTGACTTTACAGGACCCTGAGATCAGTGCAATCAAGCACTGAAGATAATTCAAGAGTTCAGACAAGTTGCAGGTTTCAAATTGAATAAGAATAAAACCAAAGTTTTAGAAAAAAAATTAACGATACATGAATAACTTAATTTAGAGGAAACCACAGGGCTGAAGTTTGTGAAAAAGGTAAAATATCTGGGTGTAAATATGATTGCAAAAAATTTGAATTTGTATAAAGACAACTATGAAAAGTTATGGAAAGATATCAAAAGAAATTTGGATATCTGGACAAGGTTGAAACTATCTTTGTTGGGCTGAATTTCTGCGAGAAAGATGAATGTATTGCCTAAGGTGATATTTTTGTTCCAAGTACTTCCTATCATTGATAATTTGAATTGTTTTAAGGAATGGCAAAAGGTATTATCTAAATTTATCTGGCAGGAGGGGAAACCCAGAATTAAGTTTAAATTATTAACAGATGTGAAAGAGAGAGGAGACTCCTCCCTGCCAGACTTAAGGATCTATTTTGAAGCTGCAGCCTTTTGTTGGTTGAAAAAATTGTGTTTATTGGAAGATACAGATGTTCTAAATTTGGAAGGTTTTGATAATGTATTTGGCTGGCATGCATATTTATGGTATGACAAGATAAAAGCCCACAAAGGATTTTAAAACCATATAATTAGAAAATCTTCATACAATGTTTGGATAAGATACAGGGATCTGTTAGAAAGGAAAACACCCAGGTGGATATCACCATTGGAATCTAAGACCCATAAAAGGTTGAATATGAAAGATATGTGGTTGAAGTATTTTGATGGAAGTAGGGGACCAATTTAGATTAAAATCTTATGATCAGTTGAAAGATAAATTAGATGATTGGTTCCAGTACATCCAGATAAATGAAGTGTTGAAAATGGATAAGAAAATCAGTTTTCAAACAGAGAAATCCAAACTGGAAATGGAATTACAAGACACAAAAATAAAAAACCTATCTAAAATGTATAATTTATTGCTGGAATGGCATACGAAAGATGAACAAGTGAAATCATAGAATCATAGAATCATAGAGTTGGAAGAGACCACAAGGGCCATCGAGTCCAACCCCCTGCCAAGCAGGAAACACCATCAGAGCACTCCTGACATATGGTTGTCAAGCCTCTGCTTAAAGACCTCCAAAGAAGGAGACTCCACCACACTCCTTGGCAGCAAATTCCACTGTCGAACAGCTCTTACTGTCAGGAAGTTCTTCCTAATGTTTAGGTGGAATCTTCTTTCTTGTAGTTTGGAACCATTGCTCCGTGTCCGCTTCTCTGGAGCAGCAGAAAACAACCTTTCTCCCTCCTCTGTGACATCCTTTTATATATTGGAACATGGCTATCATATCACCCCTTAACCTCCTCTTCTCCAGGCTAAACATGCCCAGCTCCCTTAGCCGTTCCTCATAAGGCATCGTTTCCAGGCCTTTGACCATTTTGGTTGCCCTCCTCTGGACACGTTCCAGTTTCTCAGTGTCCTTCTTGAACTGTGGTGCCCAGAACTGGACACAGTACTCCAGGTGAGGTCTGACCAGAGCAGAATACAGTGGCACTATTACTTCCCTTGATCTAGATGGTATACTCCTATTGATGCAGCCCAGAATTGCATTGGCTTTTATTAGCTGCCGCGTCACACTGTTGGCTCATGTCAAGTTTGTGGTCAACCAAGACTCCTAGATCCTTTTCACATGTACTGCTCTCAAGCCAGGTGTCACCCATCTTGTATTTGTGCCTCTCATTTTTTTTGCCCAAGTGCAATACTTTACATTTCTCCCTGTTAAAATTCATCTTGTTTGTTTTGGCCCAGTTCTCTAATCTGTCAAGGTCGTTTTGAAGTGTGATCCTGTCCTGTGGGGTGTTAGCCACCCCTCCCAGTTTGGTGTCATCTGCAAATTTGATCAGGATGCCCTTGAGTCCATCATCCAAGTCGTTGATAAAGATGTTGAATAAGACCGGGCCCAAGACAGAACCCTGTGGCACCCCACTAGTCACTGTTCTCCAGGATGAAGAGGAACCATTGATGAGCACCCTTTGGGTTCGGTCAGTCAGCCAGTTACAAATCCACTGAGTGGTAGCATAGTCAAGTCCGCATTTTACCAGCTTCTTTACAAGAATATCATGGGGCACCTTGTCAAATGCCTTGCTGAAATCAAGGTAGGCTACATCCACTGCGTTCCCTTCATCTACCAGGCTTGTAATTCTGTCAAAAAACGAGATCAGGTTAGTCTGACATGACTTATTTTTCAGAAATCCATGCTGACTATTGGTGATCACAGTATTCCTTTCTAGGTGCTCACAGACTGTTTGCTTAATGATCTGCTCCAGAATCTTCCCTGGTATTGATGTCAGACTGACTGGGCGGTAATTATTTGGGTCCTCTCTTTTCCCCTTTTTGAAAATAGGGACAACATTTGCCCTCCTCCAGTCTGCCGGGACTTCGCCTGTTCTCCAGAAATTCTCAAAGATGACTGCCAGTGGCTCTGAGATCACATCTGCTAGTTCTTTTAATACTCTTGGATGCAGTTCATCTGGCCCTGGAGACTTGAATACATCTAAACTAGCCAAGTATTCTTGTACTATCTCCTTAGTTATTCTGGGCTGTGTTTCCTCTGCTGAATCATTTGCTCCAAATTCTTCAGGTCGGGCATTGTTTTCTTTATCGGAGAAGACTGAGGCAAAGAAGGCATTGAGGAGTTCAGCCCTTTCTGTGTCCCCTGTTTGCATTTCACCATCTTCTCCTCTGAGTGACCCCACGGTTTCTTTGTTCTTCCTTTTGCTACGAACATACCCATAAAAGCCTTTTTTGTTGCTTTTAACCTCTCTAGCAAGCCTGAGTTCATTCTGTGCTTTAGCTTTTCTGACTTTGTGTCTACACGTGCTGGCTATTTGTTTGAATTCCTCTTTGGTGGTTTCCCCCCTTTTCCATTTTTTGTACACATCCTTTTTTAATCTTAACTCAGTTAAAAGTTCTTTAGATAGCCACCCCGGCTTCTTTAGGCACCTTCCATGTTTCTGTCTCATTGGTATTGCCTGAAGTTGTACTTTTATTATCTCCCTCTTAACAAACTCCCAGCCATCATGAACTCCCTTTCCTTTTAGTATTACTGTCCATGGGATCTCACCCAGCACTTCCTTAAGTTTTATGAAGTCGGCTTTCTTAAAGTCAAGAAATTGAGTCCTAGTATGCTTGGCTGCTCCTTTCCGCTGTATAGTAAACTTCAGAAGAGCATGATCACTCGCGCCTAATGATCCTTCCACTTCTACCCCACTAACCAGGTCATCAACATTGGTTAGGACCAGATCTAAAATGGCTGTTCCTCTTGTTGCTTCTCCCACTTTCTGGACAACGAAGTTTTCTGCAAGGCCAGTGAGGAATCTGTTTGATCTTATGCTCTTGGCTGAGTTTGACATCCAGCAAATATCCGGGTAATTGAAGTCCCCCATTACTACTATGTCCCTTCCTTTTGCATGCTTGGCCATCTGTTCCAGGAAGGCATCATCTATGTCCTCCGTTTGGCTTGGGGTTCTATAGTAAACTCCCACAATGAGGTCCCTGTTATTCTTCTCTCCCTTAATTTTGACCCAAATGCTCTCACTTTGGCTTTGAGGTTCTAAATCTTGGATCTCTTCACAGGTATACACATCCCTGACATATAACGCCACTCCTCCTCCTTTCTTGTCTGGTCTGTTTCTCTGAAATAGATTGTATCCCTCCATTGTTATATTCCAGTCATGGGACTTATCCCACCAGGTTTCAGTGATGCCTATTATGTCATATTTAGTTTGCTGTACCAAGAGCTCAAGCTGTGATGATGGAATGGGCTAGGGATGTGGGGCACAATATTATGATGGTGGACTGGGAGAAATTGTGGAAAAAAGGAATCCAATATACAGCTTGTAATGTATTAAGAGAAAATTTGATGAAAATGATGTACAGGTGGTATTTAACACCAGTGAAGTTAGCAAAAATGTATCATACTCATGATAATAAATGCTGGAAATGTAAAGAAAAAGAAGGAACCTTTTACCACATGTGGTGGATGTGCCCCAAGGTAAAAGACTTCTGGGAAAGGATTTATAATGAATTGAAAAAAGTGTTGAAAAACACATTTATTAAAAAAACAGAAAACTTTTTACTTGATATAGTGGGGGGTGAAATCCCCAAAAAGGATCTTACTTTTTTTCTGTATGCCACAGAGAATATTACTAGTGAAGAATTTACCAACTATTGAAGAATGGCAGATGAAGATGATGGACTATATGGAACTTGCCGAACTGACTGGGAGACTCCAGGACCAGAGAGAAGAGGCGGCGGAAGAAGATTGGAAGAAATTTAAAGAATATTTGAAAAAAACACGTTAATATTTAAATTAGAATAGCTTTGGAAGTGGATAGGGCTAGAAGAAATATGATAGTGTATTTTATAAGTGATAAAATGTGAAGTTTAGAAAAATAAGGATATGACAAGAATTTGTTTGTATTGTTTGTTTTTTCTGTTTGTGTTTTTTATTTGTGTTATAAAATGAATAAAAAAATTTGAAGAAAGAAAAGGATTTCTTTCCCCTCCGAACACTGTCTTCATTATTTAAGTGACTTAAATTAACATACCCAAAACACACACTCCAGAAACATAGACCACCAACGAGCCTTACATGGTTGACATCCTGATGCCCCCCCCCCATGCAGCTCTTACCTCCTCTCTGATCAGAGTCAGAACTGCCATCTTATCGGATTCACTGAGGCAAATTGCATCTAGGGGGCTTTCAGCACTCCCTGGCGTCTCATGGGGTGCAGTTCCAGAGGCCTTTTCCCCAGAGGATAGTTCAGAACTTCCCTGTGGAAAGAAGGACTGCGTCAAGACAAAAACCAGCCATCCCTTTCAAACTGGGAAAGTTCTTCCTGAACTCGTTACCCCGATTGCAGTGGTCCAAACAAGAGTTCCAAGGAGATGGGAACATGTTACTCAGTGCAACTTTGGATACAATCCAGAATTTATAAACCACCTTCCACATATATATTTCAAGGAAATGGAAAAAGATCTATTTAAAAGGACACCAAAAATAGAATACAATTTAAAACACAAACATAAAATTGAGACCCACAGCAGAGATCCCTAGCCACCCATCTGGGAAAGGTTGTTGGAACAAAAATGTCTTCAATTGTTTCTGGAAAGTGATGATGGGGGGCAAATCTGTGGGTCTTTGAAGTCTAAAATCCTGTGGAAAGTCTGAGGAGGAGGGGGAAATGTCAAAGGAGGGGGAAGGACTCTGGCCAGGCAAACTGGGCTTAGGAAAAAGAAGCAGCAAAGATGGCCAGGGCAGCACCAAGGTGCTGATACATCAACCATATAGGGCTGTATCTAACTCTACAATTCAGATTCTAAAATGAGGTTCAATCCCTGTATGAGGAAACTGCCTATTCCTGCATTGCAAGGGTTGGACTAGATGATCCTCAAGAGTCCCTTCCAACTGTACAATTCTTGAGTCTGTGGCCTTGTCCTTTGCCTCAGGCAGCAAAATGTCATAAGCTGGCCCTGCTGTTTGGGACCACATAAACTCCCCATCTCTAAAAGAGGTTTGAGGTATAATTAATACCCCCCCCCCCGGAGATGTGTTACTATCTGATGCAACTTCTTTTGGTGCTTCCAGGGTAATTTATGAAGCTGCTCTTTCACATTTCACACCTAACTTTTGTGTAGTTTGCTCTCCACTCCACCCCAAAGTCCTGCACAAAAGCATCAACCTTAAAAAGGCAGCTGTCAACAAAATTAGCCAGGTGTGTGTACATTGCAAAATGTGTGCAACTGTATTCACTTGCATAATTCAACCTGCTACCTGAGGTGAGCTCCCCTGAACTCAATGTAACTTACATCCAAGTAAGCACAGAATCATAGAACCGTAGAGTTGGACCCCGAGGGTCATCTAGTCCAACCCCCTGCAACGCAGGAATCTCAGCTAAAGCAGCCATGGCAGACGACCATGTATAGAATTACAGTGGTACCTTGGTTCTCAAATGTAATCCTTCCAGAAGTCTGTTTGACTTCAGGAATGTTCGAAAACCAAGGTGCAGCTTCTGATTGGTGCAGACACCTTGGAAACAATAGCCGACAGCTGCATCGAAAGTTTGGTTTCCGAAAAAAGTTCGCAAACCTGAACACTTACTTCCAAGTTTGCGGCGTTCAGGTTCTGATTTGTTCATCAATTAAGCCGTTTGAGAACCAAGGTTCCACTGTACACTGTTATTTTGAGTTTCAGAATCCAAGAACTAATGTGATGGAAGTGTGTGGTGGGTGGGCGGTCCTTGGCTACGTCTCCCTTGCTACCTGCCTACATCTCCTTTGCGTTCTCTCCACAGAGGACTCCAGGGAAAGAAACATGATGTCAGTATCCCTGCTCTTGCCACTATACTACTTGCAAAGTAGGTTAAAAACAAAAGAAAACCTGAACATCACAGCCTCAGAGTCTAATAAATTGAGCATGTCCATGCAACTTTTTGCACCATTCATTTTAAACACAATGACACACCTTTTGGTTGCAAAATTTGGAGAGAGGCTGCTGCAAAGTAAAAACCAGCCCTGATCCGTCCCAGAAGGAAGTGGCATGATTCATTTTAAATCTGCCCTTTTCTATCCCTTCTCTCCCCCTCCCCTCTATATGCTTACAATACCATAATGCCACTTTAAACAGCCACATCCTCCCCAAAAATTCTGGGAGCTGCAGCTGAGAGCTGTTAGGAGACCCCCATTCAACCAACCATTTAACAATCAATCATTCATCATAGGGAACTTTGGGAGTAGTAGCTCAGGGAGGGGAATGTGGGTTTCTAACAACTCTCAGCACCTTTAACAAACTGCAGCCCCCAGAATTCTTTGTGAAGGAAGCCACAAATGTTTAAAGTGGTGTCACAGCACTTTAAATGTATGGGGTGGATGTTGCTGCCAAGAGGCCTTTATTCCAGCCAAGGGCTCTCTCAGCAGAGCTGCCAACACACAGCTCGTCTCCCACATCCCTTTGTAGCAAACTTTGAAGATAGCACCCATGTTCACATTCTGCACATGTGGGGCAGGAGCTTACAGCCCACATCCACAGCACGCAGAGGCTCTCTAGTTCAATCCTTACATCTCCAGGTCACACTGGGACTGTCCCTGTGCGAGACCCTGGAGAGGCAAAACTGAGCTCCAGGGAGCAACGGCTGTGACTTTGCATAAGGAAGCTTTCTACACGCAATCCCAACAAAAACTGCCCGCCTCGTAGTACTGTAAGATTGAGGGAGGGGGAGAAGCTCCCCCCTCCACACACTGCAGTTCCCATGAAATCCCAACCCCCAACTAGTATTACATTTTTTAGAAACTGCAGGTGTAGCTACCAAGTGCCCTTTATAGCATCATGCATAGTTTGGCTCTAAGGCAAAGTCAGAGAAATCATGCATGCATGTACACCCACACAACAAAGAAGAAACCAGAGGTCCTTCCCAGGCAGGATTCACTAGCCAGCAATGCCACCTGTGGCTATTCTGTGCTTCAGAAGAAACAACCCCACATATATTCAAAAGTAAGGGAGGGGTGAAAGAGCCTTTGCTGCAAGGCATTCAGGTGAAGAGCAAGATCCACGGCTTCTACGGGTGCAGCCACTGCATTTCTTTGCTCAATGGAGGGCAGAAACTGCTCTTGTGCTTACCAAGGGATCCCCAGGGTTGCCCCTCTCCACCACCTTGCTCAACGATGTGTCCTTCTCAAAACCTAAAGCAGAAGAAAGAAGTGGGTCACACACTGGTTGTTGGAGTCTCAGTGGTGATGACTGGAAGAAGAAAGTGGAAGCCCTTTTCTCTGAGTCGAGACTCTCCTGCCCTCCCACCCAACCCCTATTTTTAAGACTATGGGATGCCAAAGTTGCACCTGGAAGATTTCCCCCCTGTGCTTCCTTGCATCGGCTCAGAGGAAGATAGCTCATCCCAGGTTTGGCTATTTGAGCATGCAGCTCAGTCTTATCTGCTCTGGCTGGCAGTGGCTCTCCAGGGCAGTGGTGGCTGGTGCCCCCTGTGACTGATGGGGGTGGAAAGCAGGGGGCCCAACTCTAGGGGGAACCAGAGCCAAAGACAGGGAGAGTCAACGCATTGTGATCCTCTTCCCTGCTGAGTTCTACAAGGGCGACACTGAGACTAATGAGGAGGAGCCTATAAAATCATGCATGGCTTGGAGAACTGGGATACAGAAAAGCTTGTCTCCGTCTCTCATCACACCAGCACTCCTGGACATCCAGGGAAGTAGAATGTTCAAAAATTCAGGACAAGTAAAAAAGCCCCACTTCTCCAGGGTCTTGGGCAGATAAACCCAATGCTTTGAACTGATATGCAGGGATCAGACCTGTCCTGATAGGAAGGACTCTAAGGGTCACCAAGGGCAGATCTACACTTGTCATTTATAACGTTAAAAATGTGTTATTAAAATGTGACACCAGAAGGCGCTGCACACCAGCAAGCCAAAAGCAGTGGGAAACTGCTACTAAGCAGTTTTCTACATTATTTTTCAATACAGTGGTGCCTCGCAAGACGAAAAGAATCCGTTCCGCGATTCTCTTTGTCTAGCGGTTTTTTCGTCTTGCGAAGCAAGCCCATTGACGGATTAGCGGATTAGCGCTATTAGTGGCTTAGCGGCTTTTAGCGGCTTATCGGATCAGCTGATAAGCGGCTTAGCGGCTTAGAAAAAGGGGGGGGGAGGAAAAAAACCCCGCAGGAACTCGCAAGACATTTTTGTCTTGCGAAGCAAGCCCATAGGGAAATTCGTTTTGCGAAGCGCCTCCAAAACGGAAAACCCTTTCGTCTAGCGGGTTTTCCGTCTTGCGAGGCGTTCGTCTTGCGGGGCACCACTGTATGTTTAGGAGATCAGTGTAGATCCAGCCCAGGTCCTAGGCAGGTGCCTTATATCAGGCCAGAATACTTGTCCATCCAGTCCACTGCTGTCTACTCTGATTGGCAGTGTCTCTTCAGGGTCCCAGGCAGAGAAGGCTCTTTCCTATCACCTAATCTACCTGTGCCTTCTTAAGTGGAGACTCCTGGGATTGAACCTGGAGCTTTCAGTATGGAAAGCATGTGCTCGCTCAGTGAGCTGGGGCCCTCCCTGTTCATCCCTGCACTTGATTCTTTTATTAGTTGGCAGCTCAACAACTGAGCGTCTATCTCATTTCGGTCAGATGTGAAACACTTGTGGAGATCCTGGATGACATGAAAGGACCAGCTGAGCTGTTAGATCTGGGATGATTTTCTGATGTTTTTCACAAATGACACTTGGGTGAAGTGGCTCAATGACCGAGGATGGGAAGGACAGACACCTTCTCCAGCTGGGCAATTTTGCAAAATGGACAACCTAGGAAACTGCCTAAAGAGATCCTGGGAGGCCACCTGAATGTCCCTGGCAATGCCAAGACCCTACAGAAGGGAAAGGGCTGGGATCCAACAGACCTCTTCTCTGGAAGTCACTGGGTGTGCACTGCACTGCCCATCCTTCACATTTTAGATGTTGAGAAGCGCTTCCTCACATTCTTCCTTCAGAATTACAGCCCCCCTTTTTGATGTACATCTGCTGTGTGTATAAAGCAAGAATGTGGCTGCTGGAAACATTTGGAAGTGCTTGCAGCATGCAAATCTAAGCCCCAGAGAACCAAGATTAGCTATGCTATGCAAGCCTGCATGCAGCTTCCTGTAATGTGTGAAGCAGCCCTTCGGATCAATGTCAGAGCCTGAGAGGGGGCTAGGAGAGAAAGGTTGGAGGATGCTCGACAATGAGGAAGCCAAGCGTGCTGCATAATTGGTTACAATAAAATGCTTGGTCGGAATCCCAGATCAGTCATAAAGCCTGACCTTGAACCAAGCCATTCACCCTCTGCAGGTAACCTGAGACACCTCCATGTCAATGGGATGTGGTGCTCCAGATGTTGTGAGACTTCCCATCTCCATCTGCTGCAGCCAGCTGGGCCAATGGAGTACAAGGTCTGAGTGGCTGGATGCCTCTGAATACCAGCCGCTGGGGAACAACAGTAGGAAAGAGCATTTGCCCTCTTCTCCTGCTTGGGGTGGGCTTCTGCAAGAGGCGTCTGGGTGGCATGTTGGGAATGGGATGCTGGACAGATCTAGCCAGGCTCTTCTTGTGCTTTTAGGATCTGAATAACACATGGATGTGCAGGGATGGGGGAAAGAAACAATCCATTGCTCTTGTGCAGCTCCATTCATTTCAATGAGGCATGCACAGGAAAACTTCATTGCAGATCATAGCACATGTCGACTAGCAGAACAGAAGGGGGGGGCTTGCTGCTTAGCTTTTCTGCTTCAGATAGTAAGATTTTGTGTGAATTCCTCCACATGCAAAAACTAACATTGAAAAATTGCAGAAAATAAGAAGTGCCAGAATAGGGTGACTTAGTTTTTGTTCTTCTCTGTTCTCCCTTCCTTGTTGTTACTGCTTTGCAGGAAAAACAGCTGTCATTTTGCTCCACTCCATGAAATGGGGCATCACACCCTGTGGAGATTTGCATGTGGTTCTTAGCAGCAGCTGTTTTCTCTCCCCAGAATAACAAGAATGCAAGCATCATAATAGCCAAAGCTGATCGAAACAAGTTTCATGTGTTTTCTTCTATTCTTATCAGCTAGGCCAATAAATGCCATCTCCAGTTGCCTCAGAATGCTCCTCAAGCCCCTTGGACTCAGCCATGGGCCTTTGGCCTTTGGGGATCTGCTAAAGCATTTAAGACTGTGTATTTGCAGGGAACCCTTTTCATACTGGCCTGGTTCACAAATAACGCTAAGCCATGTGTCAGGGAACTGCCATCAGGGCCGGAGGGAGAGAGCGGGCTCCGGAGGGGTCCCAGAGAGCGTCCTGGGATGGGGAGAGACAGCCCATCTTCTGGGGAAGAGAATCAGCGTAGCACCAGTGGAGAAGGGGGGCAGATGGGGGAATCGGCGAGGCAGTCCCATGACTCCTTGCCAGGGACCAGCGGGGAGAGTAAGGGTCTTCCGCTGCCTACACCCTCCTTGCGCAGAAGGCTTCCGCGCAGGGAGAGTAGGAGGAGAGTAGGCGTCAAAGAGCTTCTTTGCTGGAAGAAGTTCAAGAAACGCCCACTGACGGATTCTGCCAGCGATTGAGACAGCCACGGGTGAGTGGCTGTCTGGACAGAAAAGGTTCACTCAGGCAACCCAGCCAGGTGTTGCACCGGTTTACGCACGAGCAACCCCTAGAACCAATACACCATGGTATGTTTAGCTGAAGTGAGGTTTGCGTGAATGTCTGAACCCAGAATAGCAGACTAACTAGGGGTTGTTTTCTGACAACAAAATCAGGCTGTGAAGCCAAGGTCAGTTGTGGGCTTACAAACTGTGGCATGTTTTAACTATGATTTGGCATCATGATCATTATCTAGACTATTTCTATACTACTTAATATATAAAAATACCTCTAGGTGGCGTATAAGCAACTAAAATAGCAACAATAAATATAAAATGACACATAAACCATTATACAAATTAGTCTTAAATATATACAGATATCTATTTCTCCTCCTCCTGACACACCTCCTTACTCAACATGTTTCAGCCTCCTGGCTCCCACTGAGAGCCCAAACTCCCAAATCACCCCTGAGATCTCACAACAAAGAAGGTTCCTGGAACCCGCTGGCCGCACTTGAGTCTCTCACATGAGGCTTGCTTTTATGGGCAGACACTGAGGATGATGGCTCCTCCTCAGGCCTCCCACAGCTGGAGGCCAGTCACCCAGTTCTAGGTAACAGCAGGTTCGATTGGGCAAGTGTCTAAGAGGAGCCAAAGGGTGGCTAATAGGCCACCACTCCCCCCCCCCCGCCAGCTCCTTCTCTGGCCTCTGGACTGCACATCTCTCCTCTTCCACACCCAACAACTTTGCTTAACCAAGGGTTGCTTTGGAACTCACCAAGCTACAGGGGATGGGGCTGGAGCCACAGAACCAAGCTGTGGCTTGTTTGCTCATTTGCAAGACAAGCTATATGGGCCTGAGATCTCCTTTTCAAATACCCTACCAAATGGTGCTTCCCCTCCTACACACTGACTTGGATTCATAAGAAACAGGAAGCAAGCCAAACTGTGGCTTAGTGTGAACAAGCTGATGCATGGGGTGAAATTTGCAGCTGACTTGCTCTGCAACCAGGAGCTATGCCATGGTTTTGCTTTGCGTTTTATGCAAACCGAAGCTTGTGGTTTGTCTCACTCAGGACATACTATGAACCCAAGAACCAACCTTGGCTATAGCTTGTGGGTCGTATTTTTGCTTAGTGGGCCATGTGAACCGAGGCTTATGGTTTGTCTCACGCCAAACAAACTGCAACCAAATTTTGTCCTGGGTTATCACTCATAGTTTGTTTCAAGCAAGCCAACCCACAAGCTAACAAGAGTTTTTTCAAAGCATTAATTCTATCCTGCAACAACAACAAAAGATCCCTCCGCCTTGGAACACACTTTTAAAAGAAAAGCCTGACTGGCTCTTCAGATTCCTTTTAATGGAATAACATTTTAAAGAAATGCCTGAAGGAACTGATATTATAGTTTGAAATCTTGTTTATTCTGCTATATTTTACTCCAAGAAGACCCATTTATCCTAAATAGAACCCAGTAAGGCAGACATGTATGTACAATATAAATATATTTTTAATGTGATCACATTGAGATCCCAAGATGAATTTTTGCAAGTAACTCTTAGAAATATGGTGTAATCAATACATTACTTAGGAAATTTTTAATGATATTAATTTTTAATGACTTTTTAAATTTTGAAACTTAAATTTAGAATTCAAAGCAAGCCCATCGTGTGACATATCGTATTAAATCCCATGAAGATCTGAAGAGATTAGTATTTTTAGTTTTGAAATATCACAATTCTGGGCTGAGCTTTAAAGGTTTTTATGTAGCATGGCAAGGCCAAAATTGTCCATTTTTTGAAATTCCCTCATAACTAAAAACAGGATGAGATAAAAAATTAAAAACTGAGACCTGGGACCTTCTCTTAGACTACTTTTAGGAAACTGAAACTGAAAGCAGTATGAAACGGTAAGATAAAATGCATTTGATCACTTGACATGGAATGATCCAGCACTTAGTTCAGGGGTGGAGAACCTGGTGGGTCAGATCTTTCTCTCTCCTTGCTGCACATGTCAACTTTGGCAGCTGGGCAGGGCCATCTACCTGCCAATCATCTGAGACCACCATGAGGTCATATGTCAACTGGCCTGCAGGCAGGGGTCTGCTTTGCCAGTGCACTCCTCGCTGGATTGAATTCTATGCTCATAGCTGATAAGCACAGATTTCAGTCCTTCTGCTTCGGAAATGCTGAACATGTTCCTGTAACTGCTTACACCGTTGTCAAATGCAGAGATGAGTAAGGCTCCAGGCTTTGTTCCTTCTCTTGCCACCCACCAAAAAGAGACATTTAGAGCTTTTTCTAATGCTTTTGAGATATAAAATCTGGCAAAGCATGGAATGAGGATGGTTCTGTAGTTAATGAAAGAGAGTCTACAAGGTGAGGAAGTTTCAATAGTTTTAAATCAGTAGATCACAAAAAGCTTTAATTAATTAATTAATTAATCAATCGGACTAGATAAATTTTAATCAGAGTTAAAGGTTCCCCTCTTCAGTTTTCTTTTTCTAGTAGGCCATTTTGGTTTTGCTACATAGCCCTACCAGAAAATTAATGTGGAAAACATAAAAGATGTCCAGCCACCTAATAATTAAACAGTACACTGGCTTAGGGACAAACTTGGTGCTACTCCAGTTGCAGGGTCAGCAACCATGTCTGGGTGTTTAAAAGGGGAAGGGCTCAGGGGCACAGCATCTGCACTGCATGCCAAAGGTCTCGGGTTGGATTCCCAGCATCCCCAGGCAGGGCTGGGAGGGACCCTCGCCTGGGACCCTGGAAAGCCACTACCAGTCAGGGCACACAATACTGGGTTAAATGAACCAACGGTCACTGGAAGAAGGCCTCTTCCTCTGTCCTAAAGTTTAATACCAATACATGTGGGAGCCCCTCCTGTTCACTGAGAGCGCAGCACCAAGAGAGGAGAAAGTCTTCTCTCCCCAGCTGTAATTTCGACACCCCCCTTCACTGCAATTGGCCTTAGAAGAAAAGGTTCTCCTGGTGTGAACAGGCACTTTCATGATAAAGCGGAGTTCACTGGGGGTAGGAGATTTACACCAAGAGTGCAAAATTAGCAGTGGGGGTGGTGGGGGTGGTGGTGAGTGAATGCATGGCCATGAAATTAGATGTCTGCTTCCCAATCTCAAAAAGACACCTTTACATGGGCTTTGGTGATAAGCACATTAAGTGAAACTTAACTGGAATTAAGGCTACAATCCTAAACACGCTTGCTAGGGACTGAGTGTTCCATCAAATGGAGCAGGGCTTACATCCAAGTGAACACACAGAAGACAGTTTCTTTCAAAATGGCAGGTGCCTATTTGACCCAAAATCCATTTATCAGCTGACAGTCCTCTCAAGAAACACACACACGTCCCCCCAGTGCCGCTTCTTCCCTTGGAGCCTTCCAGGTGTTGGCAACTGCAATTCCCATCAGAATAGCCAGCACTGTTGGGAGCTGTAGTCCCAAATACCTGGAGGGCATAGGATGGGGAGGTTAAAGGGGGTGTGAAACAGAGAGGGAGAGACTTTCGTACCTTCTCCTGGGGATGAAAACGTATGATTTATGGCAGACGCAGGAACATTGGAACACTCAAAGTACTCCAGGTCTTCCTCTGGCTCACCTTTCACCTCCAAGTCCGCTGCCTTTTGACTGGAGGATGTGCAAGCCAGTTTCTCTTCGTCAGTGGCATGCCCATCTCGGTTGGAAAGGTCTGGGATTTTGGAGGCAAGCACGGCTTCCTCTTTGTCCTGCACAAGCAAGGAGACAGTTAAACAGGGATCAGCCCGTTGTCCAGGACTTGGATAACATTAATGGGGGGGGGGGGGAGGAATCCGGAAGTGCCCAGGGACAACTGTCTGTGCCTTCCATTCCACTCCTTCTCACTTTCCAGCTTCTTAAAACATTGAATTGATTCTATATTTATTGTCAGCCACCAAAATGGTTCTTGCAAGAAAATGAAAATATTTAGGGGGGTTGAATAAGGATATCTGGTAGAGTCAAATCTGGTCCATAGCTAATACACTGAAAAGGAAACTTGAAAATTAAGGTACACCAGAGGACACCCCTCTAAAAAAGATTCATTCTTGATACGGTACATGGCAAAATGTATTTCATATATTAATGATGATTGAAATGTTCAAATATGCTTCTATTTGGAATTCTTAGTAACCTTTTAAAGTGAGAATATCACAAGATCTCAAAGACAATATCCTGGTATTTTTAAATAAATCATATTTTTTTTAAATGCTGCTACTTCTCAACGCCAGTAATAATGAGGGGGGGGGAATGAGGGGGGGAATGAGAAGGAAACAACTCAGATTTGTGCTTTGTATGAGCATGTTTAATTTTAGTTTTCATTCGTTCCCCCCACCCCCCGGTTCTTGTGTGCAACTGAGGTGTATATTCTTGTTTAAATAAATAAATAAATATTATTATTATTATTCTTTTTTTAAAAAGCTTCTGGGAAAAGAGTTAATTTAGCCTGCAGCTCTTGTCTTCCTAACAGGCAGGCAGTCGGATGCCTCTGTGGGAAGGGCCGTGGCTCAGTGGTACGGCTCATGCTGTATCTCAAACAAGGCTCAGGTTCTTCCTGTTTAGGCTGGCGGGGGGGGGGGGGGACCCTCTCTGGAAGACTGGAGAGCTCCTGCCAGTGCTGCCTATTCTGGCACAAGGCGGCTCCCAACGTAGCTTGGTGGAGAGCCACTACAGACAATACCAATGGTCTGACTCAGCCTATATTCCAGGGTCTGCTTTAGGTTCTTAAGATGCCCTCAGTGTGGACCGTTCCCTGAGTGGATTCCCCTCTTTGCCATTTGCCCTCTTCCCCTGTGCCCCATCGGCTCTGCTGCCCTGCAGGAAAGAGCAAGGCAAGCAAAAACTGCCATTCCTTCTTCCCTTGTCTCCTTTTGGACAGTTGGGAGAGGGCAGATAGAGGCAGGAACAGCAGAGAGTAATTCTGAGGGACGTGGGCCCAGGCAGAGTCCCAAGGATGCCAACTCTGGAAGGTGCACCTGTCCCCAGCTGCTAGTGCAAGGAACCCTCCTCCAAATCCAAAGCTCTTCCACATGGATTACTACTTAAGAAAAGCCTTGCTGGATCCAGCCAGTGGCCCATTGAATACGGCCTCCTGCTCTCACGTCCCCCCCAGTAGATGCCTAAGGGAAGCCTGCAAGCAGGACCTGAGCGCCACGGCTCTCCCCCGACCCCCCCAGAGGTGCACAGCCTCTGACAGTGGAGGGAGACTATAGCCATCATGTGGGCCTTCTCTCCTGTGAATGTGGGGAGCAAGTGGCAGTTCTTGGCTACCCCATACCTGGGAGCAGACATCGAGAACCAGGGACGGTGCTTCATATTTCTTCACCTTGCAGCCACTCCTGCAGAGAGAAAGGGAGGACGGGGTCAGCATTGGACTTTCTGTTATTGGGTGTGGGGTAGGGAGCTGAGGAGTCAGGGAGGGAGGCAAGTAGGCAGGACCAGATGCCAGGACCAGAATTGGCACCCACGTTGTTGGCATAGCAGATCTCAGCCCTGAGCAGGGAAGGCCATGTTCTTTCTTAAAGCAGGAGGTGGGGAGAGAAGAAGGGAGAGACCAACACAATGGCTACTGTGCTCACATAGACTCTGAAACAGCCAACACTTAAAAGCCGTTTTGTACGAGGGCAAACATAGGTCTGCTGCCAACTCAGCCAATCCTGGATATTAAGCAGCAGAGTCAGTTTTTCCAGCTGGGGAAAGGGTGACGATTCAGCAGCACAGTACTTGTTAAATGCAGGAAGGCCCTGGGTTCAACCTCCAGGTAGGGTGGGATAGAGTCCTTCCTCAATACCTGCAGATCTGCTGACAGTCAGAGAAGATAATAGTGAGCTAGACTGATCCATTATCTGATTTGATACGAGGCACCTTCCTATGCTGCTACTGGTCTCTTGCTAAAGCATCTCAGAAGTTAACTTTGCCTCTTGTAATGACTTTGGCTCAGCAATGTTTGAAACTGAAATCATAGCACCACAGAAATATACAGCTGGAAGGGACCGCAAGGATCATCTAGTCCAAGTGGACTAACACTTTCCAGGAGAAGCAGAGGAACAATACCATGGATGTGGCGGCATCTACAGATTTTCTTTCTTGCTGTGGACTTGAAAGAGGAAAGGGCACAAGAGGAAAGCACAGTGGAACAAAAAGCTTTCCCCAGGAGCCGGAGAGCTGCTTCTGCCTGCGAAGCCCTGTGCAAATCATGATACCCCATTCAGATGTAATGGGCACAGCGCCTCTTGCCAGGGGAGGCGAGAGTAGGAAGCCTGACTTATGCCAGAGGCTGGGCAGATTTCATTCTGCTTTTCATACAGAACTGGCCTCCCAAAGCAGCTCAGGTCCATAAAGAACTGAACACAGTGCTAGGAACCCACCAATGAAGCTGGACAACAAGAGCCCCCTCTTGCCACGGCTGCCCAGAAGCTGCCATCCACCTGCTGCCTCTGACCACGGAGGCGCCATGCAGTAAGACCCACCCCATAGGCATCTAATCCCCCTTTCTAAGCTGCTAGCCCTCACAGTCATCTTGCCACAGCAACATGAAGGAAGACTTGACTTTGGTTTGCCCTGAAACTGCCCATCCATCCAATGTGATGGGGAAAATCTCCATCAGGATTGTGCAGCATTTGATAGAGGATCTATGCCTTGGCCTTATACCAGGAGTGGGGAAACTCAGGCCCAGGAGCCCAATGTGGCCTCTGTAGCCCTTGGGACTCTCTCCAGGCCATGCCCCTCCCTGTAGACCACACCCCTCTCTGGCAAAGGTGTCCCGGAGTGGCAGCAATGCCTCTTGCGTCCCAGCTATGTGTGGAAACTGGTCTTATAAACAAAGATCAACATGGCAGTCCTTTCTCTGCCCACTTCTGCCTTGATCCCTGCCTACTGCTAGCAGGTGGCCCCCAGAACGTTGCCCAGAAGAGAAGGTGGCCCTTGGGATGAAGAAGGTTCCCCAAGTGCTGCCTCAGGCTCTCCTTTTTCCTAAAGCAAGAAAAGGCGCCTATTGCAGCCTCTCTTCAGATGGCATGGCGGATAACTGGTGTCACTCCCTACGCTGTTGCCCATGACACCTGGGACTTCAGGACCACATCTTCCCCACTCTGTTCTGGGGAAACTTTTACCGTGCCTAGTTCTGTAGGTTTTCCATTTCTGCAATGTGGAAGATAAGAGCTAACTGAAGCTCCCCACTAGAGACTGTGAAGGGCCATGATCTCTGAAACTATGTGGCTTTTTTACTGAAGATCCAGACATTTGTTTCTGAACAAAGGTGGGCTAACCAAAAACGAATTCTTGGCTTTGGAATGAAAGAAAAGCCATAATGTTCTGGGGGGAGGAAGTGGGGGGGGCACACATAAAACGCACAGAATTTGTTATGCCTTGGAAACCCATAGAAAGCAAGCGTGCCACAACAGCCAGCCCAGCCATCTCCCAGGCCTCATTCTGATGCAAAGCTAAGCTGCCAGGTGAAAGTATGGTCTTCTAAGAGGAGGCTGGAGACAAGAGACAGACAAAAATCTCAGAATAAATAGGCGAGGAAGCTGCATGCAGTGAAGAGAGAGAGGGGGAGGGAGAGAAAAGATCAACAAAAACACCAAAACCCAAAGAGGAACACAAGAAAAAGAAAGGAAATGAGTACTTACAACAGAAAACAGAGAAATTTCACTTGTTCTGTAGTCCTGATGCACCAAAAATGAACAGACAAGAAAGAAAGGTAGAGAGATGGAGGGAGAGGAAAAAGAAAAATCACATGTAAAAGACCCAGGGTGTGTGTGTGTGTGTGTGTGTGTGTGTGTGTGTGTTCAGTATATATATTTTCTCCCTGGATAAATACAGAAGTCATACTATGAGTGGAAAGTCTATGCGAAGAAGAGATGTAAAACTTCAAATGTTTGCTGCTGGTGTGCAGAAAACTTACAAATGAGTGCATAACTCAGAGCCAGGGCTATGTGAGCCCCCTGTTGATGTAAGGCTGGAGAATGCTACATGGGGGGAATAGAATTTAGCCTCCTGAGAATCAGGAAACAAAATCTCAGGTTTCTAGCCTCAATACGTGTGGACATAGAATCACGGAGGCAAAAGACACTTCAGAGGTCATCCAGCCCAATCCCTTGCCTATCAGGGAAGCAGGAGCCATGAATTTTCTGCAGTGGCAACCCCCACTGCAATTTCAGAAGCCAGAAGAGTATTAGCTCCATGTGGCGCCTGCTCCTCAGTATGACTAGAAGAACAAAAAGAAATTACACAAAAGAGCAGTAAAACGAGACAAAACAAAAACTGCAGAACTGTGCAATGGAGAGGAAACTATGCAAATGTTCTCAAAGTTGTAAAATTCAGTTTTGAGGGGGAAGAGCCAGGATTGCCAGGCACAGGTTTCTTGCATTTTTAGCACAGTGTAGACCTAGCACTACTCAAAGCCAACTGTAGCTAGAGTTGACCTTTAGGACAAGGTTCTAGTTTGATCTAACAGCTCAGTTCTTGCAAACTTGTCATACCAATACAGTGGTACCTCGGGTTACATACGCTTCAGGTTACATACGCTTCAGGTTACAGACTCTGCTAACCCAGAAATAATACCTCGGGTTAAGAACTTTGCTTCAGGATGAGAACAGAAATCGTGCTCCGGTGGCGCAGCGGCAGCAGGAGGCCCCATTAGCTAAAGTGGTGCTTCAGGTTAAGAACAGTTTCAGGTTAAGAACGGACCTCCAGAACAAATTAAGTACGTAAGTAGAGGTACCACTGTATTTGTTAATTTGCATAGGCTATGAACAGCTGCTTAACATCTATGACATCTATCCTCTTCCTACAGTACATCTCAGTTCCTGAAATGCACTGAACTTCTACACAATACTGTGCATTGCCAACCACGCTACTAGGGCTGGAACAATACAGACCACCTTCCAACATAGCAAAACTCTTATGTTTTAGTTCCATGTGGATCCCTTCTAGGAGCCATATGTGACCAAGTTGTGATGCTCGCATATGCCCAAGCATCTTTTGCTTCATGTATATAGGGGAGAGGCGTGTTTGCACACAATGCAAAGGCAAAAATACTTGCGCATGAGCTTTTCTGCAGATGCAGAGCCTCTCTGAGGCTGTTTGGCTCCTCCTTTCACCTGTGTAGCAAAACAAGCCAGGACCCAACTCACAGCCATAGTCTCCTGTTGAATGAAAACCTGGAAACCACGGTTTCAAATGAAGACAAGATATGAAGCCAGTATCAAACCATGGCTTCAACCCCGGCTTGTGTTGAATCCATTAACCAAAAGGAAACCCTTTTCTAGCACAGACCACTTGTGCACTAACTGGTTTTTGAAGCCAGAATTGTGGGCAAACACAGCTGGTGTGTGCTTGCAGGGGAGCCTCAACCCACCAAGGATTCCCATCAGGTATACATGCGCTCTCTTGGATGCAGAAGCACTTCACACACAGAAATCTCGTCAGGGCTGAAACTGCTTTGGCGCTCACCCCTTTGCTAGTCCCTGCTGAACCCTGGTGCGTTACAGGAGAAGAAGATGCAGCAAGACACAAGCACTACCACAACCTCCCCAAGGCCTTGGGTCTGCTTGCTCCCAGGGGCCTGTGGCTATTCCGGCTGGCACCAGTGCCCTTGGAACCCTGGCTCCCAAGACTGTATGGAAGCTGTAAATAACAAAGGGCTGGGAGGGCCCAAGGAGAAAAGGATTCGTTTCCTGCACAATAAGCGTTTGTGCTTCACAGGCAGAATCAGATTTTCCCACCTCCAAAGTCACCAGCTTTCTGATCGTTTCATATTCCAGCCAGGGCTGGCTCGGGGCCTGAGGGAGGAGTGCTTTCCCCTCACCTCCCAGGGAAGGTGGCCATTTAAGCAGAGGCCGAGGGGGCCATCGCAGGATTAGGGAACCTCTGTCCTGTGGGAGGGGCTCTATTCTGCTTTGGCTGCATGACAGTTCCCATGCTGATGAGCTGGGGTTAAATCCTGCTCCATTGGCTGCACACCCCAGTTCCCCTGCTGGGAGCAGGCATGTGCAGGCAAAAGCAGTGTGGGGTTGTCCAAAAGCAACAAGCCCAGTGTTTCTGGAGGTTTAAAGTGCAGCAGGGGACTGCTGGCAAAAGGGCTTTCAGAATCTAGCCTGTGCTTTGAAATCCTGGCACATCCAGACTCCACATCACCTAGCCTTCATCCTGACATCCAGTGATTATTCAGCCTGGCAGGTGGAGAGATGACCCTGCTCCACAGCACCCTGAAGAGACAGGAATCTTTTGCTTCTCTTAAACAAGAACTTTCCTACTTTTCAGTGCTGGAATCTAAAAACCTATGTTTGCTGCAGGGACCCAGAACCCTGGAAACAAATGTGGAAAACCTATTGCTGGATCTTACCACAGCAGGTGGGGGGGGGCTGTATTCTCCACAGAGGAAGTTTGTGAGGTACCCCATATAGAATCATAGAATCATAGAATCATAGAGTTGGAAGAGACCACAAGGGCCATCGAGTCCAACTCCCTGCCAAGCAGGAAACACCATCAGAGCACTCCTGACATATGGTTGTCAAGCCTCTGCTTAAAGACCTCCAAAGAAGGAGACTCCACCACACTCCTTGGCAGCAAATTCCACTGTCGAACAGCTCTTACTGTCAGGAAGTTCTTCCTAATGTTTAGGGGGAATGTATAGAAAACTAACATGTCAGGATGAAGAAAAGGCTAAAACCATTCCCCTTGGCATACAGTGGTATCTCGGGTTAAGTACTTAATTCGTTCTGGAGGTCCGTTCTTAACCGGAAACTGTTCTTAACCTGAAGCACCACTTTAGCTAATGGGACCTCCTGCTGCTGCGGTGCTGCTAGAGCACGATTTCTGTTCCCAACCCGAAGCAAAGTTCTTAACCTGAAGCACTATTTCTGGGTTAGCGGAGTCTGTAACCTGAAGCGTCTGTAACCTGAGGTACCACTATACTAGGTTTCTGTGTGCAAGGAGCTTTAATATTTAAATTGCAACACACATACAATCTCTCTTAGGACAGAGCATTCGATCAGGCAATTCCCACACTTGCACTCCATTTTTCAGGGCTGGAGAGCCTTTCTCAGTGGCAGGCAGAGAAATGGATGCAAATTTTACCTCTGTCCAATAGGCTAGTTTCTACACAAGGCTTTTAATCCTCCCTCCATCCAAGCAAGAGACCTTATCAGAGTTCAAGAACACATTCCAGCCAGGCAAAAGCAATCAAGGAGGACGCGAAGAAAGGCCGGTGGGGGGGGGGGTGGCAGGGTGTGTGTGTGGCGGCGTCCCAAGGGCTTGGAGGACTGCATTCATCCCCCAGGCCGGAGATTCCCACCCCTGCTGAAGCTGTTGTGGTTGCTGTTAATTCAATGTTTGTACTGCCCTTTATCCAAAGATCTTAGGGCAGTTTACAACATTAAGAAGATAATTTATGCAGAATAATAATAAAAACATAATACACAGCATAAAAAAGAAACAGTCATAACAACAGTCCCCCTTCACCCCACAATGAACAGGCCACAGGTTATTTAATGGCCCAAGGCTTGGGTGGTAGCGTTTGGGAACGATGAGCTGTTTCTCTCGTGGCCCTTCTGCACCCCCACGTCTTGCTAGAATCCCTGCAAATACAGAGCTTGGCGACTACTGCCCTGGGCCCACGGGACACCCTTGCATCCTCCATCCTTATGTTCCTAGAGCAGCTAGACAACAAGACACTGCCCTCTCTCCAGCTGCAAATATTTATTCAGGCCAGGGAACCGGGCAGCCCATGAACTTCTGGGACTTTTTCACAGCAAAACTCCATACCTGGAAGAGTTCAGAGTGAGAGAAAAACAGTCACCACACTGCTCCCTGCACCCCAGAGGGAAAAATGAAGAATCCCAGTAGAAACTGTGTGGAGAGCAAGGGGGTAGGGGAAGCTCAGGGCAGCCCCCGCAGGCCTCCTCTCCTCTCTGCTGTCAACTGGGGCAGCCATTCTGCCAGGCTGCCTCAGTGGGAGGCTCATTGCACCAGCTGCCTCCTGCCCCTGAACTGAGCCGGCCATTCCTTATCAGAGCAACAGTCAAGAATTGGGGCTGGAAGCTATTTTTTTCCTCTTCCCTCCCTGCCCATTTCCCCTTGTGTGTCTTTTTCATTTAATAGGTTGTGAGTCTGCAGGTGGGGACTGTCTTACTTCAATTGTATGTAAGCCACTCCAGGAGCCTTTTTGGCTGAAGAGCAGGTGCAAATACTCTCAATAAATAAGTAATAAATACCTCCAGATATTAACAGACTCCACCAACCCCGTTTGTAGGGTTACATCCAATCTTAGTCATACTCAGTCACTGAAATGAATAGACAATATAAACTAGGTCCTTTAACTGCAATGGCTCTACTCTGAGTAGAGGTTACCTGGCCACAACCCACAGTAACAAAAAACATCTTGAGGGACCAGATGCCTGGGTGGGTGGGTGGGTGGGTGGGTGGGTGATATGCAGCACCCTTGGGGTGGTGGGTTGGCCAGGGGGGAAGAAACTTCCCCAGCCCAGCCCAGCCCTGGGCCATTGTGCTTTTATTTTTTGCTGCCTCCACCAGAATCAGGGGATTCTAGCAGGGTGAAGAAATTTCCTTGGGGTGCTAGATGAGGTGCATTGGTGGGTCCAGAAAACGCTCGGCCCTGCCCAGAGCCTTGTAAACTATGGGGCTTCTTTGCTACCCTGCAGCAAAGCCAGATCCCCCCCCCCCCCGCCGGTCCTCACTCACATTATCAGCCGGGACTTGGGCTTCTTTGGAGAGGCCAAACCGCTCTGCAGCTCTTCGCCCTCGCAGGCCTCCAGGGTCTGCAGCTCCAATATCTCATTGAGACTGTTCTCCGCAGAGGGGCAGGAGTCGGCTCCTGGGCCAGCCAAGGTCTGGGTGGGCTTGAAAGGATCAGGTGCGTCAAGGTTGTAGGAATCTCTCGGAAGGACTGGCGAGCTCTGCAAGCCCACACTCCCTGCAAGGGGCTTACAACTAGGACCATCCCAATGGATGGCATCCACCTGGTGGGAGAGCTTGGGGAGGGGCACCTCGGGTGGATCTGCAGCAAGGGCTTTCTCTGCCCCCTCAGTGCCCGCAGTGGGTCGGTTGGCACCAGCTCTTTGCTTCTTAGGAGACAGTTTGCTGGCTGGCTTCCTTCCGGCTTTCCTTGGCAAGGCTTTCTTTGACTCTGCACTTTCCACACCATCGGCAAAATCAAATTCAAGCTTCACAGCCCGGCCCTGCGACTCACCAGCAACTCCCAGTCCCAACACCTTGGGGTCACTGTGTGGAAGAGCAAAGCCTGGCTGGGATGCCGGGGGGGAGTTCTGGAGCTTGGAGCCCCCAATCACAAAGGGGTTGGTGTTCTCATTGTACTCCTCTGGGTCAAAGCGGTAGGAGGCTTTGGGGATGGGGCAGCTCTCTGCGGCCGTTTCGGTCTCAGGGTTCTCTCCTCCCATCTTCTTCAGGAGGGCAGCTGGTCTTGCCCTGGGGAGTTTACTCTTGCTGATCACAGGTGTCTCACCAACTGCTTTGGCTTCCGAAATCCCTTCAATGGGTGCTACTCCACATCCCCAAGACGTCCCCTGTTGTTCTTCCTGAGTTGCTGCGGGCACAGCACTTGCTGAAGCTAGGTCTGGATCCGACCTCTCTGGGGCAGCGCTTTCTTCCACAATTTGCTGCTCCGTGGACGGCTCTGGCCTTGGTGCAGATGGGGTCATGGATGGACCTATGCCAATCCCAATATTGCTTTCTGGCGTGAACACCTCATTGGCGTGTGGGACTGCAGGCTTTGCTTTGCATTCATTCTCTGCTGAAGCTGAGCCTTTCATGTGCACATTCTCCTCCAAAATGTCAGCCACAAATGGCATGTCATCTTCAAGTGATTCTAGGGAAAGAGAGTGAGGGGGCAAGAGAATAAAGAATATGGCTCAGAAATAAAGATTTCTCCCCAGCAAACCCTGGTGGTGGACAGCATTCTTCTTCCTTCTTTTTACCCTCTTTCCTTTCAAAAATGAAAGTGTTTGCTCCTTGGGGCAGGGGACTATTATCTTGTTATTCCTCTACAGAAGTGCCATGTACATGGATATCAGCACTATATAAAATGTTTTAAAACTGTAAATGACTGTATATTGGGTAGCTGGGGCCACCCACATACAATTAGGCCAAAATTCACAAGTTGCCCACCTGTAGGTTAAAGTATTGGGCAGGGGCGGGGGCAGGGGGATAGACTAACCAAGGACATGATAAAGGGATTATGACATGACAAACAGTATGGAGGTGATGGATAGAGATAAGTTTTTCTTCTAACCTATCAAGAAGCAGGCTAGATCAGAACCATTCTCCTTAACATGCAAAGCAAGGGACGATAGATGATAGATAGATAGATAGATAGATAGATAATTACACAAGTCCACAGGAGTTCGATCAATTTTCAAAATAAATCAACATTTGCAGAACCTAATCAATTCCCATCATTTACTCATAGGGGAGCTGCAGAATTTGCAACCAGCAACTCCCCTCAAGCTATTCACCTGTGTCATTACTTAACGAGGTTGCAGCAAGGCGGAAATCAAAGTGCCTAAGCCTACATAGGGAATTTATTTAGCTTCATTGATTATGAACCCCAGAATCTGTGATCCCCTTGAAACTGGTGCCAATTTTTTGAAGTCATTTTGCAGCAAACCCCCCATGTTTTGCAGCACCCCACAAACGGAGTAATTGATACATCAAACAAGGGTTCGTAGTTAACACCCCAAAACCCCACGTTGTCTAATTCACGCCAAACCAGCACCAAACTTTGGCAAAGGTTTTGCAGCGTTTTGCAGCGAAAACCCTGCATTTTGCATCACCCTACAAATGAAGCAATAGACCCTCAAACCCAGGGGCCACAGGGTCGCCCAAAAGCCCAATGTTGTCCAATTCACTCCAAACCAGCGTGGTTTCAGTTTGCGGTGATTCAGATGATGTTGGGGTTTTGGGTGACCTCCAGGTTTGACGTTCTATTGCTCTGTTTGTGGGGCGCTGCAAATCGCAGGGTTTTCACTGAAAAAACTTTGGGACCAATTTTGAAGGGATCCCAGATTTTGGGATTTATAGTTAATGAAGCTAACTTATTGAATGGCACCGCCAAAGGGAGCAGCCAGGTGGCTTCACGTGTTTGTTGAAAAAATGTTTGCACACCCACCAGCACTGCTACCTCCAAGGCATCTTACAAAAATGATTTCAAAACAACAACCTCATCATCAAGGGTTGTACCCAAAGCTAGTTCTACATCAGAGTAGACCCACTGAAATTAATAGACATGGCGAACTTAGGTCCATTAATTTAAAAGAGTCAACGCTGAGGAGAAATCAGTTGGAGATGACTGTAAATATCAAACAATTAAAACAACAGGACACTCAGAGGCACAAAATTGAAGCACCACAATCCATAGAATTCAACACGGCTTGAGAACTATTACCTATTTATACGGCCTTATCCATGTACATGGCTCTTTTCAAAGGAATGAGAGGAAGGGTCCTCACCCCAAGCAGCTTAAAATCTAGAACTAGATTCCCCAACTAGTTCCCAAGATTGTCTGGGGAAGCCCTGACTGCTAAAGTGGCAACATAATGCTTTAAATGTGTGGGGAGGTTGTGGCCTGAGTTACATAGGGGTAGGGGAACTTGGGGGTTGTGCCTGGCATTGGAAAGACGTGAATGTGGGCACCAACCCATCACCCCTGGTGTGGGGCAATGTGGAGGTAAGAAACTCTCTCCCACGGCCAGCTGGTGGAAGGGCCTCTAAAGATCATCTCAGTGTACCTACTGGTATGTTCTGTACTGTTCCGCAGGGAATTACATTGTGCAAAAGAGTTTCCCTGACCCAATAAATAATGATGATGATAGTAGTAGTAGTAGTAGTTGTAAAGCACTTGTCTAATGAAGAAAGCACTGTGTTAGATAACATCTAGGAAAGGAAAAGATACTTCTGATGAGGCAAACCCTTTTGCCTCATCAGCTATGCAGGCACCACAATAAATCTGCTCACCTTTAAGATGTCATGGGAGATTCCTGGTTGTTACAGCTAGAAAAGTGAGTTTTGCAATTTACAATGTCAGATTTAAGAACTGCCTGGGCCTGCTCAAAAGCTCAGTTTTCCCAGGATTTTCCAAAACTTTTTTTTTTTTTTTGGGGGGGGGGGCAGCAGGAGGGAGAAGATTTTTCAGAAGATTACCACAGGGTGCACCAAGCTGCTGGTAAACTTTGCCTGTTTGTGTGCAATTGCTAAGGTACCTGTCAACCCATCTGAGTTGAACATTGTCTTTATTATTTATAATAAGGGAGAGGCCCAGGGTGTTTATTCAGAATCTGTGGCATCTGGACATGTGCACAGATAAATATACCAATGAAGAACTATTCTGAGAAAACCCCTGGGCTGAACAGCTGCAGACACCTTGCTTCACACAGGAAAGATACTGACTTTAAGGAACCATAGAAAGTTAAAGGCTAGTGGCATAACTTGTAAAGCCCATGGCATCTCGGTACCTGAAACAGAAATTCTATATTGTAATGCTCCGCCTCAAATACACACACAAACATTTATTAACATGGAAACAAGAAAGGAACTGTGAGAAGAGCCAGGAAGAATATTGGAAGGAAAAATACATGTGTGAGATGTACCATCCAATCTGCCAGTGTTTCACAGCTGAGGCTGGTACCATTGGGGGTGCACTTGTCCTGGGCAACAGAGAACAGTCCTCTCTTGGAAGGATTGTCCAATTCCAGTCAGGTTTAAAGAGAGACAACCCAAAGAAGGGAGATGTGCAGGATCTCAAAGCTGTGCATTAGTAGTTTGCACCTAGGCATCAGAGTGAGCAGGCCTGGTGACAGCCTTCCTCCCTGTTTCTATTTACATTGTCGTATTTATTTCCACATTTGACCCTATACATACAAATTAGCACATGCACATTTTAGACAAATCTGTGCCCTCTCTGTTATTTTGACAATGCATAAAAGGCCACAATGCATAAAAGGCCACACCAAGAGTCAGTGTCTGTCTGACAAGGAACAGGCACAGAGGTGTGTGCGCACACACACACACACACACACACACACACACACCGGCAGCCAATTATCCTTTGCTTCATTTGCTTGCTGGATGCTGCCTTAATTTACTTTGCAAAAGCCTTTTCCTGAATTGGCTTCAGAAGCAACTTTTTTTGAGGCTGTTTAGCAGAATGAATGGTCTGTCCTGAACTGATCCTTATTCACTCATCAGGAACTGCATACACAATTCAAGAGTCTTGCAGCACCTTCACGCAGCCTTCCCCATCCCAGTGCTCTCCAAATGTTTTGGACTACAAACTCAGATCAGTCCCAGCCAGCAAGAGGTTAATGGGAGCTATAGTCCAAAATAGCTGGGTGCCAGGTTGGGGAAAGAAAGGCTGTTCGTGAAAGGATCTCCAAGCAGCCACCTTGTCCTTTGCCTCAGGCAACAAAAAGCCTTGGGCCAGCTCTGCACTACCTATTGCCTCCCCTGAAAGCCTGTTATGGGATTTCCCCTTGAGGAAGGCATCCAAGTGGCCACTGTGAGAACAGGATGCTGGCCCAGATGGGTTTTCTGTGGTCTGGGCCAGCAGGGCTCTTGGCTGAGGGGGTTTCTAGCCAAGCACCCCACCCTGTTCAGGACACGCCCAGAGCTGGGCAGGGAGCTGACTGCATAGCTTGAATTCCCCTGTGGAGCCACAGCCCCATCTGCCCTAAAACCAAAGAGTTTCTCTCCACAGAAAATTACAGGAGCACCACGCAAAGAAGCCATTCCTGAAATGTTGAAGCATTTGGAGGATATTCAGAAAGACAAGAGAAACTTGCTATGTCAAACCAGCAGAACTGACAGGTTACTTAGTAAAATCCAGAGACTGTTTTTCTAATCCCAGCCCTCCTCCGTAGCCCTGGAGATTTTGAAACAAAAAAACAGCAGTGTCCTCCTATATGCAGATACATAAAGGTACACATATATGTCTAGGGATGTGGGATAACGATGGGACTCAGCAGTTAATTCATGAGTCCAACATGACGTCCGCCAATGATCTTCATGCATCAGTGAGCCACCAACATTCACTACACGTATAACTTTTGTATCAACCAATCACCCCAAATGAAATGTTGTTCAGAGTGCAATTCTATATCTATCTATAAATCTACACACACACACACACACACACACACACACACACACAGAAGCAAGTCCCTTCTGAGTTCCACAGGGTGTAAGACTATTGAAATCAGCCTGTCACATTTAGCTGTCAGTCATCAAGGGCAGAGGAACAAAGTGATGTGTGAACCAGACGCATGGCAGAAACAGAGGGTAACAGTGAAATGAATCTTTTTCTCACAACACCCAGACCAACTGACAGCAGCAGATTCAGGACAGACAGAAGAAGAAATGGCAATACATGCCTTATAGAATCATAGAATCATAGAATCATAGAGTTGGAAGAGACCACAAGGGCCATCGAGTCCAAACCCCTGTTGCCTTGGTTGCACCCCATTTGGATCACTGTCAGGCGAGCTGTGTGGGGCTGCCTTCAGCACGTTTTCAGAACCTTTGGGGAGTCCAAGATGTTGTGGCCAGATTGCTGACTGGAGCCTGCTGCAAGGAGAATGGCAACCCCTTGTTACAACAGTTCCGCTGGCTGCTGGTCCCTTCCCAGGTACAATTCCAAGTTCTGGTTCTGGCCTACAAAGTCCTAAAGAAGGACTTGATCTCCTTAGATGAGCTGGCTTCGGCTTTGAGATCTTCTGGGGAGGCCTTTCTCCTGGTCACAGGCATGTTTTATGAGGATATCAGAGAGGGCCTTCTGGGTCACAGAACTCCCTTCCATCCATGAGAAGATGGACTGCCCTTCCCCTGCTTCTCTTTCATCAGCAAGCAAACACTATTTTGACACCCTCCCAGTCCTCATGCTGCCTTCCCAGAGCCGGGTCAGGATTTGAGAAGGAGGCACAAGGCTCTGGCAGGGTCCAACAGCCCTCCTACCTCCTTCCCAAAGCTGGGAAAGCACAAACTCATCTTTGCGAAGGAGGACTCTGTCAGAGCCCTCAAGCTTCCTTCCCAAAGCCCCTCATGTACTGGGCCTTGGGAAGGCAGCACAAGGACTGGAGAGGGTGTCAAATGTTGCCAAGGGCCACCCGAAAAGGCCTGGAGGGTCCCACATTGGGCCACCCTGTTCCAGATGGACCACCAGGTTCTAAGAGCAGCAAAAGCAGCTGCTGCTCCCACAGATAAGCCATAGATGACCTGCATGTAGCTCGCAGACAACGGGTGGTCCATACACTCCTGTTTGGGAAGCCCTGGATGAGACCATGAGAGCTCTATGTGACCTTTGGGCTCAGGAGAAGCATGCCACTGAATATCAGCTGCTAGGGATTGTGAACAGGAGTCTGCTATTGTGCGCCTGTGCTGCTGGTGGGCTTCCCAGAGGCATCTTTGGGGCCACTTTGCAAAATGGGATGCCGGACTAAAGGCACTCGGATCTAATCCCATAGGGCTGCTCTTTAGGTAGTGACTTTTGTTGCCACCCTGTCCAAATCTTTGCTCCTTTCTCTCTTGCTCCCTATTCCAGCTATCTAGGCCAGTGCTTCCTACATAATGACTTATACCTTGAAATACTTGCTTTCTGAGCTTGGAGCAGCTAAGAACTATCCTTCTTTGGCGATCACATAGGTTTCCAGGCAGGAGTTGATTATGGTGAGGGTTTGCCAAGTGTGCCTCCCTTTTAGCACATTTCTCCCTTTCCTCCTGAGTTCGAGCATCTTCAAACCCATGACACCTTTGCTAAAGTCTGTTATCCAACTGGAGTGCTTGCAGGCCAGTATTTCCCAATTGTTGGTGGCACTGTGGTCTAAACCACATGCTTTGCAATAGAAAGTAATACAAAATGAATTAATCTGTTCCAGACTTTTAAAAACAACGCCTAAAACAGCAATTCAACATGAATTTTACTATCTAATGAGACCATTGATTCATAAAATGAAAGCAATAAACCAGGCATGTCCAACTTCAAATAAACTGCGATCAACCCAGTATCAAAAACTGGCAGTGACCCATTGTCATTGCAGGGATGAGGAGTGCATGCAGGATGCGTGTGTGGAAGCAGGTGGCTAACTGGACACGAGAGGGGGGAGTTTAAGCAGTGGGGAAGGAAAGGGAGGCAAAAGTTCTCCCCCACCCCCCAAGCCAGCCCTTCCTCTCCCTACCTAAAGCAGCTCCCCCCCCCAAAGCAGCTCTCTTCCCCCAAGCCAGCCCTTTCTGTATTATATTTTTAACGCTGTACAGTGGTACCTCAGGATGCGAATAGGATCCGTTCCAGAGCCCCATTCGCATCCTGAAGCAAATGTAACAAGTGACGTCATTTTGAGCGTCTGCGCATGCATGAGCGGCAAAACCTGAAGCACATTCAACCCGAGGTATGACTGTATTGTATTTTTAATATTTGATTGGGAGCCACCCAGAGTGGCTGGGAAAACCCAGCCAGATGGGCAGGGTATGTCTGTCTGTCTGTCTGTCTGTCTGTCTGTCTGTCTGTCTGAATAAATAAATAAATAAATAAATAAATAAACAAACAAACAAATAAATTCTCTCTCCCCGCCAAGCCAGCCCTTTCTCTCTCCCCACTAAAGCAGCGCTCTCTCTCTCTGGGTCATTCCACGCCAAATTACCTGGTGCCATGTGCTTTCACGACTCAGGTTTTCTTCAAAATAATTTTATGTGTAGATACCTATGAGATAACCACAAATTAATTTTTTTAAGATTTTTTGGTCCAAAATTGGGCGCAGGAGAATTTTTAAAAAATTTCGATTTTCACATGATTTAGGCTAATGCAATTTCTGCGTCAGTGAAGGAAAAAGCTCCTTTTTCATTCTTTTTTGACCAATTGGGCTTATTTTGGTATTAAAATAAAGCTAATTGTGGTCTCTTTCAAAAAAAGGTATAAAAATGGTATTAAGTGCCACAGAAAAGAGTCATCAACCATTCAAAGTGAATTTTTCTCATTTTATTCCTGGTAGGTTCGATAAGCCATAGCGCGCAAACCACAACTAACACATGTATCATCCTTTTTTTGTTGAATGGGCTAACCATGTACTTGTTATGTTTTACAAATAAGCAGGGTGTTTTTTGTCGTTATAAAATAAATTGATCTTGAAGTAATTTTTTTACAATATTTTTTTTTTGGGGGGGGTACAGGTTTTAAGGTCTCTTTGAGCCTAAATAACTCACACATTCATGAGAATAGTTAAAATGGTACCCTCTTATGTTGCAATGTCATCTGATATATTTTTAAAATTAAGTGTTATTGATTATTTAATAAAAACAAAACACGTCTCAGATCCCTTGTTCATTTTATTGTGTAAAACACTTCTGCAATGTTATGGTCAAAGCTACTTTGTTTTCCATACATGGAATATGGTCAAAGATGCTGTTTTGACCACTGCATGCAATATGACCTTTCTGAATCAGCAAAAAAAATATGTATTTGTTATTTTTTACTTTAAAAATGTCGTGAGAGCACGGTCAAGTATTAAAATCAGGTGATTTGGTGTGGAATGACCCCTCCCCCAAAGCAGCTCTCCCCCCACCCCGCCAGCCCTTCTGGATCCCTTCTCCCCCCAGCCCCCTTTCTTCAGGGCTGGCACAAGCAGAACCCATACTGCAGCAGCGGGGCTGCATCCGGCCACGCCGTCCCGCACCCTGTGAGGAAGCAGAGGCAGGCAGTGATGGGGCTGAGCTGCTTGGCGTTGCTCTGGGGGCTGGAGCGGCAGCCGCGGGCAACACCCGGAACCGGAGGAGGGCAGAGGCAGCAGGAGCTGCAGGGGGGGGGGTTGCTGCTGCAGCAGTAGCAGTGGGACCCAGTGCTGGGAGGTGCGGCGACAACCCTTGCCCACTCACTTGCAGCCCAGCCCAGCCTTCCCTCACTCAGTGCTGGCCCGGGACAAGGCACCACTGGGCATCTTTTCCCTCGGCCTGACAGCAGGGCACAGCGAGCAGGGCAGAGGGCAGCTGAAAGGGCAACAAGGGGAAGCTTTGAATTCTCAGGTGGTGCGAGCGGTGCAGGTGAGGGGGGGGGGCTGTTCTTCCCTTGCCCTGATGGTTACTACTGTCGGTTACAACCACCGGCGCATGACACTCAAAACAGAAGTGTGGCACTCAAAACAAAGCATGTTCGGCTTCTGAAAAAGGTTCACAAACTTATTTCCGGTTTGCAGAATTTGGTTTCCAAGTTGTTCGACTACTAAGGCGTTCGAGAACCAAGGTACCACTCTATCTTGGGGGCTGAATGTAAGCAGCAAGAGGCCCACTGAATTACAGAAGGCTCCCAGCTACTGGTGCTCAGTCCACTGCACTTCAAGGACTGCAGGCATGCTGACTGAGATGGAGGGGGGGACCTCTCATTTGATGGAATCTGTGGCTGGAGGGGAGAGAACAAGCGACTAGGACTCCTAAGTGGGAGAACACCACCTCTGCATGCAGAAGGGGTCCAGGCTCAACCCCCAGCCTTGCCATAAAAAAGGAGCAGGTAATGTGGATGAGGTAATGAGAGTGATCGATTGGAAGGGACCCCAAGGGGCATCTAGTCCCACCCCATGCAATGCAGGAATCTCAACACACAGTCTTCTGTCCAATTTGAAACCAGACCAGACCCTGTTTAGCTTTGCAAATGTGCTAGCAGTTTTGTTGCTGCACCATGCATCTTGGGTGGGTGACATGGGTGACCACAGCCAGAGATCCTGAGAGGCAGCTATGTTTGTAAATGAGTGATCTATGCACACACACACACACACACACACACACACCATGCAGAGAAGGGAATCCTGCCATGTCTGCCTGCTAAACTCTCCCAATTGCATGGAGAAACAAAGACTTGCAATTATTCTGAATCAGCAGGTACAAAAAAATTATATAGGTCACTTCTGAACATGGTGGTTTCAGAGAAAACACACAGTTGCCTTGCCAGCCTGAAAGTGGGCAGCTTTGGAGACCTGTGTGCTGGAAAGCTGTGTAGGGTTCCATTTATGGAGAATCTCAGCTTTCTTCTTTTAAAATGAAGTTTCTGGTCCTTATGGAATGAGCCCAAACCAACCTGCTTGTGCTCAGGTGTAGGGAAGCATTGGCACTCCAGACACCATCCCTGACCATTGGTCCTGCTTACTGGGACAGATGGGAGTTGTGGTTCAGCACCAAAGGTCCCCCAGCTTAGCACCGGGATCAGACAAATTAAAGTGGCAGGGCAGAGGCATCAAAAGAGAAAAATGTGTGGCAGTGGGGTTGCCCCTCCACTTAGGAGTGTGGCTGCTTGTAGGCCTCACATACAACAGGTGCATAAGAAAAAACCCTTTAATCGCTGTGGAATGGCACCTCTGTTATTTAGCCACTGACAAGTGTGTGTTAAATGAGACAGATACCCTAGTTAGTACATTTTATTTGTATTTTTTACAGCTCCCTACCTCTTTGGCAGCAGGTCGCTTGCACAAACGGCATGCGCTACCTGCAGAAAACATGCTTCTCTTGGCCTTCTGGGAATCTAGCAAAGCCATTCAGGTCAAGAGAATTTCAATGGATGTATTAGACAAGCTCCAGCAGAAATAGAGGCTGCCAGGCCTCATAGCAGCAATCAAAAGTACAGTACCCAAAACTATTTGCATGCCATGCATCTGTCCATTTGCAGAATACAGGGCTAAGGCAAAACATTTGGGCGTCCAAGGTAGCAAATCCTCCCCACTTCTGGCACCACCCATCCAAAATATCTTTTGCAAGCCCTGTTGAAAGAAATGTGTGTGTGTGTAAACTGTCAAAATCTGGAATAAAATGCTGAACATAATTTCCTTGGAATCTCAGTTTCCTTTCTCTTTATAAATAACAATGTCTTCTGCAGCTGCAGAGAAATTCTGAACTTGCATAGGTTGCTACATCTGTGTAAAACCAAAGACCAAATAAAACCTTTTGCAGGGGTTTTCAGGGCTCCTTCTATCCTGAGCACCTCTATAGATCCTCTGTCTGCCTTCCTCCCTCCGTCTCCCAGCAATACTGTGAATTATCCAAACCAGAACCTTGCAATGAGGATCACTTGTGCAGAAGCACACAAACTCCCTTCATTGACACAATTTGTTCCAAGCACAGACTTTGGGAGGAGGATTGAGGCTTTGCTGAGAAGGGCACCATTGTGTGATGTTTGGCCAGCCTCAAATACCATTGCTTTAATAGGTGGAGCCTGACTGGAGAATTCTGAAAGTCAGTCTACTGTGATCTCCAAACTGGTAGGCACAGTTCACCCAGCGAGCAGGTTGTGTGCAATGGAGTGGAGAGGAAGGAGGAACTGCTGCACCCTTGAACGGCTAAATTCCTCCTTTCAGAGATGAGCTCTTGAACCTATTCACAGTGCCAAGGCTCAGCCTGCTGTGATATAAGCAGTAAGAAGAAGTGCAGCTAAGGACAGGAAAAGATGGATCCATGGATCCCAAGATTTGCCTATGAAGGTGAAATCAGGCCCCTACTTAGAGGTTTCTAAAAGTATGCATGGCTTGGAAACAGCAGAGACACATTTTCCTCCCTCTTGCGTAACACTAGGACACAAGGGAGATTCAGGACAGGCAGAAGGAAGGCCTTCTTCACACAGCACCCAGCTGAACTCTGGGATTCTTTGCTACAAGAGGCAGTGATGGCCTCCAGCTTGAAACAGCTTTGAGAAGCAGATGAGATGGCGGCTGCAAGTTATGATGGCAGTATGCCAAAGCAGAGAGGTGGGGCTGTAGTTGCCAAGCCCTGCGGGTGGGTTTCCTGCAGGCACCTCACCGGCTGCTGTGGGAAATGGGATGCTGACAAGGCAGACTCTTGGACCAACCCAGCAGGACCCTTCTTGCACTCTTACGCACACTCAATCCGGGAAGGGTCCAAATACTGATTCTTCTTGTTTAAAAACAACAACACATTGCGGTTTCTGTGACTTGGTGCTGAGTCAACCTCAGCTGAGAGGGAGAAACGGTTTTCTCTCTTCCTCCCAAACAGCCATTAAATCAGATCTGGCTCCAGAGAGTTTTGGGGGCGGGGAGAGAAAGGGAGGGAGGGAGACTGAGCGCCATCACTGGCCAAGACCTCCTTAACTAGCCAAGACCTTTCCTTATATGCTCAAAGAAAAAAGCAGGCTTCAGTCCTAACAACAACTCTTAGGCAGCCTATATGGTACCTATTCCTACAATGCCTAAACAAGGTCAAAAAGTCTCGCAATTCCCTCCCAAATAGCAACAACAACTCCACACCTCTCATCTCCCGTGATGGGGGCCAGTGGCTTATTCACAGCACCCAAAGGAGGCACTGCAGTTGGACCTCATAACTCTTCTTCCTGGCATTTCTACCCTGCTTTTCCTCCAATGAGCTCAAGAAGGTATGTGCATAGTTCTTCCTCCTCCTCATGACAACCCTGGGAGGGGGGGTTAGGTTGACTGTTCCAAGGTCACCCAGTAAGCTGAGGGGAGATTTAAACCCCCTTCTCCCAGGTTGCAGCAAAACACTTCAACCACCAACCACCAAGAATGTGTGGAGTTTTTTCCTCTCACAACAGCAGGCCTTGGCAGTTGGCTCAGGTGGGGTTTAAAAAGTACTTGTTCCAATAACATGCAATTAACTTATTATAATGTGTGAACATTTGCATCCTGCCTTACCACATATCATGCCCAAGATGGCTAAACAACAATAGATACAAATACATATTTCTCTTCCAAAGAATGTAGGGATGGTCACTAGCTGAGATGGATGTGCACTATCCTTCCTGGCCCAGCACAGCCAGCTGTCAACCAAACAGAGCTGAAAGACAGCCTTCCCAGGAGCAGGACTTTGGATATCAGCCACTCTGTCAACTCAACAAAATTCAGTGTCCGCTGCACACGACCCAGTAACAGCCCTAGACAAGCCACATTTTCTCAGTCCCAATACAATGCAGGTGCGATAATACTGGCCCATCTTGCAACATTAAGCACAGTATTAAGATATTGCACCGGGGGGTGGGGGTGGTGAATGCTTTAGGCGAAGTGCTGGATAAAAACAAAATATTGCTATCAGGCTGCAGCCATGAGAACCAGTAACTTTCTTCTGCTTTTGAAAGAAGTTCTGAAGTTCCCAGGAACGCAAACTCTGCCAGAAATAGCAGGTTGCCCCTAGAATTCTGCAGGCACAGAATAAGGCAAAGGCTAATGGCAACACTGGCTATCTTTTACCTCAAGGTCTGAAGCAAAATGGCTCTGAATGCTGAGCTTAGGTTGAGAATCATAAGTTGCTGCTAGACTCAGATCTGGCATATGGGCTTCCCACAGGCATCTGGTTCCCCCACCCCAGCCCACCCTGAGAACAGGATGTTGGACTAGGTGGGCTCTTCCAAATATAGCCCTTTTAAAAAGCACAGGATTTGCAAGCTGCAATACATCAAAACACCCACTGGCTAAATATCGCTGCAGGCAGAGTAAACCAGGTCACCTACATTTCTTTGGGCACTAACCAAGAGTTTTCAGATGGGGACAGTGGGATGCCCTGAAATGTCCTTCTCCCCCCACCCCATTGCCCATCAGTAGAAACTGCAGCAAGTGGCCTCTTTCCTCTCTCCCTTGGCAGAGATGCATATGCCATGAAACCAGGCAGCTTCTCTACCACGCTGCCTCTCTCAATACATTTGCTGGAAGGATGTCAGAGGATCAAAGCACCCTCAACGGCCACAAGAAGCCTTTTCAAAAGGGGTGGAATTAAGCAATCAGAATCTTGCAGGCAGGAAGTGTCACTTCCTCAGGGGGAAAAAAGATTGTGGTGTTGCAGAGAGCAGTGGGGAGTCCAGGAGGAAGTAGAGAAATGTCAGTGAGGCATGAGAGAACAATGGAAAGATACTAGGCACTCACAACAATAATGGGAGTGCAACTGCGACAACCAAGGGGAAGTCCCTGGCCATTTTGTGAGACACAAAAATCTCTTTTTAACGTTAGCAGTGTCACCAATAAGGATTAAAGCTGCCCCAGAGCTAAGGTAAAGAGCTATCATGTTCCAGACTGCTGCAGCATCCATATTCAGGATGCACCCGGAACACGCAGAAGGCGCAGCTAGACTATTTGGGGGAAGGCTACATTGAGAGGGGGCAATTGCATTCTGCTTCAGCGTATCTGATCTCAGTACCAATGCCACAGGTTTTGGGGTTGGGCTTCTTGGGCAAGATACCCCCACTGCCGCTGCCCACTGTCACCAGTTGCTGCTGCTCTTTCTCATCACCTGCTTGCTTGTTGCGGGAAGAGCTAGCAAGTAAACAATGGCAGACACTCCACCTCCTCAGCCTGCCATCATCTGTTTGTTTGCCCACTCCCTCTGGGTCTGGGTCAAAGAGAGAGGCAGGTGAACAAGCAGCTTGCAGTGAGAAGTGGGAGCAGGTCCACGAGGCTCTCATCAGGGGCACCCCTGCTGGGGTGTGGGCTCCTGGCAGGTGCCCAACCATACCTGCTCTCGACACCAGCCCACACTGGGTGGACACACTAAACCAAACCATGGCTGAGCAGAGCAGCAGCACAACCAGAGAGGAGCACAGCAGCCACAATCTCTTCTCCAGCAGATCATGGTTTGGCTTCATGTTACATACAAATGGAGCCAAAGCATTAATGTTCAAAATCACATGAGAGAAACAACACTATTTTACACTGGGGGGAGGTGAGGCTGAAAATCTGTGGCAGTGCTGTGGCTCAAAACCAGATCTAAGCCCAAACATCTGTCCATTAAGATGCACTGGCTAACAGAATTGTGTTTTAGATTATGACCAAGAATAAACACATACTACAAAATACTTGGCACTTTAGTGTGTTTCTGCAGATACAGTATCTCTGCAGCTCTCAGAACAAGGCTACACAGATTTGAATGAAAATAGCTACTGAATGAACTGTTACAAATTCTAACTCACAATAGCAAAAAAAGAGTTTCTTCCACTTTCCAGCATGGGCAGATCAAAGCAGATGCAATGATTTTTTGCCTTCTAGAGCTCAGCTGCCAGGCCTCTCTGCCTGAGCTTCCCACCTCATGGTCACAGGGTTCAGCCCACCGAGCCCAAAACTGGTCCCAATAGACTATGGGGAGGGTGAAGCAAAGAGCTGCCTTTCCAAGAGCTGCACCTTGAACATGCTAGGAGCCTTTGCACTATTCCAGGCCAAGGCTCTGGAACTGCATGCTGCTGAGGAACTCCTGGAGGGGAAGAGTTTTAGTTGGTTACAGCAAAAAGAAAATAGAAAAAAAAATCAATGAAAGGTGCCTCCAAGAATGCTTACTATTTTCAGGTGGGATTCACGTAACAGCAAATTCAGGTTGTGAAACAGAAGCTGATTAAGAGATCTTGTGCAACAAACCCACTTCCCCAACAGATCAGAAAAGTGACAGAAGAGCACATTAGGAAGTGCAAGATAGCACTTGCTTGGACACAAACCTTCCCGCAAGCAAATCAGAATGAAGGCCCAATAAGCAGGTCATCTTGAAGCATCCAAAGATGTTTATTCTAGCAGAAGCCTGCTCAGTGGCGGAGCATCTCACCTCTAGAAGCTATCATAGCAGGTTGCCTTAAGCGACTTCAGGGAGACCCCTGAGAAATGACACCCTTCCCTCAGACAGCACACAACCCAGTGACTGAGGGGTGGCCATCACCTATTTATAGAAACTGACAGACACAAACCAAGATGCTGATGCACAATTGTTGTCTGCTAGACATGGCTGCAGCCAAGCATCCTGTTTCCCAAAGCAGCCAAATAGAGATGATCTGCAACCTTGGTCTTCACAGAGGAGTCTGAAAGACCATCAAGTCTGCCTGCACAAGAGGCACCTGTGCATCCAACGGCATCTTCTAACTCCATTGAAAAGGTGCGAGAAGGAACCTCCATGCCTCTTTACCTTGGGGCTCAGTCTCAGGCTCCAACAGGTGCAGGGATGGTTCCTCCAGCTCCTTTCCCAGCGAGCGGACTGGGGTTTCTGCCTCGGGAGTCCCAAAATGGCTTTCTGAATCTGAACTGCAGACAAGGAGAGGGAAGAGAAGGACAAATTAGCCACTCCTCCCAGCCCAGCTCTGAACATCTTCTCAAGTAGGGTTTCAACAAACCTTCCTGGCCATTGCCAGGCACTCAGAATTTCTCTTACTGAGACTTCTGATGAATCAGACAAAATACTGTCTGTGTCATGGCCAAACGATGCACAATGTCATTATGAGTTTTGCAGTTAACAGACAGATGTTCTTAAAAGGCAAACAGCCCGAAGGGTTTGCACAGGGAGAAAACTCACCAATGGTGCCCATGGGGGATCCACTCACTCACATGGTGGTATTGGGGGACTTCAATATCCAAGCCGAGGTGGCCAAAATGAGCTGGCTCAGGACTTCATGGCGTCCCTGACAGCCATGGGGCTGTCTCAGCACATGCATGCTTCAACACACATAGCAGAGCATCCCCACTATGGCAGGGGTTGGGAAGCTTTTTCAGTCCAAAGGCCACATTTCCTTCTGAGTAACCTTGTGAGGGCCACATGCCAGTGGCCAGCAGGGCCAGAGGCAAAAGTGGGAGAAGCAATGAATGCAAACTTCGTACAGGCAAAAAGAGTCCCTGGTCAAGCCAGTGAGGGGTGCTTCCTGAGGAGAGGCCAAGGACCAGGTGGAGAAGACTGGAGGGTCAAATTTAGCCCCTGGGATCAAGGTTCCCCAACCCTTCCCCATGGTTTGCTGCCTATGTCTAAACAAAATAAAAAAATTCCTTCCAGTAGCACCTTAAAGACCAATTAAGTCAGTTCTTGGTATGAGCTTTCGTGTGCATGCACACTTCTTCAGATACACTGAAAGCTCATACCAAGAACTAACTTAGTTGGTCTTTAAGGTGCTACTGGAAGGAATTTTTTTATTTTGTTTTGACTATGGCAGACCAACACGGCTACCTATCTGTAACTGCCTATGTCTAGTACTTGAAGCATAACTGTCTCTGCATATGGAGGTTCAGGGAGGAATTCAATATTGCAGAGTGTTGATCAGGGCAAATATTTCTGCTGGCCTCTCTTCCACCCATGCACACTTCTGGGGTTCTCTGGCCTCCCCAGAGCCAATTTTAGGGAGCACAGGGGATGCATGTGGGGTGAAGACCCCTTGAGCAAGCAGAAGTCCTTGCTCAGGCTTCTGCTGATGGGACCCTTTCTCCATAACACAGAGCTAATAGCTGTTGAAGCAGACCACAGATGGGGAACCTGCAGCCCTCCAGATGTTCTTGGACTCCACCTCCCATCAGCTCCAGTCAGCATAGCCAAATACGTTGGGAGTTGCGGCCCAACAACATCTGGAGGACCCCAAGTTCTCCATCCCTGCCCTGGTTGCTCATCTAGTTTCACTGGGCAGCGATTCTGAGCAGGAGGGTTCAGGGCAACCCTCCAAATCAGAGAGCCAGCAAGTCCCACTGCTGCCTCAGAGGGCCAGATGCAGCCCTAGGGCTGCCACTTGCTAACCCGTAACAGAAAACAGGATAGGAAACTGTAGTTCTGCAACTGCTTGGGGGTCACTCTGCAGGGAGTTGCAAACTAGGCATGACTCCCTGGTCAGTGGCCCCAAGCAAATTGGGAGAGGGCTGCATTTCACAGTATTAATTCATCATACATTAAGAAGTAAAGCAAAACCCAAGACCCAGTTTTTGTGCCAGGGCTCAGGCATGGAAATTGTGAAACCGTGATAAAGAATTTGGCCTTAAAAGCATGTGTCAAGTGCCTCCGCTCTCCAGAGCAAGCACTAGCAACCCCAACAGAAATCTGGGATAGAGAAGGAGGGAGGTGGTTCACACCCTGCCTATGGAATGTCACTCAGGCAGACTCCCACCTTGCCTCATTGCCGGATGAATTGAGGCAGCTGCTTCACCTGCTTATAGGTAGGACTTTGGCTGAGCCTCGCTTTGTAAGGCTGTCCTCCCACAACCAGTTTTCTACAGCAGCATACAGCCCAGGGAGTGCCTCTGAGCATGTGTTAGAAGCATCTGGTATTAGAAGTAAGAACATTTACCTCCAAGAGATGAAGTGAGGTCCAGGGAGAGTTAAGCCCTGCAGTTACTTCCTGGAAATTAATGCTGCCAAAAAAGTTTGACCTAGAAACCCTGACCTCTCTGAAATCTCCCTGAGAAGCAGCACCAAATGGGGAGAGCATTCCTCTTATCACAGAGTAGCCACAGAACGCAGGCCTGAGAACCGGCTGCAAGAGGAGAAGGGGCTCACCTATGGAGCCCCGAATACAACCGCTACGATAAGAAAAGACATTTTGCCTTTACTCAGAGACACATCTCCACGGGGTATTTCTCTTCCAGGCACAGTAAAGATAGTCAAAAAGTGGTGAAAGGACTAAGACCCAGCTTCTCTGAACACTTCATTCAAGAAACAAAATAGGCATCTAGCACGGTTTTAGCTGCGCATGCGCTGTGGGTGGATGTGGCAATCAGGTCTAAAACAGAGGTTTGCTCCTCACGGATGCCCGATCTGGGCTAATTCACACAGGCACCCAGCATGGCAGAGGATGCCCTGCACATGAAGATGGGCCTTCCCACCGAGGCCGTTCCGACGTGCGTTTGCCGATGCCCGCGGCCGGTCTGGCCCCCGGCGCCACGGGAAGCCCGGCCTGGGCAGAGCGGCGCCGGGGACCCACGAGGCGCCCCTCCAGCGCGCAGCCCGCCCGCCCGCCCGCCCGCCCGCGCCCCGAGCTGCGCTCGGCGTCTCGTGTGAAACGGCCCCGTCGAACCCCAAGGGCGCCCGCCTTGCCTGAGACTCAGCGACTTCGTGTCCGCCTGCGCGTCCTCCTCGTCGTCCTCGCGCTGCCCCTGCCCGTCCGCCCCGGCGAGGCCGTCCTGCTCGGGCCCCGCCGCGCCGCCGCCGCCGCTGCCGCGCACGGCCGACCACGTCCACTTGGCCCACTGGACGGGCGACAGCAGCTGCCACGACGAGCTGAACGCCATGGGGACGAGGCTGCCTTCAAAATGGAGGGGCGGCCCAGAGGCGCCGGCAGGAAGGCGCGGATCCGGCGCCGACGGGCTCCGGCGTGAGCGCGGCTTTCCGCTTCTGCGCGCCGCCTCCGCCCGGCTCGCCGCCTCCCTCCCTCGCTGGCTCCCTCGCTCGCTGGCTGGCTCGCCGGCGGGAAGGGGATCGGGCCCAAGGGCCGCGCCAGAGGAGCCTCCGCGGACCGGCCGCGCTCGCTCAGCCCATTGCCGCGCCCGCTCCGGGCGCCCCAGCGCGGACTCGCCGCCCCCGCCGCCGCCGCCGCGCGGGAGGAGCGCGCCCAATTCGGAGCAGAAGCCGCCCGAGCGCCGCCCCGGCGAGCTCGCCCCGCCTGCACGCGCACGGCCGCTTCACACGTTACGCTCGGCCATCCAGCGGGCCCGGGGAGGATGACGGGCAGGTGCCCCGAACACGCCACGTCTGGCGGGGCTGCGGAGGCGCATTCCCGAGGGAGCAGCACGGGCTGCGGGCTGGTCGCCGGGAGAGGCAAGGAGTCGCCATCAGCCGCACCGGCGCCACGGGAGAGGAGAAGCCGGGCTGGCGACAAGGGTGAGCCTTGGCAGACGACCGCAGCTCCCGGAGCACGGACGAATATCTTTGGCACCCCCAAATTGATCTGCTCGATTTTGTGCCCCCTTAGTTCGGCACCGTGTGCGGGGGAACTTCCCACACCACCCTAAATCCAGGGCTGCCTGGAGACAGTCAGTCCGGCCCGGCATCCGCACCCCTGGCAGGAAGCAGGGCGAAGAAACGCCCGGGTGCGTCTGCAGCAGCACAACTGCAGCAAAGCATGTCTCTCCTGCATGCGTCTCTGCAGCCACAGCAAGCACTGCAACCTCCCAACAGCTTGACTTGACCTCCCTTGTCTCCAATGGAGACAGACAGATGCCAACCAACCAGCCTTGCAGGATCAGACCAAAGGCCTTTCCAGACCAGCACTCTGTCCAGCCAGATGCCCCTGGGAACAGTGCCAGATTACCAAATAGGCAGAGTAGGCACCAGCCTCTGGACCCCATGTGACAACCGCTGAAAATAATATTGATTTGATCTTGGGGGGAAATTACATTCAAGCTTTCTTAGTTCAATGTTATCCCACTGGGCGGGGGGCAAGATTTCAACTGTCATGGGGTCTCTCCACAGGGTTTAATCCAGCACTGCCTGGGAACTCTGCAAGCAGCACCTGAGCACAACTTGGTTGCCATTCCCAGTAACTTGGTCCACAGAGGTGTTCTGAGTCCTGCAGTCCAGGTAGTGGATAATGTCCTGGCTCTGGCAACTGATTTGATACAAATGCGATGTGACATCTGAAGCCACAACCTCACCTTCTCAGGGCTAAGCAACTACAAAAGAAAGTGTCAGCAGAAATGCTTCCATTGCTCTGGCACACTGCTTGACTTTAGGGAAATGCATAACTGGAACAACTCTTTTGGAGGGGCAAAACAGCACCACGGATTGCTCCACTGAGCACAACACCTGCACACAAAACCAGGCTCTCAAAACATGTCACAAAACAATCTCATTCCTCAGCCCCCATATGCAACCTGCTAACATTCTGATTGTAGGATAATCTTACAAAGAAAAACTACCATGTTGGGAAGAGGGTGGATAAGGAAGAGGAGGAAAGCAGACTTCTTCTCTCATAATTCTAGAGCCTGGGGTCATCCAGTGAAGAAGAGATATTGGGAGATTCTGGGTGGACAAAAGGAAGTGCTTCTTCACACAGCATCTAGTGAAACAAGGAGTGAGGAACCTCTAGCCCGCATGCTGGATGTGGCTTAGCATGTACTCCAGTTTGACCCACAAGGCTGTTTTCCCAGAGCCATACCTGTGTGACATCAGATGTAGGGAACTCAATTGCACAGCTAATCCCTGCAGAAAGCAGGCTTGAAGTCACTGCACCCACCTGTCACATTTGGCCTGCACTTGGTAGAGGAGAGATAGACAGGTCTGGTTCCCCATCCAAACTAAAGTATGGAATTTGTTACCATAAAATATGGGATTATGCACCAACCAAGATGTATTTAGAAGGGGATTAGAGAAATTTGTGGAAGATATGGCTATCAACAGCTGCCAGCCATGAGGACTACATATTATCTGCAATACAGTATCAGCAACCTTAGGCCCCTGAATATGGGTTGTTGATGGATCAGCAGCAGGGAAGGCTATTGCCCTTGGGCCCAGGCCTGTAAGCTCCCCAGAGGTAACTGGCTGGATGCAGCAGGATTCTCACATTCTTAGCCAATTCTGCCTGATCTAGATAAGACAGCCTTCACTTGTATTTTCCTTCATCATACGCCTGAGTTATTTACATTCTTGACTTTTTACCTCTACCCCACACTCAGGGCAATGCCCTTCCTTATTTGCTTCTGTGTGTGTGCACGCGCGCACGCGCACACACACACACACACACAGGCATGTTTTCTTGCTTTGCAACTGTTTGTCACTGATGGTGAAATTAAGCAGTCAGTATTGCCATTTCTTTTTGAAATATGGTGCTGAAGGAGACTCTAGAGAGTCCCATAGACTGCAAGAAGATCAAACCTATCCATTCTGAAGGAAATCAGCCCTGAGTGCTCACTGGAAGGACAGATCCTGAAGCTGAGGCTCCAAGACTTTGGCCACCTCATGAGAAGAGAAGACTCCCTGGAAAAGACCCTGATGTTGGGAAAGATGGAGGGCACAAGGAGAAGGGAACGACGGAGGACGAGATGGTGGGACAGTGTTGTCCAAGCGAACAGCATGAGTTTGACCAAACTGCGGGAGGCAGTGGAAGACAGGAGGGCCTGGCGTGCTCTGGTCTAGGGGGTCACAAAGAGTCAGACACGACTAAACGATTAAACAACAACAACAACAACAACAACAACAACATTGCATTTCTGATATCTACTAGATGTATTGCATGGGTTTTCATATGCATTTAAAACATAGCAACACACACACACACACACACACACCAACAGGCTCATCACAGCTATCTGCCAATCACCCATTCCCACCACCCTTCTGAGTAATACCCCTCCCCACCTTCTCACTATATAGAAGGGTCTGGAAACTTCTGTTTCAGTGTATCTGAAGAAGTGTGCATGCACACGAAAGCTCATACCAAGAACTGACTTAGTTGGTCTTTAAGGTGCTACTGGAAGGAATTTGTTTTGTTTTGACTATGGCAGACCAACACGGCTACCTATCTTTAACACACCTTCAATAAGACATAAAATCCAAGCCAGTACATATATATTGAAAAATCACAAAACCAGAGCTAAAATTCTTCATAGGAGCTAAAAACAGCAACTAAGACCCAACAAGTAAAAAACAGAAGAGCTGACACCTCCAACCATAAAACAGGAAGAACTGAAAAAATTACCCTGTCCTGATTCTGGGGAGAGAACAACATGGGCGCTGAGGGATCTTTCTCAGGGAAAGCATTCAGAGCACATGGAGTGGTGCTGGTAAAAAAACGGCGAAGGCACTGACTCTCACAACTCAACTCTAGACTTCCTATGGCAGGGGCACTCTGACGACAGCCTCTGGGAAAAGGGACCCATCTGTAAGGGGTGTGTGACAAACCTTTTCCAGTCAAAGGGGCACCTTCCCTTCTTGGGAACCCTCTGGGGAACACAGGCCACTGGAGGGCAGAGCCAGAGGCAGAAGTGGATGAGCAATGAATACACATTTTGGATACATAAAGGTTTGGACCTATAAAGCCTTTAATGGCTCAGGATCACAATACATCAAGGACCGCCTCTCTCCATATGAACTGATCCAGACTCTGCAATCATAATGTGAGGCCTTTCTTTGAGTGCCTTCTCCACGAGAGGTCCGGAAGGTGGCAACAGGAGAATGGGCCTATTCTGTGGTGGCTCCATGTTTGTGGGATGCCCTCCTCAGGGAGGCTTGCCTGGTGCCTTCATGATACATCTTTAGGCACCAGGCAAAAATGTTCCTCTATAACCAGGCCTTTGGCTAATTAACATTCTATGGCCTTTTGAATGTGTTTGTTGGAGAGGGGTTTCCTGGTTTGTTTTGTTCTAATAATAATACATTTTGCTTTTGTACAATAGGATCGTTTCTACACACTCACACACACCTCTCTCCTCCACGGAGGTAGGCAGGAGTTCTTAATGGAATTTAAGGACATATTTGAGCCAGGAGAAAACCCTGATGGAGGAGGGTATGAAGAATGGCTACTGAAGGATGTGACCTGAAGAGAAAGGGAGCGTTTTTCAAACAGGTTGTTTCAAACAGTGTTACTACAGATGTCTGCAATGAGATATATATAACATTGTTATAGAATTTTTGGGGGGTGGGGCCCCCCTAAACCCTAAAAATTAATAAATGGCAGGATTTTTATTAATTGGGATATGGATGAAAGTACAAGCTGCAGAGCTGCGTTCTGGGAAGAAGAAGGAGGAAGGAAGATTGGGATCCATCTTGGGCAGGTTGGCTGCAGGCTGGCTGGGAGAGATGCCTTGGACTCCAGGGTTGCACTGCCATGGGGGACAAGCTCCTCTTGAAATGACCAAGCTGTAAGATCTGGACTCTCTCCATGCAGACGTGTAAAAAGGTGAATAAGCCATAGTTCTTAAATCTACAACAGTCTCTGCCATGTGTCAGTTCTCCAAAGGAACACGGACACGGTGAGCACCTGGAGCGCCATGGACTCTTCCTGCAGCTCAGCAGGGAGTGGGGGAGGGACCCGACTTTTGTAGCAAGACCTGTATTGGCGAGGAAACTCCTTATTTAAGGAGGGTTAAAGCTGCAGATCCCCTGTGCCTGCTTGCTTGTCAGGACATGTTCATGCATTGAGAGGTCAAAAGATGGCCGGCAGAGAAGGCAAGACACCATGGCGGCCAACATGACACCCAGACAAATGACACATAGAACAATGCCATCAGGATGACAAGTCTACTCCAAGGAAGTCCATTAAACTTCAGCAAAGGGAGGCTGCAAGGGGAAGGATGGGTTCATGATAATATGCAGTGTGCATTTCCCTTACTACTGAGTAATCTTATCCCTTCCTTCATGAGGAAGCACAGGGAGTACAACTGTAAAATGGCAGGCAGGTCCCTTCTCATCCTGCAGACTTCACTCAGCTGAACACTTCTCAAAGAGATCATAGAACTCCATAATTGTGTAGCAGGAAGGGATTCCCAAGAGTCATCTACAGCCCCCTGCAATGCGGGAAGCACAGCTCAAGCATCCCTGACAGATGGCCACCCAACTTTTCCTTGAAAAGCCCCCACCACAGCTGCCCTCCCTTTAGTTGCTACAGACTTTGGTGACCCGTCCAGCTGTGCTAGTTGCCTTTGGTGCTAATGTAATCTCTAATGCAATCTCCAGAGTACAGGCACAGCCCAAGATTCCTGGCATTATTGGAGTCCCCTTTCTCTTTGGGCATGAAGTCCATTTGAACTGCCCCCCTGGAGAAAAACCTCTCTCTCCAGCGAGCCTGGAGACCAGCCCCCCAATGGCAAGTCTGGGATGTGGGCTTATCCAGAGGCATTGTGGGGCAGCAGCAGCAGCAGGAGAGGACGCAAAGCTTGTCCTGGAGGATGCGGGCAATGACCTCTGGAGCTGCTCATGTCAATAAGGCATGCGGATGGATCGCCTATTAGAAATAGTTGCCAGGGTCGATTTTTCTGTCAGAACAAAAGGACGGGGTGGGGTGGGGGGAGCATCTGTTTTAAACAATTCTTCACACAATGATTGTTGCAAGGGAAGACAGGGAGCAATTTCCCCCTCCTATAGCCACACAGTCAGATCATCCCCCATTACAACTCTAAGGTTCATGAGGCAGAAGTAGGTGCCAATTTTCTTATAAAAGCCCCTTCCCTAGGAATAGCTTATGTGCAACTGGTTGCAACACTTGGCAATTTGGCTCGCAGCACAGGAGCCCCACGTGACCCTGCAGATAATGCTGCAAAACAGAAGGAGAGGAGCAGATGCTGCAGAGCTCAACTTTCTCCTGACTGCCAAAAGTCAGGCCGCAGAACAGCAAATTCCTTTACTTGCTAGATGAGGACCAGGAGAAGCTGCAGCCAATCTGGAGGAGGGCATTAGCAACATCCTTCAGTTGTCTGGTCAGGACATCATGTGCTGCCAAGAAGAGAGACTCCTGCCAGGTGAGCAAGAAGAGAGGGCAGGCGAGGGGGGCGGCCACAAAAGACTCACAGGCATGTTCTTCCTCCAAATCCCAGGTCAGGCTAGGATTACTCTATGGCGGTGGTGGCAGACCTATGGCACGCGTGCCAGAGGGGGCACTCCAGAGCCCTCACCCCAGCACAGAGCCGGCAGAAGGCAAGGGCAGCGCGTCGAGTCCTCAGCTCAACTTGTGTCTGAGTAGAAGTGCCTCGGATAGGGTGTGGGGTGTGTGCAGAATGGAGCCACAACCTCCAGGGTGCACATTTTCCCTTGGGGAGCCTCCGTTGTGGGTGGGGAGGGCATAGCGCTATGTACGCGCTCAGAAGCGCACTGCTGCGTTGGTGGGCCGCCGAGGTTTCCAAGCAGCCGCTTTCCTCCTGCTACTGCTGTGGTGTGGGAGCGGAGTCCGAAGTGGAGTGGAGGCTTCGTGCTGCATCTGAGAGCCCCTGCACCACCAGAAGGCAGCTAGGCACTCCCCAGCTCAACTGCCCGATCCCACTCCAACTTGCACGCAAGCAGGAGCAGGGCGGGGATCTCTCGGCTAGGAAGCACGAAGCCTCCACTTCTGAGAGATTCCAGCCATGCTCCTGCTTGCTCGCAAGTAGGAGCGGGATGGGGCAGTTCAGCTGGGGAGTGCCTAGCTGCCTTCAGGTGGTGCAGGGGCTCTCAGATGCAGCTTCTGGGCTGCCTCCACCTTCCCCAACCTCAGCAACTATTCAGCCTGGCTGCCTTCACAGGGCTGCAGGGGATCTCATGCGGAGGTGGGGATTCTTTTAAACTTCTCCCTTGAGGGGAGTGCAGCCGCGAACCCCTCAATGGAAAGTGGGATGGAGCCTGCACCTCCCCAGCTGAGCAGCCCCGATCCAGCTCCTGTTCCTGTGCAAGCAGCAGCACTGCCTAGCGGAGCAGCCCAATCCAGGAGCCGGAGCCGGAGCAGGCTGGGGGTGGCGGCGGCGGCGGCGGCGGCATCCCTTGCCTGCTCGCCTCAGCCCAGCCTTCCCTCACTCAGCGCCTCCGGAGCTGGAAGATGGGGTGGTTGCTGTTGTGGCAGTGGAGGGACCCAGCACTGGAGGGTAGCAGGTGCCTACTCACTTGCTGCTCAGCCCGCCTTCCCTCTGAAAATGGAAGTGTGGCACTCAAAACGGAAGTTATACTCAGAACAGAGCATGGACTCTGGAAAAAGTTTGAAAACCGGAACACTCATTTCCATGTTTGAAGTGTTTGGGTTCCAAGTAGTTTGAGAACTAAGCAGTTCGAAAACCGAGGCACCACTCTGTTGCTGCGCCAACCTCCCCTGCTAAACTAAAATCTCAGTATTCAGGTTAAATTGCCGTGTTGGCACTTTGCGATAAATAAGTGGGTTTTGGGTTGCAGTTTGGGCACTCGGTCTCTAAAAGGTTCGCCATCACTGCTCTATGGTAAAGGGAACACAGTCCCAGAGGATCCGGAGGGCTGCTGTGTGCTCAGAAGTGGAGCATCTGCTCTGCAGGCAGAAAGTCCCAGGTTCAATTTCAAAAGGCTTCTGGAGCACTGGCACCCCACTTTATCTGGAGCACTTGCACCCCACTTTTCAGCCAAAGAGTCTCCCAGAGGGGCTTACTTACAAGCAGAACAAGACAGTCCTCACCCTCAGGCTTACAGTCTTAAAAAAGCACAATAGACAAGGGAAAAGGAACAAGGAGAGAAGAAGAAATACCCAGGCACCAATTTCTAAACCATTGTTCCTGCAATGACCAGCAATTCAGAAGGTGAAGAAAGGCCCCATGGTGGTCAAAAAGACCCCGGGGTAGAAAAGATGTTTATGAAGCACAGGGTGAAAAAATTAAATAGGAATGACGAGCCTCAGAAATAAAGGGCATGGAAATTCACAGAATTCATTTCCCTGGCCAATTCAGGAGAGAAAGTCCATTTGTTTCTTATATTTATGTATAAATACTTAATCTACACTTCCAAAAACACATAAGCAAAAATACAGCTAACATTGAAATTTTGCACTTCTCCAAATTTGGCAACACAGTTCTCCAGAATCATATATATTAGGGGAAAGTCTTATAAAAATGAAGATAACATACAACAATGCATGATATGAAGAAAAATCACATGCAAAATTGTATATCTGAGAAGAAATTCCCACTAAAGAACTTCTGAATTTTCAGGACTTTTTTTGGGCAGAAGAGAATTTAATATTAGAAAAAAGAAGAAATTGGGAGAAACTGAAACCAAAAGATCCGTCTATTCTTGATAACACTGTGTGTTTACTAGATTTAGGTGCTGGAACATGATCCCATCACAGTGGCTGAAATCTTCCCTGAGAGCTGCTCCTTCCCAGCAGAGCATCTCTTCTTGAATGCAGGACAGTCATACTGTGGGAGCATATGAAACATGATGGCACAGCCAATGCCAGGCTCACATGAAAGGGAATTGGCTCCATTTCAATCTGTGCCTTGCCAGGGCTGTTGTCCCTGCCCTTTGCCAAGAAAGGATGGATGTTCAAGCAGGGAGCACCAGAAGGCTTTCCTCTCACAGCCAGCACACAGCTGACCAGCTGCTGCTCAGAGCCTCAGAGCCAAATGCAAACACTCAGAGGCAGAGGAAGCCTCTCTGGCACCCTAGGGGAGCATGCACGCTCGGCAGCCCATACGGACGCTGTGCCCTCAGCCGCTCTACAGCTGGGGGGGGGAGGCAGCAGGCCATCTTGTCACCCTCCCGGGTGGCACCCGAGGTGCGCCACCCCCACCCACCTTTGTACGCCCCTGCAAACACTTCCACTCAAGGTTAAAATTAAGAAGTGATCTTAGATGTGCGCACAGGCCCCCCTTTCTCATTGCAGGCTCCCCCCTTTTAATTGCATATGCACATATGTGAAAGTGAATTGACTGCCAGATGGAGCTCCTAGAACAAAACACAGCAGGCCTCAGCAACAAGAGGTACCTTCTCTCCCAACCTTTTGATGCTTCCTGTAAGCTCTTCTGTGCTTAGGCAAATCTACTAAAATTGCACTTTCCAAAACAATAGGTGGCCACAAACTCAGCCATTCTCCAAATTCTACAGTGCGCTTCTCCAGCCAAGTAATGTGTAAAAAAATGTAGACACCAAACTATGAAAATTTAAAAACAAAAATGGATCAATTAGACAAAATTGCATAATGGGAGAAATTTGCCCTGAAATGCAGGTAAATTTTCACGAGCACTTAAAAAAATTACAAACTGACGTGGAAATGTGGAGAACTGAATCTGAGGCTGGAAAAAAAAGAAACTGAAACTGTTAGATTCCCCCATCGCTAACAATGGCCAGGACACTGGGCCTCACAAGCGCCGTGGATGAGGGGTGGAGCTGGGTCAGGATAAATGTTCAATGAGCAAAGCATCTGGAGGAGTCCAGAATCTCAGTTGGGATTGAGTTTGGAGTTGTTAAATGCTACCCTCGCTCTGTTGGGAGCTCTAGCAGCAAAACTCACTAGAGGGAGCTTTGAGATGGCTTTTCCAACAGAAAGCACCAGAAAAAGAAGGCTCCCTTCTCCAGAGTCAGAATAGCAAACAGCAGGCCTGTGGTTTCGTTTCTGGAAGAATCTGAGCCATTGAGATTCTCTAGACTCTCTGCAGCCTTGGCTTACTCCCACACCACTTGGCATCAGGGCTGCACACGCACATCCCTCAGCACATAATTTTCCTGTAACCATAGTTACATAACATTTTTTGCAGTTGCTAAGAAACGTGGAGTGGGAAGAGACCCTGATGTGGCTGTGAGAAAGCCTGCAAATAAATACAGGAGGAGATAAGCTGTTCTTACAGCAACTGTCCAAGGATTCAGGAAGACAATGCACACTTCATTGGAAATAAGTCTTGACAAACTCAGTTGGACTTACTTCTGAGTAAACAAGCACAGGAACAGGCTGTGCATCCCCATACACTGACAAAATGTTGTGATAGAAAATGGGTTCAGAGTGGTAGAAGAAACTCCATGTGCTGATTTATTTGGGTGCCTAAAATATTGATGCTGCCAGTTGGGGATGGGAACATCAGAAGCTGCCTTCTAGCAGGTCAAAACATTTATCCATCTAGCCCAGTATTGTCTACTGGAACTGGCAGCACCTCTCCAGGTCTCAGGCACAGGTTCTCCCCCCCCCCGCCCCCGACCAGCATCTGCTACCCAATCCTTTATTTAACTAGACCTGGACCTTCTGCACTCAAGCAGGGGCTCTATCCTTTTCTAGTCCTGCATATGACTAGCACAGAATTGCATCCAACAAACAATATTTCAGCCAGATCTTAAGACTCTCAGCTTCTCAGTTTAGAAACATCATACATTTCTAGCACTTCAAAGCTCCTCCAGAAAGTACCAAAAGGTGGAGGTCATTCTTGCCAAATCTGAGAAAGTGAAGTATGGTTTTAATAAATTCAACAGGAGAGCAGGAAAAGCCAACATGGTGCCCGCAGATGTTGTTGGACTACAACTCCCATCAGTGTCGTGTGGTGATTTTTTTTGTAGGGGAATAGTTAGGGCCAGAGATGCCAGCTTGCAAGGACGATGGGGCGGTTTGTGTGTGACATTGCACATACTGTATGAGTATTCCGACTCCCTCCCTAAGCTGGGCAGAAACTTCCTGGGCTTTGGGAAGGAGGTGGCAGAGGAACATTTAGGGGACTACCCTAGTCCGCCTAGTCAATAATCATAATCATAATCATAATCATATATCCTGCCCATCTGGCTGGGTTTCCCCAGCCACTCTGGGTGGCTCCCAATCAAATATTAAAAACACAATACAGCATTAAACATTAAAAACTTCCCTAAACAGGGCTGCTTTCAGGTGTCTTTTAAAAGTAGGATAGTTGCTTATTTCCTTGACATCTGATGGGAGGGCGTTCCACAGGGCAGGCGCCACTACCGAGCCTGGTTCCCTGTAACCTCACTTCTTGCAATGAAGGAACCACCAGAAGGCCCTCGGTGCTGGATCTCAGTGTCTGGGCTGAACGATGGGGGTGGAGAGGCTCCTTCAGGTATACAGATCCAAGGCCATTTAGGGCTTTAAAGGTCAGCACCAACACTTTGAATTGTGCTTGGAAATGTACTGGGAGCCAATGTAGGTCTCTCAGGACCGGTGTTATAAGGTCCCAGCAACCACTCCCAGTCACCAGTCTAGCTGCCGCATTCTGGATTAATTGCAGTTTCTGAGTTACCTTCAAAGGTATCCCCACATAGAGCGCATTGCAGTAGTCCAAGCGGCAGATAACTAGAGCATGCACCATTCTGGCAAGACAGTCCGCGGGAAGGTAGGGTCTCACCCTGTGTACCAGATGAAGCTGGTAGACAGCTGCTCTGGACACAGAATTGACCTGTGCCTCCATGGACAGCTGTGAGTCCAAAATGACTCCCAGGCTGTGTACCAGGGGCACAGTTACCCCATTCAGGACCAGGGAGACCTCCACACCAGCCTACCCCCTGTCCCCCAAGAACAGTACTTCTGTCTTGTCAAGATTCAGCCTCAATCTGTTAGTTGCCATCCATCCTCCAACCACCTCCAGGCACTCACACAGGACCTCCACTGCCCTCACTGGTTCTGATTTAAAAGAGAGGTAGAGCTGGGTATCATTTGCATATCGATGAAAACCCAACCCAAACTTCCTAATGATCTTTCCCAGCGGCTTTATGTAGGTGTTAAAAAGCATGGGGAAAAGGATGGAATCCTGAGGCACCCCACAAGTGAGAGCCCAGGAGTTTGAATACTCATCCCCCAACACTACTTTCTGCACACAGCCCAGGAGAAAGGAGCGGAACCACTGTATAATTGTGCCCCCAGCTCCCAGCTCTTCTAGATGGTCCAAAAGGATGTTATGGTCGATGGTATCAAAGGCTGCTGAGAGATCCAGCAGAACTAGGAAACAGCTCTCACCTTTGTCCCTAGCCCGCCGGAGATCATTGACCAGCGCGACCAAGGCAGTTTCAGTCCCATGATGAGGCCTGAATCCCAACTGGAAGGGATCCAAATGGTCCGCATCCTCCAGGTGTGCCTGGAGTTGTTGAGCAACCACCTGCTCAATCACCTTGCCCAAGAATGGAAGATTTGAGACTGGGCGATAATTGGCCATATTGGCCGGGTCTAAAGATGTTTTTTTATGTTTTTTTAAGAAGGGGTTTAATGACCACCTCTTTCAGTGGCTCTGGGAAGGCTCCCTCGCAGAGTGAAGCATTCACCACCCCGCAGAGCCCATCGCCCAGCCCTTCCAGACTCGCTTTCATAGAATCATAGAATCATAGAGTTGGAAGAGACCACAAGGGCCATCGAGTCCAACCCCCTGCCAAGCAGGAAACACCATCAGAGCACTCCTGACATATGGTTGTCAAGCCTCTGCTTAAAGAACTCCAAAGAAGGAGACTCCACCACACTCCTTGGCAGCAAATTCCACTGTCAAACAGCTCTTACTGTCAGGAAGTTCTTCCTAATGTTTAGGTGGAATCTTCTTTCTTGTAGTTTGGATCCATTGCTCCGTGTCTGCTTCTCTGGAGCAGCAGAAAACAACCTTTCTCCCTCCTCTATGTGACATCCTTTTATATATTTGAACATGGCTATCATATCACCCCTTAACCTCCTCTTCTCCAGGCTAAACATGCCCTTAGCCGTTCCTCATAAGGCATTGTTTCCAGGCCTTTGACCATTTTGGTTGCCCTCTTCTGGACACGTTCCAGTTTGTCAGTGACCTTCTTGAACTGTGGTGCCCAGAACTGGACACAGTACTCCAAGTGAGGTCTGACCAGAGCAGAATACAGTGGCACTATTACTTCCCTTGATCTAGATGCAATACTCCTATTGATGCAGCCCAGAATTGCATTGGCTTTTTTAGCTGCCGCGTCACACTGTTGGCTCATGTCAAGTTTGTGGTCAACCAAGACTCCTAGATCCTTTTCACATGTACTGCTCTCAAGCCAGGTGTCACCTATCTTGTATTTGTGCCTCTCATTTTTTTTGCCCAAGTGGAATACTTTACATTTCTCCCTGTTAAAATTCATCTTGTTTGTTTTGGCCCAGTTCTCTAATCTGTCAAGGTCGTTTTGAAGTGTGATCCTGTCCTCTGGGATGTTAACCACCCCTCCCAGTTTGGTGTCATCTGCAAATTTGATCAGGATGCCCTTGAGTCCATCATCCAAGTTGTTGATAAAGATGTTGAATAAGACCGGGCCCAAGACAGAACCCTGTGGCACCCCACTAGTCACTCTTCTCCAGGATGAAGAGGAACCATTGATGAGCACCCTTTGTGTTCGGTCAGTCAGCCAGTTACAAATCCACTGAGTGGTAGCATAGTCAAGTCCGCATTTTACCAGCTTCTTTACAAGAATATCATGGGGCACCTTGTCAAATGCCTTGCTGAAATCAAGGTAGGCTATATCCACTGCGTTCCCTTCATCTACCAGGCTTGTAATTCTGTCAAAAAACGAGATCAGGTTAGTCTGACATGACTTATTTTTCAGAAATCCATGCTGACTATTGGTGATCACAGCATTCCTTTCTAGGTGCTCACAGACTGTTTGCTTAATGATATGCTCCAGAATCTTCCCTGGTATTGATGTCAGACTGACTGGGCGGTAATTATTTGGGTCCTCTCTTTTCCCCTTTTTGAAAATAGGGACAACATTTGCCCTCCTCCAGTCTGCCGGGACTTCGCCTGTTCTCCAGGAATTCTCAAAGATGACTGCTAGTGGCTCTGAGATCACATCTGCCAGTTCTTTTAATACTCTTGGATGCAGTTCATCTGGCCCTGGAGACTTGAATACATCTAAACTAGCCAAGTATTCTTGTACTATCTCCTTAGTTATTCTGGGCTGTGTTTCCTCTGCTGAATCATTTGCTCCAAATTCTTCAGGTCGGGCATTGTTTTCTTTATCGGAGAAGACTGAGGCAAAGAAGGCATTGAGGAGTTCAGCCCTTTCTGTGTCCCCTGTTTGCATTTCACCATCTTCTCCTCTGAGTGACCCCACTGTTTCTTTGTTCTTCCTTTTGCTACGAACATACCCATAAAAGCCTTTTTTGTTGCTTTTAACCTCTCTAGCAAGCCTGAGTTCATTCTGTGCTTTAGCTTTTCTGACTTTGTGTCTACACGTGCTGGCTGTTTGTTTGAATTCCTCTTTGGTGGTTTCCCCCCTTTTCCATTTTTTGTACACATCCCTTTTTAATCTTAACTCAGTTAAAAGTTCTTTAGTTAGCCACCCTGTCTTCTTTAGGCACCTTCCATGTTTCCGTCTCATTGGTATTGCCTGAAGTTGTGCTTTTACTATCTCCCTCTTAACAAACTCCCAGCCATCATGAACTCCCTTTCCTTTTAGTATTACTGTCCATGGGATCTCACCCAGCACTTCCCTAAGTTTTATGAAGTCGGCTTTCTTAAAGTCAAGAAATTGAGTCCTAGTATGCTTGGCTGCTCCTTTCCGCTGTATAGTAAACTTCAGAAGAGCATGATCACTTGCGCCTAATGATCCTTCCACTTCTACCCCACTAACCAGGTCATCAACACTGGTTAGGACCAGATTTAAAATGGCTGTTCCTCTTGTTGCTTCTCCCACTTTCTGGACAATGAAGTTGTCTGCAAGGCCAGTGAGGAATCTGTTTGACCTTATGCTCTTGGCTAAGTTTGACATCCAACAAATATCCGGGTAATTGAAGTCCCCCATTTCATTAGTCAGGAATGGGCAAGGATCAAGGAGACAGGTGGTCGAAGGAGGAGGCAAGATGCCGTCGTTAGAGGAAGCATTGATTTGAGCTCCGCATTAGTTGTGCGGTTTTTACTAGTTTTATCAGCTTTTTATTACTTTTATCAGCATTTTTATTATCTCTACGAAAAAAGGATCTCTGCAGCTGCTGGGAAACACTTCACTGGCAGGCAGGCTGAGTTAAGTCAGGTGGTCGGTTTCACTTGTCCAAGCAGCCTGTTCACAACCTCGGAGGTAACAGATTGGAATTGATCCCACACAACTTGACCAGACAGGACTCTAGCACTCTCCCACCCCGCCCCTGCTCCCACGGTGGAATCTACCTCTTTCTGAATCTGTGCAACTTTATCTGCAAAAAACTTCGCAAAAGCATTGCAGGAGATCTTGGGGTCCCTACCAGGCCCCGGTGATGAAGGTGGTTCCGATAGATTGCGAACCACCTGAAAGCGTCTCCTGCTGCTGTTCTCTGCAAATACAATAGAGGCAGTGAAGAAGGTCCTATTTGCAGTCGCTATTGCCACTTGGTAGGCTCGACGTTGAGCTCTAGCCCGTGTCCAGTCCAATTCAGAATGAGTTTTCCACCACCGACACTCTAGCCATCTCAAAGATTGTTTCATCACCCTCAGCTCAGGGGAAAACCACAGGGCTGTCCGGGCTCCATGCAATCAGAGAGGGCACTTCAGAGCCAGACAGTCAATAGCCCTGGTTAACTCTGCATTCCAGCAGGCCACTAATGAATCAGCTGAAAGGCCATCAGCATGGGATAAAATATCCCCTACCACTCCCTGGAAACCATTTTGATCCATTTGGATCAATTAAGTGGCGGGAGCGGACCATCCGAATCAGTCCCACCTCCCTGCAGAGGGAAAGGGCTGCAGAGAAGTCCAGTTGCACCAGGCAGTGATCTGACCATGGCTCTTCTTTCGTTTCACTTTTACTTAGTGTCAGATCGCCAACATCCATAGAGGTGAACACCAGATCTAAGCCATGTCTACAAATGTGAGTTGGGCCAAACTTTTTTAGGGACAGCCCCATGGAGGCCTAACCACAGGCCACTGACTCCCATCATTCCTGACCAATGGCAATGCTGGCTGGGGCTGAGTTGGGAGTTCAAAATACAGAGGGAGGGCACCACATTGTGCCACAGTCTTAGATTTCAATATTGTTATGAATATGTGGGGTGCCTGGACTCCCCTTCTGACTCCGAGACCCCCCTCCTAATTCCTGGCTTTAGTATGTTGAAATACAAGGCAGGAGCCAGCCTGGTGATCGCCCCCTAAAGATGAGTCTTGGGGGACAAAGTGAGTGGCTCCGTGTCAGAGGCCTCTGTAGTAGAGTTTTAGAGCTGAAAGGAGAGGAGTTGTTTTTAGAATTGCAGTTGGCTGGGATGTGAGCTGAGAGAGAAAAAGTGGCAGCGCAGAGCAGAGAGACAGAGGGCCGTGGCTGATTTCTGCTGGCATCCAAGACTGAGACCACAGGAGAAGCAAGAACCTCTTTGTGCATAATGCTGTGAGTTCCTCCATCGTAGATATGTGTACATAAACCCTATATCACAAGGACACCACAGTCTCTGTTGTGCCTCATTTCCAAAGGAAACGCAAACACTGGTAATCGCCTGGAACCCCTGCAATCTTGCATCACTTGGAGATCAGGGTGGTGTGTCTCCCCCCATGTCTTCCATTCCTTTGCCACTAAAGCACTAGTACCCCCATCCTCAGGACTTCTCAAAGACCCCAAGGCTTAACCAGGAATTTCATGGTGGGACTACCTGGAACATGGTCAAATGAGCTACCTGGAACCGCCAAGCCTTCATGGGGCTCAGAAGGGGCTGGGTGTGTCCTCTCATCCCAGAGAGCTGCCTTGTACTGTCACGCTAACAGCTAAGCATGGTCTGCGCTGCCTGGCAGCAGCTCCCAGAGTTTCAGCATGCAGAGCCTCAGTTCTGCCATGGAAATCCTGGATGCCCTTCCTCAGCCTCTGGGACTGGGAGCCAGTAAGAAGTCTCTGCCCCGGGCAAAGATGAGGAGCTTGGCCTTTGACTTTTGCCCGCCCAGCAGAGAATGTGTTTCTGCCTTCAGGATTTCAGCCTCCAGCTTCCCCCATTGCTGCCAGCTCCAGCAACTGTCTCCATGCAACCTGGGGTGACAGAGACACCCCCAGAGCTTTGAAGCAGGGATAGCCCAGGCTGAAATTCCCCTATCACTGCTTTGCAGATCTGAGGCACAATTAATAAAGCAACAAGAGAGATGCAAACTGGCATAATTTATTTTAGTTGAATGGTTTCTGATTTGTGGTATGTATGTGGTGCCCTGGAGATGAACTGCAACCACTGGTGTGACTCAGCTGGCCACGCAGTATATGTTTCAAGTTGCATTTCAGCTAAGAAACAGAGGAGCAATACCAGTTGGAGTGACAGCCAGAGACAGAAACAATACACCCTCAAGGGGTTTGATGCTGCAGGTAGCTATTGGAGAAGGACCCAGGCTCCATCTCCAAAGGCATCTCCCGGCAGGGCTGGAATGCCTCCCGGAGAGCTGCTGCCAGTCAGTGCCAACAATCTAGAGCTCAGTGGACCAATGGCCTGGCTTGGCATGAGGCGCCTTCCTGTGTTCCACAGGATCACAGCCGAAAAGACAACACATTCAAGCCACCTCTCAGTTACACATCTCTGCAGTGTGAGGAACAGACTCTGTTCAAACAAAGTGGAACTTCCTTTTCTTTGCAAACACACTGACACTCACTCAGCACCGTTGCTGGGAGACAGCCAGTGCACATCTTAACAGGACCAAATGCAAAAAAGCTCTTCAGCAGGAATACAGAAAAGCAGAATACAGTGGACACACGAGTAGCGAATGTGATCCGTGTGGGAGGCACGTTCGCAACCTGCAGTACCACATCTGCGCATGCATGGGTCACGATTCGGCACTTCTCTGAATGCGCAAAGCATGATTTATCTCTTCTGCGCATGTGCGAGTGCCGAAACCCGGAAGTAACCTGTTCCGGTACTTCTGGGTTTGGCATGGTGTGCAACCTGAAGCATCTGTAATCAGAGGTATGACTGTAGAAGACATGACTATCCATCACCCACAGAGGGAGGCAATATCCTTATCATCCTAACTATCCCTCTGACTGTTAGTCGAAATTAAGAGCATATTAAATTAAAAGCAACATTAATAAGGTTTTGTTAGAAGTGGATATGGAACAACTGATTGGTTCAAAACTGGGAAAGGAGTACGGCAAGGCTGTATATTGTCTCCCTGCTTATTTACCTTATATGCAGAATTCATCATGTGAAAGGCTGGGCTGGATGAATCCCAGGCCAGAATTAAGATTGCCAGACGAAATATCAACAACCTGAGATAGGCAGATGACACAACCTTGATGGCAGAAAGTGAGGAGGAATTAAAAAACCTTTTAATGAGGGTGAAAGAGGAGAGCGCAAAATATGGTCTGAAGCTCAACATCAAAAAAACAAAGATCATGGCCACTGGGCCCATCACCTCCTGGCAAATAGAAGGGGAAGAAATGGAGGCAATGAGAGATTTTACTTTCTTGGGCTCCATGATTACTGCAGATGGTGACAGCAGTCACGAAATTAAAAGACGCCTGCTCCTTGGAAGAAAGGCGATGACAAACCTAGACAGCATCTTAAAAAGCAGAGACATCACCTTGCCAACAAAGGTCTGTATAGTTAAAGCTCTGGTTTTCCCAGTCGTGATGTATGGAAGTGAGAGCTGGACCATAAAGAAGGCTGATCGCCGAAGAATTGATGCTTTTGAATTATGGTGCTAGAAGAGACTCTTGAGAGTCCCATGGACTGCAAGAAGTTCAAACCTATCCATTCTTAAGGAAATCAGCCCTGAGTGCTCACTGGAAGGACAGATTGTGAAGCTGAGGCTCCAGTACTTTGGCCACCTCATGAGAAGAGAAGACTCCCTGGAAAAGACCCTGATGCTGGGAAAGATGGAGGGCACAAGGAGAAGGGGACAACAGAGGACGAGATGGTTGGACAGTGTTCTCAAGTCTGACCAAATTGCGGGAGGCAGTGGAAGACAGGAGGGCCTGGCGTGCTCTGGTCCATGGGGTCACGAAGAGTCGGACTGAACGACTAAGCAACAACAACAACAACTAAATTGACAATTAACACAGGATTTGACCTGAAAAGCTCACACTGTGCTTTCCTCAATCTTGTACGCTTGCTGTAAGCTTTCCCGCACATTATCGGTGGGCTTGGTGTTACTTCCGAAATAATTTAGGAGATTCATGTAGCTGTATTGGGCTGTTGTAGCAGACAACAGTGAAGTCTCATGACACTTCAGGGGATGCTGTTACTTTACAGTGGGATTTCATCACATGCCAGCAAATTCAGGTTGTGTTATTAAAGTTCATTTGGTGTTTTTGCACAACAGACCAGCTTCCCCCACCACTATTTTGTACATTTTGTGGTAAAGTGATGAGAAGATGTACCAATATTCCATTCATGTTTTCCCCCACCCAGCAAACTAATCAGAATGAATGCTCATGAAATAGTTAATACTACTTAACCTCCAGAAAAAAGTTGTACAAAGTTCATCAAACAGGTATTCTGGAAATAACCAAAAAGCATCCTGTGGCAGGTCCTCTTGTGGATGGGAGTCCACCTCATCAGACTGGAGTCCACAGAACTTTATGTCAGGGATGGCAAACCAGCCTGGGCTCCTCCAGCTGTTGTCACTGGCCATGACGGGGGAGGGGGAGACAGGTAGAAACTGCAGTTCAGCTACATCTGGAGGGTCACAGGTCAGCTACCACTGGCTTATGCACAAGACACTTTGTTTTGGGAACATCAATGGTCTGACTCAGGATAGAGTCAGACCCTTGGTCCATGTAGCCCAGTTGCTCTTTGGTGTTGGAGGGTCTACTTGGAGATGCCAGAGTTGGAACCTGGAACCTTCTGCAACCAAAGCAGATGCTCTGCCCCTGGGCTTTGGCCCTTCCTCAAGCTTCAGGCAGTGGCGGCTAGCATGCAACTCTGCAGCTGTTGTTGGACTACAACTCCCATAATGCCTCAGGTGCAGAGACCCCAGGGGTCAAATTGCCACCCCTGACAGTCATTTGGGCTTCTTCACACAATCCCTGAGAACATGCCCCAACTGTATCAGTTGGAAGGGACCATAAAGGTCATCAAGTCCAACCCCCTGTAATGCAGGAATATTTTGCTCAACACACAGCTCAGACTCATGACCCTGAGATTAAGAGTCTCATACTCTTATCAACTGAGCTACTCCCAGCATCTTCACACTTCTGTCTCAGCGACAGAAACACTCACTTGATCATGTGCACAGAATGGAAGATAGAAGAATCCCCAAGGACCTGGTCTATGGTGAGCTGCCTTTGGGCACCAGGGCCCTTTGGCAGACCAATTCTGTGCAACACAGACATCTGCAAATGTGACATGAAGGTCGGCAACATCACGAAGCGGACACGGAGCAATGGTTCCAAACTACAAGAATGAAGATTCCACCTAAACATTAGGAAGAACTTCCTGACAGTAAGAACTGTTCGACAGTGGAATTTGCTGCCAAGGAGTGTGGTGGAGTCTCCTTCTTGAGCTTGCAGGGCAGCGGCTGAAGAAGGAGCAAAAAGGGTTTTCTTGTGTGTGTGTTTCTTGTGGCTGATTAGCTGCTCTCCCTGTGCAAAGGTCAGAGGGGGCAGGGTTTCTGTTGAGGTAGGTGATTAGCTGTGGGAGGAGCTTATCAGAGCTTGCAGGGCAGCGGCGCGCGCCTAGCGACGCGCGCAGTTTGATCTATATCGTACATTTAGGGGAGCTAGTCTCAAACGTTTGTTGGGGGAGACCTAGGTTTTTTTTGGGGGGGGGAGTTATTTGTCCTGTCTGCACGCTTCTTATGATGGAGGACCGCTGTAGCCACCCCCAACGACACGTTCTCAAGATGGAGAGTGAGGGAACAGCTGCAGTCGCCTGCGGTTCCTGCACAATGTTTGCCATCTTGCCAAAGGTGGCAGGCAGCTTTACCTGCAGCAATTGCATGTTGATTGCCCTCTTAAAAGACAAAGTCCAGCAACTGGAGGAACGTGTAGCTACGCTCCAAAGAATTAGAGAGCTGGAGCTCTTCTTGGAAGCAACAGAGCACACCGTCTCCACCAAGGAGGAGACAGGGGACTCCCCTGAGAAGGAGGCTAGTTCACCAACACAGGAGCCAGATATATGGAGAAACGTGACACAAAGAAGTAGGAAGCCCAGGGTTCGCTCTGATTGTTTAGAAATACACAATCGCTTTGAGGTCCTCTCCCCTAGCATGGAAGACGAAGAGCAGACTCCATTTGAGGATCTCTCCCTCATTACTGTCGATCAGGTATATGAAGACGAGCAGCAAAGTCAGTCCTCAGGGAATGCGCAGGCGACCTTGGAACGGACAGCTCACGGAAGAACCCCGACCAAACCTAAGAGGAGGCGTGTAGTGGTGATAGGGGATTCCCTACTGAGGGGAACAGAAGCAGTGATCTGTGGGCCTGACAAGATGTCTCGGGAAGTGTGCTGTCTCCCCGGGGCTAAGATCCAAGATGTAACTGAACGACTGCAAGGAATCATAAAACCCACTGACAAATACCCCTTCCTCTTGGTGCATGTGGGAACCAATGACACTGCAAGCAATAGCCTCCAGAAGATCAAAAGAGACTATGAGGCTCTGGGCAGGAAATTGAAGCAATTAAATGCACAAATTGTCATCTCATCTGTCCTCCCAGTTGAACGACGTGGCCCAGGGAGAGAGAGAAAAATCGTGGAAGTGAACAGCTGGCTTCGCAAATGGTGTAAACAGGAACGGTTTGGATTCTTACATCACGGACTGCAGTTTCTTGAAGATGGACTTCTGGCAAGCGATGGGCTGCACCTCACAACGGTTGGGAGGAATGTTTTTGCCAAAAATCTCAGAAACCTCATCAGGAGGGCTTTAAACTGACTAATGCGGGGGAGGGAGACAGTGCTCCTGAAGGTAGGAGTCTATCAATTGATGAAGATGATCATCCAAATGTCATAGACCAAATGGAGCAAACAGCACGCAGACCTAGTGGTGGGAGGAAAAAATCCTTAAATAAGAGACACGGGGGAATGATTAATGGACTTCAATGTCTGTACACTAATGCGCAAAGCATGGGAAATAAACAAGATGAGCTTGAGCTCTTGGTACAGCAAACTAAATATGACATAATAGGCATCACTGAAACCTGGTGGGATACGTCCCATGACTGGAATGTAATAATGGAGGGATACAATCTATTTCAGAGAAACAGATCAGACAAGAAAGGAGGAGGAGTGGCGTTATATGTCAGGGATGTGTATACCTGTGAAGAGATCCAAGATTTAGAACCTCAAAGCCAAAGTGAGAGCATTTGGGTCAAAATTAAGGGAGAGAAGAATAACAGGGACCTCATTGTGGGAGTTTACTATAGATCCCCAAGCCAAACGGAGGACATAGATGATGCCTTCCTGGAACAGATGGCCAAGCATGCAAAAGGAAGGGAGATATTAGTAATGGGGGACTTCAATTACCCGGATATTTGCTGGATGTCAAACTCAGCCAAGAGCATAAGGTCAAACAGATTCCTCACTGGCCTTGCAGAAAACTTCGTTGTCCAGAAAGTGGGAGAAGCAACAAGAGGAACAGCCATTTTAGATCTGGTCCTAACCAATGTTGATGACCTGGTTAGTGGGGTAGAAGTGGAAGGATCATTAGGCGCGAGTGATCATGCTCTTCTGAAGTTTACTATACAGCGGAAAGGAGCAGCCAAGCATACTAGGACTCAATTTCTTGACTTTAAGAAAGCCGACTTCATAAAACTTAGGGAAGTGCTGGGTGAGATCCCATGGACAGTAATACTAAAAGGAAAGGGAGTTCATGATGGCTGGGAGTTTGTTAAGAGGGAGATAATAAAAGCACAACTTCAGGCAATACCAATGAGACGGAAACATGGAAGGTGCCTAAAGAAGCCAGGGTGGCTATCTAAAGAACTTTTAACTGAGTTAAGATTAAAAAAGGATGTGTACAAAAAATGGAAAAGGGGGGAAACCACCAAAGAGGAATTCAAACAAATAGCCAGCACGTGTAGACACAAAGTCAGAAAAGCTAAAGCACAGAATGAACTCAGGCTTGCTAGAGAGGTTAAAAGCAACAAAAAAGGCTTTTATGGGTATGTTCGTAGCAAAAGGAAGAACAAAGAAACCGTGGGGTCACTCAGAGGAGAAGATGGTGAAATGCAAACAGGGGACACAGAAAGGGCTGAACTCCTCAATGCCTTCTTTGCCTCAGTCTTCTCCGATAAAGAAAACAATGCCCGACCTGAAGAATTTGGAGCAAATGATTCAGCAGAGGAAACACAGCCCAGAATAACTAAGGAGATAGTACAAGAATACTTGGCTAGTTTAGATGTATTCAAGTCTCCAGGGCCAGATGAACTGCATCCAAGAGTATTAAAAGAACTGGCAGATGTGATCTCAGAGCCACTGGCAGTCATCTTTGAGAATTCCTGGAGAACAGGCGAAGTCCCGGCAGACTGGAGGAGGGCAAATGTTGTCCCTATTTTCAAAAAGGGGAAAAGAGAGGACCCAAATAATTACCGCCCAGTCAGTCTGACATCAATACCAGGGAAGATTCTGGAGCAGATCATTAAGCAAACAGTCTGTGAGCACCTAGAAAGGAATGCTGTGATCACCAATAGTCAGCATGGATTTCTGAAAAATAAGTCATGTCAGACTAACCTGATCTCGTTTTTTGACAGAATTACAAGCCTGGTAGATGGAGGGAACGCAGTGGATGTAGCCTACCTTGATTTCAGCAAGGCATTTGACAAGGTACCCCATGATATTCTTGTAAAGAAGCTGGTAAAATGCGGTCTTGACTATGCTACCACTCAGTGGATTTGTAACTGGCTGACTGACCGAACACAAAGGGTGCTCATCAATGGTTCCTCTTCATCCTGGAGAAGAGTGACTAGTGGGGTGCCACAGGGTTCTCTCTTGGGCCCAGTCTTATTCAACATCTTTATCAACGACTTGGATGATGGACTCAAGGGCATTCTGATCAAATTTGCAGATGACACCAAACTGGGAGGGGTGGCTAACACCCCAGAGGACAGGATCACACTTCAAAACGACCTTGACAGATTAGAGAACTGGGCCAAAACAAACAAGATGAATTTTAACAGGGAGAAAGGTAAAGTATTGCACTTGGGCAAAAAAAAATGAGAGGCACAAATACAAGATGGGTGACACCTGGCTTGAGAGCAGTACATGTGAAAAGGATCTAGGAGTCTTGATTGACCACAAACTTGACATGAGCCAACAGTGTGACGCGGCAGCTAAAACAGCCAATGCAATTCTGGGCTGCATCAATAGGAGTATAGCATCTAGATCAAGGGAAGTAATAGTGCCACTGTATTCTGCTCTGGTCAGACCTCACCTGGAGTACTGTGTCCAGTTCTGGGCACCACAGTTCAAGAAGGACACTGACAAACTGGAACGTGTCCAGAGGAGGGCAACCAAAATGGTCAAAGGCCTGAAAACGATGCCTTATGAAGAACGGCTAAGGGAGCTGGGCATGTTTAGCCTGGAGAAGAGGAGGTTAAGGGGTGATATGATAGCCATGTTCAAATATATAAAAGGATGTCACATAGAGGAGGGAGAAAGGTTGTTTTCTGCTGCTCCAGAGAAGCAGACACGGAGCAATGGTTCCAAACTACAGGAAAAACGATTCCACCTAAACATTAGGAAGAACTTCCTGACAGTAAGAGCTGTTCGACAGTGGAATTTGCTGCCAAGGAGTGTGGTGCAGTCTCCTTCTTTGGAGGTCTTTAAGCAGAGGCTTGACAACCATATGTCAGGAGTGCTCTGATGGTGTTTCCTGCTTGGCAGGGGGTTGGACTCGATGGCCCTTGTGGTCTCTTCCAACTCTATGATTCTATGATTCTATGATTCTATGATTCCTCATTAGGTGAGCAAGGGATGAAGAGGGCTTTGCTAATGTGAATCCTGATGGTTCTCCTTTATTCTTTACAGGGTTTCAAGGTAAAGAGGTAACTGAAAAGCTCCGTAGTCTATAGAGGGCAGGGGGCATTTGCACGTGTATGATCAATAAACACTTTCCATATTTTCTCAATCCTAGATCTTTTGTCCTCTGGTTGTGTTGATTTCTCTCAACCAGTACAGTAGGGACATATTATATAAGCACAATTTCAGTGGCAGGATTTGAGTGCGGGGGCAGAAGCTGTGCAGCTGCATGAACTTCATCAAAGGCCTCAAGGGCTACAGAGAGAGAACAAGGATTTGGACCTCTATGATGTATTAATTCTTTATTGACAAATGTCCTGGTTGGGCAGGTGTGGTGGGCTGATTTGGGGGCGGGTGTGTGGAAGCAGCAAGCACTGAGACAGTACTAGGTCTCAGTAGAAGAGTCCCGTGCCATTTATCAGCTTAATATTGTTTACACCGACTGGCAGCAGCTCTCCAGGGCTCTGGACAGCCCTTCCCAGAGATGCCAGAGGGTGAACCTGCCTGAGACAAGGTGTGTGCATGGCACGTGCTCCATCGCTGGTAGAGAGATGAAGCAATAGGATACCTTCCACCTGTGTAATATCTGTGTGCCAGGGAGCTGTCAAAAGTCATGGAGCAAGAGCCTGGCAGGAAATGAGGCAGCAACAGGAGGTGTCCCCTTGCCTTTTAGTCACACCTGGCAGAACTGGTGTGCCCTTTCGCTGTACCTTTTCCATCCATGTTAGGCCACAGTCACAACATACAGTACATTTAAAGAACGAGGGTACCATGTTCTGGCTTCCCAGAGTGGCTTCACATTTGATCCTTCTTCCCAGGGGACTCTGGAATTGTAGCTCTGGGGTGGGAATGGGGTCCCCTAACAACTCTCAGTACCCTTAACCAAGTAGCACCCCAGAATTATTTGGGGGAACATTGGCTACGCACTCACAGGCTGCAAGCTTTCTAGGGCCTTGGGGAGAAGATTTTCCCTGCCCTACCTGACCATCCCAGAGACTGAACCTCAGAGCCCCTAAGGCAAAACAAGTGCTCTCCCACTGGGCTGCCACCCACCTCACAGCTGCCCATAGGTACAACACAGCACAGAGAGAATCCTCCTCCAGTCTTACACATCCAATCCTTTTCACCCTCCAACACTTCTAATCCTTTCATTTATAAAGGCATCCAAGTGAGTAACCATCAGGCTAGCTTATTGTGACAAATTCCAGAGGGGAGAGCATTATGTTTCAACAAAAGCAGCAGCAGCAACAAAAAAATTGTGGCACCTTAAAGACTAGCAGATGTCAAAATAAATCTGCTAGACTAGTCACAAATTTCAGAGGCCAGGATGTTAAATCCACTTCCTGGGAAGTAAGCCCTATTGGTCACAATGGGAGTTACTTTGATGTAGACACATAGAGAAGAGGCTCAGCTGGTTTATTGTCCTATCTCCAGTAGTCCATGAAAGTTAATGGGGGCCCTTGCAAAGGGGTGGACAAGTGCCGAACAGGAGAGCATGAGAACAGGATTGCAAAAGATCAGGATTGCTGTGTTGAATCAGGCCAAAAGCCCATCTAGGGCAGCATCTTGTTCTCCACCGGATTCACTCATTGATTGGTTTATTTATACAGACTTTTTGGCCCAAAGGCTCCCAAAGCAGTGAACAGATTAATGCAAAATAAAACATAATAAAATTGCAGTAATTGCAAACACAAAAGTACAATAACTACAGGAGAGATAGAAAACAGCAAAAACCAGAGACACCATCAGTTGAGGTGCTGCATTTGGGCTCTCACCCCAAGCTCCACTCTCCAAACCTTCCGCGTCTCAACTAGAAGCCAGTCTGACCCCCATTTGCCTGCCAGCCTCCTTCCAGCCACAGTTGTTCCACCAAGGAGGAAGCCCACCCACAAACAACAGTTCAGGGGGAATCCTGTCACCTGCATCACCCTCCAGAGGATAAACCCCCAAGGGAAAATACCCCTTTGGGGAGGCCCAAGGCTATGGAGCCTCCAAATAAGCAGGTCCCCCCCGAAACCGCGATGGCAGAAACTTCCCCTGGCTGCCCGTGGGCCGGGTGGCAGGCTCAGCCTTCTGGCTGCTCAGCCTGCTGCCCTTCTCCAGGTGCAGCAGCAGCTGCGGGACAAAAGGGCAGAGGAGGCTGCAGTCTGTAAGTCTCCCTCCCGCTCCCTGCCTCCAGGTGCCTGGAAAGCCCCCAACTGGACTGCCCTCCCCATTCAGAGGCCTTAGTTCTGCCTCCAAGAGAGGAGAGAGAACATGACCATCAGTGGGGGGAGAATGTGGGATGGAGACAGCCACCCAGAAGCCATCTTTGACCCACAAGAGAAGAAGGGCCCAATCCTCTGCAGGCTCACTGAAGCCTGTCCGATGTCAAGGAAGTTTATTCTCTAATGAAGCAAAGACGACCAGGATTGCAGCCTAACTACAATGCACAGAAAAAGTCTCCCTCCGAGCAGCCGGGGCTTTTTAAAAATTCCAATTTTCATAGGGGGCTGATCAGCCTTAGCTTATTTTGTCATCTGTATCCCACTACCTTTCAGGGAGCGCAGGGAGGGGGCGCACACGTCTCCCCTTTCCGTCTTATCCCCACAACAACCCTGCGAGGTGGGCTAGGCTGAGAGACAGGGACTGGGCCAAGGTCACTTCGTGGGCTCTCGGACGCTCTAACCACTGCACCACCCTGTCTGCCCCACCAGCTTTTCCTCCTCGTTTCACTCTTAAGGAAGTGGGGGAGTCACAGTGGGGAAGTTACACCCCCTTTGCCAGGGAGGGTCACCTGCCAGTCTCTCCCCCTGCACTTACCCGGCCCCCTCCAGCCTGCAAGGCGGAGGCGGCGGCTGCCCGCGGCGGCTCAAGGTCCCCCCCATCGCCCACGAAGGCGCCTCGCTCCACGGGGAGAGCCGCCCGCCGGGCCGGGGCGTCGCCGGCTCGCAGCTCCAGGCGGACGCGCCGCGCCGAGCTCCGGCCGGAGGGGCGGACCCGGCCGGCAGGTGCGGAAGGGCAAAGATCCGCCGCGTTGCAAGCGCAGGAGCAGCGCAGAGGGGACGCGAGGGAACCGTAGGAGCCGGAATTGCCAACTTTTCCTACTGCAGCTGCTCCTCTGCTTTTTTCCAATAAAAGCCCAGAGACATCGAAGTTGAGCCGGCGAGTCTTTTCCTGACATGGAGACGAAGCGAGCCGAGGGAGCTACAGTTCTCTCCTGTTAACTTCGCCGGGAGCCAATGTTTTCTCTGGCGGGGCGCCTGTGCCTTTATAACGCAATAATTCCTCAGCTGAAGCTTCTCTGAACCCCTCCTGCTTGGTGCCAAGAAATATGTCACGCTGATTTCTCATCAAAAGCACAGGAGTGGAGTTGGTAAAATATAAAATAAAATAAAATAAGTTGCTGTATGGAGCACACTGTGAGGGCTGGTCGGTCGGTCGGTCGGTCGTGGTTTGCTGTTGTTGGAAATGGGGCTGCCAATGTATTCTCGTGGCTTTGCTTCTGTGCATATAGCAGCTTCCTTAGAGGTGCAAATGAAGCTGGTGAGAAAACACCCAGCAGCGCCGGCTGCTGTTAAAGGGACTAGAAGGGATCCAGCCAAAAGAAAATGGTAACTTCATATGGAATCGGCTTGCTCTTTTTTGGGCATCTGTGCATATAGTGCCATCTGTGAGAGGGGCACCTGTGTATTTCCTGACAGCAGTGCCCTAAGCCACCTCATTTTCCTAGCAGGAAGTGTTTCTATCTGTACAACAGCTAGGAATGCCAGGATTGAAACTTCCCCTGAAAATGCAATTGCAGCCCTAGGAAAACTTTCAGTCCTGGAACAAAGTATCAGGACTGGATAGATGGACATGCCATTAGGAGGGTGCATGCAGCTGTTCTGAAGAGCAGCAATCTGCTTGCTGGTGGAGGGAGGGAAGCAGCAGCAGAAAACTGCACCTGTCAAAAGCTGCATGTGCAACTTCCTGCCACTTTGTGGCAGTGGAAGGAATACCAAGCAGAGCACCAGAGGTCCTCAGGTCTCTAACCCAGGCCATGTCCCTCAACAGCCCTGCTCCACACCCTCCTTGGGAGCTTTTGCCTGGCTGGAATGTTTCCTTGAATGGTGACTTGGCTGGAGATACATATGTGAAGAAACCTCTGTCTTTTGTGTGGTACAAAGTTTCTTGCCTTGCACACTGTTTGCCTCTGGCCCTTCCTACCCCAGCATGCGGCCCCTGGAAGGCTGCCCAGGGGGAGACGTAGCCCTGGAGCTGGGAAAGGCTCCCTGCCTCTTTTTAGAAGTCCAAACTACTTATTTCTTGATTTGGAGAGATACACAATTGCAGAATTTGGAAAAGCCCACCCTGTCCTACCAGAAGAAAGTAAGAAAGGCACAGACCCCAGATGAGATCAGTGAGATTCTCAAGTCTTGGTTGGTCAAAGAAAGTTTGTTAATGGAGAGGCAGTGGGTGGAGTTTTAAAATAAATCAGTAGCTATTTTTATTTGCAACAGCAATAAAAATCACGCTTGTTTTCTCCTTAGGCAAAAGCTTGAGGTGCCTAAAATAAGAAAGCATAGTCAAGTAATGAAGCCCAAGTAGCAACAGATTAAGATGGAGCACAATGGTCAAGTCAATTCTCTTCAATAAATGGCAGGACAGCAGGCAGAATGGTTGGCTCTTGGAGGACTGCAGTGCTCTGCTGGCGTCCCAAGAATGTAATCGCTTCTCTCTGGGAAGGTTTTCATAATGCTTTCAGAAACAGGGAGTTCTGCCAAGTGGCAATAACTCATCCCCCCCTCCCCCGTCCCACAAAACTGAGGCCCAACTTTAAAGAGAAACAGACACGACTGGCCCCTGGCTTGCTCTTTAACTAGGATGTGTGGAATCCGCAGTAAAAACGTTGCCAACACACTCAGAGGTGCAGAAGCACCAAATGAGAATTTATTGTATCAGTTTACTAGGGATGTCTGCTTTGGTTTCTCTCAGTTTTTGATTCCTCCATAGTTAAATTCTGGTATTCACACCTCCACATGAACTTGCAAATTTATTTCAAGCAGTTCTTGTGAAAATTCATCAGCATTTTAGTATGAATTTCTCCTGAAGCACACACCTTTATATGCAGTTTTGCCCAATATACACATTTGCAAAGCACATTTTCCCATTTCTGTATGTCACTTTCACTAGTACATGTGTCTCCATGCATGCTTCACCCTAGTATATGCATTCTTGTGCAGATTACTTGGCTGGAAAAATGGTACTGCAAAATTCAGAGAAGTGGGTATTTCAAAGGATCTTGCTGTGTTGTTTTAGAAGGGACAAATAATGCAAATTTGCCTTTAAATATTGAATTACTCCTCCATCCCTAGTTGGAGCTCTCTCTCTCTCTCTCTCTCTCTCTCTGTGTGTGTGTGTGTGTGTGTGTGTGCAGAAGACCCCGGGAGCCATAGCCTGTGCCAGAGCAGGTGCTGTGCATGATAAAGATCCCAGATGTAGTTCCTGACATCTCCAAGTAAAAGGATCAGGGAGCAGGTGATGGTAAGGATTTGTGCTACAGAGTGTTCAGTGCTGGGTATATGGTGGTTTTTGGGGGGTGGGGTGGGGAACTGGGCCATAACTGAAGGGTAGAGCCCACATTCTGTATGCACAAGACCTCTGGTTCAGTTCCCAACATCTCCAGGTGAGGATGGAAAAAGATTCGCTATCTTTGAAGCTCCTGAGAGCAGCTGCCAGCCAATGTCATCATTACTCAGTTAGATGGACCTAAGATCTTCCTTCAACAAGGCAGTTTCCTACAGATCTACGACCAGTTTGGTAGTTGCTGCATCCTGGCCATCCATATCCTAAGACCTGTTTAAATTGTGCAGTGGAGCCCATTGGCATCTGCTCTCATGTTTGGCATCAAAAAGCCCTGCTGGCCCATCTAGGTCAGTGGGTCTCAAAGTTGTTTTCTCTGGGCCAGGGGCATATGAAGGCAGGGGCAGGAGGGGTGCCACCCGGGGGGGTGACAAGATGGCCTGCTGCCCCCCAGCTGTACAGCAGTTGAGGGCGCAGCGTCCGTACAGGCTGCCGCGTGTGCACGCCCCGCCCTGGGTGCCGGAAAAGCTTCCTCCGCCACTGCCCTGGGCCACACTTTCAGAATAAATTTCTGCTGGTACCACACCAAATATTTTATTGATAAGGAATATGTGGGGGGCGGGGTGGAGAAACAACTCCCGGCAATGCTTCATTTGTAACACAGAACACAACTACTTTATAATATGATCCTGAGACATCCAAAAAGTATAAAACAATGCTGCTACATAAAAACATGAATCATTCCCAAATAGAGTTATAGAGCCACTTAAATATGTACCCTAAGTATGTATACAAACTCAGTGAGAGGTGTGAGCTTGCTTTTACCAGGTAGTCTTATTTATAAAAAATATTTTGGTCTAGTAACTCTTTTTCTTCAGTTGCAATCTGTTGTAAATGATGTTCTTCCAGATAGCGTTCTATTTCATAGTCTGTTTCCTTTTCTCTTTTATATAAATCCTTATAGTACTTCTGAAATATCCTTTTTATTTCTTTTGGCTCTTCCACTATCCTTTCTCCATCCCTTATCTTACAGATCGTATTTTGTTTTTTCCTTTCTCTTAATTGCCACACCAAGTATTTCCCTATTTTATTAGCTGATTCAAAACTCTTTTGTTTCATCATTTTAATTTTCCACTCAATCTCCTGATTTACTATCATAGAAAATTGGGCTTGTAGTATCTTTATATTTTGCTTTATTGTCTCCTCACCTGGTTTAATAGTTAATTGTCTTTCATTCTCCATAAGCTGTATTAGGATCTCCTCTTTCTTTTTCTCTTTTTCTTTTCTTAGGTGGCTGTTTTTCTGGATTAGGAAGCCCCTCATAACGGCTTTTCCTGCATCCCAAACCGTTTCTATGGCTATCCCTTTGTTTAAGTTCCACTTGAAATACTCTTCAATTGTTTCTTTTGCCTTGCTTACTATCTTTTGATCGTTAAATAGGAATTCATTCATTCTCCATCTAAATGCTCTAACATCTTTACCCTTTATCTCTATAAATACTGGATTATGATCAGACATAGTTTGTGGGAGAATTTCGGATTTAGTTAAACTCTGTGTCAGTTCCTTCGAGATCCAAATATTATCTATTCTCCCCCAACTCTGATTTGGATTTGAGAAAAAGGTATACTGTTTTGTAGTAGGATTTTTAAATCTCCAAGCATCAATTAGTCCCATATTATTGACCAAATCAAAAAACGTTCGAGGTAACTTGCCTTCCTTTGTCTCTTGCTTTTTTGTTGATCTATCCAAATTTGGTGACACCACTCCATTAAAATCGCCCATCAATATCATTTTTTGATCCATCCACTCTAATAACTTGTTACCTAATTCGGAGAAGAAAGCCGATTTTTTGTCATTAGGTGCGTATATTCCAGCGACAATTATTTTTACTCCTTGTAACATAATCTGTACTACTATCATTCTCCCTTGTTCATCTTTATACAGTAATTTTGGATCAAGTTTTTCCTTTATGTATAGTACCACTCCTCTTTTCTTAACCTTATCTGATGCCACAAAATCCAACCCTAATCTCTTATTACTCAGAATTCTCTTGTGTTTTCTTGTTACGTGAGTCTCTTGTAAGCAGATTAGGTCAAGATTCTTTTTTAGTAATATATGAGCAATCTGGTTCCTTTTATTTTTATTGTTAAGCCCGTTCACGTTCCAAGACAATGTTTTTAAAGCCATCGATTATATACAATTAGTAAATTATCAAGTCTAGGTTAGAACTACTGTTCTTTGTCTTCTGTCTCTTCCCCTTCCCTCTCTTCTGCTGAATTTGTCTCCCTCTCTTCCTTTTCACCCCCCCCGCCTCTGCCCCCCTCCCCCAGCTGCTCCCCTACCTCCTCCCACCCCACCATCTTTCCAAGTTCCTTCTCGTATCTTCTTGCAAATTTTTCAAGTTCTGAAGGGCTGGACAGTTTAAATCTTTTTTCCTTAAAGTAAAATGAAATTCCTTCCGGGAATTCCCATCTATATAGGATCCCATTTTTCTTCAACTGGTTAGTTAATTTTTTATAAACGTCCCTCTTTCGAAGAAATCTCGAGGGGATCTCTTTAAATATAATAATTGAATTTCCTTCAATACATAACCTTTTGTTGTAATTCTGTTTCAGTACTTCGTTCCTCATATCCAACGAGTTAAACATGACTAATACATCTCCTGGCAATTCCCCTTCCCTGGCTTTAGAAGATGAGATAAGGAAGGCAATAAAAAAGATGAAAATTGGAAAAGTGCCGGGGCCGGATGGCTTACCGGCCAAATATTATAAAACATTAAGCGATCAACTATGTCCAACTTTATGTGAAGTTATGAATAATATTCTAAAAGAGGGAAGGATTCCGAATACCTGGAAGGAAGCCTATATCACATTAATTCCTAAAAAAGATGTGGACGCCTTAGAGGTGAAGAACTATAAGCCGATCTCATTATTAAATAATGACTATAAATTGTTTGTGGATGTAATGGCAGAAAGATTTAAAAAAGTATTAAATAGCAGAATTCACAAAGACCAAACGGGCTTCCTACGAGGGAGACAATTGAAGGACAACGTAAGAAATCTGATATATATCATTGAATACTTGGAAACTAGAATAGATAAACAGGCGGCCTTGATATTTATTGATGCCGAAAAGGCATTTGACAATGTCTCTTGGCGTTTTTTGATGGAAAATTTGAAAATGATGGGGATGGGAGAAAGATTTAGAAAAGGTATAGAAGCTATCTACCATGAGCAAAAAGCAAAACTTGTAATAAGCAACACTACATCAGTATTTTTTGATATATCCAAAGGGACTAGACAAGGTTGCCGCTTGTCTCCTCTATTATTTATAACAGTATTGGAAGTACTTACTAAGAGATTGAGGGAAACAGCAGAGGTTAAAGGAGTTAAGGTAGGGACTAAGGAACACAAAATCAAAGCCTTTGCGGATGATATTGTACTAACATTAGAAGATTCAAAGCATAGTGTAAAAGAAGCCTTACAAAAATTTGAAGAGTTCGGTGCTGTGTCAGGCCTTAAGGTTAATAAAAATAAGACCAAAATGCTAACTAAAAACTTAACTAAAGAAGATACTGCAGATTTAGAACAAAAGATGGGAATTATGACAGCAAAGAAGGTGAAGTACCTTGGAGTGTGGATTACGGCTAAAAATATTAACTTATATAAGGATAACTATGAGGTAACCTGGAAGAATATTAAGAAAGATTTAGAAATTTGGGAGAGAATGAGATTATCTTTTCTGGGGAGGATAGCGGTTATCAAAATGAATGTCCTGCCTAGAATGTTATTTTTATTTCAAACCATTCCTGTACTTAGAATCATAGAATCATAGAGTTGGAAGAGACCACAAGAGACCACTCCCTCCTCTATGTGACATCCTTTTATATATTTGAACATGGCTATCATATCACCCCTTAACCTCCTCTTCTCCAGGCTAAACATGCCCTTAGCCATTCCTCATAAGGCATCATTTCCAGGCCTTTGACCATTTTGGTTGCCCTCCTCTGGACACGTTCCAGTTTGTCAGTGTCCTTCTTGAACTGTGGTGCCCAGAACTGGACACAGTACTCCAGGTGAGGTCTGACCAGAGCAGAATACAGTGGCACTATTACTTCCCTTGATCTAGATGCTATACTCCTATTGATGCAGCCCAGAATTGCATTGGCTTTTTTAGCTGCCGTGTCACACTGTTGGCTCATGTCAAGTTTGTGGTCAACCAAGACTCCTAGATCCTTTTCACATGTACTGCTCTCAAGCCAGGTGTCACCCATCTTGTATTTGTGCCTCTCATTTTTTTTTGCCCAAGTGCAATACTTTACATTTCTCCCTGTTAAAATTCATCTTGTTTGTTTTGGCCCAGTTCTCTAATCTGTCAAGGTCGTTTTGAAGTGTGATCCTGTCCTCTGGGGTGTTAGCCACCCCTCCCAGTTTGGTGTCATCTGCAAATTTGATCAGGATGCCCTGCAAATTTGATCAGGATGCTTTAAAGGTTTAAAGCAGTGTAAAGAGTGGCAAAGAGCCTTGGCGAGATATATCTGGCAGGGAAAAAGACCTGTGCTGATCCCGGGGGGAAGGTAACCGTTGGCGTAGTCAAAGTCCAGTCCTGGGTCATTAGCCTGGAATCAGTCCACAAGGAGCGGGGCGAGGTCCGAAGTAGGAAGCTGGGCGGGGACAGGAACACTGGAGAGTCAGTCTGGGACCGGGCAGGAACAGGTACTCAACAACGATGTTGCTCCCACAACCTGGGACCGGGCCGACTGGCCTTTATCTGTTCTGAGGCCAGGGGCGGTCCCGGCCCCTAGGAGACCCGCCTCTCTTGGCCTTAAGGCGAGCACTCCTCCTGGGAGAAACCAGTTCCCTTCGCCTCTCTGCCCTGAGCCTCTGCAGTTCAGGAGAGGCTAAAGGGTTACTGGGCCCAGGGGGAGACTCACCTGCAGGCACTGAGTCCTCAACCACCTCTGGAGCCAGAGTGGGATCACCTGGTGCCTGCTCCTGAGGATCTGGCACAGGTGCAGGCGCTTCAGAATCAAGGCCCTGCCCCAGTTCAGCCGGCCCTGGAGGCAGGGACTCCTGTGCAGGCTGGGATTCCTCTGGTTCAGCCTCTGAATTGGAATCCCAGGCCATCACACCATCCCCCCTCCCAGGCCCCCCCCTCAATCGAGGGTCCGGACCTGGCTTGCTGGGGTACGCTGCATGGAACTCTCGGAGGCAGGCAGGCGCGTGGACGTTGGCCACTGGTTCCCAGGAACGGTCCTCCGGTCCATACCCCTTCCAGTCTATGAGATACTGCAGCTTTCCCCTGCGGTATCAGGAGTCCAGAATACGTTCCACCTCATACTCAGGCTCCCCCAGAACCAAAACTGGCTGCGGTCGGGGACAGTTCGGGTGGAACTCGTCGGGTGGGGCCACCGGACTCAGAAGGGACCTGTGGAAGACCGGGTGAACCTTCAGGGTTGCAGGCAACCGGAGACGGAATGCCACAGGCGAGACCTGGTTCACGATAGGAAACGGGCCGGTGAAACGGGCATCCAGCTTCCGCGAAGGTCGAGAAGGGTGGAGGTGGCGAGTGGAGAGCCATACCAGGTCACCGACATGGAGTTCCGGCCCCACCTGGCGGTGGCGGTCGGCCTGGACCTTGTACACCTCCTTGGCCTGGCGCAGTTGCTCCATCAATAGCTGTTGCTGGGACTGGAGCTCCTGAAGCCACTCTGTCACCGCAGGGACTGCGGATGCCGGCAGCACATCCGGAAACAGCCGTGGATGAAAACCGTAACTGGCCTGGAACGGGGTCTGCTGGGTGGATGCATTCACCGCGTTGTTGTAAGCGAACTCCGCCAATGCTAGGTGGTCGACCCAGTCATCCTGCTGGTAGCTGCAATAACACCGTCTGGCCATCGGTCTGTGGGTGGTAGGCTGATGAGAGACAGACCTCTGTTCCGAGGGCCTGGTGCAAAGCTCGCCAAAACCGGGACGTGAACTGAACGCCCCGGTCGGACACCACGCACTCAGGTAGGCCATGCAGGCGGAAGACATGCTGAAGGTACAGCTGAGTGGTCTCCTTAGCTGAGGGTACGGATGCACCATCTTCGTGAAATGGTCAGAGAAAACTAGAAGGCAGGTGCAGCCACGAGACGGGGGTAGCTCCACTACAAAGTCCAGAGAAACCGTGTGCCAAGGACGTGGTGGAACCGGCAATGGCTGAAGAAGGCCGAGGGGTCGCCCGGTAGGGCCCTTGGCCCGCCGGCAGACATCACAACCAGCGACGTAGCGAGCCACGTCAGCCTTCAGGCGGGGCCACCAAAACTCACAGCTTACCAGATGGGTGGTCCGATACCGCCCAAAGTGTCCCGCAGCTGGGGCATCATGGGTCATCCGGAGAACCTCAGCCCGCAGTGGCCCTGGCGGGAAGTACAGGCGACCGTGGTGCAGCAGAAGACCCTGATGCAAGACCAGCCCTGGATACTGAGGGCATGAGCCTTCGGCCAGTTCCCGGAGTCGTTCCTGGGCCCAAGCGTCAACCCGCTGCTGTTCCAGCACCCGAGCCTGCAGTGGCTCAGCCTCCTGGGTGGCCAGGAATGCAGCTGGTGGTAAGATCGTGGTGGGTACTGCTTGCTGTACAGTGTCTGCGTTGTCTTCGGGTTTCCGGGACAGGGCATCCGCCTTCTGGTTTCAGGAGCTAGGGATGTAGCAGATCTGGAACTGGAACTGGGAAAAGAACAACGCCCACCGGATCTGCCTTTGGTTCAGCTTGCGGGTGGTCTGGAGGTACTCCAGGTTCCGGTGGTCGGTTCTCACCTCCACCGGGTGTCGTGCCCCCTCAAGATGGTGACGCCAAACCTCAAAGGCCACCTTGATGGCCAGTAGTTCCCGCTTCCACACGGTATAGTTACGCTCCGCTGGAAGGAGCTGGCGGGAATAGTAGGCGCAGGGTAAGAGTGGCGCTTCAGGTCCGTACTGCTGAGACAAGACGGCACCGAGAGCCATACTGGAGGCGTCAGTCTCTACCACAAAGGGTCGAGAGGGATCAGGATGTTGCAAGATTGGCGCTCTCTGGAAACAGGCCTTCAACCCCTGAAACGCCTCCTCTGCCTCCTTGTCCCAGGAAAACGGGGACAGTAGCCGGGTCAACGGGGTGGTGCGATGAGCATAATCTGCAATGAAGGTCCGGTAATAGTTGGCGAACCCCAGGACTCGCTGTAGGTCCTTGCGGTTCCGAGGTGCCGCCCATTCTCAAACCGCTGCCACCTTCCCAGGATCCATCTGCACCCCATCTGGAGAGAGTCGGTGACCAAGGAAGTCCACTGACCGCTGATGGAACTCGCACTTGCTGAGCTTTGCATACAGACGGTGCTCGTGCAAGCGCTGCAGCACGGTCCGGACATGACCCTCGTGGCGAGCCGGGTCACGGGAGAAAACCAGAATGTCATCCAAGTACACCACCACGTACTTGTCTAGCAAGTCCTGGAACACGTGGTTGATGTACCGTTGGAACACAGCAGGCGCGTTGCACAAACCGAAGGGCATAACCAGGTATTTGAACTGCCTGTACCGGGTCCCGAATGCTGTCTTCCATTCATCCCTGGCTCGGATCCGAATCAAATTGTAGGCCCCCCGGAGGTCTAGCTTGGTGAACACCTGTGCCCCTTGCACCTGCTCCAGCAACTCCAAAATAGGGGGCAAGGGGTACCGGTCTGGGATGGTAATTTTGTTCAGGGCCCGGTAATCATGGCAAAGGCGGAGCTCCCCACATTTCTTCTAAACAAAGAGCACTGGCACAGCGGTGGGCGAGGTAGAAGGCCTAATGAAACCACGCTCTAGGTTCTTGCGCAAGAAGTCTTGCAAAGCCTCGCGCTCTGGCTCTGTTAGAGAGTATAAGCGACTCACCGGCAGGGGCGCTCCGGGCTGGAGGTCTATGCCGCAGTCAAAAGACCGATGTGGCGGCAGCTGGTCTGCCCCCCGTTCCTCGAACACGTCGTGATAGTCCCGGTACTCAGTGGGGAGCGTTGATGCAGCCTCCTCAGTGGGCACAGCTGCTAGCATCTCGGTCTGAGCATGCGAACTTGGGTCTGGGAAGTGCACAGTCCGTTTGACCCAGTCAATCTGCACATTGTGAGCCTCCAGCCAGTCCATCCCGAGCACCAGGGGGAACCGGGGCATGGAGGCAATGTCCAAAGTTCACATCTCCCGGTGCTGCTGGAGACACAGGACCAAGGGCTGGGTCTCCTGAGTAACGGCACCTGAACGCAGGAGCCGTCCGTCGATTGCCTCCACCTGAACCGGTTCCGGCTTGCTCTGAAGTGGCACCCAATGATGGGCAGCAAAAGCATATAGGAGCGTGTTGCCCCCGAGTCCACCAGAGCATGGGTAAGAATCCAGGGCCCACCTGGAGGGTATAGACGTACCGGAACCATAAGGTGTTGCAATTCCATTGGTGCGGCCCCATTCTGCGCTGTTTGGGACCCCAGGTAGCCAGGGCCATCAGCTACTGGGGTTGGCGGTTTCCCTGGCTGGCGCTTCTCAGGACAGGACTGGGCGTAGTGTCCGCTTCCGCCACAATAGAGACATAGATTCCCCTCCCAACGCCGCGTCTTCTCCGCGTGGGAGAGGCGTGGCCGCACTGCCCCAAGCTCCATAGGCTCCTCCGATGACTCGGCTGTGGCTGTGGGGCTGCTGGTAGAAACTGGTGCCAAGAACTGGAAGTGCCGGCGGCCCCGGGCCTGATGACGGTCCACTAGCCGATCGTCTATCTGTAGACTCCGTTGAATGAGGGTGTCTAGCGTGGTGGGGCGTTCCATTGTGGCCAGCTGGTCCAGTATCTCGTCTGAAAGCCCCTCGAGATACTGGTCCTGAAGAGCAGAGTCATTCCAGGTCAAGTCCTGTGCCAGCAGCCGGAATTCCGTGGTGTATGCGGCCACAGTGGACTTGCCCTGTTTCAACCGCCTGATTGCCCAGTTGGCTTCCGGTCGACGCCAGCGCTTAATGGAGGTTCTCTCTCCGAGCACCGGAGGAGGACTGCTTCACGAGTTCGGGTCTGACCGCTACGGTGAAGCGGGGACCCCTAAAATCACAGGCGCGGAAGCCTGTGAACAAGGAGACTCGGTGGGCACCATTTGCGCCCCCCTTACTGCAAAAGAGCCTTTTTAAAGGCTCCGGAGGAGCATCGGGGGATCGTGCAGTGCTGAGAGTCGCTACCCAGCCCGTGAAGTGAAGCCGCGTCGCCATAAGCGGAGAGCGCCGATTCCTTCCTGAAATTTGGACTGAAATTGAAATACCCGTAAGTAGGATTGGGAAACTTACTGGGATTATAAAAAGAGCTTGAAATTTGGCTGAAAACGGGGGACGGTAAATAAAGGAAGTCTGCCTCCCCCCCGACTGCATGATTTCTAAAGCAACAGATTTTAAAGCTGCAAGTGGAGGAAAAGTAACTTTGAACTTTTTAGAACGGCTTAACCCTGACATTGAATTTGAACTCCCCCCCCAGCAAGCAGGAGTGAGGGGGGAAGACAAGGGAATTTGATTTAATCTGCATGAAAGTAAATAAAGGGAAAATTTTCCGCTATCTCTGACTCTGGGAACAGGCTGCCTGGGTGAAAACACTTTGATAAACTGTGGCTTTATTTGATACAACTTTGAACTTTGGGTCTATGGGACTTTATTGAAAGAACAAATTGATAGTTTGTTGCAACTGAAAGACTGAAAGACTGTGGCTAAAAAACTTTTCCTCTTTGGGGGCTCTTGGCTTCTTTGTTCTTTTTCTGCTTAACGGATACATTGAATTGCTCCCTCTAGAGGATTTAGAGGCAATAGTTGCAACATAGACTGCTAAAAGTCACTGGATTTTTCCATTCCATTCCAAAGCTGCTCCTGTGGGAACGACCTTGGGACATGAGCGGCTCAGCAGAAGAGATAGCAACAAGATCTAAAGTTAAAGCCGCACAAAAGAAAAGGGGCTCTACATCAGGAATACTGTCAACAGGCGCAGCTGGACAGCAAAAAAGGGATAGATATATTCATGGATTCAGTGACACAAGCTTTACTCAAGATAAATGAATCTTTAGAAAACTTGACAAAGCAGAGTACGGAAAATACTAAACAGCTGTCAGAACTTACAACAAAATTGGACTTGAACACCAAGAGCATTACATCTAACACAGAAACTATAAATAAATTATTAGAGGAAAATGTTACAATCAGAAAAATTGCTGAAGAAGCCAAATCCACTGCAGAAAATACACAGGAAAAATTAGCACCAGTTTGCAAGAAGTTGGATGAGCATGAGGCCGCCTTGTCTTTGTGGGAGATGCAGAGGAAGGAGAGGAACCTGAGACTTAGATTGGTCCCTGAAAGCGAAGGAGACAACTTAGTGGACTTTCTCACAAAAGAACTTTCAGAATTTTGGCAGGTAAACACAGAGGAGGAAGAATTCAAGATAACGGCTGCCTTCAGATTGGGGAGAAGGCAAAACAGGAAGATCCCGAGGGATTGTCTGATAACTCTGAGATCAAAGGAGGAAAGAGATAAAATATTAAATCTACATTATCAAAGAACTCTTGAGATTGAAGACGCTTTTGTGCAAATTTACAAGGATATCCCAAAATACATTCTGGAGGCTAGAACTCATTACAAGAATCTGGTCTACTTGCTGAAACAGAACAGCATCCCTTTCAGGTGGGAATTTCCACAAGGTTTGTCTTTTAGCTACAAAGGAAAGAAAGTTAAGATAAGAACAGTACAAGATAAAGAACAATTTTTGGACAGAAACGAAGAGGACCTTCAGAAAGGAGTGGTAGAATTGACCTCTGAGACAGATCTTGGAAACCTGACATTTGGACTTAAATCACCAACGGAAGAAGAACAGCCGCAGGGAGCGGCTGGAGGTAATTAATCAACAATGTCTCTGCATTTTATGAGTTGGAACTGTAATGGATTGAACCTTCCCAGAAAAAAGCGTGAAGTTTTCCATATTTTGAAAAGAGAACAATTGAATCTGATCTGTTTACAAGAGACTCACATAACAAGGACACACAGAAAATTGCTTATAAATAAAAGATTAGGACAAGAATTTATTTCATCGGATAAAGTTAAGAAAAGAGGAGTGGTGATCTATGCAAAGGAAAAATTGGCCCCTAAATTGATTTTTAAAGATGAACAAGGAAGATTTTTGGCAATTGAGATACAAATCCAAGGAGAAAATTTTTTGACAGTTGGTATTTACGCACCTAATGAAGGGAAGGCAGAATTTTTTAAGAAACTGCATGAGACATTAATGGACTATCTGGATTATAATGTAATTTTATTAGGAGATATGAATGGTGTGGTTTCCACAAACATGGATAAAGCACAAAGACACGTGGTCTCTAAGGATGGGAGACTACCCAAGACTTTCTTTGAAATGACAGAGAATATGGACTTGATCGATATTTGGAGAACTAGAAACCCTCTTGAGAGAGAGGGAACATTCTTCTCTGAGGCACAAATGACATGGACAAGAATTGACCAAATTTGGATTACTAGTGGAGTGGCTCCAAAGATAAAAAAAAGTAGAAATCTGCCCAAAGACATGCTCCGACCATAACGCTGTAAAGATGGAAATGAAACTAACAACAGCTGGTTCCTTTAGATGGAGAATGAATGACACCCTATTTAGAGATGATGAGATTTATAAAAAGGCCCAAAAAACATTGAAGGACTATTTTGAGATAAATCTGAGGACAGACGTCGAGAAAAGAGTGATATGGGATGCAAGCAAGGCCGTGATGCGAGGTTTCCTAATACAACAGAACTCTTTAAAGAGAAAAAAACAAAATGAGAAAAAAGATAAGATTTTGGAAAAAATAAAAGAAGGAGAAAAGAAATTGAGGTCCAAACCAAAGTCTCATGAGATCCTGAGAGAAATCAAATTTTATCAGATGCAGTATATGGAACTAATGAACCAAGAGATAGAATGGAAAATCAAGCGAATGAGACAAAGGACATTTGAATCAGCAGATAAATGTGGGAAACTTCTCGCATGGCAATTGAAGAAGAGACAAAAATTGAATACAGTTACGAGTTTGGAGGTGGATGGAAAGAATGTTATTAAACCAAATGAGATTAGAAACTGCTTTCAGAGTTATTTCAGCAGATTATATGCACAAGGGCCGGAAAACGAAGGAGATATAGAAGACTTCCTTAAGAAATATGGATTACAAAAAATTTCGCAACAAAGTATGCTGATTTTAAATGAGAAAATAACAGACCAAGAAATAGAGGGAGCCATTCAAAATATGCAACTAGGCAAATCTCCAGGACCAGATGGACTAACCTCCAGATACTACAAAGCTTTGAAGGAATGGTTAATACAGCCGCTGAAGGAGGTTTGTAACGAAATATTAGAGGGGGAAAAGGCACCTGAATCGTGGAAAGAAGCTTTCATTACACTTATACCAAAGTCTGAAACTGAAAAAAACCAGATTAAGAACTACCCCTCTATATCATTACTTAATGTGGATTATAAAATATTTGCTGACATTTTAGCAAAAAGACTTAAGAGGGTGTTGGTGGAGGAGATTCATAAGGACCAGGCAGGCTTTCTCCCGGGAAGACATTTATCAGATAATGTAAGGAACATAATTGACATTATAGAAATGTTGACAGTAAATATTAATACAAAGGCAGTTTTAATATTTGTGGACGTGGAGAAAGCATTTGACAATATTTCTTGGAACTTTATGAAGAAGAATCTCCATGGGATGGGGGTAGGCCAAAGGTTTGAAAATGGTATAGGTGCAATTTATTCTGAACAAAAGGCAAAGTTAATTGTAAATAATGTGGTTACTGATGAACTTCCCATAGAAAAAGGGACACGGCAGGGGTGCCCAATATCCCCATTACTTTTTATATCAGTTCTGGAGGTTTTATTAAACATGATCGGGGGGACCAGCTGGTAAAAGGAATTCGGGTCGGAGCCAAACAATATAAATTGAAGGCATTTGCAGATGATCTAGTATTGACCTTACAAGAGCCAGACACTAGTACAAAAAGAGTTTTAGAACTAATTCAATCCTTTGGCCAGGTTGCAGGATTTAAGCTTAATAAACAAAAAACTAAAGTCTTGGAAAAAAACCTAACAGATGTTGAAAGGGAGAAATTTCAAAGTGAAACTGGGTTAATGGTGGCTAAGAAAGTGAAATATCTGGGGATCAATATGACATCTAAAAATGTGAATTTATTTAAAGATAATTATGACAAATGTTGGACAGAAGTAAAGAAAGATTTAGAAATATGGTCAAACCTGAAGCTTTCCTTGTTAGGTCGAATCGCTGTGATCAAAATGAATGTCTTGCCAAGAATGTTATTTTTGTTTCAGACATTACAGATTGTGGATAAACTAGACTGTTTCAAGAAGTGGCAGAAAGATATATCTAGATTTGTCTGGCAGGGCAAAAAGCCCAGAATTAAATTTAAGATATTAACTGATGCAAAAGATAGAGGGGGGTTTGCCCTGCCGGACTTAAGACTGTACTATGAATCAGCAGCTTTCTGCTGGTTGAAGGATTGGCTACTTCTTGAGAACACTGACATCTTGGATTTGGAAGGGTTTGACAATAGGTTTGGTTGGCATGCTTATATATGGTATGACAAGGTTAAAGCTCATAAAGGTTTTAAGAATCATGTGATTAGGAAAGCATTATTTAATGTCTGGATTCGATATAAGGACTTGTTGGAAAATAAAACTCCTAGGTGGTTATCACCAATGGAGGCCAAGGAGGTGAAGAAACTTAATATGGAAGCTAAATGGCCAAAATATTCTGAGATTTTAGAACAAGAAAATGGCAAATTTAAATTAAAAAACTTTGAGGAATTAAAATCCATGGTACGAGACTGGCTCCATTATTATCAAATAATGGAGACTTTCAAACAAGACAGGAAAATTGGCTTCCAGGTGGAGAAATCGAAACTAGAAACAGAATTGTTAGAACCCAATACTAAGAATCTATCAAGAATGTACAATTTGCTGCTGAAGTGGAACACAATAGATGAGACAGTCAAATCAGCTATGATTAAATGGGCACAGGACATTGGTCATGACATTATGTCTGCTGACTGGGAACAGTTATGGACCACCGGTATTAAATTTACGGCATGTAATGCCTTAAGAGAAAATATTATGAAAATGATTTATAGGTGGTACATGACCCCAGCCAAGCTTGCTAAGATTTATCATTTGCCCAATAATAAATGCTGGAAATGTAATGAAATTGAAGGTACTTTCTTTCACCTTTGGTGGACCTGCCCAAAGATTAAGGCCTTCTGGGAAATGATTTATAATGAAATTAAGAAGGTACTTAAATGTACTTTTCATAAGAAACCAGAGGCATTTCTCTTGGGCATGGTTGGCCAATTGGTGTCAAGAAAGGATAAGACTTTTTTTCTGTATGCTACTACAGCAGCAAGGATACTTTTAGCAAAGTATTGGAAGATGCAAGAATTACCTACACTGGAAGAATGGCAGACGAAAGTGATTGACTTTATGGGACTGGCAGAAATGACCGGCAGAATCCGTGACCAAGAGAAAGAGACGGTGGAGGAAGATTGGAAGAAATTTAAAGTTTATCTTAAGAACTATTGTAAAATTGATGAATGCTAAAATGTCAAGGGAAAGGAAGATGCAGAATTGCAGCGGAAATTGTTTGATGAATTTTTTTTTTTAAATAATTTTTATTAATTTTCATAAACAAAAAACACACAAATAAAAACATTCATAAACAACACATGACTTCCCCATGCCTCCCCTTCACTGCACCCTTGTTTCAAAATTTTTTAGCAATCCTTCATTCCATTTCTATATTTAATTTCCCTCAAAATTCTCTTGACTTAAGTATTTACAGCTATAATTCTCTGTTTCTTACCCCTTGACATTTTATCAGTCTGAGATTTTGCAACAATTCTTAAGATATATTTTAAATTTTTTCCAGTCCTCTTCCACTGTCTCTCTCCTCTGATCACGGATTCTGCCGGTCATCTCTGCCAGTCCCATAAATTCAGTCACCTTCGTCTGCCATTCTTCCAGAGTAGGTAATTCTTGCATCTTCCAATACTTTGCCAGGAGAATTCTTGCTGCTGTAGTTGCATACATGAAAAAGGTCCTATCTTTCTTTGGTACCAATTGGCCGACCATGCCCAAGAGAAAAGCCTCCGGTTTCTTTACAAATGTCCACTTAAGGATTTTCTTAATTTCATTATAGATCATTTCCCAGTAGGCTTTAACCCTTGGGCAGGTCCACCAAAGATGATAGAAAGTTCCTTCACATTCGTTACATTTCCAGCATTTATTATTGGGCAAATGGTATATCTTTGCAAGCTTGACTGGAGTCATGTACCACCTATAGATCATTTTCATTATGTTTTCTTTCAAGGCACTACATGCCGTAAATTTAAGGCCTGTGGTCCATAACTGTTCCCAGTCAGCGAACATAATATCATGACCTAAGTCTTGTGCCCATTTGATCATAGCTGATTTAACCGTTTCATCCTGTGTATTCCATTTCAGCAACAAATTATACATTTTAGACAAATTCTTAGTATTGGTCTCTAACAATTCTGTTTCCAATTTTGACCTCTCCTTCTGAAATCCTAGTTTCCTGTCCTGCTTAAAAGTCTCATTTATCTGATAATAATGTAACCAGTCTCGAACTTTGGATTTTAGTTTCTCAAAGCTCTGTAATTTAACTTTTTCACCGTCATATTCTATAATTTCACAATATTTTGGCCAATTAGAATCCATGTTAAGTTTTTTCACCGCTCTAGCTTCCATTGGTGACAACCATCTGGGTGTTTTATTTTCCAACAAATCCTTATATCGATTCCAAATATTATACAAAGCTTTCCTGACAATATGATTTTTAAAGCCCTTATAAACCTTTGCCTTGTCATACCATAAATATGCATGCCAGCCAAAATTATTATCATACCCTTCCAAGTCTAAAATGTCTGTGTCTTCAAGAAGTAGCCATTGCTTCAACCAGCAGAAAGCTGCTGCTTCATAGTAAAGTCTTAAGTCCGGCAGAGCAAACCCCCCCCTATCTTTTGCATCAGTTAAAATCTTGAATTTTATTCTGGGCTTTTTGCCCTGCCAGACAAATTTGGATATATCTTTCTGCCACTTCTTGAAACAGTCCATCCTATCTAGAACTTGCAATGTCTGGAACAAAGACAACAATCTCGGCAATACATTCATCTTAATAACGGCAATTCGGCCTAACAAGGATAGTCTCAACCTAGACCATATGTCAAAATCTTTCTTAACTTCCAGCCAACATTTCTCATAATTGTCTTTGAACAAATTCACATTTTTAGATGTTAAATTCACCCCCAGATATTTCACTTTTTTTGTTATTTCCAAACCAGTTTCCCTTTGAAAACTATCTTTTTCCCCCATCGTTAGATTTTTTTCCAGCACCTTTGTTTGATGAATTAATAGAAAATAGAGAAAGAATAAGTTATAAATACAATTGGACCAAGGGGTTGCTGAAAAACTGTAAAACAAGGATGCAGAGAGGGTGAGGTATGGGGAAGTCCGAGAAAGAAGGTTTATGAAAATGAGGATATGAAATTATATATGTGTGTATGTTTCTGTTTGTCGATGTTTTGTTTGTTATGCTTGTTTTAAAATTGAAAATCAATAAAAATTTATTAAAAAAAAAAAAAAAGATTGCCCGGTTGGCTTGACTCCCCTTCTGGGGGTTGCCGAACGCGGCCTCCAAATGATTGCAAAACCCCATATAGGCTGTCAGCAAGGGGGAGTCTTGCAACGCCCACTTGGCCGCCTGGTCCTTTAACAAACTAATCAAGAAGTGCACCTTGGTGCGGTCGTCAGGGAAGTTCCGGGCTCGCCCCTGAATATACAACTTGGCCTGGGCAAGGAACATGGGGAAGCTGGCCGGGTCCCCATCCAATGTCTCTGGCAAAGCCGCTGGGTACTTGCCAGGAGCCGGGGCATCAGCCCCAGGAGCCGGTAGGGTGTCCAACTGCTGCTGAAGTGCCGTAACCGCATTGCTGAGCTGCTGCACGGTGTGAGTCAAGGCCTGGTTCTCCTGGGCCAATGCCACCAGCGCAGCTGCTTGATCGGCCATGGCTTCTGGCTCTTCCCGAACGCACCCCAACGAAGGGGGAGTGCGGGTTTGGTGGGAGCAAACTGTGCTGATCCCGGGGGGAAGGTTACCGTTGGCATAGTCAAAGTCCGGTCCTGGGTCACTAGCCTGGAATCAGTCCACAAGGAGCGGGGCGAGGTGCGAAGTAGGAAGCTGGGCGGGGACAGGAACACTGGAGAGTCAGGTCTGGGACCGGGCAGGAACAGGTACTCAACAACGATGTTGCTCCCACAACCTGGGACCGGGCCGACTGGCCTTTATCTGTTCTGAGGCCAGGGGCGGTCCCGGCCCCTAGGAGACCCGCCTCTCTTGGCCTTAAGGCGAGCACTCCTCCTGGGAGAAACCAGTTCCCTTCACCTCTCTGCCCTGAGCCTCTGCAGTTCAGGAGAGGCTAAAGGGTTACTGGGCCCAGGGGGAGACTCACCTGCAGGCACTGAGTCCTCAACCAGCTCTGGAGCCAGAGTGGGATCACCTGGTGCCTGCTCCTCAGGATCCGGCACAGGTGCAGGCGCTTCAGAATCAAGGCCCTGCCCCAGTTCAGCCGGCCCTGGAGGCGGGGACTCCTGTGCAGGCTGGGATTCCTCTGGTTCAGCCTCTGAATCAGAATCCCAGGCCATCACAAGACCGCGAATAAAAATGAAAATCTTGGTAGATAGAAAAGAAAGAGGCGGTTTCTCCCTATCGGATTTAAGTTTATATTATGAAGCGGCGTGTTTATTGTGGCTGAAAGATTGGATAAGACTGGAAAACAGGGACATCTTGGATTTGGAAGGCTTCGATAACAGGTACAGGTGGCACTCGTACCTGTGGTACGAAAAGGTGAAAGTACATAGAGGCTTTCTAAACCATATTTTTAGAGGACCAATATTCCAAGTATGGGAAAGAAATAAAAATCTATTGGAAAGGAAGACACCTTGGTGGATTTCACCAATAGAGGTGTTAACTGTCAAAAAAATCAATATGGAAGGGAAGAATGCCACCTATGAAGAACTTACGAGGAAAACTGATCAAGGCATTAAACTTAGACCGTACGAAGAGATTAAAAACTCATTTACAGGGTGGCTGCAATACCACCAGGTAAATGATTTGTTAAAAGAAGATAAAAAGAATTTGAAGACAAAAAATCTAAATTCAATGTGGAAGTTATAGAAGGTAAGAATAAAATATTGTCTAGGATATATGATATTTTACTGGAGTGGTACACAAAAGACGAGGAGGTGAAGGAGGTCATGAGTAAATGGGCGATAAACATTCGTTATAACATCGACTTTGAGAGGTGGCTGGAATTATGGAATACTAACATGAAGTTCACGGCGTGTACGGCACTAAGGGAAAACCTGTGGAAAATGATCTATAGGTGGTACCACACGCCAGTGAAACTGGCTAAGATTTATAGGTTGAAGAACAAAAGATGTTGGAAATGTGGAGAAGTAGAAGGTGAATTCTACCACATGTGGTGGTCCTGTAGCAAAGTGAAAGGCTTTTGGGAATCAATCTATAATGAACTTAATTTTTTTTTTTAATATACTTTCCCCCCAAAACCCGAAGCTTTTCTGCTAGGAATGACGGGTAAAGAAATGAAAAAAGAAGATAAGACATTATTCTTATATGCCACAACAGCCGCAAGAATCATGTTAGCACAAAATTGGAAAATGGAGGTTATACCCAATATAAGTGATTGGCAGGTTAAAGTGACAAATTATGCCGAGCTCGCTAGAATAACAGGAAGATTAAGGGATCAAGATGAACAGAAATTTCATGATAATTGGAATAAATATTGGATGTATATTGGAACTAAATTTCAGATGACACTGGCGGGGTTGGAATAACTCTAACAGTAAGGGATTACTATGTAAAAGAGATAAAATACGTGACCATAGAATTTATCTGATACTTACCAAAGGAGTGGAGGGAAGTCCAAGGCTCGGCAGAGCCGAAAACAACTGTGTATTATACTTATGATCTGTGGAGTGGATATAATATGTGTAAGTTATGTAATGAATTTTGTATATGTCTATATGTCTATATGTGTAATATTAATAAAAATTTGTCGTTATATATATATATATATAATATTTTGATACCATACTAGTTTGCATCTGTCTGTCTCGAGAGACAATGGAGTGCGCCTCCAGGGGTAAGGTGCATTGGCAGCACTGAAGTGACCTCCCCTGGGTGCAAGCCTGGGCAGTGTATTTGGAGGCCCCCCTTTCTCTCGGCCTCACTGATGGGGTCCAAAGAAAGGCAGAGCAAGACGTTTGGCCCAGCTGGGCTGCAGTAGTAGCTGGAAGGAGGTGTACAAGGTGCCATCCAACCGTCTTAGGGACTCCACTCCAGATTTCTGTAGGGTTTCCTCCTGAGCCTTCCCTTCTCCCAAAGATAACCCACAAGGCAACAGAGGTTTAAGATCAGAGTTTTCCTTCCCCTGGATGGGCTCCCTTCCCAGGTGGACAAGCCCCATGTGCCCCTCACTTCCCTCTCCAGCACATGCAGAAACCACCTTCTTGACCGTTGGACCCACTCTTGACCTCATTTGCTCCATCCGCCAGAGCCTGTCTTTGCATGCAGGGATGACCCTAACTTTCCAAGGGTTTAAGACCCATCAGCCAACCTCACCTGCTTAGCCAGCCAGTTGAAGCCATTTCTGGGGTTGTGGCTGCAGTTACATTCTGCCAATTTCTAGGAGCCACAGGTGAGAGTTGAGTGCAGGATGGGGACAAGGTGGGCAAACTACTCTTGAAGGAGCATGACGTGTCCCCCACCAGAGGTGCTGCCCCCTCTCCTAACACGCTGTACACCCCACTTTAGTTGTATAAGTCCAGCATTATAGAAGCCACTGTTCTATAAAGTAACAAATACAGTAAATAAAGATTTGGAAAAATTCTACCTGTATGGCACTTTTTAAAAACTATCAGGAGAACCATATGTTAGGCTTTTAATTCAGTGTTCTGTATATTAAGTATGGAATGGGTTACAAACTCTGCTGCTAGCCGTGACTCTCCAGGATTTCAGGGAAGGTTCACTCCCAGCCCGACCTGGTAGATGCTCTACCACTGAGCTACACACTTCCCTCAAACCACTGGGAGAGAGACCAGTTGCCAGTCATGGTGGATAATATGAAAGCAGATGAACCCATAGTCACTTTGTCCAAGGCAGCGCCCAATACTCCACACATTGGAAACATCCCTCAGACTTCTTTAGACAAAGTGGAGGGAGGTGGCAAACTCACCCTGTGTGGTGCAGCCTCTGAAATTCAAGGTGTCCTCTGCAGCCAGCACCCATCCCAGAGCCTTTGGAGCTCAGCACCGCTTCCAGCTTCTGCTAGCTGCTCCTCAGGCTGTGCCTTAGCAGGAGCTGCCAGGAAAGGAACAGATGGGAAAGATGAGCCACACAAACCAACCCCATGGAAAGTTCCGTGTGCTGGGAAATGATCAAACTGAGACCATTCCCTCACCCTATGGCCAAAGGGCAGCCTTCCCAATGAATTCCTGGGGAGTGTGACTAAGCACAACTGTCTCACCATGACTTGCACTGCTCCTTTAAATGTCCCTCAGGAATTTCCATTTCACCATGTGAGCAATGACAACTACGATCTCATCAATGCTGGGAGACATCCCTTGGGTTGTCAGCATGCAGCCCCTATGAAACAACCTCAGCACCTCCTGGGACTTCCCCAGAGTGTTCCTCCTGATTTGCATGCACAAAGCTTATGGGGAGGTGAGCCCAGCCTTCATTGAGCATTGGCTCTGATTTGATAGTCCATGTGGAGGTTAAATTCTATCTGGTGTTTATAGAGCAATTGTTTTGATCCAATTGTGGGGCAGTTATTCAACAGTGAACAGTTAGTTCTGCATCCTGTTATCACAGTGATCAAGCAGATGCACCTGGGAAACCTGCAAGTAGGATCTGAGCACAGGAACCCTCTCCCAGCAACTGATAGCCATGACCAGCCAGCTATGGAGGCAGGACAGAGCCATCCTGGCTAGCGGCCATTGACAGCCTTCTCTGCCTCAAATTTGTCAAATCCTCTTTTAAAGCCATTGCTCTTTACAGAACTCTAGCACACAACTCATCTCCATGGTTGATGCATTCCAGACATTCCAGCTGTCCTTATTTACCATGGTCTCTATTTTATGGAACACATTGTTGGAAAAATAGCTGCCTCTATTTTGTCCCTATTTTTGTCCTTGAGGAATGCCTTGCAAAAAGGGTTTGCAAGCGTTACTAGAGTTATCATTCTTTTTTTTTTAAAAAAAAATAATTATTACTTTTAAACCTTACAAACAAGAAGAAAAAGGAAAGGAGAAAAAAAGAAGAAAAAACAAAAGAAAGAAAAAACAATACAATACAATATATAAACAATACACCACACAACATTAACGCATTAAACTAAACAAAACAGAACAAAAACAATTTAAAAACATACATCATACCATTTCAATGCCTTATCTTTCATTCCCTTGTTTCATCGACTTCCTCTCACCTCCCTTTTAGTATTCCACTTCTATTAATTGTTTCAGCAAATCCTTTCCATCTTTCACTATTTTCTGTCATATAAATAACTTATTTTAACCTTATTTTCCATTAATACTATAATACTTATTTATGCTTAACTCCTTATAACACTTCTACTAAGGCCATATAATTTCATTACAACATTTTTCTAACACTCATTAATTTTACCATATTTCTATAAATAAACTTTAAACTTTTTCCAATCTTCTTCCACCGTCTCTTCTCCCTGGTCTCAGATTCTGCCAGTTATTTCCGTCAATTCCATATAGTCCATCAACCTGGTGCTCTTCTGTCCGAGGCTCTTAACTCTTTTCCAGGTCCCTTCTGCAAGTCTTCTTCGCATTTATACATACACTTTACTTTGTCTTCTGCTGATCTTGTTCTTAATTTCCTTTCTTTGATGCTGAAGAGTAGGTCTCGAGGGAGCTCCAACCTAACAATGTTTTTATTCCTTCTCGACATGTCATCCACATCTCCGTGGTTAGAACTAAAATCCAAAAGATATTTCAGGACATGTTTCAAAGTCCCTCCAAATCTGCAGGTCCCCACAACTCCAATTTCCTCCTGACCCAGGTCCAGATCCCAAAGGTCAGTAAATCCCTGCATGAGGTGATCTATCCAACTTTCCTTCTCAAGTCCAAGCAGGGTTCCAATCTGACTTTCTCTGAATTCAATCATAGAGGGCAACAACTTGTAATCATCAAGTTGCCTCTGTAAGGCTGGGGCTCTCTCCCTCTCCACTTGTATTACTTTAGGTTCAACAACCACAACTTTCTCCCTTGCTTTCTCCACCATTTGGCATGTCAAAGTAGATTCCTGTATCGGTTCCTGAATAGTTTCTGTGTAGATGTTCACTTTTTGTCCCAAATTAGTCGCTTTTTGTCCCAAAATATCAATTTTAATATTCATCACGTCCATCTTTTTATGGAGCTGTTCCAATGATTCACTTATCTTGCCTAGTGCAATCACTAAGGCTTCTTCTGTCGACATTCTCAAGCAATCCAAGGTCAATCTCACGGTTTTCTCTTGCAGCTGGAGATTCCACCAGCCCAACTCTTGTAACAATTTCAAAGGCTCCCTCTAGAGGGAAACAATTTCTGTTTGTATCAGTCCTTTTAAGCACAGTTCAAGCAGTAAAATTAGTTTCAATTTTCAGCTACTTTTACTCCTTTTTAAACGCAGAAGGAGACAATGAAAACAATGTATTTCTCTCATTTAACTAACTGTCACAGTCAATGAACTTTCCCAAAAACGTCAGTCTTACTAGTAGTCCATTTCCAGGTTCAGAACGGTGGTGATCCAACTTTCTTCACTCTCTCCTGCAGGCTTACACGATCCAAAATTTCCCCTCTCTTCTCCTGCCTCCAAGGGGGGTTTAATAATTTTAGCCGTTGGAAGTTTAATCCTTTACATAGGACTTTCCTGCAAATTCTTTGCTTCAATCTATTTACAAAAGGGGAAGGCGGACTTCCTGTTTGAAACCTCCCCGTTTCGGTGCCAAATTAAGACGTTTACAAATCCAATTTTCCGTTCTACTCATGGGTAGTTGTTTAGAATCAAATTGTCCACAGGAAAAAGTCAGCGCTCTCCGGCAACAGCAATGCGGCTTCACTCCATGAAAGAAGCAGTCAATTCGAAGCACCGCGCCACTCACCCCACGTCACTCCGGATCCCCGAAACCGGGTCTCCCCGCGAGTAGGGGAGGCGCAAAAGGTGCCAGCCGAATCCCACGTTCACAGGCTTCTCCCGCCTGCGATTTTTAGTGGGTCTCCGCCTTCGCCGTGGCGGTCAGACCCTAAATTCCACAGAGCAAGTTCCTCCCGATCAGAGGAACTTCACCATTGCCAGAGGCGCTAACCCGGAAGTCTAGAGTTATCATTCTTTGGAGTTGAGCTTTCTACCCAGTTTCTGTAGAACAGACTTTATCAACCTGGTGCCCTCCAGATGTTTTTGACTGGCTATGGCTGATGGGAATTGTGAAGAACATCTGGAGAGCACCCAGTTGATGAAGTCTGCTCTAGAAGCTAAACCTCTGGGCCTGTACATCTTGACTGCAAAGTGCACATATGGAAATACCTGTACATGAACTTTAAGGTCCCATGCACTACACAGTGGAGGCTGCTCCATTAAGGCAAATAGGGAACTGCCCACGAACCTCAGTTGCTCCCACCTGCCTACTTTGCTGGTTACAACCAGAATTGCAAGAGGATGTGTGTGTGTGTGTGTGTGCGTGTGAAGAAGAAGAAGAAGAAGAAGAAGAAGAGGAGGAGGAGGAGGAGGAGTTTGGATTTGATATCCCGCCTTTCACTCCCCTTCAGGAGTCTCAAAGCGGCCCACATTCTCCTTTCCCTTCCTCCCCCACAACAAACACTCTGTGAGGTGAGTGGGGCTGAGAGACGTCAGAGAAGTGTGACTGGCCCAAGGTCACCCAGCAGCTGCATGTGGAGGAGCAGAGACGCGAACCCGGTTCCTCAGATTACGAGACTACCGCTCTTAACCACTACAACACACTGGCTCTCGAATGCATTGACTAGAATGCATTGACTCTGCTTCTGCCCATCCTGGATCGTCCTGCTTTCTGCCCTGCCAATCTCAATGGACATTACTCACCCTGTACTACATAGCATAGGAAAGTCATTGCAGAGAGGGAGGGAGAGGGGGAGAAGGGGAGAGGGGGAGAGGGGGAGAGTGGAATCACGTCACCAAAGAAAGAGCATATGAGGGACACATCATGTCCCTAAGCTATCGGGCACAGTCCATCAAACTAATCATTTGTGATACACACAAATAATAATTTATTTGATGGACTGCCTGGCAACTTAGAGACATGCCAGCCTCTCTGCTCTGCTTGCAGTCACCAGGATTAGCGCGGGTGGGGTGGGGGTTCCTGCCCGTTTTATGTGTGTGCTGTGCAGAAAGTCCCTTTCCTCCCCCTGCTCTTTTCCTCCTTGGTCTGAAGCAACAGCCAAGCTCTGTGTGGCTGCCCCCTCACCCCCCTCTTCTGACTGCGTCCTACCTTCCTCCAGCTGCAAAGTCCTTTGCTCCTTGCATCTTAAGAAACAACCACAAAGTAGGAAGATGAAGCCACGGAGAAGCTTTGAGGAAGGAAGGGGACGAACCAAGGCAGGGAGGGACGGGATGGGGGTATCTGTCAGAGCGCGAGGGAGCAAAGCTTCTGGTCAGAGGAAAAGGATGTTTTGTAATCTTTGGCAAAAGGAACTTGACAGTGCCCTGGGGATCCCCCAGCCAGACAGCCTGGGCTGAGTCTCAGGACTTGGCAGTGGGGCTTGAGAATCCTTGGATTTCAGCCTTGCAAACGGAAACCCAGGTTGGATTGGGCATGTTCTCCCCCTTTCCTGCTTGCTCCAGTAACAGCCCCACTCCTGTCATGCTGTTAAAATGCACACCTGCGCTGCAGCGAGAACAGGAGGCCTCTCCAACAAAAACTTTCGAGAGCTTGCACAGTTTGTTTCCTTTTCCTTTTTAAAAAAAGGACTACAATTGCCTCCTTTAGGTTAAGAGAGCAATGGGGTGCCTTTTGCAGTTCAAGGGCCACATTCTTTTCTAAGAAACCTTCTGGGGGCCACATCCCTGCAGTGCACAAGGCCAGAGGCAAAGCTTAGTGGAACAGAGAACATACACTTCCATTGGTGCAGTCAGCCTGTCTCTCCCCCCAGGCATGTTCAAGGATGCCGGGTAGGTAGGCAAAAGTCATCATGGAGGGTGTATAGGGGCAGGCTGTGGCTTGGGGAGAGTCCCAAGGACCAGAGAAAGATGCCTGGGGGGCCACATTCAGTCCCTGGGGCTGAGGCTCCCCACTCCTGGCCCCAGTGTCAGGATTCCTGAATCTATGCCAGGAGCCAGAGTCAGGAACAGGTCAGCACTAAGACCCCCGGTGTCAGTGAAGTTGCACGAAGATACCCAAACAGCACAGGCCTATTGACCACGGCAACTCTTCCCAGTAGGCCTTGCATCAATGAGGCAGTTGTGAGGACTGAAGGTCCCCACCTTCCCACCATTCTCTAATGTTCCTTCCCTGGTTCCTTCCCTAGCAACCTAAGGCTCCTTGCCTCTTGGCCCTCCTCCTCTCCAGCCTCCACCTCTGCCTCTGATTCTGGACTGCTCTCTACCACAACCCCTTCCTGATCATTAAGCCCTGTTGCCTCTTCAGCTTACACCACCTCCTCCTCCCAGTCTTCTCCCTCTTCCCCCTCTGACCACTTATCATCATCCAGTCCCCTGGCTCTGAGCCTTCTTCCCCCGCGGGTTCCTTGGGGTTCCCCAGATGGTGCCTCCCACCACTCCTCTGCATCCAGCCAGTCCATGATCTGGACATGAAATCGGAGACTGCCGGGGCACCAGATGGGGAGCCACGTCTGGGTCAGGGCTCAGAAATGAAGACGGGGAGACCCTTGCACCTGAGGCTGTTGGACAGGAGTCCCCAAAGGACCCTCCCAGACCACCAAGGGAGGTCTGTAGGGCCAGAGTCTAGACCCCTGCAGGCACCTTACCCAGAGTTTGAAGAACCAGATGCCGTGACTTGTGCACCATAATTGGCTTTACAGTATTGATTATCTTACTTGTGGTGGCCTGACAGCTCATCCTGCAGAACTGGAAAAATCTGGACCAACTTCTGCTCTTTCTGTGAAGACAGAAGGTGTGGACAATAGCACTGATGGAGAAACATTGAATGGTGCACAGGACTCAGAAAGCTCCATTGAAGCATGGCCTCCCTTCATAACTTTCAACAAAGAAATCTGGCATGTTCACCTGTGGCACAATGTATCTAGCGGCTTAGAGGGCACACCAGGAAGGAGGCTATGGAATAGAGGAGGAGGAGGCGGCGGCATGGCCATCTTCAGGTCAGAAGGTTAGAAGGTTGGCTCTTTAGGGCTCTGAAGTCCTCTACAAGGGGTGAAGTCTGAAGGAGGAGCCTGGAGCCAGAGGCTTCAAAAGATCTCGGCCTCCTTGGAGCAAGGTGCTCCCTCCATGTACCAACAAGCTTCAACATAATAACAGGATTTTTGTGTTTGAGCCCCACGTTGGGCAAAAGATTCTTGCACTGCAGGGGGTTGAACTAGATGACCCTCATGGTCCCTTTCAACTCTACAGTTCTGTGATTCTATGATTCTAAGTTGCCTCCAAGTTTTGCTGCTTTTTCTGTGGGATCTGAGTTTGGTCCAGAACATGACACCTGACACTCAAGCCACAATCTAGTATTTTTTTGGTCCCCCCCCCCCCGAAGCAAAGATCCATCCATTGTGCTGTTCATTTCTGTGGAGAATATACAGACAGCATCACAAAAAACTTATTGAATAACAACAACAACAACAACAACAACTTATTTATATCCCACCCATCTGGCTGGGTTCCACCAGCCACTCTGGGTGGCTCCCAACAGATTATTAGTAATAATAATAAAAAGCAATGAAACATCAAATATTAAAAACTTCCCTAAACAGGGCTGCTTTCAGATGTCTTCTAAAAGTCAGTTGTTTATTTCCTTGACATCTGATGGGAGGGCATTCCACAGGATGGGTGCCACTACCAAGAAGGCCCTCTGCCTGGCTCCCTGTAACTTCTCACAGTGAGGGAACTGCCAGAAGGCCCCTGGCTCTGGCATCAGTGTCTGGGCTGAATGATGGGGGTGGAGACGCTCCTTCAGGTCCTTCAGGTCAAGGCTGTTTAGAGCTTTAAAGGTCAGCAGCAACTTTGAATTGTGCTCAGAAACATACTGCGAACCAATGTAGGTCTTTCAGGACGGTGTTATATGGTCTCACTGGCCGCTCCCAGTCACCAGTCTAGCTGCCGCATTCTGGATTAGTTGTAGCTTCCAGGTCACCTTCAAAGGTAGCCCCACATAAAGCGCATTGCAGTAGTCTGAGCAGGAGATAGCTAGAGCATGCACCACTCTGGTGAGTCAGTCTGTGGGAAGGTAGGGTCTCATCCTGCATACCAGATGGAGCTGGTAACAGCTGCGCCAGACACAGAATTGACCTGTGCCTCCATGGTCAGCTGTGAGTCCAAAATGATTCCCAGGTTGTGAACTTAGTCCTTCATTCAGGACCAGGGAGTCCCCCACACCCACCCACCCCCTGTCCCCCAAGAACAATACTTCTGTCTTGTCAGGATTCAACCTCAATCCGTTAGCCGCCATCCATCCTCCAACCGCCTCCAGACACTCACACAGGACCTTCACCGCTTTTACTCGTTCTGATTTGAAAGAGAGGTAGAGGTGCTTTACACATACACTGCACAGTTTCAGGCATTTTGGTATTATTGGCAACAGCAACTGTTTCTCACAATAAACTGCTTTAAGGGGGGGGGGACTCCAATTAAAACAAGTGTCTTGTGGCATTTTCAAATCCTACAGATTTATAGTGGGATATACTTTTGTAGACCAGTTCCCACTTTTGTTGTCTAGGTGGGTCGGTGTATAAGCTTAGAATTTGGCCAGCCTTGGCTCTCTGCCCCTCACTTGAACATCAACCTGCGCACAAAGACATTGAGCAGGTGAGGCTTTATCAGGCATGGAGACAAAGTGGTGGAGGGTGGAGAACTGCCCCACTGAAATTTCTGCATGTTTAGGGCATAGGAGATGGGGCAGGAAAACAAAGCTGGCAACCTCAAGCAATGTGCAAAATAGTTATTTCAATTTACCTTCTGAAAGACAGAAGCAAGTTTTTGAGGGATGCGGGTGGAGCTGTGGTCTAAACCACAGAGCCTAGGGCTTGCCGATCAGAAGGTCGGCGGTTTGAATCCCCGCAACGGGGTGAGCTCCCGTTGTTCAGTCCCTGCTTCTGCCCACCTAGCAGTTCGAAAGCATGTCAAAGTGCAAGTAGATAAATAGGTACTGCTCCAGCGGGAAGGTAAATGGCGTTTCCATATGCTGCTCTGGTTTTGCCAGAAGCAGCTTAGTCATGCTGGCCACATGACCCGGAAAAACTGTCTGTGGACAAACGCCGGCTCCTTCGGCCAGTAAAGCGAGATGAGCGCCACAACCCCAGAGTCGTTCGCAACTGCACTTAACTGTCAGGGGTCCTTTACCTTTTTATCCTGAGCACAGTTTAGTTGGATACAAGCCAGTATTGAATTAATCCAATCAATGGATTTATTCAACTGCAGCCAGAGAGAAATAGACAAGACAGGTTGAAACAGTATAAACAGATACTGTACACAAGTTGCCTGGGACTGATGCACCTTGTAGCATCTGGGGACCAGCTGGGCAAGGCTCTTTGCCACTGTGTTCCATGGCGAAGGGGCCAGACCAGGATGGCGGATGTGCTCTCTCCGCAGGTGCCTGTCCACACTGGCTCTTTTGACCTCTGGGGACCCTCACCCTCCAGCACAGACAAGGGCAGGAGGGGGGTCCATAGGCTACTTCACCTGCATCTTCCTGCTGGCTCTGTTTGTCTTTGCTAAAGACCAGTTTGCAGTTAGCAGGGCTTTAAATAGCTTTGTTCATGGACCATAAATACACACCTAAATTACAACCTGCAGCTGACCACAGGAAAATGCAGGGAGTATTTTTATGTGGATAAAGATACCAGTGAAGGCTGAGGGGATAAAAACAGCCCAGAGTCCAAATAGATAAAAACGCAGGTGCAGTGAAATACCTTTGTTTGTTAGGACCCAGAAATGCTCACGAAGGACCACTTCCTCTCTGGGCTGCAAACATGAGAACACAGAAAGATGCCTTATCATTCATACCCTCCAACACTTTGAAGTCAAAATCCAGGATGCCTTCTTCCTGTTTTTATCACAAGAGCGTGGCAGCTATTTTGGTTACTGTGATCTCTGCTAAGCTGAACTGCAAAGGGCCACGAGCTCAGCTGGTTTCCTATATGTTGGTCTCCATAGGGCAAAGGGGCTGCCACTTTGGTTGACATCTGCTGGGAACCTTCACTGGTTCTGATTTGAAAGAGACGTAGGGCTGGGTACACACAGTGGTGAACACCCAGCCCAACCCCCGTGATGATCTGCTCTGGTTTCGCCAGAAGCGGCTTAGTCATGCTGGCCACATGACCCGGAAGCTGTACGCCAGCTCCCTCGGCCAGTAAAGCGACATGAGCGCCACAACCCCAGAGTTGTCCGCGACTGGACTTAATAGTCAGGGGTCCCTTTACCTTTAGAGCAGAGCAGAGCCACCTAGTGGTTCCTTCTAGAAAGGAAAAACCAGCCAAGGCAGATATAATTGGGTGTGTGGGGGGGAAGATCCTCACTCAGTTCAACCTCTGTCCCAGAAACAGCAGTGGCTCAACTTGCCTGTCCACATGGCAGGTTGGCTGGCCTGTTTGTGAAATTCCCCAAAAACCTGCCCTGCCCAATCTGTGGAGCAGTTTTGCATTTTAAAAACACTTACACACATGCAACTCCCCTCCTTAAATTAATCTGGCAATGAATGGGATAAACTCATTTTATTTATTTATTTTTACATTTCCTTTTTTAAAAATATTTTTTTATTAATTTTAACATATAAATTATAATACATACCACAAAACTTCACATTTTATACCATCTGTTTTTGGACTTCCATCAGCACCTCTGATGATCCACCATTCTTGTCACTTCTTCTGCATTTCTTAAATTCATATTGCCTTTAATTGTCTTAACTAACCATCCTCCCATTTATCCATTTTGCAATAATTCAAACAATTCAGCTCACAAAACTTCTTGCAAACCTACAAACGTAATCTGATCATCACAATTACTTTTCAAATAGTCTGTAAATTTACTCCAGTATTCTGTGAATCTCTGGTCCCGCAGATTTCAAATTCTTCCTAATTCAAATTCTGCATAGTCCATCAAATTCATCCTCCATTCTTCTTTGGTCGGTAATTCTTCTTGCTACCATTTTTGTGCCAATAGTATTCTTAATGCCGTCGTTGCATGTGAAAACAGCTTGAAATCTTTTCTATTTATATCACTTCCTACAATGCCCAGTAAAAATGCTTCTGGTTTCTTTATAAATGTATATTTCAACATTTTTTTATCTCATTATATATCATTTCCCATAAGTTTTTCACCTTTTTACATTCCCACCACATATGATAAAATGTTCCTTTTCTTTACATTTCCAACATTTATTACTAACTTTATACATTTTAGCTAATTTAACGGGTGTAATATACCATCTATACATAATTTTCATCACATTTTCTTTTAAGGCATTGCATGCAGTAAATTTTAAACCTTCTTTCCATAATTTTTCCCAATCACTCAACTGTATGTTATACCCAAAATCTTTAGCCCAATGAATCATAACCAACTTTACCTCCTCATCCTTCAAATGCCATTCAAGCAGCAATTTATACATTTTAGACAAAATTTTACAGTTATTACTTAATATCTCTACTTCAAACTTTGATTTATTTTCATCAAATTCTTTTTCTTTAAAATCCTGTTTAAACATTTCATTGACCTGACGGCAGTGCAGCCAATCATTCACATATTCTTTAATTTCCTCATATGGCTTCATCTTCCACTTACTTCCTTCTTTTTGTATTAATTTCCCATAAGTTATCCATTTCCCACACACATTGATCTTTTTCACACTCATTGCTTCTAAAGGAGATAACCAATGCAGTGTTTTACGTTCCAAGAGGTTTTTATACCTATCCCATATTTCTATTAGAGATCTTCAAAATATGTGATTTCCAAATCTTCTATGGACTTCTGTTTTATTTTACCATAAATATGCATGCCAACCAAATCTGTTACCATAACCTTCCAAGTCTAACAAATCTGTATTTTCTAATAACATCCATTCCTTTAACCTGCAGAGGCAAGATGCTTCGTAATACAATTTCAAATCTGGCAGGGCGAAGCCTCCTCTTTCTTTAACATCTGTTAGCAACTTATACTGTATTCTCGCCTTCTTTCTCTGCCAGATATATCTTGAAATTGTTTTTTGCCACTCTTTAAAAATTGTTGCCTCCTTGATTATTGGAATTGTCTGAAACAAAAATAACATCTTTGGTAGCACATTCATTTTAATAGCAGAAATCCTTCCCCAAAATGACAATTTCATCCTTCCCCATATTTCCAAGTCTCTTTTAATTTCATTCCACACCGGTGTATAATTATTTTGGAAAAGATCAATATTTTTTGAAGTTAACCAAATTCCTAAATATTTAACTTTTTAAAATGCTTCTATACCAATTTGTTGCTGCAACACTTCCACCAGGTCCTGTTTCATATTTTTTATTATCATTTTAGTTTTCTTTTTGTTCAATTTAAAACCTGCCACTTGCCCAAATTGTTCTATCTCCTCTAATACTTTTGCACTTGTAACTGGATCTTCTATTGTTAGTACCAAGTCACTGGCAAAGGCTTTCACTTTATACTCATTCCGACCGACCGACTGTTGTTGTTGTTGTTTAGTCGTTTAGTCGTGTCCAACTCTTCGTGACCCCATGGACCAGAGCACGCCAGGCCCTCCTATCTTCCACTGCCTCCCACAGTTTGGTCAGACTCATGTTTGTAGCTTCGAGAACACTGTCCAACCATCTCGTCCTCTGTCGTCCCCTTCTCCTTGTGCCCTCAATCTTTCCCAACATCAGGGTCTTTTCCAGGGAGTCTTCTCTTCTCCTGAGGTGGCCAAAGTCTTGGAGCCTCAGCTTCACGATCTGTCCTTCCAGTGAGCACTCAGGGCTGATTTCCTTCAGAATGGACAGGTTTGATCTTCTTGCATGGGACTCTCCTTCCGCACCAGAATTCAAAAGCATCAATTCTTCGGCGATCAGCCTTCTTGATGGTCCAGCTCTCACTTCCATACATCACTACTGGGAAAACCGTAGCTTTAAGTATACGGACCTTTGTTGGCAAGGTGATGTCTCTGCTTTTTAAGATGCTGTCTAGGTTTGTCATTGCTTTCCTCCCAAGGAGCAGGCGTCTTTTAATTTCGTGACTGCTGTCTCCATCTGCAGTGATCATGGAGCCCAAGAAAGTAAAATCTCCCACTGCCTCCATTTCTTCCCCTTCTATTTGCCAGGAGGTGATGGGCCCAGTGGCCATGATCTTTGTTTTTTTGATGTTGAGCTTCAGACCATATTTTGCGCTCTCTTCTTTCACCCTCATTAAAAGGTTCTTTAATTCCTCCTCACTTTCTGCCATCAAGGTTGTGTCATCTGCATATCTGAGGTTGTTGATATTTCTTCCGGCGATCTTAATTCCAGCTTGGGATTCATCCAGCCCAGCCTTTCGCATGATGAATTCTGCATATAAGTTAAATAAGCAGGGAGACAATATACAGCTTTGTCGTACTCCTTTCCCAATTTTGAACCAATCAGTTGTTCCATATCCAGTTCTAACTGTAGCTTCTTGTCCCACATAGAGATTTCTCAGGAGACAGATGAGGTGATCAGGCACTCCCATTTCTTTAAGAACTTGCCATAGTTTGCTGTGGTCGACACAGTCAAAGGCTTTTGCATATGAAGCAGAAGTAGATGTCTTTCTGGAACTCTCTAGCTTTCTCCATAATCCAGTGCATGTTTGCAATTTGGTCCCTGGTTCCTCTGCCCCTTCGAAATCCAGCTTGCACTTCTGGGAGTTCTCAGTCCACATACTGCTTAAGCCTGCCTTGTAGAATTTTAAGCATAACCATGCTAGCGTGTGAAATGAGTGCAATTGTGCAGTAGTTGGAGCATTCTTTGGCACTGCCCTTCTTTGGGATTGGTATGTAGGCTGATCTTCTCCAATCCTCTGGCCACTGCTGAGTTTTCCAAATTTGCTGGCATATTGAGTGCAGCACCTTAACAGCATCATCGTTTAAAATTTAAAATATTTAAAATTTTCAGTCTGACCAACTGAAATTCTCTTTATTGTTTCACTTCTTCTTATTGTCCTTAGAAAGACTTCCAGTACCGATATGAATAGTAATGGTGATAATGGACACCCTTGTCTTGTACCTTTCGTAATTTCAATACTTTCTGTTACTATATTATTTAGAATCAATTTTGCTCTCTGTTCTGAATATATAGCTTTTATTCCTTTTAGAAAGAATTCTCCAGTATCCATTAGTTCCAAATTCTTTAACATAAATTCCCAAGATATATTATCAAAGGCCTTTTCCGCATCCACAAAAGTTAACATCACTTGCTTTTCATTTCTGGCAGTCAGATATTCAATTATATTAACTATATTCCTTATGTTATCTTTCATCTGTCTGCCAGGTAAAAAGCCTGCTTTATCCTTATGAATTATCTCATGCAATATTTTTTTCAATCTGTTTGCTAGTATACTTGCAAATAGTTTGCAATCATTATTTAACAGCGAAATCGGCCTATAGTTCTTTACTTGTGTTAAATCCGAGTCTTGTTTCAGTATTAAAGTAATATATGCTTCTTTCCATGTTTCTGGTAATTCTCCCTTTCTTAATATATTATTCACAACTTCTTTCAACGGTACAAGTAGGGCATGTTTCATTTCTTTATAATATTTTGCTGTAAATCCATCCGGTCCCGGTGTCTTTCCACTTTTCAATTCTTTTATAGCAAATTTAATTTCTTCTGTTTCAATTAGGTCATTCAGTCTGTCTTTCTTTTCTGACGGAATTTTTTGCACCCCTTTCTGTCTCAGGAAATCTTCTATTTTTTTAACGTCGTTTTTTCTAGCTCTTTTATATAAGTGTCTGTAAAAGTTCACAAATCTTTTTCTAATTTCTTTCGGATTGTCTACTTCTTTTCCTTCCATTATAATCTTATTGATTGTGTTCTGTTCCTTTCTCTTTTTAATCTGCCATGCCAACCATTTTCCAGATTTATTAGCATATTCAAAATTCTTTTCCTTCCAGTAGCACCTTAAAGACCAACTAAGTCAGTTCTTGGTATGAGCTTTCGTGTGCATGCACACTTCTTCAGATACACACAAGTGTGCATGCACACGAAAGCTCATACCAAGAACTGACTTAGTTGGTCTTTAAGGTGCTACTGGAAGGAATTTGTTTTGTTTTGACTATGGCAGACCAACACGGCTACCTATCTGTAACCAAAATTCTTTTGTCACATTCTTTTAATATTCCATTCTACTTCTCGATTTATCATTGTGAATTGACTTTGCAGTATTTTAATGCTCTGTTTTATTTTCACATTGTTTGGGTTTTTAACTAATTTCTTCTCATTTTCCATTATTTGCTTTAATATTTCTTTCTTTCCTTTTTCTCTAAATTTATTTCTAATAGTATTCTGCTGTATAAAAAAGCCTCACATTACTGCTTTACTAGCATCCCATACCACACTCATTTTTGTTCCATTATTACTATTATTCACAAAATATTCCATCAAATTCTTCTGCGCCTTCTCATTTATTTTTTGGTCATCCAATAAATTCTCATTTAATCTCCATCGAAAGGTTTTTTCCTCCATTTCTTTTAATTCACATTTTATTGCATTATGATCCAAAGGTATTTTTGGTTGTATTTCTATTTTTGTCACTCTTGGCGTTAACTCACTGGATATCCAAATATAGTATTCTTGACACTGATTGATTTGGTTCTGAAAAATAAGTAAATTGTTTTTCTAATGGGCGTCTTAATCTCCAAACATCTACCAAATTACAGTTCTCAATCATTGGAAAAAAAGTCTTAGGTAGTTTTCCTTCCTTTGATTTTTCTCTTGACCTCAACCTGTCCATTTCCATTGAAACCACTCCATTCATATCACCCATTATTATAATTTTCTGATCCACAAATTCAAATAATTTTTCTTCTAAATTCTTATAAAATTCAGTCTTACTTCCATTTGGTGCATACACTCTGACTATTATCAGTTTTTTGCCTTGCCATTGCACAATGGTTAAGTATGAAAGTGGAAGACGTCAGAAAGACAATTCAGTATGCTTTTAGAATTAAAACAAGGACTGTCAAAGCAAATAAATTTTGTACCGCAATTATTCTACCTTCTTCATCTTTAAAAAATTGCCGAGCCTCAAATTTATTTTTAATATACAAAACCACTCCTCTTTTCCTGCTTCTGTCTAATGAAACAAATTCATTTCCCAATTTTTTATTAATCAATACTCTTCTATGTTTTCTCGCCACATGAGTTTCTTGTACACAAATGATATCCAAATACTTTTTTTTAAAGGAAATGTTCAATTTTATTTCTTTTCTTTTTATTGTTAATTCCATTAACATTCCATGTCCATAATTTCAGTGCCATTTTGTGTTCCCTTTACCAATAAAAATAGAAAAGGCTTAAACTTGTCCTTCTCCCTCCTCCTCTTCTTCTTCTTTACTATCCTTTTCTTCTTCTTCCAGTCCTGCCGGTCCTGCTGCTCCTGCCACTGTTGCTTCCTCTCCTTTTCCCAACTCTTTGTATCTTCTCAGAAATTTGTGTGTTTCATCGACGCTTGTAAATTTGAACTTTTTTCCTTTATGGTAAAAGGAGATTCCTTCTGGAAATTCCCACTTAAATTCAATTCCATTTTTCCTTAATGTCTGTGTCAATGGTTTGTATTGATCACGTTTTTTCAACAAACGAAGTGGGATGTCTTTAAAAATGATTATAAAAGCTCCATCAATGCAAAGCCTTTTTTCTCTATTTTTCTGTAAAATCAAATTCCTCATTTCTCTATCTTTAAATATAATCAAACAATCTCCTGGAAATTTATTTGCTTTGACAGTCCTTGTTTTAATTCTAAAAGCATACTGAATTGTCTTTCTGACGTCTTCCACTTTCATACTTAACCATTGTGCAATCTCCAGTATTAATTTCTCCAAGATATTCTCTCCTTGTACTTCAGGCACAGATCTCAATCTCAAATTTAATTCTCTTTGCCTCAATTCATTCATAGCAATCGCGTCCCACAATTCCTCTTGTGTTTTGTTAATTTCTGAAACTTCTCCCTTGACCCTTTCTTCCTCTTTTCTTATTTCTTTTACTTCTTGTTTTGTTCGTTTCATTCCTTCTTCCAGGCTTTGTGTTCATTTTGTTATTTCTGTGCTGGTCCCGGGGGGGGGGGTTACCGTGAGGCGTGGTCAAAGTCTGATCCTGGGCCGAGGGTCTGGAGACTGTCCACCAAGGGGGAAGCTGGGTTCAAAGCAAAAGCTGGGCGTGGTCAGGAACTCCGGAAAGACAGGTCTGGGTGCTGGCAGAAACAGGTTTCCAACGTCGTTGCTCCCGCAACCTGGGACCGGGCTGACTGGCCTTTATCTTCTCTGAGGCCAGGGGCGGTCCCGGCCCACAGGTGACCCGCCTCTCCTGGCCTTAGGCGAGCACTCCTCCTGAGAGAAACCAGTTCCCTCTGCCTCTCTGCCCTGAGCCTCTGCAGCTCAGGAGAGGCTGGAGGGCTACTGGACCCTAACCTTCCCCTGACAGGGCTGGGAGAGGCGCACTTGTGGGCAATGGGTCCTCAATCACCTCCGGAGCCAGAGTGGATTCATCTGGTGTCTGCTCCTGAGGATCCGGCACAGGTGCAGGCGCTTCAGATTCAAGGCCCTGCCAGCTCATCCGGCCCTGGAGGCAGGGACTCCTGTGCAGGCTGGGATTCCTCCGGTTCAGCCTCTGAATCAGATTCCCAGGCCATCACAATTTCCTTCATCTGTCCCTTCAATTCATTAACTTTCATATCGTATTTTTTGTCCATCAATTCTAATCTCGTCTCCAAATTCTTCTCGCTTTGTTTAATGTCTTTTTTAATTTCTGTAAACATTTTTAAATTGTTTCCCTTAAATCCCTGTTTTGATCCTCTTCTTTCCAAAGATGTCCCACTTTCTCCTCTTTTTTTCTGTGTCTTTTCCATTATTTCTCTTCTTCCTGCCACTATGTGTCACCCTGTGCTGGACCCGGGGGAAAGGTACCGTGAGCGTAGTCTGAGTCCACACGAAGAGGGGCGAGGTCCGAGGCAGAGAGCCGGGCGGGGAACAGGAACGCTGGAACAGGAGGCCGAGCAGGGTACAGGAACACCGGATGGTCAGGAACAGGAGGCCGAGCAGGGAACAGGAGCACCGGATGGTCAGGAACAGGAGGCCGAGCAGGGATCAGGAACACAGGAAGGTCCAAAGCCAACAACGACGTTGCTCCCACAACCTGGGGCCGGGCTGACTGGGCTTTTATCCTCTTCTAAGGCCAGGGGCGGTCCCGGCCCCCAGGAGCCCCGCCTCCTCTGGCCTTAAGGCGAGCACTCCTCCTGGGAGCAACCAGTTCCCTTCGCCTCTCTGCCCTAAGCCTCTGCAGATCAGGAGAGGCCGAAGGGTTACTGGGCCCTGGAGGAGGCTCACCTGTAGCCACTGAGTCCTCAAGCCCCTCTGGAGCCAGAAGGGTTTCACCTGGGGCCAGCTCCCGGTGCTCTGCCACGGGTGCAGGCTCTTCAGCATCTAGGCCTTGCCCCAGTTCAGCCGGCCCTGGAGGCGGGGACTCCTGTGCAGGCTGGGATTCCTCTGGTTCATCCTCTGAATCGGAATCCCAGGCCATCACACCATCCCCCCTCCCAGGCCCCCCCCTCAATCGAGGGTCCGGACCTGGCTTGCTGGGGTACGTCGCATGGAACTCTCGGAGGCAGGCAGGTGCGTGGACGTTGGCCGCTGGTTCCCAGGAACGGTCCTCCGGTCCGTACCCCTTCCAGTCAATGAGATATTGCAGCTTTCCCCTGCGGTATCGGGAGTCCAGGATGCGTTCCACCTCGTACTCAGGCTCTCCCTGAACCAACACTGGCTGCGGTCGGGGATGGTTCGGGTGGAACTCGTCGGGTTCCCCCTCGTGCTCGGGATGGACTGGCTGGAAGCTCAAAACGTTCAGATTGACTGGGTCAAACGGAAAAGGTAAGTCCAAAATAAATCCAAAAAAGAGGGGGGGGGGGAAGAGAAGGAAAAACAAACAAACAAAAAAATCTACTTATTTCCCTTCTCCAAAGCAGCAGAGCCAGAGATTTTCAAAAGCAAAAACAGATTTAATCCATCCCAGAGAACACAATCCGGCACCATAAAAGGAAAAAATAATAAATCAAGGTCCTTCTACTCCAACATCCACGTCAACTAACTCAGAAGCGGGGGGGGGGGGGAGTGAGTAAACAATTTCCTCTCCCTGCTCGGCTTTCTTCCAAATAAAATAAAACAATACAAAACACCAAATATATAGCAAATATTTCTTTTCCAAATTGGGCTTGGCAGTTTCTCAGAATGCTGCTTTTGGCATATAAAAAAATAAAAATAAAAAGTTCCACCACGAGGCTTCTTAACAATTGACTACGCAGTTCTCTTAAAACGAAACTAATAAATTTCCCGGAAGACTCTCCTCCTGCAGTCCCAGAAATTCACAAAAAAGACAAACAATCCCCTTAATAAGGGCTTTCACCCCCTCCTTTGCTTAATGCACAGTCTTAAATAAAGTAAAGTGTTTACAGTGGTGCCTCGCAAGACGAAATTAATTCGTTCCGCAAGTTTTTTCTTCTTGCGAGTTTTTCGTCTTGCGAAGCACGGTTTCCCATAGGAATGCATTGAAAATCAATTAATGCGTTCCTAGGGAGACCGCCTTCAGACCAGGTCCGGGGACAGTCTTGACCCGGACCTCTTCTGAAGGCTGGTGGGGGGGGGGAGGACTTTTCTCCCCACCGCCAGGCTTCAGAACAGCCTTCTGAAGGCTGGCGGTGGGAAGAAAAGCCCTTCTCCCGCCGCCAGCCTTCAGAAGAGTTCCTGCAGGGCTGCCTAGGCTGCGAATAGCAGCCTGCTGCCGGGTGCGAGGGACGCTCTGAAGCAGAGCGCCCCTCGCCCGGGGCAGACATCTGCAGCTTGGGGAGCCCTGCCGGACTTCCCCACAGGGCTCTCCAAGCTGCGGATAGCAGCCTGCTGCCCCGCACGAGGGGCGCTCTTAAGCAGAGCGCCCCTCGGGCAGGGCAGACATCTGCAGCTTGGGGAGCCCTGCCGGACTTCCCCACAGGGCTCTCCAAGCTGCGGATAGCAGCCTGCTGCCCCGCCCGAGGGGCGCTCTTAAGCAGAGCGCCCCTCGGGCGGGGCAGACATCTGCAGCTTGGGGAGCCCTGCCGGACTTCCCCATAGGGCTCTCCAAGCTGCGGATAGCAGCCTGCTGCCCCGCACGAGGGGCGCTCTTAAGCAGAGCGCCCCTTGGGCGGGGCAGACATCTGCAGCTTGGGGAGCCCTGCCGGACTTCCCCACAGGGCTCTCCAAGCTGCGGATAGCAGCCTGCTGCCCCGCACGAGGGGCGCTCTTAAGCAGAGCGCCCCTTGGGCGGGGCAGACATCTGCAGCTTGGGGAGCCCTGCCGGACTTCCCCACAGGGCTCTCCAAGCTGCGGATAGCAGCCTGCTGCCCCGCACGAGGGGCGCTCTTAAGCAGAGCGCCCCTCGGGCGGGGCAGACATCTGCAGCTTGGGGAGCCCTGCCGGACTTCCCCACAGGGCTCTCCAAGCTGCGGATAGCAGCCTGCTGCCCCGCCCGAGGGGCGCTCTTAAGCAGAGCGCCCCTCGCGCGCGGCAGACATTCACAGCTTGGGGAGCCCTGCGGGGAACTCTTCTGAAGGCTGGAGGCGGGAGAAGGGCTTTTCTTCCCACCGCCAGCCTTCAGAACAGCCTTCTGAATGTTGGCGGTGGGGAGGAAAAACCCTCCTCCCACCGCAAGCCCCGGGAAGAAAGGAGAAGCTGCGCGCCTTCTCCTCTGTTCCCGGACCTCCCACCGCAAGCCTTCAGGACAGGTCCGGGAACAGAGGGGAAGGCGCGCAGCTTCTCCTCTCTTCCCGGGGCTTGCGGTGGGAGGAGGGTTCCCCGCTGTCCCCGGAGATTTCCCTATGGGCTTTCGTTTTGCGAAGCAAGCCCATAGGGAAATTCGTCTTGCGAAGCTGCTAAAAAATCGGAAAACCCTTTCGTCTTGCGGGTTTTTCGTTTAGCGAGGCATTCGTCTTGCGGGGCACCACTGTATATTAAATTAAATATGCTGCTGTAGGACAACTCACTGTTTTTTTGTTCTGTGGGTGTTTCTTGCATATAAATAAGATCAGTCAGGGCTGACCTCCTTTTTACCATCCTGCTGCTTCTGAATCGTTGTTAATTGTTATTTTTAGCTTTTTCCACCAATTAAATCCGGATTTGTTACTGTTTCTGAAGCTACCGCTGTGCCGGGTAAGCTTGAGGCAGTGCTTCTCAAGGGTAGAAAATGGTGTCCCGTGCCAGCGTCTCGATCTCGCCGCTCTTTCTGCTCCTAAAAGGAGCTTTTCAGGCAGTGGAGAGATCGCTTCTCAGCTAGCTAGGAACCTGCCCTCAGGATCTTCCTCCTGAGGTTTTTGGGGGCTGGTGGCACCCTTGCAAAGCCCCCATTTCCCCCTGAAAAGCTGGATTCTCCCCTAAGGGCTGAATCCCGCTTGCGCTCAGCTTCGTGGTAAACCGGAAGTCGCTTATTTTTACTTTTCCATCCCAACTTTCCTCTAAGGAGCTCAAGGTGACACATATATTTCACCCCGTTTTGTCCTGCCAACAACCCCGTGAGGTCCGTTAGGCTGAGGCAGTCAGAGTGGCCCAAGGTCACCCAGTGAACTTGAGTTGCATGGGACAACTGAGGTGGCGTTTGATTTGCTGATGGGTGTGTCAGCCATTTCAGTTGTGAAGCCATGCTCCCCCAGGGCTGCCCTGTCATTAGGCATCTGCTTCTGGAAGCTGTGGGGCTGGAGAGCAGCAGCCATGTGTGGTGTTTGGCCCCCTAAACCCATTGTCTGCCTTCAGGTGCAGGGCAAAAAATTGTCCCACTGCCAGTGTTGAATAAAGGTCAAACTAAATCAGAAACTGCCCAAAGTTCCACCCAAAAAGAACTTAATTCACATCCGGTTCACTCAGAAATAAGAGCTGCTTTCAGGTGTTATTCAAAGATTTCAGAATTAATTCATTAAATTTGTTAATCTGTCTTAGTTCATTCCAAACACTGGTGGGAAGTGATCTATAAACACTCTTGAAAGGTACTAGAGACACAGTCCCACACGCTGCACAGCCTATCCCAAGCTGAGTCAGCCTTTCCCAAGCCGGCATCCTCAGATGTTTTGGAGGCAGCAGTTTGCGGAAGACGATGGGCCCAGAGTTGTCCACCTGATGGCCTCCCTCCTTTGGGGCAGCGGTGGTGGCGGAGTGTGTGTTATATACAGTCACCCTGCTGTGATTGGGGGACAAGTTGCTCCAGATCCTGTACTCTGTAGTAGCAGCTTGGGCTGGGCAGGATGAGGTGGAGGTAATGTTCTGTCCTGTGTCCCCTGCCTGCTCCCTAGGCTTCAGCGAATGACATTTGACTTGTGCCTGCTCTGCAGCTGAAGCAAAGTTGCTCCATCCTCTGAGTAGGTGCCTACTCAAAAAACTCTCTCTTTCTGACACCCCATAAGACTATTAGAAGAGTGTGCTTGTAGTTTTGTTTCAGATACCGTACTTTTCACTCCATAAGGCGCACCAGACCATAAGGCGCACCTAGTTTTTAGAAGGGGAAATCAAGGAAAAAAATATTATCCCCCCCCCCCCCGCCCAGCCCCAAAGAGCAAAGAAGCCCGGTGGCTGTCTTGGCTTGTGCCATAATTTATTTGTCATAGTGGTTCTGTGTATGTTTGCAGAGTGAAGGAAATGTAGGAGTCCCTCCCCCTTATGTGGGAGTTATGTTCCAGGGGCTCCGTGTGCATAAGTGAAATCACATAAAGTGGGTAGCAGCCTCCCAATGCCTGTTTTTTCCTGCTTTCCAGCAATCTCTCCACACAACTCTCTCTCCAACCAGAGCTGAAGCTCTGAGGCTGGCTGGAGGATGTGTAGAAAAGCAGTGGCGGCAGCTGTTGCGCTGCCCCGCATGCCAGCTTTGGCTGAGCAGCCCAAACAAAGCCCCACTGAGCCTCCGGTCTCTTTGGGACTTGCTTGGCCCTCACTGACGTCCTCTTTGGGCTCCAGAGAGGGACTCCTTGCGAGTCACAAGGACTCTCCAGCCCTCCCCTGCCATTTCCTGGTATGATTCTATTTAGTTAATCTATTTCCCAGCACCATGCATATATGCGGTCGCACACGAGTCGATTACATGTGGGGGTGGGGTGGGGTGGTGCCTGTAAAATAGTGTAATGCCCTAGGGTCAGGGTCTTCCTTCCTAGGCCAGATTCACTCCGCCAATGAAGTGTCCAAATCAACAGCAGAAACACCGTTTGCTCAGTGGATAAACTACAGCCAGTTCTTCAGTTGGTGGGGCTGAGAGCTGGTAGCTTCCCCATTAGATAATGCATAGGAATAGACAGAAACAAGACATTGTGGGTTTTTCTAGTGCCTTAAAAATGCTTATTGTCTTTTTCCACCTGATAAAGCAATGGAAAAAAGTCAGATCCCTGCAAAGACAAAAAGAAAGAAGAAATGTCCAACAGAGGGAGCACAAAACCAAGGAATGGCTAAGATATTATTTGCACATCTGCGACCCAGGAGCCATATTCAAAACACTTGTTTGGCATATGTGTAGATTGACAGTGTGTAAGGACAAGAATGGGATTGCACTTGCTGTCGACACCCCTGATGAGCTCTGCCCAAAGGTCAGGGGAGGGGGGTTAAAGAAAGCTAAAACTGAATCCAACCCAAGCCCTCTCTAGTCCAGCTTTTTCTGCTTACAGTGGCCAGTCAGATGTCTGCAGAAAGCCCCATGCAGGACAGGAGAGCAATGGCACGCAGCGGCATCCTGACTCTGCTATTGCAGGTGGTACATGTAGCCCTCATGACTAGTGGCCATTGAGAGGCAGTGTTTGGAGTTTGGTTCCCCACACAGCCATGAAGCTCACTGGGCTGGTCGCAATCTCTCAGCTTAACCCGCTTCACAGGGTTGTTGTGAGGACAGAAATGGAGAAGAGATGACCCACATATGCTGCCTTGTGCCCCTTGGAGGAAAGGAGGGGCACATATGTAACAACAAATAAAACAACCATTTGTGGATTTGTCTAAGCCCCTTTAAAAACTGTCCAAGTTGATGGCCTTCACTACGTCTTGTGGAGCAGAATTCTGTCGTTTCTCTTTGTCTGTCCTGCATCTGCAAACATTCAGCTTCATTGGATGGTCCTGAGCTGTCGTGCTGCATCAGAGAGAGAGAACATCTCTCTATCCACTTTCTATGCACTTCAAATAATTTTATACACCTAAAACACCCGAAACCAATGGGGTTTGGAGGGCTAAGCACACACGCACCCCAGAAGTCCAGGCACACCCCATAATTTTACATGAACCACTCCATCAGTTTGGATGGAGATCAGTCATGGGCTTAAAATGCAATCCTGATGTGCCACCACAACATGCAACTATCCTTATGTTGCCTGCCAAAATCTCACCACCACATATGCAAAGGAGGCTGCCTTACTTTGAGTCAGAGCATTGGCCCATATACTCCTTGCACTGACTGGCAGTGGCTCTCCTGGGTTCCAGACTTTTGAACCTGGGAACTTTTGCATAGCAAGCAAATGCTCTACTACTGAGCTACAGCAGCTGCCTTAGGAGGAGCCAGCTGAGTCTTGACTACACTGGCTTGGCAGCAGGTCTCCGGGACCCTCGTAGCCCTGCTGGGAGATGCTGGGGATTAAACCTTGGTCCATTTGCCTGTCAGGCATGGACTTTAAGACTGAGCTCTGGCCCCTCTCTCAAATGTGCAACTGCCTCAGAACAGACCTCCAAGTGTCTTCTCTGTAGTGGCTCCCCTTTTGTGGGGTGCTCTCCCCAGGGAGCTTTGCCTGGCACTTTCATTATATATTTTTAGGTGCCAGGCAAAAACGTTCCTCTTCAACCAGACCTTTGGCTGATTAATACTCTGCAGTAGTGTTTCCCAATTAGCTAAATACTGAGGACCCCCTATTTTTCAAAAGTCAAGCCATGGACCCCCTACTTTAGAAAATTTTGATAACTCTGTGGTAGTTATGTGTGCCCCCCCTACAATCTCAAGAGCCCTAAGAAACTGTGCCAGAGGTTTATGCCCAATCTCAGCTCACTTGCCATGCAACAACTCTTTCACAAGTTTTCCCTTGCCAGCAAGCAGGCGCTGGTTGTGAGCAGAGGCTGGATGACCTGTGGATCATTATTGTGACCTTCACTGTGCAATGAATAAGATAATTGAAAAAATTCCTTCCAGTAGCACCTTAAAGACCAACTGAGTTAGTTCTAGGTACCTATCTGTAAGATAATTGAGTTAGGGCTGGGTGATATCTGGTTTTCAATATCACGATGTAGCACAATGGGAGGGAGAGCAAGCAAGCAAAGAGATAATCTCCTACAAACAAACAACCTTCCTTTTTAATATGGACGAAAGCTATTTAGGGGGGAAATAAAAATAAGAAGACTTCCCCCCTTTTTTCATTGGTGGGTGTGGGCGTGTTGGAGGAGAGAAAGAAGCACTTTCCAGTTCTTTGTTGTTTACCTTCTTTGTTTACTTTGCCGCTGGATCTTTGATTGTCTAGCCAACATACTGGTTAAACTTTAAAAGTCTTCTGGTTTGTGTGAGAGCTTATTGCCATTTCTCATCAGTTAGGAGGGAGAAGGGAGAAAGCAAATACAGCAGGAGAGACTGGTCCCCCCCCCCCCCCGCTGTCGGTTTCCACCTTTTGTTCACCGGTAATTTCAATACTGGTATGGTAAGGTAGATGTGCAGATATGCAGATGACACAACCTTGATGGCAGAAAGTGAGGAGGAATTTGTTAGGAAAGCATTGTTTAATGTTTGGATAAGATATAAGGAGTGCTCTGATGGTGTTTCCTGCTTGGCAGGGGGTTGGACTCGATGGCCCTTGTGGTCTCTTCCAACTCTATGATTCTATTCTATGATTCTAAGGATTTGTTAGAAAATAAAACCCCAAGATGGTTGTCACCAATGGAAGCGAAGGCACAGAAAAAACTCAATATGGAGGCCAAATGGCCAAAATATTGGGAAATTTTGGAACAAGATGGAGACAGGGTAAAATTGCAGAGTTTTGAAAAATTAAAAAACAAAGTGCGAGATTGGCTTCATTATTACCAAATAATGGAGGCATATGATTTGGATAAAAAAGTTGGCTTCCAGGTGGAAAAATCAAAATTGGAAACAGAATTGTTAGATCCCAAAAGTAAGAATTTGTCAAGAATGTAAAATTTGCTGTTGAAATGGAACACTCAGGATGAAACGGTGAAATCTGCTATGATTAAATGGGCACAACATGTTGGACATAACATTATGATGGCTGACTGGGAACAGTTATGGACCACAGGTATGAAATTTACGGCATGTAATGCCCTAAGAGAGAATTTAATGAAAATGATTTACAGGTGGTACATGACACCAGTCAAGCTTGCAAAAATTTACCATTTGCCCGAAAATAAATGTTGGAAATGTAATGAGACTGAAGGTACATTCTTTCACCTTTGGTGGACATGCCCAAGGATTAAGACATTCTGGGAGATGATTTACAATGAAATGAAAAAGGTATTTAAATATACCTTTCTGAAGAAACCAGAGGCCTTTCTCCTGGGCATGGTCGGCCAATTGGTGCCAAAGAAGGACAGAACTTTCTTTATGTATGCAACAACAGCAGCAAGAATACTTATCGCGAAGTATTGGAAGATTTACCCACCCGGGAAGAATGGCAGATGAAATTGATGGACCATAAAATTCCTATCACATTATAGTAAAAGCTATGGTTTTCCCAGTAGTGATGTATGGAAGTGGACCATAAAGAAGGCTGATCGCCGAAGAATTGATGCTTCTGAAATATGGTGCTGGAGGAGACTCTTGAGAGTCCCATGGACTGCAAGAAGATCAAACGCATCCATTCTTAAGGAAATCAGCCCTGAGTGCTCACTGGAAGGACAGATCGTGAAGCTGAGGCTCCAATACTTTGGCCACCTCATGAGAAGAGAAGACTCCCTGGAAAAGACCCTGATGTTGGGAAAGATGGAGGGCACAAGGAGAAGGGGACGACAGAGGGCGAGATGGTTGGATAGTGTTCTCGAAGCTACCAGCATGAGTTTGACCAAACTGCAGGAGGCAGTGGAAGACAGAAGTGCCTGGCGTGCTCTGGTCCATGGGGTCATGTGATAGGATTTTTATGCTCTTAGATATATGGCAATGTTCATAACCGCACATACATAGATCAACACAGGAAGGCCAACCTGGAACTATTTTGATTCCTAAACTGACCAAATGTTTTCTCTGCAAGGTCAAACTGGGAAAGTCTCCCCATTGTCTCTTTCCTCACAAATCCTGTCTTAAGGACACATTTAAGATATGATTAAGGTGTGATCCTGTGACCTGGCCCAGGAAATAAGTATTTTACCACTACAAAAGAATGGCCAGGCTCCCCAGGCAATCCAATCAAGTAACTTGCCAGACAGGAGATAAACTGTGACAGGAGAAAAACAACATTAAAATTTCTGTGATGTAGGTGGGATGTATCTGAGGGGTGGTCTTAGGTTACACCCCTTCTGTGATGTTTCCTGCTTGGCAGGGGGTTGGACTCGATGGCCCTTGTGGTCTCTTCCAACTCTATGATTCTATGATTCTATGTATGCATAATGTTTCTGGGGGTGGTCTTGATCTAGAGAATGGGAATTTCAAAAGTCTTTATAAGCCCTTGCACAGCATTTTGGGGGGGTCCTCTTCCTCTCCTGTGTGTGAGGGGAGCACCCTGTTGCAACAGATCAATAAAGATCAAGCTTACTAGCTGCTTTGCTTCTCAATATTCTCTGGTTGGCCTCTGTTATTTTCTCCTACCAATAGGGAACCTATGTAAGGACTCTATATGGGCTCTTGGATACCCCATAAGGGAAAAGGGCATATATTTTTATTTACAACAGTCACGAAGAGTCGGATACGACTAAACAACTAAACAACAACATGGTATGGCAATTTATCCCACAGCCCTAAAGTGAGTCCCTGACCAGGGAAGGTGCTGTGAACCCCCTGGGGTCCCCAGACCCCTAAACGGGAACCACGGCTCTACAGCCTTTTAAATGTGTCTGTGGGAAGGTGGGGTGTTATTGTTTTGCTGTTTTGGTTTTAATTACTTGCTTGCTTTTAACCTGTATTTTATTCTGTGAATCACCCTGAGATCTTACAATGAAGGGCACCATATAAATCTAATGAATAATAGTCAAAAGTGGGATGTGCTTGATCCCAACACAAAGGCTGCTTCCTCCCTTGGAGACTGGCTGGCCGGCAGAGGGTGACCGGGCCTGCGCATTTGCTGCTGACTTGCTGGCTGATCGCCAGAGGTTGAGAACTTCTCTCTCCAGTCAGCCTCCTTTGCCTCACTCTTTCTTTTCATCTGAAACTTCCTGTTATTTATCATCTTTATTCTTTACTCTTCAGCAGTGCAGAAAATTGGCACTTAATTTGCTCGGGGAGCTGGCTGCGTTGGTGGATGTAATTGCTGTTCCCCCTCTCTGCCCCTGTAGTTACACATCCTTGGTGCATTTCAGACAGTGAGCTCAAACTTGTGGCACACTCATTTCCTGCAATCCCATTATTCTCTCTGTTGTTTTCAAAGGATGTTGGTTTGAATTCAGTTCTGAGCAAGATAAAAGATGGAAGGGGTAAAAGTGAGAACAATGGATACAGAAGAGCCCCCCACCTCACCCCTTGGAGGCCCAAAGGTGACTTAGAGTTGGGAAGAACACACATTTTCAATGCTGACCCCTTTGCCACCTCCTCAGACTTCTGAGAGCAGTGGCATGCTCTTGCCCCCCCCCAATTAAATTTGGAAGCCTGCACTCCATGTATGAGTGCCCAGTGCTCTTATTTAGCACTGCACACCTGAGGGCCACAGCAGGCTAGCTTAGGGGGGTAGCAAACAACCTGTGTAGCCCATACAGCTCTGTTCTCCAGTATCGCCATATTGCAGATATGAATATTGCAGAGTGTGAAGGATGCATGGAAACTGACTCCCTTTGGGAAATAAAACATTGACAAAGCCAATATGTTTGTTCAAACTTTTATTGCAGAATTTTCTTCAAAACAAAACAAAAACATCAAAGATACATCCAAATAATTCCATAAGGCATCTTGTGCTGTCCAGCACAGACTCATCATCTTAGAAAATGTGAATACTCTACAGACCTATCAGCAAAGGTCTCTCTCTCTTTACATCCTCCATTTTCCTGGAGCTGTTTTTCCCTGGAGAGTGTCATTTACATCCTCACTCTCACTGAATCTGAGAGCAAAGATTCTACCACTCTTCCAAGATACTGAATTTACAGTTCAATACCTCTCATGTGATCTAAGATTAGACACTCATGTGTCAGCTAGCAAAGAATTACCAACTCACTTAAAGCTCAGAGTCTCTTAGAATACTGCAGTGGAATTTCCCCAGAGTTAAATCTTTTCGGCAATACACATAGCCATTCCCATTTCAGGGTCAATTAAACCAATTATACTTAACATGCCACCCTTCAAGTGTCTGCCACTTAAAGCAGCTGCCTCATTTTCCCCAATGGTAAGGCTGGCTCTGCTTCCTCTGTGGTCTGTCCTGCTCCCTCCATTTTGTTGCTAGGCAAAAGGTGCTTCCCCCAACCTCACTGGGTCTTGAACCTTTGTCCCAAGGAATAATAATAATAATAATAATAATAATAATAATAATTCATTTATACCCCACCCATCTGGCTGGGTTTCCCCAGCCACTCTAGGTGGCTCTCAGCAAAACAATAAAAAACACTATAAAAGATCAAACATTAAAAACTTCCCAAACAGGGCTGCCTTCAGATGTCTTCTAAAAGTCAGATAGTTGTTTATTTCCTTGACATCTGATGGGAGGGCGTTCCACAGGGCGGGCGCCACTACCAAGAAGGCCCTCTGCCTGGTTCCCTGTAACTTTGCTTCTCACAGGGAGGGAACCGCCAGAAGGGAGCCAATGAAGGTCTTTCAGGACTGGTGTAATATGGTCCTGGCAGCCACTCCCAGTCACCAGTCTAGCTGCTGCATTCTGGATTAATTGCAGTTTCTGCGTCACCTTCAAAGGTAGCCCCACGTAGAGCACATTGCAGTAGTCCAAGCGGGAGATAACTAGAGCATGCACCACTGTGGTGAGACAGTGTGCGGGCAGGGAGGGTCTCAGCCTTACCGGGCCCCAATGGTGAAAGTTGTTCCATTAGATTGCAAACCATCTGAAAGAGTCTCCTGCTGCTGTTTTCTGCAGATGCAATAAAGGTGGTGAAGAGGGTCCTCACCTCTCGGTTAGCCCCTGGGCTCAGCACACTCCCCCTCTTTCTTTTTCCTTTCCTTTTTTCCTTTCTCCTCCTGTGAAAAGGCTGCATCCTAAGGTTTTAATGTTGTATTTAAATCTTTTTTTAAAATTGCATTTTAATCAACTTGTTTTTATTATTGGTTGTTAGCCGCCCTGAGCCCGGTCTTGGCTGGGGAGGGCGGGGTATAAATAAATTATTATTATTATTATTGTTGTTGTTGTTGTTGTTGTTGTTGTTGTTGTTAATAATAATAAATTATGGGGGCTTCAGTAGAAGCAACATTTCAAATAAGTTTTCACACTGATGCTGGTGAAATTTTGCTTTGTGCCAGGTGGAAATATACGTCCTATAGATGACCCCATGTGTGTGAGAGAGAGATACCAGGATATTGGCTCAAGGTGGAGTGCTCAAACCATAAGAATGAGGCGGATCTCAAGCTGTGGCACAGAAGACTTGGACACAGAGACACCAACGCCATTCTGGATCTGCCGAAAAGAGAACTAGCAAGGGAACTGTAGGTAACAAAGAGGAACACGGCACCAACAAAATGTGTAAGTTGTGCCACTCAGAAAGCCGTTAAGTCTTCATTTCCTCCTTGCACTGAGCAGAGAAGCACCAAAGTCTACAGTGACTTATGTGGACCTATGAATGGTCGCTCAGTGGGGAATAACTGGTACATACTAATATTTCTTGATGATTTTTCAAAGTATTGTGTAGCGTATTTCATCAAGGAAAAGAGTGAAACACTGGAAATGTTAAAGGACTACCTTGCTATGGTGAAGAACAAATTCCAGAGAGCTTCAGCTATGCTAATGACTGAAAATGGGGTATTGCTCACATGACATGCAATCTCCTAGCGAAGGAAGGAATTGAGCATGTAACCACTGTTCCTTACACCCCACAACAGAACTCCATAGCTGAGAGAAAGTTCAGGTCCATCATGGAGATGACAAGGTGCATGTTAGAGGATGCATGCCTACCCCAAAAGTTGTGGGTGGACACAGCATGCATTGCAGTGTATCTCCAAAGCAAACTGCCAACAAAGGGAGTTAAATGCACAACTTTTGAACTTTGGCATGGGAGAACTCCCAACCTGTCACACATCTGTGTATTTGGAAGTCTATGTTACTATCACGTTCCCAGAGAACATAGACACAATGTCAGGGAACTGCCATCAGAGCTGGAGGCGGAGGGAAGGCTCCAGAGGGATGCTGGAGAGGGTCCCAGTAGGGAGAGAGGCAGCCCATCTGCTGGGGAAGGAAATCAGCGTAACACCAGTGGAGAAGGGGGGCAGAGAGGGGATTTGGAGAGGAGGCTCCAAGACTCTTCGCCAGAAACCAGCAGGGAGAGCACAGGTACTCTGCTGCCCACTCCCTCCCTGCACAGAAGACGTCTGCGCAGGGAGGGTAGCAGGAGACTTGGCGTCAAAGAACTTCTTTGCTGGAAGAGATTCAAAAAATGCCCACTGACGGATTCTGCCAGCGACTGAGACAGCCATGAAGTGAAGGGCTGTCCAGACAGAAAGGGTTCAACCAGACAACCAAGCCAAGAGTGGCGGCAACTTACGCATAAGCAACCCCTAGAACCATTGCAGCAATCCGTCAGTCCCCGAAGTTGCTTGTGCAGAGCTCCAGAGAGGCAGCACAATGAGCCAACCCAGGGAAACCGGAGAGACAGAGCAAGCAGCTGGAGTGCAAAATCTGGTAGAGAGGAACCGAGATTTGGAACAGCATGTGGCTCTCCTGACGGCGCGGTTGGATGAAAGACGAACTCAGGATGCACAGGTCAGACCCACCCCCATCGCAAGGAAGGTACCGGGGCTGGTACACAAGTTTGGGGGAAAGCCCCATGACTACAATGCGTTCCGAACGGAAATAGAGTACGCTTTGGAACTGCAGCGTAAAGACTTTGCTGATGATGGGGAGAGGGTAGCCTACATCGTGGGGCATCTGAAGGATGGGGCACGCGAATGGATCAGGCCCCTAATGGCCACGCAAAATGCTGCCTTGAAGGACCTTAGGAAATTTGTTCAAGCGATGAATGCGATGTATTCCAGTGAAGTGGAGCAAAGTGTGACCCGTCGGGAACTGATGGGTTGCAAGCAGGGGAACCAGTCAGTTAGAGACTACTGGTCGCGCTTTGCGATGTTGATCCACCGGCTTGGGTGGGATCTGGACTCTGAACCTATTCAAATATTGTTTGAGGAGGGGTTGTCCCCAACGGTGAAGGACGAGCTGTCCCGCGGGCCCCGTCCACAGTCGATGGATCAGCTGACCAAGGCTGTGCTTGTGATTGGAGTGTGCCAGGAAGCGCGGGCTCAGGAGAAACGCGAAGTGAGAGGGGAACGTTGCCATGACTACCGCATTCCTGAAATACCGAGACAGCCTTCCCAGGCGGCTGAGCCAATGGAAATAGATGGCGCGCGAGAGAGAGAGGTTTCAAACCTCAGTGAAGGTCGCAAGAGGGAGGGAAAGGATTGGAAAACCACCAAGAAGTGTTTCCTCTGCCAACGGCCAGGATATTTTGCCAGGGACTGCCCTCAAAGGAAGGCCTGGCAAGGGATGGTGGGAGCTACTGGCTGTGAGGAGAAGGGGGAGGAAGTGCAGGCGCAGGGAAACGACAACGCCTGGCTGCCAACCAGCAGGGGCAGCAGCCAGGCCAGCAACCAATAGAAGTGCCCCAGCCTGGGAACACTCAGGATGAAACGGTGAAGTCTGCTATGATTAAATGGGCACAGGATGTTGGACATAATATCATGTTTGCTGACTGGGAACAGTTATGGACCACCGGTATGAAATTTACGGCATGTAATGCCTTAAGAGAGAATATTATGAAAATGATTTACAGGTGGTACATGACCCCAGTCAAGCTTGCAAAAATTTATCATTTGCCCGATAACAAATGTTGGAAGTGTAAAGAGATTGAAGGTACATTCTTTCACCTTTGGTGGACGTGCCCAAGGATTAAGGCTTTCCTTGGAAATGATTTATAATGAAATGAAAAAGGTATTTAAATATACCTTCTTGAAGAAACCAGAGGCCTTTCTTCTGGGCATGGTTGGCCAATTGGTGCCAAAGAAGGACAGAATTTTTTTTATGTATGCGACAACAGCAGCAAGAATACTCATCGCAAAATATTGGAAGACACAAGATCTACCCACTCTGGAAGAATGGCAGATGAAGATGATGACTATATGGGAATGGCAGAAATGACCGGCAGAATCCGAGACCAGGGAAAAGAGTCGGCGGAAGAAGATTGGAAGAAGTTTAAAGACTATTTGCAGGAATATTGTAAAATTAAAGAATGTTAGAATGATGTTGGACAGAAATTAAGTGGTTTCCAGCTGTAATGCCTTAAGAGATATGGAAAATAAGGTTTTGAAATAAGCAAAACGAATGGTGAGGATTTGCTGAATAAATAATTTGAATTGGAATATACGAAAGGGAGGTATGAGGAGGTCCGGAAAATAAGTTAAAAGAAAATATGTAAAGGGAAATTCTATGTGTTTTTAGTTTTTTATTTTTATTTTTTGTATTTTTGATGTCTCTTTTCTTTTTGTTTTACAATGTATTATTTTGGAAAATTTCAATAAATATTTTATAAAAAAAGAAGAAGAAGTGCCCCAGCCTGACCCTCCCAAAGCAGCTATAGACATAGAAGTGGTGCTAGAACTCCCGAATGGGCACCCAGTCAAAGTTAAGGGGCTGCTGGAGTCAGGCAGCTCCTGCAATTTTTTCAGCAGGGACTTCGCTCTGGAGCATCAACTCCACCTGCTGCCCCTGGATTATCCCTTGCAAGTGACCACTATCAATGGCAGGGAACTTCGGGGGGGGGGGTGACACAGCAGAACCCGCCAATGAGAATGAGGGTTTCCAGGCACACGGAGACCATTGCCTTTCACGTGGCCACGCTGGCAGGACCCTGATAATACTGGGGATGAGCTGGCTGGCTCATCCAGTAGTGTCATGGCATCAGCGGTCAGTCACCTTTGGGTCAGCTTACTGCTTGGAACACTGTCTGGAGGAAGGAGAACCCAAGGATGACAGTGGCCAGGGTGGCTGGGCTGGCTGTGGAACCAAAAGGGGAGGTGCCACCACAATATGCTGACCTGAAGGAAGTCTTCAGCGAGAAGGAGGCGGATAGACTACCCCCCCATAGGCCCTTTGACTGCCAAATTAACTTACTCCCAGGGGCTCAGCTGCCGGTGGGTAAGCTGTATGCCATGTCTGACCGGGAGATGCAAGAGTTGCGACAATTTATTGACAAGAACCTGAAGAGGGGGTTCATAAGAGAATCAAAGGCGGTGGGGGGCAGTCCGGTGTTCTTTGTGGACAAAAAAGACACTAATCAGCCCAGATTAATCGTGGATTACCGGGCCGTCAACCTGGTGTCCGAACCCGTGACCTTCCCGATGCCCAGAATTGACGACATTTTAACACGGGTGAGGCAGGGAATTTTTTTTATCAAGCTGGACCTCAGAGGAGCGTACAATTTCATTAGGATGAGGGAGGGGGACGAATGGAAAACCACCATGTTCAGCCCTCTGGGGGCTTTTGAATACTTGGTCATGCCATTTGGATTACAATCGGGCTCCGCCTGCTTTCAAGCTTTCATGCACCACGTGTTGGGGTCCCTGCTGTACAAGAACTGCGTAGCCTTTTTGGACGACGTCTTAATCTATTCGGACAATGAGAAGCAACATGTCAAAGATGTCAGGGAAGTGCTACAGAGACTGCAGAAGCACCAGTTGTGGGTCAAGCTGGAAAAATGTCAATTTCACGCCAGAGAGGTCAAGTTTCTGGGGTACAAGTTGTCAGACAAGGGCCTAGCTATGGACCCAAGCAAGGTGCAGGCAGTGCTGGAATTGAAAGCCCCCAAAACCCGGAAGGACGTGCAGAGGTTCCTAGGGTTCAGCAACTTCTACAGGAAGTTCATCAAGAAGTTCGCTGTGATGGCCTGGGATTCCGATTCAGAGGCTGAACCAGAGGAATCCCAGCCTGCACAGGAGTCCCCGCCTCCAGGGCCAGCTGAACTGGGGCAGGGCCTTGATTCTGAAGCGCCTGCACCTGTGCCGGATCCTCAGGAGCAGGCACCAGGTGATTCCACTCTGGCTCCAGAGGTGGTTGAGGACTCAGTGCCTGCAGGTGAGTCTCCCCCTGGGCCCAGTAACCCTTCAGCCTCTCCTGAACTGCAGAGGCTCAGGGCAGAGAGGCGAAGGGAACTGGTTTCTCCCAGGAGGAGTGCTCGCCTTAAGGCCAGGAGACGCGGGTCTCCTGGGGGCCGGGACTGCCCCTGGCCTCAGAGAAGATAAAGGCCAGTCAGCCCGGTCCCAGGTTGCGGGAGCAACGTCGATGAAGAGCTGTTTCGGCCAGCATCCACTCCTGTTCCTCCAGTGTTCCTGTCCCCGCCTGGCTTCCTGCTTCGGACCTCACCCCGCTCCTTCGGAACTGTTTCCAGGCTATTGACCCAGGACCGGACTTTGACTACGCCAACGGTAACCTTCCCCCTGGGACCAGCACATTCGCCCACTTGACAGCGCCTATCACAGATTGCCTCAGTAGCAAAAAGAAGTTCACTTGGACAGAAAGTGCCCAGCAATCCTTTGAAAGATTGAAGAAGGCGTTCGCTTCGGAAGAGCAGCTCCTGCACGTTGATCTGGAGAAGCCCATGAGGCTGGAGACCGACGCATCAGACCGGGCCATTGGAGCAGTGCTTTTGCAGCCAGGGGCCAAGAAGGGCTGGAAGCCGTGTGCCTTTTTCTTGAGGAAGCTGAGCAAGTCAGAGCAAAACTATACGGTGTATGACCGCGAACTGCTTGCGATCTATGCGGCGTTTCGCCGATGGAGGCATCTGTTAATAGGGGCACAGCACAAGATCCAGGTTTGTACAGATCACAAGAACTTAGAATACTGGAGGACCGCGCGAGTACTCAACCAGAGACAGATTCGATGGGCACAGGAGTTCTCCAAGTTTTCCTTCGAGATCCGATACGTGCCGGGGGAGGAAAACGTAAGAGCAGATGCGCTCTCCCGGAAGCCGGAGTACATGGAAGGAGAGGGACCACCGGAGATCCGACACGTGTTCCCCGAGAACCGATGGGTGTGTGGGGGAGCGTTGGTTGGGAAACGAGAACTGGTCGGCCTTACTAGAAACGACGAGTTCGCTCAAACTAAAATCAGGGAACTCTGGGACGGAAGGGAATACCACGGAGGGTTTGAGGAAAAGGAAGGGCTACTGTACTATAAGGGGGCGCTGTATGTACCGGGGGAGACCTTGAGGGGGAAGGTACTCAAACAACTCCATGACAACCCAACAGCTGGGCACTTTGGACAGCACAAAACCATGCTGCTTGTCACCAGGCAGTTCTGGTGGCGAAGGGTGAGGGAAGATGTACAGGAATATGTACAGGGGTGCGACCGATGCCAGAGGGCAAAGGGGGAGAGGGCGGCCCCCGCAGGGTTGCTGGAACCCTTACCCACGCCGGGAAGACCCTGGGAGGTGGTGTCCATTGATTTCATGACAGATTTGCCCAAGTCAAAGGGGAAGACAGCAGTCATGGTAGTAGTCGATCTACTGACGAAGATGTGCCATTTCATAGCTTGCTCAGATGCAGTGACGGCAGAGGAGACAGCCAGGTTGTTTGTGGATCACATCTTCCGGCTGCATGGGGATCCTTTGAGGGTCATCTCAGATCGCGGGTGTCAGGGGCTCAGGAGCAGAGACACAGGGGAGAGAGGAAACGGAGAGCGAAGGGGAGGAATCTGAGGGCAGCGTAGGGGAGTATGACAGTGGCCCGAGAGATTCCATGAGCTTCTCCAGCGATTCAGAAGATTCCCAGAGGGGGGCGCCAATGGCCAGGGCAAGGGGGGTCCCAGGGGGGACACACCAGAAGCAAGGGGCCAGCGGGGATTCCCAAAGCAGCAGCGGGAGATCAGGACCAGTTCCCCCACCAGAGCGGAGTGGGGGGGAAGAGTCCCATGTGTCAGGGCCAGCGTCTCCTCCAGTAGGGAGAGAAGATGAGTCAGGGCTGGCCACGCCTCTATCGCAGAGTGAGGGAACGCAGGGGAAGTCAGGTCCAGCTAGCCCCCCCGAAGAGGGAAGCAGTGACAGGAGCAGTGTAACGGTCAGGAGAAAGGTTGCCGGCTGGGCGCGCGCGCCAAGTTCAAATGTACAGGAGCGCGGGACAGCAGAAAGCCCGGATTGGGAACCAGGTCCTAAAGCCCGCCGGAGGCAGGGGGAAGAATCAGGGGACTCAGCGTCAGAAGAGTCCAGAAAGGGCAAGACCCCAGCGGACAAGCGGACCCAGAGGAGGAAAGAGCAGAGGAAGAGGTGGAGCAAGGCTAGAGTCTTGAACTGGTTTCTGGGGGGAGGAGATTCAGACGGAGCTTCAGCGGTCTAGAGTTCAAGACGTAGAGCTGCGCGCCGCGGCTTTGAAATGGAAACTGAACTTCCATAAAGACTTTTGTATATAACAAGAACTGGCGTTGGTCCTTTGTGAGCTGGGACCTAGGGCAGCTCTGACAGCGGGAAACAATTTACTTCCCAGTTCTGGAGGAAGCTCATGAGCTTGCTGCAGGTCGAGGTGGGCTTCTCGACAGCGAGACACCCAGAAACCAACGGGCAAGCAGAAAGAGCGAACAGTATACTCCAGCAATACCTGCGCTGTTACATCGGCGAGAGACAGAACGATTGGGTAGAGAAACTCGCGCTGGTGGAATTTGCGTACAGTAACGCTGAACATGTGTCCACGGGAATGAGCCCGTTCATGGCCAATTATGGGTGTCACCCCAGGGCCTTCCTGGGTAGGGGGGAGGAAGGGTGGAGTGTACCTGCGGCTGAGCAGTTTGTGGAAGAAATGGAGGCCTTGCACCAGCAACTCAAGATGAACTTGGAGCGGGCCAAGGAAGTTTACAAGAGGCAGGCAGACAAGCACCATCGGGAGGGGGAGGCCATACGGGTGGGAGACCGAGTGTGGTTGTCAACCCAAGGGTTACCCCTAAAGGTGACAGGAGGCGGGCAGGTGTGGAGGATTCCCTGGTCCTGAATGGGGTAACTGTGCCCCTGAAGGACCAGGTGCGCAGCCTGGGAGTCATTTTGGACTTACAGCTGTCCATGGAGGCACAGGTCAAATCTGTGTCCAGGGCAGCTGTTTACCAGCTCCACCTGGTACGTAGGCTGAGACCCTATCTGCCTGCAGACTGTCTCGCCAGAGTGGTGCATGCTCTGGTTATCTCCCGCTTGGACTACTGCAATGCACTCTACGTGGGGCTACCTTTGAAGGTGACTCGGAAACTACAACTAATCCAGAATGCGGCAGCTAGACTGGTGACTGGGGGCGGCCGCCGAGACCATATAACACCAGTCTTGAAAGACCTACATTGGCTCCCAGTATGTTTCCAAGCACAATTCAAAGTGTTGGTGCTAACCTTTAAAGCCCTAAACGGCCTCGGTCCAGTATACCTGAAGGAGCGTCTCCACCCCCATCATTCTGCCCGGACGCTGAGGTCCAGCGCCAAGGGCCTTCTGGCGGTTCCCTCATTGCGAGAAGTAAAGCTACAGGGAACCAGGCAGAGGGCCTTCTCGGTAGTGGCGCCCCGCCCTTCCAGCAGATGTCAAAGCGATAAACAACTACCTGACATTCAGAAGACATCTTAAGGCAGCCCTGTTCAGGGAAGTTTTTAACGTGTGATATTTTATTGTATTTTTGCTTTCTATGGAAGCCGCCCAGAGTGGCTGGGGAGGCCCAGCCAGATGGGCGGGGTATAAATAATAAATTATTATTATTATTATTATTATTATTATTATTATTATTATTATAAAGGGAGGGTGCAAGAAGTTGCAGCCAAGGCGGCTGGGACCTTTTGAGGTAACACAGCAGGTGAACCCTGTGGCATTTAAGCTCAAGTTGCCTGAAAGCATGAAGATACATCCGGTGTTCCATAGGTCCCTACTTTCACCGTACAGGGAGGGGCGGGAATTTCCGGGGCGAGAGGGAGGAGTCACACCTACCCGCAGGTAGAGGAGAGGGAACACCACAACCAAGCCACGGAAATACTCGATTCCAGGTGGCGAGGGTGCCAGGTGGAGTACTTGGTAGCTTGGGAGGGAGAACCCAGGTCAGAGAACACGTGGGTTCCCGCTGAGGCTATCGATGACGGGTATTTGGTGGAAGAGTTCCACAGCCTGTTCCCAGATAAACCAAAATCACTAGCGAGATTCTGGGAGGAAGAATTTGGAACCACAGACGACGAAGAGGACTTTGTGGGTTTTCCTGCCTCAGAAGAGGAGGGAGGGGAGGTGTCAGAGGGAGAAGAATTGGCCTGGGAGGCCCACCCCACGGGAAGAGATCGGAGCGGGTGGGAAGCGGGTTTTGAATCCTCTGAGGAGGGCGACAGCTCTTTCCATGGATTCCCCGCATCGTCGGCCGAGGAAAGGGAGGAGGTTGGATCAGAAGGTTAGGCCGGGGGTGGAGGGGGTCCTGGGGGGGAGGTGGATGTCAGGGAACTGCCATCAGAGCTGGAGGCGGAGGGAAGGCTCCAGAGGGATGCCGGAGAGGGTCCCAGTAGGGAAAGAGGCAGCCCATCTGCTGGGGAAGGAAATCAGCGTAACACCAGTGGAGAAGGGGGGCAGAGAGGGGATTTGGAGAGGAGGCTCCAAGACTCTTCGCCAGAAACCAGCGGGGAGAGCACAGGTACTCCGCTGCCCACTCCCTCCCTGCGCAGAAGACTTCCGCGCAGGGAGGGTAGGAGGAGACTGATGTTGATAAGCAGTAGTCCCGTGCACAGCGGAAGGATGAGGAGTACGTGCTACATACTGTATATTGCTTTATTTACACTTCAAAGCTGGTATGTTACAGAAAAAACATCTTGCCTCTGCCGGAGCAGAGAAAAGCATCCTCTCTCCTCTAAAGCACACACTGAACTGCAAAGAACAGTGAAAAACAGGAAACCAGTGTACGTCACATCCAGTCTCCCTTTCCCATGGGAAAACCCAACAGTACGCTGACTGTGGAATGTAAACATTGTCTTGTGACAAGCAGTTCGCTGCACAGTGAAGAGAGCAGAAACCAACATCCTCCCCCTTTCTGTAAACATCACTGGGCAGCGTGTTCGTACAATATCAGTACAAACCCAACTTCTGCACATAGGTACAGTGTTGATCCCTTGATACAATCTTGGACAATACATCAGCAGGAATTTCATTACCTGGCATATAGGACACCGTTACGAGTCCCTTCTGAATACGTTCCCTAGCATGTTGCAACTTCAATTGCAAGTGCTTCGTGCTTTGCTTACAACCTTCAGAATTCAGCAAAGCCAAACATGCTTTGTTGTCCTGGTAAACCTGGATTGGACATTTGACAGGAATTTTCATGTCTTTGCACAATTGTAACAACCATTCACAATCTTTAAGTGAATAAGACAGTGCATTCAGTTCAGCTTCACAAGTACTTAAGCTAACTGTTGTTTGCTTCTTGCATGACCAATCAAATAGACCCTGATTGTACATATAGCAAACTCCAGACGTACTTTTCCTGTCTGTAGTGTCACTTCCAAAACTTGCATCTGCAAATATTTCAAGACCACCAGACTTCTGATTGTTAAATCTCAGTCTGTAATGCATAGTGCCTTTCAAATACCGCGCTATGCGTTTCAGAGCTTTCCAATCCTTAACAGTAGGATTGTTGACTTGTCTGCTTAGCAAATTACAGCTAACAGCAATGTCTGGTCTTGAACATCTGGCAATGAAGTTTAGCTTGCCTAGCACACTTCTGTACAGTGTAGTGTCAGAAAATGCTTCTTCAGTGTCATCTACCTGATAACCTGTTGTCATCGGTGTGTCTACAGGGTTAGCATCCATCAGGTTTAGTTTGCTTAACACATCAGCAATTTTCCGTGACTGGTGTACCAGAATGTTACCATCTTGATCTCTCTCTATTTCCAGAGATAGGTAGTTGTTTACCTCACCAAGATCTTTCATGTCAAAGTGCTCTTTCAGTTGAGCTAGGGCGTTATTGTACATTGTGACATCCTTCCAAAAGAATAAAAGATCATCAACATAAAATAAACAATACAGTTTCTTTTGCCCCTCCTCTTTGACAAATACACATGGATCAGCTTTCCCTTGCTTAAAACCTAGAGAAAACAATACTTCAGTGAGTTTTGTGTGCCAACACCTTGCACTTTGTTTGAGACCATAAAGGGACTTCTTCAGAGCACAAACAAATCCCTGTTTTACCTGTACGCCATCAGGTGGAAGCATATAAAGTGATTCATCTAGAGATCCGTACAGAAAAGCTGTATTTATATCATGGTGACTAATGTGTAGATTCTCCTCTGCAGCTAGCTTGAGCATAAGCCTAATGCTCTCATACCTCACTGTGGGTGAGTAGGTCTCGTGATAGTCTTCACCTGGTACCTGTGCAAAACCTCTGGCTACCAATCTGGCTTTGTGTCTGACTATCTTGCCATTTTGATCAGTCTTCGCTTTGAAGACCCATTTGCTTCCAAGCAATTTCATTCCTGGAACTACTGGAACTAGGTCCCATGTTTTGTTCCTTTCCAAGGAATCAAGCTCAGCCTTCATTGCATTTAACCATGGCTCAGCTTCCTTTGAATCCAAATCCTGAATTTCTTGGAAACTTGAAGGTTCAAATACCTTCTTGGAGCTTTTAACAGCTGTTACTGCTATCTTAGCAAACTCATCAGCAAATCTCTTTGGAGGTCTGCCTTTTGTGGCTCTTTGTGATCTGCGAATTAGCCGTAGGTCTTCAACACTCTCCTCTTCCTTCTTGGGAGAAAAGTGACCTATTGTGAACAATGGTTCCTCCAATTCCTGATCAGAGCTTTCAGAGGGTCGCATAGAGGCTTTCGCACTCTTGAAATCCTCTGAATCACCCGATTCAGTTTCAGACTCAGAATCAGAACCTTCATCAGTGGGTGTGGGTTGTTGTGGTTGCTTTTGACTATCCTCAGTCTCATCACTGTCATCAGGATAACATTGGAAAATTCCCACATTCTCCCCCCACTTGGCATTGTACTCAACACTTCTTGTGAGCTTAATTGCCTTTGAGTCAGTCATCATTATTCTGTAAGACCCTTTCTGATAACCTAGAAAGATACCATGCAACCCACGCTTGTCTAACTTGGAGTTTTGTGGTGAGTGAACCCACATGTCAGAACCAAAAATTTTCATGTGTTTGATGTATGGCTTCTTGCCAAACATCTTCTCATACGGGGTACAACCAATCGCTGAAGATAACCTGCGATTATAACTGTAAGTGAAACATGAGAGAGCTTCGGCCCAATAACTCTCTGGAAGATTAGCATCATGCAGCAAGGTTTTTAACCCTTGAAGCAATGTCTGATTTGCTCGTTCCGCAAGTCCATTCTGCCATGGCGAGCGAGGACTAGACAAATCGTGTTGAATTCCTTTCTCAGTCAGAAAAGCTTCAAACTGCTGAGAAGTGAATTCTCCCCCGCGATCACTGAAAAGAGTCTTTACCTTCTTACCATGCACATTTTCCAACCAAGCACAGAATTCCTTGAACCTAGGAAAAGCCTCTGATTTCTGCTTGAGATTGTACACATAAATATACCTGGAAAATGCATCAATGAGAACCATGAAGTACCTGTTTCCTCCCAAAGAGGGCGCTAGTGGTCCAACCAAATCAGCATGAACAATTTGGTATGGTTCTGTAGCTTGCCTACTAGACACCTTACCTTTCGCAGCCATTTTCACCTTGTTTGCTGCGCATGCCTTGCACTTCATGTGGTACCTGCAGGGTTTAATAGTCATACCTTCAACCAAGGCAGGCATCTTAGATACTGCCTCAAAATGCAAATGACCAAGTTTTCGATGAAAATCATGAATACATTCTGCATGCAAACTTTTGTTAGTACCTGCAATGCAACAAGTGTCATCCTGCACAACATCATCATAATACAAAACATACAAACGATCAACATATTCAGCATACAATACATAATCATTTTTCTTTGTGATGATGCACCTTTTGTTCTTAAAGGAAACGTCAATATTCCGCTCATTCAGCTGTCCAACGCTGAGCAGATTATGTTTGGCATCCGGCACATAAAGCACATTCTGTATCGATAAGTCCAAACTGTGAAGAACTACAGTTCCGTAGCCTTTACTGGGGATGGTGTGGTCATCCGCCTGGTGAATCGCACCTTCCTGCGGTGTAAAAGACACGAACAGTCGCTTATCGTTGCACATGTGGTGGGTCGCTGCTGAATCAACCACGAAGAAAGATCTAGACGTCTTCTGGACCTCTGCAACTTTTGGAGTGAAGCGTGAGACCATTGCCTTGGGCTGCGTTGTCCTGGACACTGGACCTTTGCTTTTGCCTCGGCCTTTTCCACGCGATGAGCTTTCACTGCGCTGCTCTGTCTTGGCCCTGGGATATTTGCATTCCCTCTTCATATGGCCTAGACGTCCACACGAGTAGCATTTCACTGCCTTCAAAGCTTTGGCGCCATCTGGTGGTTCCACTGCACTATGGGATGACGTCTGTGAAGTCTCCCATTTGCCCATGCAGCCAGCACCCCGGCGATCTGCTTCATTGAGAATCACGGCAGTAACATAGTCCACTGTCAGCTGAGCAGTAGGCTGTACAGCAATCTGAGTCGCAACAGACTCCCAACCTGAACCCAAAGATTGTAGTATCATGAAGGAATACACAGCCTCTGGAAAGTTGAGTCCTCTCTGTTGCAGCTCATGTCTCAGATTCTGCATCTCCATCAGATGTATACGCACATCTCCACCTTCAGCAAGAGCCATATTATGCAGCTTGTTAAAGTAAAACATAGTGGATCCAGCTTCTGTCCTCAAGTGAGCCTCTCTCAAAGCGTCCCAAATTTGTCTGGCTGAGGTCTTATCACGCAATAGACAGAGCTCTTCTGGGGATACTATCAATGTAAGAGTTCCCCTTGCTTTGGAATCTTTAGCTTCCCATGCATCTGTAACTGGAGCTGGGGGGGTGTCTGTAATAACTTCAAACAGACCCTCTTTCCGCAGAATAGCCTCTGCATAGAGAACCCAGTCTGCATAGTTATTCTTATTGAGCTTAGGAATTCCACAAGCATCCTGAAGGGCCATCATGACTCTGGCATTAGCCTTCTGTGTCATGTCTGCTGCTTTAAATCAGGCTACTTTATACAAGCTGTGTCTGTGCTGCTTCATTCCAAAGGCAAGTTCAAAACAGCCTCTGTGAGCCTGTGCCACTCTGCTTATTCCAAGAGCACTTTTAAAAGTTACTTTCGATTTCCCCAGCCCGGCAAAACTGCCTTTAAAAGTTCAAAGTCCAGCCATAAAGCCATTAATTAGAAGCTGGCAGGCTGCCCGGAGCAGTAGCACATACCTCATCAATCATCTTGACGCGCAGAGCAGATTCCGTTCCGATCTGTCCCCCTGCATTCCGATCCTTTGCCGGCACTCCGATTCGACTTCTGGAGCCCATTCTTAAGATGACTGCGTTTTTCTGGGCCCGGAACCAAATGATGTTGATAAGCAGTAGTCCCGTGCACAGCGGAAGGATGAGGAGTACGTGCTACATACTGTATATTGCTTTATTTACACTTCAAAGCTGGTATGTTACAGAAAAAACATCTTGCCTCTGCCGGAGCAGAGAAAAGCATCCTCTCTCCTCTAAAGCACACACTGAACAGCAAAGAACAGTGAAAAACAGGAAACCAGTGTACGTCACATCCAGTCTCCCTTTCCCATGGGAAAACCCAACAGTACGCTGACTGTGGAATGTAAACATTGTCTTGTGACAAGCAGTTCGCTGCACAGTGAAGAGAGCAGAAACCAACAGAGACTTGGCGTCAAAGAACTTCTTTGCTGGAAGAGATTCAAAAAATGCCCACTGACGGATTCTGCCAGCAACTGAGACAGCCATGAAGTGAAGGGCTGTCCAGACAGAAAGGGTTCAACCAGACAACCAAGCCAAGAGTGGCGGCAACTTACGCATAAGCAACCCCTAGAACCATTACACACAAGCTTGACTCCAGAGCGCAAGCAGGTATCCTTCTGGGATACACCTCTGGAGGAAAATGATACAAAATAATGGACTTACAAACTGGTAAAGCAAGTGCACACCATACAATTTACTTTGATGAGCACAACAAAGCTGACACTAAAAATAGTGTGGAGTTTTCTGAGGAATCAGAAGAATTCTAAGAACTTGGGTACTTTTCTTCATTAATCTTGCAATGTCCAGATATGCCTTCCAATGTCATAGCCCCCTCTACAGGCGATGCACAAGAAGATGCAGAGGACCGGACTTCTAGTGGCACCAGAGACAAAGAAGAGGATCCATATGGAGACATGCCACCATTGAAGGAGGATGAGGAAGCTGATGTGGTCCCAGAACCACAGATCAGACGCTCATCCAGAACCAACAGAGGTGTCCCACCATTACAGCTGTCCTACTTTGCAGGGTCGACGTTACCTCAAGAACCTTCTATATAGAAGGTAGAGATATATATAGGACGAGATAGAGGAGATGCCAGCTGCAGAAGCCAGTCTCTGGAGGAAGGCTGCACAGGAGGAGATGGATGAACTGCATCAAAACAAGACATGGACCCTTACTGACCAACTGTCAACATTTCCCTTTTTTTAAGGGAAATTCCCTTATTCCGAATAGGATCCCTCACAAAAAAAGGAAAAAGTTGACAGCTATGTTACTGACCTACCTCCTGGAAAGAAGGCCATAGGAAGTAAGTGGGTTTTTTAAATTAAGCAAGGATCTGAAGGGGAAATGCAGCTCTACAAAGCCAGATTTTTTTTTTTCAATTAAATTTTGACATAAATATATTTCACAAACGTACAAAAGACAAAATGAAAAAGAAAAAACAGAAAAAGAGAAGAAAAAAAAAGAAAAGAAAAAGAGAAAAAAAGAGAAAAACACAAAATACATACAACTTTAAATAAACATTGATCGACTTCCCTTTATCTCGATTTCGGAAAATATTGCCTTGTTTATCTATCTGCTGTGTCTATTCCTTAATAAAACTTTTTACGTAGTAAGCATTATCTCATGCCTACTGTGATTTCTGTAAGTACATATGTGTTTCTGATCAACATTTTGATTTTCCCCTTGTCTCTATTTCCATATATATCCTAAATTTATTCCATTCATTGTTAAATTTTGCACTTCTTTGATTTCTTATTTTCTGTGTCAATTTAGCCAACTCCAAATAATCGGATAGTTTAAGTTGCCACTCCTTTAGTGTTGGGATTTTTGGTGTTTTCCAGTACTGTGCTATGAGGGTTCTGGCGGCCACCGTTGCATATTGAAAAAAGGTTCTATCTTCTTCTTTGATATCCTTACCAATTATCCCCAGCAAGAAGGCTTCGGGTTTTTTTAACAAACGTATATTTAAGAATTTTTTAAAATTCATTATAGATGGATTCCCAAAATTTTTTGAGCCAGATTTGTAGCACAAGGCCTTTCTCAATGCTACGGCGAAGATTATGATGTCTTTGCGCCAACTGTGAGTTACAACAGTGTACGAATGCTTTTCAGCATTGCAGCTTCTAAGCAAATGGAAGTTAGGCACATTGATATTAAAACGGCCTTTCTTCATGGGCAAATTTCAGAGGAAATTTACATGAAGCAACCCAAGGGTTTTGTTAAACCACATGAGGCACATTTGGTGTGCAAACTACAAAAAGGACTTTATGGACTTAAGCAGGCTGCCAGAGCCTGGAACCAGAAGCTGCACAAAATGCTGACGCAACTTGGGTGCAAGCAAGGCCATGCTGACAAGTACTTGTACAATCAAAACAAGATGTCTCGGGAAGTGCGCTGTCTCCCCGGGGCTAAGATCCAAGATGTAACTGAACGACTGCAAGGAATCATAAAACCCACTGACAAATACCCCCTCCTCTTGGTTCATGTGGGAACCAATGACACTGCAAGCAATAGCTTCCAGAAGATCAAAAGAGACTATGAGGCTCTGGGCAGGAAATTGAAGCAATTAAATACACAAATTGTCATCTCATCTGTCCTCCCAGTTGAACGACGTGGCCCAGGGAGAGAGAGAAAAATAGTGGAAGTGAACAGCTGGCTTCGCAAATGGTGTAAACAGGAACGGTTTGGATTCTTAGATCACGGACTGCAGTTTCTTGAAGATGGACTTCTGGCAAGTGATGGGCTGCACCTCACAACGGTTGGGAGGAATGTTTTTGCCAAAAATCTCAGAAACCTCACCAGGAGGGCTTTAAACTGACTAATGTGGGGGAGGGAGACAGTGCTCCTGAAGGTAGGAGTCTATCAATTGATGAAGATGATCATCCAAATGTCATAGACCAAATGGAGCAAACAGCACGGAGACCTAGTGGTGGGAGGAAAAAATCCTTAAATAAGAGACATGCGGGAATGATTAATGGACTTCAATGTCTGTACACTAATGTGCAAAGCATGGGAAATAAACAAGATGAGCTTGAGCTCTTGGTACAGCAAACTAAATATGACATAATAGGCATCACTGAAACCTGGTGGGATAAGTCCCATGACTGGAATGTAATAATGGAGGGATACAATCTATTTCAGAGAAACAGACCAGACAAGAAAGGAGGAGGAGTGGCGTTATATGTCAGGGATGTGTATAACTGTGAAGAGATCCAATATTTAGAACCTCAAAGCCAAAGTGAGAGCATTTGGGTCAAAATTAAGGGAGAGAAGAATAACAGTGACCTCATTGTGGGAGTTTCCTATAGATCCCCAATCCAAACAGAGGACATAGATGATGCCTTCCTGGAACAGATGGCCAAGCATGCAAAAGGAAGGGAGATAGTAGTAATGGGGGACTTCAATTACCCGGATATTTGCTGGATGTCAAACTCAGCCAAGAGCATAAGGTCAAACAGATTCCTCACTGGCCTTGCAGACAACTTCATTGTCCAGAAAGTGGGAGAAGCAACAAGAGGAACAGCCATTTTAGATCTGGTCCTAACCAATGTTGATGACCTGGTTAGTGGGGTAGAAGTGGAAGGATCATTAGGCGCGAGTGATCATGCTCTTCTGAAGTTTACTATACAGCGGAAAGGAGCAGCCAAGCATACTAGGACTCAATTTCTTGACTTTAAGAAAGCCGACTTCATAAAACTTAGGGAAGTGCTGGGTGAGATCCCATGGACAGTAATACTAAAGGGAAAGGGAGTTCATGAAGGCTGGGAGTTTGTTAAGAGGGAGATAGTAAAAGCACAACTTCAGGCAATACCAATGAGACAGAAACATGGAAGGTGCCTAAAGAAGCCAGGGTGGCTATCTAAAGAACTTTTAACTGAGTTAAGATTAAAAAAGGATGTGTACAAAAAATGGAAAAGGGGGGAAACCACCAAAGAGGAATTCAAACAAATAGCCAGCACGTGTAGACTCAAAGTCAGAAAACCTAAAGCACAGAATGAACTCAGGCTTGCTAGAGAGGTTAAAAGCAACAAAAAAGGCAAACAGGGGACACAGAAAGGGCTGAACTCCTCAATGCCTTCTTTGCCTCAACAAAACAAATTCCTTCCAGTAGCACCTTAAAGACCAACTAAGTCAGTTCTTGGTATGAGCTTTCGTGTGCATGCACACTTCTTCAGATACACATGTGTGTATCTGAAGAAGTGTGCATGCACACGAAAGCTCATACCAAGAACTGACTTAGTTGGTCTTTAAGGTGCTACTGGAAGGAATTTGTTTTGTTTTGACTATGGCAGACCAACACGGCTACCTATCTGTAACTTCTTTGCCTCAGTCTTCTCCGATAAGGAAAACAATGCCCGACCTGAAGAATTTGGAGCAAATGATTCTGGAGCAGATCATTAAGCAAACAGTCTGTGAGCACCTAGAAAGGAATACTGTGATCACCAATAGTCAGCATGGATTTCTGAAAAATAAGTCATGTCAGACTAACCTGATCTCGTTTTTTGACAGAATTACAAGCCTGGTAGATGAAGGGAACGCAGTGGATGTAGCCTACCTTGATTTCAGCAAGGCATTTGACAAGGTGCCCCATGATATTCTTGTAAAGAAGCTGGTAAAATGCGGTCTTGACTATGCTACCACTCAGTGGATTTGTAACTGGCTGACTGACCGAACACAAAGGGTGCTCATCAATGGTTCCTCTTCATCCTGGAGAAGAGTGACTAGTGGGGTGCCACAGGGTTCTGTCTTGGGCCCGGTCTTATTCAACATCTTTATCAACGACTTGGATGATGGACTCAAGGGCATCCTGATCAAATTTGCAGATGACACCAAACTGGGAGGGGTGGTTAACATCCCAGAGGACAGGATCACACTTCAAAAGGACCTTGACAGATTAGAGAACTGGGCCAAAACAAACAAGATGAATTTTAACAGGGAGAAATGTAAAGTATTGCACTTGGGCAAAAAAAATGAGAGGCACAAATACAAGATGGGTGACACCTGGCTTGAGAGCAGTACATGTGAAAAGGATCTAGGAGTCTTGGTTGACCACAAACTTGACATGAGCCAACAGTGTGACGCGGCAGCTAAAAAAGCCAATGCAATTCTGGGCTGCATCAATAGGAGTATAGCATCTAGATCAAGGGAAGTAATAGTGCCACTGTATTCTGCTCTGGTCAGACCTCACTTGGAGTACTGTGTCCAGTTCTGGGCACCACAGTTCAAGAAGGTCACTGACAAACTGGAACGTGTCCAGAGGAGGGCAACCAAAATGGTCAAAGGCCTGGAAACGATGCCTTATGAGGAACGGCTAAGGGCATGTTTAGCCTGGAGAAGAGGAGGTTAAGGGGTGATATGATAGCCATGTTCAAATATATAAAAGGATGTCACATAGAGGAGGGAGAAAGGTTGTTTTCTGCTGCTCCAGAGAAGCGGACACGGAGCAATGGCTCCAAACCACAAGACAGAAGATTCCACCTAAACATTAGGAAGAACTTCCTGACAGTAAGAGCTGTTGGACAGTGGAATTTGCTGCCAAGGAGTGTGGTGGAGTCTCCTTCTTTGGAGGTCTTTAAGCAGAGGCTTGACAACCATATGTCAGGAGTGCTCTGATGGTGTTTCCTGCTTGGCAGGGGGCTGTCTATAGTACATTACTGAGCAATGTTCCTTTAAGAGTGAATTAACATGAATTATTGGCACCTGTCGCCTTAGCTAGTGTTGCCCCCTTATATAGTACTCAGACTTACAGGTTTACTACGACTGAGAATCTATCACAAATAAGATCCATGTAGCTGTAATGGTATGTGCATTTATTATGATTTTGTATGTTTCTTTGGAATTTGTGCAGCTTAGATATTACCAAGTGTCTATGTTTATATGATTTAGAACTATGCACAGCTGATCAAGCCCCTTGGGTGAAACAGGGGAATATCCAGAATCCTTGTCTTGTCTACCTGTGGCAGGATCTACCAGTGCCAGTTTATGTCTACCAACCTTATCACCTTCATTAGACACTTGCAAGACTATTTCATGGTACTCTTATAAGGAATACGTCAGATAGAAAAATACAAGAGAAGATGAAGAAATTAGAAATGAATGTACTACGGAACTGACAAAATAGGAATCGTGTTTTGTTTTGTTTTTAAAAAATAATATTTATTAAGAGTTTAAAGATTACAAAAAGGAAAAAAAGAATTAAACAAATCAATATAATACAATACAAAAACAAAAACAGAAACACTACATAGAACATTGAATTAACAAAACAAGAACAATTAAAAACACTTCCAATATTTTCAAACTTAGCTTTCATTCACTTGTTTCATTGACTTCCTCACGCCTCCCTTTTTGTATTCCACTTCAGTTAACTGTTTCAGCAATTCAGGAATCGTGTTTTGTACATACTGGACTTGGTGGTCAACTGAATAAGCTACATTTTAATATGTTATGTCACGATGTTGATTTTGATATTATGAGAAGCTGTATCTAATTTTGAGAAGTAGTTTCCAGTAAATAACTTTACAATTTTTATTATACAGTCTATTACATTTATGTGTTTTGACAAGTACTTGTACAGCAAGTCAAGTAATGGACAATTTTCATAAGTTCTCGCTTTTGTTGATGACTTGGTTATTGCCACAGAAAATGACAGAGACTATGCACAGGTTGTAAAACACCTAAGCAAAGCTGTTGAGTTCAAGGAACTGGGAAAGATCCAGTACTACCTTGGAATTCAAACTGAGAGAGAAGAGCCGTTGAACTTCCTGTTACACCTGACTGGAGCACCCTTCCTTTGCATGTGACTAGTAGGTGGGAGTGACCTATCCAGACCTAGTAAAAGGCCAAGTCACGTAGCCATCTTCCCTTTCCTTCTCTTTTTCGTCCTGCCTGCTTCCTGCTTCACCTGGACTGCACTGCTAGCTCTCAGCCAGAAGTCCCTGGGTTATCTCCCATATGGGGTCAGCCTATTTGTACACATTGGTAACTTTAAGCCTAAAGCCTGCCTTCAGGGATCACACTGTGCTCTGCCTAACTGTGAGCAAACTTCTTTTTGTTACTTATGAACAAGACTGTTGTGTTTTTATTCTTTTAGGAGGGAATCAAAGGTGTCTTACCAGGAATAATAGAACTTAAGAGACTCACACGAGTCTGCAACCAGCTTTCTGTTGTGTAAAAGAGGGAATGCACTCTGCTGTATGAATAAACTTGCTAGCACGAGTTAGGAAGGATAATATTAATCAATATTTACTCTCCTGTTACCCACAACATTCCCACAGACAGCATTGCACAGTGTGCTCCTTTCCCAGTAACAGCCAATGACCTTAGAATCGTAAAGTTAGAGAATACCTTGCGGTCATCTAGTATGCCACCCACCACTTGGTGTAGGAAATCCACACCTGGAGCATCTGTCTGATGTGGCTGCCCACCCTTTGCTTGAAGACCCTCGTGGAAGAAGAGCTCAGAAGTTCAACCAAAATTGACCCAGGAGACAGGCCTGCTGCCTGGGGCCACAAATAACAAGTTTTCCCTATTGGAAGAGCTGTTTACAGACTGCAGGGTTTGGCTGCTTCACGGTCCAGAGTCTGTTATACAGTGGTGGCTGGTGCTCACTACGACTGGTAGTGTGGGAGGCAGGGAGGTCCCCAGCAGGTGGAGCCAGAAGGAGTAGCTGTGTTAGTTTGCTGCAACAAAAACAAGTCTCCTGGCACTTTAAAACATTTGCAAATGTCATTACGCAATGAACTCTCCTGGACTAGAGTCACCCATATTTGTGTGTGTGTGTGTGTGTGTGTGTGTGTGTGTGTGTGTGTGTGTGGCAGGGGAGCCAACTTGAAGAAACTATTATTGGGGGGGCAGGTAAGCCCCACCCTGCAGAATTGATCACATGATGGGGCACATGCACACCATTTGAATGGCAATGCCCATCAACTGGGAAGAAGCCCCCTCAAATATTTTATTGCAGGGGCCAAGGGGGCCCCTAGGAGTTGGCTCCTATGGTGTGTGGTAGGCATGTCAGGGTGTGCCTGCATGTGTGCAAGTGAGTGAGAGATCTTTAAATTATACAAACGTGAGATGAATTGGAATCTCTCCCCCCTTTAAAATAACAAGCACACTCTCACCATTTCATTTAAGATGCTTTGAGGTTCCTCTATGCAAATTGCCCAACAAAGGAAGGATTTCACTAGTCCCCGCAGATCCCGCTGACAGTGTTTCCTCCATGAGCAAGTGGGCCAGGAGTGCAGGTTATTCATTGCCCAGATGTCACTGCTCTCTCCTGCGCCTTAAAACTAATTATTCTTCAGAAATGCCTGGTTCGGGATCATAAATGCAAACTGTGGAGATGTTGGCAGGCGTTCTCACCGCTCACATTGGGAGTTTTGTCCCCAAACCACCTTGAACTGCCTGGTGCTCTGAGATGGATAGAATAGCTCCCTTCCTCCCCAACCCAACCAGGTTCCATATCGCTGAGCGAAGCACTTTTGGAAATGGCTTGGGAAAAGCTGTTTGGCACTGGCCACAATGGAGCTGAGTTGCAATTTAGGAATGTCCATCCCAAAATTTGAGTGCGCTTGGAACTCCTACATAGTGCAGCAGACAAGCTTGGCTCTGGAAGACACCCAAAGGTCACATAGACTGAACCTCTCTCACGAGGTAGGAACTTTTATAGCAGGGATGGGGACTGTGTGATCCTCCAGATTTCCCTTTACTCGTGACCACTGGCTGTGCTGGCAGGGGCTCATGGGAACTAGAGTCTAACAATATCAGCAGAGCCAAGGGTCCTCCATCTCTATTGTGCAGATTCATCCATAGGTTAGCCTTCCGAGTTTGGATTTCAGGGACCTGAATTCAAATCCCACGCACTACGGCTGCATACACACCATACATTTAAAGCACATATCTCCCCCCAAAGAATCCTGGGGGAATGTAGTTTAAAGGTGCTGGGAAAGTTAGTTGTGTGGGTGGTAAACTACAGTCCCCAGGACTCTTGAGGGGGTGTAGGTTGAAATGAAATAAAATGAAATTTATTATGCTCCCAGACCAGCTTCACATACCATACTAAGTGAACATAAAACACAATAGAATTAAGTTTGAATTAACAATTGAATATAACAAGAAACAATATGAATATGACAGCCATTAGAAATGTGGTTTAGGTCTTAGTCTATAAAATATTATCTAGAGTTTCATCTGAGGCCTTATTCTATGTAATAGCACAGCTTGTTCCCTGAGTTTTATGGCAGCTACGCAAAATTTGGCCTCCCTTAGTGTGATCTCTGGATCCTTATCCTCTATCAGGGATTTTAAACATTGACTTTCAGACCCACTTGGAATTTTCTGTATAACAGGGGTAATGAAGACCAGCGAATATCCTCATAAAAACGACATTGTAGCAAGACATGAGAGACGGTTTCCACCTCTATCAGGCCAAGGGGCAAACTCGCTCCGCATATGGTTTACCCGCAGATCTGCCCTGCAATAAGGCAGATGGCAGCACGTTGAATCTAGCGAGGGTGAATGACCATCTATATTTAGATATTTGTAATTTTGACAGATATATTGCTGGGGCAAAACCTCTCCCATTGTCTTTGATTGCTGGGTACTTATTCATCTCACTCACATGACACTGAAATTCTACGTCCCAGATTCATTGGCTTTCTCATAACCTGCGGCTATCAGTGCCTGTGGCAAACACCCCCAAGTCTCTTAGCTTTTCATATAATGTAGTTTTCCATTTTGATTGATAGGATTCCAGTAGGGTTAAGGGTACCAACACGACAGGAAAGAAGGTGAGTTTTATCCAGTAGTGGATCTTCAGGATGCATATCTGAGCGCTAACAGAAGAAGAAGAGGAGGAGTTTGGATTTGATACCCCACGTTTCACTCCCCTTAAGGAGTCTCAAAGCGGCTCACATTCTCCTTTTCCCTTCCTCCCCCACAAAAAACACTCTGTGAGGTGAGTGAGGCTGAGAGACTTCAGAGAAGTGTGACTAGCCCAAGGTCACCCAGCAGCTGCATGTGGAGGAGTGGGGAATCGAACTTGGTTCACCAGATTATGAGTCTATCGCTCTTAACCACTACACCACACAGGGATTTAACTGACCTCCAAGCGGACAGCCATATTAGACACGCAAGAAGGGATCCCTAGCAGGGAATGATTAAACTTGATTTGAAAGGTTTCTAAGGGATCAAAGTTTGGAAAGCTGCAGATCTGGGAGCCATGAGTCAGTTGTGATAGTACCTTTGTAGCAAAGACCCGGGAGGCTGCCAAAATATATTTGCCACCTTTTCCATAAAAAACAACTTATGATAGCTTTAGAGCAGTGGTTCTCAACCTGTGGGTCGTGACCCCTTTGAGGGTTGAATGACCCTTTCACAGGGGTCGCCTAAGACCAGGGGTCGGCAAGCTTTTGGGGGGGTGGGCCCCTCCACCAACAGCCTCTGCCACTCACAAGGGCACAGGAGCCGCGCTTAGCAGAGTCATGGGCCGGTTCCAGGAGGCCCATGGGCTGTATCTGGCCTATGGGCCTTAGGGTTGCTGACCTCTGCTTAAGACCATCGGAAAACACATATTTCCAATGGTCTTAGGAACCGAGACACTGCTCCTCTATCCGTCTCCAGGTGGGTCTGCCCACATGCAGATACGCCCACATATGAGTACCCGGCATGATGACATCATGCCGCCAACCCCATCACATACACCCCGTACAAATACAGGTGTATGTGATGGGGTTGGCGCCATAATGTACTTATGCGGACCAGTCACACATGTGTAGAGAGCAGCTACTGTGTAGAAAGCAGCTGCTGTGTTGAAAGTAGAAGTATTGGAGGCAAAACAACACTTCATGAATTATAGTTACTGGGTAAATGTAAAATCATGTACTGTAAAATCATCAACTACTGCAAAAAATAAATAAATCTGTACCATGGGAACTTAATCTGGATGCTGATCGGTCTTTTTATATTAAGCTGTGGTACTGCCCCCTTGTGATAGTAACAGGTATGTAAAAAACAACAACACAGAGAATGGTAAATCATAGGAAACTTTAATGAACTGTATTGACTGAACTATGCCATGTATCATCTTTTGTATTATAAACGCTATTGTTATATATTATTTTCATTAGCAAACCATCCCATGACAATGGATCGTTTAGAGAAGAACGTTAAGAAAATAAAATATAGTGAGGATTGATTTTTTACAGTATGGTTTTACCTCAATAATTACAGCAGGAATTGAGAAACCGCAATGTGTTATTTGTTGTGAAGTTCTATCAGCCGAATCTATGAAGCTGAACAAACAAAAATGCCATTTTGATAGCAAGCATCCAAGCTTTGCCGGCAAGGATACCAACTATTTTAGAAGCAAAACTGATGGACTCAAGAAAGCCACACTTGACACTGGTGGCAAATACCACAAACAAAACATAGCAGCCGTTGAAGCTTCATATTTGGTGGCACTCAGAATTGCCAGAGCTATGAAACCTCACACCATTGCTGAGGATTTACTGTTGCCAGCGGCCAAAGACATTGTTCGAGTTGTGATCGGAGACAAATTTGTTATGAAATTGAGTGCAATTTCCTTATCCAACGACACTGTTTGCAGAAGAATAGATGACATGTCTGCTGATATTCTTGATCAGGTAATCCAGGAAAATAAATATGCTCCACTTCCAATATTTAGTATCCAGCTTGATGAATCTACAGACGTTGCAAACTGTTCACAGTTACTGGTTTACGTGAGGTATATTAATGATGGTGACTTTAAAGATGAGTTTCTTTTTTGCAAACCTCTTGAAACGACAACTACTGCACGTGATGTATTTGACACAGTTGGTTCATTTCTGAAAGAGCATAACATCTCTTGGGAAAAGGTTTGTGGTGTTTGCACAGATGGTGCTCCCACTATGCTAGAATGTCAATCTGGATTTCAGCGTTACTGTTACGATTCATAACAGTAGCAAAATTACAGTTATGAAGTAGCAACAAAAATAATTTTATGGTTGGATGTCACCACAACATGAGGGTATTAAAGGGTCGCTGCATTAGGAAGGTTGAGAACCACTGCTTTAGAGGATCTTTGGGCATTAGCAAGAGTGTTTTTAACCTGACTGTTCCATGAACCCTTTTCCTGGAAAGTTATGTCCAGATATTTAAAGGATGACACCTGCTCAATGAGTTGATTGTCAATTACCCATTTGTGTCTCGATCTTTTTTTTTGGAAAACACCACAAATTTAGATTTGGTATAGTTGATTGTTAGTTGTTCAGCTTTACAGTAAGCTGTAAAGTATCTTAGAAGTTTCCTTAGACCCACACAGGAGAAGGAAATTAGGGCTGTGTCGTCAGCATACACAAGTATCTGGATGGACATACCGCCTAATTTGGGGGGATGAGCATTTTCTTCCTCCATTTTTCCTGCTAATGAATTAATATAGAAATTGAATAAAATGGTCAAACACAGCCCTGTTTGACACCATGATAGGTTTGGATTTTCTTAGATAAATGGCCCTGTCGATCACACCTAACCCAGACCTGGGTGTTTTCGTATTGAAGGGAGAGGGAAGGGTTAATCTCAATAATATCAGGACCCGAGCTAACTGCTGCAGTTGTGGTTAGGCAGCTAGCAGCAGCTGTGGTTAAAGCTGTTTCCTGCCTCAGCTATGTAGGCCAGAAGCTGTTTCCTGCTTCCTGCTTCCTGCTTCAGTAATGCAAGAGAAGAAGAAAAGACATAGAAGGAGGGAAGGGTTTAGGCTTGAGGGTCTAGCTCTGTCTGCATATAGATTGCTCCAAGCAGCTTTGCTCCAAGCAGCTTTACTCAGGAAGCCCCACTTCCCATTTTGCTCAGGAAGCCATGGCTTGTGACATAGTCATGTAGGCAACAGGCAGCAGAGGAAGTCACGAAGGCACAGTATAGAAAAGGCGCACCAAATAAGGTAAAGAGCTGAATGAGGAAATGAGGAACCTACAGAAGCAGAGATGCTGTCCTTCTAAGGTAGAATGCTTAGAATGCTTGTTTGGCAGTCAGTGATTGGCTGAGGGAAGGGTGTACCTACAGTATAAGAATGCTTGTCGAATGCTATGTATTGCCGCCAGTCTTTGGAAGATATTCCACTGGTTGCCTCTGCGCAGATCTCAAATAAATCCTTTTCTCTGTGGAACCACACCCTGGTGCTTCTTGTCTCCTTCGATCCCTTGGCAGCGGCACGGGAAATGGAATAAGGCTACAGTATAAACTGCGGATGAGAAGCAGTAATCGTCTATGTTTGTGGCACTTAATTTTTCCCAAAGTCTGTTTCATGATATCAAATCAAAAGCAGATTTAGAATCTATAAAGGTCGCATAAAGGGATCCTCCTTTTTTGAGGTATATTTTTCCACAAGGTGCTGGAGCACTAGGCCTTGATCTATGGTTAACCGATATGCCCTGAAACCAGCTTGTGCTTCTGTAAGCACATGTTCTTGCTCCATCCAATCCACAAGTTTATTGCCTAAATGGGCAGCGTAAAGTTTACTGATAATACTTAGTAGGCTAATTGGATCGGATTTGCTCCCTTTCATGAATATGGGAATAATGATTGCTAGTCCCCAATCCTTCAAGAAGGTAGCCGATTGATCTATGCTGGTAAACAGGGCTGCAAGCACTGGGGCCCACCAATCAAGATGAGCCTTGAGAAGCTTGGGGGAAATGTTGTCTGCTCCAGGAACCTTGCCAGATTTAAGAGATCGAATAAGCCTGCAAGCTTATTCAGTTGACTTCGGAGGCCACTCAGAGGCAGCGACTGTGACTGTAAGTGTTGGTTAGTCATATATAAGGATTGGAAGTATGACTCCCAAGCCCCAGCCAGGATGGTTTACTCCACTTCTGAGAGGGTATCTTGCCAATCGTTTGCAACTATTTCCCAGAAGATTGCTGAATCTCTCCTTCAGGAAGCCCCTATTAAGCATTGCCACTCTCCCCTTTGGGCCTGAAGCTTTTTATTTTTAATTAAAGCTTTGTAGTTTCGTTTGGCTTCAAACCACTATGCAGGGACTGAAGGTAGATTGGCAGACCTATAGTTCCTATGTTTTCCCAGCAAGGTAAGCTTCATGGCATGGCATTCCTCATCAAACCAGGGTTTAGATTTGTTAGGATGTAATGGCTGCTAAGTTGCCTTTTTTTAAAATCAAGAAGGCTTGAAGGAGTAAAATCAAATCCTGAAACAAGTCTATTCTTGTTTCAGGGCATGCAGAATTTAAGAGGTTATCTCTCATAATGAGGTATTTCTCTGAGAACAACCTCTTAGAGATTTCCTAAGCTCGTCAGACCATTTAATACATGAAAATCTCAGTTCCATATTGGTGGGCCTGGAGGGCTCAAGTTTGTCATTACAGAATAGATCCTTTTTTACATCAAGATGAAGGCAAAGTGGTAAACGATTGCTATCTACCCGTTCTTCCGCTTTGCATTCAAGGGTTCTATTCAAAAGGTCATGTGACACTATGATGTAATCAATTGTAGAGGAGCCTATGTTTGATATAAATGTGAATTCCCCAGCCTTCTCCCCTTTGGCACAACCATTCAGTATGACCAAGTCCATCTTGTTAGACAAGTGCAGCAGGCACAGGCCTGCATAATTGCAACCCTTATATTTTGAATGTCTAATTGGTATGGAGTGGGCGTCCTCTGGGGTGGGTGATAATTCATGAAAATATGCATATAAAGCTTCATTGGACTGACCAATTCTAGCATTTAAATCGCCTGCCATTATCACTGAAGCATCAGGGAACTGATTCGTCAATTTGTCAATGTACAATTCCAGCCTGGACCAGTTATTTTTTATCAGCTGTTTTCCTCTCTGAGGAGGGAGATATGCGTTAATCAGTAGCAGGCTATAAGATCTGCATCTCATTAACGTAGCTATGGCCAGGTGGTTCAGAGGCTCCAATTTTACGAGGGTAGCGCTTAACCTTCTTGATACCAAGGTACCCAAACTGCCCTTGGTGATCCTGGGAGGCAGAATGAGGAGAAGCTTACGCTCCAGATCTTCTGTAGGAATACAAGGTGATATCCTTGGATTAACAAACAACGGGTCAGATGTCTTTTTTGACAAGCTTGCAATATTCCATGTTCTAAAGCTAAGGTTGGATTCGGCTTTGCTAGGATTTGATCTTTGTCAATTACCTACTGGTAATTGACTCTCCAAAGAGTTTTTGGGGTTAGCCTTTTTGTGTGGCAACTGGATGTTATTTGTTTTATCAGTGTCTTTGCATGGGGAGCACCCCAGATGTTCAGTGACTTCAGACAATGGATGTAGGGTACTCAAATTGGTAATAGTAGAGCCTTTGTTTAGCAAGGCATCCTCTGGGGGGTGTTCCATCTGACTGGAGCCTAGTTCCTCCTCATCTAAGTATCTCATTTTAGTCCAGAAGCCCAGTGAGGTTGCCTTGGGGTTGGTTTCCCTTTTCAGGGGTAATCTACTACCTTCCCCTGTACATTGTGCTTCCAAATTTGCAGGCCGATTTATCTCTGCCGTTACCTGCAAATTGTGATGACAACAGGAGACTTCCGGGTTGGTGCCTCCGGTATTGGCGGAATTCCTCTGATTGGGAGGAATTTGCCTCGTGGGAATCTGGGTCTGGCCGCCACGGCGAAGGCGGAGACCCGCTAAAAATTACAGGCGGGAGAAGCCTGTGAGCGTGGGATTCGGCAGGCACCTTTGCGCCTCCCCTAGTCGTGGGGAAACCCGGTTTCGGGGGTCCGGAGCGACGTGGGCTGAGCGGCGCGGTGCTTCGAATCGTCTGCTTCTTCCACGGAGCGAAGCCGCATAGCTGTTGCCGGAGAACGCTGACATTTTCTTGTGGACAATTTGACTTCAAAGTAATTACCCGTGAGTAGAGCTGAAGCGGGAGAATTGGATTTTTAAATGTCTAATTTGGTATCGTAACGGGGAGGTTCAACACAGGAAGTCCGCCTTCCCCTTTTGTAAATAGACTGAAGCAATGAGGCTGCAAGCTGAGGTCTTGGAAAGCCCTTTGTAAAAGATTAAATTTCCTTCGGTAAAGAACACTAAACCCCCCCTTGGAGGCAGGAGAAGAGGGGGGGAAGTTGTGGACTGAGTATGCCTGCAGGAGAGAGCGAAGAGAGTTAAAATACCGCCGCTCTGACCCTGGAAACGGGCTGCTAGCAGGATTGACGTCTTTTGGAATGTTCATTGACAGCGTTTAGAACGTTCATTGATAACTAGCTAAATAAGAGAAATACATTGTTTCTACTGTTTCCGGCTGCTTTTAAAAAGGAGTAAAAAGTAACTGAAAACTGAAACTAACTTTGGATTGTGTGAACTGTGTTTAAAAGAGGACATTACTGTCTAATAGAAATAGAAACTGTACCCCCCCTAGTGGAAGTTTTTGAAACTGGTTGCTTTACAAGAGCTAGGCTAGGGGAATTTCCAGCTGCAAGATAAAAAACTGTGAGACTCTGGGACTGACCTTGAATCTTTTGAGTGTTATGGCAAATGGAAAGGGAAAAACAGACCAGTCAACTGCTGAAAAAACATTAAGGTCTGGGAGGACTTGGCAGCAACCCAGGAGAGACTCAACATCAGGCCCCTCTGCCTCTTCTGCTGCTGCTTTTGCATCAGTACACTCAAAATCAAGAGGAATGTCGACAGAAGAGGCCTTAGCGGTTGCATTAAATAAGATAAATGATTCACTGGAACAGCTTAACAAGAAAACAGATGCGATAAATGTGAAAGTGGATGCTGCAACTACTAAAATTGACTTAATTACAGAAAGTATAAATAATCTGGGGCAAAAGGTGAATACCAATACAGAAACCATCCAGAAATTGACACAGGAATCTACTTTGATACAGCAGACTGCGGAAGAAGCCAGGGAGAAAGCCGTTGCTGCTGAATGTAAAGTAACACAACTCGAGAGAGAAAGAGTCCCAGCCCTACAGAGGCAACTTGATGAACATAAGTTCATGTTTGTTATGATTGAACTTAAAGAAAAACAGATGAATTTGAGGATCAGAGCCCTACCTGAATTGGAGAAGAAAAGCTTGATAGATTTTCTCACACAGGAATTTGCTGACTTTTGGGACTTGGACTTGGGCCAAGAAGAGTTTAGAATTGTGAGGGCCTTCAGACTTGGAAGAGGAGGGGGAAAAGAGAAGAATAGAATAAGAGACTGCTTGATCACTCTTCGAACTAAAGAAGAGAGAGATAGAATCTTGGGTTGGCATTACCAGAAGAACCTAGAAGTACAACAGTCAAGAGTGCTTTGTGTTCTTGGGTTGACTGATCCAATACAGTAGGAGAAGGAGAAGGGGCCTCATCCAATGTCCACTCACTCGGCTCCCTCCTATTCTCTTTTTGGGGGAAGTATTGTGTAATTTTACTTTGCCTCCTGCATAACTCCGGGGGGCTAATTGGTGAATTTGGTACAATCCCTAGGTCTTTGCAATTCTTCCTAGTAAGTACCATAATGGTGATATTATCTGTCTGCAACTTATAAGAGTCTATTCTTGTCTTTCCTAAACTTCTTCTCGTCCTGCTTTCTGATTCTCCTGGTCAATTTTGCCATTTTGGCATAGTCTATCATCTTCATCAGCCATTCTTCTCTGGTTGGAACTTTGTTTTCTTTCTATCTCTGGGCTAGTAATATTCTTGTTGCTGTCATCACATACATAATAAATAATAATAATAATAATAATAATAATAATAATAATAATAATAATTTATTATTTATACACCGCCCATCTGGCTGGGCCTCCCCAGCCACTCTGGGCGGCTTCCATAGAAACCAAAAATACAGTAAAATATCACACGTTAAAAACTTCCCTGAACAGGGCTGCCTTAAGATGTCTTCTGAATGTCAGGTAGTTCTTTATCGCTTTGACATCTGCTGGAAGGGCGTTCCACAGGGTGGGCGCCACTACCAAGAAGGCCCTCTGCCTGGTTCCCTGTAGCTTTGCTTCCCGCAATGAGGGAACCACCAGAAGGCCCTCGGCGCTGGACCTCAGCGTCCGGGCAGAATGATGGGGGTGGAGACACTCCTTCAGGTATACTGGACCGAGGCCGTTTAGGGCTTTAAAGGTCAGCACCAACACTTTGAATTGTGCTCGGAAACGTACTGGGAGCCAATGTAGGTCTTTCAAGACCGGTGTTATATGGTCTCGGCGGCTGCCCCCTGTCACCAGTCTAGCTGCCGCATTCTGGATTAGTTGTAGTTTCCGAGTCACCTTCAAAGGTAGCCCCACGTAGAGCGCATTGCAGTAGTCCAAGCGGGAGATAACCAGAGCATGCACCACTCTGGCGAGACAGTCCGCAGGCAGATAGGGTCTCAGCCTACGTACCAGGTGGAGCTGGTAAACAGCTGCCCTGGACACAGATTTGACCTGTGCCTCCATGGACAGCTGTGAGTCCAAAATGACTCCCAGGCTGTGCACCTGGTCCTTCAGGGGCACAGTTACCCCATTCAGGACCAGGGAATCCTCCACACCTGCCCGCCTCCTGTCCCCCAAGAACAGTACTTCTGTCTTGTCAGGATTCAACCTCAATCTGTTAGCCGCCATCCATCCTCCAACCGCCTCCAGACACTCACACAGGACCTTCACCGCCTTCACTGGTTCTGATTTGAAAGAGAGGTAGAGCTGGGTATCATCCGCATACTGATGAACACCCAGTCCAAACCTCCTGATGATCTCTCCCAGCGGCTGCATGTAAATGTTGAAAAGCATGGGGGAGAGGACAGAACCCTGAGGCACCCCACAAGTGAGAGCCCAGGGGTCTGATCCCCCACCACCACTTTCTGAACACGGCCCAGGAGGAAGGAGCGGAACCACTGTATGACAGTGCCCCCAGCTCCCAGCCCCTCAAGACGGTCCAGAAGAATAGTCTTTTCTGCTCTTTTGGAATCTCTGTACCTAAAATTCCTAACAAAACGCCTCTGGTTTTTTCACAAATGTTATTTTAAACATTTTTTTTCAACTCATTATATATAATTTCCTTGAATGCTTTTGTTACCTTGCATGTCCACCACATGTGGTAGAATGTGCCTTCTTTTTCTTTACATTTCCAACATGCATTAAAAGCAGTTCTATACATCTTTGCTAGTTTTACTGGTGCTAAATACCATCTATACATCATTTTCATATAATTTTCTTTCAATGAACAGCATGCAAAAATTGACAAATTCACCCATTTCTGCCAGTGTGCCATGCTGAGATATTCAAAAGTGACTGTGTGGTGCATCCATTTGAAATGTGCAGATGTGGAAAGTGTTTCCATGTCTGTTTACAATGTTTTTTTAAGTCCTCATGAAGATTTGGCAGCCTTTTGTGTTGATTCCTCCCAATGTACACATTTTTGTATGTAAATTTGCCTAATATATAGATTTTTTTTCTAAGCAGTTCTCACCCAATGCGATGCATTTTTGTACATTTTTATCATTAATTATCCTAGTATCCTCTTCTTCACATTGCTTGGCTGGAAAACGGCACTTCTAAATTCAGACAGGTGCAGATTTCAAAGGGGGACTGTGTTTCAGTTCATGGATTGTGCAACTTGGTTCAGTATTCCTAAATTGTGAACAGAATCAAATTTCTGCTGCTTTCCCAGCTGTGTCCTTTTTTTGTTCCATTTAGGCAATGGGTAAGTGACCGAGGTATTCCATTTGGAGCTGGCTTAGATGGAAATGAAGACAGTCCTGCCTTACAGTGTTTAAATGGAGACTTCTTTTTTTAAAAAAACATATTTTTTATTGAATGATTTTATATTACAAAATACAATACAACCATACTGTCAGGGATGATTGGTGGGTGCTAGAAGAGATAACAGCCTGGGACTCCAGCCAACATTACAAGATTTATTAAGTCCATTATACTATTTACAATCCAGAGCTCTTAAAAGCATGTCCTTCTTCGTCGGTGTCAGTTGCCGAGACTGGCCCCTCCCTTCGTCCTCTCCAGCATAACAACTTCCTGAAGCCTCCCCTCTTCCTTCCTCCCTTACGTAAAGAGCGAAGCCCCGGAAGTTGCTTCTCCCTCCCTGATTCATTGCTTCCTGACAGCCCCTCCTCATCTTCCCTCTCTGACGAGGTGCAGCTGCTCATTATCGGAGGCTGCTCTCTATATTTCCCCAGCGTCTCCCCCTTCTCAGACCCCAGTTCCCTGACATCCACCCCCTCCTCAAAGCCCCCCCTCTCCTCCTCAGGAGAGACGGCTATCTCTTTGTCACCGATGTTGCGAGGCGAGGGAGAGAATCCTAGAAAGATGTTGTCTTCATCTTCTGTATCCGCAAAAACCTCCTTCCAACCCTCCCCCAACCCCGCAGTTTCGTGGTGATTCTCGGGATGACCTTCTCCAGTGCTGTTCCCGTCAACCCCCCTCGGTTCCCACTCATCACCGTCCAATGGTGCAAAACCCTCGAAGTCCTCCTTGTCATCCGTCGGCCCAAAAATCTCCCTAAAGAACTTACCCAGGGTTTTTGGTTTGTTGGGAAATAAAGCATGGAACTCCTCCACCAGATACTCCTCAGTGATACAATTCTCTGGAACCCATGAGTTTTCTGAGCTAGGCGCCCCCTCCCAAGCCACTAGATACTCTAGTTGCTGCCTGCTCCAACGAGAGTCCAGTATTTCTGTCACCTCGTTGCATTTCTCTCTTTCTGCTATGTTGGGTGTTGGGGTCACCCCTTTCCCCCTACCCTGATGGTTGCTCCCTTCCCTATAGGGCGACAGCAGTGACCTGTGGAAGACAGGATGAATCCTCATACTGTCCGGCAGCTTTAACTTAAACACCACGGGATTGACCTGTTGGATGACCTCAAAGGGCCCCACTCTCCTGGGCTTGAGCTTTTTGCACCCACCCCTCCAGGGCAGCCCCTGCATAGACAACCACACCCTATCCCCCACCCGGATGACCTCCCCTGGTCTTCGATGCCTGTCTGCTTCTTGTACATCTCTTTGGCCCTCTGCAAGTTCAACTGAAGCTGTTCGTGAATGGCCTCCATCTCTTCGGCAAACTGTTCAGCGGCCGGCACACTCCATGACTCCTCTCCTCTCCCCCAAAAGGCCCTGGGGTGACACCTGTGATTGGCAAAGAAAGGAGTCATCCCTGTGGACACGTTTTCGGTGTCGTTGTACACAAATTTTGCTAGTGCTAATTTGTCCACCCAGTCGTTCTGTCTCTGACTGACATAACACCGCAAAATGTTGTAAAATGGCTTTTGCTCTCTCCGCTTGCCCGTTGGTTTCGGGGTGCCTTGCTGTCGTGAAGCTCACTTCTACTTGCAGCAAACCCATGAGCTTGTGCCAAAATCGTGAGGTGAACTGCATCCTCTGATCAGAAATTACCTTTGAAGGAACCCCATGCAACCGAAACGCATGCTCTACGAACAGCTTGGCTGTCTCCTCCACCGTCACTGCATGGGAACATGCCACGAAGTGACACATCTTAGTTAGTAGATCCACCACTACCATGACTGCTGCTTTACCTCTGGACGCGGGTGTGAGATTTTGACCAGCTTCGGTCCATCTGAAGCTGATACAGGCTCGTCTTATCTTGAGCCCAAGCAGAGCGTCGTCACACAGCAGAAGGATAAGCAGTATGTGCTACATTCTTAATTTTATTTACACTTCTATGCTGAGAGAATACAAACATGCATCTTGCCTCTGTGAAAGCAGAGAAGCAACTCCTCTCGGAAACAAAGAACACCGAGAGAACAGTGAAAAACAGGAAACCAGTGAACGTCACATCCAGTCTCCCATTCCCGTGGGAACCCAACAGTAACTCTGACTGTGGAATGCAAAAACAATGTCCCGTGACTGCAGTTGCTGCTCAGTGAGGGAAATAGAAACCAACATCCTCCCCCTTTCTGTGAACATCACTGGGCAGCGTGTTCGTACAATATCAGTACAAACCCAACTTCTGCACATAGGTACAGTGTTGATCCCTTGATACAATCTTGGACAATACATCAGCAGGAATTTCATTACCTGGCATATAGGACACCGTTACGAGTCCCTTCTGTATACCTTCCCTAGCATGTTGCAACTTCAATTGCAAGTGCTTCGTGCTTTGCTTACAACCTTCAGAATTCAGCAAAGCCAAACATGCTTTGTTGTCCTGGTAAACCTGGATTGGACATTTGACAGGAATTTTCATGTCTTTGCACAATTGTAACAACCATTCACAATCTTTAAGTGAATAAGACAGTGCATTCAGGGCTTCCGGTCAGCGCCAGCGATTAATGGAGGACTTTTCCCGGAGCTCCGGGAGAAGTCTGCTCCGCGGGTTTGGGTCCTGCTGCTACGGCGAAGCGGGGACCCTTAAAAATTACAGGTGGAGAAGCCTGTAAACAAGGAGGCTCGGCGGGTACCATTACGACCCCTCTGAACTGCGAAAGAGCCTTTTTAAAGGCTCCGGAACGGTGTCGGGGGGAGCGTGGTGCTGAGAGCCGCTACCCAGCCTGTGGAGCGAAGCCGCGTCGCCATTATCGGAGAGCGCTGATTTCTTCCGGCAAATTGATCTTGAAAGCATCTACTCGTGAGTAGGATTAAAAGCTTAAATTGGACTTCAAAGAGTAAAGAATTAAAGACTTAAATTGCTTGAAAGTTTAAAAGATTGGCCACCACGGGAAAGGTACAAAAAGGAAGTCTGCCTTACCGCATTATAGTGAGAAGAAAGCAAAGAGACTATTAAACTGAAACCTTTGAGGAGTGCATTTGAATAACAAACCCATTGCCTCAAAGCAAGATACCCCCTCACTTAGCGGGCAGGAGCGGTGAGGGAGAACTCTCATTGAACTATTTAACCTGCATGAAAGGAAAGATTTAAATTTTATCCATTGTCTTTTGTATCCTGGGAACGGACTGCCCTGTAAGAAGGGAAAAAGAACTTTGAACTGTCAAAAGTGAGAGCCTTGAAATAACTGGGAAAGATACAGTGTTGAGGACTTTTACCTGGACTGTTACATATTTGTAACTATTTAAGAAAAAAGTGCTGGAACTGGGGACTTTTTCCCCTTTAAAGAGATGGGGGGGGGACTTTGAGACAATATATCTGCTGTAAGAACTGTGAACTGTGAATGCAAGTTGGGAATTCCCCCCCCCCCCGAGGAGACTTTGTTACATTGTGAGAAACAACTAAGCAACTAGAAGCTGAGCCACTGGAAATTTACTAGTAAAAACAAATCTAGGAGTGTGGGACTGACCTTGGCCTGGCTGATAGTGGCATGGCAGATGGCAAAGGAAAGATAGATCAGGCTCAGGAGAAAAACCTCAGATCCGGCAAAACTTACAGCACTACACAGCCAAGAAGGGTCTCAGTGGTAGGAGCAGCTGCGGCCTCACAAACAAAACCTAAAGCTATGTCTGCAGAAGATGCTTTGGCGAAAGCTCTTGGAAAAATAAATGAATCTCTGGAATTTTTAACGAAACAAGGGACTGATACAAGTAAACAAGTAGCTGAGATCTCAAAAAAACTTGATCTGAATACTTCCAGCCTAAAAGAATTGGGAACTCAAGTTACTGCTAATGCTCAGAATATTGGGAGACTCTTAGAGGAATCAGCTACTACTCGAAAGATTGCTGAGGAGGCAAAGGAGATTGCAACTGAAGTTCAGGGAAAAATACCACCGGTTGTAAAGAAACTGGCGGACCATGATTTATCCTTTGCTATGATAGATCTTCAAAGGAGGGATCGTAACTTAAGATTAAGATTTGTCCCAGAAAGTGAACAGGATAACCTGGTGGACTTTATTACAAAAGAATTTTATGACTTTTGGCAAGAAGGCCTGCAGGGGGAGGAGGTTAAGACTGTGAGTGCATTCAGACTTGGAATAAGACAAAAAAAGAACAAGCCAAGAGATTGCTTGATTACTTTGGGATCAAAGGAGGAAAGAGATAAAATTTTAAATTTGCACTATCAAAATACACTGCAAATTGAGGATTCTTTCGTGGAGATCTTCAAAGATATCCCAAAGCCCATTCTAGATGCAAGAGAGGACTACAAAGATCTGGTTGTACTACTGAAAAAAAGCAGAATCTTCTTTAGGTGGGAATTCCCCCAAGGCCTATCTTTCAAATACAGAGGAAAGAAAGTTAGACTAAGGACACTGAGTGACAAAGATAAATTCTTGAGAGATCACGAAGAAGACTTAGTGAAGGAAGCAGAACTTGGAGAAGAGCCAACAATAACAGGAAAAGGAATATTGGACTTGGCAAATTTATCGTTTGGACTGCAGCCACCAACAGATGAAGAGCAACAATTGGGAGCAGTAGGAGGAGTAAGTAAATAATCCCATCATGGCCCTGCGACTATTGAGCTGGAACTGTAATGGACTGAATATTCCTCGGAAGAGGAAGAACGTTTTTCATATTCTACAGAAACAACAATTGGACTAGATTTGCCTGCAAGAGACACATGTGACAAGAACACATAGAAAACTACTTATTAATAAAAAATTAGGACATGAATTTATTTCATCTGACAGAGTGAAAAAAAGAGGAGTGGTTATATATGCAAAGGATAGACTGATGCCGAAACAAATATTTAAAGATGAACAAGGAAGATATCTGGCAATTGAAATTCAAGTACAAGGCCAGAAATTTTTGATTCTAGGAATATACGCACCAAATGAAGGCAAATCCGAATTCTTTAAAAAGTTGCATGAGATTTTGCTGGACTACATGGATTCAAATATAATTTTGATGGGAGATATGAATGGAGTTGTCTCTACAAACATGGACAAAGCACACAGACAAGTAATTTCTAAAGACGGAAGGCTACCAAAAACATTTTTTGAAATGACTGACAATATGGACTTAGTTGATATTTGGAGATTAAAAAATCCTCTTGAAAGAGAAGGAACCTTCTTTTCTGAAGCCAAAATGACCTGGACTAGAATTGACCAAATATGGGTTACTAGAGGACTGGCATCGAAGATAAAAAAAGTGGAAATCTGCCCAAAGACTTGCTCCGACCATAACGCCGTGAAGATGGAGATGAATCAAACAACAGCTGGCACTTTCAGATGGAGGATGAATGACTCATTATTCAGAGATAAAGAATTTTGTAAAAAGGCCCAAAAAACACTAAGAGACTATTTTGAAATTAACATGAGGACTAATGTGGAAAAAAGAGTAATCTGGGACGCAAGCAAAGCGGTTATGAGAGGTTTCTTGATACAACAAAATGCAATAAAGAAGAAAAGCCAAAACGAGAAAAAGGATAAGATATTAGAAAAAATTAAAGAAGGAGAAAAGAAATTGAGATCAAAACCAAAGTCTCAGGAGATCTTGAGAGAAATTAAATTATACCAAATGCAATATATGGAACTGATGAACCAAGAAATAGAATGGAAAATTAAACAAATGAGACAGAAAATGTTTGAATCTGCTGATAAATGCGGGAAATTTTTGGCTTGGCAATTGAAGAAGAGACAAAAACTAAATACAGTGACAAATTTAGAAGTGGATGGAAAGAACATTAACAACCCAACTGAAATTAGAAGCTGCTTCCAGAGATACTTTAAACAACTATATGCACAAGGGCCAGAAAAAGAGATTGATATAGAACAATTCTTGAAGAAAAATGGGATGAAGGAAATTTCATGTCAAGACAAAGTGCTTTTGAATCAGAAAATAACTGAACAAGAAATAGAAGATGCCATTCAAAACATGAAACTGGGCAAATCTCCGGGACCTGATGGACTGACTTTCAAATATTACAAGGCTTTAAAAGAATGGCTAATACAACCTTTGAAGGAAGTCTGTAATGAAATCCTTGAGGGGAAAGAAGCACCTGATACGTGGAAAGAGGCTTATATCACGCTTATACCGAAGACAGAGACTGAAAAGACCCAACTTAAGAACTACCGCCCAATCTCTTTATTAAATGTGGATTACAAAATTTTTGCTGACATTTTAGCTAAGAGATTGAAAAAAGTTTTGATGGGGGAGATTCATAGGGATCAATCGGGCTTCCTCCCGAGAAGACATTTATCAGATAATGTAAGGAACATAATAGACATTTTGGAAATGTTAGAAGTTAATATAAACACAAAAGCTGTTTTGATATTTGTGGACGCAGAGAAAGCCTTTGACAATATTTCTTGGACCTTTATGAAGAAGAATCTCCATGGGATGGGGGTAGGCCAAGGTTTTGAAAACGGTATAGGCGCAATTTATTCTGAACAAAAAGCAAAGCTAATTGTAAATAATATTATTACAGAAGGACTTAAGATAAAAAAAGGGACACGTCAGGGGTGCCCAATTTCCCCACTACTTTTTATTTCGGTCCTGGAGGTTTTGCTGAACATGATAAGAAAGGACCAGCTGGTTAAAGGGGTTCAGGTCGGAGCGAGACAATATAAATTGAGAGCATTTGCAGATGATTTGGTACTTACATTGCAAGAGCCGGAATCCAGTACGAAAAGGGTTTTGGAATTAATTCAAGAGTTTGGTCAAGTGGCAGGATTTAAATTAAATAAATTAAAGACTAAGGTATTAGAGAAAAATCTAACAGTAAGAGAGAAGGAGAGGTTTCAGAATGAAACAGGTTTAACAGTGGTTAAGAGTGTAAAATATTTGGGGATTAATATGACAGCTAAAAATATGAACTTATTTAAAGACAATTATGAGAAATGTTGGAACCAAGTGAAAAAAGATTTAGAATAATAATAATAATAATTTATTATTTGTACCCCACCCATCTGGCTGGGTTTCTCCAGCCACTCTGGGCGGCTTCCAACAGAGATGAAAAATACACTAAAATGTCACATATTAAAAACTTCCCTGAACAGGGCTGCCTTCAGATGTCTTCTGAATGTCAGGTAGTTGTCCATCGCCTTGACATCCGATGGGAGGGCATTCCACAGGGCGGGCGCCACCACCGAGAAGGCCCTCTGCCTGGTTCCCTGCCACTTGGCCTCTCGCAGTGAGGGAACCGCCAGAAGGCCCTCGGAGCTGGACCTCAGTGTCCGGGCAGAACGATGGGGGAGGAGACGCTCCTTCAGATATACTGGACCGAGGCCATTTAGGGCTTTAAAGGTCAGCACCAACACTTTGAATTGTGCTCGGAAACGTACTGGGAGCCAATGTAGGTCTTTCAAGACCGGTGTTATATGGTCTCGGTGGCCGCTCCCAGTCACCAATCTAGCTGCCGCATTCTGGATTAGTTGTAGTTTCCGGGTCACCTTCAAAGGTAGCCCCACGTAGAGCGCATTGCAGTAGTCCAAGCGGGAGATAACCAGAGCATGTACCACTCTGGCAAGACAGACCGCAGGCAGATAGGGTCTCAGCCTACGTACCAGGTGGAGCTGGTAAACAGCTGCCCTGGATACAGATTTGACCTGTGCCTCCATGGACAGCTGTGAGTCCAAAATGACTCCCAGGCTGCGCACCTGGTCTTCAGGGGCACAGTTACCCCATTCAGGACCAGGGAATCCTCCACACCTGCCCGCCTCTTGTCCCCCAAAAACAGTACTTCTGTCTTGTCAGGATTCAACCTCAATCTGTTAGCCGCCATCCATCCTCCAACCGCTTCCAGACACTCACACAGGACCTTTACCGCTTTCACTGGTTCTGATTTAAAAGAGAGGTAGAGCTGGGTATCATCTGCATACTGATGAACACCCAGCCCAAACCTCCTGATGATCCCTCCCAGCGGCTGCATGTAGATGTTGAAAAGCATGGGGGAGAGGACAGAACCCTGAGGCACCCCACAAGTGAGCGGCCAGGGGTCTGAACACTCATCCCCCACACCACTTTCTGAACACGGCCCAGGAGGAAGGAGCGGAACCACTGTATGACAGTGCCCCCAGCTCCCAGCCCCTCAAGACGGTCCAGAAGGATGTCATGGTCGATGGTATCAAACGTCGCTGAGAGATCCAGCAGAACTAGGAAACAGCTCTCACCTTTGTCCCTAGCCCGCCGGAGATCATCAACCAGTGCGACCAAGGCAGTTTCAGTCCCATGATGAGGCCTGAATCCCGACTGGAAGGGATCCAAATGGTCCGCTTCTTCCAGGCGTGCCTGGAGTTGTTCAGCAACCACTCGCTCAATCACCTTGCCCAAGAATGGAAGGTTTGAGACTGGGCGATAATTGGCCATCGTGGCCGCATCTAAAGATGGTTTTTTAAGAAGCGGTTTAATAACCGCCTCTTTCAGCGGGTCTGGGAAGGCTCCCTCACGGAGGGAAGCATTCACCACCCCACGAAGCCCATCGCTCAGTCCTTCCCGGCTAGCTTTTATAAGCCAGGATGGGCAAGGATCCAGGAGACAGGTGGTTGGCTTCACTCGTCCAAGCAGCCTGTCCACATCCTCGGAGGTAACAGATTGAAATTGATCCCACACAACTTGACCAGACAGGACTCTAGCACTCTCCCGCCCCGGCCCTGCTCCCACGGTGGAGTCTACTTCTTCCCGAATCTGAGAATTTAGAAATTTGGTCAAACTTGAAGCTTTCTTTGTCTGGTCGAATAGCAGCTATTAAGATGAATGTATTGCCTAGAATGTTATTTTTGTTTCAAACATTGCAAATTGTTGATAAGATGGAGTGTTTTAAGGGATGGCAGCGAGATATTTCTAAATTTATCTGGCAGGGCAAAAAGCCCAGAATAAAATTTAAGATTTTAACTGATGCAAAGGAAAGGGGGGGATTTGCCCTGCCAGATTTGAAACTTTACTATGAATCAGCAGCTTTCTGCTGGTTGAAGGATTGGCTGCTCCTTAAGAACACAGACATTTTAGATTTGGAAGGTTTTAATAACTTTTTTGGGTGGCATGCATATTTGTGGTATGACAAAGTTAAGGTTCATAAAGGTTTTAAAAATCATATTGTCAGGAAAGCATTGTACAGTGTTTGGATCAGATATATTTTTTTTAATAATAATTTTTATTGGGTTTTCACATTTTTTAAAGACAAACACACAAGTTACAACAAAAACAAAACAGATATCATCTCAACGCCTTGTTTTCTTAACCTTATTCCCCGGACTCCCCCCCACCCCCTCTTCATACATCCCTATTCCCATGATTCGTTCAGCAAATTTTAGTTTCTTCTTCTTAACCTATAGTTGATATTTTTTAAATATATCTCTTCGTGATTAGCCCCATTTCTCTTATCCCCAGCTCTTATAAACATTTAATTTTTTTCCTAAGGTCGGCGTAGATTCCCTTCCCCCGATTTCCCGTTTTTAAATGTAGACCCTTTTCACCCAACCCAAAATTTATCGTCGTTCTTACCCTTCTGCTTCCCCCTCCCCCCTTCCCAGGTTCTGGTCCCTTTTCAAATAAAAATCAACCATAGTTTTTAGCCCGGATTCCTCACGTCTGAGGCCTTTAAGTCCCTTTCAGTTCCTCTCCGTCGATTCTGTTGGAAGTCTCTTATATCGGTCATCAAATCTCGAAACAATCCATTCTCCATCACTCCAATTTTTCTTCCCACATGGATACTTGATAGCAACTGCTGCCAAAAGTCAACCAGTCTTTCATGATCAAAAGGATAGCCCCAATCGTATTTCTTGTATCCTTCGAGTTCCTGTGTTCCAGATACTTCAGGGGCCCCCTCCTTCATCCTTAACATCTTTTGCAGTGTTGTAATCCAGATAATCCAATAGTCTTTTCCCTTGGGTTCCACCATTATGGACTTTTTGTTGGTATTTTTCAATTGTTCTTTCTCCTCTCCTTGCTCTCTTTCCTCCGATTCTTGGAATGTCTTTTCTGTTTCGGCTGCAGATTCCTTTCCTGTCAAATCCTTCATGCATTCAGCAGAGTTGCTTGTTCCTGAAGTCAAGGTCATTAATTGTTTGTTCATACTCAGACTCTGCTCTTGCAATATTCCCACAAGATAAAACATCCTGTTTATCTCTGCCTGTAGTTTTCCTTCTGCCGCCATTGTAGTAGCTTTGGAATCCCCCTAGAGGGATTCTGGTTACTTTGTAAACTTTTTCCAACAGTCCAAATCTTTTTTATTTCTTTCTATCAAATCTCCAACCACTTTGTTTCAATTTAGCTTTTAGTTCAGAGGGATATCAGTTAACAAGTTTTCAATCTGTCCATTTAACAGTTCTTTTGACAACTTATTCTTCTGCACCAGACTCAAGCACGGGACTCTCCCTGGTCCCGGGGGGGGGGGATTTCACAAAAAATTTATCCTCACTCTCCAGCACAACACTTCCTTTGTTAAATCGTGGAAGAAGTTTCTTTTATAATGTATAAGTGTCTTTTCCGCCTTAGTTCTCTGAACTTTGCTTAAAAATTGTCTGTAATTAGGGGGGGGTGCGGACTCCCTTTTAGCACACCCTCCGGTCATCTCCAATTCAAAGGAAAAATTTCTTAAAGCCAAATTCCATTTACTCACGGGTTAATTCTTTCAATCCAAATTTCCAGGGAGAAAGTCAGCGCTCTCCGGTCGTGGCTCACGGCTCCGCTCCACCGAGGTGTCGATCGACTCTCAGCGCCACACCACCCTCCATACCCTTTTTTGAGGGTCGGGGGGTGCTTAAGGCGCCCACCGAGTCTTCCCATCCGCAGGCTTCAGCGCCTGCGGTTTCTAAGGGTCCCCGCGTCGCCGGCGCGGCAAGACCCGTCCTCGGTGGAGCTGATTCCCTCCGCAGCTCGGAGGGAATCCGCCATTTCCAGATCGTGCTAACCCGGAAGTCCTCTGTTTGGATCAGATATAAAGACCTACTGGAGAGCAAAACTCCAAGGTGGCTTTCACCAATGGAGGCAAAAGCTGTGAAAAAACTCAATATGGAGTGTATATGGCCGAAATATTGGGAAATTTTAGAACAGGAGGGTAGTAACTTCAAACTGCAGAGTTTTGAGAAATTAAAGGATAAAGTGAGAGATTGGCTCCACTATTACCAAATAATGGAGGTTTACAAGATGGATAAGAAAATTGGCTTCCAGGTGGAGAAATCGAAATTGGAAACAGAATTGTTAGAATCCAATACTAATAATTTATCAAAAATGTATAACTTGCTGTTGAAATGGAATACGCAGGATGAAACAGTTAAATCAGCTATGATTAAGTGGGCGCAAGATATTGCTCATAACATTATGTTTGCTGACTGGGAAAGGTTGTGGACCACCGGCATGAAATTTACGGCGTGTAACGCCTTGAGAGAAAACATTATGAAAATGATCTATAGGTGGTACATGACCCCAGTCAAGCTTGCAAAAATTTACCACTTGTCAGATAACAAATGTTGGAAGTGTAAAGAAAATGAAGGCTCATTCTTTCACCTCTGGTGGACATGCCCAAGGATTAAGGCTTTCTGGGAAATGATATATAATGAAATGAAAAAGATGTTTAAATACACTTTCCTGAAGAAACCAGAGGCCTTTCTCCTGGGTATGGTAAGCCATGTGGAGTTAAAGAAGGACAGAACTTTGTTTTTGTATGCCACAACAGCAGCAAGGATCCTTATTGCAAAGTATTGGAAGACATCAGATCTACCCACTCTGGAAGAATGGCAGATGAAGATGACAGACTACATGGGACTCGCAGAGATGACGGGCAGAATCCGAGACCAGGAGAAAGAGACAGTGGAAGAAGATTGGAAGAAATTTAAGGACTATCTTAATAAATATTACAAGATTAAAGAATGTTAGATTGACATGGACTTAAAAATATTGGTTTTCAGAGACATTAGAGTAAGAAAAGGAATGGAATTAGTAAAAAACTTTTGGGAAATAAGGGAATGGAGTTGCTGATGGGATAATGAAACTAGAATACAAAACGGTGAGGTATGAGGAAGTCGGGGAAATAAGGTTGAGAAAAAAAGTTTTGAAATTATACTTGTTTTTTGTTTGTGTTTGTTTTCATTGTAGTTGTTTTGTATTTGTATGTTCTTATTGGAAAATTTAATAAATATTATTTTTTTAAAAAAAGACAGTGCATTCAGTTCAGCTTCACAAGTACTTAAGCTGTTGTTTGCTTCTTGCATGACCAATCAAAAAGACCCTGATTGTACATGTAGCAAACTCCAGACGTGCTTTTCCTGTCTGTAGTGTCACTTCCAAAACTTGCATCTGCAAATATCTCAAGACCACCAGACTTCTGATTGTTAAATCTCAGTCTGTAATGCATAGTGCCTTTCAAATAGCGTGCTATGCGTTTCAGAGCTTTCCAATCCTTAACAGTAGGATTGTTGACTTGTCTGCTTAGCAAATTACAGCTAATAGCAATGTCAGGTCTTGAACATCTGGCAATGAAGTTTAGTTTGCCTAGCACACTTCTGTACAGTGTAGTGTCAGAAAATGTTTCTTCAGTGTCATCTACCTGATAATCTGTTGTCATCGGTGTGTCTACAGGGTTAGCATCCATCAGGTTTAGTTTGCTTAACACATCAGCAATTTTCCGTGACTGGTGTACTAGAATGTTATCATCTTGATCTCTCTCTATTTCCAGAGATAGGTAGTTGTTTACCTCACCAAGATCTTTCATGTCAAAGTGCTCTTTCAGTTGAGGTAGGGCGTTATTGTACATTGTGACATCTTTCCAAAAGAACAGAATATCATCAACATAAAACAAGCAATACAGCTTCTTTTGCCCCTCCTCTTTGACAAATACACATGAATCAGCTTTCCCTTGCTTAAAACCTAGAGAAAACAATACTTCAGTGAGTTTTGTGTGCCAACACCGTGCACTTGGTTTGAGACCATAAAGGGATTTCTTCAGAGCACAAACAAATCCCTGTTTTACCTGTACGCCATCAGGTGGAAGCATATAAAGAGATTCACCTAGAGATCCGTACAGAAACGCTGTATTCACATCGTGGTGACTAACGTGAAGATTCCCTTCTGCAGCAAGCTTGAGCATAAGCCTAATGCTCTCATACCTCACGGTGGGTGAGTAGGTCTCGTGATAGTCTTCACCTGGTACCTGTGAAAAACCTCTGGCTACCAATCTGGCTTTGTGCCTGACTATCTTGCCATTTTGATCTGTCTTCGCTTTGAAGACCCATTTGCTTCCAAGCAGTTTCATTCCTGGAACTACTGGAACTAGCTCGCATGTTTTGTTCCTCTCTAAGGAATCTAGCTCAGCCTTCATGGCATTTAACCATGGCTCAGCATCCTTTGAATCCAAATCCTGGATTTCTTGGAAACCTGAAGGTTCAAATACCTTCTTGGAGCTTTTAACAGCTGTTACTGCTGTCTTAGCAAACTCATCAGCAAATCTCTTTGGAGGTCTGCCTTTTGTGGCTCTTTGTGACCTGCGAATTAGCCTTAAGTCTTCAACACTCTCCTCTTCCTTCTTAGGAGAAAAGTGACCTATTGTGAACAATGGTTCCTCCAATTCTTGATCAGAGCTTTCAGAGGGTCGCATAGAGGCTTTCGCACTCTTGAAATCCTCTGAATCACCCAATTCAGTTTCAGACTCAGAATCAGGACCTTCATCAGTGGGTGTGGGTTGTTGCGGCAGCTGTGGCTGTTGCTGCTGCTTTTGCTGTTGCCTATCCTCAGTCTCATCACCATCATCAGGATAACATTGGAAAATTCCCACATTCTCCCCCCACTTGGCATTGTGCTCAACACTTCTTGTGAGCCTAATTGTCTTAGAGTCAGTCATCATTATTCTGTAAGAACCTTTCTGATAACCTAGAAAGATACCATGCAATCCACGCTTGCCTAACTTGGAGCTTTGTGGTGTGTGAACCCACATGTCAGAACCAAAAATTCTCATGTGTTTGATGTAAGGTTTCTGGCCAAACATCTTCTCATAGGGGGTACAAGCAATCGCTGAAGATAACCTGCGATTATCATAGAATCATAGAATCATAGAATCATAGAGTTGGAAGAGACCACAAGGGCCATCGAGTCCAACCCCCTGCCAAGCAGGAAACACCATCAGAGCACTCCTGACATATGGTTGTCAAGCCTCTGCTTAAAGACCTCCAAAGAAGGAGACTCCACCACACTCCTTGGCAGCAAATTCCACTGTCGAACAGCTCTTACTGTCAGAAAGTTCTTCCTAATGTTTAGGTGGAATCTTTTTTCTTGTAGTTTGGAACCATTGCTCCGTGTCCGCTTCTCTGGAGCAGCAGAAAACAACCTTTCTCCCTCCTCTATGTGACATCCTCTTATATATTTGAACATGGCTATCATATCACCCCTTAACCTCCTCTTCTCCAGGCTAAACATGCCCAGCTCCCTTAGCCGTTCTTCATAAGGCATCGTTTCCAGGCCTTTGACCATTTTGGTTGCCCAAAATGTAAACAATAACTGTAAACAAAACAAGAGAGAGATTCGGCCCAGTAATTCTCTGGAAGATTGGCATCATGCAGCAAGGTTTTTAACCCTTGAAGCAATGTCTGATTTGCCCTCTCGCAAAGTCCATTCTGCCATGGGAAGCGAGGACTAGACAAATCGTGTTGAATTCCTTTCTCAGTCAGAAAAGCTTCAAATTGCTGAGAAGTGAATTCCCCCCCACGATCAGTGAAAAAAGTCTTTATCTTTTTACCATGCACATTTTCCAACCAAGCACAGAATTCCTTGAACCTTGGAAAAGCCTCTGATTTCTGCTCGAGATTGTACACATAAATATACCTGGAAAATGCATCAATGAGAACCATGAAGTACCTGTTTCCACCCAAAGAGGGCGACAGTGGACCAACCAAATCAGCATGAACAACCTGGTATGGTTCTGTAGCTTGCCTACTAGACACCTTACCTTTCGCAGCCATTTTCACCTTGTTTGCTGCGCATGCCTTACACTTCATGTAGTACCTGCAGGGTTTAATAGTCATACCTTCAACCAAGGCAGGCATTTTAGATACTGCCTCAAAATGCAAATGACCAAATTTCCTGTGAAAATCATGAATACATCCTGCATGCAAACTTTTGTTAGAACCTGCAATGCAACAAGTTTCATCCTGCACAACATCATAATAATGCAAAACAAACAAACGATCAACATATTCAGCATGCAATACATAATCGTTTTTCTTTGTGATGGTGCACTTCTTGTTCTTGAAGGAAACATCAATTTTCCGTTCATTCAGCTGCGCAACACTGAGTAGATTGTGTGCAGCATCTGGAACGTAGAGCACATTGTGTATTGACAAGTCCAAACTGTGAAGAACAACAGTTCCGTAGCCTTGACTGGGGATCGTGTGGTCATCTGCCTGGTGAATCGCACCTTCCTGCGGTGTAAAAGACACGAACAGTCGCTTGTTGTTGCAAATGTGTCTGGTGGCTACTGAATCAATCACGAAGAATGATCTAGATGTCTTCTGGACCTTTGCAACCTTTGGAGTGAAGCGTGAGACCATTGCCTTGTGCTGTGTTGTCCTGGACACCAGACCTTTGCCTTTGCCTTTGCCTTTTCCACGTGATGAGCTTTCGCTGCGCTGCTCTGTCTTGGCCCTGGGAAATCTGCATTCCCTCTTCATATGGCCTTGATGTCCACACGAGTAGCATTTCACTGCCTTCAAAGCTTTGGCGCCATCTGGTGGTTCCACTGCATTCTGGGATGACGTCTGTGAAGACTCCCCCTTACCCATGCAGCTAGCACCTCGGCGGTCTGCTTCATAGAATCATAGAATCATAGAACCATAGAGTTGGAAGAGACCACAAGGGCCATCGAGTCCAACCCCCTGCCAAGCAGGAAACACCATCAGAGCACTCCTGACATATGGTTGTCAAGCCTCTGCTTAAAGACCTCCAAAGAAGGAGACTCCACCACACTTCTTGGCAGCAAATTCCACTGTCGAACAGCTCTTACTGTCAGAAAGTTCTTCCTAATGTTTAGGTGGAATCTTCCTTCTTGTAGTTTGGAACCATTGGTCCGTGTCCGCTTCTCTGGAGCAGCAGAAAACAACCTTTCTCCCTCCTCTATGTGACATCCTTTTATATATTTGAACATGGCTATCATATCACCCCTTAACCTCCTCTTCTCCAGGCTAAACGTGCCCAGCTCCCTTAGCCGTTCCTCATACGGCATCGTTTCCAGGCCTTTGACCATTTTGGTTGCCCTCCTCTGGACACGTTCCAGTTTGTCAGTGTCCTTCTTGAACTGTGGTGCCCAGAACTGGACACAGTACTCCAGGTGAGGTCTGACCAGAGCAGAATACAGTGGCACTATTACTTCCCTTGATCTAGATGCTATACTCCTATTGATGCAGCCCAGAATTGCATTGGCTTTTTTAGCTGCCGCGTCACACTGTTGGCTCATGTCAAGTTTGTGGTCAACCAAGACTCCTAGATCCTTTTCACATGTACTGCTCTCAAGCCAGGTGTCACCCATCTTGTATTTGTGCCTCTCATTTTTTTTGCCCAAGTGCAATACGTTACATTTCTCCCTGTTAAAATTCATCTTGTTTGTTTTGGCCCAGTTCTCTAATCTGTCAAGGTCGTTTTGAAGTGTGATCCTGTCCTCTGGGGTGTTAGCCACCCCTCCCAGTTTGGTGTCATCTGCAAATTTGATCAGGATGCCCTTGAGTCCATCATCCAAGTGGTTGATAAAGATGTTGAATAAGACGGGGCCCAAGACAGAACCCTGTGGCACCCCACTAGTCACTCTTCTCCAGGATGAAGAGGAACCATTGATGAGCACACTTTGGGTTCGGTCAGTCAGCCAGTTACAAATCCACTGAGTGGTAGCATAGTCAAGTCCACATTTTACCAGCTTCTTTACAAGAATATCATGGGGCACCTTGTCAAATGCCTTGCTGAAATCAAGGTAGGCTACATCCACTGCATTCCCTTCATCTACCAGGCTTGTAATTCTGTCAAAAAACGAGATCAGGTTAGTCTGACATGACTTATTTTTCAGAAATCCATGCTGACTATTGGTGATCACAGTATTCCTTTCTAGGTGCTCACAGACTGTTTGCTTAATGATCTGCTTCAGAATCTTCCCTGGTATTGATGTCAGACTGACTGGGCGGTAATTATTTGGGTCCTCTCTTATCCCCTTTTTGAAAATAGGGACAACATTTGCCCTCCTCCAGTCTGCCGGGACTTCGCCTGTTCTCCAGGAATTCTCAAAGATGACTGCTAGTGGCTCGGAGATCACATCTGCCAGTTCTTTTAATACTCTTGGATGCAGTTCATCTGGCCCTGGAGACTTGAATACATCTAAACTAGCCAAGTATTCTTGTACTATCTCCTTAGTTATTCTGGGCTGTGTTTCCTCTGCTGAATCACTTGCTCCAAATTCTTCAGGTCGGGCATTGTTTTCCTTATCGGAGAAGACTGAGGCAAAGAAGGCATTGAGGAGTTCAGCCCTTTCTGTGTCCCCTGTTTGCATTTCACCATCTTCTCCTCTGAGTGACCCCACTGTTTCTTTGTTCTTCCTTTTGCTACAAACATACCCATAAAAGCCCTTTTTGTTGCTTTTAACCTCTCTAGCAAGCCTGAGTTCATTCTGTGCTTTAGCTTTTCTGACTTTGTGTCTACACGTGCTGGCTATTTGTTTGAATTCCTCTTTGGTGGTTTCCCCCCTTTTCCATTTTTTGTACACATCCTTTTTTAATCTTAACTCAGTTAAAAGTTCTTTAGATAGCCACCCTGGCTTCTTTAGGCACCTTCCATGTTTCCGTCTCATTGGTATTGCCTGAAGTTGTGCTTTTACTATCTCCCTCTTAACAAACTCCCAGCCATCATGAACTCCCTTTCCTTTTAGTATTACTGTTCATGGGATTTCACCCAGCACTTCCCTAAGTTTTATGAAGTCGGCTTTCTTAAAGTCAAGAAATTGAGTCCTAGTATGCTTGGCTGCTCCTTTCCGCTGTATAGTAAACTTCAGAAGAGCATGATCACTTGCGCCTAATGATCATTCCACTTCTACCCCACTAACCAGGTCATCAACATTGGTTAGGACCAGATCTAAAATGGCTGTTCCTCTTGTTGCTTCTCCCACTTTCTGGACAATGAAGTTGTCTGCAAGGCCGGTGAGGAATCTGTTTGACCTTATGCTCTTGGCTGAGTTTGACATCCAGTAAATATCCGGGTAATTGAAGTCCCCCATTACTACTATCTCCCTTCCTTTTGCATGCTTGGCCATCTGTTCCAGGATTCATTCTGAATCACGGCAGTAAGATGGGCTACTGTGAGCTGAGCAGTTGGCTGAACAGCAATCTGAGTGGCAACGGACTCCCAACTTGAACCCAAAGAATGTAGTATCATGAAGGAATACACAGCCTCTGGAAAGGTGAGTCCTCTCTGTTGCAGCTCATGTCTCAGATTCTGCATCTCCATCAGATGTGTACACACATCTGCACCTTAAGCAAGTGCCATATCATGCAGCTTGGCATAGTAGAACAAAGAAGCACCAGCTTCTGTCCTCAAATGAGCCTCCCTCAAACTGTCCCAAATTTCTCTGGCCGAGGTCTTATCATGCAACAGACAGAGCTCTTCTGGGGAGACTATCAATGTAAGAGTTCCCTTTGCTTTGGAATCCTTAGCTGCCCATTCATCTGATATTGGAGCTGGGGGGGGGGCGTCTGTAATAACTGTAAACAGACCTTCTTTTCGCAGAAGAGCCTCTGCGTAGAGTACCCACTCCGCATAATTCTTCCTATTGAGCTTTGGAATCCCAAAAGCATCCCGAAGGGCCGCCGTCACTCTGGCATTAGCCTTCTGCGTCATTAATCAAGCTGCGTCTGAGTACAGCTGCTTCATTCCAAAAGCACTTTTAAAAGCACTTTTTTCCCAAGCCTCTGAGCCTGTGAGCATGTGCCGCGGCAAACGGCTTTAAAAGTTCAAAGTCCAGCCTTATAACCGTTAATTAGGAGCTGGCAGGCTGCCCGGAGCATGAGCACATACCTCTCATCAATCTTCTTGACGCGCAGATAATGTCCGATCCGTCCCTCTGCCTCTGCCGGCATTCCGATCCTCTGTTTCTTTGTTCCTCTGCCAGCAGCCATTAGTTCAGTCTGATTCCATTTTTCTGGGCCCAGAACCAAAAATGTGAGATTTTGACCAGCTTCGGTCCATCTGAAGCTGATACAGGCTCGTCTTATCTTGAGCCCAAGCAGAGCGTCGTCACACAGCAGAAGGATAAGCAGTATGTGCTACATTCTTAATTTTATTTACACTTCTATGCTGAGAGAATACAAACATGCATCTTGCCTCTGTGAAAGCAGACAAGCAACTCCTCTCGGAAACAAAGAACACCGAGAGAACAGTGAAAAACAGGAAACCAGTGAACATCACATCCAGTCTCCCATTCCCGTGGGAACCCAACAGTAACTCTGACTGTGGAATGCAAAAACAATGTCCTGTGACTGCAGTTGCTGCTCAGTGAGGGAAATAGAAACCAACAGCGGGTAGGTCAGTTATAAAATCTACAGACACCACTTCCCATGGCTTCCCTGGTGTGGGCAAAGGTTCTAGTAACCCTGCCGGAGCAGCCCTCTCCCCTTTGGCCCTCTGACAGGTGTCACAACCTCTCACATATTCTCGCACTTCCTCCCTCACCTTGGGCCACCAAAAGTCCCTTGTAACCAACAACATGGTCTTGTGTTGCCCAAAATGTCCCGCAGTGGGGTTGTCGTGGAGCTGCTTGAGGATCGAGGATCTTGGCCCTTAGGGATTCACCCGGGACATACAGTGCCCCCAATAGTATAAAGCCCCCCTTTCTCCTCAAAACCTCACTCAGCTCCCCCGTTTTCCTTAAGTTCGTTCGGCTTCCGCTGAGCAAAAGCATCGTCTCTGATCAGTTGCACCAGTTCATTGTCCTCCACCAGTGCCCCCCCACAAGTCCACCTGTTCTCCGGGAACATAAGCCTGGCTACAGGAGGTCCCTCTTCCGCCCAGTACTTGGGTTTGCCTGATAGCGCATCCGCCCTCACGTTCTGCTCTCCTGGAACGTACTGAATCCTAAAGTTGAAGTTGGCAAAAAACTCCACCCAGCGCATTTGCCTTTGGCACAACACACGCGTCGTCCGCCAGTACAGGTTCTTATGATCCGTGCACACCTGTATCTGTTGTTGCACTCCAATCAGGAAGTGTCTCCACTGTTTAAAAGCTTTAAAAGTTTCCGGGAGAAAAAGGCGCATGGCTCTCCAATCCCTCCTACCATCTTGCTGCTCCGATGGTCTGGTCTGACGCATCAGTTTCCACTCGCAGCGGCAGGTCAGGGTTGACGTGCAATAACTGCTCCTCCGATGCAAAAACCTTCTTCAGTTTCTCAAATCCCTCTTGCGTCGCTTCAGTCCACAGAAACTTCTTCTTCCCGCTAAGGCAGCCAGTTATGGGCACCATCAAACATGCAAAGTTGATGAACTTCCTGAAGAAGTTGCTGAACCCCAGGAACCACTGAACATCCTTCCTGGTCTTGGGGCTTTTCCACACAGCTTTCACCTTCTCAGGATCCATTGCTAGATCCTTATCCGACAGCCGGTAGCCCAGGAACTTAACCTCCCTCATGTGGAACTGGCACTTTTCCAGCTTTACCCATAGGCGATGCTCCTTTAGCTTCCCCAGAACATCATGCTCATCCTCCACATGCCGCTTTTCATTCTCGGAGAATACCAGAATGTCATCCAAAAAACAAATGCAGTTACGGTACAGTAGCGGTCCCAGCATGTGGTGCATGAATGCCTGAAAGCATGGGCTTCCACTTTGTAAGCCAAAGGGCATTACGATATATTCAAATGCCCCAAGGGGGGGTAAACATGGTGGTTTTCCATTCGTCTCCCTCTCGCACCCTAATGAGATTGTACGCCCCCCTGAGGTCCAGCTTAGTGAAAATTTTCCCTTTCTGCACTCTCACCAAAACGTCGTTGATTCTTGGCATGGGGAAGGCCAGGGGTTCCGTCAGGGAGTTCAGAATTCTAAAGTCAACTACAAGTCTCTTTTCTTTCGTTGCCTTCTCGTCCACAAAGAACACAGGGCTGCCACCCTTGGACTCCCTGATGAACCCCCTTTTCAAGTTTTTGTCAACAAACTCCTTCAACACCTGTATTTCTTGGTCGGACATCGAGTACAGCTTACCCACCAGTAGCTTGGCCTCTGGGACCAAGTTAATCTGGCAATCGTATGGCGGGTGAGGCGGTAACATGTCGGCCTCTCTCTCACTGAACACCTCCAAGTCCCTGTATTGTGGAGGGATTTCGCCTTTCTTCCCCAGGCACATTGTCGCCACCTGGGCCTTCTTTTCCCGAGGTTCTCCTCCTCCCAGACAGTTCTCCAAACAGTGAGTCGACCCGAAAGACAGGGACCGCTGGTGCCAAGAAACCACCGAGTCATGCAAGGCCAACCAACTCATTCCCAGAATAATAGGCGGCCCAGCCAAGGTGGCTACGTGAAAAGCGATGGTCTCGGAGTGCGTGGAAATCCGCATTCTCATGGGAGGGATCTGCTGCGTGACTTCCCCTCCCAAAAGTTCCCTTCCTTCAATGGTGGTAACTTGCAGAGGAAAGTCAAGAGGCAGGAGATGTAGCTGGTGCTGTGCAGCAAAGTACCTGTTGAAGAAGTTAGCACTGGCCCCTGAATCCACCAGGGTGTGGACCTCCATTGCGTGGTCATTTGGGAGCTCCAGCAGCACCCTAACCACTATGCCTGCTTTGGGGTGGCCTGGTCGGGGCTCTCCGCTGCTGCTCCTGCCTGGCTGCTGCCCCGGTTTCCCACCAGCCAGGCTTTCCTGTTTCCCTGAATCTGGGGCACTTCTTCTTCTTCTCCCTGTGGAGTGGCCCTACCATTCCCTACCAGTTACGACGTTCAGGACACCCTCTGACAAAGTGGCCTGGTTTCTGGCACAGGAAACACTTCTTGGCAGCCTGCCAGTCCTTTCCCTCCTTTTTGCCCTGTGGCTGGGCTTTTGAATGCTCCCGCGCGCGGGCTGAGTCGATTTCCACGGGCTCTGGCTGACTCCGACCTTGAGTAGCCTCTGCCGGCATCTCAGGAATGTGATTGCCATGGAAGCGCTCCTGTCAGAGCTGCCCGAGGTCCCAGCTCACAAAAGACCAACGCCAGTTCGTTGTTATCTACAAAAGTCTTTATTGAAGTTCAGTTTCGATTTCAAAGCCGCAGCGTGCAGCTCTACGTCTCAAACTCTAGACCGCTGAAGCTCTGTCTGAATCTCCTCCCCCCTGACACCAGTTTAAGACTCTAGCCTTGCTCCACCTCTTCCTTTGCTCTTTTCTCCTCTGGGTCCGCCTGTCCGCTGGGGTCTCGCCCTTTCTAGACTCTTCTGACGCTGAGTCCCCTGAGTCTTCCCCCTCCCTCCGGCGGGCTTTAGGACCTGGTTCCCAATCCGGGTTTGCTGCTGTGTCGCGCGCCTGTACATTCGAACTTGGCACGCGGGCCCAGCCGGCAACCTTCCTCCTGACCGTTACACTGCTCCTGTCACTGCTTCCCCCTTCGGAGAGGCTAGCTGGACCTGACTTCCCCTCCGTTCCCTCACTCTGTGATAGAGGCGTGGCCAGCCCTGATTCATCTTCTCTCCCTGCTGGAGGAGAAGCTGGCCCTGATACATGAGACTCTTCCCCACCACTACGCTCTGGTGGAGGAGCTGGTCCTGATCTCCCGCTGCTGCTTTGGGAGTCCCCGCTGGCCCCTTGCTTCTGGTGTGTCCCCCCGGGACCCCCCTTGCCCTGGCCATCGGCGCCCACCTCTGGGAATCTTCTGATTCGCTGGAGAAGCTTATGGAATCTCTCGGGCCACTTTCATACTCCCCTACGCTGCCCTCCGATTCTTCCCCTTCGCTCTCCATTTCCTCTCTCCCCTGTGCCTCTGCTCCTGAGCCCCTGACAGCTCCCCTCTGTTCTCCCTCCTCTCCAGCAAACGGGCTTCCTGTCTGATTCCAACGGCTAAGGCAGCCTTGGTTAACGAGTCCATATCTTTGGGCCGGGGGCCTCTTGAAAACTCATCTTTCACATCTGAATTTAGCCCTGCCTTAAAAAGGGCCTGCACTGGTTCAGAACTCAAATCCCAGCCCAGCTTGTGGAGCAGCATGGCAAATTGAGCCCAGTAACTGCGGACAGTCAGATCCCCTTGCCTCAAAGCCAGTAGTTGCTGCTGAGTCATATCAACTTGGGTCTCATTTGTAAACATGGCACCCATCACCTCATAAAACTTCCCCAAGTCCTGGAGTGCATTGTTACTGGTAGCAATTAGGGGCCTCACCCATTCCCAAGCTGGCCCAGATAAATGACTGATTACAAACGCCACTCTCTGCTGATCGTTAGCAAATTCACTCCCCTGGAGCTCCAATGCATATTTCATTTCAGTCTTAAAGCTCAAATATTCCTGAGGATCCCCATCGAACCTACCGACCAATGAAGGCATTTTCCTTCCCAGCAGGTCACTCCTTGGTTCACTATTTGGTGAACGGCTCTCCTCCAGTCTAATTCACAGCTCCTGCGCATGTTTTTCAAGGTCCAAATGACATTGCTTCAAAGCAGCAAATTCTTTCCTCGCAGCCTCTTCCATCACTGTTATCTGTCCCTTCTTGCTAGCACCCGGCATAGGAGTCTCAGCAAGCTGTCAGGGATGATTGGTGGGTGCTAGAAGAGATAACAGCCCGGGACTCCAGCCAGCATTACAAGATTTATTAAGTCCATTATACTATTTACAATCCGGAGCTCTTAAAAGCATGTCCTTCTTCGTTGGTGTCAGTTGCCGAGACTGGCCCCTCCCTTCGTTCTCTCCAGCATAACAACTTTCTGAAGCCTCCCCTCCATAAAGAGCGAAGCCCCGGAAGTTGCTTCTCCCTCCCTGATTCATTTCTTCCTGACAGCCCCTCCTCACGTTCCCTCTCTGACGAGGTGCAGCTGCTCATTATCGGAGGCTGCTCTCTATATTTTCCCAGCATTTCCTCCTTCTCAGACCCCAGTTCCCTGACACATACTACCACTAAATATAATTAAGAAATAAAAATTACATACATCAATATTTAGTTTGTTATTTGTTATTTACCGTCTTATTTCCTCCCAAACGTTCCATACAAAAACACACATATGTGCAGACACCCACACACCCACACACAAAATGATAATAATGAAAGTAAATATTTCCCCCCGTTTTATCTTCCAAAATCTTTTCTTCAACTTTGACTTCCTGTCAAGTCCCTTTGCATATATTTTATCTTACAATTGAATCTACACAAAACAATAAACCTTTCTATATAAATTTTCCAATACATTCTGAAAACATAATAAATGTCCACCTCCTTTTAGTTCCTTTATCACTTGAATGCTAGCATGGAGTCAAAACTATTATTGTATTTCTGAACATATCTTCTATAACCATCCCATTTTTCCACAAAAATTTGCTTTGAGTTTCCTCTGAGTTTACAAGTCAATTGAGCCGTCTCCACTAATTCCTGTAATTTGATTTGCCAATCTGTTATTTTTGGAGTCCCATGATCTTTCCATCCCTTGGCCACAAGTATACAAGCCGCTGCAGTTGCATACAAGAATACCTCTCTTATATTTTTGGGGGATCTCTTTAAAATACTTAATAGAAATGTCTCCGGTTTTTTAGTAAAAGTTATCCCCATCATCTTTTTTAATTCATTGTACATCCCCCCCCCCCAGAAATCTTAATCTTTTCACACGTCCACCACATGTAGATCATGTCACCGTTATTTCCTCCACATCTCCAACAAGCATTTGCCAAATTTTTATACATTCTTGATAATCTGGAAGGAGTGAGGTAGCACCTATGAGCCATTTCATCATGTTCTCTCTTATATTATAGCTGGCTGTAAATTTCAAATTTACTTATGTTAAGTGATGAATCTTTAATTTCATAATGTGAAGATTTAAGGATGTTAATGTTTAAGTTAAATTTTATAAGAACTGTGATTTGGAAAACTGTTAAAAGGATATGCAATGAAATTCAACCAAGGGGATGCGAGGAAGTCACTTAACAATGTTAATAAGTGTATTTTTTAATAAGGCTATGATTTATGTTTGTTTGTCTCATGTGTTTGTTTGTTTATAATGTTGTGAAAACCAATAATTTTTTTTGAATAAATAAATAAATCAAATTTACATTCCATACGTTTTCCCAATCTTTTAGCATAATTGGATGACCCACATCTTGGGCCCACTTTATCAATGAAGCCTTAACTTCCTCATCCATTACTTTGTAGTCTAAAAGAAGTCTATACATTTTTGCTATTATTTTTGTTTTACTATTCAGTAGTTCTTTCAAATCTTGAAGGATCCTTTTCAAAACCGATCTGCTTATCCTGTCTGAACACTTCATTCACCTGGAAGTAATCTAGCCAACTAGAAAAGTGATCTTTTATTTTCCCATAACTTATCAATATTAGTTGACCCTCTTCCTCCCTTAATATTGTGTTAAACAATATCCAGTTCTCTTTGATGTTGTTGTTTTTTTAACAGTGATTGCTTCTAGTGGAGAGTTCCATCTTGGGGTTTTCTGTTCCAAATATATTTTGTATTTTTCCCATACCTTATATATAGTATTTCTTATTATATGATTTGAGAAACTCCTATGCACCTTTATTTTCCCATAATTAAGATAGCCATGCCACCCAAAATGGGTGTCATGACCTTCTAGATCTAAAATATCCCAATTTTTTAAATAAACACCAATCTTTCAACCAGAGAAGACATGAGGCTTCGTAATATAGCTTCAAATCTGGTAACCCGAAGCCACCTCTTTCTACAGTATCTATTAACATCTTATGCTTTACTCTTGGTCTTTTACCCTTCCACGAAAAATTAGGAATTTCTTTTTGCCACTTGTCGATACTGCTGGTCTTTCCTATAATTGGAATCGTTTGGAATAGAAAGAGTAGCTTCGGTAAAACTATTATTTTAATTACCGAAATACGGCCCAGGAATGATAAATTTAACCTTGTCCATGTCTCCAACTGTCTTTTGATATCTTTCCAACAATTGATATAATTATCTTCATATAAGTTAATATTCTTTGGTGTTATCCATAATCCTAAATACTTGATTTTGGGGTAGACTTTAATTTGTATTATTTTTTCTAATTCTGCTTTTTCATCTGGCGACAAATTTTTAACTAATAGTTTTGTCTTGTTTAAATTCAGTTTGAACCCCGCAAGACTTCTTATTGACAGTTGCTTTTTCTTTTTGGTATGGATTTCTGGTTGAGGTTTGGGTGTTGTTGTTGTTGTTGTTAATCACTGGAACAAAGGAAGATGACTCAGTCCATGTCAGATAATCAATCCATAACAGTCATTTTTGAACCTGAGACCTTCTGTTTGTATACAAAGCATTTGCACCCTACTACTGTGCTACAACCATCCTCCTTGGAGATGCGGGGTATTAAATGTAACAAACCAATTCATTCATTCCATGAATGGGCAAACAAAGTACGACTTGACTAGTCCTGCATCAGGATTTCCTTTTTCTCCAGCAAGTTAGTACTGCTGCCTGATTGACTTCAGTATTGGGAAGGTGTTCATCCTCTGAAGCATGCTTCCTCCCCCACCCCGTTTCTTTCGGTGTGCGAGTGCCTGGATCTCATTACAAGTCACTTAAGGAACTTTGGATCCCTCTCTAATTAGATTGGTTTCCCTGCCTGTTTCCAAAAAGCTCAAGTCTTCCTTCCCCCCTTCCTAAACTCCCAGGCTCCACTGTGCAAAATTAATTAAAGCAACTGCTAACTTGACAGCAATGAGGGAGAGGAATGGGCAGGAAGGCTCTGCTGTAAGAGGGAGCAAATCCAAGAAGGGAGCTTGCCTTGGCAAACCAACCACTTAGATAGATGCTTATGTGTGATGGGACTTGTGAATAAAAAGGGGCTTCACATTCAGTCCCTGGTGGAAATAGCCGATTAGAGGTAGCAACTGGACCTTGTAAATGGGCATCTGTTTTTGTTTCCTATGTTGCGCCTCTTAAAGGAGATTTGATTATGGCCCCCAGACATCCTTTTTATTGGGCACTCATGTCAATTTGTGATCATGATGGTATCAAGAATGCAAAAGTGTTGGGGTGGACATTCCGCTTCCTTTCCAATCAGAGTATGTCCCATAGTAACTTCCTGCTGAAATCCTGAAACTTTCTACACAACGAATAGATCAGTTGTTGTTTTTTCATCCCACTTGTGTTGAGAGTGACCCTCCAGACAGCAAGAATTGAGCATCACAACATTCTACTTCACTTGTTCTGTGATGCTTTCCCAGCGTTACTGCATTATTATAGCCTGGTGGGACCCACCTGCACTACAACACAACAAAAGTGAGGAACCTCCCCCCAAAAAACTTCAGCAGGAAGTTAGGGAACATGCACTGATTGGAAAGGAAGCAGTATGTCCACCCTGAACCTTTCGCAGGTGCAAATAGTATTAAAAGTACAATTCCATATAACTGCCCTGATACCATCATGACCACAAAGCATCATGGATTCCCAATAAAAAGACTGTCTGGAGGGGCAAGATCTGAATCAGGAAATTGCAGGATTATAGCTCCATATTTTAGCCTGGGCCCTCCTTTACCCCTACATGTCTTGTTTAACTTATTTAGAATAAAATGCAACCTGGATTTCTCACCAGATCCCAGCATGCTTTTCTATTTGTTTGAAGGAATCAGCCTGGAACTGTTACAATGTTCCATTCCGGGTAGGGGTGGGGATCCAAAAGTGGACTGAAGCAGGTTGTGGAGAGTTGCGAAATATGGGCACATGCAGAAGACTTCCTAAGTAGTCCAAGTGCAGATAACAAAAGCATCCCTGTCTTGCAATTTAGATCTCATGGCTTCCAATGCTGCAGGCAGCTTTTCGTACAGCCTGTTGGAATACAGTTTTGAGCAGGAGAGGGAAAAGGGAAACTGTCTCCAGTTGTAGGTGCAAGCTGCACCCTTAGTGCTTAGCAGTGAAGGATGGGGGTGGGGGATCTGAAACCAAAACATGCAATTCCCCAATTTTTCTTGCTCAGCCTTACACGTCTAAAGTGATTGTTTAATTCCAAAAGTCTCAACTATACTACCAAGTCCTCTGATATAATCGTTCCCAAACCTTCATTGAATCCTGCATTTAATAAAGTACATTTACAGAGTATATGAATTCCAGATTTGACTCCGGACTCCGGGGACACATATTCCTGTCCTGGAACTTGTGTATCCGGTCTGAGGTTGGGAAAGGGGGTGTGCGTTGGAAGCAAGAACGCCTGGAGCCTAACAAGCCGTTTTTGCATTTTTTCTGTCTTTGACACACTGAACATGTAATGGGGACTTGGTCTGATCAACAGCATCTGGTGAAAGTAGCACACTGGGGGATAGGAAGCCCATCAGTTGCCAACCCCTCTTCCCCTTGCTTTTGTGTGTTTTTGCAGATGGATCAAGTCCTCAGCCAGGGAAGGTGATGTAGGTAATGTTGGCAGGATGTGTGCAAAGTTGTTGTCCTATCAGCTCTATTCCACTGTCAGGAGTTCAGTTATAATGAGAGGCACATGCGTGCACAATGAATCATATTCCAGTATGGACAGCAAAAGGGAACACCATCAGTCAAAGAGCTTCATTGAACAAGGAAGGCTCTCTTGGCAACTTCCAGAGGTTTGCAGTCCATGAACAGGAAGTTTGGGGTGGCTGGACGTAGAACCAGAGGCGTGGAGGGTGATGATCGCCAGCTCAGTCCCAGCAACTAGCCGTGGAAAGGAAGATGCTGGTGAAAACGACATTCTCTCCCAACTGAATGGACAGCTCGTATGGACTCAATGGGCTGCAGTTGTTCCTGTTCAGAACACACTCTGGCACCAGGACAAGCCCTTTTCACGCATTCATCTCATTGCTTGGAGCCACCTCCTGTTCCTCTCTCCCGATGGCCTTCTTGAGGAATGATCCAACTGCCTGCAGCTTATATAATCCCACTCGGCTCCCTCACCCCAACTGCTGCCAGGAGTACTCCTGTTTCACATCCGCTCTCTTCTTGGATGTTCCTGGACAAAGCTGAAGATGGAGATCACACAGCACTACATGGCTATAGGTCAGCACCAGCAATAGGCTTTGCACTTGTCAGGGCCCAGGGGCAACTCCTGGCATCTCCAACACAAATAGAAAGTTGGGGGGTCCCCTCTTCAGGGCTCCTTGAGAGCTGCAGGGGTAGGAAAGGCTAGAACAGGGGTTGGTAAGACCGTTTTACAGGCCCATGAGCCGCCCTTGAACGGAGCCACCTGCTTGGCAAGTCAGCAAGTCCCCCGCACGCTGCGCTAAACCAGTGAAAATGCTGAAAATCGCTTCTGCACAGGTGCAATTTTCGGCGTTTGGGCATGCGCAGAAGCGATTTCTGGCATTGCGCTGCACTGGCCCGGCCCACGGACGATATCTGTGGGAGTGGTCCAGCCCATGGCCGGTAAGCCTTGCCGACCCCTGAGCTAGAATGCATAATGCAACCTAGGTGCCCTGTTAGCAAAGATATCGCCCACTTGGGCTACTGCAATGGAGCTACCTTTGAAGGTGACTCAGAAACACTAATCCAGAATGCGGCTGCTAGACTGGTGACTGGGATTGGCCGCCAGGACCATATAACACCAGTCCGAAAGAATCTACATTGGCTCCCAATACGTTTCCAAGCACAATTCAAAGTGTTGGTGCTGACCTTTAAAGCCCTAAAGGGCCTCAGCCTAGTATACCTGAAAGAGCATCTCTACCTCCGTCGTTCAGCCTGGACACTGAGGTCCATCTTTGAGGGTCTTCTGGCAGTTCCCTCACTGTGAGAAGTGAGGTTACAGGGAACCAGGCCGAGGGCCTTCTTGGTAGTGGTGCCCTGGGTTGTCAAGGAGATAAACGATTTGACTTTTGGAAGACATCTGAAGGCAACCCTGTACAGAGAAGTTTTTAATGTTTGATGCATGACTGTGATTGATGTTTTAGTTTGCTGGAAGCCATCCAGAGTGGCTGGGGCGACCCAGTCAGATGGGAAGCATATAAATTCCTCCTCCTCTTCCTCATGCTACCAATGGCTAATGTGCCTCTGAATAGCAGTGGCTGGGAGTCAGAGCTGGGGAGAGGGGGTTCAGGTTCTGTTTGCAGGCTTCCCAAAGGCATTTGGTTGGCCGCTGTGAGAACCCGATGCTGGCCTGGATGGACCTTTGGCCCAACGCAGCACCCAGGCTCTTTTTTTTCACATGCTCATAATCACCTCGAGCATCTCTGCTCTGATGGCAGTTGCAGCCTCCCTTGACCAAGATCTTATGGTCTCTGTGGCTCTCAGCACTGGAGAAGCCATGGGGATCTTGCGTCACGTTAAGCAGGCTGGCAGATTCTTGGGATAGCTGTGCATTAGCTATGGTTCAGGGGCAAGGAGACGGTCCCTCTCTTGCTCCGAGTGGGGAAGAATGACAGCTGGGCTGATGGAGGAATTTGGTCAGCTGTGAAAGCCCAAGATTTCACACTCTCATCAGAGCCTCTTTGGCAAAGCCCCAGGCCACCTGTTTGGCAGCTTGTTGTGAGCGCAGAGCGGGAGAGTTCTTCCTGAAACAGGTTCCTTTGGGGTTGTCATTTTGCAACCCGGAATGCCTTCTTGGAGCAGGATGCAGTGGCAGGGCAGCCGGTTTCTTTTGTGGCCCTGGTGCTTGGCCTGGCCTGGCCTGCTGTGGTAAATACTGTTCCAAGTGTGCCAAGCAGCAGGTGGGGAAACATAGGAAGCCCATTGGTCCATCTAGCTCAGTACTGAATACACTGTTTGGCAGCAACTCTCCAGAATTTCAGATAGGGATAACTCCCAGCCTTGCCTGGAGATGCTGGGGATTCAGCCTGGGATGCCCTGCATGCTGAGCACATGCTCTTACCACTGAGCTACTGTGAGCAGCAGCTGATAACACGAGTCCAATTAATTAAAAGGGTTGGTTTACTGCCAAACAAAACACAGCAGCTCGGAGCTCTGTCTCTGAGCAGCTTCCATTTCAGTCATGATGACTCAACTGAACTTTCACTTTCTATTCTTTCTTCTCCAGCAAAAACGGAAGTGCGTCCTTTTCTTATGATGCTGCTTTTCCCGCTCTTTCTTGGAGCCCTCCCCTCCTGTGGGTTTGGAAGCTCACAGACTCCCCTCCTCCTTCTTCTGACAAGCTGTCACTTCCCATGCATTCCCTTGCTCTATCACCTGAACTTTCACCCACTGGTTGCCTGTTTGTTTCTCCTACTGTTTGCATTCCATTGTCTCCCTCCCCTCTTTCCTCCGTCTCTGCTGGCAGGTCTTTAACAGACAGCAGCGTATTCTGCACTGGGGGTTCATCAATCCTGACATCATCCCCTCCGCTAGGGGTCTCCTCCAACTCCCCCGCCCTTCCTCTTCCTCTGGCGGAGCACTACAGGGAACTTCCCACCATTCCTCTTCATCCTCTTCCCAGTAACTACTCCCCTGTGGATTCTCCTCAGCTTCCATTCCCCAATCTGCCTCACCCTCTTCTTCATCCCAGTCCTCCTCCTCCTCCACCCACCCTCTGCATTTGGGTTTACTAGGGCGCCTGGGTGAAATTCTCTCTGCAACCTCGGGATGTGTATGTTCCCTGTGTCCTCCCACAATTTCTCCTCCTCCCCGTGCCCCTTCCAAGACACTAGATACTGCAGTCTCCCCCTCCTCCACTGAGAGTCCAGAAGTTCAGCCACCTCATATTCAGATTCCCACTCCACCAAGATAGGTGGTGGCGGTGGCTCCTTCTGCTGTTGGTACCGGTGTGCCGGCATCACTGGAGACAACAGGGACCTGTGAAAAACCACGTGTATCCTCATGGAGATGGGCAGGCATAGCTTGAACAAAACAGGGCTGATCTGTTCTATCATTTTAAACAGGCCCATCCTTTGCTGGTCCAGCTTACGACACTGTCCTTTACTCAGCAAGTCTTTTGTGGACAGCCACACTTGGTCCCCCACCCTTATCTCCCTGCCCACCTCCCTGTGCTTATCAGCCTCTCTCTTATGCTAAGCCTTTGCTCTTTCGAGGTGATCTCTCAACAAGCTGTGTAGCGCTTCCATTTCCTCTGCATACCGTTCTGTGGCAGGCACTGCAAGGTTGTCTCCCTGCCCTGGAAACACTCGTGGGTGTCCCGTCCCCCCCCCGACAGGTGAAGAACAGAGTGTTGGGTAGATGAGTGCACTGCATGGTTGTATGCGAACTCGGCAAGCGCCAACTTCTCTACCCAGTCATCTTGCTGATATCTCACATAGCATTTCAGGTACTGCTGCAAAGTGGCGTTCATCCTCTCTGACTCTCCATTTGTCTGCAGGTGTCTAGCCGACGAAAGACATACTTCTATCTTCAGTAATTGCATCAGTTTCCTCCAGAACTAGGAGGTAAATTGCGTGCCCCTGTCCGATATGACCTTCTGTGGCAGTCTGTGCAGTTTAAACACATGCTCTATTAAGAATTGTGCCGTCTCCTGTGCCGAAGGCAGTTTCTTACAGGGCACAAAGTCTGAAATGGCCCGCCATAGGGCTGTCATGGCATTGCCTCAGCACCTTGACATGGAGTTCCCCTTTTGGGTCATACAACGCTTCTCCTTTGTACAGCAATCCTCCTCTCTCGGCAAAGCCTTCTGCCTTGCTCTCTTCTCTGTATCGCTTCCCTTTTCTTCCTGGCAAACTCATCGAACTTGGGCATTTTGGCTACCATAGCCACAGCTAGTCACAATTGTTCAGGCTTGAGGATATGTCTCTGTACTGGTGCAGTTTCTACCTCTTGATACTCCAGCTTCCTGGACAGAGCACCCACCTTTTGGTTCTGTGCCCCTGACACATACTGCAATCAAAAGTCAAACCTAATGAAGAATTGTGTCCACCTTATCTGTCGCTGATTCAGGTGTCTGGCCATCTGCCAGTATTCCAGGTTCTTGTGATCCGTGCGTACCTCCACCTGGTGCTCTAGGAAATGGCACATTTGTAGAGCATCCTTAATAGCAAGTAGTTCCCATTCCCAAATCATGTAATTCTGTTCTGATGGGTTCAGTTTCCGAGAGTATAATGTGCACGGCCTCAAATTCCTGTTCTCATCTGCTTGGAGTAACACCGCTCCTAGAGCCGTATCCGATGCATCTGTCTCTACAACCATTGGATGGTGCGGATCTGGATGCGCCAAATGTTCTTCTGACGCGAACATGGTCTTGAGCTTCTTGAATACTCTCCGAGTTTCTTCTGCCCACCTGAAAGGCTGCTTGCCTCTCAAAGAGTCCATTAATGGTGCTGGTTACAGATAGGTAGCCGTGTTGGTCTGCCATAGTCAAAACAAAACAAATTCCTTCCAGTAGCACCTTAAAGACCAACTAAGTCAGTTCTTGGTATGAGCTTTCGTGTCCATGCACACTTCTTCAGATACACTGAAACAGAAGTTTCCAGACCCTTCTATATAGTGAGAAGGTGGGGAGGGGTATTACTCAGAAGGATGGTGTTACTCATTAATGGTGCTGTTAGCCCTGATTACCTAGGTATAAACTTACGGTAGTAGTTTGCAAAACCCAAGAACGTTTGCACGTCTTTCCTGGTTCTGGGCACTTGCTACGACTCTACAGCCTGCACCTTTGCGGGGTCCATATGTACTCCCTCTGGAGTGATGCAGTAGCCCAAGAATTCCACTTCAGTCATGTGAAATTGGCACTTCTCCAACTTGGCACAGAGGCGGTTCTCTCTCAGCCGCTATAACTTCCTTCACATATTCTACGTGGTCCACCGGGTTGTCTGAGTATATCAAGAGATCATCAAGATAACACAGTACTGCAGAATCTTGCAATCCCGCCAAGAGGTGGTTGATAAATGCCTGGAATGTCGCAGTGCCCGATTGTTATCCAAACGGCAGGACTAGGTACTCAAAGCTGCTGTATCTGGTACAGAAGGTCATCTTCCACTCATCGCCCTCTCACACCTGTATCAGATTGTATGCTCCCCACAAGTCCAGCTTGGTGAAGATCTTTGTCGACCTCAACCATTCCAGCAGATCCCCTATGCATGCGTAGGGGGGTAGCGGTCGGGTATTGTCACCTTGTTCAGAAGCCTGTGGTCATTGCAAAGCCTCAGTTCCGCTGAGTCCCACGTTCCAGATTTTTGTCCAAAAATTCTCAGCGCGGTCAGCTCCAACTCAGATAGTGAGTATAGCCTACTAGTAGGCAGTTGGGCCCCTGGAAGTAAGTCAATCTTGCAATCATAAGGCCTGTGTGGGGACAGTCTATCGGCTTCCTTCTCATAAAACACATCTCTGAAAGCCTTATACTGTGTAGGTAGCTGCCCTTCCTCTCCTGTCAGAGGTCCACAGACTGTTGCCCCCTTGGCCTCACCTGTTGCGGCCATTTTCAGCCTGAAGCAATGGAGTCTGCAATGGTCTGATGAAAAAGTCAAGGACCTCTGCCCCATCGAGATCACGGGACAGCCAAGTCATCCCCAACACCACTTACCCCAACACCACTTACCCCAACACTTACCCCAACACCACTTACCCCAACACCATGGGGTAAGTGGGCAGTCTCGTGATGTGGAACATGATGGTCTCTCGGTAGCCCGGCAACTCCAGGCCTACTGGTATCATGGTCTCTGAGACACATCCCGACAACAAGGGGCGGCCGTCTATAGTCCTCACATCCAAGGGGGTCTCTTTCAGTATGCAATAACAGCAGCGAGAATATTGATGGCTCAAAAATGGAAACAAGAAGAAGTACCGACCTTGGAAGAATGGAGAACAAAACTAACAGATTATGCAGAACTGGATAAATTAACTGGAAAAATTAGATTCCAAAGGGACCATAGGTTTTTAGAGGAGTGGGGAAAGTTCAGAGAATATTTGAAAACTATATGTGAAGAGCAAACAACGCTAGTGTGTTTTAAAGAAGCTTTGTGAAAAAATAAGAAATATTGTAAGAATGTAAATGAGGGGGAATTTTTTTTTATTTAAAGGCGATATTAGAATTAAGGAATGTGAAGTTAGGGATATTACAAATATTGTTGGCTTGGAATTTGAATAGAACTTTTTATCTCCTGGGAAACTGCAGAAATGGAACACTATTTTGTCTACAGAGGTCTACACACTAAAGGAGACAATAGATTTATCTATTGAAGAATGGAAGGGACTTGGCATAATGTTTTGTTCCTGAATAACAGAGCCTCTGCAGAGGAATTAGAAGTTTTTGGAATTAGAACATTTGTGCAGGAGAGCAGGAAAAAAAAAAAAAAAGGAGGAGAGAGATCAACAAGAACAAGAACAACAACAAGAATTGGATAAAGTGGGAAGTGGGAACATTTGGGACATCCAGATTTGAAAGGTCTAAAGAAATAAAATTGGAGTTTTTACTCCTAAATATAAAAATCTGGATGGAAGAAATGGGCCTTTTTGAGATAGACTCCTTCCAAGATTGGACATTCGAAATTAAAGATGACTGGTAAAGGACTATGGCCTAGATAGATGTGGGAGCTCCAGGAAGACATCAGACGTTGATGAACATTGGGAACGCAACCGGGAAAGGGGGGAGGGAAATTTGGAATCCAAAGGGCGTAAAATTATATTTGATTATCTTAATTATATTTTATAATTTTATCTTAATTAATTATATTTGATTATTTTAATTTGTATTGTATATTAAAGGGGGGAACGCGTGGAAGGGAACAGGTCGATTTTAGGGGATGGGAAAATATTTTTAAAATTGGGCTAATGATAATAAGTTCAAAATCTGGGATAAGAACTTGCTGAATTTATTTGTAAGAATTGGAATACAAGAGGGGGAGGGGAGGGGAAGTCCTGGAAAGATGTTATTGAAAATAAGATCTTAAATTGGGATGTTTTGTTCTTTTTATTTTGTTGTAATTGGAAATTTCTAATAAATATTATTTTTAAAAAAAGGAATTCAACTACGGATGATTGTTAGAGGAGTTGAGGGAGGTCTAAAAAGTTAAAATATGTGATGTGAAATTTGTACGATTGGAGATTTTATGGAAAAACTTAATAAAAAAATTTATATATAAAAAATAAATAAAAAAGGGGGGTCTCCAACATCTTGTGTGGCCAATCCTAGTCGCCCTACTAGGTCCATGTCCATAAAATCTGCCGATGCTTCTGAATCTATGAGTATGCACACCCGCTTACTGGGCCTGCCTGGAAGTCGTAGCGTGGCGTTCACCGTAATGACTGGGCAGAGGTCTGGGCAGAGGCCCCTCTAAGGCTTCTCCTCCCAGTCTGTGGCCTCCTGGACAGGCTGGGGCAGGTCGTTTCCCGGCGGCGGTGGCGCTTGTTCCTGTCCTGGGGCCACACTCATCCCTGATAAGGCTCCCCAGTTCTTCCTAACCCCACACTGCTGTACCATGTGGTCTGCCGAGCCGCAGGTGAAGCACAGACGCTCCTTGAGATGCCTCTCTTTCTCTGCCGGCAAAACTCCCGGGAAATGTATCCCTCTTAAAGTCCCCAATTGCATGGGTTCTTCTTCCTCATGGGGCTGGTGGCTCACTGCCTCTACTGGTGCATAAACTGACGTTCCCGGGTCTCGCTTGCCCTCAATGCACCTTGTCTCGCATCTGCAGGCCCAAGTGAAGGGAAGCTTGCCCCACTTATTCTAAGGTGGTCATCATTGGCATTTTTGCCAGTTCATGCCAGATTTCATTGCTAAGTCCCGCCTTGAACATGGCTACTATGGCCTTCCCTTCCCATCCCAACTGTTGTGTGTACATCTGGAAGGTCGACCAATAGTCTGTTACGGTCCTTCTCCCCTGAGGTTCATGAGCTTCTGCGCTAGCTCCTCCTCTCCTGCTGCTCTGGGAGCTTTCTAAAGGATTTATTGTACTTTACGCTTGTTTTTATTCTGTGCTATCCCTGATGTTTTTGAAGCTTTGTAAGTCAGATACCTTTTGCACAACAAGGGACTACTAAACTAAATACTGTTAGTATTGCACCTTCCTTGGAGGTTTTTAAGCAGAGCTTGGATGGCCATCTGTCACGGATGCTTTAGCTGAGACTCCTGAATTGCAGTGGGTTCGACTAGATGACCCTTGGGGTCCCTTCCAACTCTACAATTCTATGATTCTATGCTACATGCTCTCTAAGTATGTGCAGAGTGCCTTAAGAAGTAAAGTGGAAAAGGCTGGCCACATAAATGTTTCCAGGTGGCAAGAATTGCCTATTGTCTTTTGAGTTTTCCATTACAGTCTCAGACAGAAGGCAGTTTGACAGTTTGTTTAAGTGGGAGTAACGTGAGGAAAGCTCAGCTCCAGGATGCAAAGTCTGGAGCAAGCACAGGCACACACACCACCCTAGGCCTGGCACGAAGTGAAGAATCTGCACTGCCTGAAGTGTCAGGGCAGGAATTCTTTCCAGCGGTTTTGCCCATCTCCCTCACTGACTGCAAATATGAGGAGGGTGCTTTCCGCTTTGAGGGGGAGGCATTAGGTTTTCTTGGAAGTGATATGTTTTTCTGCACTGCATGGAGCACAGAGCCTAGCAGGGCTTGCTGAGTGCCCCCCCCCCCGCCCCTTTCCTTTCATGGACATGGGATGCAAACACCTTCTCAAAACACAGGCCCCCATCTGTTCATTTAAAGTAGCCTGTAAATCTGTGTCTGAACTGCAGAGCAGTTCAGGCTGCTGAAAAGGCTGTGTATTCAAAATGAAACCCAGAATTGCAAAGGCCCCATGAGTCAGTTGCTATGATAGGGGAGAACAGCCTTGCTGGGTGTGTGGAAGGAGAGGCGCTATAATGCAAAAGCTGGCTGAAAGTAAAGCTGAGTTGTTAATTTAAAAATAACCATGGGTGGACCTATGCTGACGCAGAGCAGGAAAGACTCCTGCCTGAAACCCTGGAGAAAAGCACTGCCAGTAACAAGCAAGATGGAACCATAGCCAACCAGGGATGCCTTCAGTCTATCACCAATTGGGGGAAGAGATTCAAACACATACTGTAAATTTAGGTTTGCACAATTAAAGAGGTTTTTAGAGACACAGACCTTTTGCAGTTAGGAAAGTGACAGGGATAAGCACTGAAGTGTGGGATGAACAAATGATTAACAGCAGAACATTATAAACACCCCACAAGCAAATCAGAATGAATGAATGCTTGTTGCCATGTAACCGCCCTGCAAATAAGGAATGCTCAATAAAGACTGGATATAATGTAACCTCAATTTGCACAAGCAAATGTGGGCAAGCGCTCAATGAAGTTCTAAGTGCTATTCAAAACCACCTGCACCCCCTGGGGTTGGGCTGAGGAGGCAGAGAGGTGCCTTTGTAGGTGTTTGGGTAGAATCTTGGAGAAGGAAACTGCATTTTTGAGCATTTATAACTCCAGTATATTCCTCAGGGGTTTTAATGCAACAACTCTTTATGAGACATACTCGAAACCTTGGGATGTTGTCTTTGTTCTTTTACTGGGACTGTGTCTATGTAAAACTCAGTTACTCATGGGAAAGGCCCTGGCCTAGACGATTCCTTGAAAAGGATTTGGGCAAATGTTGCTGTGGGGGGAAATGACATCCTCCCCCCGCACCACGGGCTGCTCACCAGATCCATTTAATGGTCCTCTCACTAAGCTGCCAGCTCTGGCCTTCCCCAAGGCGGGCTTGACCCGGGAAGCGGAGATCAGAGGTGTGCTTTGCTTCCCAGACGAAGGGGGTGAGGCCCACGGGCTTTTCGTTCGCTAGCTGGACAGGAAGGGCCCAGGCATTATCATTTTTGCTGAGCTCTGGTTCCCTTATTAATTCAAGAGGGTGCGAGCATTTCTTCTTCTTCTTCTTCTTCTGCCGTGGGCTGCATCCAATGTGGGCTAAACTGCTCCTTCCCTCAGCACAAGGCCACCTTCCCCGGGGACCCCTGAACAGGGTCCCGCAGCTCTTCAGAGCAGACTGGGGGAGGAGGAGCGGAGGAGAGGAAGCTGCCTTGCGAGGGTTGGCCACTTGGCTGCCTCGGAGCAGATGCAACATCTTCTCGGGGGCGACTCCCCGCTCTTCCTCTCCCTCTTCCTCTCGTCGCCTCCAGCAGCCGAGCGGGGGAAAGGACCCAAGTCTGCGCCTGCGCAGGGAGCGACCACGCGCCGAATCGGCCCCGCGACGGAGTTGGCGCGATGACGCCACTCATACCGCGCGGCTAGCGTGCGCCACAAGCCCGTCGCGCCGTGCGCGTGCGTGTGCGCGTCGCCGGGGATATGGGGGCCCCTCCCCCCGCCACAAAGGCGGAGAGGAGGCGGAGCCCAGCAGGGGCGGCCAGGCGGTGCCGCTTAGACTCCCGGGGCAGACGGAGCCCCTCAGAGCGGGCCGGGCCGGCCTCGGGCTGCGCAGCGGGGCGCTAGTCCTCGTGAGCTCCGCGGGCCACCCCTCCCTCACGCGCGGGGGGGGCGGGGGCGGGGTCAGCAAGGTCGTGAGGCAGAATCTAGATCCGTTTGAAGCGCGCGGGAGGCGGCGCCGAGCCCTGCGGAGGGAGGCGCCCTGCGGAGCCCTCGCTTCTTCCTCCCCCCGAGAACGAGGCAGCAGGACGGGCGAACCCAGGTCCTGCAGCCCCCGCCCCTCTTCTCCCCTCCAGGGCTGCTCCTCCCTCCCGGCTCCAGCCCGGCATCCCGGATTCTGCCCCCCACCTGCCCGCCGGGCGGCGGACCCGAAGACCCGTCTTCCTCGGCGCCCCGCTCCGGCCCTGGGCCCCTGCTGCGCTCCGCCTCCTCCTGCTGGAGCTCCCGGGGCGCCGGCTGCCGCAAATGGCCCTTCTCGCCACCCTGGGGGTCGGGGCGGCGTCGTCGTGGCCCGGGCGGGTGGGGAGGGGCTGACCTGCGACGGGTTTGCGGAGGCAAAGGGGGCCAAGGAAGCCTTGGCCGGGGCTGGTGGTGTGTGTGTGGAAGGGCTGGGTGGTGTCCCGGTTCTCATGAACAGGGGGGTGGAGGGGATGCAGACGTTTTTGCATTATCCTAATTCGACAGGCATCTCCATTCACAGGATGCTGGGAGAGAGAAAACGTAAGCAATCAGGGTGGAATCTACACACACAAAAAAAGCATTCTGAAAATGATTTTTAAAAAGTCTTTTTAAAAATACAGTGGTACCTTGGTTTGCAACCATTTTGGATTACAACCACGTCAAACCTGGAAGTGTGTGTCCCTTATTTTTGGACTGCAACCAATTTTTTGGGGGGGAGGCCCCATTGGCGAAAGCGCGCCTTGGGTTACAACCTGTTTTGGTTTACAACTGGACCTCCAGAACAGATTATGGTTGTGTAAACCAAGGTACCACTGTACATTGAATTTTCCATAAGACTCACCATCATCATCTAGTGTCACATTGTATATTGCACTTAAAACATTTTATTTGCAGCTGTATAGCTTGAGTCCCAGGTCAGAGGGAAAATAAATCCAAAGAAATGCAGACCGACAATTTCATTAGAGGTTGTATAAAAGCTTTCATGAGATTGTCGTATAATTAATCAGAGGCTACAATTTACCAAACCTCAGCACTGGGTGGTTGGGAAGCTGCCGCTTTGCCATTCCTACAAGGCTCCACGGAGGCACTGAGGAGCATGTCAAGGCGGAGAGAGCAGAGATTCCCCCATCGCTTCCATTGATCCCTACCATCTGCATGAAAGGGCCTCCTGCAAATACCATCTTCTCAGGAGTTCTGTTCTGTATGATGTGGGAACTGGGCCTTTAGTGTAACGGCACCTGCCTTCCTTAGGAAATTCCCCTCTTGTTTCTTGCTCACATCCAACGGGCGCCGTCTCTTGTCGTTTTGGCGTCTGCTGAAGTGGTGGTCTTTATCCTAGTCTGTAACTGCATTGGACTTGAAATTGTTTTTATACATGAAATTGCTTTTTTTGGTTTTCACATATGGAATTGTTTTAAATTGTTTCAATTGTTGATGTTTTTACAATGAAATTGTTTGTGTTATTTTTTCCCCAAAATTTTTTATTGGTTTTCACAATATTATAAACAAACAAATAAACACACAAGGAAAATAAACAAAACAAACATAAATCATAGCCTTATTAAAAATTACAGTTGTTAACTTTGTTAAGTGACTTCCTTGCATCCCCTTGGTTGAATTTCATTGCATGTCCTTTTAACGGTTTTCCAAATCCCAATTTTATGAAATTTAACTTAAACATTAACATCCTTAAATCTTCACCTTATAGAATTAAACATATTACTTCATCACTTAACATAAGTAAAATCCTAAGCCCATTAAGTATCTGCAAGCTATTTCCAGTTAGTTTAACTTAACAAATTTAAATAATCATTAAATTTATTCCATTCTTCCTGATACTCCTCCTTCTGGTCACGGACTCTTCCGGTCAGGTCAGCTAGCTCTGAAAAATCCATCATCTTCATCTGCCATTCTTCTATTGTTGGTAATTCTTGGGTTTTCCACTTTTTAGCTAACAAAATACGAGCAGCAGTTGTGGCATACAAAAATAATTTAACATCTTTTTTGGACAATTCCAAACCTGTTATTCCAAGAAGAAAGGCTTCTGGTTTCTTTATAAATGTATATTTCAACATTTTTTTCAATTCATTATAAATCTTTTCCCAGAAGTCTTTCACCTTGGGACAGATCCACCACATATGATAAAAGGTTCCTTCCTTTTCTTTACATTTCCAACATATATTGTCGCAATTATGATATATCTTTGCTAATTTTACAGGAGTCAAATACCATCTATACATCATTTTCATTATATTTTCCTTTAGCAAAGTACATGCGGTGAACTTGACCCCTTTCTTCCACAATCTTTCCCAATCCTCAAACATTATATTATGTCCTACATCTCTTACCCAATCTATCATCACAGATTTAACTTGTTCATCTTTTGTATGCCACTCCAACAATAGCTTGTACATTTTAGATAAATTTTTACCTTTCGTATCCAACAACTCTGTCTCCAACTTAGATTTTTCATAAGCAAAACCATTTTTCTTATCCAATTTATACAATTCATTGATCTGGTAGCAATGTAGCCAATTTAGCTTATCTTTAACTTGCTCAAATGGTTTTACTTTGTAACCTTCCTCTTCTTCTATTAATAAATCATAATATTTCAATCATTTGGTATCCATATTTAATTTTTTCTGGGCCTTTGCCTCCATTGGTGAAAGCCATCTGGGCGTCTTTCTTTCTAAGAGATCTTTATATTTTATCCAAACATTATACAACGATTTCCTAATTACATGGTTTTTAAATGCTTTATGGGCTTTAACCTTGTCATACCATAAATATGCATGCCAACCAAACACGTTATCAAATCCCTCCAAATCTAAAAGATCTGTATCTTCTAATTGCATCCATTCTTTAATCCAACAAAGTGCAGCAGCTTCAAAATAGATTTTTAATTCTGGCAGGGAGAATCCCCCTCTTTCTTTAGAGTCTGTAAGTAATTTATATTTAATTCTGGGTTTCCTCCCCTGCCATATAAATCTAGAGAGTGCTTTCTGCCATTCTTTAAAGCATTTCACATTATCTATAATTGGGAGGACTTGAAACAAGAAGAGCATCTTTGGCAGCACATTCATCTTAATCACAGAAATCCGGCCCATTAATGACAATTTTAGGTTTGACCATACCTCTAATTCTCTTTTAATTTCATTCCATAATTTCTCATAGTTATCTTTATATAAATTCAAATTTTTTCCAGACAGGTTCACCCCCCAATATTTAACCTTTTTCACAAAGTCTAGGCCCATTTTTTCTTGTAGTAGTTTCCTTTCTTCATTATCCAGATTTTTCTCAATTACTTTGGTCTTGCTCTTGTTTAATTTACCGTATTTTTCGCTCTATAGGACGCATCGGATGATAGGACACACCCAGTTTGGGGGTCAGGAAAACAAGGGAAAAAATATTTTGAATCCCAGAAGCCAGAACAGCAAGAGGCATCTGGCTTCTGGGATACCGTGTGGCTGTTCTGGCTTCTGGGATAACCGCGCCAAGCCTCTTCAGGGCAGCGGAATGAAGGCTCCCCGAAGAGGCTGCACGCAGCTAAGGCAGAAACCAGGGCAGGTGCGTCGCTGAAGGGATGCTGCACAGTTCTCCCTGCGAAGGAGAGGCGGTGCGCAGAGAGGGAGAATTGCGCAGCGCCCCTTCAAGCGAAGCTGGAGGAGGAACAGAAGGAGACCCTTCTGCTGCTCCTCCGGCTTCGCAGGGCAGGCGCGTGGCTGAAGGAGGACAGGCGAGCGCAGTTCTCCTACCTCCCGCAGAAGCCATGCACTCTTTAAAGGGGCTGCGCGGCTTCTACTGGCTTTTCTAGGAGGTGGGGGGATTCCCCCACCTCCCGCAGAAGCCCCGTGCTCTTTAAAGGGTGCGTGGTTCCTGTGGGCTTTTCTACAAGGTGGGAGAAGGGACTGATGCAGCCAGTCAGTCCCTTCTCCCTCCTGGGGAAAAGCCTGCAAGAGACGCACGGCGCTTATGTGCAGCTCTTGGGGGCTTTCCCCGCCTGCCTCCCCCCTGCATTTGCTCCATAGGATGCACACACATTTTCCCTTGCTTTTTAGGAGGGAAAAAGTGCATCCTATAGAGCGAAAAATATGGTAAATCCTGCTACCTGACCAAACTCTTGTATCAGCTCCAGTGCTTTGACTGCACTGGAGTCTGGATCTTGTAATGTCAGAACTAGTTCATCAGCAAAGGCTTTTAATTTATATTGTTTCGAACTGTGATGGGATGATGAGCTGCTTGTGCGTAAAAGCTTAATCCCTCAGAGCTTTGGCATGGTTCTCAAACTCTGTCCTTTACGGGAGCCCCTCAAAGCATGACTCCCTCAATCGCTGGCAGAATCTGTCAGTGGGCGTCTACGGAATTTACGCCAACATAAAAGTTCCTTAACGGAAACGCGTCCTTTTTTTAAAAAAAAATAATAATATTTATTAAATTTTCCAATAAGAACATACAAGTGCAAAACAACTACAATGAAAACAAACACAAACAAAAAACAAGTATAATTTCAAAACTTATTTTCTCAACCTTATTTCCCCGACTTCCTCATACCTCACCGTTTTGTATTCTAGTTTCATTATCCCATCAGCAACTCCATTCCCTTATTTCCCAAAAGTTTTTTACTAATTCCATTCCTTTTCTTACTCTAATGTCTCTGAAAACCAATATTTTTAAGTCCATGTCAATCTAACATTCTTTAATCTTGTAATATTTATTAAGATAGTCCTTAAATTTCTTCCAATCTTCTTCCACTGTCTCTTTCTCCTGGTCTCGGATTCTGCCCGTCATCTCTGCAAGTCCCATGTAGTCTGTCATCTTCATCTGCCATTCTTCCAGAGTGGGTAGATCTGATGTCTTCCAATACTTTGCGATAAGGATCCTTGCTGCTGTTGTGGCATACAAAAACAAAGTTCTGTCCTTCTTTAACACCACATGGCTGACCATACCCAGGAGAAAGGCCTCTGGTTTCTTCAGGAAAGTGTATTTAAACATCTTTTTCATTTCATTATATATCATTTCCCAGAGAAACGGAAACGCGTCTTCGGGAATCTCGGCGTGACAGTTTCCGGCGAGGAGTGGGTGTACCTAGAGGAGGTCCTGAAACCTCTCCGCTGTTTTCGCTGGAAGCCTCCTGGAGCCATCCCTCCGCCTGACTTTCTCCCTGAACTCCCTCTCTCCCCCTGCTGGTCCCTTCCTCCGCTGAGGAGTCTCTCCTAGTCTCCTGGAGCCCCTCCACCACCTGACGCTCCGATGGCCGTTCCCTGACATCCACCTCCCCTCCAGGGCTCCCCTCACCCCTCCTCTCCCCCTCCTCTACGGGTGGCGAGGATGGAAAACCCCGGAAAGAATCCTCATCTTCAGAAGACTCGAACACCTCCCTCCACCGACTACCGTCCCTTATCCCCGAGTACTCTTCCTCGTCGGAGTCTACTCCCTCTCCCAGCCCTGATTCTGGGAACCCTTCGAACTCCTCTTCCTCGTCGGTGGTACCGAAGTGTTCTTTCCAGAACCGTGCCCCAGGCTGAGGTTTCCTCGGGAACCTTTGATGAAACGTTTCTACTAACACCTCATCATTGACCATTTCTGCCGGTACCCATGTGTTCTCTGACTCCGGTTCCCCTTCCCATGCTACTAAATACTCCACCTGTTTACCCTTCCACCTGGAATCGACGATTTCTGCCACGTGACTGTTGCGTTCCCTTTCTTCTATAGTTGGTGCCTGGGGAACCTCCCCCTCACGTCCCCCAAACACCCTCCCCTCTCGGTACGGTGACAGTAATGATCTATGGAACACTGGGTGCAGTTTCATGTGGTCTGGCAACCTGAGTTTGAAGGCCACCGGATTAACCTGTTGTATGACCTCAAAGGGTCCCAGTCGTTTGGGCCTCAACTTCTTACACCCGCCCTTGAAGGGCAACCCTTGGGTCGACAACCACACTCGGTCCCCTACCCTTATGACCTCTCCTTCCCTTCGGCTTCTGTCTGCATGTTTCTTGTATTCTTTGGCCCTATCTAAATTCAGTTGGAGCTGACGATGTATTGCTTCCATTTCTTCTACAAAGTGTTCCGCTGCCGGAACGCTCCATCTTTCCCCTCCTTCCCCTGGAAATGCCCTGGGATGACACCCATAATTAGCCAAAAAGGGACTCATCCCCGTGGACACATTTTCCGCGTTATTGTAGGCAAATTCGGCCAGAGCCAATTTCTCTACCCAATCATTCTCTCTTTCATTAACATAACACCTCAGGTACTGTTGTAGAATACTGTTTGCCCTTTCCGCCTGCCCATTTGTTTCTGGGTGTCTGGCGGTCGAGAAATTGACCTCTACGTGCAGTAAGCTCATGAGTTTCCTCCAAAACCTGGAAGTAAACTGTTTCCCTCGGTCTGAGACCACCCTCAAGGGGGCGCCATGCAACCTAAAAATGTGTTTTACAAACAACTTGGCGGTTTCTTCTGCCGTGACCGCATGTGAGCAGGCTATAAAGTGGCACATCTTGGTCAATAGGTCTACTACTACCATGACTGCTGTTTTCCCTTTGGATTTTGGCAGATCCATCATAAAATCTATGGATACTGCCTCCCATGGTCGTTCTGGTGTGGGTAATGGTTCCAGTAACCCCGCTGGTGCCTGCCTCTCCCCTTTTGCCCGCTGGCAGCGGTCGCACCCCCGTACATATTCCCATACATCTTCCCTCACCTTGGGCCACAAGAACTCCCTGGTAACCAACCACATGGTTTTGTGTTGCCCAAAGTACCCCGCGGTGGGGCTGTCGTGCAATTGTTTGAGCACTCTACCCCTTAGTTCCCCTTCTGGTATGTACACTGCTCCCTTATAATACAACGCTCCGTTCTTTTCCTCAACCCCCCCTGTGTTCTCTCCCGCTCCCCTGAGTCCTCTGAGCTTGTCTGGAGCATATTCATCGTTCTCGGTTCCCTCTACCAGTTCTCTTTGCCCCACCAATGCTGCCCCACACACCCAGTGGTCCTCGGGGATGATATGTCTTTCTTCGGGCGTTCCCTCCCCCTCTAAATACTCTGGTTTTCGAGAGAGAGCGTCAGCCCTGACGTTCTCAGGACCCGGTACGTAACAAATTTCAAAATGGAATTTGGAGAACTCCTGTGCCCATCTCACTTGTCTCTGGTTCAGTACTCGAGCCGTTCTCCAATATTATAGATTTTTGTGGTCCGTGCACACTTGGACCTTGTGTTGTGCTCCAATCAACAGGTGTCGCCACCTCCGAAAGGCTTCATGAATGGCGAGCAGTTCCCGGTCGTATACGGTGTAGTTCCTCTCGGATTTGTTCAATTTCTGTGAGAAGAAAGCACACGGTCTCCATTCCGACGCCTCCTTTCCCGGCTGGAGACGCACCGTCCCTACCGCTCGATCCGATGCGTCCGTTTCTACTCTCATCGGCTTCTGCAGATCCACGTGCAAAAGCTGTTCTTCCGACGCGAACGCTTTCTTTAGCCTTTCAAACGCTCGCTGCGCCTCTTCCGTCCAGACGAATCTCTTCTTACTACTGAGACAATCCGTGATGGGAGCCGTTAAGTGGGCAAAGTTCTTGATGAACTTCTGATAGAAGTTTCAAAACCCCAGGAACCTTTGCACATCCTTCCTGTTTCTGGGTGTCTTCCATTCCAGTACCGCTTGGACCTTGCTGGGATCCATGGCCAATCCCTTGTCTGACAAACAGTACCCCAGGAACTCCACCTCTCTGGTATGAAACTGACATTTCTCCAGTTTCACCCACAGCTGGTTTGCTTGCAGTCTGCTTAGTACCTCCCTGACATCTCGCACATGCTGCTCCTCACTCTCTGAGTACACCAGTACGTCATCTAAGAATGCCACACAGTTCTTGTAAAGCAAAGGTCCTAGGACATGATTCATGAAGGATTGAAAGCAGGCCGAGCCCCCCTGTAGGCCGAAAGGCATAATGAGGTACTCAAAGGCCCCCAAGGGGGTGAACATGGTAGTTTTCCACTCATCTCCCTTTCTCATCCGTATCAGGTTATACGCCCCCCTCAGGTCCAGCTTGGTAAAAATCTTTCCCTTCCGCACCCGTGTCAAAATGTCATCAATTCTGGGCATGGGAAAAGCCACAGGTTCTGACACTGCATTTACGGCCCTGAAATCCACTACCAGCCTGGGTTTATCCGTGTCTTTTTTGTCCACAAAGAAGACTGGGCTACCCCCCACCGCTCGTGACTCTCTGATGAAACCTCTCTTTAGGTTCTTGTCAATGAACTCCCTTAACTCCTGCATCTCCCTGTCGGACATGGCGTACAGTTTGCCCACTGGCAGCTGGGCTCCAGGGAGTAGGTTAATTTGACAGTCAAAGGGTCTGTGCGGGGGTAGTCTATCTGCTTCTCTTTCGCTGAAGACGTTACCCAGGTCGGTGTACTGTGGCGGTATTTCTCCCTTTCCTTTTACTTCCATCCCTGCTAGAGTGGCCTGGGCTCCTCCCTGAGCCTCCCTCCCCTTGCAGTGTTCTAGGCAATGCGCTGACCCAAAGGACACTATCCGCTGGTGCCATCCCACTAGCGGGTCATGTAGCGCCAGCCAGCTCATTCCCAGTATGATGGGCGCTCCTCCCAGGGTGGCTACATGAAACGCAATCACTTCTGTGTGCCTTGCCACCTTCATTACCATGGGAACAGTCTGTTGGTTCACTTCTCCTCCCAGCAGTTCCCTCCCATCAATCGTTGTCACCTGCAAAGGGTTACTTAAAGGGAGCGTCTGTATCTGGTGTTCGGCTGCAAACTCCTTACTCATGAAATTACAGGAGCTGCCTGAGTCTAATAGAGCCTTTATCTTCAGCGGATGTCCATTTGGCAGCTCTAGCAACACCTCTATGACTAGAGCTGCTCTTGGGGGTTCAGGCTTGGGCACATTCACTGATCCTTGGCCTGGCTGCTGTGCCCTGATGCTGGCAGCCAGGCGTTGGCTTTTACCTGCTCCTTACCCCCCTCCTCCTCACTCCCAACAGCTCCCGCCATCCCTTGCCATCCCTTCCTTTGAGGGCAGACTCTGGCAAAGTGTCCTGGCTGTTGGCAGAGGAAACATTTCTTGGCGCCTTTTCCCTCCTTCCGCCCTTCGTTGGCATTTGAAATTCCGCGCGCACGCACTGCCCCAATCTCCATCGGTTCTACAGGCGGGGAATGCTGCTCTGGCATCTCAGGAATGCGGAAATCGCTCCAACGTTCCCCTTTCCCTTCCGGCTTCTCCAAAGCCCTTGCTTCTTGGCGCGCTCCTATAGCGAGTGCGGATTTGGTCAGCTGATCCATGGACTCAGGACGGGGTGCGAGGGAAAGCTCGTCTTTTACCGCCGGGGATAGCCCTTCTTCAAACAGCATTTGAATCGGTTCCACAGACAGTTCCCACCCCAATTTATGGATCAGCATGGTAAACTGTGTCCAATATTCTCGGACGGACTGATTCCCCTGTTTACACGCCATCAACTGTCTGCGCACCACCCCCTGTTCAATCTCGCTTGAAAACATCAAGTCCATTGCGAGAAAGAACTTCCTCAAGTCCTTTAAGGCGTCATTATTGGCTGCCATCAGGGGCCTCACCCAGTCTCTAGCCCCCCCTTCGAGATGCCCAATCACAAACGCCACTCTCGATTCCTCATCGGCAAAGTCATCAAACTGCAGATTGAGGGCGTATTGCATCTCAGTCTTAAATGCTTGATAATTTCTGGGGTCACCCCCAAATTTTTGCACCAACCCTGGTACCTTCCTAGCGATGGGGGTGGGTTTCCCCTTTTCATCCTGAGCCCGCCTCTCCTCAAGCCTTGCCGTTTGCAGTGCTAGCTGGTGTTCCAACGCTCTGTATCTTTCCTCCAGACTTGGACCCGCTCCAGCTCCACCTGCCCCTCCGGCTCCGGTTGGGTTGCTCATGATGCCTCTCCTTGCACAAGCGGCTTTCAGAGACTGACAGATTGCTGTGATGGGATGATGAGCTGCTTGTGTGTAAAAGCTTAATCCCTCAGAGCTTTGGCATGGTTCTCAAACTCTGTCCTTTACGGGAGCCCCTCAAAGCATGACTCCCTCAATCGCTGGCAGAATCTGTCAGTGGGCGTCTACGGAATTTACGCCAACATAAAAGTTCCTTAACGGAAACGCGTCTTCGGGAATCTCGGCGTGACAGTTTCCGGCGAGGAGTGGGTGTACCTAGAGGAGGTCCTGAAACCTCTCCGCTGTTTTCGCTGGAAGTCTCCTGGAGCCATCCCTCCGCCTGACTTTCTCCCTGAACTCCCTCTCTCCCCCTGCTGGTCCCTTCCTCCGCTGAGGAGTCTCTCCTAGTCTCCTGGAGCCCCTCCAGCACCTGACGCTCCGATGGCAGTTCCCTGACACGAATCTACTGTAATACCTTTAACTTGTTCATCTTTTCTAATTATACTTTGCAGGACCTCCAATACTGAAATAAACAGCAGAGGGGAAAGTGGGCACCCTTGCCTGGTTCCCTTCTCAATTCTAATTTCCTCTGAAACCACATTATTTACAATAATTTTAGCTTTTTGTTCTAGATAGATCACTTTAATACCATTTTAAAAATCCTGACCTATCCCCATATTCTCTAAATTATGTAACATAAAACTCCAAGAAACATTGTCAAAGGCTTTCTTCATCAATAAACATTAACATTGCTTTACAGCTCTTTCTTGCTTCTAACTTTTCCAAAATATCCACAACATTTCTAATGTTGTCTTTCATATGTCTTCCCGGCAGAAATCCTGTCTGGTATTTATGAATATACTCAGATAAAACCTTCTTTAGCCTGTTGGCCAGTATATTTGCACAAAAATTATATTCCACATTGAGTAGGGAGATTGGTCTGTAATTTTTAACGTTGGCTCTATCCTGATCCTGTTTAGGAATCAGAGTAATATAAGCTTGCTTCCAGGTTTCAGGTGCTTTACCCCCTCGTAAAATTGAATTACCGTATTTTTCGCTCTATAACACGCACCTGACCATAACACGCACATCGTTTTTAGAGGAGGAAAACAAGGGAAAAAACATTCTGAATGAAACAGTGGATGTATCATTTTTGGGCTTCATGCTGTGGCCACAGACATGTGATCTGATGGTGAATTTGGGGTGACCCAATGCCCAAATCCTGAGAATTCCTGTGGATCCATGCTTTGTAACCACGTTTTTGCACCATTGCAGCCCCAGGCAACAGTGGGTGCGTGATTTTTTTGGTGCAGGCTGTAGCCATGGACATGCTATGTGATCTGATGGTGAATTTGGGGTGACCCAATGCAAAGATCCTGAGAATCCCTGTGGATCCATGCTTTGTAACCACGTTTTTGCACCATTGCAGCCCCAGGCAACAGTGGGTGCGTGATTTTGGGGGGGCAGGCTGTAGCCATGGACATGCTATGTGATCTGATGGTGAATTTGGGGTGACCCAATGCAAAGATCCTGAGGATCCATGTGGATCTATGCTTTGTAACAACATTTTAAGTGGGGAGCGAAGGAAAAACAAAGAAGGGACATTAGAGGGGTGTGCAGAGAAGCAGCTGGCTAAGAATGCAGGAGAGGGATTTAACGGGTTGGAGGAAAGAAAGGCAAAAGTTTTCCCCCACCCAAGCCAGCCCTCTCTCTCTCTCTCTCTCTCTCTCTCTCCCCCTCCCTCCCTCCCTCCCTCCCCCCCTCTCTCCCTCCCCCCCCTCTCTCTCCCTTCCCCCCTCTCTCTCCCTCTCCCCCAGCAGCACCGGAGCTTGCCTGGAGGGGAGGGGCTTTCCCTGCTCTTTGTTCCGTTTCAGCAAACACAGCAACGAAACAGAGGAGGGTGGGCAGTAAGACCCTGAGGCAGAATGCAGGAAAGCAGCCGCTTCGCGATTTGATTTTTGCCTGGTTTTTCGGCTCCAGGGACCACACATTCGCTCTATAACACGCACAGACATTTCCCCTTCCTTTTTAGGAGAAAAAATCTGCGTGTTATAGAGGGAAAAATACAGTAGATACTTCTACCAGAGGTTGAATGAGCCATTCTTTCAATGTCTTATAATATTTCGCTGATAGACCATCAGGTCCTGGTGTCTTGCCAAGTTGCATTGAATTTATTGCCTGTTCCACTTCCTGGTTTGTAATTAAACCTTTTAGTAGATTCTTTTTATCCTTCGGAATCTGTTGCAACCCATTAATCTTTATAAATTGCTCGATTTTCTCTATATCTTCTTTATCCTTTTTATACAGTTGTTTATAATATTTATAAAAGCATTTTCTAATGTCTGCAGGGTTCTCTACAGATTTTCCTTCTGTAACAATGTTTGTAATAGTACTTTGTTTTTGTCTCTTCTTTAGTTGCCAGGCTAATAATTTCCCACATTTATTTGCATATTCAAAATTTCTTTGTCTCATCCTTCTTATCTTCCATTCAGTTTCTTGATTTACTAACTATGAATATTGAACCTGTAGGGCTTTAATTTCTTTTTGGATCTGCAAATTCTTTGGGTTTCCTCTAAGCTTCTTCTTCTCTTTATCTTTCAGTTGTTCCATAATTTTATCTTTTGTCTCATTCCGTGACTTTCTCCTAATTGCATTTTGTTTTCTCAGAAACCCTCTCATTACCGCTTTGCTGGCCTCCCAAATCACCCTTATTTCCGTTCCTTGATTCATATTGAATTCAAAATAATCCTTTAGGGGTTTTGGGGCCTTATTGACAATTAATGAACTTCTCAACAGATCATCATTCATTCACCATCTGAAGGAACCCTGAACAAACATTTTCAAGTCCATAGAAAATGCATTATGGTCCAAGCAAGTTTTAGGGCAAGTGTTATGGACTGAGCAGACACACGGGTCACCTGCACATGGTCTTTCCTGTTATGTGGAGATGTAGATGTACTATACAATTTAAAATATAGTAATTACTTCTACGTTTACATCTATGCAAGTCAAGTAGCATGTTTATGCAGATCATTTCGTCCTCTTTTTTGTGATGTATTTACTCTTTCACCACCCTGATGATGGATCATTCATACAACTGAAGTTGTAGTACTTTTAAGCCTTCCTGTTAAGTCTTCTACCTAGCGGTCCTGATTATGGGATGCTTCCTGTATTTTCAGACTAGCACAGCAGCATCCTTCCATAAAAGCACCAGGATTGCTGGAAGTTATTTTATTTTATTAAAATACCTGGGGCCAAATTAGTTTTACATGAGGGCAATCCAGTTCCAAAAGAACAAATGAGACATAATGTACCCAGTGACCACCAAAAGGAGGAGCCCTAAGTATCACAGAAGGCGTAGCACAGGGGCAGTGAGTCATTCTCAGCTCCCTTTGGGAGGCACACTGCCGGTTGGCAGATTCAGAGACAAAAGTGGGTGGAACCTGGATGTGAATTCCACCTTTGTACCATAGGCAGAGCTGTAACTGGGTGATCTTGCGCCCTGGCAGAACCGTCCAGATTGCGACCGCCAAGCCACGGACAAATTAGCTCTTCTTTCTGCCTCTCCTCCAACCCCCCCCCCAACCATTCAATTCTTCACGCACTTCACCTTGTAATGAATTCTTTCTCAGAAAATCCAATATTTAATTTATTATTTCTTAATAAAAGGTTTCAGCAAAGAAAACGACATTTTATGTGAGTTGACAGGGTTTTTTATGTAATTAAGTTACATAAATACACAGATAGACCTAAATGAAATGGAGAAACAATATCTTTTTTTAAAAAAAAAATATTTATTAAGATTTTGGAAATTACAAAAAGAAAAAAGAAAAGTTAAACATAGAAAAACAGAAACAAAAACAAAAACACTACATAAAACATTAAATTAACCAAACAAAACAAAAACAATTAAAAACACTTCCAATATTTTCGATCTTAACTTTCATACACTTGTTTCATTGACTTCCTCAACGCCTCCCTTTTTGTATTCCACTTCAATTAACTATTTCAGCAAGTCCTTTCCATCTTCATCTATTTTCTGTCTTATAGTTAATATTAACATATTGTAACCTAGTTTTTCCCCCTTTTAATGCATTAACAATCTATACCTAGTTCCTTCTAACATTTCTGCCAAAGCCATATAACTTTATTCCACCTTTTTTCTAAAGCTCCTTAATTTTACAGTATTTCTGTAAATAATCTTTAAATTTTTTCCAATCTTCCTCCACCGACTCTTCTCCCTGGTCTCGGATTCTGCCAGTCATTTCCGCCAGTTCCATATAGTCCATCAACTTCATCTGCCATTCTTCCCGGGTGGGTAAATCTTGTGTCTTCCAGTACAGTGGTGCCCCGCAAGACGAACGCCTCGCAAGACGGAAAACCCGCTAGACGAAAGGGTTTTCCGTTTTGGAGGCGCTTCGCAAAACGAATTTCCCTATGGGCTTGCTTCGCAAGACGAAAATGTCTTGCGAGTTCCTGCGGGGTTTTTTCCCTTCCCCCCCTTTTCCTAAGCCGTTAAGCCGCTTAACAGCTGATCGCTAAAAGCTGCTAAACCGCTAATAGCGCTAATCTGCTAAGCTGTCAATGGGCTTGCTTCGCAAGACGAAAAAACCGCTATACGAAGAGCCTCACGGAACGGATTAATTTCGTCTTGCGAGGCACCAATGTACCTCGCGATGAGTATTCTTGCTGCTGTTGTTGCATACATAAAGAAAGTTCTATCCTTCTTTGGCACCAATTGGCCGACCATGCCCAGGAGAAAGGCCTCTGGTTTCTTCAAGAAGGTATATTTAAATACCTTTTTCATTTCATTATAAATCATCTCCCAGAATGTCTTAATCCTTGGGCATGTCCACCAAAGGTGAAAGAATGTACCTTCAGTCTCATTACATTTCCAACATTTATTTTCAGGCAAGTGATAGATCTTTGCAAGCTTGACTGGTGTTATGTACCACCTGTAAATCATTTTCATTAAATTCTCTCTTAGGGCATTACATGCCGTAAATTTCATACCTGTGGTCCATAACTGTTCCCAGTCAGCCATCATAATGTTATGTCCAACATCTTGTGCCCATTTAATCATAGCAGATTTCACCGTTTCGTCCTGAGTATTCCATTTCAACAGCAAGTTATACATTCTTGACAGATTCTTAATTTTAGGGTCTAACAATTCTGTTTCCAATTTTGATTTTTCCACCTGGAAGCCAACTTTTTTATCCAAATTATATGCCTCCATTATTTGATAATAATGGAGCCAATCTCGCACTTTATTTTTTAATTTCTCAAAGCTTTGCAATTTTATTCTGTCTCCAGCTTGTTCCAAAATTTCCCAATATTTCGGCCAATTGGCCTCCATATTGAGTTTTTTCTGTGCCTTCACTTCCATTGGTGACAACCATCTTGGGGTTTTATTTTCTAACAAGTCCTTATATCTTATCCAAACATTAAACAGTGCTTTTCTAACAATATGGTTTTTAAACGCTTTATGTGCTTTGACCTTATCATACCACAAATATGCATGCCAACCAAATACATTGTTGAACCCTTCCAAATCCAGTACGTCAGTGTTTTCAAGAAGCAGCCATTCCTTCAGCCAACAAAATGCGGCTGATTCATAATAAAGTTTGAGGTCTGGCAGGGCAAATCCACCTCTTTCTTTAGCATCAGTTAGTATCTTAAATTTTATTCTAGGCTTCTTGCCCTGCCAGACAAATCTAGAAATATCTCTCTGCCACTTCTTGAAACAGTCCATCTTGTCCAAAATCTGCAAAGTTTGAAACAAAAACAACATCCTTGGCAATACATTCATTTTTATCACAGCAATTCGGCCTAGCAATGATAGCTTCAAATTTGACCATATTTCTAAATCTTTTTTCACCTCAGTCCAACATTTTTCATAGTTATCTTTAAACAAGTTAGCATTCTTAGCAGTCATGTTAACCCCTAAATATTTCTGTCAGAGCTGCCCGAGGTCCCAGCTCACAAAGGACCAACGCCAGTTCTTATTATATACAAAAGTCTTTATTGAAGTTCAGTTTCAATTTCAAAGCCGCGGCGCGCAGCTCTACGTCTCAAACTCTAGACCGCTGAAGCTCCGTCTGAATCTCCTCCCCCCAGACACCAGTTTAAGACTCTAGCCTTGCTCCACCTCTTCCTTTGCTCTTTCCTCCTCTGGGTCCGCCTGTCCACTGGGGTCTTGCCCTTTCTAGACTCTTCTGATGCTGAGTCCCCTGAGTCTTCCCCCTGCCTCCGGCGGGCTTTAGGACCTGGTTCCCAATCCGGGTTTTCTGCCGTCCCGCGCGCCTGTACATTTGAACTTGGCGCGCGTGCCCAGCCGGCAACCTTTCTCCTGACCGTTACACTGCTCCTGTCACTGCTTCCCTCTTCGGGGGGGGGGCTAGCTGGACCTGACTTCCCCTCTGTTCTCTCACTCTCTGATAGAGGCGTGGTCAGCCCTGACTCATCTTCTCTCCCTACTGGAGGAGACGCTGGCCCTGATACATGGGACTCTTCCCCCCCCACTCCGCTCTGGTGGGGGAACTGGTCCTGATCTTCCACTGCTGCTTTGGGAGTCCCCGCTGGCCCCTTGCTTCTGGTGCATCCCCCCTGGGACCCCCCTTGCCCTGACCATCAGCGCCCCCCTCTGGGAATCTTCTGAATCGCTGGAGAAACGCATGGAATCTCTCGGGCCACTGTCATACTCCCCTACGCTGCCCTCAGATTCCTCCCCTTCGCTCTCCATTTCCTCTCTCCCCTGTGCCTCTGCTCCTGAGCCCCTGACAATTTCACTTTCTTAACCAATGTTAGTCCTTACCTGGCAGGGGAGACACCTTGATCATGGAGAAACAATATCATACTGAGTTGTTCCACAATGATAACTTTATAATACCATATGATGTAAAACGGTATTACTTTTAAAATATCTGTGTTATTTGGTTGATAAAAAGTAAGAAAACTGTTATTATTATTCACAAGTCACAAGTTAAAAGTTCTTTTTTAATTTTATTTATTTTGTTTAAATAAGTAGTACAGAAAAAAACAACAGCAAAAAAGAAAGAAAATTAGATTGAATACAATCCAAAAATATTGAAAGCAAATATTACATACTTATATAATACTCTCCCCCCACCACCTGCAGCTTCCCTCCGCCACAATTTGACTTATTTGAATCTCTTTTTCCACCTTTATCTTTACATTCTCCAAATGTATCATTCTTTGTATTTCTTTTATCGCTTCTCTTTTACAAAGCATAGATACACTTTACATTTTTATTCTAGGCATATTAGCATATCTTTCTTAGAGCAATATTTTAAAATATAATCTTTGGAGACTTCCGGAGGCGGCGCAAAACGGCAATGGCGGTCCTCTTTACTCTGTGAAGAGGGGCTCCGCGAAAAAGGGTCGTCCGCTGCGGCAAAGCGGAGACCCACTAAGAAAAACCACAGGAATGAGCGGCTCAGGGAAAACAAGAGCAATCAAAGCTAAAGAAAAAGAAAAAGAAAAGAAATCTGTGCAACTTGTTCAAACAACTTTAACTCATCAACGTAGATCATCTGTCCCAACTGTGCTAACAGCACAGGAGGTGGAAATTGAGCAGCCTGCTACAGAAGATATGGCAACTGGAGGATCTGAAACAGTCCTGAAACAAATTTTGGAGCAACTGGCAATTCTAAACCAAAAGGTGGACAATCAATCATCAAAAATTGACCAAGCTACATCCTCTATTAGTAAATTATCTGATCAGGTTTCCCAGCATACTCAGGCAATTGAGAATTTGCAAGGAGCTACGGCTGAAAATTATAAATTAGCTGTGGAAGCCAATCAAAAAGCAGAGCAGTCAAACAAAAAAGTTGATGAGATTAAGGGGGAAGTAAGGCCTCTGAAAAGACAGGTAGGGGAACAACAAGCCTACCTGTCACTGGTTGAATTGAAAAGTAAGGAAAATAATCTCAGGTTAAGGGCCATCCCAGAATTGGAGGTAGGTAATTTAGAGGGATTTCTGACACTTCTATTTTCCAAATTCTGGGGAATTGAGGAAGACAAAGATTTCAAAATCGTGACGGCCTTTAGACTGGGAAGATCGGTAAAGAAAGATAAGGCCAGAGACTGTTTGGTTATTTTGAGATCAAGAGAGGAAAGAGATAAGATATTAGGCCTACATTTTAAAAAATCTTTGGAGATAGAAGGTAAAAAGGCTGAAATCTACAGAGATATACCCAAACATCTATTGGATCTTAGGACCACTTACACAGACCTGACCAAATTGTTAAGACACAACGCAATTCCTTATAGGTGGGAGTTCCCACAAGGACTATCATTTACCTATAAAGGAAGGAAAGTAAGAATCAAAACACCTGAGGATCAGCAGAAGTTCCTACACGACCACGAGGAGGACCTCCAAAAAGGAGCTGCAGCTTCTTGGCCACCACCACCATCGGGACCACCACCAAAACCTACACCGTCTGGATCTGGACCAGCACTACCACCTCCAGGACCGGAGGAAAACCTAGACACCCCATTGTAAGACCCACCAATTAAACCAGGATGTCTCTGCAGCTTCTCAGCTGGAATATAAATGGCGGAAACTCTCCGGAAAAAAGAAGAAAAGTATTTCATATTTTGAAAAAAGAACAATTGGACATTATTTGCTTGCAAGAAACACATGTGACAAGGCTCCACAGAAAAGTGTTAATTAATAAAAGATTAGGCCAAGAATTTATTTCTTCGGATAAAGTCAAGAAAAGAGGAGTGGTGATATATGCAAAGGAGAGCCTGTCACCGAAATTTTTATTTAAAGATGAATATGTCAGAATTTTGGCGATTGAAATTCAGACACAAGGAGAAAATTTTTTGATATTAGGAATATATGCTCCAAATGAAGGAAAATCGGAATTCTTTAGGAAGCTGCATGAGATTATGCTGGACTACTTAGATTACAACAACATCATTATGTTGGGTGATATGAATGGGGTCGTATCTGTAAACATGGATAAGTCGCAAAGTGCTAACATAACGAAAGATGGCAGACTACCTAAAACTTTTTTTGAAATGACTGACAACATGGACTTAATTGACATATGGAGGGTTAAGAACCCCCTAGGAAAAGAAGGAACTTTCTTTTCTGAAGCTCATCTGACATGGACACGAATCGACCAAATATGGATAACTAGAGGACTGGCACCTAAGACTAGAAAAGTGGAAATCTGCCCAAAAACCTGCTCCGACCATAATGCATTGAAAGTGGAACTGAGACTAAACATAACCGGATCCTTTAGATGGAAAATGAATGACACCCTATTAAGGGATCAGGAGATTGTTAAGAAGGCCCAAAAAACTTTAAAGGACTATTTTGAGATAAATTTAAACACCACTGTGGAAAAAAGAACAATCTGGGACGCAAGTAAAGCAGTTATGAGAGGGTTTCTAATACAACAAAATACGATTAAGAAAAAGTTCTGGAATGAAAAGAAGGAGAAGATATTGGAGAAAATAAGAGAAGGAGAGAAAAAATTAAGATCTAGGCCCAAGTCGAAGGAAGTGCTGAGAGAAGTGAAATTTTTCCAGGCACAATATTCGAAATTGATAAATCAAGAGGTGGAATGGAAAATTAAACAAATGAAACAAAGATCCTTTGAATCAGCAAACAAGTGTGGGAAACTGCTAGCATGGCAGTTGAAAAAGAGACAAAAACTTAACACAGTTACAAATCTAGAGATTGAAGGGAGAATGGTTCAGAAACCCGAGGAAATTAGAAAGTGTTTCCAGATATTTCAAAGAACTTTATTCACAAGGGCCACAGAAAGACTTTGAGGTGGATCAATTCCTTAAAACTAATGGATTACAAAAAATAACTCAGGAAATGAGAACTACCCTGAATAGTAATATTACACAGCAAGAAATTGAAAGTGCCATTCAGAACCTTCAATTAGGCAAATCTCCAGGCCCTGATGGACTTACCTCCAAATACTATAAGGTTTTGAAGGACTATTTGATACAACCTCTGTTGGAGGTCTGCAATCAGATTATGGAGGGGAGGAAGGCACTGGAGACGTGGAAAGAAGCTTTCATCACATTGATACCTAAACAAGAAACTGAAAAGACCCAGCTTAAGAACTACCGCCCCATCTCACTCCTAAACGTGGATTACAAAATTTTTGCGGATATTTTGGCAAGTAGGTTTAAAAAAGTACTTAATGAAGTGATCCATAAGGACCAGGCTGGCTTTCTCCCCGGTAGGCATTTGTTTGATAATACAAGAAACATTATTGACATTTTAGAACTTCTACAAACAAATCTTAATACTAGAGCGGTTTTAATCTTTATTGATGCGGAGAAAGCCTTCGACAACATTTCTTGGATGTTCATTAAGAAAAATTTGGAAGGGATGGGAGTGGGGCGGGGGTTTGAAAATGAAATAGAGGCAATTTACTCAGAACAAAAAGCTAAGCTGATAGTAAACAATGTGGTGACAGAGGGGTTTAAAATTAAAAAAGAGACACGACAGGGGTGCCCCCTATCCCCCCTATTGTTCATTTCAGTTCTGGAGGTGCTATTGAACATGATTAGAAAGGACCGGTCTGTACAAGGAATTGAGGTCGGAGTGAAACAATATAAACTGAAAGCTTTTGCAGACGACTTGGTATTAACATTACAGGAGCCAGTCTCTAGTACTAAAAGAGTGTTAGAATTAATTGCTGATTTTGGTCGGGTGGCGGGATTTAAGCTGAACAAGCAAAAAACTAAGGTTCTAGCAAAAAATTTGACAACTACAGAAACAGATGAGTTCCTGAAAGAAACAGAATTAAATGTGGTTAAAAAAGTAAAATACCTAGGGGTGTATCTGACCTCCAAAAATTTGAATTTGTTTAAAGATAATTATGAGAAATGTTGGTCAGAAATCAAAAGAAACTTGGAAATATGGTCAAGATTGAAACTTTCCTTGTTGGGCCGAATAGCAGCTATAAAGATGAATGTATTGCCGAAAATGTTATTTCTGTTCCAGGCCCTACAGATCGTGGACAAAGTGGAATGTTTTGGAAAGTGGCAGAAGGATATTTCCAAGTTTGTTTGGCAGGGCAAAAAGCCCCGAATAAAGTTTAAAATACTAACTGACGCGAAAGAAAGAGGGGGATTTGCCCTGCCAGACTTGAGGCTATATTATGAATCTGCAGCCTTCTGCTGGTTGAAAGATTGGATCTTATTGGAGAATACTGATGTCCTAGATCTGGAAGGGTTTGATAATGCTTTTGGGTGGCATGCATATTTGTGGTATGACAAGGTTAAAGTTCATAAATTGTTTAAAAACCATATTGTCAGAAGAGCAATTTTGATGGTCTGGACAAAATATAAGGACTTATTGGAGAGTAAGACTCCGAGGTGGCTCTCACCGGTGGAGGCCAAGGCACGTAAGAGACTTAACATGGAAGCCTACTGGCCTAAATATTGGGAAATAATTGAAAAAATTGGAGACAATTGGAGGTTGCTGAGCTTGGAAAAATTAAAAAACAAGGTGCGAGATTGGTTGCACTATGCTCAAATCCAGGAGGTTTTTAAAGTGGACAAAAAGGTTGGATTCCAGGTGGAAAAATCGAAATTAGAGACAGAACTGTTAGAGCCAAAAAATAAACTACTTTCGAGAATGTATAACTTGCTGCTTAAATGGAATACACAGGACGAGACAGTCAAATCCGCCATGATAAAATGGGCGCAGGACTTGGGGCACAACATTATGTTTGAAGACTGGGAAAGGTTATGGAACACCGAAATGAAATTTACGGCATGTAGTGCCTTGAAGGAAAATATTATGAAAATGATATACCGGTGGTACATGACCCCAGTCAAACTTGCTAAGATATATCACCTGTCTGACAATAAATGTTGGAAATGTAAAGAGGCGGAAGGGACATTCTTTCACCTCTGGTGGACTTGCCCGAAAGTGAAGGCCTTTTGGGAGATGATTCATAATGAACTAAAAAAGGTACTTAGATTTACCTTACCTAAGAAACCGGAGGCCTTTCTTCTGGGCATTGTGGACCAGAGAGTACTTAAGAAAGATAGAACTTTTTTTATGTATGCTACCACAGCAGCAAGGATCCTGATTGCTAAGCATTGGAAGACACAAGATTTACCCACGCTGGAGGAATGGCAGACGCAGTTGATGGACTATATGGAACTGGCCGAAATGACTGGCAGAATCCGAGACTTGGGAGAAGAAACAATCGAGGAAGACTGGGAAAAATTTAAAGACTATTTGAAAAAACATTATAAGTTGTATGAATGTTAAAAAATGCACTTTTTAGGAAACTCTAGCTTCAGCAATTGTAAATTAATGAAATGGAAATTAAGGTACAAGAAGTCAGAGGTGGAATAATGAAATAACTTTATTATGTTTAAGCTAAAACGTATAAGATTTGGGTTACAACACTTTGGAAACTAGGTAACATGATAAAATGAAAGATACAATAAGTTTTGAAATAAGTTAACAAATTGCTGATGTTTTGTATCACAGAGAACGCAGGGTTAGGAAGATGTGGGGAAGTCCATTAGATTTGCTGAAAAAAAGGATCATGGAAATTCGCAACTTCTCTATTTTATTCTTTATATCTGTCTTTTATTCTTTTTTTCTGTATTTCATAAACTTAATAAAATATTATAATCTTTGAAACATTTCAATTCCTTTTTAAATTTTTGATTTGACTAATATCTTTTTTATTTTTTTTATTTTCAATGCATAATTACAACAAAAATTACAAACATTCAGTCCAAAATAAAACTATACAAACAAGAAAGAAAAACAAAACACAAAAAAGAAAGAAAGAAAGCACACATCTACAAATAAAACAATATCTTCATTCTAATCTAGTCATTACATACATATACACATATTGACGTCCTTCCTTTGTTCTAAGACCTCAAAAATTTTACTCTTTCTAAATTGTTGTGTCTAATGTAGATTACCTCTATCTTTTTACTTTTTATATAATTTTTCTTTTTAACCCTGCAAAGCATCATTCATTACATACCGATATGCTTACTCCAGAACAATGTTTTTTCATATACTCTTTAGCGCATTCCCATTCTTTTAATAATTTCTAGTCCGATTGTCCTCTTATGAATGCTGTGAGTCTTGCCAGGTTTATATATTCACAAAATTTAGTTTGCCATTCTTTTATTGATGGATTTTTTTTCCCTTTCCAATTTTTTGCTATAAGCATCCTGGCAGCTGTCGTTGCATAAAGGAATACTTTCCTTTGGTTGTCAGGTATATCGTTTGTGATTATACTTAAAAGGAATGCCTCCGGTTTTTTACTGAAAGATATTTTGAACATCTTTTTGATTTCTTCATGTATTTCATTCCAAAATTGTTTAATAGGTCGGCATTCCCACCACATATGAAACATTGTTCCTATTTCTTTCTTTCATCTCCAACAGGTATTTGATTTTAATTTGTAAATTTTTGCGAATTTTACCGGAGTTAGGTACCATTGGTACAGCATTTTCATCAAATTTTCTCTGATCATGTAACATGCTGTAAATTTAATATCGCATTTCCATAATTTCTCCCATTGTTCCAACCGAATTGCATAACCTATATCACATGCCCATTTAGTCATAACGTCTTTTATTTCTTCATCCTTTAACTCCCATTCTAACAAAAAATTATACATTTTAGATATATTCTTTTTCGAGTTTTGTAGTAATACTTTTTGTAATTTTGATTCTTCTTTTTCAAATCCTATTGCTTTATCCTGATTAAATATTTGGGCAATTTGATGATATTGTAACCATGTGGTGCAGTATTGGGTCCCCTCTTCATATGGTCTTAATTTTAATTAGCCCTGCTCCTCCTTTAGAACCTGCTGGTATGTCGCCCATCTTCCTATCGTATTTTTCTTTTTAACAGTAAAACCCAGTCAGGGAACTGCCATCGGAGCCAGAGGCGGAGGGAAGGCTCCAGAGGGATGCCGGAGAGGGTCCCAGTAGGGAGAGAGGCAGCCCATCCGCTGGGGAAGGAAATCAGCATAGCACCAGTAGAAGAGGGGGGCAGATGGGGGAATCGGAGAGAAGGCTCCAGGACTCCTTGCAGGAGACCAGTGGGGAGAGCACGGGTCCTCCGCTGCCCACACCCTCCCTGCGCAGAAGACTTCCGTGCAGGGAGAGTTGGAGGAGACTGGGTGTCAAAGAACTTCTATGCTGGAAGAAGTTCAAGAAACGCCCACTGACGGATTCTGCCAGCGATTGAGACAGCCACGGATGGGTGGCTGTCCAGACAGAAAGGGTTCACCCAGGTAACCCAGCTGGGTGTGGCGCCAACTTACGCACGAGCAACCCCCCTAGAACCATGACAGCAATCTGTCAGTCACTAACATTGCTTGTGCGGAGCCCCCCCCAGAGGCAGCACGATGAGCCAGAGCAGCCAGCTGCGATGCCGAGTCTGCTAGAAAGAAATCGAGACTTGGAACAGCATGTAGCTCTCTTCACGGCACGGCTGGACGAAAGACGGGCTCAGGATGCGCAGGTCAGACCCACCCCCATCGCAAGGAAGGTACCGGGGCTGGTACACAAATTTGGTGGGAAACCCCAGGACTACAATGCATTCCAAACGGAAATATAGAGTACGCTTTGGAACTGCAGCATAATGACTTTGCTGATGACGGGGAGAGGGTAGCCTACATTGTGGGGCATCTGGAGGATGGGGCACACAAATGGATCAGGCCCCTAATGGTGACACAAAATGATGCCTTGAAGGACCTTAAGAAATTTTTTCAAGCGATGAATGCGATGTATTCCAGCGAACTGGAGCAAAGTGATTCGGCGGGAACTGATGGGGTGCAAGCAGGGGAGCCTGTCCGTTAGAGACTACTGGTCGCGCTTTGCGATGTTGATCCACCGACTTGGGTGGGATCTGGACTCTGAACCAATACAAATGTTGTTTGAGGAGGTGTTGTCCCCAACGGTGAAGGACGAGTTGTCCCGTGCACCCCACCCACAGTCGATGAATCAACTGACCAAGGCTGTGCTTGCGATTGGAGTACGGCAGGAAGCGCAGGCTCAGGAGAAACACGAAGTGAGAGAACGTTGCCATGACTACCGCATTCCTGAAATACCAAGACAGCTTTTCCAGGCGGCTGAGCTAATGGAAATTGATGGCGCACGCGCACGCGAGGTTTCAAACTCCAGTGAAGGTCGCAAGAAGGAGGGGAAGGATTGGAAAACTACCAAGAAGTGTTTCCTCTGCCAGCGGCCAGGACATTTTGCCAGGGTCTGTCGTCAAAGGAAAGTCTGGCAAGGGATGGTGGGGGCTGCTGGCTGTGAGGAGAAAAGGGAGGAAGGGCAGGTGCAGGGAAACGACAACGCCTGGCTGCCAACCAGCAGGGGCAGCAGCCAGGCCAACAACCAATAGAAGTCCCCCAGCCTGACCCTCCCAAGGCAGCAATAGCCATAGAAGTGGTGCTAGAACTCCTGAATGGGCACCCAGTCAAGGTTAAGGGGCTGCTGGATTCGGGCAGCTCCTGTAATTTCTTCAGCAGGGACTTTGCTCTGGAGCGCCAACTTCACCTGCTGCCCCTGGATTTTCCCTTGCAAGTGACCACCATCGATGGCAGGGAACTTCTGGGGGGGGGTGACGCACCAGACCCCGCCAATGCGAATGAGGGTTTCCAGGCACATGGAGACCATCGCTTTTCATGTGGCCACACTGGCAGGACCTCCAGTAATACTGGGAATGAGCTGGCTGGCACTGCAGCTGGCACTCCAGATATATGGAGAAACGTGACTCAAAGAAGTAGGAGGCCCAGGGTTCGCTCTGATTGTTTAGAAATACACAATCGCTTTGAGGTCCTCTCCCCTAGAATGGAAGACGAAGAGCAGACTCCATTTGAGGATCTCTCCCTCGTTACAGTCGATCAGGTACATGAAGACGAGCAGCAAAGTCAGTCCTCAGGGAATGTGCAGGCGACCTTGGAACGGACAGATCATGGAAGAACCCCGACCAAACCTAAGAGGAGGCGTGTAGTGGTGATAGGGGATTCCCTACTGAGGGGAACAGAAGCAGTGATCTGTGGGCCTGACAAGATGTCTCGGGAAGTGTGCTGTCTCCCCGGGGCTAAGATCCAAGATGTAACTGAACGACTGCAAGGAATCATAAAACCCACTGACAAATACCCCTTCCTCTTGGTTCATGTGGGAACCAATGACACTGCAAGCAATAGCCTCCAGAAGATCAAAAGAGACTATGAGGCTCTGGGCAGGAAATTGAAGCAAATAAATGCACAAATTGTCATCTCATCTGTCCTCCCAGTTGAACGACGTGGCCCAGGGAGAGAGAGAAAAATAGTGAGAGTGAACAGCTGGCTTCGCAAATGGTGTAAACAGGAACGGCTTGGATTCTTAGATCACGGACTGCAGTTTCTTGAAGATGGACTTCTGGCAAGAGATGGGCTGCACCTCACAACGGTTGGGAGGAATGTTTTTGCCAAAAATCTCAGAAACCTCATCAGGAGGGCTTTAAACTGACTAATGTGGGGGAGGAAGACAGTGCTCCTGAAGGTAGGAGTCTATCAATTGATGAAGATGATCATCCAAATGTCATAGACCAAATGGAGCAAACAGCACGCAGACCTAGTGGTGGGAGGAAAAAATCCTTAAATAAGAGTCACGGGGGAAATGATTAATGGACTTCAATGTCTGTACACTAATGCGCAAAGCATGGGAAATAAACAAGATGAGCTCGAGCTCTTGGTACAGCAAACTAAATATGACATAATAGGCATCACTGAAACCTGGTGGGATAAGTCCCACGACTGGAATGTAATAATGGAGGGTTACAATCTATTTCATAGAAACAGACCAGACAAGAAAGGAGGAGGAGTGGTGTTATATGTCAGGGATGTGTATACCTGTGAAGAGATCCAAGATTTAGAACCTCAAAGCCAAAGTGAGAGCATTTGGGTCAAAATTAAGGGAGAGATGAATAACAGGGACCTCATTGTGGGAGTTTACTATAGATCCCCAAGCCAAACGGAGGACATAGATGATGCCTTCCTGGAACAGATGGCCAAGCATGCAAAAGGAAGGGACATAGTAGTAATGGGGGACTTCAATTACCCGGATATTTGCTGGATGTCAAACTCAGCCAAGAGCATAAGATCAAACAGATTCCTCACTGGCCTTGCAGACAACTTCGTTGTCCAGAAAGTGGGAGAAGCAACAAGAGGAACAGCCATTTTAGATCTGGTCCTAACCAATGTTGATGACCTGGTTAGTGGTGTAGAAGTGGAAGGATCATTAGGCGCGAGTGATCATGCTCTTCTGAAGTTTACTATACAGCGGAAAGGAGCAGCCAAGCATACTAGGACTCAATTTCTTGACTTTAGGAAAGCCGACTTCATAAAACTTAGGGAAGTGCTGGGTGAGATCCCATGGACAGTAATATTAAAAGGAAAGGGAGTTCATGATGGCTGGGAGTTTGTTAAGAGAGAGATAGTAAAAGCACAACTTCAGGCAATACCAATGAGACGGAAACATGGAAGGTGCCTAAAGAAGCCGGGGTGGCTATCTAAAGAACTTTTAACTGAGTTAAGATTAAAAAAGGATGTGTACAAAAAATGGAAAAGGGGGGAAAGCACCAAAGAGGAATTCAAACAAATAGCCAGCACGTGTAGACACAAAGTCAGAAAAGCTAAAGCACAGAATGTACTCAGGCTTGCTAGAGAGGTTAAAAGCAACAAAAACGGCTTTTATGGGTATGTTCGTAGCAAAAGGAAGAACAAAGAAACAGTGGGGTCACTCAGAGGAGAAGATGGTGAAATGCAAACAGGGGACACAGAAAGGGCTGAACTCCTCAATGCCTTCTTTGCCTCAGTCTTCTCTGATAAAGAAAACAATGCCCGACCTGAAGAATTTGGAGCAAATGATTCAGCAGAGGAAACACAGCCCAGAATAACTAAGGAGATAGTACAAGAATACTTAGCTAGTTTAGATGTATTCAAGTCTCCAGGGCCAGATGAACTGCATCCAAGAGTATTAAAAGAACTGGCAGATGTGATCTCAGAACCACTGGCAGTCATCTTTGAGAATTCCTGGAGAACAGGCGAAGTCCCGGCAGACTGGAGGAGGGCAAATGTTGTCCCTATTTTCAAAAAGGGGAAAAGAGAGGACCCAAATAATTACCGCCCAGTCAGTCTGACATCAATACCAGGGAAGATTCTGGAGCAGATCATTAAGCAAACAGTCTGTGAGCACCTAGAAAGGAATGCTGTGATCACCAATAGTCAGCATGGATTTCTGAAAAATAAGTCATGTCAGACTAACCTGATTTCATTTTTTGACAGAATTACAAGCCTGGTAGATGAAGGGAACGCAGTGGATGTAGCCTACCTTGATTTCAGCAAGGCATTTGACAAGGTGCCCCATGATATTCTTGTAAAGAACCTGGTAAAATGCGGTCTTGACTATGCTACCACTCAGTGGATTTATAACTGGCTGACTGACCGAACCCAAAGGGTGCTCATCAATGGTTCCTCTTCATCCTGGAGAAGAGTGACTAGTGGGGTGCCACAGGGCTCTGTCTTGGGCCCGGTCTTATTCAACATCTTTATCAACGACTTGGATGATGGACTCAAGGGCATCCTGATCAAATTTGCAGATGACACCAAACTGGGAGGAGTGGCTAACACCCCAGAGGACAGGATCACACTTCAAAACGACCTTGACAGATTAGAGAACTGGGCCAAAACAAAGAAGATGAATTTTAATAGGGAGAAATGTAAAGTATTGCACTTGGGCAAAAAAAATGAGAGGCACAAATACAAGATGGGTGACACCTGGCTTGAGAGCAGTACATGTGAAAAGGATCTAGGAGTCTTGGTTGACCACAAACTTGACATGAGCCAACAGTGTGACGCGGCAGCTAAAAAAGCCAATGCAATTCTGGGCTGCATCAATAGGAGTATTGCATCTAGATCAAGGGAAGTAATAGTGCCACTGTATTCTGCTCTGGTCAGACCTCACCTGGAGTACTGTGTCCAGTTCTGGGCACCACAGTTCAAGAAGGACACGGACAAACTGGAACGTGTCCAGAGGAGGGCAACCAAAATGGTCAAAGGCCTGGAAACGATGCCTTATGAAGAACGGCTAAGGGAGCTGGGCATGTTTAGCCTGGAGAAGAGGAGGTTAAGGGGTGATATGATAGCCATGTTCAAATATATAAAAGGATGTCACATAGAGGAGGGAGAAAGGTTGTTTTCTGCTGCTCCAGAGAAGCGGACACGGAGCAATGGTTCCAAACTACAAGAAAAAAGATTCCACCTAAACATTAGGAAGAACTTCCTGACAGTAAGAGCTGTTTGACAGTGGAATTTGCTGCCAAGGAGTGTGGTGGAGTCTCCTTCTTTGGAGGTCTTTAAGCAGAGGCTTGACAACCATATGTCAGGAGTGCTCTGATGGTGTTTCCTGCTTGGCAGGGGGTTGGACTCGATGGCCCTTGTGGTCTCTTCCAACTCTATGATTTTATGATTTATGATTTATGCATGATCCAGTAGTGTCATGGCATCAGCGGTCAGTCACCTTTGGGTCAGCTTACTGTTGTGTTTGCAGAGTCCGGAGCACAGCGGAATGATGAGGAGTACGTGCCACAAGCTTTAGATTATTTTATTTACACTTCAAAGCTGGTAGATTACAGAAAAGCATCTTGCTTCTCTGAGAGCAGAGAAAGCATCCTCTCCTCTGAAACACGGAGAGAACTGAGAAAAACAGGAAACCAGTGTACGTCACATCCAGTCTCCTTTCCCGTGGGAAAACCCAACAGCACAGACTGGAATGTAAACACCTGTCTCATGACAAGCACTTCGCTGCACAGTGAAGAAAGCAGAAACGAAGCAGTGCTTGGAACACTGTCTGGGGGGGAGAACCCAAGAATGACGGTGGCCAGGGTGGCTGGGCTGGCCGTGGAACAAAGAGGGGAGGTGCCACCCACAATATGCTGACCTGAAGGAGGTCTTCAGCGAGAAGGAGGCAGATACACTACCCCCCCACAGGCCCTTTGACAGCCAAATCAACTTACTCACAGGGGCTCAGTTGCCGGTGTGCAAGCTGTATGCCATGTCCGACCGGGAGATGCAGGAATTGCGGCAGTTTATTGACAAGAACCTGAAGAGGGGGTTCATAAGAGAATCAAAGGCGGTGGGGGGCAGTCCGGTGTTCTTTGTGGACAAAAAAGACACTAATCAGCCCAGATTGATTGTGGATTACCGGGCGTTAAATCTGGTGTCAGAACCCGTGACCTTCCCAATGCCCAGGATTGACGACATTTTAACACGTGAGGCAGGGGAAATTTTTTTACAAAACTGGACCTCAGGGGAGCATACAATTTGATTAGGATAAGGGAGGGGGACGAATGGAAAACTACCATGTTCACCCCCCTGGGGGCCTTTGAGTACTTGGTCATGCCATTTGGATTACAATTGGGCTCCGCTTGTTTTCAAGCTTTCATGCACCACGTGTTGGGACCCCTGCTGTACAAGAATTGCGTAGCCTTTTTAGATGACGTCTTAATCTATTCGGACAATGAGAAGCAACACGTCAGAGACGTCAGGGAAATACTACAGCGACTGCAGAAGCACCAGTTGAGGGTCAAGCTGGAAAAATGCCAATTTCACACCAGAGAAGTTGAGTTTCTGGGGTAGAAGTTGTCAGACAAGGGACTAGCTATGGACCCAAGCAAGGTGAAGGCAGTGCTGGAATGGAAGGCCCCCAAAACCCAGAAGGATGTGCAGAGGTTCTTAGGGTTCAGCAACTTCTACAGGAAGTTCATAAAGAACTTCGCTCACTTAACTGCGTCCATCACAGATTGTCTCAGTAGCAAGAACTTCGCATGGACAGAAAGTGCCCAGCTCTCCTTTGAGAGACTGAAGAAGGCGTTCGCTTCGGAGGAGCAGCTCCTACATGTTGATCTGGAGAAGCCCATGGGACTGGAGACGGACGCGTCCGACCGAGCTGTGGGAGCGGTCCTTTTGCAGCCCGGGGCCAAGCAGGGCTGGAGGCCGTGTGCCTTTTTCTCAAGGAAGCTGAGCAAGTCAGAGCAAAACTATACAGTGTGTGATCAAGAACTGCTTGCAATCTATGCAGCGTTTCGGCAATGGAGACATCTGTTGATGGGGTGCGGCACAAGATCCAGGTTTGTACTGACCATAAGAACTTGGAATACTGGCGGACCGCAAGAGTGCTCAACCAGAGACAGATTCGATGGGCCCAGGAGTTCTCCAAGTTTTCCTTCGAGATTAGATACGTACCGGGAGAGGAAAACGTAAGAGCCGACGCTCTCTCCCGGAAACCGGAGTACATGGAAGGAGAGGGGCCGCCGGAGGTCCGACACGTGTTTCCAGAGGACCGATGGGTGTGTGGGGGAGCGTTGGTTGGGAAACGAGAACTGACCGGGCTTACTAGAGACGACGCGTTCGCTCAAGCGAAAATCAGGGAACTCGGGGATGGAAGGGAAGACCAGGGAGGGTTTGAGGAAAAAGAAGGGCTACTGTACTATAAGGGGGCACTGTATGTACCGGGGAAAACTTTGAGGGAGAAGGTACTCAAGCAACTCCATGACAACCCAACAGCTGGGCACTTTGGGCAACATAAGACCATGTTGCTCGTCACCAGGCAGTTCTGGTGCCCCAAGGTGAGGGAAGACGTACGGGAATATGTACGGGGGTGCGACCAATGCCAGAGGGCAAAGGGGGAGGGCTGCCCCCGCAGGGTTACTGGAACCCTTACCCACACCGGGAAGACCCTGGGAGGGGGTGTCCATTGATTTTATGACAGATCTGCCCAAATCAAGGGGGGAAACAGCAATCATGGTAGTAGTTGATCTACTGACAAAAATGTGCCATTTCATAGCTTGCTCACATGCGGTGACGGCAGAGGAGACAGCCAAGTTGTTTGTGGATCACGTCTTCAGGCTGCATGGGACTCCCTTGAGGGTCATCTCGGATCGCGGGAAACAATTTACTTCCAGGTTCTGGAGGAAGCTCATGAGCTTGCTACAGGTCGAGGTGGGCTTCTCGACAGCGAGGCATCCAGAAACCAATGGGCAAGCAGAAAGAGTGAACAGTATACTCCAGCAGTACCTACACTGCTACGTCAGCGAGAGACAGAACGATTGGGTAGAGAAACTAGCGTTGGCTGAATTTGTGTACAATAACGCTGAACATTTGTCCACAAGAATGAGCCGGTTCATGGCCAATTATGGGTGTCACCCCAGGGCCTTCCCGGGGAGGGGGGAGGAAGGATGGAGTGTACCCGCGCTGGAGCAGTTAGCAGAAGAAATGGAGGCCTTGCACCAGCATCTCAAGATAAACTTGGAACGGGCCAAGGAAGCTTACAAGAGGCAGGCGGACAACCACCGTCAGGAGGGGAAGGCCATAAGTGTGGGAGACCGGGTGTGGTTACCCCTAAAGGGAGGGTGCAAAAAGTTGCAGCCGAGAAGGCTGGGGCCTTTCGAGGTAACACAACAGGTGAATCTGGTGGCATTCAAACTCAAGTTGCCTGATAGCATGAAGATACATCCTGTGTTCCACAGGTCCCTACTTTCACCGTACAGGGAGGGACGGGAATTTTTGGGGTGGGAGGGAGGAGTCACCACCCACCCGCAGGTAGAGGAGAGGGAACGCTGCAACCAAGCCACGGAAATACTTGACTCAAGGTGGCGACGTCGCCAGGTGGAGTACTTGGTAGCGTGGGAGGGAGAACCCCGGTCAGAAAACACGTGGGGCCCCGCTGAGTCGATCAATGACGGGTATCTGGTGGAAGAATTCCACAGCCTGTTCCCGGATAAACCAAAATCACTAGCGAGATTCTGGGAGGAAGAGTTTGGAACCACAGATGACAAAGAGGACTTTGTGGGTTTTCCTGCCTCCGAAGAGGAGGGAGGGGAGGTGTCAGAGGGAGAAGAATCAGACTGGGAGGCCCACCCCGCGGGTAGAGACCGGAGCGGGTGGGAAGCGGGTTTGAATCATCAGAGGATGGTGACAGCTCCTTCAGGGGAAAGGGACGAGTTTGAGTATGAAAAATTGGGCCGGGGGTGGAGGGGGTCCTGGGGGGGGGGAGGTGGATGTCAGGGAACTGCCATCGGAGTCAGAGGCGGAGGGAAGGCTCCAGAGGGATGCCGGAGAGGGTCCCAGTAGGGAGAGAGGCAGCCCATCCGCTGGGGAAGGAAATCAGCGTAGCACCAGTAGAGGAGGGGGGCAGATGGGGGAATCAGAGAGAAGGCTCCAGGACTCCTCGCAGGAGACCAGTGGGGAGAGTACGGGTCCTCCGCTGCCCACACCCTCCCTGCACAGAAGACTTCCGCGCAGGGAGAGTAGGAGGAGACTGGGCGTCAAAGAAGTTCAAGAAACGCCCGCTGACGGATTCTGCCAGTGATTGAGACAGCCATGGATGGGTGGCTGTCTGGACAGAAAGGGTTCACCCAGGTAACCCAGCCGGGTGTGGCACCAACTTACGCACGAGCAACTCCCCTAGAACCATTACACCCACCATGGGGTTTTTGGTTCTAACAACATTCTATGTCTCACCCAGAACTTATATAACAAATTTCTAATTACCTGACTTAGAAATGCTTTATGCCCCGCCACTTTGTTGTAAATTAGATAGGCATGCCAACCATATCTGTTGTTCCATCCCTCCAAGTCTAAAATGTCATTGTTATCTAATGTAATCCAGTCTCTGATCCAACTAAAGAATGCCGCATCGTAGTATATTCTCAGGTCTGGGAGTCCAAAGCCACCCCGCTCTTAATAATTTATGTTTGATCCATGGCTTTTTTCCTTGCCATATAAATTTTGTTAAGTCTGTTTTCCATTTTTAAAAACAATCATCTTTACCTATTATGGGGATCATTTGAAAAAGGAACAGGAATTTTGGTAAGATATTCATTTTAATAGCCAAAATTCTACCCCAGAGTGTTAAATTCAATCTTGTCCAAATTTCCATTTCTCTTTTTATTTCTTCCCCAAAAAATTCATAATTGTCTTCAAACAAATTTATATTTTTCATTGTTATTTGAATTCCTAAATATTTCACTTTTTTTTACAATTTGTAATTGAATTTTTCTACCAGTTCCTTTTTCTCTTGTTCTCCCATGTTTTTTACCATTAATTTCGTTTTTTTCTTTATTCAAAGCAAAACCTGACACCTTTCCAAAGTTTTCCATTTTTTCTAGAGCCTTTGCTATGCTTTCCTTTGGGTTTTCCACCATTAGCATTATGTCATCTGCAAATGCCCTTATTTTATATATTTTCTCCCCTAAGGATATTCCATTTATTTCTTGGTCTAGTCTGATTTCTTGATTTAGTATTTCTAAAACCAAAATGAATAATACTGGTGAAAGCGGGCACCCTTGTCTGGTGCCCTTCTGTATTTTAAAATAATCAGTCATGTCATTATTTATTATTTTTAACCCTCTTGTAATTTGGTCTCCCATGTCCATCTGGTCTAATGTTATTTTTAGAAATTTCCATTAAACTTTATCAAACGCCTTTTCCGCGTCCACAAATACAAAAGCTACCTTCTTATTCGGTTTCATGTCTAAATACCGTAGTTTTCGCTCCATAACACACATTTTTTTCCTCCTAGAAAGTAAGGGGAAATGTCTGTGCGTGTTATGGAGCAAATGCTTCCCTCCTCCGTGGCTCACTTTGAAACAGCAAAGCGGGAGAAGAGCCGCTGAATGGGGAGGAGAGAGGGACAGAGAGCCTGCTTCTTTAAAGGAGCAAAGCGGGAGAGGAGAGGCTTGTCCGGTTGGCTCCTTTAAAGCAAGCAGGCTCTCTGTATCTCTCTCCTCCCCACTCAGAGAAGAAGAAGAAGAGTTTGGATTTGATATCCCGCCTTTCACTCCCTTTAAGGAGTCTCAAAGCGGCTAACATTCTCCTTTCCCTTCCTCCCCCACAACAAACACTCTGTGAGGTGAGTGAGGCTGAGAGACTTCAGAGAAGCGTGACTAGCCCAAGGTCACCCAGCAGCTGCATGTGGAGGAGCAGAGACGCGAACTCGGTTCACCAGATTACGAGACTACCGCTCTTAACCACTACACCACACTGGCTCTTCTCCCGCTTTGCTGGAAATAGCAGGAAAGATTTTCAGCTCGCTAAAGGGGGGGGGGGAGAGAGAAGCAGAGCCTGATTGCTTTAAAGGAGCAAAGCGGGAGAGGAGAGGAGCCTTCTCTCCTTATACCCCTCTTCTGCATTATTAGCAGCATCCTTCTCCACCAACCCCACGCGTGTTCCTTCTCCCCTTAAACCCCTCTCCTGTATTATTAGCAGCATCC